>NC_133974.1:11493881-12771381 GCF_047716275.1 Strix uralensis | reverse complement strand
ATAGTTAATAAAATGGATTTTGTCCCCATAGACCTTGAAAATTCCAGTATTACAGGAGAAATGTATGGGACTATGATATTACTGGAGAGCAAAGGCATCTCCAGTGGGAAAATCACCTTGTCACAAGATAGATGTATGAGAGAGATGGCAGAAACCATTCTTTGAAGGAACCTATCTACCTGTATCTAAAGGGTGCCAGTGAGTTGTTAGAAGGCTAGAATTGGGGAGAGGAATCCAGATGCTGGTGAGCGGTATTTGAGAAAAAAACAATTTTACATAATAAATCAAAAATTAAACCTAATTACAAGATATCATAGAGACTTTATAATGTTGTTTGGAACATACAAGTGTTTTATATCAAGATCTCATAATGTTTTCTTGGCAAATAGTAAAAATCACAGAGATAAACTCACTTCACCCACTCTTTTTTTAAAATTTTTGTTAAAATCAAGGACCCATTGTGGTCATTGGCAAGATTTTCTTCCCCTTTGGTGAAAGAAAGTTCAAGTCCTGTGGACTCAGATGGACATAAGGGAAAACAGAAGCTGAGAAACACGAAGAAAAAGTGTGCTTTTAGGAATCTGTAAACTCTGTCTTTGCTTAGCTTAGAACACATTCATACCGGGGGGGAAAAAAAGGTTGTTTCTGACTTTTTATTAGTTTTATGATAATTATTATAATTACTTTAAAAGTCACAAGCCAGGAAATTCTAAATGAGACAATATAATTATAATATATAACTGTAATAATGCTTCCTTCCATTCCTCACTTGGGTATTGTGAGGCTTAATTAGTTAATGTTTGTAGAGCAGTAAAATGCAAAACACCATAAAAGTATTAAGCATTTTCCCTGTTTCAGTTCTTCAGTATAACTGATTATCTTTCAGAAGGTTCTTAAAAGCAATAATTTAAAAAGATCTATATAAACCAAACTGTATTTTATATCTGTCTTGGTGATAGCTGGAGTGGCAAATCAGTGTTTAATTGCATCAGTATTTCTCATGAACATGCTGACACTATGACAATAGCTTTGATCTAGAAATATTTGTTGATTATCATATTTCTGGGCCTTGCAACAAAACTGAAGTGTTCTCCTGGGAGCCAGAGACACAGCTGATGGAAATTAATAGAGAATGAGTGACATAAGCTGACAAACCATCATATTTAGAAGGGAAAAAAAAAATCACAAATAAATGGTGCTTGCTTGGAATAAATAAAACCTTTTGTCAAATATTCAGAATAGGAAAATCTGTTTTCTTCCTTTCTGCTGTACAGAGTTCAGTGAAGAAAGAAACCCTGTGCAATGTGTAAATCTGCAATGTATAAACAACAAATGGAGTTAGAGCTCAGGGAACATGGCACTGTAGACTAAAATATGATGGTTTAAATTATCTTTAGATTGAAGGAGTATCAAACAAGATCTGGGTATCAAAATACCTGCTTTACAGACTGTAAGAATCAGTCTGGGTTAGAGGTGGAATTGGATTTAAGTTAATTTTTAGGATAAAAAAAATCCATCTTTGGGGATAGTACTCAGATCCTGTGAGTTAAAATCCAGGATGTTCTCCACTAGATCATTGCTTATTTAATCACCCTCATCCCTGCCATTGAGCTTCAGCACAGGTGTAAGGGTTGGGATTAATTTTGCCATCTGAAGGTAGTTTGTCATTTAGGCTGCACTAGAGTCAATGAAAAGAGAGAGGCATTTCCAAAGGATTATTCATATAATTTTGCCTTATACAAAACCACCTTTATTTCTTTAATGGACTGAAGGAGAGTTCTCAAAGGAATTAATCTGATCTTAAACATTTATTTTTGGAAGAAATTAATGATGCTATGGAAATGCTGTTCTCCATTCACTATAAAGGGATTCTCAAGTTTCATAGCTGTCTTTTAGACTTAGACAATTTAGATGCCAAAGATAAATTGCGTCTTACGTGTGCAAAGTATTAAGCCTTAAGTCTGTAATGATCAGCATGGGCACAACCCTCCAGCATGCTCCACGCCAGCAGTGCAGAAGATACTTAAGCACATGTAGGAAGGGACAGTCCTCATTACTGACCAGGGTCAATCTCAAGTCCATTTGTTTCAGTTTGGAGACCATTTTAGATTACTTTTTGCTGATGGTACCATAGAATTAAAAAGCTTCAGTTGTAATCCACTTGTTTCTGTGAGCATATGGACCTGTCAAATTCAGATTAAACCAGGTTTTTTTAAGATGAGATGGAGTTCTAAGCAGTTGGCTTTGGATTCACATGGACACTTGGATCAGTGCTTTTAAAAATAAGTTTTGATTAAAAAATTGGAGATAATATGAAATCCCAGTTCCATAAAGGCAGCGAAAGTTTTGCTGTTGACTTTCATGAATCCATTATTTCACCCATTAAATGAAATGGAGTGTGGTCTGTTTTATTAGTAATCTATGATGGTTAAAATGCTACAGTAATCAATACATAAAAACAATCACAATTAAATATTGACTCTTGCTTTTTTAACCTCAGTCTCTCTATTATTTAGGTTGTGTTGGGCTAGTTGTCTTTGTATTCAAGATTGTATTTTGTTTGGAAAGAGTTTTTCTAATCTAATATTGCCACTTACTCTGCTTCCAGCCGATTTATAAACATCCGCTTTTAGCAGGCAGGAGCTTTCCACTTTTGTAACCACGAGAATTTCCATTATTGCATTTACATGTGTCTCGGCCGCTGCTAAGCAACAGGGCTGAGTTACCTGCCAAAGCTTAGATTTAAATCCCAGGTCTGTAAAAAGGATGGATAGAAATATAGATGTGTAATATACTTAAAATAACAAGTGAGGAATGTGTTTTTGGAATATGTAGAAATGTGGAGGTATGAGAGGAATATAGTTCCATTGTAGAAACGTGTAAATAAGGGTAATATAATGTGTTAGAAAAAATCTAGAGAGTCAATCATTATATTTAGGTGATTTTTTCTTGAAAATAAACTGGTGTCAGTTTGGTATTGCTTTGCCAAGTCTTACCACGAAGTGTTAGGCCTCCCTGCAATGTTAGATAATGGGGAGCAAGGAGTAGGAAGAACATCAAGAAGAAAATTTAATTGAATGCATATAGTATTCCTAAGTAGACCAAGTTCGATTCATAGTATTTTGTATAGTAGTTTTGCTTCTTCTTTTAAAGACAGATGTATTTATATTTGGATAAGAAATGAGTCAGTCTCAAGTGCTTTTCAAAGACTTGATTGACATGCTTTTCTATCGGTGTTTTGGTCTCATGCCTTTGGCTTGACAGGGTGGGACTGTTTCTAAGAAATGGTTTGGATGTTAGAAATGCTGTTGCAGTTAATAGCATTAGCATTTAAGTCTAAGGGTACATGATGAGTGGTGTTGTACTAACACAAGGCATAAAGATGGTCTTTAACCAGCAGAGCATGTAGTCTGCATTTAAGGAAGAGGTGGTAGATGGGGGGAAATGGACCACAAGAATAAATGTGAATATTGAAACAATACCAAGAGCTGCAGAAGTCACAACCAAAATGCCAGCTGACCACTGTCAAGCACTGGGTAGCCACAGACAGATTTTAGGAAGACATTTTGAAGAGGAGGGAATACCCTGCAGTGGGCATGCACTGGAAGAATGCGTAATACTGCTTGCTCTGAAACTGTAGTTACAGGCAACATCACTGCTTGAAGTGAAGGGCTGGTCTACGTTTATGCCTTGGTACAATGAAGGCAGAGGTACCATGAAAGCAGCAGGCTGAAGTGACAGGACAGGTAAATGAATTTTGCAGCAGTGTTGGCATGGTGTTAACAGTGGGAAGATGAATTTTTGTAGGAGAGAGAACATTGTCAATGAGCAAGATCAAACTATTTGGACAGAGAAAATGTCAGATTTTCATCACATACAACAGAAGCAAAAGTTCTTTATTCTTCTCTGAAGTTTGTTCATATTTTTCCTTGCTTTTGAAGGCATTTTATAATTTTTTAAGGCATTCCCTCCATTAGTGTAACACTACAAGCCAAGTAACACATTTAACTTTGTTAAAGCATTTAAGAGCAGTTTCCTACAAAATGGTTTCTCTTTCCTGCACTTCAAGACACAGTCTGATGAGAATATAACATCATAAAATGTCATTTTAGACAGGCAGTTTATGCAATAAATTCCTAATACTTTCTTTAGTTCCCTTGGTTTGCTTGGAAATGATGTGTATACATGTAGTCCCTTAACACTAGAATTGTAAGAAACAAAGCATTTTCATATGTATTGCTTGTACTTTGGTAAACACTGTTTTACGAACAAAACTATTGTGACATTTTGGGCAAAATATTTAGGCTGTGAAAAAAAATGAAACAAAATACTATGCAGAAAAATGATACACATTTATGGCAGTGGAAAACAGGAATAGAACAACTGAATTTGTAACATATTTTTAAAAATTTAGAACTAACCCTGCACTATTTTTTAGAAGAAAAATTGGCAGGTGGCATGGAAAAAGTAATATACAAGAAATCAGATTAAATCAGTGGTTCAGTCTAACTAAATGCAGATTTTTTTTCCTCAGTACTCAGGTTAACTATGTCCAATTTAGCTATATTACCCCTCTTAGCATCACTAGTGTGAAGTCTGCAATTTCTCCATTGGGATTTATATATTTACAGTTTGCTGGGGAAGAGTCCACACCCTGTATTCCTTCTTCACCTCTTAGAGACCTCTGAAGGGGTAGGTGGGCATGTGTATGAAGATAATCTGGTTGATACTGTTTACTTAATTTCCCAAAGAATTTGACAAAGCTCTTCACCAAACGAAAAATGAGTGTCTCCTAGATTTCTTCAAGTTACAGGAAAGAGATAGGTGTGTCCCTACGATCATCCAGAACAAGGATCTCATTTAAACTCTCTGTTTTGACCCCATGTGAAACCTGTCACTCTCTGTTGACTACAGAGGACCTTCAGGAAACAAGCACCCCACAGATAAACCCAGCCTTTGCAACTGCTCCCTTTAATATCCATGCTGGGTCTTTAACTGGATTTTTTGTATTCCTGTGTCTCACAATGCTTTCTTATTTTTGCGAATATAATATGTTAATGCTGTTTTAAAGGGCAATGTATTCTCAGCCTTAACTGTCTTTTCTTCTGGAGGTTTATTTAAAGCTGTAAGGAGAGGCAATGGTTATCTCATTTGAAAATCTTACTGCTGTTCTCAGAGAGGTAATTGATATCTCACAGAGTATGGCTACCTTTTTCTTTTCTCATGTGTATTATGATTCATAAAGGGGGATCTTATTACTTCTTGAATAGCAGTGCCTGAAGGTGCTAACCTGAAGTGCTTGGAATAAAGAGATTGTGTCATTGGCACCAGTGGAGAAAATCCATGGGAAGAAAAATAAACCTCTAAATAATTTCATTACTTCTCATGCCAGCACTTCCATTAAAGGTCTCACCTGGGCTCATGTGTTTTAACTTAACTGAAAGAATTTAAGCTAACATACCCAGGGAGAAGTTGAAATGCAAGATAAGACTATGACTAAATAACATCATGGGCCACAAATAAAAGACTTGTAAGTCAACCAAAAACAAAACAGCCAAAAAAGATGTGTAGATGTGGTGCTTAGGGACATGGTTTAGTGGTGGACTTGGTAGTATTAGATTCACAGTTGGACCTGATGATCTTAAGGGTCTTTTCCAACCTACATGTTTCTATGATTCTATAAAAAACATATCTACATGACATCAGTCAAGGCAACCACTTATCGTTCTGTTCAGTAGCCCTGTTGAGAATGGAGGAAATGTGTCCCTGGGTTAACTAGCCAAGAGGATGAATCCCTTAATCCCACTGATTTTGGATGAGACCAGAGCCTGTATTGCATCTGCTCTGACAATGGGGAGTTGTGTTTGCCAGTGGTTGTGTTGGCAGCTGTGCCCGCAGTGACCCCAGCTGGGACTCCCTTGGGGACAGGGATTATGTTATCACTCCTGAAGCAGTAGCTTTTGAAGCTGGGACTATAGGGCAGATCCAGAAAAAGCAGGTAGTCTTTCTTCCGGTCCTCTTCAAACCATCACCCCAAAGTGTCCTTGCAAATTGCTGTTCTGTGTTGAAGGAGTAAGAAACAGTGCTGTGAAGCTGGCAATGCTGTTTCACTTACAGGTAAAATAGGAGCAGTCTGCTGCTAAAAGAGTCTACTGGTAAAATAGGAACAGTCTACTAATAGAGGGAGAAGTCAGAGTCAGATGGACAGATCTGGTAACAGATAGAAGGGAAAAAAAAGAGTCCAAAAGCCATGATGGTTTCAGTCAGCTGTCAAAACAATCTTTAATTCCTCTGGAGAACCACCCATTACTAAATTAAGAAATAAATAATTGACTGTTCTTGTGAGGCAATTGTTGAACTCATTAAGGGCATGTCTTCGTCTCATTGGCTTAATCTTTAAAATACATCTTCCTTTTGTACGTGGAAGTACTTTTCCGGCAAGAAGGCTTACTAATGTCAGTGATCTATCCCTCCATGATGTGGTGCAACCAAGAACATGTGGTTCATATTTTCCTTTCTGGTGCTAGCAGAAGGCTCCACATGCGGTAGGTGTAATGAATAAACTGTGAGCAGTGGCTGTTCCGCATAGCAAACCTTATTTTTTACAAGCCATGGTCTTATTTACTACAGCATGCTTGCTTAGGTTTGATCTCTTTTTCTCTATGTCAGTATAAGAGAAGATCATACTTTATCTGCCTTTGCCAAGAAAGAGGGACCTGGGATGGATGATTCAGTGCTAAGGTCTGTGTCTTAAGCATCCCTGTGTTATACTCTGGCTTCAGAAGTTAAATCCATGTGCTAACAATAAAGGAGATGAATCACATCCCAAACAAGAGCTACCAGTTGCTTGTGAGTGGTCTGATTTGGAAAAAGTAGCATGAACAGTCTGCACAGAAGGAAGGTACTGTTGGGGAGAGTTTGTGCAAATGTGCACAAGAGATCCTGGGTGTACCAGCATCATATAAATGTTGAAGAAACAAAAAATGTACAGTTGACCTAACTGGACAGATTCAACAAGAAATAATTTCTCTTCTTCACACAAGGTGTATGTCTAGGTACCTGCTCAATGGGTAAGGCAAGCTGGGACACTTGAGCCAATATTTTCAGAGGAGAGATGATCATCTGGTGAGAAATGTCCAGGAGGGGGTTTTAGGTTAAGCCCTACTCAGGAAACATTACATCCTGTGACCTGAGCTGAAGATGGCTGTGTCCCTCAGTTCTTGATTCCCAGAGTGGAAAGCCCTTCCTGGAGCAGGGCACCAAAGCAAATTCAAGCCTTTCCACAAAAGTAGTGTTTCTGCCTCCTTTATAGCCCCCAGCGTAGTGCCTTAAAGTATACTGGGGCTTGAGGTGTGATCTTACCCCTACTTGAGGGTATTTAAACTTGGTTTTCCAAACTCCCATTAAGGTCCCCTTGACACTTGGTATTAATGTGTCTTTGTCAGTCTCCCTCAACCTCTTCCACATTATGCTGAAGAAAGGGAGCAGCACTGGTCTGTCCTGTGTTAGAGCTTCTGGCCAAGTCACTGGTTGGTCCTAGAGTCAGCTGTCATATCTAATATCTGGACAATATTTGCTGTCTCCTTTCTTAAGCAAATAAAGATGATGTGATTGAGCTGTGTGCATGTTTGCATTTGTCTTTCTGATTTTCCCTAATGAGTTTTGAATCTATGTCCATGATTCATGCAATTTGGATAGTCAAATAAAAGTCTCAATGAAAAAAAAATCCTACAAGATTTATATAACAAATATCTACCTGAGGCCATAGGAAACAAATATCTACATGAGGCCATAGGAGGAAAGACATCAACATGCACTGAAACCTTCTTAGGTGTCAGAGAATTCACATGGGCCCTTGACTGTGAGCTGCAATGATCACTTTCTCCAAGTCCTCAAGAGGTTATCTGTCCCCTGTTTAACAAGTTTAATAGCTCGTTCAATATTGTACTTAATAATGAAATTCAATTATTAAAGAGTTTAATAAAGTGTTTGATATTAACCAATTAAGATTATGAAGCCTATGGAAGCAATAAAGCTCTTGTGTCTCTTCTATTCTCTTAATAATTTAAAATAAGATAAAATGTATTACATTATTTTTTGTCTTATCATTCTGATTTTAAATTTATTGCTTAAAACCTAGTAGTTTGTAATTAATAGCCTTACATACAGATCTTGATATACCTTCCTGTCTATTATAAGTTTCTAAATCAAGGCTTCAGGTATGCACTGCAGACTATTTTCATGGCTTTTTAGTTGTGATATATCCCTTAAAGCTCCAGTGATGTGATACAGTCATTGTGTATGGAAGAGGAGTTCATTAATAAAGGTAATAGTTCTTTTTAATGCCTAAATTTACTCAAATGCCCCCACATTCTAGAAGCATTGTTAGACTGATGTTCATCTGGGGTTCATGTCTGATTTTCAAGAAATGACTAGTTCAGTGCCTCAGACAACATCATGTATGTTCATTCCTTCCAGTCATGAGTCAACAGATGAAATCTAGTGACTTCCTTCCCAAGTGTTCCCCATCAGTGATATCTTGAGCAGCATCACCCAGTTCACTACCTGAGGAACTGTATAACTTTTATTAGGAAACAACTGCTTATAAAAGCAGTACAACTAGGGATTAAATAGAAATAATATTGGCATACAATATCATGTAATCATTAGAAACCATGACCTTACTAAATGACTTTAGTTTGCATGATAGCTGAGTTTAATAGGTGCTTCACTACAATACATCAGTCTTTTAGTAGAGAATAATCCCTATCCCTTGCACTGCCAGACATCAAATCTGTTAGTCCCCATGTAAATTCAGGTGGTTGAAAGATTTCACCAAAGGACATTGGACTGTTTTCTGCATCACTTGTCCCATCAGTGTCATGTCATAAATGTACTTTCCTTTGTAAAACTACCCAAATGATCTTTGCTCAGGTTAGATCATTAAAATAATCTTCTTTCTTTCTAATCTGGGATGATCAGCTTTAAATGAGGTTTGGGGGTAGGGCTTTCCATTTGCCTGCTGTTCCCAGCTAGTGGTGATTGTATTGAAATTAAAAAAGTCTCTAGAGCTAAGCTGATAATGCCATAAATAACTGATTTATTATCACTCTTTGGAAACGAGTTTGTCATGGAAGGGAGCTCACCAAATCTGAAATCTCTCCATTGCAGACCGAAGGGGAGAGGTTCTCAGTTAAAAAATGAATAATAAAGAAGCAGCTAAGTGTGGATGTCACAGTTAGCAGACCGCTAATTGTAGGGAGGACATGGAAGGGCTGGGGGTCAGTGTGTGCCTTTGCAGATCACTCACAGGCAGGGTGGGGAGCAGGAGGGTCCTGTGGGTGGGCTTTGTGCCAGGTGTTGTGGGCGATGTCTCAGCTGCTCAGGTGGAGCAGGTGCCAGTGAGGGTGATGCACTAAAGGGCCCCTCTCTATGTCCTTGTCCTTACGGACAGCCTAAACATGAGGGAGGAATAAGGCCAGGTGTTCATGCAAGTGGTCATGCAGAAGCAGAGGTCCCAGCTGCTCCCAGTGGGAAAGTGTTCCTCTCGCCCTGTTCCCTCAGCCTTCCTCTGGTTGGTTGTGCAGGACTGACTGTAATATTCCCTTTAACATCTAAAATGCTGTGTTGTTTCAGATCAGGTTGGGATGAGGATTTTTTAAGGAAGGTAAGTCGATTTCAGCAAAAACTCTTCAACATGGAAGAACTCTTGACTACACAGCCTCCCTCTACTCAGAGGCTGAATACTGGACATGGTTTGCAGAATGAGCTGTATAATCTCGGTCTACATCAGCAGCACAACTCAGAACTGGGCTGCCAATTGTAGCACCTTTCAAAACTGAGTTTAAAAATGCAAAATGCAAGAAATTGATATACAGGAGACTCTAGATAACAGTACGCTTCAAGAAGTAGTTTCACTTACTGCTGAGAAAGCCTTTGGGATCCAATCCCATTTCATCCAACCTGTTTGCAAATTAATTATGCTAAGCAGGTTCTTTTAATTACATTGCTTGAAGGAAGAGCAGCAGAACATGTAAATTCCATAAGAGAGAAAGCAAAGGTTTCCACTGCCAATTAGGGAGCTAAATTCAACAAAGGCAGCTGTAGCATGATGGGGCAGAATGTGATTATTTTAAATGAAGTCTAGAGAACCTCCTGAATGCCTCATTTTTGTTTTTGTCAACATCCTGCAGCGCTCAATTGTATCACACTAGGCATGACATTTTTCCAAAGTATTGAGACTTTCTGTTCTGCAGCTTTTGTGACACAACAGCCTGTAGCAAGTTAAAGCACTTGTCTCTTGCTTGAAAAGGATCAAGGATATTGTTTGACTTACACCACAGTGGAGGTCTGTACAGTGTGCCGAGATGTTTCTCCTCTGTAGAGGTTTCTGAGGAAGACAAGCAGAAAGTGTCAGGCGCTCCGTGTGTGGTATACACCACCACCATCTAGTGGTTCCCTTAGCGCTTGGTTGAGAGCTGGCTGGGAAGTACCAAGCAGAATTGTCCTGGAAACTGGGAAAACTGTCACCTGGGGCTGTTCTAACTCAGTACATTTCTGTATCGTTTATTTGTTTTCTTAGGGAAAGTATTCAAAAAATTAATTCTGTGGATAAGTCTGTTCCTGTTTAACAGCTGGAGAGACTATTTGAATGATCAGTATAGAATTTACACAATTCTAAATGCAGTATGAAAGAGCACTGTTTTTTTATAAGAAATTGCTGAATGCGAAATACTTGGAAATGTGACTATTTCATGTCACTTACACAGTTCCAAAAGCAAGTGGAGAAGTTTTAAAAGGAAAATACTTTAAAAAATATATTTTTTGTCATGTTTCTTATGCTGAGCAGATAACACCGGTAGTTGTGAGGAAGGAGGATTTACACCCATAATTTTTAACTCTAAGCTATTCTTTTTAGGCACATAGTTGATTTGTCATTTTTGCAAACAAGTGTTTTCAGATAATTTCACTATTACATGTAAAAATATTGTGCTTTATAATAGCATCAAGAGTGCATTGTTCAAGGCAGAACCCAAAATATCCGTGCAGAATGTCCATAAAATGCTTGAAGAGTCACTCTGGTTACAAAAGATTGTATTCAACTCACTTACCTAACTTTTGCTATGTTGTAGTCTAAGCTAGTTACACATTCGGCACCTCCAGCAACCTCCTCCTGAGAGTAGAATTCATCCAACCTATTCCAGGTATCCTCCTATTTTAAGACAGACAAGTCATCTGTTGGAGGTGCTTCTCTTCAGTCACTGTTGAAGGAACCTTGGTAACTTACCTTAGATGGAATACCTGGATTTGGGACAGATAAAGTGAGATAAATCTCATCCAAAAAAATAAAGGCACAGTTATTAGAGAAAAAGAAAAAAATCACCGTTTGCTCTTATGAATCAAAGTTGAATTTTTAAACTTATCCTTTACTAAAAAAAAAAAAAAAAAATTTTTAGTTAAACATAGAAATCAGAGCTCTCTGTTCTGATCTGCAAATGAGAGGATCTGTATTGCAAGCTGTAAAATAATCTCTTCTCTCACTTCCTGATGTGAATGTTAGATATTTCACATGGGCTTTGAAAATTCAGGCCTTTCTCTTATTGTAAAGAAAAGGTTTTGAAAAGGCAGTAGTAAGGAGTTCGGTTTCTTATTCATCATTTCTGGGTGGACTCTTTATTACGATTATGTGAATTACAACTTCATCCTCTCCCCACACATTACTTCTCGGTTGGCGTATTGCTGTGACTCTTAAGGGGGACCCTGGGCTGAGGGGCAGTGCGGGTTACGGAGATGTGGCCACGTGGGTTATTCCTGCAGTCTGTGGTATCTGTGGTGACCCATGTCAGAGACAGTAGTGGGACCAGCAGTGTAAATAATAAACTCTTTGCTGGAGCAAGATGTGAAAACCAGGGACCTCCATGTGGGGAAAGACCCACGCTAAGGTCATCTTCTGTGTTGTCATCCTCTAAGTTTGTTCAGAGCTCCTTCTTCCCTCTCAGTCTCTTTTTTGTGGCCTTGGTCTGCTCTGCCTTCCTTTTCCAGCTTCACACCTCCATGTGTCTGCCCTCACATTTGCTGGTCCTGGCTTCCATGCTGCTCCTGTTGAAAATACCAGGGAGAGGCCCTAGGCCAATGTGAACTGGTGTAGCGTTAGCACTTCAGTGGAAGTACCAGCTGGGGAGCAAGCCCTTGATCTGGGTTCAAGGCAGCAGAGTTTCCACAGCTTTCTTTGAACTGTTTTGTGCTTTCTTTATCCTCTGTTTCCTCACAAAGATATATTACCCTTGAGATATCTCAAGTTGACAGTAATAGAAAATGAAGCTTTTCAGTAGCGAGCAGAGGTCCTCTCTCAATGCCCAGTCAGTCCTTGACCTTCCTGCCTAGACTTTTAACAGCATTACAGTTCTGTTGATATGCTTTATTTTGCAGATACCACTAGCAATTAAACCAGGACCACCATCTCATTCTACATCACTGCCAGACAGCTGTCAGATATTAATGACCGGAGCTTGCTATGACCAGAGCTGGATTAAAACTGGTGACCTACATGTGAAAGACTTTGTATCTCATTACCTCAAGCTATTCACCCCTAAATTTCTTTGAAATGTAATGCCCTTTTCTGGCTTGTTCTTATTAATCATGTTTGCTGGTGTCTGCCTGCTTTGTTCAGTGAAATGTCTGGGGCTCGATATTCCATGGTCCTCTCTCTCATATCACACACGGTCTTCACCCATCCTAATTTTTGTTCACTCTGCTTGATCTTAAGAGATCTAGAAACTGGATAATAACCCAGGAGTAAGAAGATCAAAGCTTTTTACATCTAGGTCACTACTAATAATCCAGTGGTGGTCATTAGAGCATATGTTTAGGAGCTGATATAAATTCTTTCAATCACCTTCTTTGTGGTCAAAAAATAATACGTGCCTTTGTTTTATTGGCACTTTTGGTGACTTCAGAGGGTGTTTGGCTAATTAAGAACAAATATGTGAGCAAGGCGTCTATTCAGGATTTGACCTCAGTTTAGTAAGCTTCTTGGTGACTGCAGTTGTTTCTTGTAAGATGGGAACCAGTGCTGGAAAATTAAGATGCTCCAGGCCATCAATACAGTTTAGACCCTGCCTTGCCATGTGCTTCCATTCTGGGGGAACATTGTTGGTGTGGGGGTCCTACAGAAAGCCTGCAGCTGCTGCATGTTTCCAGAGAACACTGAATATGAAGAAATAAAGGTTCTAGGCAGAGATCCAATGCAGGGATGTTGCCAGGGTTCAGTCTGCATTTTAATCCGCTAGCATACAAATTTTCCAGACAGACTGGTTCAGCAATTCAGATGGTCCCACCCTTACTCCTGGACAAAGCAAGTGAGACACATGACACATACACGTGTAAGAGGGAGCTCTGTATACTGCATAGCTACTGCCAGATACAAACTACCGTGAAGGAACAGATAAATGCTTTGAATTCTGTCATGCATGCTTTTGGAAGGAGAGTGATGTTATTAGCAGTGAGATTGTCTCCTGAAATGGAAATACATAATTTATTTTGTGGTTCAGTTATTTTTATTAAAACTTTGTCTTTATTTCTGCTGTCAAAATACATTTAGAACAAAACCTTCAAGTCAAAGGCAGGAAAGATTAAATTGCTTTTATCTTTTCAAGTTAAACTGAAAAGAGATGTTGGTGGAAGAGGGTTCTGGAGGTAGAGCAGTGCCATAGCCTCTTTGTATCTGCTCCCCAGGCAGAGGGGGGACAAGCCTACAGGATCTCGGTGCAAGCTGAGGAATGTGGGAGAATCTTCCTTCCAATGTCATAAATGTTTCCAGTGAAAACGGTCACTATTTTCAGGGGCCTGGTACTCTGCCAGTTCCCTGAAGCTTATTTGGATGCTGCCTAGCTTTTAGCAGCCCAGAAACGTTAAGTGGCGCTAGACACAGGGGCGATATGAAACTGGCCTCCCACTGTGGAAGCTCCTAGTAGGTCCTTCATGCTTCATACTCTCCCTCAGCTTTGGACAATCTTTAAAGCTGAAAACCTGGCTTTATATAGTGCAATGTAAAGCGGTGTTAATGATGCAGTATTCAAATGTGAATGACTGAGTAAATCGTTGGGACTTGTTCAGAAACAACACAGACATAAAAGCCTCATCTTAGCTCATTGGTTGGCCTTGACATTTTTTTTCTAATGCTTAAAAGCAAAACCTCACCTTTCCATGAAGAATTTGGAGGAGGATAAGATTCACGATCCAAGGTATTTAGAAACCAGGATCTCACCTGATTTACATGGAAACAAATTCCTGGGCTTTTCAGAGCGGCCAGAAATTTGCCTGCCCTCTCAGTAGTACACTGTTTGCTCTCATGGCTGGAGAGCTGTAGATGATTCAGCCATACTAATTCTTGCCAATATCCAAAATACAAAAAAATGCTGTTTCTTATACTTATGTCTGGACTTCTTGGTAGTCTTCCTGGGGAGAGGTACGTGCTTCCACACCATGCAGTGTGAATAACAGGTTGACACCTCCTCATGTCTGTATGTTGTATAACTAATGCCCGTATGTTGTATAACTAATGTCTATATGTTGTATAACTAATTTGCACTGAAACAATGAGCTTTGCATCTTCTGGTGTCAGCCCTGGGCATGTTGTACATGTGCAGATCGACTCTGCATGGGCAGCCGATCTGGTGCTAGGGTGGGCCTTTATCTGGGAATCTGAGTTTTCCTAAAGCTACTTAAAGCAAATATTCCACACTGTTTTCCACCCAAAAGTCCCAAGCAGATGGACCCAAAAAGTAATAAGGTGCTAGGACAGGTATAAAAGTGGTAGAGTTGGTAGATGGCTTATTTATGTATGATGTCGCAAGCTCGTTTGTTTTGTTGCCTTGCTTTGCTGGTACTCTGGTGTCCATCTGTGTGGGTAGGTTGTGGGATTAGATTGATGCTAACAAAGCATTTAGGGTTCACTCAGATTTCTGCAGATGTGAAAACAGCTCTTTTTAAAATTGAAAACCTGTTATTAACCGCACATCTTACAAATTGGTGTATCTAGCTAAATCTACAGATTGTTACCTCTCCTGAGGCAATGGGAGCGTTGCTGTCAAAGGAAAAGCACAAACTGGTTTGCTGTGACTGGCAAATGTACATTGCCCTCTTGTGAAAACACAGCTCCACTGCAGTAATAGAAATATCCAAGGATACATTTCAGTTGAAAAGTCAACATATTCTGCCACTCGATAAATATAGCACAGGTCAGTCATTGCTTTAGACTGACATCTCAGAGAGTGTGCTTATAGGACAACAGAACCAAATCTTTCCTATTTATGTACACAAGTAGGAGAAAACCCAACTTTTTTCCCTTGGCTCTGCAGTCATTCTGGATTTTAGTCACTTCATCAGCATGCTGAACTGTATTGTCACTATCACTGTGACAGCTTCACTTGTATTTCAGCTTCATGACAGGTCTCAAACACATGAGATTGTGACCTCAAATTTGCATCATGTTCAAGCTTCAGTGCCACCCTATCCCTTTCTCTCCCTGTCATTTTGTATCAGCGGTTAGAATAGTTTGTTGTAGATTGCAGATATTTATGAATTTTACAGGAAATGCAACAGGGCTGTCTAGTTCATTAGTAAATCTGGAAAGATTATAGGTACATCATTGTTAAAGACAGCATGAGGAAGTAACACTTTATATTTCAGCCCTTCATAACCCAAGAAATCACAAAGTGCTCACTTGGAGTGGGATTCAGGTCACGTCTGCTGTTGGGATATATAACCTGTCTTGGGATATATCACCCCATCAAGATGCAGCATCTCTTTCCATTGATGAAGAAGAATGAAGCAATGAGCTTTGAATTGGTGTTTGTCAGGCTGGCTGTTAAACTAAATGTGACAGACATTGGCTCCCAAAAATATTTTTTCAGCAAACAGAGTTACCAGAATAGAGCTAGTATAATCACAGATGACAAATGTAGGTACTGTGGTACCGATTAGATATCAGGACTGTCCACAGCTGAGTGGCAGTCAGAAATCTAGTGTATAAGAGAACCAGGCGTAAACATTTTTTGTGGTGGGGCTGGAAGAAGTATTGATGCTAACAGCAGGTGGAAATTATTGAATTTAAGACCACCTTTCTCTGCCAGTAGGGCTTTATTTAGATTGAGTTTCTTCATTAATAACGTGGACAGCTGAGAAAAATCTACTATCTTCTGTGCTTGCTTTGAGTGTACTCTCACTGTTCCCCAAATGAAGGGAGCCATAACCTTGACAGAGGGTCTCCAACTGACAAACTTCTGTGAAAATACTATTGAGCTCTGGCAGCTTTCTAAGAGTTGGTGGTCTGCTTACACCCTATTAGGAGAGACTGAGCTATCAGAGGTACAGACTATTTCCAACACTTGTGTAAGAAAGGAAGAACAGAGCTACCTCAGAAAGCAGTTTCTGATTGACCTTCATAGGTTTTGGTGCTTTCAGAATTTTCTCTCCAGTGTACTTAGACAACCCAAAATACTGGTGCTGGCTGCTAATGGTGTTTGCTTGGGTGAGAGCTTAAAATGTTCAATCTGAGAGCTCTGTATCCATGGTTTAGGATTTTACCTTCTTTCTTATGAGTTATCTCTGCCCAGGGTCATGGCAGATGATACTGCTAAATCTGTCCTGGCAGCTGGACTGGTTATCCTCTGGGCTCCATCCCAGGTGCAGGAAGAAATGCCAGTGTTGTATTTTCTAGCTGGACCCTAGACCCCAGTTTGGAAGACAAGCTTCTCCATATTTTGTCAACACTAAAAAGCACTGGCAGCCATTAGCTTGGTAGGCTATTATTCTTCTTTAGACATGTCCTGTCTAAGGCATATTTCAAGTTTCTTCTCTCCTATTGTTTAACAGGGACTATATACAATTCTCCTGTGTTTCTTGTTCAGTATGTGTTACATCCTCAGAGACTGAATTCCCTGGCTGGTTTGTTGAAGGTCTTTTTGCCTGGGCAGTATTATCACCCTTAAGTATTTGGCTGTCACTGAGGAAAGATGCAACAAATTTTGAGACTTCTTTACAAGGAAATCAGTTGTAACCTTAGTTATGAAGATGCTGCTACCTCTCCATAAGGATCTCATGCTATGAGAAGGGGGGCTTTGTCCTATTTTTATGAGAGCATGAACTCTGAAACAGATGAAATGCCAACTCTGTCATATATTTTAAATAAGATGCCATATGGAGTCTCTGTGAAACTAGTTGCATTATAGAGACAGCTGCCTTAAGAGAGTGGTTGTTCACTGAGTGCCTGTCGCAGATGATTTATGAAGTGTTTAGAGGCTTGAAAATTCTTTGACCATCAAGAAGACCCTATAAGCCAGAAGTGTGTTGAGAAAGGAATGCAATGGGAGGACAAATTCAGAAAAGCTCCTGTACTGGAGAAGATGCCTGCCTGTTACTTCTGTGATAAGAGCAACCAGTCGAGAGAATGCTTTCTTGGTTTATTCTTGACTTCCTGTAATTCTGGTTTTGATTTTTTATTTTGTTTGAGAATTTAACTTACTAGAATTAGCTTATTATGTTTCATCCTTAATTACATCTGGTATGAAATGTGAGTCTATCAAATACATGTGAAATATATGTCATTGCTGTTCCTCCAGAAATAAGTCATCTCTAGAGAGCATTATATGCAGTCAACTCATAGAGGAGATATGTCAGGACTTGGGCTGTATCTCCCAGTTGCAAACTTTAAAGGGATGTTTTGGGAACTGGCATCGCCAAGAACAGTGTTCCTGGGAGGATTCCCCTTGGCAAGCGTAAACCAGCATCCTTCTGGAAAGCAGTTGGTAGCATAATAGTTTGGTCATGATTACATAGTTTATTGTTCAACCATTAACGTCTATAGCGCTTTTTATTCATCTTTATTGACTCTGAGGTACAAGAATATTAAAGATTATGCGATCTGCTGCTCTCATAAGGTAAGAGAGCTAACTTATCCAGAGGCATGTATGACTAATCCTCCTTCAAATTCTTACCCCAATACTGAACTTTTTTTTGCCATTATTACTGTTATTGTATTGTTCCGTGCTTGCTAAGGACTGAGTAGCTGTTATTATGTATTCATGAAAGCCTACAAACTGATTTATTTAACATGTTTACCAGAATACTTGGGGGAAAAAGTCAAATCTATTACTCATATTCATTACTCAGTGTGGAAAAGCAACAGTTGTTCCCCAGTGTGAGCTAGTTATGATAATTATACTGCTGGGCAGTTCAAATTGCATCAGTCTACATTTTTGAGCTTATTTTTGAGGTAATGGGAAACATTGATTTTGATGCATCCCTGTAGTTATGCTTTGCTGTGTCTGTAAATAGACGTATTTTGCTTCTTGCAAGGTGGATTTAGTTGGGCTTTCAGGTTTTTAGAGATCTTTTTGTAGCTGAGGGGAAGAATTCAAATGGATATGATTTTGAAGTGAAATTGCATCGGTTTTACGTTTAGCACTCAGAATTTGATGTTCAGTTAAAGTGGTATGGGTATCGTTAGTTGGTCTGGTGTACAGAGGGTAACAATATGAAGGAGAACATGTAACTGCACAAAGCTTGTGTGATAAATAAATCAGCAAGGAATCGGCATTAAAGAATTGTATTACTTAAGTGCTTTTTATTGTGTCTTCTTTTCAGCTGACTCCTAATTATGTTATTGAAGCTTCAGTTGTTACGGTGTCAAATAGTGCATGCAATGAGATACTCTGGTGTTGGAAGAATGGGCATGCATAGTAGCTTTCTTCTAAGCATTCATGTTGATGGATCTTTTTTATTAGTATAGTTTTGTTCACCTTTATATATAAAGATAGTTCTTAATTAAAGGTAACTCATTCTCTGCAGGTTTTAGAGTTTATTTTATACTATCCCTTTTTATGGTCTTGCTGCATGGTGTTAAGTCATTTATAGACTGAGTGTATGAATAACGGTAAGATCTTAAAGGAACCAAGTGACAGGTAAGCACTTAACTGGTTGATTTATCTGTAACAGAAGAGGCTGCTCTACCCATTATAGCTTTTTGCTTCAGTGGTGGTTTTCTCATGGCAAAAAGCTGAAATTCAAAGGTACCATGTGCTGAAGGATTTAAGTTACTTAAGCAGGCAAATGCAGGAGAGAAGGCAACCCTGCCTCTCGCTTGCAGTGCTTTAAATGAGCAAGCAGCATGTTCCAGTTTTTACTAATATGTTTACGGATTCCTCTAAAAATGACATGGCCCTTGTGGTCATGTCTGATACCTGAAAGAGTGGATAAAACCTCAGAAACCCACTGGAAAGTGATAATACGAAGTTACAGTACTGAGGAAACAGAATCTGTGAGGTAATTTTCCCCCTCCAAACACCCAGTTCACTTAAGTTAATCTCATAGAAGTCTGCATACCACAAGATTTGATTGGAGCAGAAGGGATGAAATGGGGGAGAAGTTCTACTCTGTGGGATGATACTATCTTCTTTAGCTGGCCAGTTGCCTAAAAAAGAGACACCTTCGTGAAGCATCTAGTACTAGGTATCACTGGTATCAGTATACACATTTTTCTGCATTGGCTCATGAGTACAGTCAGTACTCGCACAGCAACAGCATATCCAGGGAGGTGGCATCTCTGTGTGAAACCAGTGATCCATATGGCCCACAGGGACTTTTTCTACATCTCTTTCTACAGATGGCAAAACATAACTGATGGAAAAAAATAATTTGTATATGATGAGGATTTTCCCTTCTTGCACCATTTTAGACAAGGAACAAGAATGTAATGCTCCTTTATGTCCTTCCATTTATCCTTTGAAAGTCTTTGTTCAAGACCCCTTCCCCTTAGGGGTGTTGATCTGTGGAGCTAATAGACAAGGAGATAGTGTACACAAGAGCTGTCATTGTTGTAATAGCTGTGGTTTATTCTAGATCTGCCCATACTTCTTCTTAATTCCCAGAAGGTGATGTAATGGGCTGTGTCATTCCCTTCTCCTTTCCCACCCTTGAGAAAATCCATTGGATCAGGTCACAAAGAAGAGTCTTCCAGGCTCCTTGCACTGACTTACCCCTTTCCTTTTTCTTTTTCTTCTGTGTTGATCTTTAGATTTTATCCAAATGCAGCTGAACGAGGATTCCTAGATATTGTGACTATCGGTAACAGCAATAATAATCCTGTTATTCACATGGAACTACAAATGCGCACAACACTTCACATCATAAATAAATCTGCTTTTTTTTAAATGTCAGTGAGCTCAAGAGTGTTGTCTTCCAAGACATTTTTTCTAAGCAAAAACTGATTTAGTTCTCTCCTTTGATATATATCTAAATATATCTAGGTATGTATATATAGTTACATATGCATGATCCTTTGCACCAGAATGCTGCTATTTCAAAGTTTTTATACAATATCGGGCTTATAAGTCTTGGCATTGACCTTTCAAAAGGTTTGTGTTATAAGAGAAAGCCTAGATACGAAAGAAAATACATTATCTTGCAAAGCTGGAATCTTAAAACTGCATTGTGTTAAAAGAGTCCTTTTTTGTTATTATTCTCCATAAAAACAGAATTAAAAGGGTTCAGGTAGATGGATCTCCTAGGTAGAGCTGTACAAAATTTTCAGAAGGAAACCTGAAATCCTGTCTTCTCACAGCTTCATTTCAAAACAAAAGCTTTGAGACAGGCCTTGCAGCAGTTAGAAATGTGGGCCCATTTCCAATTTCAAATGATTAGAAACTTCAATTTAGTACTGTTCCTCTGTGAGTTGTGGAATTGCTTTGAAACTCAGAACTGAAAATAAAAGTCAATAGGGTATGCCTAGGGACAGCAGGAAAAAAAGGATGAACCAAATCATTGTCCACCTGCCTCTTACCTATTATGCTAACTATTCTGCCTATTGCTACCGTCCTTCTTGCCTCTTAGCTCTAACTTTGGGGTCCTTCCCATTCCCTTAACTCTCCCCCCTTTTGTCCCGCATTGAAACCTTATTCTGTAACACACCCTGTTACCGACTCAGATCAGGTATCTCTTTGTGTGCCAAGACCACAGGAGCTTAGGGACAGATGTTGTGTGGTCTCCAAGCAAACAGATGTCAGGATTTACCCAGGTGGGTTCCCAAGTACGTCATGAACTCTGCCAAGCCCTTAGGCGTTGTTAAATGTTTTTGGTACAACACAAAAAATAACCCCTCCCATTCCATTGCCTGGAGTTGGTTGGGCACAGAGGGATGAAGTGCACACCACTGCACGCTGACTGACCTAGAGACTGTGGCTGTAGGGGCAGTTACTTCTCCTGTTACATGTGTTCCTGTTGGGACCGAGCTTCCTGGAGGTGCAGGCTGGGGTTCCCTTTTCTAGCCTGTGATGGCAACAAGCAGCAGGGCACACCAATTTGGGGAGGGAGTCAGCCCTTCACGTTTTCTCTCCTTGAATAATCAATGCTTTTTTCAGCAGACCAAGTTCTCTCAAGATGCTCATGGTACTATACAATTTTCCTCTTTTTCCACTCCTTTGCACTCAATATCAAGAAAAGGGATTTTGTAGTTTAACACTCACTGAGATCTTGAGGTTCAAATCCTCAGTTCTCTGATACTCCCAGCTACAGTCATTTTCCTTCTCTTTCTGCAGTTTCCTTTCTGCAGTACTGGGCTATAACAACTCCATATGTATAAGAATTTTAGGAGGACATATTACGTAAGTATATGAGACAGATATTTCAGGCACGAGAATTTTTTCTGCAGTTCCATCTGTATATTCATAAGATGGTTGTCTCAGACTTTAGTGACTTGTGTTTCAAATCCCTTTTTGGCTGGAAATAGCACTTAACTGATGCTTCTATAGTCCCATCCTTTTGCGAAATTTGCACTAAGGACTTCACAACACAGGAGGCACAGCATTCAAGTTAATACTCTGAACCTTTGGAGCCAAAACTTACTGGGAAAATAAAGCCTTTTTCAGAAATGGAGTCAGATGATCTTTTCATCGGGGGGGGGGGGGGAAGGAGGGAAAAAAAAAAGAAGTGTCCCAGATCAGTGTATTCTCCATCTGGTATGTTCCCAGATTCCTAAAGAGATAACATGGTGTCAGGAAAAAGGATGTTGTAATTAGGCTGGGGCATAGCTACAGCACAGCAGGATCCAGACATTGTCATAGCCCTGTGCTATCGCTGACCTTGGGGCAGTGGGAGACTGTGCCAAACTTAAAATAAATAAAGTGTTCCAGTGCTGCTGTTCAGTTAAAGAAGATCAAAGAGAAATAACATTTAATCAGCGGTAGTCATGGTGTTATGCACTAGCAATACTAATTGTTTTGACGACAATTCTCTCTGAAGATTTTTTTTGTTAGCACTGAGTAATAACTGATCTGCTAGTGTATTGACCTATAGCACTACCACAGCTCAATTAAGTTTCTTATTGTCCAAATCTAATCAGAGAAAAGCTGTGATTGAAAATCGATTCATTTCCTGCTAGTTAATGACTAATTCCCCACAAATGTGAATATAGAGATTAACTTTTCAGGTTGAAAGTTTTTTTTAGAGGTAGATCCTGCCAGATGGATGTTTGAGAAGATGAAGCGTGGCTTCTCTTTTCCCATCCATCTTCCTCCAACCTCTTGGCATATGATGATTTTTTACTGTGGGTCTTGCTTTATCATAGCCTGTGGTGTGTGCTCATTCTCTGGTCTCTTAACCGGTGTCTCTCACAGTTGCAAGGAACTGGTATTGATGATTCAAGGTCAGCTCAAATATTTCTTCTCCATATGCTTCAAATGAGCATTTCTGCAGTGGCTAAAAACATCTGCAAATCAGGGTGACAGTCCTTAACAATAATGTAAGAGCTAGTCACAGTCCTTAGAGGTCTGGATAAGACACAGACTCTTCCCTGATCCCACTTCAGCCTGTACAAATTGTGAATTTTTCCCGTGAAGGGGAGAAATTACATTTCTTGGCTCTTCTAAATATTTCTTCTTTATGTGAAGAACTAACAGCTGCTTATAAGCCTCCCCATGTGTCTATGCATGCATACATGTTCACAGCATTAAAGCTACTGAGCAGAGACATAAGCAGTAAATATCCATGAGGTTTGGCAGTTCTCCCCAGTTCTTGCTAGTTGTATCACTCCCACTGCAGCAGTATCTGAAATAGTCACAATTCTTTGTTGTGTTTATCCTCACAGCGCACCTCTGAGGTGGGGACATCTCTTGAATTTACACATGGAGAGCTGAGACATTCATCTAAATAGTCATTTAGACCCTGGTCTCTGGTGGTCCTTGAGATTATCCTCTCCAGAGACTCAGCCCTGTGGCTCAGCTGCTGCTGCAACCTATAGACCCACAGCTGTGGATAATGCCTGCTGCCTTGGGACCCTCTAGCAAGCTAAAGCCGGGTGGCTGGAGGCAGTTTTCCTAGGTGGGATATTTCTACCGTACACTGCAGATCTGCTTAAGAGTGCAGCTATACCAGAATCAGCATCTATGGGGGCAAAAGACTGGAGGGTTTTTACCGTGAAGATTAGCTCTGAGACCGTGTATAAGTTTTTTTTTAACTCCTGTTTCTGTGTTGTTTCTGCTCTGCAACTGATGCTTTATCCCTGATGTCTTTTTTTTATTTGCCTTTCTACAGAAAATACCATGCTGGCTTCTGCTTTGCAGCAATGAATTTTGCCAGTGTTGAAAGGCTTGGAGTCAGCCTGAAGCCCAGATTCATGTGTATCAATCCATTGTAATCCTATGGGGTAACCTCTTCCCTGATATTCAGCAAAACATAATCAGACTCATTTTTTTGCTGACTTGAGAGAACTTGATTCCTCTGAAGGAATGTGGCTGGTAAAAGCCATGCAGACCTGTAGTACAGGGTTGTGGCATGCTCCAATTCTGCATTTTTCCAGTGGGTCAGCTCAGTGGGTCTTTTATCTGTGTAAAGCACAATAAAAAGGCTAGAGTTGAGCCAGAAAATGGCTTTTCTCCCAGATACTGAGCACATGCTTTGGTGTGAAGTGCTTTGGTACATGTATAACAAGCTGGAAGGAGATAATAAACCTTCAAAGGCTGAATGGGAGAAGAGAGAGAGACAGGAACACTGATAATGTTTTGCTCCAAGTAAAGGCAGATGTAGGAGGAACACAAAATGAATCTCACTTCTGAAGCACTGTAGCTATATTAACATGCAAGAGAAAAAAATACATTGATGCAGTTGCTTCATTGCGTATTCCATCAGAAGCTGCAGTCCTATACATGGACAGGCTACATATCATCAACTGTGATAATCTCGCTGATTCTTGAGTTACATTAGTGCCTTAAGGTAATACATTGAGCTTGGATTTCAAAAGGTACACACTCTGACACAGTAGTACCATTTTCATCCATTTATTTGTATTTTTGAAGGCAGAGGAAATACAATTCACTAAACATGAACAGAGTTTGTTAGAGCTATGCTTGCTCTTTCCAGCTTCATCTGCAAAGTAAAAATAGCTTAGCAAAATAAATTTTTAAGCTAACTAGCCTTGTAACACACAAGATGTGGTTGGGCAAGGCTCTCAGCTTTGAAATCTACTCCACAAAACCCTGCTGCTATTCCAGGAAGTTTTACATGCATCATTAACCCAGAAGATGCCACCAACCCGCCCATTTTCCTCTGGCTGTATCTGTGGTGGAGCAGAGATCAGGGATTCCCATCAGCCCGTTAATGCAGCACTTGCTTCAGCTTGTGGAGATTGGTGGCATCAGTACTGTAGCTGGGGATGAGCTATTGCGAGAGCTTTTAGGCCTCTCCTAGGATTTCTCTACACAACGGAGTGATAATGCAGGGTAGGGAGGAACAGAGGATAAGAAGAAGGTTGAGAGGAGGGTCCCCATCTGTACCACAATTCTGAATATCATGTCTGGATCTGTTACAGCATCTCATCTCTAGCACAGTGCAGAAACATCATTCAATTCCACACCCTGGAATTTCAGTAGTGAAATTAAATCGTTGTAACCCTCACTTAATTTTCTATGCATATGAACAAGACAGCCACAGACCTTTCAAAAGCATGTGATACGCCTTTCTGTGCTGATGTGCTGCTACTCTGTGGCTGAGAGCTGGGAACACAACAGGAACACCTGTATCTCTGGGATCCAAATCCCTTAACATTTGATTAAATTCTAATGGAAGCATGCATAGTTGCTGAAATTACTTCTGCTTCTATGGAGCCAAATTCTTGGGTGCTCATTCATTGCCTGTATTGTCTCTGCAGTAAACTTCTGCCTTGGAGAGCTCTGAGACTGAAATCCTCAGTGGTTATCTAAATGCTTTTCATTTAAAGGGCAGTTGGGCATAGGAACCACAGAAGAACTTCAGCCCAGTGAGGTGTGGTTAATTGCCTCTGGGAACAGGATCTCCAAAGTCTAGACAGAAGAGTTGTGTGAGAAAAGCCCTTGGAAATCCACAGCGAAAACATTTGGACACCTTAGAGTGAGGGAAGATCTGTCTATGGAGGTGATTGCTCAGTACCCTTCACTGCTTGTGTCCCTTCATGTGTTTTGCCTTGGTTGCCTAAATGTCCTTGGGGTCTGGACTTGAATAACAAACATTTGGATGTGTTTCAGTTCATTAAATATCTCATCCAATGAATAATAACTCAGGGAAAACCTTTGACAGAACTAGAAAGTGGTAAGGAAATGGTTTCAGATTTAGCATGATCATAGGCCCAATTCAGAACCCACTGAAGTAACTGGATTGTTTGCATTGGCCCATACTGCTAATAATGTAGGTTCTGCTTAGTATCATAGCGGTTAAGATGCAGATTAAGTGAAAGGAGAATTTTGAAAATTATTTGAGTTAAAGATTTTAAAATATATTTAGTGGGGGAAATACTAGAATCAAAAACTTCTGTCTCCTAAAGCAATTCCTCAACCACTAATTTGTTAAAAAAAAAAATGTTTGATCTCTTTCTGATCCCTCAAATATTAGTTCACACAAGCTGTTCCCAGTTTGGCAGCTCACAGTTCTCTGATCCATACTATGCTGTAGCTGGTGCCTTCTCCTGAGCTGCCCGTTCAGCTTGTCTCAGATAGGGGAGGGAAGCAAGTGTGGGGTTTCCATGTCCACGCTGAGACCTTTCAGCAGGGAAAGGATATTACATCATCCCACTGCTGTGATTTTGGAAAGTCTGTTTTGTAAGCAAGCACTGCAAACACTTGTTCAGCCAAAAGTATGTAGAGGATAGCTGAGAAGAAGCCTAGTCTGAGATTTACCAGGACTAGAAGTCTCCCTGCTTAGGACTGTGAAGACTTACTTTGCTAAAAAACATAGTTTAAGCTTAATGATCCCTCTGCTCCCCCTACAGCCAGTCAAGGGAGAGATCTCTGACACCTAATTTGATGGCTTCAGGTGGCTCTTTGGAGAAGCCTCTCTCCATTGACCAAGGAGCAAAGTACAGCACCGACCCCAGGCGATGCTGTGGCTCTCACACCCACAGGCGTTCCTGGGCTCACAGCCCCATCCTGCTTGGCTTCGCCCTGTCCCACTGGTCACCCTTGGTGGAATGCTCTCTGCCAGCCCTCTCCACTCCAGGCTGGGCACAGAGGCAGCTCACAACATTCCACATTCATTTCACTGGCATTGCTCTGGAGAATAAGGGTGAGACATAACATGAACGAGAGGGGTATGTTGTGCCTTATCCTTTCTTAATCCACACATCCTCAGGAAGTCTTGAAAATGTGTCTCTATCTAGTCTAAAGGTGTATCTGTCCTGACCTGTGCTTGAGCTGTGTATTCCCAGGGCAGTCAAATCTTTTCCAGAATGATGTCCTGGCTGTGTCTGTTTGTTCTGCTGTGGTTATGCTCTTCTTACATTAGTTTGCGGTTTTGTACAGAGAGGTGCTGGCAGGCACAGGCTGCAGCCCTGCAGGTCACCCTGGCGCCCGAGCGGCACAACCTTCGGGACAGGTCCCGATGGTCACACCCTGTACATCTCTTCCCCTTCTCATGCCTTAAGACATGAAGTGCAAGAGTACAGTATGTTATAGTAAATTACAATTATTTTTTCTAAAGGAAAGAACTAAAAAATAATCCTTTTTCTTATCTCCTTGACTAACTCCTGCGTTGGTACTGCTGGCAGGAACACAGAGCTTCGTCCTCTTGAAAAACTAGTGAGCAGCAACTTGCTCCCCAGTCATCACAGTCATCCCCCTCAGTGAACTCACTTCGAGGACCTGTAAGATGGGGCTTGACCAGCAGCTCTCAGCATCTGGGTTCAAATTTAAGAGGTTTTCTATAAAAAATACCCATCTGAGCTTCTACCAGCAGCCAAACTTACTGATTCTCAAAGTGCTCATGTTCTCCACTTACAAAGGTGAACTCAGTGCATAGCAAACTTATTAAAGGGAGGAAAGAAAACCCTAACAAAGTAGATAAAAAGGGTAACTCCTTTCTAAAGTATAACAGCATCAATTGTATAAGGTTTTTCCCATGGGAGCCAACTGCCAGGCTTGCTTCCACGTGCTGATGATGCTTGTGCTGCTCCTTGCACTGGCTGTGCCTTGCTCGTCACTCTTTGCTGCTTCAGCCCTCAGCAGATCATGGCAGTGCTGAGCCCTGAACAGGGAATCTCGTCTCCTGGGGGAATTGGCAGCTGCTTCTTCCATCTTCTCCAAGCCCGGGATACAGAAGCCCCGTACCACCTTCTGCTCACCTGCTTCCAGTTCTGCGCTCCAGTTCCCATGTTGGTGCTGGAAGCTGTGACCTTACATCCGTGACCAAATCATCACTTAGGCATGTGTAGGCAGCATGTTCAGCTTTTCGTACACTACTCAATTCTGGTTTTCTCCATTTTATAGCAGAATTTCCCTTTTAATAGAAACGCATCTGAAACGTGATAAAGCATCACATGAAAAACAAAGCACCACTTAGGCTGGTCTATAGATTCCCTTCACTCCTAACAATGAAGGAGAGACCGTTCTTTTGTGGACCCTGGGGAATTTGGGGAAGTGTATTGCTTTTGGTTTTTTTTTCTTTATGTTTTAGCCACATTCTAAAGCTTTAGCCATATGCTTTAGCGTATGCTTTATGCTTTTTCAATAACTCCCTCCCAAAGATGATCTGAATAGAGTTGGTCACAGAGTTGTCTGTGAACAGCCTCACTTCAAAGACACTAAAGCATCTGTAGCCAAGCAGATAAATATTTCTAGGTATTAGATCAGTTCCCCCCAGACTTAAGTTATGTATAATTTGTAGATGCTATTTGCTAGATATTCCAGGACCCTTTGAAAGCCCCCCATATACCAGAAGGGTGTCCAGAAACACTCTGGGAGATAAGAATCTACAAGACAATCTTCTCTGAAATTTAAAAGCAGAACAAGAGGGATTTTTTTTTTCTCTTCCTTTTTTCTTTCCTAATTGGTAGTTGTCTGTAGAGATTGTGGAGACAATGATGGTGTGTAGGCTGCACTTTTCAGTGCAGCAAAAGGGAACTAGTTGCTTTTGTATGTAGATTGATCACCTGGACACGGGTTTGCAGAAGCAGCTGAAGGCACTGACTTGGTCAGTGGCTGTAGCCTCTGAAAATCCCAACTGTGTTTCTTTACTTGTTTCATATCAGAGTCCCATATGAGGCAGACTAAACCACCCTCCTCATATTTCCCCTGCCAAAAATGGGTGTTTGTCTTCCACAGATCCCTGTCTCCCATTGCCACTTGGCTCAGACTAGTCTTAAAGTAGTTAAAGTCTGTGCTTTTACACCTTGCTAAGGCCTCACTGTATTTTAATAGTCAAATAATGTTTTACCAGAGCTGGCTTCTTTTGCTCTGTAATTGTTTTGGTTTCCTTTTACTCCATTTCTTATTTATGAATTATTTCAAAACAGGCCAATGGAAGTCTTCAAGTAGATTTTTAAACAACTTTTGACAATGTTTTTTTATTGTTCTGAGCTAAAAATAATACAAACCAGCAGGTACAGACTGAAGAAGAGTGCCTGCAGTCCCTAGAGGACCTTTTACTGAATTTGCTCCCTAGAGTGAGGCAAATAGGAAAAAAAAAGAAGAAAAAGGCATCAGTTCCATTTGTTCACCTTACTAGGCTGTAAGTGCCAAGGCTTAGCTCTGAGCAGTGCCACTGCCTTCCTCACCTCAGAAAACAAAAACTCGTCTGTGATGAAAAAAATTAGAAGGATGCTCTTCTCCCTGCTACACAAGGTTAATGGTATGACTGGCACAAGAGGTAGTCACAGCTTGCTTATGCTCCTCTAATGGGACACTGAATGATACGTTCACCAAGAATAATTTAGAAATGGTCTTTGGCATCTCCAGCCACTGACCCTTCCTAATCCCCCACTTTGTTCTTGGGCTCTTGAGTATTTCTGGGTGTCTGCCACTTCTTCACCGTTTTTGTAAGTGAGCTTCTTCACTGTAGTTTAGTTCTTTGATCCCACCAGTACATTTGTACCATTTCTCAGTGTGGATCATAGGAGAGGGCACCTCAATGTATTTTGGTTCTCTGGACAGCGAAAAGGACAACCCCATTTCCCTCCAGCTACTTGCCTTTCTGTTATAGAGACTGCAGAGTCACAGTCAGAGAAATACTTGATTAGGCAGCATCCTCAGCAATAGTCAGCTCTTAACAGAAACACTTGAAAGACTGTAAGATTTTGAAGTGGGTTTTTTGGTAACATACACATCACAGGACAGCGTTCAGTACAGATTTAAAAAGCAAGAGATTTCTCTTTTCAGCTTGGAACAGCCAGCAAGCTTCCAATAATAGAAGGGGGGAGCAGTGGAGTCCTGGTGGAGCTGCAGGGCACAAAAGCCACTACTTAACTTCTCCCCAGTGGTCTGCAGAAGTGTACATCTATCTATACACACGTAAAATTAAATATCACCTATGATAACATCTGCGATTGGTACTTAAAGTTGGGGGACAGGTGGATCATGAGGAAGAAGAAGCAGTGATCAGGATTTTCAATAACCTGCAAATAATGTTCCGGTTTTGGATAACATTCACATAACTTTGTTCTGACACAGCCAAATGCAGGACTGTGAGCCCAAAGAGCCTTCCTGCGGAGGGAGCTACATTTGCTTTAACAAAAGGTTGAGGTTTGCACCAGAAGAGCCATTCAGCAAGGTCTGGTAGCTGTCACTGCACTCCTGAATTGTATCAGAGAATCCATGTGTCTTTTTATGTGTTTACAAGCCCAATCATGCTTACCACACTGGAGTCCAAACATTTTTAAAGGTCAAAAACCAGAAAGTACATAAAGAGTGGCAGCAGCACCTTGAGGTATTTACAGCTCCATCAATTTGGATTATCAAAATAGAAATAGGTTGAGTTGAGTACAGGCACGTAAGTTGTATTTTCAGGGGGAGATGATACCAAATGCCTTTCTGCTACTGGAGAAGGGGTGTAGAAGCAGTGGGTGGATGCTGACCCATACAAAGTCAAATGTGAAAATCACAACTTGAACAGCGATGTTAACCTGGACAAAATACCACTGGAACAGGTACAGCGTCCCTCTCTTTTGTTGCCTTCACACCATGTTCAAATATCTTCCCCAAAAGATACTTGGGAAGTGAGATGGGCACACCTGATACCCCTTCTAGGATAATACAGCAATTTGCATCCCTTTGAGGATAATTCACCACAGGGCAATATTCTGAATGGATGGAGGTGGGCAAAATTTAACCCTACTCTCTCTTTTGAGGGGAAGATTTTACAATGACTATAATGCAACTGCGCTAGAGAAACGATTGTATCATACCTCTTCAGCAATGCAAAGGTTATCCAGCATTGTGTCTGAAGTTGGTATCAGAGAAAACAGTAAGTTTAAAGGAAACTTTCAGGTTAGGACCCGTTTGGCAACACAGCAGTGGCTCCTGACATGACCTGCATGGCCACATAGTGCAAGCAGCTGGCTGCACACCAAGTTTTGCATTTTTAGGGCAAGACACAGTATCCAAATGGTCATTTGGCCTCCACAAAGGAAAAACAGCAAAGGCTTGCCGTGTTCTAAATCTGTATTTAGTCAGAAAATGAGAAGTGCCCATTTCTGTATAAGCTGTGAGATCCCGAGATCCCCCATGAAATCTGAGTGTATTGCTCAAGAGCTTTCACAGCTGACCACAGCAACCATCAGCCTGCAGCAAAAGCTCTGGACAGGGAAATGGAAAATTGTAAAATGTAGACCCACCTCCTCAGCTGCCACTGAAGTCTTTCCTTCAAACTTATATTGTTAAATGCAATACTTACTAAGAATTGGAATTTAAAAAAGCACAACATGAAATGGCTCTCAAACTGGGAGTAACACACGTTTATAATTTAGGATCATAAAAGCCTGCATAAGATTGTGCTGGGAATACAGAAACAAACATTATTTGGGTACAGTCCCTGCACTGCAGTGGGACTTCAGCACTGGTTTAAAACTCCCTTTCTTAAGAGGTATTTTTTTCTTGAGTCTGAGCCACAGAAAGAACAACTCCTGTCTCAAGTGTCTTAAATCATACATTTCCCAAGGGAGAAAATATCAGCTGAAAACCTACATGTCATGGTCATTTAAAATATTTTGTTAAGATATAGTTAGTTGCAGTGTTCAATGATAATGGATATTAAACATGAAAAGCATTCCTCTGTACTGTTTAGCTGAATCTCCGTTCTCATTTATGTACTTGTATTAATGTTGGTTGGCAGAACGGAACATATGTTCCTGGTTTTTTTATGCTATGTGTGGATTATTTTTTTAAAATAAATGTAATTATATAACAAGCCCACACATCTATTTGGTTGCAACATGTCAAGGACTGGTTACTCCCAGGCAGAAAAAATACTGTTAAAATGCACCTTGGCTGCTGTATTTCACAGTCAGAGAATATCATATACAATCTCTCATTTGCACTCAACTTCATTTTAAGGTTCATCTAGTTAATTTGGCTTTAAATTAGCGTTAAATATTTTTGCAATATAGTTTGTGGTAAGCTAAGAGATTTTTGTAGAAATAAGTTTTTAATAATCATTACACTGTAACTGTTACAGAAACTTACATTGCCTATCTTCAGTTCCACACAGAGCTCACCAGCAACTCTTCATAAATGCCTCACTTCAGTATGGCAGGTACAGAGCTTGATTTCTTACGTTGCTTACAGTTCTGTTAATTATTTTATTTTGCAGTTCTTTCCATATGGAGATGCTTCAAAGTTTGCCCAGCACGCCTTCCGAACCTTTGATAAAAACGGAGATGGGACCATCGACTTCAGAGAGTTCATCTGTGCACTGTCCATCACCTCACGAGGCAGTTTTGAGCAAAAGTTAAACTGGGCCTTCAACATGTATGATCTGGATGGTGATGGTAAAATTACAAGAGTGGAAATGCTGGAAATTATAGAGGTGAGATCAATATGACACTCAAAAATAATATGTCTGAATATTAATGAAATTTGATTACTTGTTCACATACCCTTTAGGTTTTAAGCACACAAGAAGCTGTACTGTATCTTTAAAAGTGTGTATTACATACACTTGTCCTTTACTGACTCATGCCTAAGTGGTAGAAGCACAAACATCTTAATAGATGTAATCTTTGAAAATTGCAGAGTACATATGTGCATATAAGCTTTTAAATAACCCGAGGTAATTTTTTTTTTCTGATGAACAGATTAACCATAAGAACAGAATAGCAAAGGATTTACAAAGCCCATCATCTCAAAATCACTTGACATGCATGAAATTACTGGTTTGTAGCTCAAGTAGCTGAAACCTTATTGGAGATTAACTTTAGATGATTACAGAAATTTACAGGGATAACAACACACTATTTTAAGTGAGCTCTCACAGATGGGCTTCAAGATGACCCCAGCATATAACAAACAGGAAGGATAAAGTTTACCATCTCATCATCTGCCGGCTACTCGCTGCAATAGTTAATACCATATTTTGCTCACATGTACACATAGAAAGCTGTTGAAAGGTGATGACTTCTAAAACCGATTATTCAGAATTTATGTGAAATATTTCAGCTGAGTGACTAAAAGCCAAAATAAACAGTTGATCCAGAGAATAGGGTACAAGTTCTGCACTGTGAAACAGAAAGCCAAAGAAATTCATTCCAGGATGCCAAATGCAACCACCAAAATAAATCTACATCTAAAGAAAGTAAACTACATTTTTCCTTGTTTTACGTATATGGACATCAGCTCCTAAGAAAAAGAAAAAAATCTTTAGGGAAATGGGCAATTATTTTAGTGTTGCAATATCTTTCCAGAATTTAATTGCATCAGAAAATCAGGTTATTTTGTATGTTGAATCTTCCATTTGGTTTCTTTCCAAAGGCCATCTACAAAATGGTGGGCACTGTGATAATGATGAAAATGAACGAGGATGGTCTGACGCCTGAGCAACGGGTAGACAAGATCTTCAGTAAGATGGATAAGAACAAAGACGACCAGATCACACTGGATGAATTCAAAGAAGCTGCAAAGAGTGATCCTTCCATTGTATTACTCCTGCAGTGTGACATTCAAAAATGAGCTTGTGTACAATGCGTCATAGACTGCACAGAAGTTTAATGTTCCATTCAGTTTGCAGCTATTTCCACACACACAAAAATTTGCTTGGACTACCTATAAATGGACTTGCTTCTTGTGTTTGAAACACTTGTGTGCATGAGAATGTCATTTGCTAAAGAATTTTAAAAGTATATATTATAAAAATAAACTGCCACAACGTGATGTGTGCAATGTCATTTCATAACAGCCCTATTCCTCTGAAGCCTGTGCAGCAGTCCTGTGCTGCAGTGAATTATATTATTTATTGTTCATGTTTTACTGATGCTAGCTCTGTGTCTCCTAGACTGAGTAATGTTAGTGACACTGAATTCCCATGGTAATGTTAACTGTTTATTATAAATCATGTCACCATTCTGCTGTAAAGTAGTACTGGACAGACAGAGGGGAAGAGTTCCTCAGCTCTTAAGTCTGATCCACACGTGTGCTTGTATTGTCAGTGGATATAAATGTACTTCATTTGCATGCCTTTTAGGTTTGCCTTAATTCTTACCTCATTTGCATCCCTTCAATCTGGAAAGAGCTATGTCAGAGGAATGCAGTATTAAAAAAATAAAATCCTGCTAAAATTATCCCTTTAATTAAAAATATATATAAATATATATATATAATATGTTTAAAATATTGTTTTATTGGAAGTTTAAAGGTTTTATTGGAAGTGTATTGATCTTTGCCTGAATTTTCAAAAGCTTCCACAGAGGTTGCAATATATATGTCCCAAAATAAATTTATAACATTTGACCTTTTCCCCTAATTCTTATTTCATGTCTTTAGCACTGTAATAGAAAAAAAAATTCAATCTCTTTAATTATGTCACTGTACTACTGGGAAATACATACTTCATTATGAAAGCATGAAGAAAACTTCTTTGCACTCACTCACTAGAAGAGTCGTATTATATGAAACCGAAAGTTGAAGTACTTACATTTACCAACAGAGCAGCTGTTTATCCTCCAAGATGCTAAGATTTAACAGTATACCTACTACGGAGCTTTTTAAGCTAGCTGGAAGTCAAATACAGTTTATTTGCTTGGCCTAAACCTGGCCTTCTAATGTTTTTCCCTCCTTAAGTAAGCGTCATTCCTCTTACCATATGACATTACCCCAGGTTTAACATAAATAGACATGTTAAAAATCATTACTGATAAATTAACCATAAAGTATGATGATTGAGAAGGGATAGTGAAGAGAGCCACCTTCCTCCTCAATTCTATGTGCATCAATCAAGTTTATCTCTATACTGTGGCAAGTACAAGTTCTGCACAACCCTGGGAAAGGATCAAGAACTAGCAGACTGCCAAAATTGCACATAAAAATCTTCCCTACATCACATTTCCCATTTGCTTTAAACAGTTGGTTGCTTGAAGGATTACAAAAAAAAGTCTGAACATATTACAATTGCATGTTTGATCCTTCTTCTTTACCTTACAAAGAAAGGAGATGGTACTCTTTAATAGCTAAAAATCAAACAATAAAACATGACAAACCAAATTATTCGCTGTATTTTCAAATTTAAAAAGTAGAGCTCATCTTAAAATTGAGGGGAAAAAAAAACCCAAAAAGCAACAAAAAACAGTTTTACACATTTTGCTAACAAACGTGGGGAGAACACAGAATCAATCAATTGTTGCCACAACCACAGCCATCCTCTCATATTTAAGTTTCTTCATATTCCAAACAGCAAAATGCAGAAATTTCAACTACATTTAATACCACAATTTTTACTTAGACTGCACAGATATAGTCTTAGCAAATTAGGTGGTGGTATACTTTGTATGCTTGGCTGTAACTTAAAACACATTCTGAAAATGTTACGTACTTCTGAGAATGATATATATGTCCATTGTTTCCACTTAGGCTTAAATTGCTAGTTGTAGAAAGGATGTTTAATATTCCTGGGAATTTATGCCTCTTTGGTTTACATATACTTAGTAGAGAAGCAGTACCTCATTCTACATTTCCCTGCACCTCGAATTTATGTAGCTGGACAGGCTCCATTTACTTTAATGCAGCATTAAGCAACCACATTGCCATCCAAAATGGCCAACTCAAACACAGTCACAAAACATAACATCAGCACTGCATTCTCTCTCTAGGTAGCTGGTATAGTAAATTCTGTATTTAAAGTACCAAGAATAAGATGGTTTTGAGACCTTAGTAGGATCACTGCAAAAATAAGTGCATCCAAGCAAGTGCTTCAATAATTGTTTATTCAGAGTTAATCCTCTACCATGAAAACAGTTACTTACAATAATTATACAGTCAGGCACACATTTTCATCAAGTACAGTGGTAGATTAGAATAAATACAATACGTTGATCTGAACCAAAGACCAAAATTGTTGCCAACAGCTCCAATATTTCAAGTAAGTCTATAGAAAACTTGGGAGAAAGTTGAAGTGTTAGCTCAGTAGGAATGCGATAATTTTCCTTAGGCTCTTTTCTCCACACAATTCACTACAGAAGTACTAATGAGGATAAATGCTTTTCTCTCTCCTGCCTCCGCACTCTTTATTTTTTGAGTGCTGAAGGAAATCAGGAGGAAATAACTCTATGCCATTCTATCATTCCATACTATAAAAGGATCTGAAACAGTTTCTAGTTTCATCATAAAATCAAGTCAAATTAAACACGTGGGTCATGACTATGTAGTATCGAGGACTCCCAGTACAAACGAACTGGGCTTGAGTTTGACAAGTTTTGCCAAGTACGCACTTGGTATGGTTCCCCTCCACCCCCCCATTATTTTCACGTAATCCTGAAGTTGTAAGTATCTTTCATACAGATTGCATCAAATCACAGGATTATGGAATTGTTTAGTTTGATAGGGACCTCCAGAGGTCTCTTGTCCAACTACCTGCTTGAAGGAGGTACAACAGTCTATTCAGACCCCAACAAGCCTCCAAGGACAGGAGTTCACAGGATTCTACAGCCTGTCAGGACAACATGTTCAACTGCATCGTATCTTCATCATGAACAGTCCCCCCCTCCCCGTTTATCCAGCCAGAACCTCCCCACTTCAGTGTATGACTGCTGTCTGTCTGTCTTCTGCTATGCACTTCAACAAAAAGCCTGGCCCTGTTTTTGTAAGTAACCTTCTCAAGGCTGCTGCTATGAGTCTGTTGGCCCATTACCCTGGGCTTTCAAAAGTAAACATCTGAAGCATTTAAAAGACTTAATTCCTACAGTTAGAATGCACTAGAACTGCAAATAGCTTTCTCAGTGTATTTTCCTTCAATACTTATCTAGCTTCCATATTTTACAGATACCTACAAGTTCAATACATCCTTGAATAAAAACTAAACATTAAAGAACACAAAATACCATGCAGCAGCTAAAACCAAAATTGGCCACAAAGTCAAGTGAGGTTTTATTGAGGAACTTCTATTTGGTAAGTAACTGCAGAAACTGCAGAACTGTTCTCCAAATAGTCTCAATGGCTTTTGTATCCCCATAACATCAAAAAAAAAAAAGGTATGTCTAATGGCTGAGCTCTAAGTGATTATTTTTGAAGAGCTCCCAACAATTTCAAGTTCCTGAAAAAAGGAGAACAGAAGAGAGAAAAAAGTTAATTCTGGGCAGTTTGAAAAATCTGGTTCTTTCTCTCTCTTATCCCCAATAAATGCTTGCATTATTTAACTAAAGCAAGTTTATTTTAACTGCTCTGGTACAGTCCCAGGGGAGCATGGGAGGGGAGAGGGGCAGGGACAGGGACACCCAACAAAATGCAGGCCTACAACGCTGTAGAGAAGTTACCATATTATTTCCCAGAATTCTTATTCCACTTCATTCCTCTTTGTTGGAAGGACTTCTATCACTTTTGTTTATTATAATATAATGAATATCTGCAGACTGAGTCTATATCTGCAAACTCAGACTGTGCAAGAACTTAGTTTATTGGAATTAAGAATCTAAGTTTATAAAGCCACATTTTGCTAGGTTTTGTAAGCCCACGTCCAAAAAAATTTAAACTCTTCCCTATAAACTCTTTAGGAAGAAATAAACACTTTTTTCCTGCCCAGAGAATATACTGCAAATAGATTTTTCACTTCTCTAATTATGAAAGTATAGACTGTAAGTACTAATAACTCCTTCATGTTTAGCTGCTGTGGTTCCCCTGGAAAAAAATGAAACACATGTTTTACTGCATATATTAATTAGCACATGTTTAAGAAATAGAGCTAGAAGAAACCAACATTTTTAACTTAACGATGATTTTAAGTGTGTAGAGACGCTGAAACATTACCACAAGTATCAGTTCTCACTGTTTATTAAAATATTACTCCATAGTTATACAAAATATATTTAATCTTTTCCAGAATGAAAAACAGAGCAACTGATAAAAAATTCTACAAGTTGGTAGTTAAAAATATCAACTGAACATTCAGGATTTTCTCATCTCAAAACTGTGCTTATTCTTGGTCTGTACACACACAGTAACTCTTAAAAAAAATAGTTAAAAAATACAGGAACGTCTTCCTGAGAGTATTTAACAAAAGACCCTCTTATCCAGCATCAGGAAGTAATAACTTTACACACATCATTACGTATTTTATCTTCAATAGTATGCCATATTCATACACAGAGATACTTATTCATCTTCCTCTTTGTTATTCCTATTTTGGAAATTCAGTGTTCTTTGGCCTCTTTCAGGGTCTTGCATTCGGAGGATTCGAATATGGGAACCCGTAGGCAAACAACTAAAAATAAAGTATGCATCATTTAAACAGTGCTTCTCCACAAATTTTAGTATTTCTATTTGATTCTTTTGATTACATACTTTCCTTTAAAGAACTCCATCTTTTTTCTTTGACAGTTTTAAAAAAAAAGTAACACGGGGTAAAGTTGTGGCTTCACTGAACTGATACTGGAGCAGATTTCAGTAAGAACTTGAGGTAAAGACAATGACTGATTTCAGTCATGTGATTTCTAACAGACTACCTTCATTATAGAAAAGGTACTTTTAAGAGAAACTCCAAACAACATGATTGAATACAGTTCATATTTGCCTTACAGATTCTGAAGTGGCACACACTGTATAATCACATCACACTTAAGAATGAGCAAAGTTACTAAACATACATTTATACAGGCTTCTCCACCAATTACCCTAAATGTACTTTTTCTGAAGGTGACTGCGTACTTTTGTTAAATTAAACGTTTGCTGAACATGCTACATGTAACAAAATATAACAAAACCAAACTGCACTCGAATTATTAAACTTTTAAACAGTAACCATACAGAAAATTCCTATGTTTAATGAATACACTTTCAGAAATTCCCCACAAAGCACTTCCACTTAAATAACAACAGAATACCGTTATTCTACTTTTTCTAGATTTTAGTAAGGGAAGACAATTAAGAATAAATCAACCTCATTTTGAGGACTGCTTAATTATCCTCCGCAGGCTTCACTAATTACACCTGGCTAACAGGGAGAAGAGCTGGCTGCATAAGGTTAGACGGTGACTGTCCCTTTAAGCTGTCCATAGCTTTACCAGGGACTTATATGGAGGTTTTTAAAGAATTTTGGGCTATTAGATCAAAAAAAGAAAAATGGGAGTAAGTTATCAATTTCTAGATCAGTGATATTAAAAAAAAAAATCAAGTACAAGCATCTTGAAAGTACTGTAGTATTAACAGGAAAAATGGAATAAATGCAGTGTCTTCTGTTAATTTTGGGAGGGGAGGGAGATACAGGGCCAAAAGCTACCAGGAGCCTACTTTACATGATAAGCATTTCAAAAAGCTGTTCTACTTAAGATAAACTGATTCAAGTCCCACTAAACTACCATACTAAGAGACATGTAAGAAAGAGTGAAAAACCTAATAAATTCCCAGAACCCTCAGCAACAAACTGCTTAGTTGCCGATATTCTACAGCTACAAATAGCAAAATTTCTTTCTCCTCATATTTACTTTTTTCAAGTTAAAACTCCTTGCAATAGAACCTCCTTGGTAATTCTACCAGGAAATAAAACATGACAGTATTACCTCATACTTTGTGGGGTGAGCAGAATGAACTGTCGATGATGCTGAGAGTCAGCCACCTTAAAAATCATATCCATTGCAATTCTTCTGTTAACCATGTCCTAAAGACAAAAGATTTATCAGGTAGCGATACTGACCATGTACTTCACTGGCCTATTATTGTACAAATTAGGAAAAGTGCTTACAAATAAATTCATTAGAAAATATCTTAATGGAAAAACCTACCAGAATTAATTCATGTACAGTAAAGCTTAGCTAAAGAAAAGGCTAATAAAAACTAGAGAAACATTAGGGTTAAATTCTAAAAGCTACAAATTACAGTCTGGGAAATTCTTAAAGTCTACTTTTTAGTATACATGGACAATAGAAAGCTTCTATGGAAACAATCACACTCCTACTCATAATGTTCTTCTATCAGCTTTGACATACACATAGTACTTCTTACTTTATTGGTATGCTGAGATGAACTGTATTTTAGTAATGTTTCCTACAAAATTCTGCCTCAAAATTACCTGAAAGGATTTAAGGGCTGCATGAAACCTAAGATATTATGTAACTTGCTTTTATTATGAATATTATTATTATTATTACTACCATTTTGAACACAACCTTATGCATTAGGCTTACTGAAAAAGATGTGTAACTGGAAGCTATTGTTAGCAGGGGTTAAACAAAGCTGTGCTTCTGTACACTGTTACACACAAAACTCAGCATCTCCTTTGCAAACGTGCTGATGGGGTCCTCTTGTGGTTGCTCTCCAGGATTACACCAAAAGTTAACTACACAACCTGGAGACAGTAAGGTTCCATTTACCAGCACAGCAGTAGAAAGACAAATTGTGTGGAATTATTTATGGAACAGATGACATGGAAATTCTCTGCAGGGACTACGGTTCTGAGTATCCCCCCTCTTCTGGACTGATGGATAAATTTCTGCACAATTAACTTGTAAAAGAGGACCTAAGCTTTGGAAATCATCTGAAAAATGACTGCTTGACCACCTTAGATTCATACTTTCCTTTTTGAAATTTTTTATATACAAAGCATATTATCTTTTTTTCCCCCCCTCTAGGTCTGTGAATCCCAGTAAAAAAAAAATCATTGATGGGGGAGGGACACTGAAAGCAAAATGAAATAATCCAGCATCAACTATTTGTCTCACAGAACTAATTATTTTCTCAAACCATACCACACTGCATATTAGTAAGGAGGAAATAAAATGAAATATACTAAAAAATTGGTTAATTGCCTATCTAGGGAAGCTGTACACAACAATGAGGTTTATCAGTTTCAGCTGACATTAGTTCATAATTATGTTCATTATTCTGCACTTTTGGAAAGATGCTACTAGGTGAAGCATAAAACAAATTTCTGAGTAGCAACAGTGAACTCAATTGCTACACATGCTCTGAAAAAAACACATTGATATTAAAATTGGTAGAAGCCAAAGCACATGCTAATCCCAGAACTGCCACAGCAATATGCAGAGGCAACCTGTGACAAACACAGTAACAACTGCATGCTGAACTAATAAGAAGTTGTATTTTATGATTTTTGTGCTGAACTAAGCTTGAAGCATGTAAAATAACAAGAGACGCTTATAGTTCTGGGTACCAACTTCAGAAACAGAATAAGCTTCAAAAGTCACTAAGCAAAGTGAACAAGATCCAACACGTTTTATTTTGGGGGATTTGGTTTTTGGTTTTGTGGGGTTTATTTATTATTATTTACAGTTAACTATAGTGTTTTACAATCTAACCAAATACAAATAACAACCCAACTATTTCACTAATTTATACAAATCAAAATGGCAAATGTAGTTTAAATTTAAACTATACCATGTAGACATCAAATTCATCCAAGCATCTGAAAGGAGATTCAGTAATGGACCACAGAGAAAGAATGAAACAAACTGTTGAGAAGGAACGTTCACCTCCTGATAAGGATCTCACATCATTATGGTCAGCTTTGTCTTCTTCTCGAGGCTGAACCTTGAAATAAAAATATTAGAGCAATTTTTAAACCTGAGATGGAGACTTACTAACAGAATCATAATTTTAACGGCAAACACATTATACATGAACAGATAGAGGTCACCTGAGAACAATTTTATGCACTTCACTGCCACTGCCATTCTGGAATGGGATGGCTCCTAGCCATTTCATAACACATTTCCAGGATTCACTGCAACAATTCTCCATCGCAGTAAAATACATTGAACAGACTGAATGACTCTGCCAGTGTCTTCTTATTCAATTCTCTATTTTTAATAGCGATTAAACAATGCTTAATAAATGTCAATCAGTGTAGTTATATTACAGTAAAATCCAATGGTTACTAGCTACAATAGAGAAGCAAGTAATTGATTTAGAGCAAGAGTTTAAAGGAGGAACAGTTTCTTTAACAGAATATGTGAAACATTGTGAACAGTCCTTTGGTTCCATTGATTATGATGACACCTTGTGGCACTCCCCCTTTAAGTTTAATCTTAATCATTTTCTTCTCCTGTTAATTACATTAACAAGTTAAGCAGGAAAATAAGAATTATTTTGGAGTGAGGTCTTCTGGTGGGTTTTTTGGGTGAGAGTTCTTTTCCTTTTTTCAATTTACCTTCCCTAACTATAGATCTCTTGCATGAGAAACTTGAAACATCAGCTATCTAAAAAAGGTATTCTGGTCATGACTTGACATTTTATGGACTGAGTTTGAGTTCTTCAGATACATATCCTTCACCTGTTTAATTAGGACTGTGTCAACACGTATTTATGTTGTCACATTTTTCCCCTCAATTCCTAAGACTGAAGTCTCCCACAGAAACAAAAGTAAATACCCCCATGACTAAAACTTTTTGGGAGGTATGTTAAAAGATACACAGAAAAAACATAATATTGAAGCTTTCAGCCATTAAAAGTTGTTTAAATAACAACTAGAGCCATTATACAATCACTCAAATAAAGGCAAACTTCCTGTGAATGAAATTGGAACAAGTAATTTTGAAAGACTTACTAGGATGACTCACTAGTAAATTCTTATCCTCAGGATGACAGTCCAAATTTATTCTATGTAATCTAACAACCTGCCCATATAAGATGGCAATATGGTTTTTGTTCTTGCTTGTTTTCAACATCCTACAATTTAGCATATCACGTTTTAGAGAAGGGAGAACAATTTCTTCTATCCTTAGCAATGCATGTTCTAGTAAGCTGATATTAAAAAAATAATAAATCATTACATATTATAATAATTGAAGTAATATAAAATAACTTACTGTTATTGACAGTGTCTCATTCTTGTGATCAAAAAGTATTTTTCCAGAGCAAGCTCGAATACGTAACAAATGGTCAAAGTAGAGTTTGCATCGTAAAGAAAGGAGCCTTAAATCAGTTAAATCAAACAAATATTAGGCCAGTAAGTTTTAAAAAACATGAAAAAGTGACAAGTTTTTTACCAACAGTTCCACACCATAATCTTAACTATTAAGCCCTGCTCCATTAATAACATCTTCCCAAATCAGTTACTCTCAAGCAGGTGACATCGATACTGGATGTATTGGACAGAATCACTGACACAAAGTAACAAGGTAAGAAATCCAGATGTGCAGCCTTTGTATTTTCTAGAAGTCTGTTTCAATAGACTGAAAGGTTTTTACACCATTCTTCCACAACTTCAAGAGAAAATGACCACATTCCACTTCTTTCCTATGAAGTATTAGGACTGCACAGTAAGGATAGTAAAGAATTTGTGGACTCTGCTAGACTCCAGGAATTAAACAGTGTTGATTTCTCCCCCCTCCCACCCCAGTTCTAGCATATAATTCCCCAACAGACAATACATCACAGTTCCTTCAAGAAAGAACTATTGTTCTTTAAGCCATCTCAAAGTGGGATTCATACTCAAATTTAGGCACTAGGAACAAGATTCAGTTTGACATATATGGGCACCATAAGGCAAGCACCAGATTCTGCAGGTAAATCTTACCCACTACTATTTCTATACTTCCACCTGCAAAGGCTGGGATTCTCTTGATCATTACTATTTGTCAGGATCATACTGTCACTCCCACCAAATCCCAGATCAAAAAGTAGGAAAGCAGAGCCTACACTGATATCCCTCAATTTCTGCTGAAGCGAATGCTAAACAAAGAACTGCACTGGAAAACAGACCATCAGTCCTTTCGAAGGGAGGCCACCACAACACCTTCATTGATAGATATAGGATACTAAGGGACTGAAGCAAGAAATCACAGGTGCACTCCTGGTATGGACACTCCATGAGAAAAGCTGTCAAATGGCAGAATCTAAATAAAGATCTTGAAATTTTTTCAACACAGGGCAGAGAAAAAGTGTTTTGCTCACAAGGAAATTATGTGAGCACAGCACCACTAATCATACTCGATGAAAATGAGTGACAGTCCAGATGATGTTGCTGATATTTTACTGACCAAAACCAGCACTGAAACACTGGAACAAAACTGCCTTGGATTAACTCAGCATAGTTGAGGCCTTCAGTGTGAATCAAAATACAGAATCCACTGATCACGTTCTTTTTTTCAGCTGTCAGTCCAGGCCACCTCTAAACTGTCAGGCATGACAGCATTGGATCTGGGAGCAAGATTAGGTTAGAAAGATTGCTGTGAATACCGCCTTAAAGGTATCTCATTCTCATGGATCTACTCTATAATTTTCACCCTGGAATATGGGCACATACTTACATTTACATGTTCATTTATCTGAAACCTGAAATTACAGTAAAATTAACTCACCTTAAGAACTGCCGATATATTTTGAACCTCTGTGTCATTATTTCTTCCAGCAGCCTAATAAATTTCTTTAAATTCTTTACTTTACTGTTTGCATCCTCGTATCTTTCCTTTGCATCATGAAATTGCCTGTTTTAATTAACAGAAAGTCTAGGATAAACATGTATTACACATTAAAACCGAGCTATTGTTGTAAATGCTGAAAATCAATTTAATAATCAAAACATTTAAATAAAAACCTTCTTGTGAGGATCTATGTTAAAGCTACAAACACTTGATGAGTCAAGTAAGACACTGTTCATGAATGAAAAGTGGTCAAAACCTAAATTTTACTTCTATTTTTAATTCTTTTGAAGGAAAACTTTTACACCAAGGAGAATGAATGGCTGGACTCCCCATGCTCAAGACTATCAGTGGTGAATGATTAGTTGAAATATGCTGCAGACAAAACCTCAAGTCATTTCCTAACTTCTGCATTAGTTATTCAAACCAGAAGTATGCTTAATGCTCACTGCATCACAGAACAACAAAGTTATGTTCACACCATGTAGTCATAATTGGGATACTTCTAAACACTAAGTGAGTATCTGGTTATTGGTAACTTCACATATATAGTACAGACACTGTCTAAAATCCATAGAGAGTAGTTCAACACTCCTAAACCTATTAAGTACTGGTTGACTGAGCAATCAGCATGGCATGCTTCCATACCTTCGTACATGGTTTAAGTACTAAAAGCATATGTAAACACATTGTAAGTTAATAAGAAAATTTTTTTCCCCTATCTTTTCCATTTTACCTGAACTACTTTAGACATTAAAGATGACTTACTGTACTATTTCTTCTCTGTTTCCATGGCGATCATTTTCTGAATTTATCCTTTCTCTCAAGCGATTCATTTCTGCATCAAGACTCTTAACAGTTCTGCTGACCTCTATGCGCTCCGAGTAGATTTGCCTAGCTTGTGCCGTTTTTTCCTAAAGTAATGTTTGAAACTCAATTGTTACATTTTTTTAAAAAATCTGTTTAGTCTTCACAACAAATACTTTGTGCTATGGAAAAACAAGGTCTCCAAGCAAAAGCAATGTTTTTGTATCATTCTTTGTGTACTTAGCAGACCTAGTTTATCATTAACAATGTCACTAACAACATTTATAGGTAGGTAGTTATTTCAGTGCTAAGAACTGTATCCGAGATGTTTAATATGTTCACAGTTATTCAGCTAATACAGATAAATAAGGACCAAATTCACCATGTTTGAATAGGACAGCCTTACAGAAGTCTTTGTGGATGTTATTTAAGAGTTAGTTAATAATGCTTGATTAGGTAAGTCTTCAAAAGATCAGGTACAAGGTCTGTACAAGGAAAAAACTAGCATTCAAAAAACCAGAACAGTGTTATTCAATTTAACTTAAAACACAAATTTTAAGGTTAAGTAATTTTAATCTTTTCATTGCAAAATACAGAAGAAATAGTCCTAGATGGATAAATTCAAACTTAACTGTCAAGAGAGTGCTCTGCCAGACAAAAAGAGGCCTTGATTTATTTATACAAAATTACTTTTACTTGATTTAGATAGTCAGCTTAAGACATAGCTGAGAGAATACTCAGTGTAGCTGTGTATTAATATGGTCTGTATGTTGTACAAGTGGCATGATTTATTAAATATTAGCAGGATCATGACCATCTGACTCCAATACAGAAAAAATACCCCATACCTACCTCTAATTCTTTTTCTTTGGCAGCTAGTAATTCTTTATGTTTCTTTACACAAGCCAAGTGTTCTTTCTGTTTTTCTTCATAGTGCTGAAAACGGCGTTTACTGTTTTCCACTTCTGAGTCAGCTTGGTTTAATACATCCTGTTTGGAATAAATCAAGATGTGAGCTGCTTGGGGCAGATTCCTAAGCATCTCTCTAATGCTCACTGACTTATCACAGGTAATTATGTTGGTTTTAACACTAATTTATTTTGCTTTCAGTAAGACTTCTGAAGTCCAGGAGTTTTAACTGCAACTTATCAGAAAGTCTATATTAAATTCTGACGAGGACACAATAAATGCTTGCAATGTTTTTAGGAATCATCTTGAGGGGATGTTTTAAGCTTCGAAAAAAAACATCCGTTCTCCTAACCCTCCAAAAACTACATATATTTTTTACACTACATTCTAGCCAGAACTTCTGATACCCGTGTGACATTAGCCAGAACTGCATTTCTGTGTGAAAATTCAGTGTCTTGTTATACCTATAATATGATCACCAGCCATCACCAAAAATAATGGATGCTCTTACCTTTTTCTAATCTTGCCCTAAAGCCACAACTTACCACGTCAACAGTTCATTAAACAACTGTAGAACACATAACAGTATATCTAATCTAAAATCCTTTCAGAAATTTAAGTTTCTCCCTATTGTGTTTAGTAGTCTTAATAACCAGCAATAATGTTCTAATAATCTGAATAAATCTATTCTCTTTCCTTACACAGTTCTTTCTAAACAGAACATATCTTTAGAATTTCCATATTAGATACATTATAGCTAACATATTTATCAGTTGTTTTCCTTAACTGTTTCCTTCCACTTTTTGTTTGCTCCTGCCTTTTTAATTTGGGCTGGCTACATAGCAATATACAATTTAAGTGAGGCATATATGAGATGAAATTCCTATAGTGATCTTCCTAAGTTTTTCCTCATTCCATCCTTCTGCAAGTAGACATCCTTCTACTGTAAACATGCCGGACTCTTATTTCCATTTTCCATTTTCAAACCATTCATTCTTCTTGGCACATGAGATTGCCTTCCATTTGCCTGTATCAAATCTTTCATGTCATCACTCTGCTGTTTATCTTAAGCCTTACTACTTTTCTGCAATTTCCAGGTGTCTTCTGTAGTCTTGAATAATTAAAACTATGTATTGGTACCTTCTGTGATTATGCAGCTTTATAGAACAACCATTTCACAGAGAACTTCAAATGCTATTTTGAAAACTGAACAGTTATGAATGCTCTTAGCCAGGACTTATCAGAAACAAATAAGCCAAAACAACAAATGTGATGCACTAAAAGGGAAAGTCAAGGAAACTTTTTTCCTTCCGTTTCAGCCCATGACTAGAAATACCTGGAAACAAACTCTCTTTAAACATAAAACACTGTAGCAACTACACTTAATCAATATCATCTTCAAAATATTGCCAAGTTTATTTCTTGACATGCTCTAGATGGAATGCTCTATTTCCATTCTCATAGGTAGACCTTAAATGTATCAGGAAAGATCATACTTATTGCTCCTGCGCCCTTTTAACCTCATTCCTCTTGCCCCACAAAGGGAATGAATTAGAAATACAGTATTTCTAGTTGTCACCTTAATTGGACCAGCAATTTCTTCTACTTGATGAATTTTTTCTTTGATTTCTTCAAGGTTTTTTTCAGTTAGCTGGAGAGTATTTTTCAGTTCTTCCATTTTTCTGCTTTGTTGCTGCATGTCTTTTTTTACAGATTCCATTTTACCCTTATTTTCTTCTACTTCCTCTTCCTGACAAAAATAGATTAAAATGAAGAATAAAAGGAGACCTACATTTGCAAATTACTGTACAAGATTTTTATTTTATTATCACTGTCAGAGTAGAAGATTATATGCAACACTCTATAACGCTAATAAGAATATGAGCAGCTCAATGTAGTTGTCACCAAAGCCCAAAAGAAGAGACTGACAGATCTTGTAGGACACCACTAAATCAAACTGCAAAATAAAAAGTGGAATTTCCTAATTATCTGACTGAAAAGTAAAAGGACTTTATTTTGGAATTGCGATGAAAAGATTAAAGGGGCTAGAATTTTTTGAAGACTTAGTCATGCTAATATTTTACTACAGTAATTTTTTGAACAAAAGAACAAGAAAACTTCCCTCTGGGGTAAGTTACATCAGTCCCTGTCACAGACCATATACATCCAGTATACAATGGGATACAGGAAGAGTGAATCATCACTGTTCCCTAGAAAATGATAACCATTCGTAATGAATTATCATCACACATACTTTCTGATTCAAAAAGACAAATATTCCAAAACCTGGGAAAAACATATAAATGAAACCTTGCATTGCTAAGATTCTTTTTCATGATCAAACAATTGTGAAATCACAGTAGCAATGAAAGACAAATACCAAAAACAGCAGTTAATCCATAGCAGTAGTCAGAAAGTACAGAAAACAGAACAACAAAAATCCAAGAAAGGAATAAGGAGAAGCAAATATATCAGTGTACCACCTGCATAAGACCATTATCAGAAGGCAATGGTAAAAATGTTGTTGAAAAAGCAGGTGTCCAATAACTTTCAAACAGGAAGATATTCTCCTATGAAAAGGCAATAGACTATTCTTCCATTTCACCAAAAGGACAAAGAATATACTTTTTTTAAAACCAACAGAACTAGCTTATCTGGAAAAGAGAAACTGTACAAGATCTTACAGAATTTGTACTGATCCCTTACTTTTTGAGTAAATTTTGAAATGTTTACTTACATGCATGCATATGTACAAACACACTGAAAGTCAGACTACTGAAAAAGTGCAAGCTTGTGCTGACATCAGAAGTGACAAAAATTCTGGGCAACTTAGCCTCTTGTTGATCCCATATAAAATAGTGGGAAAAATGGCATGGAATTTAACTGAAACAATGGTAGTAAGGATTATTATTACAGCACAATTCTCAGAATTGAAATCTTGGCCATCTATATATTAACTTATTACAGAGTAACAGCTGAAAATTCATGGCCACCAACATACAAATCTCAATAGATTATCAAACATTTTCTTCTGTTCTTAAACTACTATGTGCACATTCTAAGACCACATAGATAAGAATAAGAACTTTGAAGAAACCACCATACTACCATGACACTTCCCTAGGGCAATACGAAAACTTTAGACCTTCTGCACAGTGAAGCTACATCAAAGCAAGAAACTGTGGGTTCAGGGCAGAGCGGCAGTGCTGTGACATTAATTATGCTCCAGAGTGGCGGTTACCTATGCTTCGATGATGCCACTTCTGACCTCCAAACCTACACTGCTGCTTCTCCTTAATGAGAGTTTTACAGTACTGCAGGTGTGGAATGAGGAAACAAGATGCATGTAATATCCCTTTACAACACCACCCTGCCTTCCATAAGCCTGCAATGCTATTGATTTGAAAAAGGGCAAAAAACCAAGAAGAAAGAAAAACAAAGGAAGAAAAAAAAAAAGAAAAAAGGAAGAAAAAAATTAAGAGATCCAAACAAAAACTTACAAAAATGTAGACATTCTGTAAAGCATTACATTCTTCACTATGTATCCAACTTGTACACTAGTTGAAAATCTACAGTATTTGCTTATTTCAAAACACTGTCAACATTAAAAGACATTATTTCATATCCTTATTAGACATAATTTGATAATCTATTCTTACTAATGTACGGATGTCTACTGAATTGTGTTCTTCCACATTTTCAAGATCTGCTATTTCTGCACTTCTTGTTCTTATTTTTATCTGAAAAGAAAAAGAAATATTCTTAAGCTTATCTAAAGAGAAGAGTTCACATTTGTTCATTTAAGTCAACACAGAAAGCAAGATACTTAGTCTTTTAGTTTCACTAGTGTCTACAAAAGACACAACGCTTCCCACTTACCTATGGAATCCCTTTTTATAAGATATAACTTGTTCTGAAAGTCACATGCGCTTTAAATCATGATAATCGAATAAAATATATTTTCCTCTTCCTTCAAATATTTATCTTCAGCAATTTGCATTTAAATGCCAAGTTTTTTGCTGGTTCTTATTTGTAGTTTACTGAATATAACCTTATACTGCCTAACTAACATCACTGGCCACCACAAACAGATACCCTACCTGGAAGTACTGGGAAAAAAAAAAAGATGACTAATAGTTGTAAAACAGCTTATAAAGAAATTAAGATTAAGAAAACTTAAAGGTGAAATATTCAGCACATTAAAATGGGTTAAGAATATAAATGAAGAACATGAAGAGAAACAAGGTTCTGGAAATGAAGAGGCAAGTCTCAACAGAAATAAAGGAGGGGGAAGCAGGGAAAAGAAACTTGCATCAAATACTGCAACAAATTCCTGTTTATGTCAAAAAAACCAGTAGAAATTTGTGAGATTTAGCACAAGAGAGGAAAAAAAAATACCATACAGAAACAACAGGATTCTAGGATTGATGTGGCCTCTATCATTCTGTCCTAAATGATGAAAGCATACTACAAATGTAAACAACACGAAAGCAAACAACAAAAATAAGGATAAACATTAAAAACTATTATCCACTGAAAATATAGTGCAGAAGTCAAAATTAAATAGGAAATGACTGACCAGTTTCTAGTAACTAACACTGTACCTATTTTTACCTGTAGTTCTTTTTGGCGTCGTTGATGACCATGAAGATGACCTTCATTCTGCTTAATCTCATTTTCAATGGAATATAAACGTTGCTGAGATGCTTTCAACTTCGCCTTTTTGTTTTCAATTTCTTTCTCCAAGTGACTTTATAGACAAAGTGATATTGAAATATTATATATTACACAGATATTATTACATGCACACAGAAATACACAAATAAAAATTCAATGTATGACAAGACAAAGGGTAAAAGTGCACTCCCATAAAAAAAAATCTTACATTTGTTATGCATTGGATAGTTTTAACGATCAATAGAAACACAAAAGCTCGACAGCAAAACTCATAGTTAATAACCACCAGATAGTTGCTTGATGGTCCTACTTCAATGCCTAGCAGATAAACCATGTAATTTGAACCATCTGTAACCTCTGTTAGCAATTTTCACAAACAGGCCAAATGTTTGAACTAAACAGTGGTGTTACTTCTAAAAATACTACTGTGTCTTGAAAGAAAACAAATACTTTGACTAGGACAACACACTTCTAGTCAGAGAGAAAATACATTAACAGAGATGGGAAAAAAAATATTTTATATAGTCTTATACTTTTCCTTCTACGAAGGAGATCATGTCCAGAGATTTCCATAATTAACTCTTTCAGTTTGTGGTAAAACTATTTGAAATGCAAACCAACGCTATTTTTTGTTATTATTAATGGATGGAAGAATTTTGATAGCATCTTTCACCCCTGAAAAGAAAGGGGAAGCTTTACTAATATTACAGTAAAAAAAATATAATCTTAATACAAGTGTTTAATCCAACTTTTGTAATAGATGCATGAAGTGGACTGATTAAGTCTGATCCCAGAATCAGAGTTTAATAAATTGAATATACTATTCCAGACAAATATGTTACTGCTTTAGGATAAGTTCTGAAGGGGGGGAGGGGGGGATAAGACATTTTTCCTTTTTAACTGGCCTATATCATGTCCCCATAGCAATACTGGTAATGAAATGCCTGTAATACTTTGAAAGTTAAGATAATCTTTGAGTGAAGTTCATTACATATTGACATGAACAATGTACAGTTAACTAACATATTTAAAACTTTTGACTTCACAAAAATAAATTTTTAACATTCATTTCAGTCTACACTATCAGCTATTAATAGCAAAATTAAAATTTTTACTTAATATGTCTGCAATATAATCTGAGCCTCAAAATAAAAGTGTTCTCCTGTCACCAATTTGCTTGGTGACAGTTCAAGTTTGTAAACTTTCGAATATGTTTGGCTTTTTAAACTACCATTTTGAAAGTAAAAAATGGGTGTGGGGGGAAGTCAAGTTTAATCAGGGAGACCTACCATAAGTGAAGTCAAAAGCCTGAGGAAACACAGATGCAGAGTTTTAGACCAGTAGGACTATGTGTGCCAATATAACTTTGAATAATCAGGCTTCATTTACAGTAAACTATGATACCACTATTCAGGTATTAGATTTTTAAAGAAATAGCTTTGACTCCATACTCTTCAGGAAGCAGAAAAAAAAAGGGAAGGTAGCTGGATTTCCTGGAGTATTCAGCCCAGCAAATCCCTACCTGCTGGGCAAGATTGACATGCCACAAGCTGAAAAATATCTAGGTACAACTCAGGTTTGTACCTATCACAGAAAGGCATTGAAATAAAGAGGTTTTCCAGAATTCTCAGAAAGGAAGCATAAATCTCAGAAAGAAAATAGAGACTGGGGAGTAGTGTACATGCAAATAGACAAATATGCAATTCCACTATTCATGTCCAAGTGCACTTTTTACAAATACAGCATTACAAGATGCTAACCTTATTTCTGCTTCAACGTCTTTGCTTAGGAACTTGGGTCTGAGGTAATTAGAAGAGTAATACCGTCTTTCAAATACTTGATCACCTTCAGCAGTGAAAGCTTCTCTACAATTTTGGGGTGGCCGATTAAGCTGCATTACTTCACGAGCTTTACGGCTACTCTGAAAAATACAATATCCTCATCACACCAATAGAAAAGCAACCCTAAAGATATCAATTTAAAACTTGTCTAGAAGATCTCTCCTATAATTATTTCAATTCCTAATGTAAAAAAGAAATACGGTAATGAAAGAAAGTGAAAAAAATCTGTAATGCGAAGAATCTGCTTTTCTTAGTTGAATAAGACATTTATATTCTCAAAAACCACCCACTTAGTTTAGCTGTCCATTTCTTTTAATCTATTACAAATTTATCCGCATTGCAAATTCCGTAGTCTAATTAGTCCCTTATAATTTGCTGGGGGGGGGGGGAGTGGAATCAATAACCAAAATGTCACTATGCACAGGTATATTTAATTAGCAAAAGTGGAACACACATACAAGAAACAATTTTCCAAAGCAAGCTGAAATACAACAAACAATATTCAATTAAAGTTTGGGGAAAAATACTGGTAAAAGAAACATTGCCAGTGCCAGACTAATTGGTCACAAGTGCCTTTGTCCAAGACAATCATGTTATCCATTCAGAAGTATTATTTCTTCCACACAATACCTGTACCACTCCTCTCAGATCCAGTTGAAATTGTTCAGGCAGGGCTCAAAGATGGTAACACTATGAAAATCAGTAGTTAGGTAAGGCAGAGGGGGAAGAACAAAACTAGCATTTCTGCTATCAGAAAAGCCTAGAAAGTTCAGCTGTTATATATCCCATTCAGTAACAGCCACACTTGATAGCTCTGCACTAGACAGAGCATAAACCACCTATTTTCCAGTAGGAATGTCAGAGGAAAAACTAGGACAAGTGGTTTTGGAGAAAAACAAAATCCATAAGAAGTAAGCATCATTAGTTCTGCTGCTTATAGAACACCCTGCTTTCTTTAAATAAAAATATACACATCTTATTTTTATCTTTGAACATTCTACCTGTAATCTTATATGCCAGAGCTGGTATCTTCAGTAGTTAACAGAAAAATCCAAAATCAATTAAGATCAGAAATCATATAGTGGCAGAAAACAGTTCATTAACATATTATGGTGATCAAAAAATAAATTATCAAACTAGTACATAATCTTAATTCAACGTCAGTTGCTAGTCCCCTCAACTAAATCCTACTTAACTGATTATTGCTTTTTTTTATTTTACCAGACTCTATCCACAACCACGTTTCTTTGCACTCTTTCATCTCAAATGCTTTAACACTGCAGAGTCCAAGGGGGCTCTACTTGTTGTGGTAGATGAAAGATAAATTAGGCTGTAAATGCTAGCAGGTGACTGATAATTTAATGTAAGAATAGGTGGCTGAATATCCAAAAGGGAACTTTTGAACACTCAAGCACAAGCCTGCTACAGCTACAACTGGTACCTAGCTACCAGCTGCTAAGTACAACTGGTAGGGGCTAGTTGCAAATTTTGGTAATACCTGGACTACACAAAACTGACACAACCTGAACCCACTACTTAATTAAGAGACATGAGACAGAGACAGCAATTAAGAGGTTGGTTACATGCACATGGACTATTTAGACTGGGAAAGTAGATCATGTGGAGGCCCAGAAAGGTGCTGGTGAACATCCCAGAAACAAACAGGGAAGATCCTGGAAACACATGGGGAGAGATCTGTAGTGACAACCCAGGAAACACCCAGGGACCTTGGCTAGTAACAACCCAAACAGGTATCTGTGAGCAGCTGCACAGCAGGAACTGGTAATATTTCCTGCCTGACCTTCCCTGACCAGCAGTGATCTCCCTGCTGGCGACAGAAGTTGAGACCTATGAAGGTAGTGTTGGGGGGGCGAGCAGGGGGGGACACAGGGAAACAAGTAAGCGTGTGCAAGTAAAAGCTCTAACCTTGCCGATTCTTAAATAAATCCCAGTACCTAAATCCACTCTGTCTCACCCATGATAGAAAATAGCATTTGAAGTGGGATACTGACAGTTTATTGAATGCCCACGATGGCCTTACTGGGAGCCCTCCAGTGGCTAAGACGTGCGTGTGTAGTGATAACTGATACAGTTGGGGTCTACTGAGCCATCAGGGTCCTCACCTCTTCTCAGAGGGGCAAAATAAAACCCCAATAAAATACTCTCTCTCTTCTGTCCATCACAGACACTTATCAGTGAAGGTATCGTATATGTTCCATACAAAGACAAAACGCTTTTCTTTGAAGAACAATAGGGATCGTAAAGACTTACTTTAATCAGCAGGATTTTTTCTATACCCCTCACATCGATCAAACAATTGGCAACCACTGCATGATCTATTTCTAGTGCTGTGAGAACTGACGGGAATTCTGGATGATGAACTCCTCTAAAGAAAACAAGAAAAACCACCATTCATAAAGCTCACGAGATTCTTTTAAAAAAAAAAAAAAAAGACAAATAGTTCTTTTCAACTGATAAAACTTTGAATCATCAAAGCTAAGGAATAAAATTCACAATATAACTTACCTGTGTCTAACATCATAAACGTCATTCTGAAATTTATTTACTATTACTTGAGGTCTAAATCCACGTGGATAATATTTTGACATCATTAGCTGAAGAGTTCTTTCATCACTATGATTATCACAGCAAAATGCCTGGACTAGGTTCTTTAAACAACATTCAACAGCCAAGGTCAGTTCAGCATCTTTTGGATGAATGAAAGCACCTAAATAAACATAAGAAACAAGGCTTTAGGAGCTGTGTTCCATAACAAAACATCCAGTAGTGCATTTCTTCCACTCAAGGTTTTTGTTTTCTTGTGTTATGAGGGTTTTTAAGAGTCTAAAATAAATCTTTCTTACAAGAAGGAAAAAAAAAAAAGTAGTTGAAAGATAAAAGACTCCACAACAGACAAACTACCCTGAGAAAAAAGACATATAATTTCTCTTCCTATAGAGACACATATTTGGAGGCCTACATTTTCTTCTAAGATCTTTGACCGGTCACTACTACCATTAAGTTAACAATTTCTTGTCAGCTCAGCAGAAATATACCAAGGCCAAGATTGATTATCAACAATTTAATGCTTTAAGGGTGAAGGGAGAGGAACAAGTATGCTGCAAGTTAAACAAACATGAAGATTTGAGGAGAAATACAGTGAAACTGTCCAAGCAGCCAGGGATCAGGTTAGGAAAGCCAAAGCCCTGGTAGAATTAAATCTGGACAGGGATGTCAAGGGCAACAAGAAAAGCTTCTATAGGTACGTTGATGAAAAAAGGAAGACTAGGGAAAATGTGGGCCCTCTCGGGAAGGATATGGGAGACCTGGTTACCCAGGATATGGAGAAGGCTGAGGTGCTCAATGACATTTTTGCTACAGTCTTCACCAGCAAGCGTTCCAACCACACCTCCCAAGCCACAGAAGACAAAGGCCAAGACTGGGAGAACGAAGAACCACCCACTGTAGGAGAAGATCAGGTTCAAGACCATCTAAGGAATCTGAAGGTGCACAAGTCCATGGAACCCGATGAGATGCATGCAGGGGTCCTGAGGGAACTGGCAGATGAGGTGGCTAAGCCACTATCCACCATATTTGAAAAGTCATGGCAGTCAGGAAAAGTTCCCACTGACTGGAAAAAAGGAAACATAACACCGATTTTTAAACCAGGAAAAAAGGACAACCCGGGGAACTACAGGCCAGTTACTCAGCTCTGTGCCTGGCAAGATCATGGAGCAGAGCCTCCTGGAAACTATGCTAGGGCACATGGAAAATAAGGAGGTGACTGGTGACACCCAGCATGGCTTCACTAAGGGCAAATCGTCCCTGACAAATATGGCGGCCTTCTACAACAGAGTTACAACATTGGTGGATAAGGGAAGAGCAACCAACATCATCTACCTGAACTTGTGCAAAGCATCTGACACTGTCCCGCACGACATCCTTGCCTCTAAATTGGAGGCACATGAATTTGAGGGGTGGACGTCTCTGTGGATAAGGAATTGGCTGGATGGTCACACTCAAAGAGTTACAGTCAATGGTTCAATGTCCAAGTGGAGAGCAGTGATGAGTGGTGTTCCTCAGGGGCCAGTATTGGGACCAGCACTGTTTAACATGTTTGTTGGCAACATGGACAGTGGGATCAAGTGCACTCTCAGCAAGCTGCCAACAACACCAAGTTGTGTGGTGTGGTCGACATGCTGGAGGGAAAGGATGCCATCCAGAGAGACCTTGACAAGCTTGAGAGGTGGGCCTGTGCAAACCTCATGAAGTTCAACACGGCACAGTGCAAGGTCCTGCACATGGGTCAGGGCAATCCCAAGCACAAATACAGGTTGGGCGATGAGTAGATTGAGAGCAGCTCTGTGGTATTAGGGGATGGAAAACTGACTATGAGCCATTAATATGTGCTTGCAGCCCAGAAAGCCAACTGTATCCTGGGCTGCATCAAGAGAAGTGTGGCCAGCAGGTCAAGGAAGATGGTTCTGCCCCACTACTCTACTCTCATGAGACCCCACTTGGAATACCGTGTACAGCTTTAGAACTCCCAACATAAGATGGACCTGTTGGAGCAAGTCCAGAGGAGGCCACGAGGATGATCAGGCAGCTGGAGCACCTCCCTTATGAGGAGATGCTGAGAGAGTTGGTGTTGTTCAGCCTAGAGAAAAGAAGGTTCTGGGGAGACCTTATAGTAGCATTCCAGTACTTGAAGGGTGCCTACAAGAAAGTTGGGGAGGCTCTCTTTATCAGCGAGTGTAGTAGGGCAAGGGGTAACAGTTTTAGACTGAAAGAGGGTCGATTTAGATTAGATATAAGGAGGAAATTCTTTACTGTGAGGGTGGTGAGACACTGGAACAAGTTGTCTGGAGAGAGCTGGGGATGCCCCCTCCCTGGCAGTGTTCAAGGCCAGGTTGGACGGGGCTTTGAGCAACCTGGTCTAGTGGAAGGTGTCTCTGCCCATGGCAGGAGGGTTGGAACTAGATGATCTTTAAGGTCCCTCCCAACTCAAACCATTCTATGATTTCCATTATATCGCCTGTCTTCAGTAGTACATGTGTTACAAGTTCTTACCCTGCAGTAAATGCCAAGTACTTAAGTACGTGGCCTTTACACTTACATCTAGAATATGCTGAAGCCACTAGTCCCATTCACAACCTGAAATAGCAGTCACTGTCAGAGCTGGTCAAAAAAACTAATAAAACCAAACTTTAAAAGAAAATCTCAATCGGTTCTGAGTTGCTCTGTGTGAAACATCGGTTTGACAAACCCACAAGTGATCCACTGGACGTTTTGAACAAAGTCTGATCAAGAGCTGGACGGTGCTATCCACCAAGGAACAAGCAGCCAAAGCACAGTAGTCTTTGGAGGAATCAGAGGGTTACATTGAAAGTGTACCATTGTAACTACATAAAATATCTTAGCAAAAACAGTTGGAAAATTATAAAAACCAGTAGATGTTAAATAGTTCATGTGATAAAAAGGACAGAAGCAAAAGATAACCTACCAGGCTAAAACCTTTAGCCCTGGAAGCATAGAAGAAAGATGTATCTGAAGCTCCTTAAAGAACAAATAGTTTTTCTAAGAGATCACTGTTTACATTAGCAGCTATGTAATAAATCCCATAAGGAAATACATCTTTTTCAGCAGTCATTCTTACCTAAAGGTCCAATAGGTTTGTGTTTAAAGCGCCCTTGCCTATAGGCTGTTTCAACCGCTTCAAGAAATGCTGGTATGTATGACCCAAATCTTTTCAAGGTGTTTGTCCTACTATCTTTCAGGTCTCTCAGCTGTTTCTCCTTTGCATTCAATGCTTGTTTTGTATCGCAGTCTTCTCTCCTAAGAGAACACAACTTTCTTCAGTAGCAACAGCTTACGAAGCCTTAATTTGATTAAAGTAATTATAAAGTCTCATTTTTCAAGTACTAATAGGACAGTGTATCAATACCTCAATACTTCCAATGTACAACTAGCTACACACATGCAACAATATTTTTATAGTTTCAAGAAACATGAGACAAAAAAGCAAGAAAGAAAATTACTACTTTGCAACAGTTTTACAAGACTTTATTTCTAATAATTTATAATAATTTTATTTTATTTCTGATTATATGATTCAATTTCACTGTCTTCTACAGAACACAAAGTAACTGTTGGTTACAATAATTGATAAAAGATGTTTAAACTAACACATCAAGTACAATAACCAACAATTCTCACATCTCTTAACACAATAAATGACATCAATACCACAATCCCCTCTGGTAATCATTGTTCAAGTTCAGTTTGCAAATCAAAGCCAAAGACTGTTTTTGTTTTCTAGCTCAGGTATGGGCTAAATTGATATTTGAAGCACTTGCTTCAAAATCTATAAATTTGCCTTTAACTATAGATACAATAATTACCCCTAAGTGCATCTATTTCCTTATATGGTGTTATATATCTTGTAACATCATATCAGGATGTAGTAGTATATTAGACAACATGAAAAAATTTAAGTTTTTGCCTGCCCATCGGATGATAATAAGGGACAAATGGTGAGAGTAAGAAAGAAGGGCATTAAACCAACAGTATGGATTTATATCAAGCTTTAAATTAGCAATACCTTCATCTTTTAATAACAAATGGGTTTTCTTAATTTTCGAAAAGTTTCTAAATTAAGTTGTGTTGTGCTGAAGACAAAAGTTTAGCAAGTCCTAAGAGAAACTAGGGAAAAAAAAAACTGAAGCCTAATACCTCAGGGACTGGAGGTACATAAGAAGGGACCTCTTATAACTTGAAACAAAGGAAAACAGTTACATTCAAAAAGCGTACCTTACCTAAGTCTAGTCTGTTCTTCCTTACACTTAGATATAGCCTCATGAAACTGATCCACCTGTTGACCAATCATTATTTCTTCATCATGGAATGCCTTTAACTGTCCCCTTAAGTATGTGATTTTCCTTTGTCTTTCCAATTTTTCAGTCTCCGAAACCTGATTAGCTCTAGAAAAGATCATACTTCAATATTTTAAAACCACACTGACACAAACTTTGTTTTATTACCTGTATCATACAAAAAATTTATGCATGAGAAAGTTCTATATAAGATTCTGTGCATTTACAAGATCTACAAAGCATATATACTATTTTTTTTTTATTTGTAATCACACATAACTCTGCCCAGTTACATTCCTATTGCATTTAGATTAAGGTATATTTGTTTTGAAACACCATGAAAGCTAGAAAATGAGTATTATCACCAACAAAAAACAAAAGCTTTTCTTCTACCCAATTACCTCATCACCTTCTAGTCAAAATCTTAGTATGCAAAGAAGCAAGATCAAAAATATTTAAATATTTAACTGGACCCTGATAAAGTTTAATGACATATTTTCCATCACTGCATATTTTCTCAATCAGAAAAGCTCACTCCCTGCATACCTATACCTAAGAAACATACCATAACCACCGTATCTGTATTTACCTGCTTTTCAGTTCTTCAATTCGTGTACGTAGCTGCTCATCATCTTTTCCCAGATGTTTTAACTCAGTTTTGGAACGATTATAAAGTACCTATGAAGGAAATAGGATGCAGTAGTTCAATAAATAGAAGCAAGAAATAATTTCAAAAAGAAATATAGGTTTGAGTAAATAAACACTAATCTACATCAGAACAAACAAACATAATTTGAATTTCAAAAATGTGAAAGGGAAAGAATAACAGTTAACTTGAATAAATTTTGACCTAAGCTTAACACTGCTTAACATCTGTGTAAAGATATAAATCCCACAGCCCCCCAACAGAAACTACTTTCAAGTGAGGCAGGAAATTGCACCTATTTTGAACTGTACTATAGATTCAGGAAACCTAGACACAGATGGAGAAGTACATAGGGTAGAGCATGGACAAGCTGTTAATTACTATGAACTTTGAAAGTTCTTTTTCTCTACCTCGGCTTCACTGACTGCTTTTCTCCTTGTCTGAAGATCAGCCTTCAAAGAAATACACTGAGGATGCAGGGCTTGTGCTTCTTCATTTATTGTTAACAATTTCTCTTGTATTTCTTTGTACTTTTCTTCTGCTTCCTTCACTTTTACCTTTGGTGTAAAAAGAGAATGATACACTAGTACTAATGAAGCAAAATTTTCTTCAAAACCTCTTAATGCTACAAAAGAAGTATCTCTCAAAAGAATCCATCCAGCATGTCTCATTTGCCTTTTTTAAATAAAGCAAGTCATTGCCCCTATAGATATGCTAAGATAAAAAAATTAATAAAGGAACATACTCAGGAAACCAATGGACTACCAAATCTGTGAAGTAAACAGCAACTTTCTTTTCTAACTCATGGCTTACTCAAATACAGGACTCTTAATACAATAAAGTACTGTGATATGGAAAAGAAGTAAAACCAGTATCTGGACAATGCTCCTCCAACACTACACAGACACGTTTAGTCGTAAACTAAGAATGCCTCAATTGTAAAACAAGCACACTTCTTTTTGTTAAATATTATAAAAAAAAAATCAATGAAAAATGAATGCCAATTCAGAAACTTTGGAAAAGGAGTTTTAATAGACTTGAAAAGTTTAAAATAATGATGCCTAGCGTTTCTCTGCAAAAGATACATCTCATATCTGAATCTGAATGTCTTGCAAAATTATTCTTTCTTGATACCTACAGAAGTCCTAAGTACCACTCAAAGAGTCTGTTAAATTTCCAGATGTCTCCTGAAATCACACTGATCTTTTCCACAGGCAATGATACCCAAGGAAACCTGCATGACAGATCTCTGAAAGATGCTCCAATGTTACAGAAATTGGCATCAAGTAAGTACTCTCAACAATAAAACAGTTTAAATTACTGTTCACTGGTATATGCAATGCTAGTCATCTCAAATTCCACCAAAATGCAACCCTTACCCAAATCAAAAGTATCAGCATAAAACCCACATACACATACCCCTACTAAACAACAGAACACAAAATGTCCTAATATTATCCAATGAAATGTCAGACGCAAATGTTACTCTTAAGTTTTAGATGGCTAAAAAGATGTATAAATGGGAATGTTCTTAGCTGCTTGGGAAAAGCTAAGATGGCCAGTTGCAATAGCTTACAAGCCAAAGGACATAGTTTAAATATTTTTATTCTTGAGTAGTCAAGAAGCCAAAACCAGAGTGACATATGGTTTAAACCATGTACGTACCTGGCATTCTTTAAGCTTCTGAACAAACTTCTCTGTATTTCCTTCTTCAGCTCTAATGCCTTCTTTGATTGGCTGTATTTCTTTTTCCATCTCACCTACCTAAACAGAAGCATATATTAGCATATATCAGAATGTCCACAGCAGGTTGGGAATAATTTAAAGTACATTTTGTACGAGGACACATATTTTAACAAGGTATTTACCACTGCCCATGCCATTTTATGTTTCAAATCTTCAAGATGTTTTCGCATGTCATTCACAAATGCAATGCTTTTATAACGTTCCTTTTTTTCACAATAAAGCTGCTTAAGTTCTTGAAGACGCTTAAAAAAAAAAAAGAGGTTCAATCATGAGTGCAAAAAGCTGTGACATAATACGAAAACTTGGCAAGATTTTTTTTAAAATTTAGAGTCACTGAGACCTAATCAAATCAAAACTATGTAGTTTAACGCCTACAGTTTTTTCAGTGCTCAGATCTGTACTAATAATTAAACTTTTACATACCTCTACTCCTTGTTCTATCTGAATACATGTATTTTCTTTAGTTTTCATAATAGATGAATAATCTTCTTTCATTTGTTCCAGCTGAGTTGCCTTCATAAAAAACTAAAAAGGAATAAAAAGATGCAGATGTCAGATTCAGCAGCTTATCTAACTGAACTTAAAGTAATTACCATAGAAAGACCACTCATCCCAACCTCTATGCATGCTGAATGATATCCGAGGTAAAATAATGGGGTATTTCTGAATAATGTACTAACCAAGCAGTGTTCTGATTTTTTTTTCAATTTATCAATGTCCTTAGAGAAAAGAAACTTCAAAAAATTGTTTTTGCAAGTGGATGACTGCTACAATCAGATAGTGTACTGGGTCTGGCTGGGATGGAGTTAAGTTTCTTCATAGCAACTGTGCTGTATTTTAGAGGTGTGACCAAACCAAAACTGATAACACATTAATGTTTTAGCTGTCCCTGAACAGCGTTTGTGTAGCATCAAGGCTCTGCTTCTCACTCTGCCCTTGCAGTGAATACACTGGCGGGGTATGCAACAGTTTGGGAGGGGATACAACCAGGCAGATGACCCCAACTAATCAGAGATACTCCATTCCATAAAACATCATTGTCATGGTTTAACCCCAGCCAGCAACTAAGCACCACACAGCCGCTTGCTCACACCCTGCCCCTGGTGGGATGGGGCAAAGAATTGGAAGTGAGATTGGAAGTGAAATAAAAGTGAGAAAATTCACGAGTTGAGATAAAACCAGTTTAATAAAGCAAAACCATGTGTGCAAGCAAAAAAAACCAAGATATCCATTCACTACTTTCCATCATCAGGCAGGTGCTCAGCCATCTCCAGGAAAGCAGGGCTCCATCACGCACAACAGTTACTTGGGAAGACAAAACACTCTGAATGTCCCCCCTTCCTCCTTCTTCCCCCAGCTTTATATGCTGAGCATGACGTCATATGGTATGGGATATCCCTTTGGTCAGTTGGGGTCAGTTGTCCCAGCTGTGTCCCCTCACAACTTCTTGTGCACCCCAGCCTACTCACTGGTGGGTTGAGGTGAGGCAGAAAAGGCCTTGACTCCGTGCAGGCGCTGCTCAGCAGTAATCAAAACATCCCTGTTTTCAGCATAAATCCAAACTATAGTCCTGTACTAGCCACTGTGAAGAAAATTAACTGTATCCCAGACAAAACCAGCACAGTCATGCTCAGCAATATAAAGGGAGAGGAGAGGGTTTAGGGGTGTAAGCCATCTTTTGCTTGGGAACCAGATGGGCATCAGTCTACCCATAAGAGGTGGCAAGTGATTGCCTTTGCATCTCTTGTTTTGCTTTGTTTCTCTCTTCTTCCAGCTTTTCCTACATTTTTTAAACAATTTTTATCTCAACCCACAAATATTTTTTTCTTTTGCTTTTACTCTTCCTTTCCTCTTCTCCCATCCCAAGCCAAGGCAGGAGCGAAGTAAAGGGAAGTGAGCGAGTGGCTGTGTAGTGCTTAGCTACTTACCTGAATTAACCCACAACATTAAGAATTCTGGTATTTTTTTCCCCCTCCAAATCTCACCTCTAAAAATTTGAAATCAGTATTTTAATGTTTAATCAAAATGTTGAATGATTTTTCTTACCTTGTACTTGTCACCTTCATTTTTAGATTGTAAGAAGTGCTTACTCATCTCTTGGGTTAAAACAGACACAGGATTATCTATCTGTAAAAAAAATTAGCTTCTTTTCATTTTAAGTAAAAATGTTCTCACATAACTGCATATCCATGAAAGTGAGCAAACCATCTCCCTGTACCATGCCCAGCAATTCAGTAATAAGCTGAGAGAAGCAGATCCAGAAATACAGATTTCTACTCTCCTCACCCCTTTTTTTCTAAAAAACCCCAAATCCCCCAAATAACAAACAATTTTTAAAAAATCCAATGCCATCCAGTAAAAATTAGAACCACAATAAGCACAACTACAGACCTGTTTCCAGGAGAATAACTGACTTGTAGAAAGACACTGTCTATTTTTTCTATTTATTTAGCAAGATCAGCATTAGAAATTTTGTCCAATACTGCTGAATTTCTCATTATTTAATTGATCAAAGTTGTGCATTAAATGCAATTAACTGCCCCATGTATTCTTGTAGAAGTTTCCACCAAATGAAATCAATACATACTAACAGAAGTTTATACTATTTGAAAGGCTGAATATGCTGAGTATTTTAAACTTCATATGCACTACCCGATCTTCCCTTAATCACTTAAGCAGCAAAAACACATGCAAATTTCTGCAACAGCAGAAACTAAAATAATTAGCAGAAAAAACCCACTCCAGGTATGAAAGAAATCTACACATGCCAAGACTTTTCATTAACAAGATACACGACTCATGGCTCACAGATAATAGCAAATACTTATCTGTCTGGGACAGAATCTTATTCTGCATTGTATGAGGTATAATTTTCAATTTTCTTTTGCCACTGCATTTGATCTTGAAAGAACACAGAAGAGGTGAACCTCTAATTTAACAAAATGTAACACTGCTTTTTATTTGAAGAACTGTAACATCACATGCTGATGTCTCAAATTGAACAGAATTTAAACACTGTAACAATTACCTGTATATTAAAGTGATCCAGTATTCCTATGAGTTCCTCCTTCTTTGAAGAAATTAAGGTCCCTAATGGTAAAAAAAGAAAGGAAAAATACCAAGAGGTCCAAAGTAGAGACATACAATGCCCTAGACTTTTGTTCAAACTAGTGGTTCTTAGTAAATGTAAAAAATGAGGTCAGTATTTTCATAACACAGATTTGGCCCTAAATGAGAAACACCGTTTGGCTGTGTTTTTTTAATCTTTCTGATATATTGACAGGATCCCTTGGGAGATGGTCCTGAAGGGTATAGGGGTCCAGGAAGGCTGGGCGCTCTTTAAGAAGGAAGTGTTTATGGCTCAGGAGCAGGCAGTCCCCAGGTGCTCTAAGAGAAGCAGGCAGCAGAGAAGACCACCCTGGCTGAACAGGGAGCTTTGGCTGGAACTCAAGGAGAAAAGGAAAGTTTACAGCCTTTGGAGGAAGGGGCTAGCCTTTGGAGGAAGGGGCTAGCCTTTGGAGGAAGGGGCTAGCCACTCACAGTGATTACAAAGAGGCTGTGAGGCTATGCAGGGCAGAAATCAGGAGGTCCAAAGCCCAGCTGGAAATTAATCTGGCTTCAGCAACCAAAGATAACAAGAAACATTTCTATAAGTATGTCAATAGCAAAAGAAAGACCAGGGAGAGTCACCATCCCCTGCTAGATGCTGAAGGAAACTTGGTAGCAAGTGATGAGGGGAAGGCTGAGGTACTTAATGCCTTCTTTGCCTCAGTATTTAATAACAAAACTAGTTGTATTGAGGGAATCCAGCCCCCTCAGCCAGATGATAGAGACTGGGAGAACGACCCCCCCACAATCCAGGAGAGAGTCAGTGACGTACTGCATCACATAGACATACATGAGTCTATGAGACCGGATGGGATACACCCGAGAGTGCTGAAGGAGCTGGCTGGGGTGCTCGCCAAGCCGCTTTCCATCATTTACCAGCAGTCCTGGCTGACCGGGGAGGTCCCGACAGATTGGAAATTGGCCAGTGTGACACCCATATATAAGAAGGGTGGGAAGGATGATCCAGGAAATTACAGGCCTGTCAGCTTGACTTCAGTGCCCGGGAAGCTGATGGAGCAGCTCATCCAGAGTACCATCTTACAACACATGCAGGACAACCAGGGGATCAGGCCCAGTCAGCATGGGTTTATGAAAGGCAGGTCATGCTTGACAAATCTGATCTCCTCCTACGACAGAGTGACCTGCTTATTGGATGAGGGAAAGGCTGTGGACATTGTCTACCTTGACCTTAGCAAGGCCTTTGACACCGTTTCCCACAGCATTCTCCTGGCGAAACTGGCTGCTCGAGGCCTAGATGATCGCATGCTTTGCTGGGTAAAAAATTGGCTGGATGGCCGGGCCCAAAGAGTTGTGGTGAACGGAGTTAAATCCAGTTGGAGGCCGGTCACAAGTGGTGTCCTCCAGGGCTTGTGTTTGGGGCCACTCTTGTTTAACATCTTTATTGATGATCTAGACGAGGGGATCGAGTGCACCCTCAGTAAGTTTGCAGATGACACCAAGTTGGGTGGGAGTGTTGATCTGCTCGAGGGTAGGGAGGCTCTGCAGAGACACCTGGACAGGCTGGAGTGATGGGCTAAGGCCAACTGTATGAGGTTCAAAAAGGCCAAATGCCGGGTGCTGCACTTGGGTCACAACAACCCCCAGCAGCGCTACAGGGTTGGGGAGCAGTGGCTGGAGAGCTGCCAGTCAGAGAGGGACCTGGGGGTGTTGACTGACAGCCGGCTGAACATGAGCCAGCAGTGTGCCCAGGTGGCCAAGAAGGCCAATGGCATCCTGGCTTGTGTCAGAAATAGCGTGGCCAGCAGGGACAGGGAAGTGATCTTACCCCTGTACTCGGCACTGGTGAGGCCGCACCTCGATTACTGTGTTCAGTTTTGGGCCCCTCACTACAAAAAGGACATTGAATTACTCGAGCGTGTCCAGAAAAGGGCAACGAAGCTGGTGAAGGGTCTGGAGCACATGTCGTACGAGGAGCGGCTGAGGGAACTGGGGTTGTTTAGTCTGGAGAGGAGGAGGCTGAGGGGAGACCTCATCGCCCTCTACAGCTACCTGAAAGGAGGTTGCAGAGAGCTGGGGATGAGTCTCTTTAACCAAGTAATAAGCGATAGGACAAGAGGGAATGACCTCAAGTTGTGCCAGGGAAGGTTTAGACTAGGTGTCAGGAAGTATTTCTTTACAGAACAGGTTATTAGGCAGTGTAATGGGCTGCCCAGGGAGGTGGTGGAGTCCCCATCCCTGGAGGTGTTTAAGAGTAGGGTCGAGATAGCGCTGAGAGATATAGTGTAGATGGGAACTGGCAGTGTTAGGTTAATGGTTGGACTAGATGATCTTCAAGGTCCTTTCCAACCTAGTTGATTCTGTGATTTGAATTTGTACAGAAAGACTTCTAATTAAAGTCCCTCCTTGCCTCATAAAACCTCTGTGACAGAATCTAGGTAAGTCAGCAAATTCAACAAAACCTTAAAAAGACTAAGAACTATGTTCAGCCTCAAAATACAAGAAGCAGATTTTCATAAAGATAAATACTGTATGACCTCACATCATACAGAACCTCACACAAGTGCTTTTGACATGCTAAAATATTCTTAGTTTAACATAAACACAAAAAAATGGACATCCTTGAATGATGAATGAAATGAGAAACATCATCCTTTACTAACATCAAGGCATTTAAAACAATGAACGCATTTAAAGAGCTTATAAGACTGAGACCAAAACAAACTACCACCAACCAGATTTGCTTTTCAGTCTGTAACTTCTACTTCCATCCAGAGTAATGTGCTGATTCACAATAATAGAGCTACCATACACTTCTGGTTTAAATGCATCTCGACCTTGGTTTCGCAATGTTATGGTAATATCTGCAGAACTGAAAAATAAAAGTAATATAAAAGACAACTAAAATTAGTTCCAAATCTACCAAAAAAAATTCAGAACATTCTAATTTTCCACAAAAATTGTCATGTCTTGCATGGGTCACAACTGGAAGTCAGTCATAGTACCAATCAGAACAAGATATATTTATGTTGTTTGAGCCAAAACAGCATCGGAGACACATGGCCAGAAAGGCTGCCATACACTGACCTGTTTGCACCTTCTACGCTTCAGATAAATCACAAGCCAAAAGCAAGTAGTTGTGAGACCAGATTTCCCTCAACTTCCCTTCCCATCTGAGTGCCCCCACCTTTCGGTTGCAGAATCAAGTCGCTTTTTGGTTGTTCTCCTGTCCCCAGACTGGCTTCTGTAGAAAACAGTTGCTTAGCTTCTACAGCCATCCCTAACCAAAGTAATCTATAGCAGAATACGTAAGGCATTCTTCTAGAAAAGACGAGATGTGTTTTCAGTTCTGAATTCAGATTTTCTGTTTCTCAAGTGAATACTGAAACGTTAAGTTTTTATACATAAGGCAGGTACTGCCAACAATTCTACTCCAAGCACCTCTGAAAGGAAAAGCCTGGGGCTCCAAGTTATAGCTTTATGTGAGTGTAAACTCTTAAACCTGCTCTATCTTTTTATTGATTCCCCTAAAAGTTTTATTCCCACTCTTGTAGCAGACATGAATCCACTTCATGCAAGTTTAATAATCCACCTGTATGTCAACACCTTTGTATTGTATATTTATTCATGTCACCAGAAAGACAGAAAAAGAATTACCCTCACTGCTTGCAGAACAATCATAACTAGCTTCCTATGAATTTTTTCTAGTGAACTCAATTCTTCTGTAGGATATTCAAGGACATCATAGAAGTAATATACAAGAGCTAGGCAATACAGAGGACATATCACTATGTTAGCTAGTTCAGAGATAATGGTTTAGTACTGGTAAATTACTGGTAAAATTTCTAACGTGGTTTTTGTTTGTCGTTTCGGGGTTTTTTTTGTTTAATTTTGATTTCTTCAGTGTTATGCTTTTTATTCAAATCTAGTGGATCCAATAAGAGAACAGAGAAAACTGTAAGGTGAACAGAAAACTCATCAGCTAACCTGAATCACCATCTCTAAACAACATGTTCAATCTTAAAACTAAAAAAGTTTTACTTACGTCTCTCCATCTCGTACAAACATTTTTAATGAGGAACCTCTATTAGTTGCAGTGGCTTTTCCACCAAGTCCAACAATAAGAGCAGTTAACACAGAACTTTTTCCACCTGTAATAGAAGCATTGGACTCTTTTTAAAAAGAAGTTCTTGTAACTCTTTATTCAGTTCACTGGTATTACAGATTTCTTTGTTTGCCTGCTGATGTATTTGTGCACTTAAAGTCCAAATTCTGTCTTTATTGAACAAACATATAAAATAGCAATAACTCTGTCCACTACTTCCAAGGTTCTCCCTAAAAATAACAAACATGCTGAGCCAAACTTCTGTTACTTCTATTTAGCAATCTGCATTCAGCAAGATGCCCTGTCTCAGGAGGAAAGAATCTCCCCTTCCTTACAAGCTTACAGAAAACATGTATACAACAAAAGAAATCAAACACATATTATCATTTATATAACTATCTGATAGATCTTAAGCTCTCTTTCAAAATTTATGTTTAATTTTTGAAACTCTCTCTCCAAAAGCAGGGAACTTATATAACTAAGTATCACTTCCTTCTCCTATAACAGTTTCTATGTGACATTACTTGGACAATTACTGTGTATTTAATAATGAACATACAAGTACATTTAGTTGAAATATAAATTTATGTATGATGTAGCTATAAAAAGATTTATATTCACATTACCTTTTGAAAAACCTCCAAATTTAAAACTTATCTTTTTACCAGCCTTGAACTACTGGGATAGACCTGTGTGGTTCCCAAGTCCAAAAGTGAATCTGTCTCTGTTCCTAACAGACGGCCAGTAATTCTTCTTCAAATAAAAATCATCTCTTCTAAATTATTAACAAAAGTGTTCTTTAACAAAGAAATGATGCAGTTAATACTTACTTCCATTGTTTCCAACAACAAAATTGAGATTTGATCCAAACTGAAAAGGCCCCAACATCGCATGGCACATAAAGTTCTTCAGCTGGATACTTTCAATTATCCCAACTTCCCCTGCAGTCTAAGGAATTAACAATTAAAACTGGTGTTATGTATGCATTTTAATCAAATATAGTTTATCTTTTTTATATATATCAATTCAAACAACATGATATAAATCAATGGTTACAAGATACAAGGAAATCAGAAGGGTTTCATGACACTATGAAAAATTTCTTGCTACAGAGCAGTTACGTAATAAGATGGAAAACGGTTACCAAAGCTGATCACTCACCCATCGTAACTTTCAGTTCTCTGCACAACTAACTTATAATTAATACTATATAAAAGATCATAGATTCTATACAGTTGCCAGAGCAATAATAAAGAGCATCATAGACTTTTGTGGTTACTTGAATAATACTATTTGTGAGAATTCTTAGCACAGCTTAGAATAAGGGAAATTAATTTTATATCAGGAAGGGGAAAACGAAACTAAAAGTGCGACAGCCCGCTGTTCAACTGGTGAAGTGTTGTTTTGACAGGAAACTTCAGCTGTATCGCCAGTGCTTCATAAAAGCAATGTTTTCTAAGAAAGCAGTGTCCTCACGAAAAAATAAAACCAATGACACAGGACAGCTGCTGTTCAAGAAAATGAAGTGAGGAATAATGCTTCTGCATACCAAAAATCAACCACAGTGTCTCATACAATAGACTAGACTATTTCAGTTGGAAGGGACCTACAACAATTATCTAGTCCTACTGCCTGACCACTTCAGGGCTGACCAAAATTTAAAGTATGTTATTAAGGGCATAGTCCAAATGCCTCAAACACAGACAGGCCTGGGGCATCGACCACCTCTGTAGGAAGCCTGCTGCTGTGCTTGACAACCCTCTCAGTAAAGAAATGCTTCCTAATGTCCAGTCTAAATACTCAAGACAGTATAATACACAAGACAGTATTTGCAATCTCAGAAATTGGTTTTTTAATTTTTCATCAAATTAAAATTCAATTATTACAGAAAAGCAGTAAAAAAAGTATTCCACTTTTCAAGTTTCATTTCCAACATAAGGGGTTTTTTTTTTAGTCATTTGGAAGTGTCAACGATGCTGAACAAACAAGTATTTGGTGCTTATTTTAGGAAATAATTTGTCTTCTGAATATTTTCTCTGCTTGTACTACAACCATAAATGAAATATACCATATTTCTATCAAACAAAATTGTTTCCTTTATTTGGTTATTCGACAACTTCAGCAGTATTCATTCAATAAAACCAGAACACTGTTATTTTATGATCAGCTGTTATAACTACATGACCCAAAGGAAAGAAGGTAAGAATGAACTCATGCAGAAGTCCTCATCACAGACATTACCTCTAGTTTCACTGAAGCTTATATGCAAGACATTTATTTCAATGCCAACCAAAGGCACAGAACTTTTCTATATCAACTTTTTCTTCTATCTCCCCCCCATGACTTTTTTAAACAACTTACCGACAGTAAATTACGATCAGCTGATGACTGCAAATCATCTTCTTCATTAGACTCATCACTACGTTCATCTGCATATTCTTGTCTCTGCCTTTTATGGGATCTAGGCTTTGAAATACTTTCTTCCTTTCTCTTACCCATGAGTACTGAAAAAATTAATGAAAGATTGTACGTTTCAGTCTTCTAGATGAAAACATACCTACGGATGATAGCACAGACATACCAATTTATTTGCTTTGGTAAAAGAAATATTAAGTTCATAGCAAGCACTGCAAAAAAGTACTTTTTCAGAACTGAAATTGCAGTGAATTTAAGCCTAAACATGAAGAAGTTGTATTAAAACAAAAGAATCACAACTTCATTATTCTAATCAAGCTGAATTTTTTGTTGATTAACAACAACATCAACCTTGATTCTGTTTTCCTTGGTACATTAGACTCTGCGATATTTACAATATTTGGTAATGGAATTGAAGATTAAGTTATAAAAAGTTCATAACTATCATAGTAAGACCAGTAGCATCAATGCAGGTTTGATTAAAGTGAGCTGCACAGCAAAAAAGAAAATGCATTCATTATATGTGATTGGCAAATGCCTAGAAAGTTAATATGCAGAACACATAAAAGTAGAATAAAGGAAAATTTAGCTTTCAAAACCTGTGCGGTTTCTTGCACACAGCTACCCTGCTTTTGTGAGGCAGTGTAACATGATCACAGTAAACAAATTGCTGTTATTTTACTAATGAAGGATAACAATTCTCTGTATAGAGGATGTATGTATGTATTTCCTCTACAAATTAATAACTCACAGACTTCCTGCACTAATATGACTGGTCAGAAATGAATCTTAAAAAAGTAACAAGGTCTACTAAAGTCATATGAAACAGAAACTACAGGCATCAAGATTAGTCAATATCTCACATTTTCTGTAACTGTAACCTTAGGGCATGTTTTTTATTTCCCCAAAAGTACATACTACAGTCTTCATACCTATAGTCCCAAAGCACTATGCAAAACATGGAAGGAAGCTCACATACTTTTGCCCGAAGTAGAGGAAGGTCCTCTTTATACAAAGGCAATGAACAATCTTTTTATTTGCCAGTAGTTGTCACCTACTGGGAAGTATCCAAACCAGGATAAAACTGACAGCAGCTGCACAGTTTTCTGACATCAGAAAGTCTGTGAAATGGAGTATGTTCTACTCAGACAACTTTGTTTAGTAGAATTTAGTCTAGAGCTCCCTTCTAGGAAAGATGGCAACCAACTTAAACACATCTCACCTGTTTGAGCAAAATTCAGAGGCATTAAATGTAATTAATATCCACTGCTGTAGAAAGATCACTGCATGACACATGGCCTAAAAGTAGGCTGAGTTTATTTATAAAAATAAATAAAAATACTAATTTAAGAAAAAAATGGGTGGAGTGCAGAAAAGGAAAGAATGACCAGCATTAGAAACACTGAATATGCAAGGTTGATATTTGTGTCATGCTTTGAGACCAAATTGACTGTGTGGAGACTAAACACACTGGGGGCTTGGACACCAGAACACTTCTAGTCATGGACACATTTAACGATAACGAGCGACCACTTCCTTCCACAGGACAGATCCAGGAGAGAAGGCAGGCAGCTCAGCCTAACAGCTCCTAAGGTGATCCCCTGTGCACTGCAGGGGAGAGGACTCTGTCAGTGAGAAAGCCAGGTGGATCAGCACAGCCTCAGGGCTCCTTGGGGTCCCCTCATTAAAGCCCTTGGGCTTCCCCAGAGCTTCTCTGTGGGTCTTGTTCCACATTCTCTCTTTAAATGTTTTAAGATTAGTAACTTGGAGAATCGACAGAGAACTCAGTAAAATAAAGACTGTTAAATTACAACTTCAGTCATAACCAGCGCTGCAACAGAGAGGAGCAGTCTTTCCTCCCTCTACCTCTTCTGCTTCCGTCTCATCCCCCTGAGTTCAAGTAGGTCTTCACTCTGAAGAATAAACTGTCTTAAGGCACTGATTCTACTGAAAACTAATGCAGGTATAAACTTTTTTCTTTTTAAAGAAGTTCCGCAACCATTTCACCATGCAGATCTGTATGTCTGGGGTCGCTGTGGATAAATGAGATGCTTCTTTGAGCAGCTACTTCTATTTGTGTCAGCTTAATTTTCTGGTCAAACTATAGCCTGATTTCAACTGGTCAGATAGCTCATACCACCAAGCATCACAGACAATAGCATTTACTATACAAAACACCACAGATATTAAAATTTGTTACATTGTTACAAAGAATATTTAATTTCTGTTCTAGATATACATTGACTGTTTTATAAAACAGTGTCTAATGACTCCCTCATTAATTTTCTTTGACAGAGCACCTAAATGATAAAGAAAAAATAATATGCATCTCTTTCCATTAAATGCAATGAACAGAATTCAAAGCAATGCAATAAACTTCCCATCCCACGTTCTTGCAGTAATTTTGTACAGCAGGGATTTCAGATCAAATACTGGATTGTTATTGCGTCCATGAGGTATTCACAGGAAATCTGTCATTTCCATTTTATGTTATGTAGTTTAATACCATACATGTAGAAACCAAGGAGCAAATACACTTTATGATTCAGTTACATACCTTTTGCTATGCTACTTTCGGTTTCCTACATAAACATGTCTTCATGCTTAAATTACTCAGACCAGGAAAGAGTCACGTGTATGCTCTTGGAATTTATCCACCACCCAGATATGAAGATAAGCATTCATTCAATCTGCTATTCTGTTGAAATCACTCTCTAGAATGAAGGGAAAACACAATATTTAAATGTAATTATTAGCATCGAAACTAAAGATCAGCGCTATGAGTTCCATCACTACACCATTTGGACATTTAAGAAAAAAGAGTATAAGAGTGGAAAGCAGAACAAAAAGAAGACGACTCACTCATGTAACCTAAGCATGCCGAAGGCAAAGGACAGAACAGTCTGCATCCCGGAACTCTTGAAAGAGCTAGTACTGCAAACAAAACTTAACTGGAACTGCAAGCAAACTTTATTGAACTAGCCTCAGAAATCATTATGACAAGTACCAGGAGTTGTAATACTTGAGTACAAAAAAGCTGCAAGAGAAACTAACTTGCAGCAACAAGGAATCCACTAATAAGACTTCACAAGAAACAAAGTTTTAGAAGCTAAAGGAAGAAGTAGTCAACATTTAAAAAAAATAAAAAGCCCACAGGAAATTACATATACATTTAAATTTTATTTTTGGATCATCTTGACATTTTTGAGAGAAAAAGTTCCTTTTTTAACATTAATTGCTTCCAAAACTCTTGTACCAAGACACCCCTAACTTTCTTTATTAAGTTTTTAATGGAAAAAATAGTTGATTTTAAGTCTCAGCACTGCTTATCATAACTTTAACAACAGATTGGGAATAACTATTCAAGGCAAAGGAAAAGCAGCCGATCTGACCTATATGAAGGTTATTAAAATGTGCAATACTATATTGGAAACAATCAAACTGGCAAAAACATACATTAGTACAAGTATTTTAAGATATCTAATAGACTCACAGGAAGCCAACAATAGACACTATTGATGAATGCTAGGAGAAGGTTTTTTTAATGAACCAGGCATCGTATTTAAAAACTGAAGTCTAAATTTATGTTTATATTGGAACATGAAGCAGGACTATGTTAACGGAAACTTGCGATGACAGTCAGGAACATCAATAATTCAAACAAAAATCCAACTGTTGTAACTCAGAAAGACAAAAGTACTGATTTAAAAGAGAAAATGAACTTCACTATCATGGAATGTAAGAGCATACAGTTAGGAATAACTACTGCAGCTATAAACTGGGAACAAATAAGGGCAAGACAGAACTAATTATAAAAATGGCACAGGATCACTACAAATTATTACAAGTAATTGTATGCGTGTAATGAGAGCATGAAAGAAAAACGCAATCCCCAAATGTGCTGCATAAAACTATTAGGACTATCATATGTATAGTAGAGAAGCATTTACCCCGTTAACATCAAAGTATAGGAAAACAGAGGCTGCATCCACCAGAAGCAACATGTACTGATGTCCACCCACATGCCACCTTGACCAGCAGCATCTCTTTCCACAGGTTCCATCGCAACACAGTTCTACAACAGTTTTCCCCTTTTCCTACCTGGCTAGTCACAGCTGGCCTCATCCAGAGCAGACACAACCAACCTCCTGCCACCAAAACCACTCCACTGGCTTTCCAGCAGCCTTGTGTTGCCCTGGTGTCCCTGCAAGGTGGGACGCAGCTGCCACTCAGAGCATCCACTTTAACCACTCGGCACCCAGGGCAGCTACAACCCGGACTGCCTTTTGTCCAGTTAGTAAAACAGAAGTAAAGACATCAGAGCAGCCCTACTGAGGATGAATGCACGGGAGGAAGCATAGGGTGGGAGAAAAGGAAGGAAGGAGTTGTGGTCTTCTGCTGAGGTACAGCACACTACATTTAAACAGACACAAAGACACTGATACATAAACTACAAATTAACTCTAGTTTATAATAATGAAGTAAGGGAACATTCACTGTCTGTTGCACATGTTTCAGAGGACTGAAGTCAGAAGCCTAGCTTCATAGGCAGGAGCGGAGTGCTGTATATTTTCAGGGGCTATCCAAGCCACAGTCCCATGTTGGACTACAGAGCGGCTCTGACGTTCACAACTCCTCTCCAAATATTCTCACAGCCAATGCATAAGAAATCTACACCGTCCCATCTCGACCCTGAAAATGCACTATCTGACAGACAGCAGCACAGAGGGCTGCTCCGCCTCCTCTACAGGGAGCAACAAAGGGAAGAGGGAGCAGAAATCCCCCCGCTCGCCCCTCCAGTCCTACGGTTATTTGTTGCTTGGCCCAACACCTCCTCCAGACGACCTGGAAAGATCCCCTCACCCCCAGAGAGGCGACACCGCCCCCTTCGCGGCTGGAAAGCCCAGGCGGCCGCCGCTCCCCGGTCCTTACCCGCTTCCCTCCTGCCCTCGCCGCGCCGGCGGCCGTCGGGCAAATCCGGGCAGCCGGCGCGGAGCCCTCGCACGGGCAGAGCAGCCATACCGGACAGCGGGTGACAAAAGCCAGCTCCGACTGCTAACATGCCCCCACAAAACCACCTGAGAAAGCCACCCCGGGGCGGGCAGAACCAGCGCGGCGGGGCGCAGGGCTCCCGGCACAGCGCTGCCCCAGCACAGCCCGTCGTGAGGGGAGCGGACAACGCCACGACCTCGGAAACAACCGACCTCGCGACCTCCCAACCCACCTTCCTTCCTTCCTTCTTTCCAGCCGCTCCCGGAGGACAGAAGCGCGCCCGGTCACGGCGCCACCGGCCCCAGGATCCCCCCCTCCACCTCTCCTCAATGCCGCGCCACAAGCGAAGGCCCTGGCAGGTCCCGAGTCTCCGCGCGGCGGGAGGGCCGGGCAAGGGGCTGCGCGGCCACCGGGGCGCGACGGAAGAGCCGCCGCGAGCGCGGCGCCTGCGCGCTGCCGCCCCCCACCCCGAGGGGGCCGTTTCCGCGCGCCCGCCATTTTCCAGGGGGCGGGGCCACCGCTGCGGCCGCGCGCGCCGGGGGCGATTGTTGGGGCTGCGGAGCGGCTGCGGTGCCGCCGGGTGAGGGGGTCCCTTCCCCTCCCCGGTCAGCGGCTCGGCCTGCTCGGGTCTCCCCGAACCTCTCGGGGCCCAAACCGGGACGTAAGTTTCTCGTAGTCCGCTCCTGAGGGTTGAATCGTCTTCGCTGAGGAGGCGCCGGGCGCGCTGCGGGGGAGCGGGGCCGTGCCCCGCGGCTGGAGTCGGGGCGCGAGGCCTGCAGGCCTCGTAGCGGGCAGGGCAGGGAGGGAGAACGCCAAAAAGGTGTTCGTCTCACGGCGAGTCAGGGACAGAGCTGGGTTTGGCTGCGTGGTGGTTTATTATGTCTAGCTCTCATTAAGGCGGGAATTTTAGATGCTCGTATTCAGGGCGTCAGCGCCTTGTTATGTCGTGTTCGCACAACTTCTCTCTTTTTTTTTTTTTTTTTTTTTTTCCTAGGGAAGGAAACCGTAGGAGTTTGAGGAGGAATTTGCAAATTGTGAAGCGTGCCACTGCTGTGCTTCAGGTGCTCAGGTTTATCAGCAAAGCTGCGCCAGGTGCTGGGGTATCACAGTAGCACAGAGAGGGAGCAGGAGTGTTGTTAAAAACGTGTTGTGGGCTTTATTTTTTTCTTTTTTTCCCTTTTTTTTTAAAAGACCTTTGAGTCAGATGTAAAGCATATTCTTGGCAGTCTTTGCAAGTTACCTTAGCGATGGGTGAAAACATATCTGTATGAATTAAACTTCAGAGTTAAATGTCTTCTGTAGTTATTTTCAAGTAACTGGCTCTGTAAAAAACTTTGTAGACTAGAATATAGTCTTAAAAGCTGTATAGCTACAGCACATACTGGCCCGATGAGAATTTGAGGAGGTTTTGTGGGATTTTTTTTTTTAGTTTATATTTCATATCAATGATCTTATATAGCATGGTGTCTTCAGTGGTTTCTAAGTATATGAAAAAAATCAGGTTTGGTCTTCTTTCTTTGGAAGTTACCAGCTGTCTAAGCAGATTGGAGGCTTGTGATGAACGAAGCTCCTCAATAAAATCTGAGTAGACAGATCACTCCTATTAAAAGTAGTAGATCTGTTTGTATACAGGATCCAGATCTAAATATTTTGTAGAATATGCTCAAGAAAGCAAAGATTGGTAGGTCTGTCAGGTTTTCATAACTCAACCTTAGATATATATTGAATGGGGGTAAGGATGACTTCTGTCCTCAAATAACAATACCATCTCATAATGAAAAAAATGGGTTTTTTTTTTTAGTTTTCAATTTTTTATACTTTTTTTTATTATTTGTGATCTTATGGAATGTTAAGTGTTTGTAGCATGTTTGTCTTCCCTGTTATTTAGGTACCATGTGACATTCCATAACAATTTTTAGAAACCAACTAACACAGTTTTTTTAAAATTTGTATTGATGCAGACTGGCAGGAACCAAATGATAACATCAAAAAGTCAGCTCCCTTTTTTTGCTAGGTGTTCTCTTGTTAAACCTCACTGAAGCTGAGTATCACACTTGTCTTTTGAGAAGGTTTGGATGCCTTTTGTTAGCTTCCCCTGTGCATCAGAGAAATTGTTCATTCTGCACTTCAAGAAATTATTTGCATGTTTTAGTTGTGTTTTTAAGTCATTTTACATGCTTGAGGTATAACAACAACGGAAGCAATACATTTTGCCCTGTATGCATGCAACTAAAATCAGGTTGAGTGATTGTAGTTGTTAAAGAAATGGATTAGAGAAACATGATTTCTGTTGAAAGTAAGTCTTAATGTGAGAACTTGATTTAAAAACAACCTGGGAATTGATTAGCTGCCTTGCTTTGAAGCAGTTTTAGAGCATAAAACAAGGCACCCTGCAAAGATGGGCTTGCTGTTCTGACAAACTGCTATGAGCAGGTGACATAGCTCTTCACGTGCCTTAGACAGATCTCAGAGCACAGGTAGTTAGCTTGTCTAGACATGATTTATTCCATGGAGGGCGAGTATATGGTAGTTCTAAAATCAGAAAGAAAGAAACAAAACGTTCCAGATCTTACTTGATTTTTATCTTCTCGAGGGAGAAGAGGGAAAAGTAGAGAAGTAAGCATGGGGCAAACTTTGTACAATAAGACAGTGCAGGAATAGATTGGTATTGTGAGGGGGAAAGCAGAGTATGTGTTAGAGACCTTGTATAGACCTTGCAAGATGTGAAAACCAGAGGAATAATGAAAAAGAAAAGAAGAAAAGGAAGATTAAACCTGGTAATGGGGTATCATGGAGAATAGAGCTATATAAGTAAAGTTAAATAAGAGACAAAGAAATATGTGACCTAATGGGAGTATGGTTTTAGCTGGCATTCGTTGTAGAGAGTACCAGTCACACGATACCAAAAATAAAATAGTAAAAACATACACACTGGTTGGTGTGTTTCTGCAGTCTCGGTGTTACAAACACCAGAATGTTTGTTGGAAGGGACCTCTGGAGGTCATCAGTGTGGGATTCCCTGCTCAGAGGGTGACTTCCACCAGTATTGGATTAAACCAGTAACACAGTATGCTGGCTGAATGTTGAAAGTCTCCAAGAATGGAGATTCTGCAACCTGTGGGCAACCAGTGCTGCAGTACCCTCTCTTTTTTTTCCTGAAGTCAAACTTGAATTTCCCAATCCAGAATCTGTGGCTGTTGATCCTTCTTGTATCATCTTGGAATACTAAGGAAAGTTTTAAGTTTTGTCATCATTGTAAATATTCCTCAAGTAGCTTTAAGCTACTTCTGATTGAAGAGAAATATTTTAATGTGAGTCCTACCACTTCAGATCAGGAAGTAATTCCCTAGAGAGGTGTGGTTTTTCTCTGTTTTTAAATAAAGCCTGCATTGTGTGTATGTAAGGGATGCATGAGACTTGGAATTATTTTTTTTTCATTTTTTCCCCCAACAGAGTTTGCTTTTATTTATGTTCAGCAATGAAAATGTACAGTCCAAAGAAGGTACTTAGTAATAAAGCATTTGTGAACTGGAGTCACTACATGCTTAGGAGGTTTGATCTCAAGTGTTCTTGGCTTATAAAAGTAAAACTGATAAATGACTAAATATTTATTTTCTGAATCTCACATTCATAATGTGTCATACTTCATGTCATGTTCTGAAAGTATTTTATTTTGCTTCACAGCTGAAACCTTCATGCTGATAATAAAGAAGCTGGAACAATGGGAGTGACTAATCTGTGGCAAATCCTTGAGCCTGTGAGACAGCCTATCAACTTGAGCAGTCTCAAAGGAAAAACACTTGCTGTTGATTTAAGTCTGTGGGTTTGTGAAGCACAGACTGTTAAAAAGATGATCGGAGTAGTTACCAAGCCACATCTGAGGTATAGTATCCATATAAATTATTGTAGCTAAAAGTCTTGGAATTGTATAATTTAGGTATGATACTTAGTCTAAATTTAATACTACCTCTGCAGTTTATACAACTCTGGTGTTTTGATTCTGTTGTTTTAGCTTGTGCTACTATGTATATGTAAAGGGTTTGAAGTGAAGGCTCAGTCATACTGGCTGAATTCAACTTAATGCTTGGGTGCCAGTAGAATTTCTTGGGCCAAGCCAACCTTGTCTTGAGGTCTCAACTGTAGATAATGATGAGATAGGTGTAAGCAGAACCATGTTTGTCTTACTGTGGTATATCACTGTGTGATATACAGACTGTCAAGGAACACAAATCATTGTGCTAATTCCTTTATATTTCTGAGGCTGTGTGATGGAAGGTAGTATAGGAGTTTCAACTGTTTATCACAGTAGTTTGGGTGCTAGTCAATTCAGAGCATACTGAGAGTTGTTGAATTAAATATGTTTAAATCATTCTTCAGTCTCATGAACAACCTTGAATATATTTTTAATTTAATCAAATCACATGCTTAAGCGATGAGCAAGTATAAGCAGCTTTAACTTCAAAGCACTGTTTTCTGCAAATGATGCTGACAAAAATTAAAATATGTACAAATTTTTATAAATGACATGTTATTGATTAGCTCAAGGATCCTGAGCTGCTGTTAGACATTCCTGTGGCTTCTGTTGAATTCAGCTGATGTGAAATAGCATCCTCTGAGAATCGTTTCTTAAAATGTTATGCTTATGACCCCAAATGAATAATTAACTGCAAAACTTGAAGCATGACCAAAATCATTACTTCCCTCTGATAGGATGTCCTGTGTGCAGTAGAGTGGGGGCATCAGTCCAGATCTCTTATTCAGTCTTTCCAAAGCAAGACAAAGGGATGAACAGATTTCTACCAAAAAAATAAATGTTTTCATGCAGTTGGAAATTAAATTGTTTTGCTAAGTATTTTAGAGAAACTTACTGCAATTGATGTTTGTATCATTCGTGAAAATGGAACTAGCCTCTAAAGATCAGCTTAATGTATTTTTACCAATAGCAAATGTACAAAATTAAATTTACAGTAATGGTCTTTCCATGTCAGTCAAAGAGATAAAAATGTTTGGTCTACTGCTTTTGAAAGATTGATCCCGGGATTACTGGTAAAAGCATATACTTTCTGATATTACTGCTCTCAGTTTTTCTGTTATAGACCAAATCGTTATTATTGTGCCCTTGCAAGATTCCACCCATGAGTTATGCTGGCTTGCAGATGAGATAAATTGGCATGATAATGGTATCTGTGAGTCTGTCTAATACCATAGCATTCAGTCACTTCAGAATCTGATGTACCTGTATTGATAGGTTTGGGATTAAAATTTGGTATAAAAGAATCAACATAGTTATGTGTTTGGAAGCAGACTTTGGATTTGAATGGTTTTTATTAAACCTTTTAAATTTGCTTACATCTTTACACCTAAAAAAGATTTTTCTTGTCCGTATGTGGTATTTTCTTGGGAATTTTGTGACGCTGTTACAAGTTCGTAGTAAAACAACTTCAACCAAAGACAGCGATATAGACAAAAGCTTTGTTAGCTTGGGGGTGAGGGAATAATAAAAGGTGGAGAGAAAGCTAAGATTGTTCCTTGGGTAGGCTATAAGGAAAACATCCAAAGAGATCGGGCTTTGCTAATTCTGCAGCTTATGGAACACCTTGCTTTATTGCAGAAACCTATTTTTTCGGTTCTCTTTCTTAACATCAATGGGAATTAAACTAGTATTTGTCATGGAGGGAGAGGCCCCCAAGTTGAAAGCAGACACCATGAGTAAGAGGAACGAGATGCGCTATGGCCCTTCAAAGAAAGTTGGAGCTGCAAGAACAGGGAGATCTTTATTTAAAACCATTTTAAAAGAGGTGAGTAACAGAGGGCTGTATTTCAGTGTTTTTAATGTTGCAAGAAGAAATGTTGACCAAATTAAATACAGCTTGAAAGAATTAATAGTTTTCTACACAACAATTTTCAACAGTGTTTTGAGGGAGCACGTGCCTTTGAAATGGGCCTTACAGCATCTGTTAACTGTTGCTGTGGAAGAGGGACAATGTCAGTTGGAATAATTTTCTTTTGATGTGTTCCTGTGCATGTTGTGCTGTAGTGAGCCACGGTCATAACTGAGTGTTTATTACAGAAATTCAGCTTCCTTGTTCTTTTATAGTGTTAGTATTGATACTTTTGTGGGTTTTTTCCTAGGTTGGGATATACGTGAAAACAGGAATGTGTTGTGTACCTATGTAAGTTAGTGTGTTTTTGAAGGGGTACACAGAACTGTTTTGTAACCTAGATCTATGATTTGGTAAACTAGCTGAATAGCTAAGAGGATACACTTGTTGGAAACCTACTGAATTAGTCTAAAAGGAAGACTGTATAGTTGTCTTGGTGTAGATGGTTGAGACAACTCTGATTGCAAAGACCCCTATTCAGTAATTTTCTTCTTCATTCATTGTTGCAGATGGTTAACCATTTTTGTCTATTCAAAATCTTATGAAATTGAATTTATAGGTGCTCATGGCTTCAGTAGATTGAACGTATCAATTCATGGTTTATTCTTAGAATCTAAAATAAATTTTTTTTTCTGAAATTTGTAAGAAGTATATATGAGTATTTATCAGTATGTTTTATACCATGTCTTACAAGGCTGTCAGTACTGTATTTTCATGCTTGATATTCTCAGCGAGTCTGGCATCTGTTGAAAGATGTCTGTGCTAGCCCATTATTACTACTTGAGTAAACAGCATTGCTTCACAAAGATAAATATTCCTTTGTTACTCATCTTGGGAAAGCATCCTAAATATCTATATAAAGTGTAAAGATTTTTGTGAAGGAGTAACCATTAGCCATGCTGTGTTTGAGTCCTGTAACTAATATGTTGCTCTTGGTTCGATATTTCTTTTGATTGTTACAGTAAACTGTATTTCTCAGTAGTGCTTATATTGATGTAGTATTCTATAGGCAGTGCAACAGTAGCAGGTTTTGTATACACTTGTGTCTTAAGAAAACCTATGCTAATAAGTGAATCTAATTAAGCATTCAATCACTCTTTCCTTTTGGATTCCTTTTAGTGTCTCGAACTGCTGGAGTGTTTAGGTGTCCCTTGGGTTCAAGCAGCCGGGGAAGCAGAGGCAATGTGTGCCTACCTAAATGCAAAAGGGCGTGTTGATGGCTGCATTACCAATGATGGAGATGTCTTCTTATATGGAGCTCAAACAGTTTATAGGAACTTTGCCATGAATGCTAAGGTAATGTACCTCATCCTGTTCTCAGCCTCTCTTTAGAGTCTTCCCAAAAATGTGAATAGAAAGAAGGGGCTTGAAACAATTATTTAGATATTATCGCATTTACTCTCTAGTAGTTGAGTTTGTTTAAAATAGTACGTTTAAGATAGGAATGTTTTGTTTGCTACAATGACAGTTTGTACATTGGATGTGAGAGCAAAACTACTGAATTGAAGAACACTTATGGTATTATAATGTAGCAGCTGAAATAACGAGTCAGTGTGTTCTCTTTTTTCTGCAGGGCAGGGGCCGTTTATTCTTACAGTAGTACATACTTATGCTCTCATTAAAGCTCTTACTTCATCATTAGCAAATCAGCAATTAGACAGCTATCAACCTTTTCTCCTGTCAGCATAAGACCACTCTAACACGCGCTGTGCAGACCAATCAACTTCTTGTTCACGCGCTGTTCACACAGCGGTAACTTTTCACAGTTCAGTGTTGCAGCTGTCCGTTGTTTTTCCCTGCCACCTTGGCACAACTCAGCAGTTTCTTATCTTTCTTCCAAGGCCTGTTTTTCATCAAAGGCCTCTTTCTCATCAAAGCCCTACTGCTTCTTGGGGGCTGCGCTGACAGGCCGATGTCTCTCCTACATTATAACATAAAGCTAAGTAGCAAAATCCACACCCCCCCCCTCCTTTCTTCCTCTACAGTGGAGAATTTGAGTGAAGTAATTGTTTCCTGTAAATTTACCATTAAGGCATACGGGAGTGGTCAGCCTCCGGGGTCTAATAACAGTGTTCATACACTTGCATCTTACAAGTTTGTTTTATTGTGAATGTACTTACAATTAATACTGTTAGTCTCCAATTGAACACAAATGGTGTAGGGATCATACATCTGCATTATAATCAATTGTTGTGATCATTCAAAAAACCAAATCAAGTTATGACCTTGAGCTTAAGTGTTCATCTGTTAAGAATGCAGTTTTCTAGAACTGGTGAAAGGCAACCCCAGATTTCCATAATTTATACCTTCTCTATAAATCAGAGAAAGGAATGCATGTGTTCTGTCTGATGAATCTAACAAGAAAGTGGAAGAAAAATGATATTGGGGTTGGAATTCTAAATAATGTTCATCTGAAGGACTTGCTGAGAAAGTACTTCAGTAATAGGCAAAAATCGGTAGAACGGAAAAAAAAGCACTATGAAAAACTAACTTTTTAAAAAAATAGTTCAAGTTGATGGAAGATGGTTTGCTTTGGCGCCTGGTTCTTTTCTTTGATTCAGCTTCCTTGTCATCACCAAAAATGAAGGTGGCCTCAATCTTTCGTGTGTACTTTGTTACGTATCTAAGTCAACATAAAAAAAAAAAAAAATTATGTGCATGTGTGTATTTCAGGGGCATCTGTTCCAGAAAACTGGATTATTTTGGGTTGTTGGCTTGGCGAGGGGAGGGGTTGTCCTTTGCGGGGAGACAGTGTCCTGTGTTTTAATTCATGTTAATCTTGATTTCATGTTATTGTGTTTGAGTCTCTCTACCCTTCAAAGCTTTAGGTGTTCCTTTAGCTCATATCTAACATGCTAGGTAACGTTTTAATTAATTTTTTCTTTTTTTACTCAAGTAGCACATTAAAATGTTTACATGGATTTTAAAAACTGCAGTTCCTGAGGTGATTTACACAGCCACTACTACTGGGTAATGTTAGTTTTGCCAGACTTTTTCTACAGGTGGCAAACTATAAAAACACCCCTTTGCTTATTTTAGTTTCTTTCAACGGTTGATGCCCATACTTAAAACTTGAAATTCCAGAACTGTGGTTATTCATGTTGTGTCCATGCATTACATTATACATTTTTAATTGCTGATTATTTTTTCTGTTATCAGACCCCTCCTATGTGATAGACCCATTTCCTTCAGATGTGGGTGAATAGGGGTGGGTAAGCAATCACAACTGAATGTGACTCAGGGCAGTTCCTTCCCTGATGTTACAGAAATAACGTGTGTGATAAATTTCTCTTGCAGGATCCACATCTTGACTGTTACACAATGTCCTCCGTTAAGGAGAAGCTTGGTTGTGACAGAGAGTCTTTGATTGGGCTAGCTGTTCTTCTGGGTTGTGATTATCTTCCAAAGGTAAGCAATATAATTACTTTTTATTAAGTACTTACATTGTCTTAAACAATAAACTGTATCAAGGGAGACGTGCATGCTGACAAAACTGTATGCAGTGCATGATTACTGTGATCTAGTTGGAAAAGATGCTTAGTAAGTCACTGTAAATTTTATTTATGAAGGCTTAAAGATAATCGAGATTGTTCATGAACATTAATCTTTCTAAACTGTTATGTATTACTCCAGAGTTTTTCTATAGTAGAGGTGAAGACAAAAGTTTAGATGTTGATTACATTGAGCAAAAGTGTGAAAACTCAGTTGTTTGTGAGGATGCTTTGCAGTCATTCGTATATAAGTACATCCCTGTCAGAGTAGATGTGGAAAATAAGAAAAACAGCTTTGTCTGTGCTGTTTGGAAGACTTAGTAGGTTTTGAACTGTAGTTATTAGTAATGCCAGTTCTGGATGCAGTTTGGATGTATCCCCTTTTAGTTCTATCATTTGTAAATACATGATTTATGAAGAAGTAGAAGTCACCTATTTAAAAATTTGCCTGATGAATGAAGAGAGAGGGATCTCATTCATTACTATTTCACTTTTTTCTTTCTTTTTCTGTAAGCTCTAGAGTTTTTTTTTGGAAACTTTGAACAGAAGCTGTTGTAATGACTATTTGAAATGGAAAGGAAGTGGGATGAAACTTGTTTTCCGTGCAGTTCATCATACAGTGACTTCAGGCAACAGATACCTAGTTATTCTCAAATCTTTGTGGTTCCAATTTGATAAAACTGTCCTTTTAAACAACTGATACTGCTGGAAGAGCAAATAGCTCTAATTTTTTTTTCCTGAAAGACTTGCTTCTGTTATAGGGATCTTTATAAACAGTTGTTTATTATTATTACAAAATGAATGTATAAAGAGAGAGGGAGTAAAAAAAAAATAGTGGCTAATCAGTGGTTATTGTAATGGAACTAGCAGCTCCCGGAATGCCAGGTTCTTGCATAGTCCTAAAGTGACACCATTACATACTGTCAGATAGGTCTTTTGAGTTACTACAGCCCAGCAAAGTGGATGAAGATAGAAACTTCGAAGAAAAGCTTAATTACAGGAGTACATTGGAAATGGGGATTGGCAGAACAGATAAATGAGAATACCACTGTAATTGCACTTATTTTGTTGAATATATACCAAAACAATGCTTTCCTTGCGGAAGCTGAATATCTGACTCTCTGCCTGAGTGTCTGGCTGCAGTCCAATGAGAACTTCTAATTGGTTTTGAATGTACATTTTTTTCATATGGTTGCATATATTCAGTACAGCCTTTATAGCTGAAATAAAATAAGCAATAGATTTATTTGTAATAATGCTGTAGAAAGGACACTCAATACAATCTTTATATTCAGCTGTACTGATTCTTGGCAAAGTAGAGTAAGGATTGAAAGAGGAACAGGAAAAGTACTATGTGCGTTTTAAATCACAGAATCACAGAATAGTTTGGGTTGGAAGGAACCTTTAAAGGTTTCTGGTCCAATCCCCCTGCAATGAGCAGGGACATCTTCAACTATATCAGGTTGCTCAGAGCCCCGTCCAACCTGACCTTGAATGTTTCCAGGGATGGGGCATCTACCACCTCTCTGGACAACCTGTTCTAGTGTTTCACCACCCCCATTATAAAAAACTTCTTCCTTATATTTAGTGTGAATCCACCCTCTTTCAGTTTAAAACCATTACCCCTTATCCTATCACAACAGGCCCTACTAGTACGTTTGTCCCCATCTTTCTTATAAGCCCCTTTTATATATTGAAAGGCTGCAGTAAGGTCTCCTGGAGCCTTCTTTTCTCCAAGCTGAGCAACCTCAACTCTCTCAGCCTTTCCTCACCAGAGAGGTGCTCCATCCATCTGATCGTTTTTGTGGCCCTCCTCTGGTTGTTTTGAATCAACTGACTTTGCCTCTTCAGTATGTCTAGCAGTTACTGTAAGCTCTGAATTTCAGTCCATGAGCTAGGTTTCAGAAAAGGAACCTCCAAGGTCAGGTTGGATGGGGCAACAAGCAACCTGATCTAGTTGAAGATGTCCCTGCTCACTGTGGGGTATGGGGTTGGGGGGTGGACTAGATGACCTTTAAAGATGCCTTCCAACCCAAACCATTCTATGAAAATATTTGCTGTTCCTATCTTTACTCATAGTGGTAGTCCCTTTTCTGATAAAGGATATGCATACTACAGATGTAATATTGAAGTAAATATCCAAATCAAGCAAACAATTATTGAAAGGGAAGGGAGGAGTTCTTTGGGTTTGTGGTTTTATTGGGATTTTTAGTAATTTTTCAGAAAATGCTCTTGCACTTTGTCACCTCTCAGAATTGATTGTGTATAAGTGCTTGAGGTCTTCAGATATTAAAATTTGTTTCTGTTGCCATAAAGCATCTCTTTCCTGTGAGTGAAAGCTTTTTGCTGGGTTTCTTCTATCTCTTACATTCCAGCCTTTTGACTAAAATCCAAAAGATCTGTCTTCATCTTCTCTTCCCAAGACAATTCTGAAAAATTTCATCTCTCTGACAGTTAGCTGGCAAGATGTTACCAGAATTTTCTGTTGTCCTGTTGCATATAGCAACAAGGAAACCAAACCAAACAAAACCTCTTTTTCCACTGTTTTTTTACTACCTTCTATCTCTACCTTGTTTTAGCTGAGTTGCTATTGAGCGTAAGAACATTTTATGCGGCTTGCATGTTATACTGGTAGTACAGCTGTAATCTGTCACCTTCTCTGACTTTAGAACTTGGTCAAAAATTATTTATCTTAATTTATTCTCAACATCTGGGATCATTTTTGTCATTTCTCTACATAATGTTATGAGGGGAGTTTTTATGAAAATCTGAATACTTTGTCATTAAATAATGTTTCATATTTCTGTCTCCATAGGGCGTTCCAGGAGTTGGGAAGGAACAAGCTTTAAAGTTAATTGAGACTTTGCGAGGTCAAAACTTATTGCAAAGGTAAAACGAAAATTTATGTTGTATGCTGAAGTACTTTGATTTTATTCAAAGACTTGCTCCAAGACAGTGTTTGTAATGCTTTTTGTTTGGGGCAGGGGAAAGATTGCTGCATTCCTTACTTTGTTTGCTAAATGAATTGTGTGTTTTACTAGGCAAGCTTCTTAATCGTTTTAAACATTATCTGGCTCCTAGCCCTTGAGCTAGCAGATGTATGTTGATATATTGGAAAGGAAGTCATGGAGACTGATGAGAGATCTTTGCTGATATTTTTTTAATTGGGTTCTGGATCAGGACATGAGATACCAAATACATTCTATGTTTGTTATCATTAATGTATGTGTCAAGACTGGAAATCCAACAATCATATAATGTACTGTAAAAAAAATTATTTTATAAATTGGAAAACTCAGTTTCTTGGGTAGATGCCTAAGAAGTATAAAGGGGGTATTTTTCCAGTGTTCTATTTTAAGTATGAAAGTTAAAAATATTTCTTAATCCTTTTAATATCATCTTTTAGGTTTGAGCAATGGAAAGAACAATTTCAGTCTGATAATACTGAACAACCTTTGGTTGTAAAAAGGGTAATTCACTGTTCTGAGTGCCATCATCCAGGTCAGTGTGAAAGGTGCCGAATTTTACTTTTAGCCTAATTATTTGCTTTTCATTTGGGGGTGGGGGTGTGTGGTTTTTCTGTTTGGTTGGTTTTGGGTTGGTTTTTTATGACTAGCATTAAAAACTGCTTTTCCTGTCATTCATCTTCGCATCTATCTTCACATTTTCAGTATTATGTATATGTATCTTCATATAAAAATTTTTGAGGCTGGGGACTACCTTTCTTCAACTGTGAAACTAGTTGACAGCAGATGAAATGTTACGACAGGGCTGTTGTGTGAGCCCAGATATTTGCCTTTTTAACATTATCAGTAAAGTATGCTACACTGACAAGCAACTATTTCTTTAGTTGCCTGAACTGGTCTTGCATCAAGAGGCCTGAATCCATTAACATTGCTGGGTTTTGCTGCAGTGTTTTCTTAAAAAGAAGTTAACCTTAAAGAATCTCATTTTGGTAGTGTCTTTGATCAGTGAACTCATTCAAACCCATCACTTGGAGAGGGAAAAGCTTGTTTCAAATGTGTTACTTAAATATATTTGCTAGCTTGTCAGGGACTACTGTAGTTTTTAGGTAATAAAGTTTTCAGCATAAGGTCTGAAACTGTAGGTGAAAGTCTTGAAAAAAATGAAAGCTTGCTTGTATTTGTCAGTTTTCACTGTAGATATGTAAACACAGCTGATGCACTCAGATCTGCTTACAGCTGCTATTCACGTCAGATTCATACGTGTTCTGAGCTTCTTATTTGTACTATTAGCTTTGAATATTTGGAGATTTTGGAAACCTCTTTCTCCTCATGCTTTGTGCATCTGCTTCTATAGGATCTCACAAGGAACATGAGCACAGTGGATGTAAATTCTGTGAAAGCACTAAATACTGCAAACCCAGTGACTCCAAATACTGCTGCCCATGTGAATGGCATCAGTTAGAGCAAGTGAAACAAGCAAGTGCAGTGGAAGACAATATCAGAAAGTAGGAATGTCTTGAAAATTGAACAGCTTTTCCCTGCGCTCATGTGCAGGGTGAGCATTTAAATTATGCATTCTTCCCATTTATATTCAGATCCTAACACCTTTGTTTTACCTGCAGAAGGGCTAACAGTTGTGAGGGCTTTCCATTCCCTGAGGTAACAAACAAGCTTATTTGAAGATTAATTTTTTTTAAATCAATCAATTGAAATTTCAGTTTTCTGCCCTCTCTTAAACTGCCTCTTTTTTGTTTTATCTCAAGGTTATCCAAGAATTTCTTGTAAACAAGAATAAATTGATCAACATAAAGGAATGTCAAAGGCCGAATTTATTGTCCTTTCAGGTATAGAACAAAATACTGGCTATTCAGCTTTGTAGCTTTTTGTTTATTAGTAAGGAAGGCATCTGTGGTAATTTTGATCTTCATTGGTAATTTTACTGGAAAAAAGAGTTAAAAGAATCTTGCTACAACTTCTTAATATAACTCATTTTTTGAAAGCCTAAAATTGAAGATTTTGAAAAAAATCAGTAGATGTAAATTGCTACATAGAAAAGTGGAATAAAGAGAACTAAGAAAAAAGGTCATTTGCCATTGTTTTGTTTTTCACTGTCAAGTATTACTAGACAGTGTTGCTGAATTCTGCCTTATCTATATAGTGTGTATAAAGTACTGTATGGTTATATGACATAATCTATGCTTCTGAGTTGTTATATTTTTTGTTTTCATCCACCTTTCATAAAGGTATTAACAGATACAGCTTTTTTTTTTTATTCGTCCTTGTTTCATCGTCGTAGTGATACTGCATATATAGTAATTCTTTTACTCTAAATGTTGTGTGTTTTCCCAAAAACAGATAGCAGACTTGTATTTAGCACAATACTGCCAACTTCCAAGTTCGGAGGCCCTTAATTCAAAGTGCACAAAGTTCAAAAGTGGTTAGTTTATTCCTCTGTCCATAGAAGAAAGGATAAATACCCTGTGAAGTTTCTTAGGGGGATGGGGGGAGGGAGAGTGTTAATACATGCATGTTAGCTTTGTTGCATTGTTTTCTCAAAATGACTTTTGTTTGGTTTTTATCGGAGAAAGCAGATCTTTCACAATGTTTCACTTTCTGTGTGAGAATTCTTTATAGCATAATAGATCACTGTTAAGCAATGTAGCTTTAGTGAAAATCTGCGTTCATTCTTCTCTCACAGGCAAAATCCATAATTTTCACAGCTCCTTGCATAGCTGATCTGAATCTGATAAGGTGTTTAACAACTGTCTTGTCCCTGCTGCTGCCACTACACAACTGTTCCCTTGGCTTGTTGACAGCTGATGAATCTGCCCTGTTACAGAGCACTGTTCACTCCCTTGCCAGTGAGATATCGCTGGGCATTATGCTAATGTGTAAAAGCATTCTAGATATTTTAAGTATTTAGTCCAATGTCCCTACTATATAGATGTCTAAGTATGATATCCAACAGAATAAGAAAGTTTTCGAGTTTGGGGGTTTTTTTTATACTAACAGATATTTGCTTCTGAGAAGATGGAATGGACGAAACATTACGCTTGTAAGAAGCTGTTAGCACTATTGACGCGTTATGATATGATCCAGAGAAAATCTGGATACACCGATTCAAAACAACTGCAGGCAATACGGTAATGTAGCTTGATTTCTCAAATCAGATCTGTTTACTTCTGCTGCTGGATGAAAATCACAGGTTTCTTCCTCTTTACAGAAATATAATCATTTTCTTCCATCTCTGTTTTCAAGCTTTGTGCTCATTTTGAATAGAGGTGGAAATTTAGATCAGTACGCCAATTCTTATACCACTGCTGCACAAAGTAATACATATAGCAGTTTCCTTCTAAATGGCAAAGCCTGTTTTTTCCTGTGCTTAGTTTCTATTCTGTTTCCTTGGATCTGCACATGAGATTTAGCATTACAGGTTTGATCCTCTGCTCAGGTTCTTAGCAGAAGTTTAATTGACTTCTGTGATTCAAAATAAGAGCTTAGACCTAGAAATGAGCATCTGCAGATTCAGTCATGATCTCTGATTCCTTATCAGACCTACCAACTGTCATTGTACTATGTGTTTGATGAAATCATTGGCTTACAGTTCTATTCTGCTACCCCTTCTCAAAACAACATTTTCATTAAGGATTGCTGCATTTAGGAATATAAAAATGGCCCAGTATCCTGTTACTGAAAGGGGATATGCAGGAACAAAACCAAGTCAAGCATGTAACTGGTTTCCTCCAGAATACTTTCCCACCATCCAGGTTTCTGTTACTAGAGAATTTTCTGAGCTAGAATTGGTACCTTCTTGTTCTGTCTGCCCCCGATTATTTTTTTTCCCTAATCCTTTCTTAAACTTAAGTGAACTTTTAGAATCTACAGTGTCTTTTGGCAAATCTGAACTTAACTTCACTGTGTGAAGGGAATTACGAATTTTTTTAACTTCAGTATCTGATGGTTTCATTTCCCAAATGAAACTCAAATTCCCCATCCTGCCTTGACGATCTCATATTGCAAGAAGGTTAGTAGTTTTTTCCATGTTCCTTGATGCTGTTCAGGATTTTATAGACCTTAATTTTGAGGTACAGGAGGACAGTCAGTAGAAATGTGATAGTATCTCTTGTGGGTTGATGTGTCTGTTAAATTATTACTTGCAGAGAAGCTGTTCTATTCAGTGTTATCTTTGGGAAGAGTGGAGAGACTGGGGGCTGCTTTTTAAATGGATTGGCTTGATAAATTACCAGCATTTACCTTGATGAATGAATTAATTGACATGCTCTGTAACACTTTCTACTAGAATTTCAGCAATTTAAAAGACCATCATGCATGCTGTAGATTTCTTTTGTTAACAAGTGTTTAAAAACTCAGTAATAATTCAGCAGGAGCATCTTCACACATAGGAACCTATTAAACTGGGCTGTAGATAATTTTTTTAGAAAAATCTCATAAAGACTGACTGTCCCTGCTCAGTTTGTTTTATCTTCCTTCATGCTCTCATGCAAAAGAGCCTGTCTGGTCATTCAGAAAGTTACTGTCTATGGCAACAGCCTTCCCTGTGGCATTAGTTGAAGGTATCAAACTGGTGTTTGTAGGAGTCTGCTTTGTAGTTGTCTGTTACAGAACAGCTTTTTGATTTCTTCTTATGCTCCTCTGAGCTGTATAATTAAAAAAATGAAAAATGCTTCAGATCTAGACCCAAAATTTTACTGTATAACTTATACAGAGAAGTAGTGTAATTTTTAAAGGTGTATTACTAGAATATTTTTTCCTCTGAATCATTACAAATTCGAGTATTGAAATATTTTTAGATAACTTAGATTTTTCATTTCCTGTTTAAACAAAATCATTTAATGGGCTTCTTTTTGTTCATACAGGATAGTCAAGACACGTGTTAAAAACGGAATTCCTTGTTTTGAAATTGAGTGGCAAAAACCAGGTTGGTCTGGTTTCTATGTACATTATGGAACAAAACAGTTCATAGAAAAAGAGAAAAGCATGCTTTAAAGAGGAGAAGAGTTTGACAAGATTGAGGCAAAGCATTGTGGGTGAGATTGGAAACTGTTCTATGAAGACAACAGAAAATGTGCATCAAATTTCACATACCCTGAAAGTAAAAGCGATGCTTTAAAAGAAAAAAAAATACCTAGAAAGCAAGGGACTTGGTCTTTGGTACTTTTTCTGGTACATGTTAATAAGACCTGGACTCTATTTCATATCTTATTTCACTATATACCCAAAGCTGTGACTGTTTACTACCTAGAAATTTTTCTGTGCTGACAGACTTCTACCTTTAGCATGCCCATTTGTTCCAGGAGACTGGCAGAAAGAAAAAGACTTTAATTGTAGCTAAATCTCAAACATTGTACTATTGACCTTTTTACATACCTTCTTTGTACTCAGATAAATCTTTTGTTCTTTGTTTTTCTTATTCCCTGCTTTGATTTGTGTGTATATACATGTCTAATGTACATTCATGAATTTTTTTAGAACATTATGTTGATGCAGAAGATGAGCCTGTGGAATTGTTTGTAGTCACAGTAGAAGAGGAGTCTTTGTTTCAGGCTGCTTATCCTGATGTTGTTGCCCTTTATCAAGCGGAAAAGTCAGAAATTCTGAAGAAGAAACAAAAAAGTAAGCCCAAAAGTTTATTTCTTAGGAACTTATGGGTCTTGCCAGAATACAAGAAGAAAAAGCAACGAATATTTCTTCCACTGTTGAGCAGTATCATGTTTTGTCCAGATCAGGGCATGATATCTTTCAGGGACTGGTTTTATCTTACCATTTTATACTTTAGCACTAGGAGATCTGAACTGCAGTTAATATGCCATTTTGACATGCATTTTTTTTTTCCAGACAGGAAAAACAGACCAAAAGAAAAGGAATTATCAAATGTTTATGATGAAGTTAGTGATCTTCTGTCTCAAATTAATTTAAAATCTGGATGTAGAATTCTTCCTGTGCAAGACTCCACATCAGATATAAAAACTCCCCCAGAAGATCAGATATACCCGAGAAGTACTGAATCAAAAGATGTAGTGTTAGCTGCAGCTTCCAGCATAGGAACTGTTCAGATGCCAGCATCAGCAGCTGCTCTTCCTCTGACTGCATCACCTTACTTGCTCTTACAGAGTACGTTGGCTGACTCATCCACATTGCCACCACAATTTACTAAAAATTCAGGGATATCATCCTCTTCCTCTATAACAACTGGTCTACACCTGAGCAGTGTTGATTGGGAAGGAGCCTTCTTCAGTGCTTCATCAGCCCGTGGGGGTGACACCCATGATCCAGCAGCTGGCTTAACTACATGCATAAAACACTCCCATCCACCAGGTCATGAAACAGTAGGAAATAGCTCAGAATATTCTGATGCTATGCAGTCTGATCAACATCATTCTGATAGTGCAGATGATTTGGTTTCAGATGATGCTATGGGACAACTTCAGAAGTGGTCTTTAAGTGAGCGAATTCTTAAGAAGACTTCCATTCCATCAAAACCTTTGTTGTGTGAAGATGTACTACAACTGCAGTCTTGGAAATGTTTTAAACAAACAAAAGAAACATTGCATCCTGATAAAGATTATGTGTCTTCCTTGTGTCAGTTAAACAAACTAGTGCAGGAAAGTAAAAATGTGCCATCAGAAAACTATGAAAGGGAATCCAGCATACACGTTTATCAAGATCAGTACAAAAAAGCTGACAGCCTGGCTGAAATTGTGCAGAAAGATCGTAATATAAGCAGTTCAACATCACTAGCCTGCAGTGGGCAAACAACAGAGATGCTGCATCTTGGGTGTGAGCTGCTTCCAGTGTCTCAGAAGCCAGCAGATGTTTTAAGTGGTTGTCACATTAAAAAACCTTGTGTTCGAACTACTTGGAAAACTTCTTCTAAAAAGAGTGTGTGTCAAAAGAGATGCTCTTCTAGTGAAGACAGTGATGATGGAAACATGAATAAAAACGTGATTTATGAGCAGCAGAAAAGGCAACTGAACCCTGGTCAGTTTAAAAAATCTTTTACAAAGAAAAGGAGTAACATTGTTAGTGGCAAAAGAACAAACAGTGACTCAGCCCTTATCATTAAAGGGAAGAAGAAAACGACTGATTTAAAAAAAGCTGGTAATAGCTTTTCATTGCAAGTATCTCCAAAACTATCCTCTGTGGGGGAAGTTAATTGTTCCCAAAGTCCAGAGGAACCGTTTGAGAGGTCAGGTTCTGGTCCCACGTGGCAAGCCAGAAGTGCTCCTCTGACTTCTGCATGTGCAGAAAGTCCCCTTCCCCTGTCTGAAAGACTAAAAGGAAGAATCAAAATCAATTAGGTTCTCCATAAAATAGATCATGATAACAGTATACTCAATCTTCAGCTTTTACAGACTTGTTTCTCAAATTTTTTGCAGTGTGCTTTATCAATTTTAAGTAGACACAGTTTTGATGAATAAGAAGTGCTGTGAAATACTGCATACTGGAGCTAAAGTTTGAAACTGAAATGTTATCAAAAGTACAAAATAGCTGATTATAGGCAAGTGCCAGTTATTCCAGACGTGATTACATTCTGAATGATACATAAGCATCAGGGTATAGTATACATGGGAGCAGGGACGTTTGTTTATGAAATAAGAAGGGCTTTTTCCCAGCCCATTGTGAAGATTTTGTGTACAGCTATTAGTCCTTCTGTTCATAAAAACAGACTTACTAGAATAGTGTGTGCACTGATGTTGGATAAGACAAAGTGATACAGCTCTTTCCAACTGAAATTTTCCATTCTGTTTCACTAACTTAATTTTGCTAGTTTTAAAATGGGTTTTCAAATCCTGGGATGCTGATTTTGTTGATTATCTCTGAAGGACCAGATAGAGACACACAGCAGATGTACCTTTCAGGGTAGCTAAATTTATATCTGCCATGCCCTATGATAAACTGTTTGAGCGTGTGCATCTTCCAAAGAATGAAGTAAGCCATGTAAGGATGTTCTGGTTTTGTATTTAAGGAAATTTTATGGCTGTTTTAATGAAACATTTATAGTTTGGGACTTTTTTTCTTAAGATACAAAATCCCATCTAACACTCGCTTCTACTTAGAACAGAAGGAAGATTATGTTACAGAAAATCAAAATCTCATGATGATATTGCAGATTCTTTGAATATTATGTAAATGTTTGTTTTTAAAGGGGGAACATGAATACAGTTGCATTTTTGAAGGTATTCATCCTATCTCTTTAGTATTGAAGCAATCTCTGTTTGTACATGGGGGAAAAAAAAAAGTTGTCTTCAACAGCTTATTAGAAAATGCCTTTTTGCCTGTCTTTGAGTGTTCATAACTTTTGCTGTGGACCAACCAGAAGGGAGACCACTCTTACCAAGGTATAATGTTAATAATAGAAATTTAGAATATCCGTGCCTTAATGAAAACGTCAATTCTTTCTTCATAAAGGCTAAAGCTTTAAAAGTTAGGAAGCTAAATTCCAGATGTATTTAAGGAAGAAATAGGTAGTCTATAGATAATACGATCTGTAATTAGCCAAAATGAATGTTTGTTTCTTCTCTCTGTGGGCAGATGGAGAAAATGTATTTATATTTGATTTTCCAAATGAGAAATGTATCATAGAAATGAGAAAAAAAAAAAAAAAAGCAAAATATTGAAAACTTATTTTCAGATTTGAAGATTGTCTCCCTCTTCTGGAGACTCTTCACCACCCAGCTGGTGTGGGAGGGTAGCTAGAATAGAATTGCTAAGGAGAATGAGAGTAGCAGTTACCTGGGGACCATAAATGGAGAGATTCCTTATGCAGTGGTCAGTAGTGGAGAGATCAGACCATTTTTTGTGGAAAAACATTATTGATTATGTATGATTCTTTTCCTTGCTGCGATTTTGAATACTGCAAGTTGGAATCAAGAGTTTGAATTTTCATTAATAAAAATGCCAACATCATGTGAATGACGTCACTTTCCTTCCTTCCCAGTGTATGGGAATGTGCTCTTTTGTTGGAGGGATCATACAATTTCACCCACAGTGTGTGCATTTCTGTGTTTTAGGGTTTTCTTTAGAATTGGGGGTCAAGAGTGGTTTTTGGAGAGTTTTCTTATTTGTTTTCCAAATCTGGCTGGGATGACTGCTTTAATGGATGGTTCACTGAAAATACTGTGCCAGAATTATGACAAGTTCATGTTTTGTGAATGATGGAAACCAGAAATGAGATATAAGATACTAAGAACTGCAGAGGGGGGAAAAAAAAAAAAACGGTTGCTGATAATTCCTACAAATTAATCTGGTTCCATAAGTACAATTCAAGCATGAAAAGCAGAAAAATTTCCATTTTTTTGTTTGCAACGCATCTCAATTTTGTGCAAGTTTTCTGCCGGTACTTTAGAAGCATCAATAGATGTGAAAACAACTGTATAGGATGTGCCCCCTCATTTAGGCTATAGCTGCTCATTGCAGCAAATAAACACAAGAACATTTATCACTAGGAGCAACTTCAATTAAACTGGTGATTTGTTACAGAAGGGAAATTACAGTTTTTAAAGTGTTTTGATTTCTCATCTTTCTGTAATTTACTCAGTCTAAGGATTAGGGATGATTTTTCTTCTTTGGAACTGCTTTTACTGTACCAAAGCTGACTGCTTTGCAACCTCTCACACTTGTGAAGATGATGTTTAAATAAATTGAGTGGGTGTAACATAACTTTCTTCTGTAGGAAATATTCCTACAAGATTATGTTAAACAAGCTGTAAGTATAAACAAATGTGATTCATCAGCCTGATGACCCTGAATATATTTTCATTTATCGTCTGGCCTGGTCAGCCCAAACAGGCTCTATCAGGGCGCTTCATCTAAAGTAATAAAGATATACGTGCTACAGAGGTGAGGCAAGTAAAGGATGCATCGTTCTTCAAGTACTTTCTTCTGAAAGTTTTTCTGTAAAACTACTGTACCAACCTAGGTACTTTACCTAGTCTTATCACTCCTGATGTCAGCTTCCCATTAGCTCGAATGATTCCTGCAGAGATACAAAGCAGATCCCTAAATTCTGTCTTAGTATAAATATCATTATTTCAACTTATAAACAGTATTAAACATCTACTTAGATGTAGCAAATGTCTTTCTTAAGCTGTGCTAAAGGGAAACATTTATTTGGCACTCCTTGTTATTGTAACTCATTATTTCAGGTCCATGGGGAGTCAATCAGAAAGGAAAATAAATACTTGTTACATAGAATAGATGCACAGCTACAATAAAATATGTTAAAAAGCCAAACAAACCACCCCTCGATGTCTGTATATCCCACTGTCAAGCTACATGTGCTCTTACTTTTTTCCTTGGAAGATACTGAAATACTTACCAACATGATAAATCTTTTGCTAGTTAACAGAGAAATTTCCTAATTTGAGAAGGGTATTATTTAACTTTGGGGGGTTGCACAGGCTTGGCTCTGTGCTCTTAGGTCAAGAAAGATGCTTAGAAATGTAGTGGTGAAAGAGACTAATGTCAGCTGTTACTCGAGACAAGATGGTCTTTTCATGTCTAAAAAGGTGTCAAACCCTGCAGTATTCTATCAGCAGATAAAAGGAAACTGGTTAGAATATTATTGACAGTTGTTATCAACCCAAGTGCTACTGACAAAACAGTAAACTCGGCGCTAGATTTAGCGCTTTTTCCTTCAAGAAACAAAACACACTGTTTCAAGAAAACAGAATTATGATGGGTGATGGAACCACTCTTTGCATAGTCATCTTGCTCATGTATCCCAAATCATAGCTACTATCTACTGACCTTAATTTAACTTAATAAGCTTAATCACATATCAAACTTTAAAAGTTCTTCAGTTATTTAAACCCAAGGCTTGTCTCCACCCTCCAACCCAATTTCCCTTGATGGAGCTGTAAGAGATTTTGTCACTTCAGAGACTGAGCACAGCTGGAAAAAGGGGCATACCTTTGAAAATTTTGCTTCATGAAAACAGCTACTATACTAAAATCCACCTGATGGATATTTAGCTGCCTGACTAAAATACAATGAAAGAAAAGAAGCTAACCAGAGATTTTTTTAATGCTAAGATAGCGTAGAAGTAGCTGTACATTAGCATTTATGTTACTTTAATATTTTAAAATGCAATTTGCTGTGCTAGAGCACATCCGCAGCCAAGCTGGAAGCCAAGATACTTGTCCTACCAAACAGTCTTGACAAAGGTTGAATCTGGCAAGCTGTGGGTATTCTTTAGGACATGGTGGGAGGAACTATGAGCATGGTCTGTTTTGGATAATTTGTGGGAAAACTTACTAGATGAACCCTTAGGTGCTGTCTTCTTCCTCCATCATGACATCCCAGTGTTGCCCTGGCAGTAACACCGCTTAACAAATAACAGACAGACAGGATAGCCCAAATCCTAGAAACTGTCCAGGTTTTATCTGCTGCAAAAACATGAAATTTGTGGCCTCGTTTCAGGTCGAATTCAGGCTGTCTTCCAGTCTGGCATGAATGCCAGGTCTCAGAGCAGCTTGAGCCTTTAAGCCTCTCTGTTGCTCAGCCCACTGCAATGTGTCATAGACATTTTCTTTGAATCTTTTGCGCTGGTGAGCTAAATTCGCTGCTTGATCTGCAGCTGGGTGGAAAAAAGCCCTGTACTTGGGCTCAGATTCCCCAGAGCCTGGAGTTTAACGGAACAAAGTGCTCCAGGAGTTACAGCCATGTGCACACCTACTGTACAGGGGGTTCATAAGACTTTTCATCCAAACTAACATGTTGCTAGTTTTTGTAATTGTTGAATGGCTGCTTTACCAAATAAGACCTGGCAGTTAAAAATAGGGGAAGTGGTCTGTTTTCTTCTAATTAGTTACAGGGCTGATGTCCAAGTATGACCTAGGAAGACACTGCTGAGAAGGACAGCATCTTTCATATGCTGCTGAAAGAATGGGCAATTAGCAGTTCATAGATGACTGTGTGGCACTGGAACAGTTTTATTAATTGCATTTTTCTATACCTAAACTGTTTTTGTGGTTTAACTGTGGGTAAATCTTACTTCTCTCCAGAAAACTTGCTTAGCAGTACAGGCTGCCAGTCTCACATTCTTTTGAGTTTATATAAATCTGAAAGTTTCCTGAGCATGGGTAGCCAGAACTACTGCTTAATCTGACTTAATCAGGCCTCTCTTATTCTGTTGGATAGACCAGAACAATGTAGGGTGTCTTTTTCATAGAAGTTTTTAATAAATAAAGAATTTCAGTTGGAAAAGGAGAAAAATGGTTCAGTGCCCTTCTTGGTCTGGATGGGTTTCTGGGAAACTAACCACACCACCCAGTTATGGTCATGGAGCCTTATGGAAAGATGCTTTGTCTATGTCGTGTCACTTCTTCCCTTTGTCCTTCACTGATATTTTTTTAACAACTGGCCAGTTTTAACCGAATTTGATGGTTTCAAGGCTATAAATTTCTTATAATCAGTTGCTCAGCAAAGAGAGAAAAACTTTTCATGCCTTCCCAATGGAAAGAAATTGGCAGTGGCTCTGATGACAGCCAGCTGGTCAGTCAGCTCACATGTGCTTCTCTAAGGTGTGACATGGGTTGTCTTTTGGCTATCAGGCAGATCATAAAAGATGGAGGATGCATGGAGGGGACATGAGGAGGTAAAGGTGGTTTTGCCAGGATGGGTTATCAAAGGCCTGAGAAAGGTGCTGCTGATATTACGAAGTTTAGGAGATACAATAGAGGAGCAGGAGATACTACAGTGGAGTGGCATAGGGCACATATTAAATCAGAAATCCCAAGCACTTGTGTTACAAGTTTTGGAATAACCTCCTGGGATAGCCCAAGACATGCAGTTTGGCAGCTCTGGAAAGCTTTGAAAGCTGTAGGATCCTCATGGTGTGACATCCATGTAGCTATCTATATAACCTTGTATAGCCTTCTTATATGAATTCATGCCTTGTTACTTGCTCCTGGGGAAAAGACCCTAGTTTGTATATTGTGTTTAACTGATCATATAATTCAGAATATAACCAAGTTGGTGACTGTGAAGGGATGAACATTTCAGAGGGGGAATGTATCAAAACTTTGACCAACAGAAGAGCCAGTGAGGTACCTGGGGGTGTTGATTGACAGCCAGCTGAACATGAGCCAGCAGTGTGCCCAGGTGGCCAAGAAGGCCAATGGCATCCTGGCTTGTATCAGAAATAGCGCAGCCAGCAGGGACAGGGAAGGGATCTTACCCCTGTACTCAGCACTGGTAAGGCCACACCTCAATTTTTGGGCCCCTCACTACAAAAAGGACATTGAATTACTCGAGCGTGTCCAGAGAAGGGCAACGAAGTTGATGAAGGGTCTGGAGCACATGTCGTACGAGGAGCGGCTGAGGGAACTGGGGTTGTTTAGTCTGGAGAAGAGGAGGCTGAGGGGAGACCTCATCGCCCTCTACAACTACCTGAAAGGAGGTTGCAGAGAGCTGGGGATGAGTCTTTTTAACCAAGTAATGAGTGATAGGACCGGAGGTAATGGCCTCAAATTGCGCCAGGGAAGGTTTAGACTAGATATTAGGAAGTATTTCTTTACAGAACGGGTTGTTAGGCGTTGGAATGGGCTGCGCAGGGAGGTGGTGGAGTCCCCATCCCTGGAGGGGTTTAAGAGTAGGGTCGACATAGTGCTTAGGGATATGGTGTAGTTGGAAACAGTCAGTTTTAGGTTAATGGCTGGACTGGATGATCTTCAAGGTCCTTTCCAACCTAGATGATTCTGTGATTCTGTACCAAGCGTCCCTGGTGCAGGTAACAGTTACCAGATCAGATGGTCTGGGGCATCTCACTGTAGCCAGTACAAATGTTTCTTATCAAGTAAAGGACCCCTCATCACCGGCTCTATTGTGTAAGCCTGATACTTTGTGGCTCTATTGTATAAGGCTAATATGATGCAGGCCTTGCTAATGACTTTACCATTGAAGAGGAGCTAAGAGATTCATAAGAGGGGAACATCCCACCCCAGAAGCCACCAGAGGCAGGATGATTGCCCAAGAAGCATGAAGTCAGCAAAAACCTATGGTAACTGAGGGAGAGGTAAAAGCAGCAGGAGGAGATCGTGACCACTGACTCAAGACCAAAAAAAACTTGCCTCACCACACCTGGAAGGAGCATGCATACTAATTTACATAGCAAGCAAGGCTAATTTAAATATAACTGACCAATAGCAGATGGAATGGTAATTACAGACCAATGAGCATAAAGTTAGGTTTTTACTAATCATGTAACAAGATAAATAGGCTGTAGTTCCTTTGTGTAGCATGCTAGCTAGCACCCATCTTTGTGCAAATATGGAATAAAGTGGTATCTCAGCTCTGTATGCTTTTTGCACACCGGCTAACAAACCATGTTTGAGGGACAACATCACCAGTTCCCACCAAGGACACCTTCTGAAGATGCTTGCTGAGCTCAGGATCCCCAGTCAGCTCCCCTCAGACAACCCTTTGTTCATTCTGACCAAGAGCTTTCTGATCAAGGTATATCCTCTTTCAAAGATCCCAATAAAGCTCACTTAACAAAACCTCTCTGCAATTGTTCGTTTAACAAAATAGAGTGCTAGGATTTCCCCTTATAAATAAAGATTAAGTATAGAGCAATTGGATTTTTTTCTTTAACTCTTGCTCTTCTAGTCAATTAGATCAATTGAATATTCTATTATCTCACTGCAACTAACTATAAAAAAACCAAGCCATACACCTTTTAAGAAAGTACTTATGTTTTCAGAATAATGACAGCCTAAAATAAGGATGGGAATGGCATATATCTGGAGAACATATAGTCTAGGAAGTGCACATAAAAAAATTCCCCTAAATGTAATTCAAGCTAAGAAGTCAGTTGATAGTTTCTAGAACATAAATCACAGTAGCTTATAGTTTGGCAATTAAAAAGAGTGTCTTATTTTAAGTACTCTTTTAATAACCTATTGTCACAGATCTCAGTTTAACTTTAACAGCAACATTATGTGATCACATATTTTATTTATGGATCATTTAAAGAATTTGTTATGCAGATATTCTGATTAGTGGGCTATTGGACCATTAGCCAAATATATCTAAATGTAATAAAACTCACAGGAAGATAAATGACTTTCTTTTTCTTGTTCTTTTCAGCCAATTCAGGCTAATTTAAGCCTTTCACAGAATGGTGATAATGAAGGATTTGTTCTTAGCAGCATTATGGCAGGTGATTTGCATTTGAAAGTTTGACACTTTTATAGGCCTTTGATCTTTTCCCTCCAGTGCGTGTGCCCCTGGCCAGACACCACATGCAGGTTTTACCAGGTGGAAGATCTAGGGGCAAAAGTAGCTCTGAAAGTCACTCTGAAGATGCACACTAGAAAAAAATCATATAATTTGTGTCCAGAAAATATTCTACTGCTGAATTTGAGTGTCTTTTTTATAACAGAAGACAAAATATATTTTAAATTCTTTTATTAGAGTTTCGTTTGAGCTAGAGAAAGTCTTCATGGAAGATTTTAAAGGAAAACAGTCTGATGTAAAGCCCACTGAGCTGTAAAGATTGGCTTCTTCTTGGTTTGAATTTATTGTTGAAATGGAACTTCTCACTGTGAACAGATCAAGAATTTTGGCATCAAGTGAACTCAAGAAAAGGGCTGTGACAGCCATGGAGCCATTTCTTACATATTATTTACATTTTTGGATTTGTTATTGAAGAAAAAAAAAGAAATAAATTAATTCTCTGGTCAGGAGAGCTATCATAAGGCTGGAAGAGGAAGCCTTGAAAAAAAAACAGGGTGTTACTGGCACCATGAGTAAAATCAAACGGATAACCTAGGATATATAAAGGGTGATCGTAATGTTTACTATTTGACCCCAAAATAAGTAGGGAGTCACAGTATTCAGGAGGAACATAGCTGAATATTTGAAGCAGGACTATTGCATCCCTCATGATTGTCTAAAATTTAATATAATCAGATGATTTCCCTGCTGGAACATCATGGTTAATTCCAGGTCTGTGAGCCAGGGGCTCATTTCATTCTCATCTCAGACTTGATTCCTAATGTAGTGTGGGCTCACTGATTTAAAAAATCCCTACATGAAATTCCTTCCTGTGACATGAGCAAATAATACTTCTCCAAATTGAGCTTTTCCTCTGAAAGAAGTCAAGGCTTGCTAGGTTCCTTGGAGGAGGACAGCCTGTCTGATCTCAGGAAAACAATATCTGGCTTCAGGCTCTATGTTGTATTTAGGAGGATGTGGCTCACCACCTCGGAATACCCAGCCTTTTTAAAGCTGTGTAATGAGTATTGATTAGCCATTGTCTGAAGTACATTGAAAGTAGCAGGGAATGTGTAAATATTAGCTTACCTTAAATGCACATTAATAGGGAATCCCCAATAGCCCTTCTGAGTACTTTTTTTTTTTTTTCCCTCCCTCTGCTTTGAAAGATATTCCTTCAATCTGAGAGATAACTTCACATCGAATGTACTTGAAAATTCAGTTCTTGGTACATGTTGTTCTTCAAGAGAGTACTATCCATCTGTGTTACTTTGCTTTAAACTCATCACAGAACGTCAGGTAACAGATAAGAGCAAGAGATGGATGAATGTGAATCCCAGCCTGACAGGACAGGTCAATGTCAGAGAAATTAAACTTTATCTTTTTTCTCCCCTTTTTTCTTTTCTGGTCTTGTTTGGCTTTTGGGTTGGTTTTTTGTTGGTTTGTTTTGTTTTGTTTTGTATTTTGGTTGGGTTTTTTTGGTTTTTTTTTACTACAACCCATTTGCCAGTATTTACTTTAGAAAAAACACTTCTCTGGGGGCTCAACTGGCTTAAAGCAATATTACCTGGAGAATTCAGGTTTAATTGTTTTCTGATACTGTCTCCATTTTATACAGTATTTTGTAACAGGACAGTGTCACAAGCTTTAAGTTAACCACTGTGGTGGGCATCATGCAGAAGATCTCTTCAGAGAGGTAATCCCTCCCCTGACACAGGCTACGTCTACAGAAGGGAGAGATTTGGAGGAGTAGGAGCAGAAGACAGGATCTCTTTATGATCGTGCAGGTCAGTAGCAGGGCTGAGAATAAGATGTTTGTGAACTGATTTCCTGTCCGTGTGGTTGTGCTGCCTCTCCAGACAGCACTTCACTGTTATCCCTGGTTTTCAGTAAACTGGACCCTAAGCAGAATTTTTGCCACAACCACTTGCCCTCAAGATTTGCCCACCCGCTGGTGTAAGAGCTATCTTCTTATTTATGCATGCACCAATTTTACACATCCCAGTCATCATTAACTAGGCAGGAACTTAGTCAGGGTGCAAACCAGAAGTCTGTGTTTCATCAGAGTGACGGGGTGGTCAACAGTATACAATTAAATGGGCTATCAGAGTGAAGACAAACTAAGAGTTTGATTAGTAATCCTTTTTTCCCACCCGTTATACATTTTACCTTCTCTTTTGCCTTCCCTTTGTGCCTCCCCCTTCCCTAATAGCTTTATAAGCTTGACTTACTGGCTCATACAGAAGTTTTCCTGGTAGGACTTCAGGTTTTTTTCTCTCTCATGTATTTCAAAATAGGAATGAAAATAATATGTTTTCTAAACAGTGGTGGCCTAAAGTAAATGACTTCTTGCAACTTGACAACCTTAACTGAGCCCCTATCTGTAACTGTATACTGTAACTATAACTACTGTGATGATTTATTCAATAACCTGTGCTTTGGACTTCCTGACAAGCCTGTTTCAAGTGGATAATTAAATGTTTCCTGCTTCTAACATTAACTTTACCCATAAAACTCAGCAGGTAAAGAGATGTAAGCTTTATATGGGCTGGGAATGTTAAAAAATCATGTTCTACTGTCAGTATCAAGAAGCACCAAAAAGAATGAGAAAGAGACTGAAAATCAGATAAAACCTTAAAAAAAAACCAAACAAAAAAAAACCAAACAAAAAAAAAACAGAGAGAGAGAAAGGAAAAGAAAATACAAAGAGGAAAATAAATAATGTTTAGTCATAGATGGGACAAACTAGAGAGAGAAAAATTGAGAAGAGGTGGAAAATGAAAGCTGATCATGAGGCAAAGAAAAGGAGGAGGGTCTTCAGTGGCAGAGAATACAAACGTCTGCACCATGCCCTTGTCACCCCAACACAGCTGTCCAAAAATCTAATCAGGCAGGAAAAATACCTGTATCTTCTATCACCAGAAGTACAACAGGAAACCTATAATGCATCATTGAAAGGTCAAAGGCTTGCAAGACTCAGCTTGATGTGTTTGTTGTCTCTCTTTCTTCCACTGTGAACTTCAGAGTTTCGTTCCTTTCCTTTTCACTCTCCCATTGTGTAGTTGCCAGCAATGGTAAGATCTCACCTGAGACTTCTTGTCTCCAGGCTAGACAGACCCAGCTCCCTGGGCCTCTCTCCATACAGTGTGTTCGCCAGCCCTCTGGCCAGCTTGGTGACCCTTCTCTGGACTTGCCTCAATATATCAACCCACCATGTTCCCCAGGTCTTCTTCTGGGAAGCTGCCTCCTGGCCAGTCACCCTGAGCCTTGCACTGCTGTGTGGGGTTATCACACCCAGCACAGGGCTTTGCATTTACTTTTCTTGCACCTCCCAGGCTGCTCCTGGATCACTTTCTCCAGACTGTCCAGGTCCCTCTGAATGGCAGCTCTGCTCTCCTATACATTAACTACTTCCCCCATTTCAGTATAATCTAAAAACCTCTGTGTGTGCAATGTTACCTATAAAAAATATGGGAATGATTTTACTCAAGTGTATTCATGGGACTGTTATAACACTGAATTTAATTTGTTAGGCAAAATTCATGGAAGCAGTCAGAGCAAATGCAAAAAAATCTCAAACTTAATATGCCATTCATGTTCATCCATAGACTGAACAACAGACTTCTTTTTTGTGGGACTGACTGTGATTAAGATTTAGCAACTTGCCAAGAAATTTATGATCACAGTTTAAAATCAATGGTCCTTACCCACAGGTTAACCACATGCTTGTGAAAGGTGGCTTGAGCAGGCACACAGCTCTTTATTTCAGAATGTGAAATATGTAAGAGCTAAATAAAATTTGTAATCTAACACTTGTATGTTGTCTCTTACCCAGACTATGGATCCATTTTATAATTATTAAACTGAACTGCAGTCTGTGCCCAGAGCATAACTTCATTTAGCACTGAGATGAAACATAGTTTCTATTAGCAGCATGCAGAAATTCTGCACGTCAGTGCTAGGACACGGGGGAGGAAGAAATGAGCGGTACTGATGAGGAGGTTCAGTGGATGAAAAGGAACAGCCTGAGCTGAAATGTAATCACAGCAATTGAAAAATAACTCCCTTCACAAACACCCAGCTTCAGCTGTGCAGCTCAACTAGAAATAGTCACAACTGAGATTTTAATGCAATTTTCCTTGCTATTGGAATTTCTTGTAAGATTTACCCAGTTTTGGAAAATTCATCACACTGCAAAATGAAGCATATAGAGAACAGGGCATGAAAGCCCTGTAATAGCAGGAAAGCAAGAGTACAAACCCTTAGGTGCTATCCCGTTTTTTTTAAAAAGACCTGTGAAACCACTATCACACATGGCAAAGGCAATCATCAAGCTGTTCATGGGGAGAGTAAAAGAAACACCTGGACATAAACTGTATTGTACTTTATCATTTATTGAATTTGAACACATGCTTTTGGGTAGAAAAGGAGGCATTGCTGATGATCTTGAAATATTTGCAAGAGATAACCTTCTACCTCTCCCATGAAAAACTGAAATCTATCCACTTCATTACAGCAGGCAAAATTTTTTAAAACCAAATGTGAAAGCTGATACAATGAAGCTGCACTAAGCAATAATGGAGTTCTCCTACTGAAACAGCTTCTATTATTTTGATAATATGTTACTTCTCATTTTCTGAGAAAAATAAACCTTGTTAGGGTCCCCTTCCTCCCCCAACTTTGCCCATTCCTTCTGGCTGAAGTAGCCAGTAGACATTAAAGACCAACCACGTAGTCGAACCTCCTTTCAACTTCTGTTAACAGGGGTATTAAAAAGACATTCCTAAATATCAGCTGAAAACCACTAGGTAATAAACTCCCTACTTAAAAGGTGGGTAGGTGTAAATTCCACACATAGGGCTTTTCATCTGGGAAGCCAGTTGCTTGAACATCAGATGTTTTAAATGAATTGCCGAGCCGATGTCACTTGTCAGTTGATGGAGACTGCCACTATTTGGAGGATCAAATACTTACGTTTGAGGATGTAGAACAAATAGATGGGTCCTGATCCTGTCAGGGCAATGCCAGAGAGATGCTTGTCACTATGCAAAGCCCCAGTGAAATCAATGATACTTACTTGAATGTTTCTTCTCCATGCTCTTTGGCATTTTGGAATTGTGCCCTTGAGAACATTAAAGGTCTTAAACGTTTATGGCAGGATTTTTTAACAGCACTAGAACTAGCCTATTTCTGGTCTTACTACACATGAATAACATTTTCTCTTGTGCTAACCACAGGTTTGTTTGGCCAAAGGTGGTAATAACAATTAGACATCCAATTTACACATAGTTTTCACTGATTATAGTAAGGGTTGTGGGTTCCCTTTCATAGGGCTGGAGTCAGGATGAATCCTGGTTCTCTTACTGCCTTCTTTCCCTCTGGGAGTTGTGCTAGACATTCATCTGTATTCTTTGGCATATTGACCTCAATTAAAAAAAAAAAAAAAAGAGTTTATATTTGTTGACCAGCTTGCTTATCTAGAAGTCTTATTTATTTCAGTTGAGGTAGGACCCAGATTAAACCATCTTCCACAAGTAGAAAAGTCTACTCATTTAAAGCTGCAAAGTCTACTCATTTTTAAAAAAAAAAAAAAAAAAAAAAAAAAGTATCTATCCAAAATAAGGGAAAGCCTTAAAAAGGAGAGCAGCATTGTCTGGCGGCTAATGTGACAAATGTGGTGGATCCTTTCCTTCCTTTATTGCCAGCTTGGGTGTAAACTGAGGTGTTCAACACTGTTTTTTGAAAGTGTTGAACACCTGCTGCGCCTACTGAAGTTATTGAGACCTGCAGCTGCTCACCCCCATTTTATATAGGAGCGATTGACTCCTCATCTGCACCTCTCTAAAGCAGAATAGTAACAGCCACCTCCACAGCGAGTGGGCGGTGTAACAGCAAATACTTGGGAAACCTCTTTTTAAATAAGAGATGAAGTGATTTTAAAAGCTTTGGGAGACAGATATTTTTTCATGGTACAAACTGCAAGGTGAGGCTTTATCGTCTAAGTGCTTTACAAGGATATTAGTATGATCTGCTTCTTGTCAATAAAATAAGACTAGACTTCTGTCCTAATTGTAAAGGGAGTCTGACTGTTATGTGATCAGTGCTGTTGAAATGCGTTTATCTGTGTTTACTCAGTTTCAGCCTGCATTCTTCCCATCCGATATGATTGTTTTACTTATTGTTACAAGTCTGTTTTTCCTACCAAATTCACAGCTTGGTAGAAATCCACTCTAACATAGAAAATAAAATGTAGATCAGTAGTTAAATAACTGTACACAAAAAAGCGCATTTATCTACCATAATTGCAGATGGCAGTGATTGTATGGACAACTTATTTTAAATTTAAAACCTGAATCAGACACATATGGAAGCTCTAAAAAATTTCTATTCTGTGGGTAGGTTTTTTTAAAGGGAAAAATTTTTGTTCCTTCCATGCATTCATGTTTCTCCTCCCTTTCATAGTGAATTCAGAAATACGAGCAGAGAACCTTTCATTTTAAAGGAGATCAAGATTGAGATGTTAGCCTTTATATTGCAGAACAAATGACTGAAATGAAAATCAAAACTATCAGTCAAGCAGAAAATGCCTTATCATCTTTTAAGTGTCAGTTCGTATTTCATTGCTGTTAACCTCATATCTCACTACCCTTCAATGTTTTGACATTACTGACAGACAAAAAAGGAATTCCTAAAATTTACAAGAGGTAGAATAAAATAAAGATTGCAAACACTTTTTTTTTTTTTTTTTTTAATGTGGATTTACTTTCTAGGAAGGTGCCATCTGAAATACTAGACTTTCTTAGCTCTTTAGTGAGAGAGCATCAAATAGTCATAGGGTAGAGAAAAATCAACCTGATATCCAGCCTGTAGCCATGTCTTCCTTTGTATGGTACTTTTTAAGGCCCTGTTATAAAACAACACTGTGAACTGTTCTACCATTTCTAGTAATTTTTGCCTGTTATAATTGTCTCTGCTTTGCGAGATAATTTCCTAACTGAGGATTCTCATACTTGTGGGTGGAAATGTAGCAGTATCCAAAACTAGCTAATCCAAGAACAGCTACATACCATGAGACTATTGACTTACATAGGCTATGGATCATACAGGGATAGGGGAGAGAGATGTTAGTAGCTTCCCGATTTGGCTAAAACTGAGCCATGCTTCCTGTGAGTACATTTTGGGAACCTGTGAGCTGTGGATAGAAACGGGTGGGTATTTTTCAAAATTGAACCTTTGGCTGCATCTATACCAGTAGAGCAAACAGGGCCAGAGCCCCTTCTCTGGCTCTGAAGACACGTGTTATGGCAAAGCTTGCTTTCACGCAGGTAAACCCTTTGCTCATGCCTATGCCTTTGGTGGCATCCCCTGAAGCACAACCAGGGAATGTCTGGGACATAACTAGGTGGGTCCAAGCTAAGATAGCACCGTGGAGCATGATCGTAATAAAACAGGATGTGCAACTGCAAGGCAATTTTCAAGTATGAACATTAGCTCCATATTATCTATTAATATAGAAAAGCCTGTATTTTTTTCTTGCCCATGTAACATTTTATAAGAGATAAGCTTATAAGATCCAGTGATTTTTCATGCAACCAGAGCAGTTGTCCACATGCTTTAATATCCTGCCTTGGTTGCTCTAAACATTTACCCATAAGATACAAGAAAAGATATAGCTATTGTTATAATTTGCATTCCTCTTCCCTGCCAAATTTCATCCAAATCCCTATATATCAGAATGCAGAGATGAAATCTGACTGTGTTCATCTGTCATTTACAGCAATGGCATCTTGGACACGTACAAAGTCTTTTCCCCCTTGATGTCTGAGCAACACTTTCTATGATTTACCCATAGATTAGGGGTATAAACTGGCAACATGCATTCTTTATGTCAGCAAACAAGTGACTTGTTGAAATTTTTGCTTCTAAATTTGACTGCATTCAATTAACATTTGATTCCAAAATCAAAACTGCTGAGCAGAACATATATATATGCTCAATATGTGTATTTTTGATATATTTATATATATACACACACATACATATATTTGCAAGCTCCTTTTTCTTGACACACCGTGATAGAATTTCTTCCTCTTCCACCCCCCACTTCTGATTTTTGTATATTTGTAGACTTCAAATGGTTGTGTTTACCAAAAAAGGGAAGACATAAAATAAAAGCAGGGAACATGTCAAATGGTAAAGGCGCTATAAACACTAATACGGGGAGGAAAAGAGAAAAAGAGTGTGAGAAAGATTTTAACTGAGACAAAACTGAGTCCCCTATTTATGCTAAATCAGAACCTGTGTCTAACTTGTGACCTTGTGACTGTTGTCTTCTCAATGAAACTCATTCAGTTCACCACTGAAGTCACAGAAAATACTTGTTGTTTATCTGAATTTGTAGCAGGCATTTGTGATTCTTAGGACTGTTTCAGCTCATTTTCCTTAAAGAAGGAGTAAAGCAGAGCTCAGAATACAATAAGGTAACCATAAAATCTAAAGCAATCCTGACTGTGGGGAGCTGTGCCCCGAGTTCCTGTGTGTGGTAGATGTCATCGTGGTCAAACTGTCTCAACCTAGGTTGAAATGTGAAAAACCTTCACTTTTTGTTTCTTCCTTATTCATCTCAGCCTAAAATCTGGAAGTCTCCCCGAAGCTGCTTCCCAAAATTTTGATCCCAAACTCATAAAAATTCACAAAAGCCATCCTAATGACTATGGTGAATATTGGATTATCTTTTTTTTTCCTGAGTTGTTGTAGTGAGGATTTCACAATCAGAAAGAAACAGTGTATTCCAGAAATCCTCAGCTTGCTTCAGCCATGTGTCATTCAGAGGCATTTCCGCCCGCTTTTTTCAGAGTGGATTGTGGTACACACAAAGATTGTTACACAGAAGGAATCTCTAAAAGATATTCTACTTTTCTTTTTCCTTCAGGTTGGCACTCTTTCTCCCCTTCTTTTCATTATATATTATATTTTGCTTCCATTATGGGCCAATACAAAGTCATGGCTGTCAGACAAGTTGCTCAGTAGAGCTGCAGAGCTCAGTAGTTTTGGACAGTTTTTCTGGCTCTCCTAATGATTTGCTGTGTGATTTTGGGCAAGTTACTCCTTGCCTCTGCTGATCCATTTCCTGAGAGTAATAGAGATCATTAATCATCACTGTAAGCTGTTCTGAAGCCTAGAGATGAAAAGTGCTCATTATTAATGCTATTAATTTCTAAGATATATATTTTCACTTGAACTGCCTAACATATAACTTCACTGTTGCGTTGAGTCAGGGCTGGAAAAACTCTTTTTGACAGAAGAATGGGTTCCTAGAGGTAGAAAATTTTACAGAAGTAGCTTGTAGTCTTCTCTCATACACGTCTAATCTGCATATTACATCGAATTAAATTTCTATGTAAAACATTTGTCTGGGCCCAAAGTTTACACACTGTTTATTTCCTAGACTTTTTTTTTTTTTTTTAATTCCATTTTCCTATTTCCTTTTTAAAATTGGACTTTAACTTTGTTTACAATTACAGATTTCCTTTTTGATTTCCCAGCCATGATTTAAAATAGCAAATGAATCTACAGACTGAAGGTAATGCATTGCTGTTCTTTCCTCCTTTCTCCTGTTGAAAACCAAAATGATCCAGAGAGAAGTTACAATCGAATGAGAAGAGGAATCCACAGAGCCATAACATGCACAAATCCAAACAAACTATCTTTGATTTTCACAATTAAGATGCAGATAATAAGAGACAACTTCAGTAGCAGTCAGCATGGATCAAATCATCACTGCTCTAGTGTTATCACCTTCAAATAGTTATGCAGAAATCAGGGTTTGGTAGCTTAAATTCAGAGTTTGTTTTAGTGGTCATTATCTTTAAGTCCTACATCTGTAAATTGTTTTGTAAAATTGTTAATTTTCTTTTTCCTCTCTTACCACTTATCCCCCCAGTGCAACGTTGCACGTAGATGCGCAGCCTTAATTGGTTTAGTTGCAAGCAGATAATCTTTTTTTCCTCCTTTCTCACTGTTGCCTGTTAGCTTAAAGGCTTTTTAGCTGAAGGTTGATAATTATCATTGAGAAGAAACTAGCACATCAGGAGTTCATTTTCCATCTTAGCACTTGTGGTACTCCTTTGAACTCCTCTCACCAAACCTGCATTCCCACTCTGTCACTTTCCTTCCTCCGTCATAAAAAGGTCTCTGCAGCTGGAGGCCCCAGCCTTTGCTGGCAGGCAGGGCATTGCTTCTCCCAAGCGCTCCTCCAGCATGGACAAACTGCATGAGACATTGATAAACATGGAAGATGCTTTGGGTTCGGAGCACTCTGTCTGCTTATCGTCCTGGGACTGGAAAAGTGCCGCAGGGGCTTTCGAGCTGCACCCCATCTCGTCTCCGCACAGCTTATCCCCGACACCCTCCTTTGAATCCTACTCCACGTCCCCTTGCCCAGTGGCGGCAGAGACCCCCTACGGCAGCGGCGGTGGCAGCAGCTTGGTGGGCTACAGCCTGGTGGACTTCCCCCCCGCCTACCTGCCCAGCCCCGGGCAGGCTCGGCTGCCCAAGGGCACCAAGGTGCGGATGTCTGCCCAGCGCAGGAGGAAGGCCAGTGAGAGGGAGAAGCTGCGGATGAGGACCCTGGCCGACGCGCTCCACACGCTGCGCAACTACCTGCCCCCCATCTACAGCCAGAGGGGACAGCCCCTCACCAAAATACAAACCCTGAAGTACACCATCAAGTACATCAGCGAACTGACGGAGCTCCTCAACAGCGTCAAGCGGGTGTAGACGGCACCTGGAGCACCCACCCCGGCACGCTCAGGGTCTTTACAAACAAAAAACCAGCAAGATTTCTTCCTTGCCAGAGTACACGGACACAGGGTGTAAGAGGAGGACGGAGCAAGGGAGGGAGAACGAGGGCCATCGTTGTACATAGGACGCAATTCTGGAAGGTGATGTAGGATTACCTAAAAACCTGAGCTGCAGGTTACTGAGACAGAAGTCTTGCTTTTTTTCATGTCCATTTTTTTTTTTTTAATAATAAGCTTCTGAGAAATATTAAACCTAGTCTGATACAAAAGTAAAAAAAAAGCCAACTGATCTTCCTAGGATTTACATATCACTGTTCTGACTGATCTTCTGTTTAATAAGGACAATAGTAAATCCATATGTTTTAAACTGAATTTTAAAAATGTAAATGACAACACTATAAGAATATTAAGTGTATTGATTTGTAGGCACTTTAATGCTAGGATGAGGAAGAACATGTATAGTTAGTTCAAGTATTGTCTATTTATCCACATTTCCACTGTACCTAAAAATCAAGAAACTAAATAATAGTGAGAACATCTTTGCTCGTAAACAAATAAATATCAGTGTCATAGTCTGTATCTTGTATTATATATCTGATTGATAGATAAATAAAATCTAGCAGTGACCTATAAATATTAGAAATTAAATATAAGCAAACTGACATATTGTATAGATAAATTGCTGACAAATCCTATCTTCTTTATTAATATATACAGAAAATTACAATATTTCTGTATTTAATGTATAAAACCTCCTTGCTTCTGATAAATTATGGAAGATATTCATACATCAAATTGCTACAACAAATAAGATTAGGCTGAGTTATCTTCCTTCTATCTGACATGAAATAAATTTATTCAGGTATCAGAAAGATGCAAAGTTTTATCTTTCTCAAGGCGTACTGAAACCTAGGAGGGCTCTAGTAACTGCAATGTCTCCTTATTAAAAGTTATCAGATCAGCTGTTTCCTACAGCTAGTAACAGTTTTGTAAAACACACACATGAAACCCTTCAAAACCCAAACAAATGAGGACATAGCCTTAATCCTCAATTACTTTGACTTTCATCTGACAGGTATCACACAGGTGTCACCAGAACCACTAAAAAATATGGGTTGCTTTGTAAATCTCATCACAGACTGATTCATAAGACTTGGCTGTGCTGAGTCCAGCAACAGAGAGAGAGGAGCAAAATCCCAGGCTGAGTTGTGTGGTGCTAATTAAGTGAGATTAACCTTTTCTCCACGGGGAAACATAAGGCACAGAGAGAGCAGCAGCCAGGAGGTAACAGGCTTGTCTCACTGGGATAGATAAATCAGCATCTCTGTGTGGGGCAATGATTTAGGATCATGGATACATCCTGTATCAAAGCACCTCAAAGCCAAAATTTTATTACATACTTCTCTTTTTTTTTCCCCTTTCCCTCCTTCTGTTTCTTTGGAAGGAAATACAATTGTCTTTGTACATTTTTTTTTTCCAAGGTTCAGCCTAAACTGACTCAGCGCTCTTCTCACATGGTATGTGCGTATTGAAGCAATCACCATGAAATCCATCAGTGTCTCGAAAAAGCAGCCACATTCAAATTTATGCAGGTAGCACGGTCACTCAAGATGTAACCACATTTAAGCATATCCCATATGCTTCTGTTGTTTTAACCCATGTTAGATTTCTCACAAGTTTTAGGGTTTCAGCGAGAATGTAAATAGAATAATTTTTTAAAGCCCTACAAAATTGTCAAACTAGAGAAAATTTTATGCACATGTAAGATGGCAGCACAAATGTCAGCATAGCATTCCTCAGTATAAACCTGTGCAGCTCATCCAGATTTGAGCAGATAAAGAGCCACATAGGCAAGGTCAGTCTGGATTATGTTTCTCAAGGGATTGAAATTGCACATTGCCTGTGGGATTTTACACAGAGCTATAGCTGAGAGCTTGATCCCACATCCTTTCTCCGACTTTCATGGTCACTGACAACTGTAAAGGGGTACTTACTCACTAGCCCAGCAAATCACCAGCAGATGCACAGGCAGAGGGCTCTGCCATTCTGTGATGTTAAAGACCATCATCATTCACAAGTATAGTGTTTGGTTATATTGTCTATGCTTGGGAAGACTTTTAACCTTGTTCCTTAAATCTTCCACACCTGAAACTACAGATAATGACTATGCTTTTGAGCTATAGGGTCATGGTTAAAACAGAGGAGCAAAGAGTTAGAAGGATCTACTTTTATTGCCAATTTATGTATGACCATGGCTGGTCAGCATTGCTGCCTCAGTTTACCCATCTACAAATGAAAACTCTGATAGCTAATGGCTTCAGAAGGCTGCTGTTCATAGACAGAGCTAAGTAATGCTGTATGCAGAGGAGGTACCCCACAGATTTGAGAAGCAGCTCAGGGTCAGCATTTCCCACCACCCCAGAGAAAGTGGCAGGTGAAGGCCACAAATGTGCTGGGCTATAGCTTGTTAGGTGGCTGTAGAGTTCCTCTGTGTCCTGGTTTAGCCAGGATAGGGTTAAGTTTCCCCAGCAATGGGGGGGAAGCTCTAGCCGGGTTATTCAGATACCATGGGCACTGTCACATCCTGGCGTGGGAGCACGGGGCACGTGGTTTTTATACATCTGGACCTCTCACTCTGTATTGGTAGATATTTTGCTCTGTTCATTGTTATCACTATTACTGTTATTGTTGTTGTTTGTTGTGTTGCTGTTGCTCTGTTGTATTAAACCTTTCCTTATCTCAGTCTCGGGGCTTTGTATTTCACTCCCTTTGTGGGGGAGGGGCAGTGGCCACGTGGTCTCAGACCCCGGCAGGGGCTAAACCATCACAGTCTGTCTCCCTGAAAGTCTAAGGTGGAGCAACAGCTCTAAGCAACCACAAAGGCAAGGCTTTGAGTTTCAGAGGGACACTTTACTGCTTCTGTGCCAGTGAACCAGACCTTACCTCTGCCTACTCCCTAGCCCCAGAATTCCAGTGGCCACTGCCATACCTTTAAATACTTTGAGATCCAGCATAATGTTTACTAGAATACATTGTACTCTTGCACCGCTTAAATTGATTCCCTTTCAGGGAATCTCTCCTTCCACGTGCCTGTGAGTGGGGAAAAAAGTCACTGAGGTGTATGAGTAGGAGGTGTAGGTAGGTTCAGTGCCTGCCTGTGACCTGGGCTGTCCTAGGATCTGTCATGTTTGTTTCTCCCTTCACAGAAAGAAAGGAATTCTTGCTCTACCTGACACTGAGCATCTCTCTAAACCCCTCCCCTTGTAATTCTTCACCTCAGCATAGACATTTCACTGATTCCTGAGGAAATAATCCGAATTATTATATTCTTGATGGTAGAAGACCTGTTGCTACTAAATGTTGGATTTTGTTTTTCAATAAAATGGAATACAGGCAAGGTTCTTCCTATTTTTTCTTTCCTTTACCCCCAGAAATTTAGGATATTTAATTAGTGTGAAAGAGACCAAGTTAAGTCCCACAGTTGAGGGAATGAGATCTAGCCCCCAGAACTGTAAAGCTATACTGAATTCCAATAGCAACACCATAATAATCCGTAAAACAGAAGTCAAAAAGTACAACATCAGTCTGAAAGTGGCATAAGTCACAGAAGTAGAGGACATCTTTCTTATACAATCATCTTCTCTTAAGGCAATGTGTTAAAAATCTACATGGAAATAAAATTAAAGTAGCAGCCCAACAATCACTGGAAGTCCATGGCTGAGGAATTAAATTACATTCTGCTTACGGGGTAGAATTGTTTACTTTATGGGATAGAGAAAGAGATACAGGAGAGCAAATGGGGGTTAGCTCCAATTAAATCAACTCTTCTGGCCCCAATATCTCCTCCTTTCCAGGTTAGAATAGCACTGAAATTCCTCACTAATGTGGAGAACAGAACACAGGTACTAAACAAGAAACCACCATCACAACATAGTTTTCCACTACATCCACAATTTTCTCATACAAGAAATTGTTACATGAAATCATGCTTCCTGAATGATACCAGTCATAATGCTGAAAGGGCAGCAGGTAAGCGCTAAAATACTAAATATAGGAAGGAGGAAGAACATTAAAAGATCTTGTACAGAAACTAATTAATTGAAGCCTATTTTAGAATCTCAGGAAAAGCCCCGAGATACAGAAACCTGGCAATTTGGTTGAACTACTGGTCCTTCACTCTCAGTTTACTGATTAGATGATTACACCATCCTGCTGCTCCCAGTCAATTGCTGTATACTATGAGGAGATATTTTGCCTTTTAACAAGTGCTCCCAGACAATAACGAAACAATATACCCCACCCCCTCCCCCCAGAAAAAAAACCCACCACAAAACCATCACACCTTGTCTTGAGCCAAAGAGAAACAGCCCAGACTATGCATATGCTCTACCTGCCCAAAGACACTGGAGAGCAGTGCAGTGATGCAGGCTAGAGGCAAGAGAAAAGATGTATGAGGGGCACCAAATCAGAGACGAGATGTCTTGGAGCCCCCAGCTGCATTCCCAAGCAGCTCTTCAGGTTCAGAGCTGTGCCTTTGACTCTGCTCTGGATGAATCATTGAAGGGGGACCAGGCGTGATCACAGGCAGAGTCCTTAAAGTTTCAGAAGCCAGAGAAAAGAGGGTCTTTTTTCCCCATAGTCATCCCAAACCTTTTATTAGGGAAGAACAAGGTAAGGCAGAGCAGGGAGTTTCATATAATGGATTTTATGTAAGTTAACTCCTTGGGTGCCATCGGCCAGGCAGTTAATGCTGCTATCAACAGTATGAGAATATGCTCTGGTCTCAGAGGCTGTTCTGGTGCAGCTAGAAGTATATGATGCTGCTTTATTTCACAGAAGGCACACCGATGGAAAGGAAGAATCCTACTAGGTAGGCTATTGGACCAGGATAGAGTCCTGCTCTCCAGGGCAGGCTTTCCATCTGAATTCAGCAGACTGACAACTTCTCTCCCCACCCTATAAAAAGGGTGCAGTGGTGTGCTGCCTGCCAGCAGCAGTAATACCTAGATAAACACCCTGAAGACAGCAAGGAGGTCAAGGTCCTGAGTACTTTGGAGACAGTAGTCCCCAGTGGTTAAAGGATCACACATGGAAGTAGCTCCCCAGGCAAGCTCTAGCTGTGTGAGCAGAGCTCACCCCCCACTCCCCAAAGCAGAGGGGAGCCAGGGGCCACCCGCCCGCAAACACACAGGGCTTTGAAATTCTACACTGAGGAGCACCACATAGGTGCCAAGAGGTTTTATGGTTGCACATTTGGGCTGCATATAGGTGTGCTTGGGGGGAAGAAAGCCTCCTGCTTTTTTCCAGTCAGTTCCTCGGGGGAGCTGCTTATCTGGTAGCTGCCACAGCTCCACAGCCCTTCTGCCTAGGGATGCCAGGGGCCTTCCCTCCAGCTCTGCATGGCAATAGCTAAAAAAAAAAAACCCACCACCCAAACAACAAACCCACAACATTATACATGTACACCAGCTTAAGGAGTCAGTATCTGACTTTTATTCCCCAATTTATTTGCTAGACAACCACAAATGCTGTTATAGCATTTAACAAATTGGAAACTTGGTTGTAGAGAGAAGTCCCAGCTCCCAATAAAGCAGTTTGTCTTTAATGAGCTACAGAAGTTGGGACCATCTGAACGCCCTCCCTGATCAAGCCCCTGACTTTTTGCTTCTTTACAAAGCAACCTGAGCCTAGGCTTGCTCTTTTATCAGTACAACACATACTGTAAGGAGACCAATTCAGCTTACTTCTGTTTTAAAGCATTTATTTCAAAGCATGTGCCTATTTGGGATTTGGGGACCTAGCTAACACTGTGTTTAGGTGTTTCTGGACTTGCATGCACAAACAGAAACAGCATTTATATAGGAGTGATTAGCTGAAGACTCAAACAGACCTGTGGCAAAAGCCAAATCTTGAACCAAGAGCTTCCTAAATCGTTAGACCAGATATGTCAGAACATATTTTCCTCTAGATATAGGTGCATAGCATTTACTCTTTTACTGAAGACATTGAGATTTAAAACAAAAAGCAAAGCGATATACCAAAAAGAAAGTTAATTGGACCAGTAAATGCAAATGTTGGTTTTCTTAATTTCAATATTAATAGTAAGTTGTTGCTGCTTTAAATCACTAAAACAGTACCTAGTTTTAAAATACTAGCCATGTCATTGAATACAACTTATAGTAAAAATGAGAGCTCTGCGTAGTAGAGACTATGAGACTGCTTGTAGCACTGACTTACCACCATTTACTTGAAGTGGAAATAACTGTCTGCAGTACATTTCTGTTATTGTTGCTATTTTCCTATAAAAACAAATCACACCAGACTTCTCTTTTCCCTTAGACTTTTATCATTCACCTGTTGAAATTGCAGAAGACATTAAGCATAAACAAAGAAGATTGATCTGCTTTCAACTTGTGTTAACAGGGATATAAAAATAACATCCCAAATACCAGGGAGAAAAGCATGTGGTCATAAAATATCCACTTAAAAGGCAAAGAGGTGTTGATACAACACTTGAAGAGCATTTTTTTTCTTTTTTTTTTATATATTTATAACTAAGAAGGCAGTTCCTGAATTTTAGTTTAAACAGACACCTCTGAGGTGGAGAGAGTATTAGTGTCATGTCTTTAAAAGATTTTACTGATTTTCAAATGGTTTTTGTATCTCACATGCTGTTGGAAAATATGACAAGCAGCTTTATACAAATCCTAATCCAACTATGGAGGAGAATCTCCTTGAATTTTCCCACATATCAAAAAGGTAAAGGGACCATCTTATCTATTAAAACTTATTATTTTGCAAAATGGCATGAAGCAGAGCTTTTAGAAGAGCTGAAAAGTAGAGCCACAGTTTACCTGAACATCATCTTGCTTTACAACTACTAAACCCCCACCAACAGATAAAGAATCTCAAGATATTAACTAATTTTATGAAAAAAAATTAAGGCACCTTAGATGAGATTGTAAAAACCAGATTCTTATTTTTAAGTGATGTTGTCCTCAAATTTTGGTTTGAAGAAAGAATCATACCTGGGAACCCACAGTTGAGACAGAGTTAACAGTACTGATATAGGCTGCCCAAACTCATGCTTGGTTCTCAAAGCAGTCCCTAGTTGCTATGTTTTTCCCCACACACAGCTGTAAGAGGGAGGAAGGTGGCTCAGGCTACCCAAGGCAGCCTACACTGTGCTGGTAGAGCACTGTCATGGCAGATGAAGATTGCTACTCACTTATCTGGGAAAAACACTGCATAAAAGTATTATTCCTCGTGAGACACTCAACATTATGTAGGACACACACCATACCGCTTAAAGTGCCCATACTCATGTTCTGTTAGGTGCAAAACCCTAGCAGCAGGTGTGTCCTTTGATTTCTCAATACATTGTGCCTGTAGACTGAGGAATCACTAGTACTAAATCCACTAGGTCACCGTAGGGTAAAGCACTAAGCATGAAGTCACTGACTTCAAGTCTGCTGTCAGGCTCATATGTTCTGCATTTTCCTTTTATTCCCATGCTGACATATTTACATTTCATTCCTCAATATCACTTCTCCATGGCTTTAATCTTCACCTACCACAAGAGTAACAAAATAAGACTCCTTTAACATGGTAGCCTCCTCTACCAGAAAACAGTCTTGATGCACAGCTAGGGGCTTGACACGTCCCTCATCATGAAGCCCACACAAGTTTTTCCAGAAATGACAGTAAAAAACACCTACTACAAATATGCTTAGCAGGTAACTGGAAGACAGACAAGACTTACAAACATGAGCTTGTAATTACAGCACAAACTGTTCAGTGAGATCTCTGTACAGGTATTGTAGCAACAGAGTTACAATCTTTTAGATACCATGCTTTTTCACAAAGTGCAAAAAGATTCACAAAATAGTTTCTTGCTCAAGTTAGCCTTCACAGAAATTCCTGTGGTAGAGTTCTATTTAATATAAAGTTAAAAAACAGACACCCATTATTGTATCTTTAGCCCTAAGGGATAATAACTCATGCTGAGCAATAGCTTTCCTTAGAACAGGAAAATACAATATTGAATCTGAACTGTTTATACATCACTGTTCAGATGCAAAGAAGAAATCAAGAAATTTTCCTCCTATTAAAAAGAAAAAAAAAAAAGACATTATAATCTGACAGGAGCTCCTCAGCATCATGTTCTCTAGTAAGGAAAAATCCTTAATATTTTGTGTCTAGAGTCCATGTGTGATCATTACTACTACTTCAAGTCTTCACCAAAAGCTTTTTTTCCATTTAGGCTGAGAGCTTACTCAGCTAAGCAGTCACTGATGCTACCTGTGAGCTATTTCCCCTCACTTAGGGAAGACAACTTGACATTGCAGATCCACAACACTCCTGCGAGTTCCACAGTTTACAGTTTTTCTGTCAATAGTCACTATAGGATCAAGTATGTTCCTCCCCATCTTGCTTCAGAAAACCACTTTCTTTTACCAACATCAAGCTCCCTACAATCCTTTGTTCATATGGAAGCTTTAAAATAAAAAGCTTAAAGTGATTTACAATTGACTTCACACCTGTTGCCACCTTCCTGCCCCTACCCCAAACCACATGCTCCCAACTGTAAAGTGACTAGACACAAGTTTTGGACATGTTAGCTGAGTGGACTAGGACAGATGCAAGATACAAACAACCTAAAAACTTGACACTGTAGAGGAACACAAGAGAGCAACACACTAATTTATCTTGAAGACAAAGCTACACCTATACTGGTTAGCTGACACTTTCTCAGTAGACACCATCAATATATTTTCCCCATAGGTATTTTCAAGATGTCTTTACTTGTAAGTCTGGACAGGCTGTTCCTGCTTAGGCCACCTAACTGCAACTTTATGAAACTAAATAGTTCCTGTTTAGTCTCTGTTGAAAGCTGGTGTATTCACCTACAGGGAGAAGAGAGGCATACAGAAGTCTGTTACATTACAACAGCGGTGTGTTTACTATTTCAGTAGTGTAATTTAAGATTGACACCAACCTCTGCTTGTTGTTTTCCTTCCTAACAAGCACTGCTCCAGATGATGCTTGCCCATGCAGATGTGGTCCTGCACTGCGGTCTAGTAAGACATTTCACCTTTTAATTTTCCATATAGCACACACTTGGACCAGGTCTGTCATCTGACACAGCTCATGAGAACATGTGCCATATTGCTGAGCAAAGATTTAGGCGTGACTTGAGAAGTACTTTTTCTTACCAAGTCTGTGTTTCCCAGGATTGCATCTTCTTGGACAAAGCAAGCTTGAAGGCTGTTGCACAGTGCTGCAGATCACCACACTGCAGTGAAAATACAGCTACAAGACAAGAATATTAGTATTATGTGTAGAGAACTCTTGGCAAACATCCAATATGTGTGCTGACCCCAAAGGAGAAGAACTGAACACTGCTAAGTGGCTAGTCTTTATTTACTACTGTTATAGTGTTATGCCTTCAAGGAGGGAGCTAATAGTCCCAGTCATCACTTGGCCAGCTGAGACCTTACACAGGTCCTGTGTGCACTGCTCCAGGCTCACATACCGGGGCTGCTGACAGCATGTGACAGACTGCAGAGACATCTCACCTGCTCTTCTAACAGAGCTGTGCCTTGTACAAAGGTGAACATCCTCACTTCAAATCTCTTCAGGTGCTGAGGAAATTTTACTCTGAGACTATAATTAACTTCATGGAAGATAGTTCTGTAGGAGTCTTCATGGTTTTCACACCTTATTGGGAAAGTGAAAGAAAGTGTAATTAGTCTAAGCCTTTATCACTTCAACCAGATATTTAAACAGTGCAAGAAGGTGAAATACAGAGGAGCTTCCCTCTCAGTTTTCCTTGGTCCATAGGGGTATGGATAGAGCCTCCCCCAGCCATGCCTTTGGCCACAGTCAGAGTTACTTCTTGTTCTTTCTTTCCAGCTGAAAGCTGTTAGCTAGAAGCACTTCTGCCCACCCCAATGACCTGTTGCCACCAGAAGGCATAGCCACTGTGCTGACACAAACATGTGGTCCACAGCCTAGTGCTGTATCCTGCCCGTCAGGACAAAACAATGTATCTAAGCTGACTTTTGTCCTCTTCCCCTTTCCTCCCACCTAAGGTAAGAGGCCTTGTGCTGAACAGTTACCAAATAACAGGAGGGAAGCCCTCCTTACCCATTTATAATGATGGGCCACTGCAGAAGACTGTCCTGGCTTCGGGAGTTTGTAGCCCAACAGTCATCCAGGTTTAGTTCCAGTCTCACATCTTTAGGCTGGAGCAGTTCAACTTCAAAATAAAGTGCCTCTTTCAGGTATTTTACCACAGGATATTCTGATTCCTGGTAGGACTCTGAATAGGATTTCTCTAGAAGGGAGTATTGATGTTAGAGTTTCCCTTTTACAGAGTAAGTATTCACAAACTTTCTGCTTCACTCTTCTTTCCACCACCATTTAATCTCACACAGCCATACTAAAATCTGGGAGAGTGTATGATTGTCAACAAATGGGAATAGGATGGCAGAAAAGTAAGAACTGGCAGTGAAAGCAAAAATCTGAACTGTATTCCTTGGCTTTGAGGATCCAGAAGTGAGACACACCTCCTTCTGTAAAAACCCATTGGAGTAAGATGCTCATTCAAAACTGTCTCTACAAAGATATTGGGGGCAGAGGGGGAAGGATGGGACAGGAAAGTAAAAAAATTCATCATGGCCACTCTAGTCATGGTGAAAGTTTGGTTCAGGCTTCAGTTAACCCTTTATGCTAACACAGTTACCATTTTACAGCAGTATTGCATGTAGCTTCTTTCTTTGACACAGGTTACGATGGTTTCGGTCAGTGCTAACTCTGCTTAGCAACATTTAAGGACTTGATAGGAGAGAGAAGCCGACATCACATCCACTACAGAAAACTTTTAGTAAGCCCAAACCAAGCAGGAAAACCACATGTATCAGATGCTAAGTCTGATCCACTGCAGATACTTGATGATTTATGTTGCATTCCGGAATGGAAAACTTCCACTAGAGGCCTTAAAGAGGTTTCCACTTCATCTTTGGAGATGTTCAAAAGCCATCTAGACATAGTCCTGGGCAACCTGCTCTAGGGGCCCCTGCTTGAGCAGAGTGGGTGGACGAGATGACCTTCAGAGGTCCCTTCCAACCTCAACTGCTCAGTGCTTCTATGGAGTTCAGTCATACATGTTACCTTTGAAAATCTTCAATGAAAGAGCAAGAGAGCCAAACCCTGGTTTAACACTGGGTGGTGGGTTCTTCTTAGATTCATATTGGACATCAACAGTTTGCTTGATTGCATACCAGCATACAAATTTCAGTCTGAGGGAAGAAATTCAGTATTAGATTTTAAAAGACCTAAACTCCCTAGAAGAAGGTTATCCAAGGTATGACACTTACTGGTATACTGGTGTATCATTGCCAGGTCTGAAATAGAGTACATCATTTTCATATGTCATAGTTGTGCTATTGAACTGAAAGATAGACATCATTACAGACAGGACAGTTACAGAGTTTACTTTGATTTTGACACAATATCCATATCCCTTCACTGAACTGACAGATTGCATTGAGCAGAGCACACTTAGGAATGTTTAGAAATTACCAGCCAACAGCCTACCAAACTAAAGCCGATTATAGCTGACAGCTATGCCATGGTCAAGAAGAAACAGATTATTAGCTAACAATACCTTGAATATGACATAACACCCAAGTAAGTGAGTGCACAGGGCCTGAGAAAAGAGATCAGTTGTTTCTGTTGACAGAATCAACGTATAGCATGAGATACAACACTCGCATAACTAAACTGCGTTTTTGGTGACCTGAATTTGAGCATGATCTGATCCTTTGTTATTTTGTCCAATTTCTCTTTACGCAATATGTAGGTAGCAGGAACAGAACGCATTCTAGTCCTGGGCCAGATAGTCATTAGCAACACCTAAGCAGCTTCTGCAAGGCATACGAGTATCTCTCAACAACATAAACTCACATTTGAGTCCATTGCTAAACAATTCAGAGGTGTCAAGCAAAGCTAGTTTCAGAATATACCTCTGACCTTAAAACTGTTTTTACCAAATAAGAACTTCTGTGCAACTGAATTTAGTATAATCAGAAAAAGAGTAGATGTACTACTTAACAAAAATTCAGCTGTGACCTACTTGCAGCTTCTGCTGAACTCTGAACCTCTGTCAGTTCTAGTAATAACCCTACCCCAATGCAAAGTAAAATTCATGTGACTAAGCCCTTGCCTTTCTACTTGTTCCACAAGTGTTCACATTGAACTTGAAGGTTGCAGTCTTCTCTGTCACTAGACTGGGTTTGCACCGTCTGTCCCTCAAAACAAACAGGCTGGTATCCAGGTCTGCAACTCCTACCCATTTTACTGCAGTAATAACCACAGTCCCATTGGGTAGGCACTCTGAAAGAGAAAAATACATTTTCATACAAATCAGGACTCAAACTCCTTTATTTTGTAGCCTAGCAGAACAGAGAGGTTCTGCATGGATTTGCCACCAAGTTTTTTGGCAGCTCACAAGGATTAAGTTTTGAGCAAGACTCTCTTCAGTACTAATACCTGAATTCCTTCAAGCTAACTGCAAGTAGAGTGTGCACTACATGGACAAAGCTGTTGATTTCACTTATCTTTCTCCTCTTAGAAACTCTCACCCTCTCCTAAAAGGATTTTTCTAGCCAAAATATTCAGTGCATTCAATACTGATAAGTAGCTTTAGAATGACTGATTCATATGCTGATCCTCCCCTCCCACCCCATCAAAAAAGCCAACCCCATTCAACCCCAAAACCAGCCACAAAAACCCTTTAAAAAAGATTCATGATTTTGGAGGTGTGAGGGGAAGTAGAGTTTCCCACCTCCTTCCGCCCATCCTGTACTAGACAGGATAGTCACTCCAATCTGTAACTTGCCTTGTAGCATATTACTTTGTAGGAAATCTGACAGGCAAATAGAGTATCACAGAAATATAAATTCTAGAAACATTTCAGACTGTATGGGCTTGTGTGATTTAGTTATGAAGCTAAGAGCATTAACAGCTATTCCCCAACACATTATTACGTATTAGCTCTGAAGGTGAAAATCTGCAGGAAATTGAGAAGTCCTTCCTATTAGCCAAGGTGATGCCATCCTTCAGGGTTAAGTGGAGTGAAGCCTTTATTCCAGAGGTATGAAAATCCTGGAGATGACAATCACAGAAAACAAGAAAATATACACTCTTCAACTAAAGTATTCAAAAACGAAGAGGGTGAGTTGTCACAAGCCAAAGGCAATGGTGCTTGATCAAAGTCAAATCCACAGATTTTTTTTTTAAATCTATAAGCTCACACAACAAACTTCTTTCAATCATTTTGCAATAGAGTGTAGTACAAACTCTGCTGCATGTTCAGTTGCCATTAAAGATAGCTCAGCCTTAAAGTGCTTGTAGAATTTCTTTTTTCCTTGTCTACTTCTGCCAACATTAACCAACAGAAGTTAAAGTGTTCTTCCAAGGGCAGAAAATAGTCCTCCATTAATCCTCTGAAGCCCATCTTAAAGGGAAGTTTCATTTCACTTTCAAGGACAGAGTGTATCATGTTCATATTTTGCAACTAGAGCATGTCTTTTAATTGTTACATGTTGGCATCCTTACCTCATATCTTACATGGGAAGAAAGGAAAGGCACAGATATTGCCAAGTGAGTGCCATTGTCCCTCAGGCTGTAGTTGTACTTCTGCGCAGCCTCTGGGGTCAGGTGCCAGTCTGAGATGAAGGGCAGCCAGTTTTGGTCCACATTCCCATGAATGATTATGAGATGAATGTTTCTGCCATCACAAAATCCTCTCGCGCTGGGGAGTACTGTAATACAGTCAAAAGTCAGCCAGCACACTAGCTGCTATCAGAGTTTAATAAGGCTATTTAGGACTGACAGTATCCCTGGCTGAAATAAACCCAATTAACAGTTGAGTTCACAGCCATGTTGGTACAGTTTTGCCCAAGTTCTACTAGTTTACCTGCATCTTTAACAGCTGACACTGTTATGACTGGGACAACAAAGGTCTCACTTGTTGGGTGCGTTATGAAAGCAAGTGTGACGTTCAGGGTGTATGATCTCATGTCTGCTCTCATGTACTAGGAAAATAATATTTAGAAATAAAAGTCACCAAGTGATATCATCATTTCTATACCATGGTATGCTACAGTGTCTTAGCACACACCTCTTTCTTTATGCTTGGTGCATCAAGTAGGACTTGTATTACATAAGCTTTGCTTCCATTAGCATGTCTGATCTCGTATGTTAGATACCCATGCTGAACAGCTTCAGGTACAGCAACAGTTGTCCCCTCAATGGTTAAGTTCACAAGCTCCACATCTGGGAGGAACGTTCCTACTGTCACATTCATTAGCCTTGCACTCAGATTTGAGTCTGAAGAGGAACACAATAACATTAAGCTTTTAGCAGTACCAAAACCTTCAGTAAATTCAAAGTTAGGCTACTTACTGTTTGCTATAGCAAGTTCTACTTGTTCAAATGGTGTTTCTATTTTCTTGATGATAGTATGTTTGGTTAGTCCCCATTTATTATCTTTCCACTGGTGTTCCAAGAACAGGTTGATGGTGTATTTTACCCCGTGCTGTCCACTGCTCACAGAAGTCTAGAATTTCAAATCAACACCCTTTAGTATAACATGATTTTACATCAAAGTTGTATCGTAGCATCTCAAGGTCAACTATTGCTACAGCTCCAAACAATTGGCCTTCTCAGATCAGGAATCATGAACTCTTAAGTGGCACTTGCTGTATCCCTGTGAGTTTAGATTATCTCAGAATATTCAGAAGACTTCCTTTGGAAAAGGTTTGGAAACTCTCAAGTTTCGAAGCAGCAAGGAACAATTTCACCAGTGAAAGGGCTACTCCTGCAACTTCCTTTGAAGTTCAGTTGTTACAGCATTTGCTCAGGACTCAGTTCTAGATTTAGATGCATAGTCTCAGCCCATTCCCACATCATATGGTCTGGTGGACAAATGGATTGTTTCCATTCTCTTCAATGGTCTGTGTAAAATACAACAGAACCCATGCATGCTTTTATTGTCCAGTTAGGACTGTCTCCAAGGACTATGACATCAGGACTAAAAGTCAAAAGCTCTGTGTTAGCCTGAGGAAGGAGACAAATCAACAGTTCTGTGTAGGATTCTGTGTTTGTAAGAAAAGCAATTCTTCACACAGTGGTGCTTATAAGAGCTATCTTTGGTCAGGGCTTTCAGAATTTTTAATATACCCTTTCTTCCCCTTCACCTCCATCCTTCATTTAAAAGGAACAGAATGAAGAATTATTTCTCCCCCAGAAAAAAAAAAACACCAACAAAACAGAAAAGTCTGTTGCCTGACACCTAACATAAGTCACTAACCTTGTAATAGCCACCTTTTGCACCTATTGGTATCTTCATTGTAATTGCATTTAAGTCATTCAAAAACACATATTTCCTGGAAGCCATTTCTTTGGCAGAGAGTTTGTGTAGATCCACACCAGCTTCAACAAGCACATCCTTAAAGCTAGTCGCTCCAGCAGAGAGCAGTTGAATATATTTTGGAACAGTCCAGATGATTGTTTTGTTAGTGTACTCCACACCATCTTAGGGACAAGATATGAAAGCTGTCAGCTCATTACTCTAGTTGTAAGTCAGTCCCTATACACTCAAGTATTGGAATAAGGTACCACATTTCTCACCTATAGGACATGCCACAGCAGTATCCACCATCAGGATCATCCATCGCTGTTTGTAAAACGTACTTGATCTCACTGCAGAAAAGGTAATTCCCTGATCCTGTAGGAAGACATCTGGTTAGACCTACAAAGCCTGGCAGCTATCTGGGCCAGAATGAGCATACCAACCTCGATCAGCTGAATTTGTGCAGCAGTGTATGGTATTCGCAGCAGAACCCTGGTGTCTGTGGTGTTGAGTCCATAGCCTGCACTCCAAGCATCACTCACAAGCAGAGCCTTTTTTTCTTCTGGCTGATGAAACACTATTTGCCATATTGAGGCTTCGCCTGCTTTTGTCTACCCAGAGAAATTCATCAACAGTTTAAACATGTGGTTCAAAGTAACAGATTTACTATATTGAATGATTTATTGTATTGAACCGCCCAGCAGTTTTGTTGCTTTATTCTAAATACTGCTGGGGGATACCCCTCCAGCTTTCACCCCTTCACACATACACAAAAATTTCCAGAGATTAACTGCACTGCTACATTGCAAATACAGGATCCAAGAAGAAAAAAGCCTACCCACAGTTCACTCCTGGGCCATAGACTCTTAGGGACCATTTTTGTTGCACAGCCTCTTGCCTGGGGAAGACTTGCTTTCTAGGCTTTTTGAGAAATCAGTTTCCATTTCTTCCTTGCAGACATGGCCTACAGCTGTCTATTTCAAATATATAAAATCTCCATACTAAAACTACATGGTACAAAAATTCTGCTCTTCCTACTTAAGTGCTTTGTGAAAGGACATTTTGTACTATGTGGACATGGAATAGAAGGATGGTTGTGCCAGAAGTAGCACTAGTTTTTACTAGGAAGAAAACCTGCAGTGTTACCTCTGGAAAGGCAAGTGTCCAGTCCTCAGGTTCATCTTGAATGAAGTCTTTGACAGTCTGTGGAACCTCCTTCCTGACAGAAACCTGAAGGCAGAAAGCCTTTGTAAGGGATTTGCTGATGGCACTTGTTTCCTTGTCTTCAACACCCTACAAGTCTTTTTCAACAGAGACCAGAATTTCCTAGAGGGACATTTCCTCCCACCAAGTAAAAAATTATGGCATAAGATGCCATCGTGCATGGTGCATTATCTGCAGTCCACTTGATTTCAGCTTTATTTTCTACCTATCTTCCCATTTCTACTTGCAGTTAAGGTCAGGAATTCATCCTTGACTTCCATGTCCTTTTCCAAGAGGAGTCCTTTTTCCTCCCTGCTCTGCATTTTTCCCCAGCAAATTCAGTAGGGAAACTTTCTTCAGAAAGTGTACATTTCTGTTATCTCAAAGAAGACTTTTTGAAGCAACATTCAGTGAGTTCAATCCATTAGCTTAAACATTTGAATACCATTTCACAGCTTTATTAACTATTAATTCTGGCAAGTAGGCTATACAAGCATAATATAAATGCGTCACTAAACTCAAGATGCATGCTGTACGTTCACTAGTAAGCTGTGCACAGAGGGGCATTCAAACTCTGTTTCCAATGCACATTTGTAGCATCTAATCAGCTTCAAAGAGAGCATCTTCCTTAAAGTACCTTCCTGTAAGTACTTCCAGTGCTTACCTCCATGTAGTTACTTTCACATACTAATTCCCTCGGACTCCATGGACCATAATGGCAACTTGCACTTTTCAGATGAGTTGTAGCATTTTTCATATCAGGAGTATGAGATGCTTTGATTTGTATAGTTATTATGAACACATCTTTCTGTATGGACACAGGGAATGCTTGCTTGTTACACTGATTTTCTCTAGTTAGGCACCACCTATCCTTGTGACCTAAAAGTAATTTACAAAACCCACCCGCCAGCCTTTGCACAGAAGAGCAACTCCATACCGAATCATTATTGCTTTCTATTTGATTTACTACATAGGCTATATGCATATAGGTATATAGCTACACAGCAACATAAATACTTCAGGGAGCAGCTTCAACCTTTCACATAGCCCCAGAACTGGACAAAAAAAATGCTCCCTAAAATATAGCTGATCTTGTATTTTATGACATAGTAGCAGTGAGCAAGTTTTTGAGCTTTTACCCTAATGCGTCTCAGACACTAATTAGAGCAGAATGCAACCCAGCTGCCAAACAGAATTCCCTACTCTTATCCAGGAGAAAACAGTTGCCCTTCAAAAGCATATATGATATGTTTCTTCACATGTTCATCTGTAGGCCATTCAAATGTCACTACCATAGAATATTCTCAGATCTCTGGATACATTTGAAGAGAATTAAATAATTTTCTGATAATAGACATAAAAGACATTATGACACCTCAATTAATACCTATCAATAATTCGGTAATCTTTTGAATAAAGGCCATATACAACAGCACTGTAGTCAAAATGGCTATGACAGACTTACCTCTAAGTGAGAATGGCAGCTCAGGGCAGAAGCACGAAACTCGATGTTACTCCACTTGTTGTAAGTTACTGTATAGCCACACTGTGATGCCATGACCTCATCTAGCTCCCAGGCTATGCCAAATTGATCTATGGACCATTAGTGAAGAGTGATATTAATGAGTACAGCTACTGCTCTGTAAACCCCCTGAGCGACCTGCCCTTGCCCCAGGGCCCTCCTTCAATAGGCCCAACTGCAAACATGGACATAAGAGAACTGTGAAGTGGTGACAGAGAGCTGTAATAAAGTCTATAGAAAGTAAGAAAAGTAAAATTAGACAGCTTGGAACAAGGAACACTAGCAGCTCAAGGACTGAAGATTAAAAAAAAAAAATCACCAACAGGGAAAGGTATTAAATCTTAAAGGGGCAAAACCCCTGGTAAAACACACACCAGTCAGTTAGATCATCAGTGTCAAAGTTGTCAGGATTGACAGATTGATGACAGCATAGCAACATCAGGAGTCTGATCTGTGGTTGACACAGGTCCATATTTCTCTCTGATGCCTGCCTGGCCAACAGGCTCTTCAGGGGTCTTATCAAGATGATGAACCCGCTAAAGCTTAGTATAGATTTTTTTTTTAGGCTGCAAAAATGTTTTTCTGGTTTTAGGCTTTTTCATTTTGTGTTTTAGTTTTTTTTTTTTCCCCTTTCAAAAATAACTACTTTATACTTTCCAGCTGTACATATCCCAGTTGCAGAGTGTCTTTCTTTGTGTATGGATGAAGATGCCTGAACAAAGAACATATATTAAGGGTTTTTTACAAAAGTTTAACATTCTAGAAAGGTGGATGTTATGTTATGGATCATAGAATAGTTTGGGATGGAAGACAGCCTAAAGATCATCTAGTTCCAACCCCCATACCATGGGCAGGGACATCTTCCACTAGATCAGGTTGCTCAAAGCTCTGTCCAGCCTGGCCTTGAATGCTTCCAGGGAGGGAACATCCACAGCTTCTCTGGGCAAACTGTTCCAGTGCCTCACCACTCTCACAGGAAATAATTTATTCCTTATAGCTAATATAAACCTACCCTCTTTCAATCTAGAACTGTTACCCCTCATCCTATTACTACACTCTGATAAAGAATCTCTCCCCATCTTGTCTGTAGGCCCCCTTTAAGTACTGGAAGGCCACCATAAGGTCTCCCCAGAGCCTTCCCTTTTTCAGGCTGAACAATCCCAACTCTCTCAGCCTGTCCTCATAAGGGAGATGCTCCAGCCCACTAATTGTCCTTGTGACCCTCCTCTGGACTTGCTCCACCAGGTCCATGTCCTTCTTATGTTGGGGGCCCAAGAGCTGGACACAGTACTCCAGGTGGGGTGTCACAAGAATGGAGAGGGAGAATCCCCTCCCTTGACTTGCTGGTCACACTTCCCTTGATACATCCCAGGATACAGTTGACTTTCTGGGCTGCGAGCACACATTGCTGGCTCATAGTGAGTTTCTCATCCACCGATACTCCAAAGTTCTTCTCCTCAGGGCTGCTCTCAATCCACTCGTCACCCAGCCTGCATTTGTGCATGGGATTGCCTCGACCCACATGCAGGACCTTGCACTTGGCCTTGTTGAACTTCATGAGGTTCACACAGGCTCATCTCTCAAGACTGTCAAGGTCCCTCTGGATGGCATCCCTTTCCTCCAGCATGTTGACTGCACCACACAGCTTAGTGTCATCAGCAAGCTTGCTGAGGGTGAACTCAATCCCACTGTCCATGTCACCAACAAATCTGTTAAACAGCGCTGGTCCCAACTCCTACCGCTGAGGAACGGCACTTGCTCTCCACTTGGGACATTGAGCTGTTGATTACAACTCTTTGAGTGCGAACATCCAGCCAATTCCTTATCCACTGAGGGGTCCATCTATCAAATCCATCCCTCTCCAATTTAGAGACAAGGATGTTGTGTGGGACAGTGTCAAATGTTTGCACAAGTCCAGGTAGATTACATTAGTTACTCTTCCTTTATCCACCAGTGCTGTAACCCCATCATAGAAGGCCACCAAATTTTTCAGGGATGATTTGCTCTTGGTGAAGCCATGTTGGGTGTCACCTATCACCTCCTTATTTTTCACATGGTCTAGCATAGTTTCCAGGAGGATCCTCTCCATAATCTTGCCAGGCACAAAGGTGATACTGACTGGCCCATAGTTCCCTGGGTCTTCCTTCATGGACTATATCTAGTTAGACAGCCAACTAACACAGAGAGCTAGTTCAAGAATGAGTTTACATTTTATGCATATAATCTTACACCTGATGATGTTTATAGGCCAAAAGTTTTTTCACTTTTGGTGAGATAAAAGTTACATCATTCCAGGGCCCTCTGTGGTGCTTTTCACTCAAATGTACCACTTGTTAACTACTAAGCCCATAGCCAGAAGGCCAAGCTAATTTTTCTTAAACTTCATTAAGAATTTATACACCTCCACCAAGTCCCTTAGCTGTGAAAGCCGCTAGTGCAAAATCAGTAATGTAGTGCCAACTTCAACTGGGGAACATTTTTACCAGGAGGGAAATCTACCAGCATTAACATGCCTAGAAACCAACGTGCATTTCAATTTGAGTCCAAAGTAGTCCAAAATAGCTATGATTAGACTTGATATTGCTAAGTTTTCACACAACAAATCTACAGGATGGGTTATACAGAAATAAAGCTAACATTTGACTTTACTTCCAACCTACCAAGCTCTATGAACTTTGAATAGTCCAGAGAATATTAGACGTTTCACCATGTGCAATTCCCTCTCCAAGTTCTTCAATATCAACTTACCAACAACAGAGAAAGTTAAGTATTTGTCCTCAAAGTATTCTGCACTTAATGTGATACGCATAAGGTTCCCCAAGCACTCTGAACTCATGGGTCCTGTGTTGAGCATATTGAAGAGCTAGTAAGTACAGGATTAAAGGTAACATACAAACATAAATCTGTTACTTCTCAGATTGCTTGATAAAGCCAGTGTTGTGACAGTCATATTCCAGCATCTCTGGTGAGGTGGTGTTAGAGGTTTTTTTTTAAACCAGCAATACTTCCAGGAGAAAAGTCAGTCCTGAAATTAGTATGCCAGTAGTAACTGTGTCTGATCAGCTGGCAATGCTATCTGCAACAGCCAGTCACAGAAACAGGATTTTGGAACATACTCAAAAAAAAAAAATGAAATTAGCCACCCCAATCTGAACACCTTAAATGGAATAAAACAGAACAAGAAAGTACCCCCACCATCCTGAAAAGAGAAAAAACAAACACCTAAGCCAAAAAAGCCCAACCAACAAAACTCCACAAACCACAGAACTAAAAAAACCCCATATGCACCTATTCATAAGAGGAGCCACAGGCCAAATCTGGGTGGGGAGCAGCCACATCAGCTACCCATCAACCTATCCTGTTCACCTGCCCAAGTACCAGAGCCAATTGGCTTCTGGTACATGTTCTAGATGTAGGACTAGAGACCAGAGAAAACTTTTCATTTAACACATATTTCTAATAAACCGGGATTTGTTGTTTCAAGCAGAAGTTGCTATGGCATAGTGACCTAATACTAACTGGACCTTTTTATAGTAATAGTGCACGTCAAGGGCCAAGAGGATCCTTTGTCCTAGAGAGTTCAGCACTATACCCTTAAATTAATCAGAGATGCAACTCCTGTGTCAGAGATGATCATACTAGGGAACATCAGACAGATAGTGGCAAATGTGACCATATTCCACCCATATTCCAAGCTACCATGGTCATTCAGTGCAGAAGTTATATAATTGCTCCAAGCTAGATAGAACCTCCTCCAACATCTTTTTACTTTGATCTTTGGTAAATGCTAACATGTTTGTGCAGCACCTGCAGTGAGTAGTACAGACAGTCCTAGAACTAGCTCTCTGTATCTGCTCTTTGAGGACCAGCTCTATTCTGTATGGAAGAAGTTAAAGCAGACAACGGTTTTGGTTAAGAAAACTGTTCTTCTCAGGCAAAACACTGATACCTTTATAGCATTTAGAAGACCTTACATATTGTATGGTCAATAACAATAACTAGGCTCAGGAAAACAAAAACAATGAAGTCCCTATTAATTCATCAGTGTTTGTTACCAGAGTGAGGAAATGAGGAAACATTAGATTTATGTACTATCACATTAAGCAAAAGAGTGGCCATGAGTAGTTACCAATAGGCACTTGTACGTTTGGAATTTCTCAGAAAAATGTGCAAGTGAGGCTGCCACAAGAGTTTCAGACTCTTTTGAAACACACACACAAACACAGATATCATCTATGAAAAAGACTGGAAATTGTTATGTGAAAACAGTTTACAGCAGCATTACCTGGTCTCTCTTGGGTCCATATTTCAGAGATTAATATCCCTATAAGCAACAACCTGTAAGAGAAGACAGGGATTAGCAGCAGCTTCAGCTGTGACAACAGTTTGCTAATAAGTTTCTCTGCTCTGAAAGTTCTAGTCTGGGTATTAAACTAGTCTTAAATTTAGAACTACAGGTCCAGACTTGGAAATTACAAAATGAGATTTCCTTAGTCACTACTAGAAAGGTAGAGAAGACAAACCAGAAACATTAATATATTTAACACCTCAGGTAAGACTATTTATGGTCTTAAGCAGCTATGAAGATCTCACCTCTGCACCAAGCTCAGCTCCATTATGCATTTGCTCAGCCTCTACCTGTGGTGCTTTTTTTTGTTATGGTCACACACAAACAAAAGTCTTCTTCCTCAACTTTGCCTAGAAATCAAAAGTTTTCTGTCTTCTTAGAGTCTTCCATTAAACAGAAAGGCTTCTACCTTTATACTGATGAAACTAATTTTCAGCTGTTTACTCTCCTAACTATGAATCTATAATTCATGTCACCTGTTCATTTTCTTTCCTGATTAAATCTGCTCCTACTTAAGTCCCTAGGTCCCCCTAGTTTGATAGTTGCTGGGTCCTAGCTATCAGGTTGTCAGGAAACAGTAGTATAACCGGTGCTGTTCTGGGAAAGCAAATGGTAATTCATTGTTTCAGAGTTACTTCTCTTTACCCTGTGTGGTGGGTTGACCCTGACTGGATGCCAGGTGCCCACCAAAGTCATTTTATCATTCCCTGTTCTCAGCTGGACAGAGGAGAGAAGGCTTGTGGGTTTAGATAAGGGCAGGGAGTGATCATTCCCCAATTACTGTCACAGGCAAAACAGACTCTACTTGGGGGAAATTAATTTAATTTATTACCAATCAGAGTAGGGTAATGAGAAATAAAACCCAAATATTAAAACACCTTCCCCCCAATCTTCCCTTCTTGTTGGGCTCAGCTTTACTCCCCATTTCTCTACCTCCCACTGTCCCAAGCAGTGCAGGGGGATGGGGAATGGGGATTACAGTCACTTCATCACATATTGTCTCTGCTGCTCCTTCCTCCTCAGGGAAGGACTCCTCACACTCTGCTCCAGTGTGGGGTCCCTCCCACAGGAGACAGTCCTCCATGAACTTCTCCAATATGAGTCTTTTCCACAGGTTACAGTCCTTCATGAACTGCTTCAGCGTGGGTCCCTCCCATGGGGTGCAGTCCTTGAGGAACAGGCTGCTCCAGCGTGGTTCCCCCACAGGGTCACAAGTCCTGCCAGCAAACCTGCTCCAGCGTGGGCTCCTCTATCCACTGGGCTACAGGTCCTGCCAGGAGCCTGCTCCAGCACAAGATTCCTATGGGGTCAAAGCCTCCTTCGGGCATCCACCTGCTCTGGCGTGGGGTCCCCCAAGGGCTGCAGGTGGAGATCTGCTCCACCGTGAACCTCCATGGGTGCAGGGCACAGCTGCCTCACCATGGGCTGCACCACGGGCTGCAGGGGAATCTCTGCTCTGGTGCCTGGAGCACCTTCTCCCACTCCTTCTTCACTGACCTTGGTGTCTGCACAGTTGTTTCTCTCACATACTCTCACTCCTCTCTCCTGGTTGCTGTTGTGCAGGATTTTTTTCCCCTTCTTAAATATGTTCTCACAGAGGTGCTACCACCATTACTGACAGGCTTGGCCTTGGCCAGCAGCAGGTCTGTCTTGGCATCAGTTGGCATCGGCTCTGTTGGACATGGGGGAAGCTTCTTAGCAGCTTCTCACAGAAGCCACCCTTGTAGCATTCCTGCTACCAAAACCTTGCCACGCAAACCCAATACACCCTGTTTCCTCTGTGGAGCATTTTGAATAGGCTTCCCCGGACAGCTGAAGTCTACCAGAGGCAAATGTATAAAATGCAGTTTTAAGGCAATTGGTGTAACAAAAAAGGGAAGGAACTATTGACATTTAAGGTAAGTGGTCAAAACTAACAGTAGAAGGGAACCTAGCTGGAGACTGATGGGTATCACAAACTAAATGAGGAGCTATCTCACAGGGTGACCTGTGGGTCACCTAGGCCAGAAATCATCCCCAAATTTTGGGAAAATTAATCCAAAAACTGTGGAGAAGTGAATCTGACCACAGACAGATCAGAGAAAAGATCCCTGCCTTTGCTGCATGCCAAAGGCAGAGAAGTTATACCTGTGGCCCTGGGTCCAGCTCAGTGCTGATTTGCCACCATCATCAGCGTGGGCTCACTCTGGTCACTGTGAGTGATGTGTGGGAGCATGGTGTCCCTGGGGCTGCCAAGCTGAGCTGCTGATGGTCAGAAGGTGGCCAGGTCACCTAGTGTGCAAAGGGGTTGGTGTGGCGTCCGTTCACATTGTCTGGAAGTGTTGAGCACTGTTTGTGTATAATTATAGCAATAACAACAGCATAAACAATAATAGCTGCAATGTTGTTTTATGTATTAAAGGGTGCTAGAATTCAGTATTCTTTGTCCTGGTCATCATTCATTTCAGCTGTCAGTCACTCTGTGCAAATACATCCTCAACAATCAGAGCCATAACTTCCCTGTGGCAATGATAATTTCTCCTCTTTCATGGCTAAAATATTGCTTTGTTTTCCCCATTTTCTTTGTGCACCTATGTATTTTCTAGCAACTTTACCAGGACATAAGGAATATCGTGCATGTCAGCACATGCCATTCTTCTGTTTGAAACAACCCTGCCAAGAGGCAAGCTTGGAAGTGTTTTTAATATCTAGACTAACCTTATATTGGGGATTCTTCTGTCCTAGGCTTATACCTGTAACGTGGGGTTTTCTCCTTCCTTTGCACATGTGAAGGCTGCAGGAGTAAAGCTGGAGAATTTATTTGTAATTAACACCGATGTCCTCGAGAGGGAGCTTGAGACTCTCCTACGGGGCTGCTCAGGCGCGTCCCTCCGGCCCGCGGCGCCTTCCCAAGGGGGCAGCGACAGTTACTCAGAGTTTGCTCTTAAACCTAACACAGATTACACAGGGTAGTTTTACGCAGACAGATATTTCTGCTGCTTATCACAGTTCACCTTACTGCACCAGTCCCACATCTTCAAGGGTATAAAAAAATTATGCAAAAAACAAAGTTTGCTGTGCTCCAAAATGTTGGTTTTTACCTCTGAAACAAGTACGATCCCCAAGTGGTTTGTGTTGCTGTTGTTTCCTTCTGAAATTCTCCATATGATAAATTTTTAACTTTACAGTGAATTTTCGCCAGAAACACTATCCACCAGAATACTATGTAAATAATGGATTATAATAATAAATTAAACTACGATCAGGCAGTCAGGGCTTAAATATTAGATAGTGCATCCCTGTTTATTATTGTTGGAGTGGAGACCATTTGAATTATGGCTTTATTTCACTGTGCAGTGTGTTTTTACAATATTACAAAAAAGGTTATTATACTTTTCCAGAGCTTGATTTTTGGTACCAGCAGGGCAGTGCCTGAGATTTCCTCTAGCTTGCATCAACTCTATTTGACATTTAAAGCAGATCTGCACTGTTGACAAGCCCATCACACCAATTATATGGTGTCAGGGTTGCTCATGCTTTGCCACCCTAAAGAGATTCTAGCCGTGTTTCCATTAATCCTTCAACCTGCCAATCTCACATGCAGGCTGAGGTTATGGGGCAAAGTGGCATCCTGGAAGTGTCTTATTCACTTCTTGCAGTTTAAACAGGATCATGATAACTAGCAACCATATACTGGGATGGGAGCAGAATTGCAGCAGTCCTGCTACAACTCAGCCTTATCACAGTGGTACTGAAAGCATTACCCATCGAGTTTATCCACACAGTCACTCTTTGTTTCCTTCTTTTTCTTTTTTTACCAATCAACTGTGGATTAATTCCTGGGTTGTTGTGGGGTTTTTGTTGCTTTTTTTTTTTTTTTTTTTAGTATGTAGCACATGTTGACATGTTGTCTTGGACCATAATTATGATTCTGGGCAATACAGTAACACAAATAAATCTGAGATTATTTATATCCAGTCAAAACTAAATTACCAGCTGATTTAACTAAAAAGCAAGAGAAGTCTTGTTTGTCACCATTTTAGTTTCTAAAAAATACTGAAATCTAAAAGGCTTTGCTCAAACTGTGGCCAAAATGTCCAAGATGACAGACGAATTTTTCCTTCTGGACTTTTGATCAGTATCAGGGCAAGAAGAGGAAGAAATGATGTAGTATTGTGAACACTTTCAGGGCTAACAACTATGTGGAACCATGTGCTGGTATCAGCATATCTTAATGCGACCAGCCTTTCACCTGGTAACTGATAATTCTCCCACAGCAAGCAGTAACTGGGCAGTAGGGTCAGGTCATGTATTGCCATGACCCTTGGATGAAAGAAAAAAGGAGCTATAACAGATAAATTAAAGTCAAATCATAGTTCCCCTAGGATTAGGTAACAGATAATTCTATGGTAATAGGAATAATAAAACTGAGAGAGATTTTGCAGTCTCACCCGTATAAAGTGAGCCTTGTAAAATGTCCACCAGGAAATGTATTACTCATTTTCTTCACAGGACTGCAATGCTGAATAATAGTTATTCAATCAGCTACTCTATCTGTCTCTCTCTGTTTCCTCTTCCTCCCATGAATCTTTTCCTAGACAGTATGTTTATGTATTAGCCTAATTCAAATATTTTCCATATAAAAAAAAAAAGGAGAGACAGAAAACACACAGTTCATCTGTAAGTGATATCTGCAAGAGCAGATACATTAGGTAGAACAAGGCCATTAACTAAAACTCAGCAACTTATGCTGGGTTGTCTCTGCTGCAAAATATGCTTCCTCTGGGGATATGATTTCCTAAATCATTACTGACTTGATTTTCAGTTAGTCACAGTCCTGCTATGGGAGTACAGTAGAGCTAAGATCCCCAGAGCAGGAAGCCATCTGTTTCAGAGTTATGGGTGGTTTTCTTTGGGCTGCCCCCTATTCAGAGACAGTAGGTATGATGATTGTCAGCTGACAATTCACAGATTGAACCAGGGACCAGCACATTTAAAGGGACAAATATTCTGAGTTAAAGCTTTATAAGTCATGCTATAGTAGTTCTTTCTTCTCTGAATAGGGTACAGGAGGACAATTGAAACAAGCCTCCTCCCAAGAGTCTTGATCACTACCATCTCGTCTGGTGAAGCACATCATGTTTTGCACACAGAGCATGCATGAAGCCATGCCTCCACTCTGCCTTCTCTCCACTCATGTTTTCTGAGTGTCATCTTCAACGTGGTGGTGCAAGAGCAGCAGATGCCCTCCCCTGAACCAGGACCATAACCTATGGAGTTATGTACAACATCTCCTATAATTCTCAAAGTTTGTCTGCATCAGTAAAACTGAGACAAATTAAGTGAAACAGTTGCACCAGGAAGTAATTTGGCCCTTGAAGTCCAGTTAGGATTTGAGAATAGGAATTTATGTGCGGTGAAGAACAGTTTGTGGAAATGTCTGGAACAAAATGCAAAGCAATTTAGATTACTGTGATAGTACAAAAGCGCTTTGTGTAGACAATTTAAGACATCTGCCCATGGTCCAGACATCTGTGTGCAATGAATACCATTTTTGAGCTAGCTCTTTATTTATCATTCAGTGATGTCCATTAATAATTGCTGCCCCCGTACAACCCTGTCTTTGTCTATACATAGTTATATATGGTTACTTGACAACTGTAATAAACAAGGAAAGAATTACATGTTCTTAAATTGAAAATACAATCTGTGATCTAGTTCTATTTCAAATATAGACAAACACATTTTACTCTTCCCTCCCATTCTCTCTCTTTGTCTATATTTGAAGATGCTATTGCGCATTTATATCCCTCAAAGTAATGGACACATAAACTAGCTCCTGTCATGTAGATGGGTCATGCAGATATACTCCTTTTGTATTTTTAGCTCATCTTCAGTTTCAATCCTCCTGCAATGCTGAAGAACCTGAAATGCTCCAGCCTATGCTCAGAAGCTGGGATTTTTCTCTTCAGACAGTTTTCTTTTCTTTGGTCACTTCCAATAATTATCTGGATTTATACTCATTATTTCACTGATTTGGAATCCTATCTTTCTCTGTTTGTGTAAAGTGTTCGAGATCTTTCAATATCATTTACTTATCTAGCAAGTCTTTGATGCTGTAAGAAGGAAGGAAATTTTGTTTGGCACAAGACCATGCACCGGTACTAATTAGACTTTGTAGCAACAGAGATAACAAAATAGTGTGTAATCAGCAGCAAATAAGCAGATTCGTTCCGTCTGTCCAAGTAATTCCATGTCTTATTATCAGTCAAAAAGAAGTAATATAGAACCAAGAGAGGAGTAATCTTCCCAGAGTATCTTTATAAAATTTAACTTGTAAGTCTAATTGTAATTTATTTAAATACATACAGTTTTATGCTTATTTATAGAAATCTCTAATGTTTAGTTCTTCAGTCTTGAATGAACAACAATCTGACCCTCTCTGATATTAGTGAGTTTTGGATTAGACTCTTGAAGTTTGGAGAATGAAGTTGTATGTGCTCCCAGTACACTGTAAACAGTGAAAAACTTTTTTTTTAATGATTGATTTATTTTGAAATTTGGAAGTGTTTTCAATTGCATCAGTGTTTATCTGTATTGCTCTGTTGATAGAACTCTATATTGCCGTTGGGGAAGAAGATAAGTTCAAATTTGGATGACATGTCTCCTCTCCCCAGAACTGGCAGCCATCCAGTGTTAAGTTAAAGGTCTCACAGCACTTTTCGTAACGGTTAGGAGACAACTCTGGCTTTTTGCCGGATTTCTTTCTTCTGTGGAAATAGATTCTAATCATAGAGAACCAAATGATGAATGGCCTTTATGCAGGACCATGAAATATATGGATAACGTCTGGGAATATCCCCATCTTGTGCAATGGATTGTGTAAGGAACCAGTCAGTCTCTTGTATATGGAGACTACCCTACGTATAAGGTCAGAGAGGCAAAATGGGCTTAACCTCCAATTTGACTCCACAACAGTCTATGCAAAAGACTATGCTAAAGAAAAAACATGTTGAGATTGGGGCAGTCTGCTTCAGATTTCTGTGTGATCTTGGAAGTCTCATCAATATCTACATCCCCCATTTATAAGACAGGGTTAATAATGTTTCACAGTGCTGTTAGGCAAGATACAAAAATGTTTGTGAACTGCTCATACACTACAGAATATGGGTACCAAACAAGCTATATAAATGGAAGATCATTTATGTTTTACTGTAGCAACATTATTTTAAATATAATCAATCTAGTTTTACATTGCCTTTGGGTAACTACAGGTAATATTGGCCCTAGATTAAGTATTTTATAGGAAAGAGAGAAGTTTGTGGCTTAAGGAGATACTACTCACATCTTTTCTGTGTTTCATATACCCCTACAGATTCTACAATAAATGTCATTGAACGTTCATCTGTTCAAGTCAAAAAAATGGCATTATGTCCTGGTAATAAGTTTGACATTTGTTTTACTCCCAAATAGAGAAAAAGAGCAGAAATAATGAAACACTTAGCAGAAGAGAAAGTTCAGAAGAACTGAACTTCAGTCTGGAAAGACGAAAAATTCAGAAGAAATTCAGTCTGCAAGAATCTAGGGGCTTCACTTCAGCTTGCTTTGATGTTGGGCTGAAATCTCTTGAGGTTCTGTGGTATCTTTTGGAGATTATAGAATATGTCTTTGCAGTTGGACTCAATGATCTTAAAGGTCTTTTCCAACCTAAATGATTCTATGATTCTATGGGGTCACTGCTCTCCACAGTAGGCCAAATTACCCTGCCAGACTTCCCCATCTGCAACACACTCTGGTGTCTTGTTGGATAACAGTCTGTCCCACTTCCTCGAAGATGTTGCATGGCAGGAGGATCCAGACCATAGAGAAGAACAGGAGATATTCAGCAACTGAACCACAGCTTCCATGAGGTACCATGATAGCTGATGACAATATGCCAATACTAATCATTTCAGAGTTGCAGACACTTAGTAGTTTGGCAGTAAGACATAGTAAGTTTTAATATACATACTGATGTCATCTTGCCAAAAAGAATTACTCTATAGTAATTACAATTACGGTTGAAGGATTTAGGGTGATGTTGAAATCCCAGGTTGAATGAGGAGTGTGGAAGTCACCTTTACCCAACACTAATCAGAACAGCTATGAGCCATTCAAGCAGAACAACATACACTCTCTGAACCTCATTTTGATTTGACCTTGACTTATACGTTAAGTTTTGATTCTTAATTTCACTCTGCTGACAGAAAACACTTATTCACAAGATTTCAGAATTTGAGTTTAATAAAAAGATTCATAAATCTTACTGATGTCATGTGAAAGCTCAGTATTTTCTACTGAAAACATCAACAGTTCTTTTTGCTTCCATTTCAAAAGAAGGAGCAGAAACTGGTTCTTTAAAAACCCAACAATTTATCATACAGTTGAATAGTTGATTATAATCTTACTCTTATCACAGGAAACTAAGAATTGTTCTGCTGAAATCAGTGAAGACCAGTTAGGACAAGACTGGTGTTGTATAACCCATGATCTAGCTCCGAACAGGTTCTGTAATTTTGTTATTTAGGTTGTAGGAAGGATGTAAAATTAGAGGTTCTTGAAGAGTTCAGGAGTGCTTTTAGTGCAGCTTGGTGAAAACACTTTTTTATTAGCTTATAGCTCTCCTCTCAGAATAGGCTATGATTTGACTATGCATTGTCCACAGTGGCAAAATTGCCTTAACCTCTTCCCTGCTTGCTTCCCATAATCTGGTACACCTTTCTGTCTTCATACTGCAAGGTGCTGCCCTCACAGGAGCATCATTTTGACTATTTATGGGGCTATGTTGTGGCTGACTGCACTACTGTTAGAAGAAAATAAATATTTTTGTAGTTCTAAATCAATACTGGCACAACTGGACACAAAGAGAGGAGCTGGGTTGTTTTGTTGTGTGGGAGGGACTGTGTAGAGATGGTGTACTGCTACTGGTAACAGATTGTCAAACAATGTACTTTCAGATGTTTTGACTACTTCTGCCAGTTATTGCAGAGATAGGCAGGATCTGGAAACTTTGAATAGTAGGGAGTGTGACTTACACTTCTCTTGAACTTAGATGACATGGCTGTAGTCAGAATGCCTAAGTGAGGCATCTGTTAAATGTGATTTGAATATGGCCTTTAACTACTAGAGAAGCCTCCTGAAAATTGTGGTTTAGATGCTTCATATCCGTGTCTGTTTATAAAATTACTATGTTACTGTGCTGAACTTGCAGGTCCATTTGTAAGCTTGAGCCTGTGATATTGCCCAGCAAGAGCAAGCCTGTCAGGAGACTCCTGACACTAAGAGTGGTATTAAAACAGGGGGAAGAGCTGGGAGTAGCAGCTTGCCATTTTTGTGCTACATACCCCAAACAACACATCAATATGCTGTTCCAGATTTTATACATATTAGAGGCAAGATTACTACAGCTTGAGAATAAAATCATGTTAGACTTAGTGACATGATTTAATTTTACATAAGTTGAAGGGATGACCTTTCAATGTTATTTTTAAATTAAAGAGCAGCACTCTGACATCAGGAGTAATGATGCAGCTTTTTAAACTATCTGTCAGCCTGATAATATTGCATATTACTCCAGTCGATGTCCCAGGACTGCTTTTAGAGCTCCTGTGTATAACAAGTGAATCCTGTATGGTTGCAAAGCAGTTGGCTTTAAACTCCTTTGCAGTCTCTTTATAGCACAGGACTGGGAAGCAATGCTGATGTTAAGCTGATTTTCTTTTGAGAAAGCACTATGTGCTTTGAATGTCTTCAGCTCCTTAAGGCGATGACTGTTGTTTTTTCCTCTTGCAAGGCAATGAGCAGTGGCTGGTGTTCAAGAAGTATTAATAAAAAACCAGTTTTGCTGCAACTAATTTAACTCAGATATTTGGGAAAATCCGAGTGTTATAGGGATCATCAAAGCAATTTTCATACAACTGTAGGGGTCCAAAACCTCATGTTTTGACACTGTGTTAGAACCCTCATAATTCATCCAGATAAATATTTCACTGAGTTCTGTATTATTTATTGCATTTGTACAAGGGGGTGCTACAGTGCCGTTAAACTTAAGCTCACTGTGGGATTCATATATCTTCCCATTAAGCAATCAGGTTGCTCCGTAGCTGATTTATAATTGACCTACCTGTTTTTACTTTGGTAAGTCCAGTCTCATCAGATGTACTGCTTGCATCTATGTTCATCTAGTGTTTCCACATTCAAACTGGGCATATAAATAGATGTTTGTTGCTGAAGGAAGCAGTTCTTAAAGCACCTGATTCTAATCACTGTAAGAAAATGGATATAGCATTAAAAGAGCTTTCGATCAGGGTATCTATTCACAGCTTCCTTTGTGCAAATGTTAAATGCTGCTACTTTAATTTAGAGGTTTTCCATATTTACTTGCAGTGGCATCCTTAAAAATCTCAGGACTGGAAAGAAGTTTATAAGTCCATAAATCCATGTACTTCCTCTATACAATTCATGTACAATCCTCTATACAATAATTTTCATCAGTTGATTAAAACTCACTCCAAAAGCAATCAAATTTTTTGCCCCTCTAACGAAAGAATGTTCCGGTTCTTTATTTCCCTGACATTTGGAAATGTTCTAATTTTTATCCAGATTATGTTCTTGAGCAGTTTATATTGATTTGTTCTTGTACCAGTACAGCTCTTGAGCCTGAATTACTCTTATTCACCTCCTGGTTTTATTTCTCATTTTCAGAAGGAGAAGTCACATTCACTATTACTCTTCATTTTGTGGACTGAAGTATCCTAGTCTTTCTCATCCTATCTTACGTTTGACTCTCCATTCTTCTGAACATCCTAGTAGCATATTTTTCTGTAATATGAATGATCAGAATACAGATAAAGTTATATATATATAAAACTATATATAATGATATGAGTGTTCCTCTGTCTCTACTGAAAATACCTTGAGGTTTTTATGGTCATGTTCTGTTGATGGCTCATAGCCATGGTGTGACCAATTACCTTAATGACATCTTTCTCTACTCTTTCTAGGCAAAACTCTGAGCAGATGGATTCAGAAAAAGGTGTATCTCCTTGCTGCATTTGAACTGTTGGATGTGACATGGCTCTTACCTTTAAGCAGCACAAAACTGCCCAGTTAATAAAGTTATATGAAATGTAGCTTGTTTACATTCAAAAAACTTCCAGAAAGGACAGAGAAACCCCACAAAAAAGGTATATGCAATGTGAAAAATAAACCAGTCATATGCACTAATAACCACCAGTACATCCTGTGATCTGCTTACTCATTCTTTGCTGGACATTAGACTTGATACGAGTTCTAAGCTGGGATTTCAAAGATGATAATGTTCTGGGTTCCGGGAGATTTTTGGGGAGACTATAGAGCATACAGAGCATAATGTAACAGAACATATTGCTGTTTGATGGAAAATTAGATAGCAGCCAAAGAAGACTTTGGCAAAGCAAGGCTTTACAGCTGATAGCAAAGCAGGGTAAAACACCCCATTTCATCCCCTTTCTCTACTCAACATCAACATTTTTAGCCAGTTTGTAGATGTACTGATGAGGATGGTTATCAATTCTTTTGAGGGCAGAACAAGCATTCTTTCTCAAACATCAATGTTTCTTCTTGGTTGTCTCACCGAGAATATGTTAGTGTCTCATCTGCAATGGGCTGTGCAGTCATTTTGTTGGTGCTGCTCTTTTGGTCAGTGCTTTACATAACTGCTAAATCACAAAAACATAATCATGTAAATATCCTTTGTCTTAACCAGAAAGAGATTTCCCTGTTCTTTAATCACACAGAATGCAATTCACTTTACTTTTAGTTCTCTGTTTTTAGTTTTTTAGCCTAACCCATTAGGCTTAAGCATTTCCTGTAGTCAGTCAGATGAAAATGAGCACCCCCAAAAAAGCAATTCTTCTTATCAGGTGTGTGTCTAAGATACATGGAATAAATCACTTGTCATTGACAGAAGAAGGTCCTAACTGATTATCTTAGATTGAAGACCTAACCTTTGAAGGGATGCAAATGGGTGAACTTCGTATCATTTTATTAAAATGCAGTATCTCTAGAGCTGAAAGTCTTCTGTATTAACCCTCTTTGGAACGTGCATAGTAATTGTGTCAATGGTCTGTCTCCACAGATTCTTCAGAATAGAAACTTTCCAAAATGTGGACAAAGTTCTTTTACCTTTTAATGCTCTATTTTATTTTATTTTATTTTTTTTCAGAACACATTAAGTAAACACAGTATAGTAATGAAGATGTAGTAGTCCCTTCATATACTCCAAAGATTTGATTTGGCTAACCCAGACCCACAAGAATGCCATGACTTCTTTCATTATTCATGAGAAGAGCAAGGTGGAATGCTTTCAGATGTAAATACCCTTACATCTCAATAATCAGTGCTATATGCCTGTATAGCAATATTGATTCCTGGCCTGTTTTTCTCTTATATATTGGAGGAAATCTTTGCAACTCTATCTTTCACCCACACAGTCAGTGACTGATGGAACGTCAGAGCAATGGACATGTCAAGGACTTCAGAGCTGATCAGAAATGCAAAGTAAGGACAAATCCCCATAGAAGAAAAGAAGGTTTAAAAGTTAAGCAAATTGAAACACTGCTATAGCTTTAACATTGCTCTATTCCTTTTAGTATTACCTTGCCTTCCAAACCCTGATTTTCAGTTTCTGCTATAGCCCCGTCTGTCTTATCCAATCGTCAGGATTTCTTCCTTTGTATTTGATTGTATCACATCTACCCACATGAAGTTATGTGCCTGGACTGAGGTTCCTAAGGGACTACCTTAGTAACACTGAATAGTAATAGAGTTGAAAACCGAGAAAGACAGCAAAGGAGAAATAAAAAAATAAAGAGAAAGAAGGCTGAAGAAAGAAGGCCCCACCTTGTACTTCATCTTCCTAAGCAAGCCCCCAAAACTTGTAGGAGAAATGAAAAGATTACGTATGATCTTTCTTCATCATTCTTTACAGATGTCATTTTCCCACTGAAAGACCTTATCTTCTTTTACCTAACTATGCTTTCCCATTCATTTTTTTTTTTAAAAGGAGTAGCACTGTAAAACCCAGTGTATTTGTTGTAAGCAAGAATTCAGTTGTGACAGGCAAGATAGATTATATATCCAGTGTGTAATTACTGTATTAGTAGCCTGTGTAATGATAGCTGCTGCATTCAGCATTTCCACATGAGTTGTCATTTTTATATTGTGCTTCCAAGGCCCTACTTTAGACCTATTCTGCTACAGGTCATATTGTAATTTCAGATTAGTTTGAGTTAGGAAAGGTACAAGGAATTTCCATCTACCTCAGTAAATACTGATTCAGTAACTTGATGTCCATCATCTTATATTAAACAAGCTTCTGTATTAATATATTTTCAAAATAAATGGAAAACATACTTTCAAGAAATGGAATATGCTTAATGCATATGTACATTTGACTTATTTTCCTAAGAAATGTGTCAGTACCCCACCAACCAAGGAGTAGCTGGCACTGATAAATTTCTTTCCTTCTGCTTGCTTGAAGATCTGGTATGGTTCACATATTCCTAGAAATATTTATGTATGCTTAAATTCAAATGCTAGCAGTATTCTCTTCTGACTACTTATACTTTACTACCAAACTCAGCATTAAAAAATCAGTAAAAATCTCTGGAGCTCTAAGTTCTGTTCCTGGCTCTGTAGCAGGTGTGGTGTTTCCTTGAGTTACTGGATAGTGCTGCCTCACACTTTTTAAAACTTTTTATCTTTCTCTTGGTAATACTTTGTTATCATTAGAAATACGCTATTTAGTGAATTGAATGTGCTATGTTGTGTTATATGAAGTTAATTTCTCAAGCTAATTAAGGAGGGACCCTATCATTTACAAAGAAAGTTTGTCTTCCTGAACTAAACAACAGAAGTTGTAAATTCTTATTGATCTTCTTAAATCAGAAGAGCATAGACAGTCCCCAGACTGAGAACACAAAAGTACAGGAGTGCTCTGATTCCAATCTGCCTCTCACTTGTGACAATGTAAAAATATAATATTACAACAGTAGTTCCTGTGATTTGTATGAGAGGGAGAACCGAGCCTCTGTGGATGTAGCACAAACCGCATGTAAAACTCAACTGAATGAGACAATTTGCATCCAGCCAGGGCGCAAATGAAACCCAGAGTCTTGCACTGAGAAACACGTCAATGGGAGAGTGAAAAGCTGTGATCCGTATGGGTGGTTGTGCGGCAAGTGACAGCTCCCTGTGTCCACTGGTGTGGTGGCCGTGGATGTACATCAGCAAGCGCTGCAGGGACTGGAAGTGGTGTTGCAGTCCCTGTCCCACGTGCCCTCCTGCAGGCTGGAGTGGGTGCGATTGCAGCAGGCAGAGCAGATCAGATTCAGCTCTCGCTGACAGAAGAATTGCCATTCTAATTGCCTTTTTTTTTTTTTTTTTCCTTTTCTTTTCTCCCCAAAAAAGCACCTAAGGCAGAGTTACTCCCACTTTGTCCTACAGCTGTGCAGTTTAAATTATGAGCATTTGTGGAGGAAGAACATTGAGTCCATTTGCCTTTAATAGGGTCTCCCTGGTGTAACTGCTGACAGAGTTTGGTTGAATGAAGGCAATTCAGGGAAGAAAACAAATAGGGGTAAAAATGGCCAGCCCCTAGGGATGGCAGCATTACACAAACACAACAAACTCATGCACAACAGTGCTCAGGGCATTGTTGTTTCCAGTTTAGATTAGCCAGTGGCCGATTGACTTTGGATAGGCTCACTGCATGCTTTAGAGAGCCATGAAAAGGATGTGAGCCATTTTATGGGGGGTCACAATCCCTTCCGATGTAACCATATGTTCACCAGCACAAACTTTTCACTCTATTCACTCCACTGGTGAAAAACTTCTCATCTTAAGAGGGATTTAAAACAACAGTTTTGTCTTAAGTTATTACCAGCAGCTTTGAAGGAGTTAATATTTGTAAAAACTAGTCTGGACACTTTGTAATGATTTGTTCCAGAATACATATATTTCTGGTTGATGTTTGGCTAGAGCTCAAGATACTGGGAGCCAACCTTATATATGCCACTTTCCCTAACAGTCTTCATCTCACAATCCTCTTAAACCAGTGAGCAACAGTTAACACCATTTTGTAATACTGTAAACCACTGCAGTGAAATGAAGATGATGGTGTTATAGCCTAGATTTCCCTTCATCTCTTTTCCCCACTGCCAGCAGCTAAGCTCATGCCCACTATAAACAGCTGCCAATAAGTTTTCCTACATCAGGAAGCTAGAAATGACCTCTCTCCTTTTCCAGATGAAAGAGTCAAGCAAATTCCAGGGCGTGTTTTCAAATGAACCTGCCAAAAACCTCAGTCATCCCTCTGTGTAAAAGCATGATCACAGCTCAGAGGAGTTGCTGTGTTTTAGTGGAAGCACATGAAAAACTGCTTTGTAAGGGAAGATGCTCCTTCAGACAGCTCAGTGCTCAGACACTGCTTATGTGAAAAGAAACCATGATGCATCAAATACAAAAGCAAATGCAATTGCTAAGTCTTGTGATATTTCTTGATGCAGATAAAAAAAATAATAAAAGTGTCTGGGTCCGCAGAACACTGGGAGGAGAGAACTGGCATTTCTAAATGTGCTGCCCCCAAAGGACTGGGTCTGTTGTCCAGAAAAGAGCAATGCAAGATCATGCTGACGTAAGGAGCTGTAAGTTATGATAATGCACATTGCAGCTTGACGGGCTTGGTGAGAAGCCAAGACAGCACGTTTCTGCCCTCCATACCAGGCAGAACAGGACCATAGAACATACCCAGTGGCCACAACAGTGGCTAAGGATAGAGTCGCCCGTGCCACCAGGTGTGTTGACCTGAGCGATGAGCCCACCACATCCCCCTGTGCCACTACAGATCACGCCGGGTGTTACAGAAATATATGTGCCCTTGCTGCCCAGGGAGCTGCTGCTCACCTTCCTGGGCAGTTTCCAGCATCTCGCATTCTCTCCTGTGATGGCTTAGGTTGTGTAACCATCTGATGGGCTGCTGTGCTGCAGTATCATTTCCAAAGTCAGTAACAATATTTCTGCGGGATCTTTCAAATTTTATGCTGAAATCTCCAAACGACCCACTAAGATGACCTCATTTATCTTCAAGAAGTATTCTGTTCACATTGTTGTATTTGGATAGTTCTGAGAAATTCACTCTGCACTCAGTGCTTTGCTTCCTCACAAATTTTGTGTAACTAAATGTCATTCAATGCAGGCCATTATGTTTGATGTTAACACACTGCTGGTTAATTATGTTTTCTGAAGAAACACATAGCCAAAATGCAGATTGCTGTGCGCAACGTTAAAAGTTTGATGTAATATCTGAACAAGACATATTCTGCAGTGATTAAAACTTCAGTGATCAGTGATTAAAACTTCTATGATTAATGAAACAGGAAGGTGATAATGTACTTATTAGTGCAGTTATAAACCATAACTTGTAAGAAAAAGAACTCTTTCTGCACAGCAATAGTAATTTAAGGGAATACCAGTAAACACAATCAGGGAAATACATTATCTCAGGATCCTCACTCTACTCAGTCTTCATAAGTGAGGACACTTATAAGACTTCAAAATTATTACCAGGAACACAACAACCTAGTGAGTATTTATGTTGACTTTACAAGAGGTCATTGAATAATTTTCCTTAAAACATGTAATGAATTCTAAAAAAACCTACAAACAAACCCTCCGAAAACCAGGGGAGAATTTTCTTTAACATTTGTGCATGATTTTTTTCAAGATAATATTGTTTAGGAAAAAAAACTTGTCAGAAATAGTTACTAAGCAGGTTGGTTTTGGTTTTTTTTCTTTTCTTTTTTCTTTTTTTTTTTTTTTTTCAAATCCTGCAGTTGGTTATGATGATGTTGATTGTTTAGAGGACTGTTTTTAATGAAAAGTTTGGAAAAGTTTGCCAAAAGTACTGAAAATACTTTGTGTCAAAATTTGTAACGAAGGAATAACCCTCCACGTTCATCTTCGGTAATTTTCAAAACGATGCCAGTGGAATAGGCAAAATGTTCCATTCTGGAAGGCTGTCGCGGCTGTGCTTTGCAGTTACACGCGGAGCTGGCCGGGCTCCCCATTACCCTCTGCCTGTCATCAAGGCAGAAATGAGCCCTGATACAGACAATTTCTTGGGGGCACAACACGGAGAAGAAATCACTTCCCTCTGCAGCGTGTGGGGGGACACTCCAGGTCTCACGCTGCATAGCCGGCAAATGACGCCGTGTATTTGCCACTTCAGCAAATCAGCGGCAGTGAATCCATAGCAGATCAATCCCCTTCGCGTTCTCATTATCTGCGTGGTACTTGGCACCGTTGCTGCACAAAAGCGGGGAGGTAGAAGCCGAGCAGCCCAGTTTGCGGGGCCCCGCGGCAGCCGCAGAACTTGCTCGGCCGCGCTGCCGCAGCCCAGGGGCCGGCGGGGGCTCCCTCCAGCCCGCCCCCACGGCCCAGCCCCGGCAGCAGCACCCGCTCCAGACGAGCTGCCCCTCTCCCCGCGTCTCCCTCCGAGCCGTGGGAGAGAGGGGATCGCCTGGTGGTGCCCGGTAGGTGACCGCGGGAGGCAGCGGTGCAGCCAGGTCCCCACGCGTGTTCAGGGGCCGGGGGCCGGGTGGGTGCGGGACGCCCCGAGGGCACTGAGCGGGACCCACCCCACCCCGGCGGCGGAGCGGGACTCGGTGTGACACCCCACCGATGCGGTGCGGGAACGACAGGCGAAGTGCGGAAACTCTCCGGAGGAGGAGAGGGACCCGCCGGGAGCGGTGCGGGACCCCCGGGGGCACGGAGCAGGATGCCCGGCCGCGGAGACGGACTTCTAGGGAGCACTGGGCGCGACGGCCCGGGCATGAGCGGGACCCCCGGGCGCCAAGCGGGACCCCCCAGAGGCAAGGCGACCCCTCTCAGGCACGCTGCGGGACCCCGGGGTGCGGAGCGGGGCCCCCCGAGGGCGCTGCGGAACTCTCAGGGGGCGGAGGCAGCGCGGCTCCGCGGCAGCGCCCGCCCCGCCGGGACAGCGCGGGTCCGGTGCGGCGCTGGGACGGGAGCGGGGCGTCGGGGCGGGGGCCGGGGGATGCCCGGAGCCGGGGTGGGGACTCGCCTGATCCCGCCCGCCGCCGCCTTCCTTCCCCTCCCACCGCGGGCTGCGCGGTGCGGCCCCGCGGTGCCGGGCGGAGCGCGGCGGGGCGGCCGGCGGCGGCTCCGCAGCTCCAGGTAGGCAGCGCTGAGCGCTCGCTGCGCCCCGGCCCGCGGCCGCGCTCCCCAGCGCGGCGGGGCCGGCGGCTTCGCGGCCCGGCGGGGAGGGAGAGCGGCCCGGCACGGCGCGGCGCGGTGCCGGAGGTGCGATGGTTCCCGCTTGGGTTTCGCGGGGCAAACAGCCGGGGGAGGAGGAGGAGGAGGAGGAAGCGGGGGTGCAGCCTGGTGCGGGGGGAGCCCCGGCGGGCTTCCTTTCTCCGCCGAAGTCTTGCCCTGAACTCTCCGCTCGGGACGTGCAGCCCCTCGCCGGCGCCCCGAAAGGAGGCGGCTCTGGGGGGGTCGGCGGCGACGGGCACCGCTTTGCCCCCCGCGGGGGGACGGGGCGCTGCCAGGGCGGCCGCGGTTTTCCTGCCGACTTCCCCGCGGGTGGTTATTAATGGCTTGTGCGGGAGCGGATCAATAGAGATGCCTTTGAATCCCTTTCGCATTGCAGAGCTCTGCCTTGCCTTTTAAAACCACATTTAGATTAAAAAGTAAACTATATTTAAGCAGTCGTGAATCTCTACAGTAGCCTCTATGGCTACAGAAATGTGGGAGAAGTCTCTTCACTCTGCGTGACTGACTTAAAGCAGACTTATGAAGTTGGGGATAGTTCACCTGATCTCAGAACCAGGTGGATTTTGAAGGGGCTTTCTCTTTTTATAAAAAAACTTTTCTTACATGCTTCTGTAAGACATTGAAAATCCTCACCGCTCGTTTTCTGGATTTTCTTGTCAGTGAGATAGCCCTGTCTTGGTATAATTTCTCTTTTGCCTAATGCAAAGCACAACTGCTGGTTATTCTGGGAGCTGAACTCAGAGTGTCTGCTGGGGAAGGTAGACCTCAAGATCTGAGCAGCGGCAGTGTATTGATTCCATTAGCAGAATTTACAGATCTACCGACAGATCGCTTTTAACACAGTCGCTTTCCCAGAATTAAAGTTCTCCTTAGAGCACCCGTCGCTGGTCTAGGCCAATAGATGGCATAAGGTACCCAGGCTAACATCTTGAGAGGACAGAGGAGGCAAGAACACACTTGGTACCTGAGCCAGGATTTTCAGAGGGTATGTGTGAGTCAAATTCTAGGTGTCTGACTTGGGATAACTTGGGAAGATCTCATTTTCAGAGGCACGTCCTGGGCCATGCATTCTTATTTTCGTCAGTCACAACTGCAGCATTTTCCAAAATCCTTCTCTGCTCTAAGCAGTTAGGGTTAAATCATCCACAGTTTTAGTAGGATTTGATCAGTGTTGATATCCTAAGCTCACTAGGAAGCAGGGGTCTCTTTTCAAGTTTGCGAGGTGTGTTTAGTATCTGCTGCCGGGGGGGAGCTGCCCATTGCAGCAGAGTTGAAACTAGAAATCACTTGTGATGACAATGAAGGGGTTTTTTACAGAGAATTGTATCCTCTCTGCGTTGCCCTCTACTTTTCTAGATTTCATTGCTCAAAAAGGTAGTACTTGGGGGAATGGAAGACAATTGGCTAATAAGGAAAAAAAACTTAGTTTCTGTATCTAAACTTATGCTGGGATGGAACTGTGGGTAGACAAAGATGATTTTATGTTCTGAAGTTGTGTAAATTATTGGTATATAGATAGGTATCTAAAGGATGATAAAAGAGCTTTAACTGACAGTAATCATACCTAGCTTTTATATGGTGCTTATTATCTATAGATTTCAAAACAGTTCTTTTTATAAAGAGGTGCAGTATTGTTATTTCATTTTTTTTTTAGTTGCAGGAACTGAAGAATGGGAAAGGTCCAGAAATAGTATCCAAATTTCCTAAATGACAGTTCTTTACTTCTCTGTTAGACCTTCTTTATACAGGCTGAGCAGATTTGTCTAAGTTGATTTTAAAATAAGAAAAATCTATATGTATTCATAGCAGAGGACATTAAAACTCATTTTGAAGAGACCTTCTTCCTTGAACACTATATCTAAACGTCTGTGTCTTACTATCAGTCTCAGCACTAAGGCAACCCACAGAAATGGTAACAGCCCTTCAACTTCCTATTTGTGAGTGTGGGTAAAGAAAATCAATGAACAGCAGTTTTCAGCTGAACTGACGCAAACTCCAGTATGATCCCTAGCATTATTCCTGAGACAGGTGAGGTCAGAAGTTTTCCTGAGATGTCCTTTGTAGAATCAGAGAGGTCCTGAAGCAGAAGCGTTTGTTTGCTCACTCTCTCTAGGACTTAGCAAATTTCCCAGGACAAGAAGAATAAAACCACCTCAAACCTGAACAGATGATAATTCAGTATTAAGTCACCAGTATTGCCTTAGTTGTGCAATTACAGCTATAAGCAAAGTAAAATCAACTATTAATGCTCAGTGCCAAGACCATGGGCCAGGTTCAGCCTCAATGCAAAACAGGGTTCAGCAGTGGCTGAGCTGAGCTGCAGAGGCACGTTAAACCCATATAGAGAGTGGAGACAGCTGGGCTTTCCCTGCTCAGCGTTGGTGCATCTGCCAGAGGTGTGCTCTTTGTTCTGGCTGAGCCGCCAGCAAAGCCAGTGCTGGACACATTGCCTGCCTCTGTGCTGGGATCACTGCCAGAGACTGCTGCCACCGCTCCTGTGGCTGCCTGCTATTTGCATCCCTCCTCCTTGCCAGCTGAGCAAGCCGAGCCCCACATGCTCTCAGGTGAAATAAGTGCTGGTTCACAAGGAGTGCATGTGAAAGGCAGATGCTCTGCAGAGTCTGATGTGAGCTAGGATCAGAGTGAGAAGCAGCCTGTATCCTGTTGGGCAACATCGTTCCTAATAGCATGTCCTTCCTCTTGGTTACTTGAAAACAGGTTGTGGCCACGCTTGCTTATTGTCTTTTCACCCAGAATCCTTTTCTAGCTAAGCCCATTTCTTTGCAGCATGCCTTCTGTCTAAGGGCTTTTGATTTAAAGAACTTGTTTACTTGCTGCTGGGCACATATATTAAAAAGACCTGCCCAAGGCTAATGATTAGAAACAAGGCTCAAGTCTCTGAACTTGCATCATTCCCTGCTTTGCAAATTTTCATTTATGGGATGTCTGCCAAGGACACATAATAAAACAGAGCTCATGAATAAATAAAATGCATTAGACTAACCTGTGAATATTTTCTTCTTATCTTCTCTTTGCCCCATCTCTTTGTTCTTCTTTCTCGCTCTTCATCCATTTTTTCCTATTTACCCTCTTTCTTCCTTTTAATTTATGGCATCATCTTATTTTCTTCCTGTGTTGCATCTTTACTTTCTGAGGGGAGGGACTCTCCCTGCCACCAGAAACTAGGCAGGATGCTGTCTGATTGCCCTTGTCTGGTTCTGTGTAGAGGGTCAAATCCTCAGCTGATAGAAACTGTCCTTGACCTGTTCCAGCCAATGGTTCTGCACCAGTTAATGTCAGGTGATCATCTGCTCCAAGGTGTGACCCCAATATCCTCCTCCATTCTTTACCATTTATCCTTTTTTATACCTCATTTCCTTCTGACCCCTTTTATTTTTCCATCTTTTACTGATGCTTCTTCCCTTTATACTCTACTTTTCATTTTATTTGAATATGTTCTATTCTGTCTTGTCTTACTGTCATTCATAACATATCTAAAGTCCTAACAGTAGTGTGTTAAACTGCTGTCATGTGTCACTTATGGATAACGTGCTCATTTTGTCTTAGAAGGGAGTTCTGTATATGACAGGTGCTTGTAATGGTTTTCTTTTGTTTTGTTTTTCATTGCACTCCAGAAGAGATGACTTCTAAAATACTTATCTTGCTCGGAGATGTAGATGGTCCTTAGTTTCTGAGAGAGCTCATTCCACAGTTAGGATCTTATTTTCAAGAGAGATTTGTCTTCTGTAAAGATGAACTTTATCACTTATGTTAGAAAGTCCCATTGTGCTCACTGTTCTTGTTCTGGAGCTTAGTTTACTCTGGATTCAGGCCACTTGCTGTGTTACAAGTAAAGCCTGAGACCTTGAATTTCATGCACTAATCTGCAAGGAGCTAGGGTAAGTCTGGAGTAAGCATGGCGGTCTCTGTGGTTGAAGTGTTGGTGATGTTGATATAAAGGATCGTGGAAGGCTTCACTCATTTTGGCCTCTCTAAACTGTTACCCTCACTGATACCTGTCTGCTAGGTACTCCTGATGTCCTTGGTCTTAGCATAATTTTCCATTCTCTATCCCTTTATCTGCAAGCTCTCCAGTTCATCTTCTCACCCTTCACACTGAAGTGCCTTACATATTTTGCCTTCCCATCCCTGGCAGGTGAGTGGGGATTGAGGTGAGATTTACCAGCTCTCATAGCTGCTGAGGAATTACTGGGAGGGGGCACAAGGGTAGGCCATTATGGCTCAGCCTGTTGGACTCCCTTCTGTTCAGAGGGGCCACGTGCCCTGACTGCGGACATCAGCCTGACTTCAGTTTGCTCTGTGTCTGTTTCCATCTCTTCCAGGTAGGTTTATGTCTTAAAGATTGAACTTGGACAGGGTGAGCTGCCTGATTTTGATGCAGCAGAATCGATCCACCTGTGGTGGCAGTCAGGCAGCATTGCACCATCCTTATCTCTGCCAGCAGCAGCAAGAAATTCAGTTGTCACCTCTTGCTTTGTAAGGGGTTGTGCTGGTGAGGTATGAGTGCTCTGGAGGTGTACCTGTTCTGCTGGAGCCATGTCTTGTTCTGAACAGGATTGTCTTGGGGTAAAGGCTAGTAGATAAACTTTTATTTTCTTCTGTTTTTTCCAAATGTTTTGGTCTTACCAGCCTGCCAGCAAAAACCAGCAAAGGCCATGTGGACAAAATGGACTGTGGCTGGTTTAAGGAGGGTAAGTTATTTATTGTCTGAGACAGAGAGAATTTTGCTTCCCCTATTTTTCTTCCTCTTTTGTATAATTTTGTCCTTTGTTCATCAACTTGGACAAGCAATTTAGATGCCAACTGATATCTTGAAAACTGGTTAATTCTTCCACATGTTTAATCATTATAGCCCAGTGCTACTCTAATGGCAGGTTCAGAGCTCAACAAGAGGATTGTTTGTATTCTCTTCTGGTTCTCACTAAAAGCAAAGCAAAGACAGAGTCTTTATGGACTTGAAGTAGAAAATGTTGACCTGCTGTGTGACATTGAACAGGTCACTTCTCAAGTCTCACGTTCAGCTTCCAAAGTATGGAGCTCAAGGCATCCTCCTCACAGCACTTTTAAGTCAATAAATTGCTGTGAGATTTATGGACAAAAACTTGTCTTGTATGTAATAGTCTTGCAAAACTTAGTATTAGCAATTTGCTGCCCCATATAGGAGGCATTTCATATTTCTCTGGTTTTTTGTTCTTTTTCTCTGAGCATAACAAATTGATTGCTGCTCTTCATGTAACTACAGGCAGGTTACCTGTGGGAGGCAGATAACCAACTCAGGAAAAATCTATGACAGCTTTGATTTGCATGGAGGAGTTAAGACACAGCCTGGGTAGTTTGATAAAAATTGGAAGCACTTCTAATAGCTCTCCTCTGCTCCTTGCTTCTACCTCCTCTCCTTGAGCTGATGCTGATTCCAGCGGTGTTAAGTGCTGTGAAGGCTTCAGCTCAGAAACCTCCTTCATATTGCAGAGAGCAAGGGAATTCTCACTTTTGACTTTAGTGAGAGAAGAATCAACCTCATAACTTGTGAGATGCAATGATAAATCTACAATGTTTCTTTAGTGTACAGTTGTTCTCATTCAGTATGTTAAAAAGGGGGATGAGTGGAGGGTTGGATGTGTCCTAAAGAAGACTCTTTTTTATTGAAGGTTTTATTATATCTTTTATCTTTTTTTTTAATTAAAATTCTGCAGTTATCTGAATCATTGTAACTGCTGACTTAACTGGATTACGATTCCAAAGATGGTTTGTAATTTTATGAACTCTATTTATTGCGAGTTGAAAGAACAAATAGAGCCATAAGTTAGGTTTTGATTTTGAAAATAAGTAACTCATTACTGCAGCGCAAATTTAAATCAGTCCTCCATGTTTTAGCCCTAGCTAGTGACAAGCATTGAATGATGGTTTCAGCATGACATTTTAGTGGCAGACACCTTTTCCCTGAATAAACTGCTGAAAAGGATGCTGCCTTGTATATTCTTCTTAAGCTAAGAAGATCTGTGTGTCTCCCTGTCCAGTGCAGTGTTTGCACTGAAAAGGACAGCCAGTATGGATCAATAATGCTCTTTTAATTCACCCATGAAATTGATAAAAGATTGAGCTGAACAAGGGGGATAGCATGGGTCCTTGCTGTTATTTTAGCTTAGTGCCATTAGTCTGGAAACAGTAATGGTGTTTATGATCTCATTTTTTGTAAGCTGTTCTTTTCAGGGAGTTGTGACTTTGTTTTACTGTTTTATGTGTGTTAGGCCAGGCAGAGAGCAGTTTTTCCCACTTATTTTGATTGATTTGTTAGGATGACAGAAAAGTACAAAACTAAGGACAAGGTAGCTCTTTGGGTCTTGTAGTATATTTGATACTCAAATAAGAGTTGTGGGACACATTGAAACCTGTGAATCTTAAAAATGGGAAAAGCTTAATGTGCAAACCCTTGATGCTAGGCAAAGTGCTTATTCCTGGCTCTCTGGGATGCTCCATCCATCTTCTGGCCATGAAGCCAGCCTTTTCTGAGAAGTCTTCTGTAAGTACTAGAGGCAGGGGATGTGTTTTAGCCTTCTTAAGCTACCAGTTATACTTGGAGCTGCGCAAAAGCTCCAGTTCAAGGTAATACCCAAGTACAAGTTTATTCATTAGCTTGTAAGAAATCCGGTGTGACTTGAAAGAGACTCTTTCTGCTTGTGTGTATCCACCTCTATCTGAAAACTTTGGACTGAGTCTGAGGTGGCACCTCTGACGGCTCCTGGCCCTAGGCCTGAGACTTGGATCTTAGGCAATCAGACATGTTTCTCTTTGTGATAAACCTTACTGATTTCAGCTGGTATCAAGTATTTATGTATTCAGATACAAATGTAATTTAAAGATCTTTGGGGCCCCTGGCTCCTGTGGGAAACTGCTACAAAAATGAAGTGAGAGGCAGACGTCAACATTTTTCTCTCCAAAGTTTTACTGAGCACATACTGAAGTACTTCATTCAAACATAGATCTAAAGAATGAAATGTAATTTCAGGTGTCATCTTATTCCTCCTAGTGATTTGTGGATTAACGCTGCTGCTAAAGCCAAACAGGTTTTTGCTTAAAGTGCTGTTTAGTGGTACTTTGCTTCAAGCAGCAGCTTATAAAGGGAACTGCCAGCTGAGAACAAATATGTACTACTCTTAAATTAGTTTCTTTCAATGCACTGCATATGCTTAATTAAATGTAATTCCTTCTCTGAAGATGTGTAGTCAGGTTCTCAGATCTTCCTCTGGACCTGTTGATATGAACTGCCTCCATATTGTGGTGCCTTCAAAATCCTTGGGGGTCATTGTGGGAGTTTATGAACTTGTCTAGCTGAAGTTTAGCCCAGGCAAAAACCTAAGAAATCCCTCATCCTGTTAAAATCTTCTACAAAACCTCTGCTGATTTTGTGGAATTAGGATTTACCCAGTCACATGTCTTCATTTTTCTTCTTTGGACGTTTGTATGGGTCATCTTAGACATTAGAAAGATATGTTTGTAAAGACAAGGTGGGAGAAGGAAGGGGAGGAAGGTCTGTTTCTGGCTTCTGAAATTCTTTCTAATTTGGTTTGGCTTTATATTGTGTTCCAAACATTCTGTCATTGGAGGGAAATAGTAAAAATTACACCTGAGTAACTTTATAGGGCCTGACATTGGGTTGAGTAAATGGCTATATTGTTATGAGCTGTGCAAACACATGTATTAGTATTGCCAGAATCCAGCCTACGCACATAAATAGTATCTTAGAAGTTGTGCCAATGTGCAGTATTATTTTGCATATGTAAATTCAGGTGTTAGTAGCTACTCAACTCTTCCTGAAAAAATGTTGGGTAATAAGACTGACAGGTGCTGAGATGAATTGCACTAGTAGGACTAATGCTTATTTGGTGAAAAACTTATTTGCTGGCTGTTCCTTTTTGTGTACAATGACAATGCCTCGGCTATTTCTATGACTATTCTGTTGAACAGTGGTGCAGTGATGCAATTTTATATTTTAGCCTGCCATGTACTTGATTCACACATTTTCCGGCAAATTTCCTTTCTTGTTGAATGCTTTGTGGGGACAGCTGAATTGAAGTAAGCGGGGAAAATACCTTTGGTCTTTGAGGACTGAGATGGCTAATACTGCACTGATATGCTGATGGGATACTGTTAAAAGGGATTTCAATATCTTGGAGAAACTCCATCTGGGCTGCAGTAGCCCCGTGCAACAGTACAGCTTGGGTGACTGACTGAATGGAAAGCAGCTCTGTAGAGAAGGACGCGGGCATCCTGGTAGACAACATGTTGAACACAAGTGAGCAGTGTGCCCTCACAATGAAGGCCAGCTGCATCATGCTGGGTTTTATTAGCAAGGCTGTAGCCAGCAGGTCCACAGAAGCAGTTGTTACTCCCTGCTTGGCACTGTGAGACTGCATCCGAAGGACTGTGTCCAGATTTGGTCTCTACACTACAGACACTGACATACTGGAGTGAGTCCTGCAGAAGACCATCAAGATGGTTGGAGGTTGAAGCACAGAGCATACAATGAGAGGCTGACAAAGATGGGTTTGTTCAATGTAGAGAAGAGAAGGTGCAGGGGAAACCTTACTGTGGTCTACACTTACCTGGTGGGTAACTTTTCTGAGATGTACAGCAATGGGATGCAAGCCAGTGAACTCAAGTTGGAAAAAAACCCCATCTGATTAGACTTTAGGAAAAATATTTTCACCATAAGAGGGGTCCAACACTGGCCCAGGTTGGCCAGAGAGGTTGAGAAATCCTGGAGATACTCAATTGGCCCTGAACAACCTGCTCTAACTGGACCAGCTTTGAACACTGGGATGGACAAGATGACCTCTAAAGGACCTTGTCAACACAAATTAATATGTGATATTACCTGGAAAGTCAAGAGGAAGGGTGAAACAAAGCGATGTCCAGTATAGGAGTGGTGAGCATGTGTCCCAAAATCTGAGTGCTCTAAGAAGTTGAAGATTTTTAAGGCCTAAGTATGGGTAAGGTTTACACAGTGTCTCCGAACAATATGTCCCAGAGGTTGGTCTGCATCTAACATTTCTGTAGCACCATGCTACAGTCTGTCTCTCACTCTGAGATGGCACCTGATGGACACAACTGACTGGCTTGACCGGTAGCATGCTGGACCAGCTGCTCCCAGTGTTGTCTGGAAGGCTATGTCCAAGTCCTCTTTTGCACTAAAGGTTTCTATGCTCCAGAAAGTTTCTCTTGCAGGTATTCTCTCCAGCTGCTTCCACATATCCTTTCTTAGCGTGTGGCCTCATGTCATGCTTGCTCACACATTGTAAAAGTTACTTGGATGCTTTGAAAGTGATTGTTGGATCAAAGCAGACTGCAGGACTTACATAAGTGAGATCTGGAGCTCTGATTCAGAGTTGTCTTGGGTCAAGAGAATTTTTTTTTGAACAACACAGACTCCTTTAGTGAAATTAACATGCTTCAAGCAAAAATGTTTTTACAGTTTTTCAGTTGAAGGTTTCAACCAAAATATCCACAATAACAATTGCTTGTGTTCTTGTTGCCTAAGAGACTCTGCAAGTATCTTGGAGAATTTCACTGTGATAAAGGAAACCTTTGTTTATCTCTGAGATTAATAGACTTTTTTCAAAACATATAAAAATAAATACCATGTAACTTTAGCTACTCAGACTGATGAGTAAAATTAGATATGTAGGAAAGGAAGAAACTGAACTGTTACAGAGAATTTATAGATAGCCTGTTTCTGCTGTCCACCCCCAGTGACTCCATCCCATTCCAAATCTACTCTAAGTATATAAATCCATGAGCGTGAACTGCAGCACAATATGCTTAAGTAGATGTTAGGAAAATAATTTTGAGATACCAAGGGCATTCGAGCACTAGACTAGATTCCACAACCTGTCTGGGCAGGCTTTATTGATATTGTAAATAAACATCTGTCAAAAATTGTTTAGGAATAACTGATCCTGCCTTGAGGTGGGGGACGAATTGAATTGTATTACTTTTCAGGGTCCATTCCTGACCTAATTTCTGTAGTCGATAGTACATTAAAAATGTAGCCATTTTATTTATAAATAAAAAACCCCAAAGTAACTGAGATACACCCATAACAATATTGTGGGGAGAGAATTTTTATAGGCAGCTTATCCCAAAGCCAGGACTTCACAGAATAAACCTATAATGTATTCAGAAGTTATGGGTAGCCAGTTGGATGGTTTAGCACTGTGCCATCTGTGGCTCAATTGCCCTTTTAACTATTTTGGTCCTGTGTCTGAGTGCTAGTGAAGGTGTGATTGGTAGCACAGGTAGGACAGATTTCACATGTCTCCTAACAGTTTTTCTTGCTATGATATGTTACAACATAGTCCTGGGTTTTATGTTTATAGATGTGTCTTCCTAGCGTAAGGTGGAAGAGCCCTACTTTATGAGGTGCATAGATTTGTCGTTGTTCAGAACAACTTCTTCATCCAGTGAAACTGACTGTTGTGATTAGACTTTGTGTCCTTTAGAAATATTTTCTTCTAAAAAAAAAAAAAAAAGAAGAGGGAAAGATTAGGAGGGGGAAGAGGTAATTAGGAGCAGAAATGATCAACAATCCTGCAGCATCAGGAATCACCTGTGCTAGGAATTGGAGGACAATTCCTCAGTCTCCAAAGTAAGGAGTAAGAATAACTAGTTTTCCTTTACAGTCAGGAAATGTAGGATGGACTAATGAATGGAAAATTTTGAATATCAGGTCAATCTTCCTGGCAGTGAGTTAAATCTTAATTTTATCTCTCTGTTCCCCTTCCACAAGAGATAAGAATATTCTGAATTTCACTAAACTCTGTATTCCTTTCCTTAACAGGGAAGAGTTATGGTTCACTGTGGATATAATTCACCTCTGTGTAGTCTTGTGAACTATTAACACTGTTCTTGAAAACTTAGAAGAGTCTTAAATGGTTCATGGACCTGTGCATTAGAGAAAAAATATCATGTCTAATTGTTTATTCCTTTATGTTAGGCCTGGAGGGGTTGTAGTAGTGGGATACATTGTGCAGTTTCTCACCTCTGCCATCATAGACTCAATGCAACCACTGAATCTTGAAACTGCACTACAAATGCAGCAATAATATTTAGATTTTCTTCTCTAGCTAAATGTACTTTTCTAAAAAATGAAGAAATATTTGAAGACGTCATTTCAGGAAGGAGCTTGCATAGGATCATTAAAAGGCCAGTTGAGTAGTTTTGCCGGATAACAGCAGCAACATGCATGTTAAACAGAGGCTACTGAACCTGCGACTGAGTTCAGTTAGAGACTGTACTTTCTGTTCGTGAGGGGACTCCTATAAATAATTTAAAAAAAAAAAAAAATTACCTGCTATAGGGATAGTCTGTCAGAAAGCATTTGGCTTTTGGCTCTGGGCCCAAGTACCTGATCCTGTGTCTCAGAGTACCGGTACCTGGTTTGATATGTGATAACTAGTGAAGAGACTGTGAAGAGGATAATGGTGTGAAGGGATGTGGGCTGCACTTGTTTGTGGGCAGCTGATCTGGTCTGTGACCTCAGGCATGCTGCTGTCCCTGCCTGGGTATCTGCATCGTCTTATTTGCTTAGGTGATTAACCTTTCAATGCCAAACTACCTCTGTGAGTGAAGTAGAGTTTCACTGAGGACCTCCTTAGACTCTAGACAAGAAATGATGAAAGGAGAATGCAGAATTATTTTTAAGCAATGTGCTGATGTATCTTTATTCCATGTCTTTTTTTGTATATGGAAAAGTATCTGATGATGGGATCGTGTATCAGATGTTTTTCAACACTAGTGGTACTACAATTACCACAGTAGGTATAACAATAGGATTTTATGTTCATTGGAGAAGTATTTGAATGGAAAAAACAGAGGACTCAGTGCAAAATGGGGTACAGAATATTAAGTTGAGGAAGGGATCTATAGAAGCTGCCTTGGTTGCAGAGATCCTTTGACCTACAAGTTACAATGTTCACTTCAGACAGTACTTCCTGTTTTGAAACTGTGCTCTTGATGGGTCATTAAGATGACCTGTCAGTCAAGATTATTGCCAAAAAATTAACCCAGAGAGTGACAATTTCTTTTACCATCAAACCACAGAAATGCTGACCTGGTTGTAATAATGCCTTTGGGATCTTCTAATCTTAAATATTTCTATGAACTTTGACAATTTTGACAATATAGCTCAAGGAAATGCTCGGTGTCGTCAGCTGTCTGTGGAAGCCAACAGGTGTCATAACTGCAGCATTATAACTGTGCTTAATTGGTGGGGATTTATGGGTAGATTTTCAAGCAAACACATTTTAATCTGTCATTTCCACTTAGTTAAGGTGGATAACAATCTTTGAATTTATAGGAACAGAATATAAATTGCAGAGCCTTTGGGAACATTGCAAGGTGCGAGCCTTGTTAATTGTCATGTGGTCTGTTATCTCCAGGAGTTTTTCGAGTTAGGGAGAGGACACCTTTTTCTTCCTTGTTTTTTTTTTCCTTTTGATCATTTTACAAAATGACATTCTGATAACTGGGTGGTATTGGATCTTGCTTCCTGCTGTTTATGTATATGAGAAAGCGATTCAGATCACACACTGCATTCCCAAAGAAGTTTCTGTCATGTTGATACTACAGCTGGCACTTTTTTCCTTTGCCCCTTTCTCATACCCACCCCTTGGCACATACTTTGTCCTTCTTCATAGTGAAGATCAGCAGAATTTCACTTTGGGAGGATTCATTTTACCTAGTAGTAGCTACATGCAAGTTAGACACATTACAATAATAGTCATATAGGCTACTTACCTAGTCAATACAGAGACAGACCCCATGTCTGGTGACTTACCCCACCTGAAAACATGTGCATAATCTAAGTGGTATGAACCATGGGCTAGAGGTCCTTATTCTTCTGTTCTTGCTTGTGTTTTAGCCTGAGTTAAAATAGCTCCTTTTCTTCCTTAGGCAGTTATTTGGAGGAGGTGATTTTTTTTAAAAAACCCCTATATTTTGTCTTGAAGACTGTTTTTCCACAGGTACAGATATTTGAATAATTTTATATTTTATTGTCAGCAGTGCTCCTAGCAGCTACTGTTGTTTCCAAATGATGATAATTTATTTCTGATCTCCATTTTATTGCAAAGATGCATGGACTTTTGGCACAAGTTCAGTTTCTAAAACAGTCTGGTGACATCAGTAGAATTGTACCAGGGGTGAACTTAGCCAATTAGGCTTATGTGAAAGTAACATCAGAACAAAATTTGGCCCTGGGTATTTCAACTCAAACTTTATTTACCTAAGGTCTTCTGGGAGGTTGTATGGAATCCATTTTAAGAGAAATGTAGTTACGTAATTCTATTATTTTCATGTCATTTTAATGCAGTATTCTGGATGAAGGGTATCACTGCCAATGGATTATAAAAAATAATTACAACTGAGCAATTAGTTTAGTGATGAATTTATCCTCTTTCCCTCACAGAATGACCATAACCATAGAGCAGTTTCTTCAGATCTTCTTGCTATTTGTGCTAGATGACTTTTTTAAGTTAACCTCTGCCTCCATAGACTGTTTGTGGATGATTTTACAGTTAACTGTGTCAAATATTACAAAAGAGAGTTGATGTTTACAGCTTATATCACAATGAAACAGTCTGTGCCAAGAAATATTGTCTTTATTTTTTCAGGTTTAATTATGTGTGCTAAAGCAGTTATTACTGCCCAGCTGACAGACAATAGCTTAAGTCATACTAGCTAGATTTGGGTCCAAATCCTTAATTGTGATTGATCAAGTAAATTATACATGCATTTAGATGTTTTACTATACTCAGTGAATCAGAAAGCATAGACAGTACTTTTCAGTGATGCATTAGACAAATATTTGCCCTATGATGAGTGGACAAATTCAAACACTTAAAAAATCCGTGAAAATGTTGATGCTGAGCTGAAATTTGTTAGGGTCATATCCACAGCTTTTTAAAAGTTCTTAGGTGTCTAAAGCTGCATGTGTATAGCTAGGATGATTTGTAGAAGCTCTTAACTGGCAGGAAATTAGCAGAAGTTAGAGCTCTGGTGGTTGTCTGCATCATTAGGAGGCAAAATCTGGTGCCTGGGGATGGTTGGATGCCCAAATAAGACTCTTTAGACTGAATTTGCTCAAAACTCAGTTTTCTGATTTGGTAACCCTAAAATGAAAATCTACCAAGATCATCAGATTCTTTGGGAAAAATCTTGAGCTCTGTAAATAGTTTATAGCATTACAGAGATTTGTGTGCCCTGTCAAGTTCACATCAGTGAGCTCTTCAGTGTGAGCAGGATTAAGTCCTTTTTATTTACATTCTTTCAGCTTGTAGGAAACCATCCTGAAATGTGAACTTTGTTAGTCTTGAGAAGTTTACGAAGTGCTACTGTGTAGCAAGCAGGAGGTGTGGCTATAGACAACATAGCCATGAAGCAAACTGGTAGAAAATCTGTAGGGATGTGCTGTCTTTGAATATTTTGAGTAATGAAGCACAATATAGTCTATCCAACTGTAAATCAGTTCAACTTTCTTTCCATTGTGCCTGGATAATCACAGACAGATTAATACTAACAAAAGCTGAAACCATCCCAGTTTGGAATTACCAGTAGGTTAGGTACTACCATGCTCAAATGTGCAACATGTTGAAAAAGATGTACTGAAACTTGTGATGTAGCACCTCACAGAGTATGGGGATTCTGTGTGGAGAATATGTGAAAGATAACAGAGAAAGAGAAACTTTGCTGACAAATAAATCTGTGGTATGGGGATCCACATTGCCGCTAAAAATCTTTTAGGGGTTTGTTCCAGAAGAACTTGGAAATGACAGCACTTTGCGGTATATTATACATCTGTGGCATAGTTCTCTCAAAGGGACTGTATATACAAACTCTGTGACTTTCCTTTTGTGAGCTTTAGGGATTTCACAGCATGCTAAAAGCCCAGAAATTTACAATCCCCCTTCCAAGCCAGACAATGGGCCTGTGGCCTCACCAACAATGTATGACTGCAGAAGCGCTGGCTAGAGCCCATCTCCAAATTGGACTGGGAAGAGTTGGATCCTGTCATTTTGGTTTTTATTCTAATGTTTGTATCCTTTTCACACAGCTTTCCTTATGACTGGCTTTTATTTAGCCCTCAAGCTTAACATTTGGAACTTCTATTTGTTGGGTTCTTTTCATCATCTTGGAAAATAATGTTGATTCTTCCAGTAAGCATCTTTCTTTTGTGTTTTGTTTCATTTTCTATTCTATATGAGTTCTTACCCAGTAGCTCATTGAAACAACTGAAGCAATTAAAGCAACCAAGTAACTAACATCTGGTATGTGTTTGCTTACTCTCTTATACTCTCTCCGGGGCAAGAAGTATGTGCTTTGGAATGGTTAGCAGTTTATTATGTTATATATGAATACTTGTTGTTTACAGAAGATCAAAGAGGTTAATGTTGCACTTCAAGTTGAGAGTTGCAAAGTTTGTGGTAGCTCTGTGTTCTTAGGATGTTCATGACACAGGCTTTGGCACTCCAGAAAAACATCGTTTCCAGCTGAGCACAGTTTTACCCTTGAGTAAAAAAGTTGGTTGAGTGAGTAAAGGGTTCCCTTGAGTAGAGAGCATGTTGTGCTGAGGCAGAAGTTGTCATCTGTGGTCTTTGCCCTGTGGCTGGAGTCACTTGTTTATATGCCACAAATTGTTTTCATGGTGCCTGGCACAGCAATGTCCTGGTCCATGGCTCAGGGATCAAGGTCCCTGGAAGTCAGGCAAGACATTCTTCAGATCATGAAGCTCCTCTTGACATAGTTATCATGAAACTTTCCCGCACATTCTTGCCTTAATCTAGAAATCTATTAATAGTATAATAGCAGATTCCAGATCATGGCCTTCCTAAGCAAGATCCATTTTCTCTCTGTATCTCGCACAAATTATGACTACAGTGCCCTCAAAACAAAGCAGTAAATTGTTGCTCACTGAATTTATTATACAGAGCAATTACATGGAGGCAGCATTATGAATATCATCTGCATAATCAATATGGTTTTATATTGCTGTCTCAACAGTAAGTCAGAGTCTAGTGTACTAAGGATTTGCTGAGCACTAAGGTCTTGCTCTAGTTATTTCTGAGTAAAACTTGCTTTGTTTTTGTTATGGTCAGAAGCACCCCCAGATAATCTGAGATCTTGCTTGGTTTTAATAGCACTAGTTTACATTTCTAGTGCCCTCATCTTAATGAACTGCTGAAAGTGAAGTAGAGATTTTACTCACTGAAATTAATCAAAGTAGAGTCTTTTTGGTTTTGAATATACTTTGACCTCCGGTCACTGTGGTCCATGAGATTTTATTTATTTTTTTTTTTAATTGATGGTGTTGTAAAACACAGCTTGACTCTAGATCTTGACTGAAGTGTGGTACTGTTTATCAGCTGAGTCCTGTAGAGATCAGTTGTTTTATTTTATGTCTTAAGCATTCCTAAAAGCTGAGCCTTGGGAAATGCCTGAAGCAACTGTGTCTTACAATCATTCTGTTAGCTAGTAAATACCTGTCTTCAAACTATGTCTTAAGATGTAAAAAACACTTTTATGTACACAGTTTATCATGCCATAGAAACTGACTATTCTCTGTCTTGCTTGGCTAGAAAACAGTGTGTCTCATATAGTGCTTTCCCCACTCCCCTGTGTCTTAGCAGAACAAGAACTTTATCTTGATTGTATGGTAGGCTATGCACACAGTAAAATTAATGTTTCAAACTAATTTGGATTTAAGATAAGTTGTTTAAAGGGAGTTATTGTATGTCCAGAAAAATAAATGCTTTTTTCCCATTTTTCAAAATAACATTTTTCTTTCACTATATAAATAAAGCTCACTCCGGATAGAGATCTGTTTTTGCAGAATTAATTACCAGAGCAAATATGTAGTTTCAGCATCTTCTGGTTGTTCATGTGTTATATGTGTCAGTAGTTGTTATACACAGGGAGATTACTATGAGATTTTCAGTAGCTTTGGCTGGAATGAGTCCCGTGAAGAAGCAGAAATATGAGGTTTATAGAATCAGACCCTGTGTTCCTACTTGTATGAAGGACTATCAAAAAATGAATACAAGGAAAATAGTAAGAGAGAACAACACTGAGTAGATCTCTAGTGATGTTTGTGACAAACCTAAAGACACCTTTGCATGTAGGGAAGTTAAATGTGAGGTGAGTAAGATCATGACTCAGAAAGTCCTTTGTAACCTGCCCCTAAACAGAAAAATGGATCTTTATTAAAACCTGATGTGTCTTAACTTATGCCCTGAAACCCTACCTCCATGAGTTCTGTGACCTGTTTCTCTGTTCTCACCCCATCTTGAAGGCACTGAAGTGGTAAAAAGGCAACAGAATTCCTTTCCTTCATGGAAGTTGCAGGGAGTTTCTGCTCCTCTAAACAGTAGGTGGTCTCCATCACAGACAAAGTAAATTATTGCATTTTACAGATACTATGAAACAGTCTCAGCTGGAGGGATTCAACTTCTGGCTGATAAACTCTTCAGCTCTCTGGAGAGTTTGGCATTTTCCCTCTCAGCATGGATCTGTATCTCCATTTCCTTTTCCTCTCCTTGGCATTTAATCGAAGTTTGAACTCAGTTTTTAAGGCTTTTCCTGTTTCCTTCCTTTGCTATAATCAACAAGTGACAAGGACAAAATTGCTCATGAGAGATGACCCCACTGCGAATCAGGGTGGGATTGTCTCCATTTAGGTCTTGCTGCAGTAAAAGGAGGTTGGGAGCTCTGCAGCAGAATGGGTCCCTCTGAGGCAAGTAGCCTTGCTGGATCCTCCCATTTAGGATGATAGACTTGGGATCAGTAGCTGGAGAGTTGCTTCACCTCATGATGCAACCAGTTCAGTTAGTTTGTTTTAAAAACGATGCAGAAATCAGTTCTGGATTAGATAAAGGTGTCTAGGAAGTTGCATAGTGAGTTATTTTGGGTGACTGATGGAGCTGTAGCAGTGATGGAGATGCAGACTTATCTTTTTTCAGGGTATTCACAGTTGATTCATATCAAGAGGTCAGTTCAGCTCAGTCGAGTCTCCCCTTCTCCACAAGACCCCATGGCTCTAGTCTTCTATTTGTAGCTATGGAAAGAAAACCCTTGCTATCTTTACAAATTCAGGGAGTGGTGCTATATGGCTCAAAAGAACTAGTCCATTAATACAAGTACCTGAGGCTGAATGAAAGCTGAATTATTATAGCTGACAGTGAATAAAGACTGTGAGGTGGGTTTATTTTTTTTATTTTGCCTCCTACTTGTTCTGGTGGTGTAAAATGGGGCTCACCCTTGAGGCCCAGTATCCCAACCATCCACTATGGCACTTATTAAAGTCTACAGTGACTCCTGTTTGAGTCAACTGCCCAGGTTTCTTTTATGTAAAGCAGTGCTGGTGCTCATCTCTCATGCCAATATACAGCAGGGATGCAATCATGGTGCACACATTACAAACAGGAAAATAGATATAACCTTAATGACCTTCATTAACTGACTCAGGAGACCTTGAGGAGCAGCAAAAAATATTCAAACTCTAACATGTCCCAGCTTGGAATCATAATTGGTGCTATTGCAGGCGTCACTGAAAGATGGACAGGTATAGAAATTTCTTTTCCTTGAGTAGCTTCCCTAAGCCATTAAAGAACACCAAGGCAATTTCTTTGCATGATATGAGTCCATCTGTTAGGACTTGAGAATTATGATGCTCTCTTGTCACATTTAAAATTCACTGACTTTCATATTAAATTGAAATAAATTAGCTTAGTATACATCAATTAATGTTTAAGTGTCAGAGATCAAAAAAATTTGCTCTTCGCATGATCAGAAGTTATATGTAATCTCATGACAAGTGTAACAACTGCCAATTTTGGCTTGAAAACAACTGTTCCTTAGAAGGAAAACAGGAGTTAAGTTCTGAAAAAATTAACTTATTTTCTGGTAACTACATCTGCCTTTTTGAATGCAGTTTCAGCTGAATGATTTAACTTACAGTAAAATATGGAAACATTGAAATGTCCTTCTGTCTATCTGCAGGTATCCACAGTTACTTGCTGAGGCAAAATTTCTGTGGAAGTTCCATCTCTGGAAGCTCCTGTTTCCAGAAATGACATTTCAACACCAACTTCTCATAATTACCATAGTGGTTGTGGCTATGCTGTGGCAGAATAGGAGTTGCTTCTGGAACTGAACAAGGTCATAAGAGGGTTGTGACACTCCAGGTGAGTAGGAAGGCAGGTAGAAAAATACCTTGAGGGAGTGCAGATACCCAAATATGTACCAGTCAAAACTCTGAAGTCAGGTATTGGAAAGCTTTAAATGCATATTTGATGTGTTTTCAAGAATACATAATGCTCTTCTGTGTATGACTAGAAAGAAATTAATTGATATGACAACAGAAGTAATTGCAGTTCACATTAAGCAGATAACATCAAAAGTAGTGGATTATAAATTGCAACATCATATAAATCAATACAACTCTACTGAAACCATAATTGAGAGACACCTGCTCTTAAGCTTTGTGCTAAATGTTTTGATGGATTGACAAGCTTTCTGTCTTTAAACTAAAGATTTTTTCTGTCACTGAAGTAAACTTATTTTGTGACTATTAATTTCAACATGATAGTTGAAAAGAGACTGATCTGCTGATGAATTAGGTATTCTTCCTCCACACTAGAAAAAATTAAGGAGAGCTAAACTGGAGCCTATTGCTTTCAAATTTGCTAAAGCTGTATTAAACCATCAAAGTGATTTAAACCTACTTCTGTGAAATGCTGAGTAATGGTATTCATCATTTTGGGTTTTGTTTTTTTTTTTTTTTTTTTTTTGTTATAGCATTTCACAGTAACCAGAGGTGGAAAAAAGAATGTGTCACAAGATCAAAATGGAATTAAATGCTCTAACAATATCTTATGTTCTTTTTAGGTTCAATGTAATCTTGTTGGGCACCAGCAGTGGAACTCATCTGTTCAAAATGGTTTATGGTGAATTTTTCCGCAGACCTGGGAAAGATGCAGAACTTATCAATTTAAATGTAGGTGGCTTTAAGCAATCGGTGGATCAAAGCACCTTGCTCCGATTTCCCCATACCAGACTTGGGAAACTTCTTAAATGTCACTCAGAAGAGGCTATTCTAGAACTGTGTGATGATTACAGTGTTGCAGACAAGGAATATTACTTTGACAGGAATCCCTCCTTGTTCCGATATGTTTTGAATTTTTACTATACGGGCAAACTTCATGTCATGGAAGAACTTTGTGTCTTTTCCTTCTGCCAGGAAATAGAGTACTGGGGGATAAATGAGCTGTTTATTGATTCCTGCTGCAGCAATCGGTACCAAGAAAGGAAAGAAGAAGGTCCTGAGAAAGACTGGGATCAGAAGAGCAATGACAGAAGTATAGACTCCTCTAATGAAGAGTCATCCATATTTGATAAAGAGCTGGAAAAGTTTGACAATCTGTGTTTTGGTGAAATAAGAAAGAAGATCTGGATCAGAATGGAAAATCCTGCATACTGCTTGTCTGCCAAGTTAATTGCTGTGTCATCCCTGAGTGTTGTCCTTGCATCAATTGTGGCCATGTGCATTCACAGCATGCCAGAGTTTCAAAGGCTGGATGCCAATGACAGGGAGATTGAAGACCCTGTGTTGGAAGCTGTGGAGATCACGTGCATCATCTGGTTCACTGCTGAGCTAGTGATCAGGCTCATCACCGCTCCAAGTCAAAAGAAGTTCTGGAAGAAACCGCTGAATATCATAGACTTTGTCTCTATTATCCCATTTTATGCCACACTGGCTGTGGACACAAAAGAAGAAGAAAGTGAAGATATTGAAAACATGGGGAAAGTGGTTCAGATCCTGCGGTTAATGAGGATATTTCGCATCCTGAAACTGGCCAGACACTCTGTAGGACTGCGGTCTTTAGGTGCCACTTTGAGACATAGCTATCAGGAAGTTGGACTTCTGCTTTTGTTTTTGTCTGTTGGGATTTCTATTTTTTCAGTGCTTGTCTACTCAGTGGAGAAAGATGATGACTCATCAGAACTGCACAGCATCCCTGTCTGCTGGTGGTGGGCAACCATCAGCATGACCACCGTTGGTTATGGGGACACTTACCCAGTCACGCTTGCTGGAAAGCTGCTTGGCACCCTATGCATTATCTGTGGGATACTAGTGGTAGCGCTTCCAATCACCATTATTTTCAATAAGTTTTCTAAGTATTATCAAAAACAAAAAGACATTGATCCAGACCAATGCAACAATGATCGTAAAGAGAAATGTAATGACCTACCTTATTTTAACATTAGGGATATTTATGCAAAAAAGATGCACTCATTCATTTCTAGCCTTTCTTCAGTAGGAATTGTTGTCAGCGACCAAGATTCAACAGATGCCTCCAGCATCCAAGATATGGAGGATGTTTATAACACAACATCTTTAGAGAATGGTACAGGAAAATGAGTTGAATCACATTCTCTTCCCTTTATTTCTCTTTTGATTCTTGGTAAATGTGGACTTACAAACTTCAGTGAGTTTATTAAGAGCAGTTAATTCTCAGGGTACTTAACTCTCAGCCATATTTGGACATTCTTTGCTCTGAGGATGCCATAAAAGCTTCATTGTTTATATGAGGCTTTAAAATATGCCTCATATGGCGGTTTAGTTTTTACATAACTAATGTTATGCATTTTTTGGGAGAAAAAGTCAGGAAAACAGTTTTAAATGTGAGATCAGTGCTTGTTTGGTTTTATGTTTTTGTGGTGTGTTGTGGGGTTTTTTTTTGGTGTGGTTTTTTTTTGTTTTTTTTATTGGTTGTTTTTTCCCCTGCAGCAATCTGATATCTTATACAGAATCTGCTTTTATAATTTACTGCTCTTCAGGTAGAGATATATTACAAACATGTAAGAATTATCACACAAGTCAGTGAAGTTTTTACCTGCAAATACATCAGGAAAAAAGAAGGAAAACTGTGCTCACTAACACATTTATGTAATCTTGGAGCTGGGAACCCATTTCCTAACTTGGGGCAGAATATATATTGGTACATATTGTTTTTACTCCATGGAAGCATAATATTTATGAATTTCTTTCCAAAAGCACAATACATCTTTAGTTTGTTAAAATAAATTAATCCCATTATGCCTATATTTTTCCAGTGTCCAGCATGCTCAAGTTCTATCAGGTCCTAAAAGGTCCAAATCACGAGTCCCAGGATTAAGTGTCTAGCATAGGCAGGACAGGATTTTATTATACTGTTTAGCCACCTCTTCTGCCATTGTGAACCTGAGAAATTCTGGTGCCTGGAGAGGATCCTGCTGTGGTTAAGACCACCCTGGTGGCTTCCCCAGAGGCTTTGTTTTGTGGGCACTGAAGCAGACATCTGTGGTGGTCTAGAAGTTATTGATCCCTGCTGTCAGCACTGCTCCTTTGCTGGAGGTTACTGCCTCGGTGGTAGGAGCAAATGTGAGCCGCATCTCGGCTGCACTGGTTCTCAATCTAGGGCTGTAATGCCAAGTAACGGAGATGTGCAGACATGCTCTCCTCTACCATATATCCCCCATCAGAGATGTAGGGTAGGCACTGTGTGTGGGCACCCATATATGAAACTTCTTCAGCTCCTTTTTCTAAAGCTCATCTGTGGGTGATGGCAGCTTTCCTGGTTTGTACTGTGGGCTGGAGTAGTGCTCACTGTCTGGCAGAGTGCTCCAGCTCTGTGCATTCCTCTCCTCTCCAGGGATTTCTTATGCAGCCAGCTAATCCTGCTCTGGTTCCAACTGGATCTTCTAGGGCTATTTAAAAGGAAAGCCAGCCCTTGAGCCTAGCATAAAGGAGTGCTGGAGAAACTCAAGGACCTTATAGAAGTCCATAGTGTTTCTGAACACTCATTTTCTTTCATTTGTCTAGTGACTAAATTAGAAGCTGGACAACAGAGAATTGAAGATACTGTGATGTTGATATTTTCCTTAAAGAGGCTTCACTTTTTAAATATTTTTATTATTGTGTGAAATGCTGAAGCCCTTACTGAGTTTCTACTCAGTCAGATCAAACTCAGTAGGAGTTGACTTTGAGACTGAGTAAAACCAGAAGATGGCAATTGATTTTAGCTTCTGCAGAGGGTTGATTTTTCAGGTGTCTGCTAGGTTTTACATGGCAAAATACACAAAGGAAGTAGCTGAGGTGCACTTATATTTACTGAGGCACAGATCTCTAACCTCTTTCTGAGATGGAAAAACAAAAAAATATAGGATAGATCAACCTATATCTCAGAAAGAGGTGTCCCTCAGGACTACAGTGCACCAATATAGTGATGTGGGACTTAGAATATTTTAAGCTTTGGAGAAACTTCAAAATTTGGCTTATTACTTGCTGAGTGTTGTAACTGTATGTAATGCTTCACAGATAATTAAGGTTAATTCTTCCCATAGTTAGTGCAGGAATACCAAAAGGGAAACTTAGCCTATATGTGGTTTAGGCTATGTATGTGCATATGAATTTAATAGGAACCAGCAGAATAACAGCATAAAAATTACTCTCTGTCCATAAAAACTTTCTCGGTAGCCTCCGTATAAAGATATATTACATATCCACTAAAGTTCAAAAGCAATGAAAAATACTGTAATGAAACAAAAACTGCAAGTAATTTGTATTAAATAGTTGAAAAAAACCTGCTACTGAAAAATCTCATTTTATATATTAAGCATTACCCAAAGATCAGAGAGTATACAACTTTTTGTATTAAATTTTACTGACTGGTAATTTGTCATAAAATTGATAAGCTTTTGATCAATCACATGAATCAATCTTAAGACTGTGACACTGTATAAGTTCTTCTGACTTTTTTTATGCATAGATACAGCTTGCAGCAAAGTGAGGCATGCCTTTTGGAACATATCAGAAGGTAAAGTATATATCCATGTATCATGCAGCGTATGTTATTTTGATTTCTGTCATGAGAGCTTGGCTTCTTTCAAATCAGTTGTATCTTAAAAAATGGCTTTGTTGTTTTCTGTTCCCTTTGCTGGAATAAATCCAGCACCTTGGTTTTACATAGGTGTAACTGGGGGCAGGATGTGAGCCATGTTTCATGCCAAAAGATACTCCCCTCAAGGCAGAACTGCAGTCCTGTAACGTGCACTGGCACTAGAGAGTGTCACAAGACTTGAGTGCTGGAAGAAAGCAGATGAGAGCAAATACTGAGATACTGCATGTTTTTCCTTCTAGTAAAAGTTTTTAGTAAAAGAATTTAGTAGTAAGAAATAAACATAAGAGGGGATTGTTTCTTATTTGTCTTCTTCCTTGGTCTACAGTTATGTATTATCAATATACAATATCAGTGTCAACAGAAGGTAGATTGCCTATTGTTTTTGTATTCCCAAACCACATTTTTCTCTTTAAAAATGCTTCCTAAATTCTTTCCACCCAGCTGCTCTGTTTCAGGCACCAAAGCACAGAAAAGGTTACTGTTCAGATTTAAATCTCATTTTGCATGGGAGAGATTTGTTTGACTATACACCAAACAGTTTACTGTCATGTTATGAGTTTCTTTGTCTTGATGGCAAATGCTTCCCTTTCGATGTGCAGTATTTCCACGGTAGCATCTGTATTTGCAGTGGTTGTCCCTAGTGTAGCATGGAAGATGCCACTGCACCACGCTGCAGTTCCCTGTCTGAGTAGCTTCCAGCTGGCAGCAGGTATCACCCAACAGCCCACAGCTTGTACCTTGCTGGGAGCAGGATCTGTTACTGCCACCATTTTTCAGGTGCGTTAGAAGGGGGAAAAGGCCAAGGTAGAGGAATGAGAAGAGAGAAATGGGAGAAGGTAGGAAGCTGTTGATTGAAAGGATGATGGAAAAGCCTAAGAGGACCTTAGAAGAAAGGAAAAGAGAAAGAAGTTGACAGTAAGAGTCCTCACTTGTCTTCACTTTATTTTTTGTTTTTTCCACCAGTGCTTTTCTTCCCTTTCCTCCCCTGCTGCTTCATGTCTCCTCCTGCTACCACCCTGGCCTCCCTTCCCACCCATCTGTGGTCCAGAAGTCCTGTTTCTGTCCCAGAATGAGAGTCTTTCTGAGTCCAGAAAGACATGTTTCATCGACCTGGATGGCAGCAGGCAGAATTTAGCAGGGATGAAATGAGTGAGCTCTCCTGCTGTGTATATGAGCAGTCATCAACACACTTATGGGCTGTGCTTTTTTTGTAAGAAAAGTCACAATGTGTCTCAAATCAATGAGTGTAAACATGAGCTAAATAACATGGCACACCTGTGTCAGCCCTGTAAATGAAATATCACTTATGGGTTAGGTAGAAATTAGTGTTAGGCACCATAATGTGAAATATTACTGTTTAAAAGCAGACTCCATTCTGATTCCCATGTAAGCGGGTTGTTGTCAGGGAATGCTGAGAGTATCTGGCAGATTTGACTGGCAAAGGCAGTACACGGTCTTGTGGCATGCCAAGGGCTCCTGACAGGCTGCTCCCTATTAATACATTTATTAATTTCCACACATCCCTAACATCTAGAATAAGTGACAGAAAACCACTAAGCTGAGGAGAGTTTCTCTAATATTTTTGGATTAGCTGACAGTGTTTGTGAAGCTGCTAATACCTCTTCATCCAAAAGAGGACATTTCTCAAACAAAATCAGAATAACCCTGTGCTAGATGTGCAATTTGTGGCTGATAGCGGTAGCTTGGTCACAGTTGGTAAATATTGCTGTCTAGTGCTCTATAGCTGCAGTGCTGTTGCTTGTATTTCTGAAATGTTTATGCTCTGTCAATCAAGAGACAGCAGATGCCATTAAAACCATCTCAGCACTTTCCTGCTGCACAATAATTGCAGCTTCTCTTCTGTGCACAGCAAAATGTCATGACTTGCCGAGACCTCTTTTTTTTAAGTTCTTGTGTAGTTGCAGTTAATTTTTCATGATGAGCCTATGGTCCAAAAACATATCGCAGAAGAAAAAGTCATTGTGTGTCTCTAGACAAGTTACAAGACTTTGTTATTGACTTCCACTCTGGGCATTTCCCTGCCTCACTGGCAAAATTAAGGTGGTACAAGGAGTGCTAATTCACTGTGGTATAGGCTCATAGCAGTTACAGGTAGTTAAGGAGTAAAAGGCAGAGCTCCTGAGGGGCTGATATAGTTTATATGTATTTGTATATATGTCCTCTGGACAGATCTCATTTAAGTGTATAATATAATCAGATTAAATATATGACACTTTCCCTGAGAAACCACCTACATCCCATATCTTTTTATTTCATCTCATTTCTTCTCTATTGGAGGGGGCAGTCTTTGCTTGGGGTTTTAATAGGTCAAGGACGGGGGGTCAAGGTTTCTCTCATCCACACACACATCAGTTTTCCCCAAATTGCATATACCAGTGGGAGGGAGAGACTTTGCAGCATCCCCAACAGGCCCATGAACCTGTAGGTCAAGGAACAGGGTTCCCAAGATGAGGACTGGTGGTGGAGGAGAATTTTAACTGGTCCTGTATTTTGTCAATTAACACCAATACTGTGTGGATTCACGTAGTGACTTATGAAGGTAATCTGCTCTCACTGTTTCTTCAACCTATTAAAAGGTAGAGCCCAAGAAGGCATTGCATTACAACGGTTTAATCTTTAGTTACTTTATACTATTTAATGACATATATATTGTCTAAATCACCTAATTTTTTATGGTGTTCATTGCTATTTCCTACTGCAAATCCTACTCTAACTAGCATATGACTATGTTAGAGATGGGTATAGCCTAATTTAGTGCCATTTTCCTAAGATCTCTTATGAATCAACAAAGACAGAAAGGCACCCTGGGCAGTAGTCATTTCCCCTAACTTCAGCTATTTTGTGGCTGATCATTTGGACTCTCTCTCTCAACACAGAAACAACAGACCTCCTCAAAAGACATCACATCCTATCTATACAAAGGTCCTATCTGTAGATGGGTCCTATCTGAAGATGGCTATACAACAAGCCTGTGCGATTTATTTAGATTAGATGCCTGGCCTTTAGGTAGCTGAAGTCAGATCTGATGAGTCCTAGATGACAAGAAGTGGTTATCCCCTGGTGATGCCATCCTTTCCTTCTCAACGCTGTATGTGTAGGAAAGACTGTTCTGATGTAGGTGTCTGAACTTGGGTGACATGAAGCCAGATATAGGAATTCATTCTGAAGCCTGAAAGCTCGTCAATGATAGCCACTGGTTAAGGATTAATCCTGTGTAATATTGCTAAAGCCAGCTTCCTGTACAAGAAAATTTGGACTTTCCTAAAAAGCCTTGCTAGCTGTCTGTTAGACTCTGTAATGACCTGCAAGTTGAAGTTTTTTCCTGTGGTAATTAAAAAAACCATATAATAAAATACCAGAGGGAGCAAACTGGTGTTGGCAAAGAGGCAGGCATAATAAGTTGACAGTACTTTTGTGACCCAAATTTGCATTATTTCTTGGCTTCCTGTAAGCCATATAAAATATTCTTACTGTGCCATGTGTCATAAAATCTGCCCCTGTGTATTAAGATAAATATAATAGTGGAGCCAAGCCCTGGAATTACAGCTGTGGAGCTGCAAAAAAATCCATGCTTGGAGAAAGTGCAGAAATACTTTTTAGTTGCAACTGCTGTTTTAATGTTGTAGCTGCCTCAGTGGTGAGGAGGAGCAGGAGACCATACACAAGCACCAGTATGTGGGCTTCCCTTTCTTCCCTTGCACACTTAACACTGAGCTCTTCTTGGTTGAGCACATAGGCTGAGGAACCCTGATAGCCTTGGAGATTGCTCAACAGACCCTTTCTGGAGCTATTAGGTGTGTGGCCAGCTGTCCCGAGAAGGGATGGGATTGGGTGAGAAAATAATGAGGTCTGTATGAAATGATCTTTGAGGAGGTAGAATAATATCACTGAATTTGGTGTTGCCACCCTCCTATATCTCTAAGAAGGGACATGGGAGACAAAGCAGAAACAATGAAGAACGTAAAGGTTCAGATATTAAGTTGCTGCCATTTGAAGGCTAATCTGTGTTGTGTTCATCAAGGGCTTTTATTGAATCACAGAGATTTGTATATAACCTTGAACCCATTCCATTAGCTGGAATAATATGTTGTCTTCCCACAGGCTTTGAGTTGCAGGTACAACACGTCCTTTTCTCTAAGCCAGTTGCTACTGTGATACAGTCTCTGCCTTTCACGCTGACTGGAGTTTGGATGTTTTGAAGTGTTGCACACGCTATAAATCATCTTTGCAGCTTCTATGCCATTTCCTAGAAACCTGGAAACTATGGCTGTATATGAGTTCATAACAGTTTCTCTAGTCCAATATTAATTTTTTTGACAGCATCAAATGCCATGCATTTCACAAAAAGGGATTTTTCCCTGCTCCTGAATTGTGAACTTTAGGACTTTAGGTATTTTTTTTAATCAGTTATTTGAAGTCCAGCTTAGGTCCTGAGACAGGCAGATACATAAGTTTGGCATTTTATTCCAGGTGGTGTAACCCCAAGTATACAAATAAATACAAATAAATAGCATATTTGGATTGTGGATCTTTGTAAAAAAACCATGGTGAATAAATAACTTATGGAGCCAAAATGCTGGTTGAATGCTCATTGAGTGCACAGGAATTCCTTATGAACCAGAAGGATGCTGCTGTCTGACAGCATGGCTTCATAAGCCTCCTGGGTGGAAAGCAAAACACATTTTTTTTCTTATTTCTCTAAATATTTCATGAGGGAATGGAGTAACAATCTTGCTGGTCTGTGGTGATGGAGAGTGTTGAATGAAATGAAGGGCACATTGAAGTTAAGGCGGTTAAAAATGAACCTGACTTTTTTGTAAACACCCTTTTCCCTCGGGACAATAATTTTTCATGTTGTTCCAACTTTTCTTTTTTTTTTTTTTTTTTTTTAAAGGCAAAACCATAACATACCAAAAACACAGCAATGTTTTTCCTTGCTGGATATTTTTAGAATTAAATTAGTTCTCATTATAGGTGTGGAAAGAGAAATGGCTGGTGGGTAGGATGTGGGGGATGCTTGAATTTTTTTATAGTTTGTTTTGTAATTCTGTTCTTTTGCCTTTGGCATCACACACTTCTGCATTAGCATTTTTTTGTATTGACTAAAGAATCAAAATAAATAATAGACAATTAATATTTACCTGAATATTTTTAGATAATTGAATCTTAAGGAAAAGATGGGGTACAGCATTTCAGTCTTGAGTGATGTCAAATATACTGTCACAGGGCTTGAGAATGAATTTAAAACTCATCAGAAGCATTCCTAAGCAACATATGGATTCATGCATGGGTATGGTACATTTAATGTATCTCAAGCCACAAAACTAAAGTTCTGGCAGTGTTCAGTGAATGAAAGGTTAATAGAAATTCACGTATTAATCTGATTCTGTTCTAGTTGCAGCTTTTGGTGCGGTAATGTACTCTTGGCTTTTAGACTGCCTCTGTAAATGGGAGGCTAGTGCTTTGGGTATTTTATATATCTAGATGTATACAGACTGATTGGACGGCTGTCAAAGCATTATTGTGCAGGCTTTTAGAAGTCTGGCACCAAAAGTAACCCCTGTTAATCTACTGTGCTGGCACTTGCTGAAGAGTTGCTGCATTACAGGGGTGTGTGGTGCATGCAAAGTGATCCCATTAGGCAATGCAATGTGAGCATGCAAGTGGGAACGTGGGTCTTTACCAAGGGCACTTGCAGCAGAAATGTTGGTTTCTGTTAGCTTGCTTTTGCTGTATTGGCACCTGCTGAAAACCTTTATGTGCTCCATTTACTGTTTAATTAATCCCAGGAAGATTTAGGGTATCTGGAAAGGGTTTAGAAAACACAAAGGTTCCTTGAAAGCAAATGCTGAGACAAGGGGGAAAAGGTGGCTCAAAGACTTTTTTCCCTGGCTTTTCTGCCAGAGCAAGAATGGGAGTAGCATAATAAAATTTAGGTGAAAATTCAGTGTTCAGCGAGTCTTTAGGGCCACTGTGAGTCCATATGAAAATAAGTGTTGGAGGAATCTGGGGATCAGGGTAGGGAGTCTGGACACTGGATGTGCCATGCAGCTCTTGCATACTCTGTGCTCAGGGTGATGGGTGGAAAGAAGATGATATCTCTGCACCAGTGATTTTCTGCTGCATAGCTGCACTGCATGGACTGCAGCCTTCTGTGCCTTATCCACAATGACCTTCTCAATCCAATCCCAATTTCCGGAAGCATTAAAATGCTTTTTCATTCCTGAAATCAGGAGAGATGCAATGAGAGCAGCTGGAAGGAGGTAATGGAGCAAGAAAAAAGGGCTGATGGCAAGAGCCATGTTTGTAGAGAGGACATGCTGCAAAGATGCTTTGTTGGTAAATCTTACCCCTTACATCTTGAAGAGTTTCTTCTCCTGAACTCCTACATTTTGGGAAGGGGGCAGTCTAGCTCACTTCATGATCTTTCTTTTCCGTTTGATTCTGTACTTTATAGCATCCAAGAGGGCTTTGGCAACACGTACTTCCCTTTTGGGCATACAGCCTGTGCCAGGCTATATAATCCATGCAATGCTTCCAGATAGTCAGCAGACTAAAAGAATGGGTGAAGAGAATGAGGTCATAAAGAAATGCTTTGTATCGCTAAAATCCTGTTCTCCCACATGTAATTTCTGTATCCAGTTCCTTTAAAATGCAAGTGACTTCCCCATCACAAATCTAGTTCACTATACAAAAAATCACTTGCAATAAACCTTACATGGGCTTATTGGTTATTTATTTTTTGGATGGAGGAGAAAAACAGAAGAAAAATGCATGGCTTTTTGTGTGGTGAAAAAAAGCAGAAAAAAATAGCTGGATAATAACTCTCATGACCAAATAATTCCACAGTTATCAGTGTGATCTCTGTTGGATGAAATCATCAAAAAGAAACCATATATACACTAAAGCATAAAAAGATAAGGACAGGCAAGAAAAATTGCTGACTCTTTCCTATCTCTGACTCCTTTCATTGATTGAGATACATTTCTCTTGGGAGGTCAGATGATGAACCACTTATTAATTAAGTGGTCAAAAAAAGCATCTGAAAAAGGAGTTTGGAATCTGAGGCAGCTCAGCATGGAGGAAACCATCTCTGTGATCAATCCTGTCAGTTTTTGACACCTTAATTAAAAGTTATCTTTGGCAGTGTGAAGGCAGCTCAAGTGCTGGGAAAGCGGACAGCTAAGCGCTTTGTTGTGGCCATTTGGAAACAACAGTACTGAAGGGATCGGCAGCCGATCCTGCTTCCACCAGGAAGACTGTAGGTACTGCAGTGCAGGCGGTCATGGAGCATCAGGGATGGATCTGGGCTGGCCTAGGCAGATTGCTCTCATGGTGGAGAGCAGCAGCTTTGGGTTACAAAGGATTGGGATCTTCCCTTGCGGCTCTAATTGAAGTTTCATGTGATCCTGTGCCAGCCATTCTGTCATCCAACACTTCTGGTTTCCATCACATCTTTTGCCTCTCTTTCTGACATTTAAGCTATGTAGGACAGCAGTTGTCTCTCCGTCTATACACTCCTTTCCTAGGGGAAGGGTGGTGGTCAAAAATAGGGTGGTGATCTTGAAGAAGACCTCATGTTACTGGGAAAGTGGTGACTTAACTGTGGAGAAGTGGAAAAAGTTGAGGTCTTGGTGGAAAAGCTGATTCTAGTTTTGGACAAGTTATTTAAATGAGCTGTCTTTAATGAAATGTCTGAGAAAAAAAAAAGACATATTAGTATGGGGGGAGGAATAATTGTCCCCTGTGCTGTCTGTCATAGTTATATAAGAAATAGTACAATTTATTACAGCAAACAATAGATTTTTCTATTTGCTTGTTGAACCAAATTGTTAAAAAAAAATCCATAATTTAAGATCCCTTGAGCTTTTTTTTTCTTTGACTGAATGCTTCATTTAATTTTGAGGGGTTAATTCTTTTGCATCTAATTAAATTTAGACTGGTTTGACATTAAAAAAAAGTTTCACAATGAAAAAGTATTTTTTTAGAATATGTTGAAATGCAACATTTCAGCATCTTTGGAAACAAGATGCTCTCAGAAAATTTCACAATGAAGTATGCACTGTTCCAAAATCCCTCCTGCCTTTTTTGTTTTGTTTTTGTTCGGTTTGTTTGTTTTGTGGAAAATTCCCACCAACTGTGGGCTGGATTCAGAAATAAAGTTGTTGTCCCTGTCATAGCCCTTTTCAATGAATTTTCTATTCACAAAAAAATTGCTTTCATCTAGTTTTAGCTGTATTCTTTGGAAAATGCTTATTTGCCTTGGAGAATTCAAATGGAGAAAAAACCAAAATCTGTCACCTCCGTGATTGCTGTGGCTGATCCATTGCCTTCCCTTGATGTCCATGACACTCAGGTGGTGGTTGGTAAGGAGAAATGAATTGTCAATTTTTTTCAAGACAGAAAATAAAAAGCAGTTACAAGAAAATCACATTCTGAGAAAGGAAATGAACCCATTTTAATCAGTTTGAGTGAGAGCTTTGTTATGAAGCGCAAAAAAAGAAAACACATTAAAAGCCTGTTGGACCCTATCTGTTCATGTGATTCCTTTGACAGGATCTAACTGTGAAGGCTGATCAGAGAGAAAATCATTATTTCTTTTAACTAGTAGTTACAAATGGATATTTATGTTCTTCTGCAATAGTTGGTGAATATGTTTCAAATAGAACTCTTTCCAGTAAATAAACTAGCATCAACCAGTAACTGCTTAGTGGCTGGTAAGCAGAAGTAGTGTACTAACATGGATAGGTACGCTCAAGAGGGAGATTGTTATAATATTATTATGTCATATTTATGCTCTTTGTCTAGAGAAGAGAAGGCTTGGGGAGGTAGAGCAACCTTAATGTATGTGAAAGGCTTTTGCAGCAAGACAAAGTATTTCTTTTTTTGTACTGTTTAGGGAGCAAAGGAGCTGAGCTCAAGCATGGGATAGTGAAGAGGAAGGTTTGATGGTAGAAGTGGCTCAAGAATTCTTCCTGCTCCCCTGCGGCCCCTTGCCCAGGCCCAGCTGCTCATTATCTTAGTTGTGCTGACATAAATCTGTCTAAAGATAGAGCAGATTGCTCCAATGACCCAGGTTTAAAAAAATAATAATTCTCCGCTGAGTTGTGGAAGGGAGCTGTGAGCCTGAAAAGTTGAAGAGGCCCTGGATTGCTGTCCTTCTGATTGAGATCCAACTCTTTTTTCAGTGACTCCATAGTTGTGGCAACAGTCCAGAATTTTTTGTAACTTGTCATTTTGTTGGGATGGGAAATCTTACCCCACTGAGGGTCTGACTCAGTGGCTTCAGTGAGGACTTTACTGGGCTACTTACCTATGTCCCTGGCCCAAGAACTTGGGGTGTGGTGAGGAGAAAACAGCTAGGTGATGGGACCCAGCCTTGTACATTTGGATTGCTGTTGTGACTCTGTCTTGGACTTAAGGTGAGAAATTGATATCTTTTGCAGTGTTGGCCAATATTTTCCCATGGACCCTTTCCCCAGGAAACTAGGAATACACGTCAATAGAGAGTGAAAGAATTTCTTACTCGGTAAAAGTGTCCTTGGGAGCATGACAGAGATATAGTGACAGTCTGCCATGAGCAGATTCCAAGGTTACTATCAGTCTTTGGCATATTTGCCCAATTTTTCTTGGTATAGATCATTTTGGTATGTGAACACTATACAGATGTGATTTATCTTCCCAGCAGCACCCTTGTAAGAAAGTGCTAATAATTCCATTTCATGTCTGATCTTAAAAGTCAAAGTCCAAAACAAAAATATTTAATCACCTTCTTTGTGATCTGTTTGATTTCTCATGTACATATTTGCATATAGTACTGAAAAGGTTTTTCTTGTGTGTTAAGTATATTTTTTATCATATAGCAATTAATATTTGAATTATATAAATAGACATGATCTGAACTACTGAAATGAAATTGTGATCCTTACCTACACAACGCATTTCATATGTTAGAAGCAACATATTTTTATGGCTCTGAGTTAATCTTTCTTTCCCCTAGGAACTTTCTTCCAGAGGAAATTTCAAAATCCTACCCTTCCATTGTGATTGGGAGTGGGTTTTGGTTTTGTCTCAATTTCTGTGCATCAGGAAATTTTGTTTTCTGACAGGTTTTGCACACAAAAGTCTGATTTCCCTGGGCTGTTTTGAATAAATCAGTTTGCATTTTTAAGCCTGCTAGTATTTTGAACCTCTATCCTTAGCCCCTTGACTCCATTTAGTTCACTGAAATCTGATCTGTTTCTCCTTAGATGGGACATAGTTTGCTAATTTTTCAGATATAATTTGATTCAGTGTGCTGATATCAGAAATATAGCCACATTTTATACTTAGCATAGAAGTTCAATTCTTTCCTTAGAGGAGCATGATTACTTTTTAAATTACTTCTAAGCATTAAACTTAGTCCAAATTTTGCTTCAAGGTTGTGGAATATAACCTCTATCATTCTAAAGTCAGGACCTAACTTTGTTATGTTTTCCTTACATTCATATATCTTACTATGTTTGACATGCTGATCAGCCAGTCCATGGGTGTGCTTAAAGAGTGCCTTATAACTAGTATAACAGCTACATAATCATTAAACTTTGTACTAAGTCTCCTGCAATTTTGAACAAAATATTTCAATTAATTTCTGAATAGATAACAGACTTCTGTGGTTTGTAAAGCTTCATCATTCACTGTGTGAATGATGAAATCTCATTGTATTTAACACTGACCTCACCTCTGCTACCAAATTGTTTATCCTAAGTGCTATAAAGCTTCAAGATATATTGTTTAAATTCCAGCAGCCTAAGTCTGAATGTGAAAGAATAAAGGGAGAAAGTCAGGGATATGGTAGTTTTATTCTTCCGTGCTTTGCCTACCTGTTTAGTTCCTTCCACAAATATTGCTGAAATAAATTACATCTCTGTGTCCCACTAGCAAGTGAATTATACTGTAAATACTGTTGTGCCAGTCTGAGTTTGGCCAGTTTTCTTGCTTAGTTCCTCCAGCTGAGCTGGAATACATGCATGGCTTCTTAACTGGAGAGGAAAATACTTTTAGTAAGTCCGAAAACCTCCCCTGTAAACCAAAGTAAGGCATCACTCATAGTAAGTGGCTGTGCAGATATGCAGACCTTCCCCTCTTTGATTAAAGGAGGAAAGAACCAGCAACCCTGATATGTGAGCTATTGGCATCAAGATAAAGCCCGTAGTGAATTAATGGGGCAGTGTAAACCTTTTAGCTCTGCTTTGCCACCACAACAGTCGGAGAACTTTGCAGAAGAACTGAAAAAGCTGATGTTCTTGGATCACAGCTTCTGTGGATAGCATCTTTGGAGGACAGCTGGTAGCCTCAATAGGTATTTCCAGCTCCTTCCTAGCTCTTTAAAGAATGTTTGCTGATAGAAGGTAACTTTCATTTCATTATCCAGCACAGCCTATTCGGGCAGTAATATGCAGTCTTTTTTATTTATAGGCTTTTTCTATATTTATCCATGCCTTTGGTGTAATTGCTTCTCATTATTAATAGATATTTATATTATATAGACTTTGTTGATGCTGATACAATTGAGTTTTCCATTGATGTTGAGAGCTGAGCTTAATTATGACTCTGCACTTCTGTTTGAAAGTCATGATAAAACTGGTCTGCATTTTTATTTTTGCCATCAGTGAAATATAGCCAGCCTGTATTAATTACCAGCATAGATATTTATAACTATATCTGACTTTTTTTTTCTCAGTTGTTAGATTTTTTTTATTGCTTTCCTGCATGGATTATTTTGAGAAAACTGCATAGGCCCTAAATTGTGGGAAGATTCAATCCTTATATCTTAATATGTTCTAAGCAAACCTATCATGTTGCTCAACTGATTTGAGAGTTGTTTTGCATTTAGATAAATATTTTTGTGACTGTATCTATTTATGACTTTAGCCCCTTGTGAATGGTTACTGCAGGTCATCTGTTGTTGGTTCAGAAGTATCAGTTAATCATACAGGAAAGGGAGCATGGGTGAAACTTGATGATTTCTTCCTGTGGGAAAGTGAGCAATCATTTTTGTTCTAGGTTAGTTCTCTAGAAACTGTATTCCTGTCCATGATGTCGTAAATGTTTGAAATAACATTTCTGAATTCTGAGGGTGTAAAGAAACAATTATTTTTTCCAGCATCTAGCCATACTCAGTCAAAAAATTTATCCCTTAATGAATATAAGAAAGCCACTTTCAGTATGAAATGAAATGTCAGCAAAAATATATTGCTTGTTTTGCTTAAGCATCTAATGATTTTTGATGCTTCATTTTCATGTCTGGACATATTCAGGTAGGAGGTGCTCAAATAATTCTTAAACCCCAGAATTTTCATTGTGTCCCAAACAAATGTGCATCCTTAATATATACTGTAGGCTTTAGAATAATTCAGAATAATTTGTATCAAAGCATCATTATTTCTTCTAGACCCTTCCATAAACATATTGTTAGGAGCAGACTAGAAAGCTGCAGCTGTGGTCGCTGCAAAGGACAGACAGATACGTTGCTGTCAGCAATATGAATCTACAGACCTCAAATGGATGCAGTCTGGAAGAGAGACAGAATCTACAGCCCAGCCTGAGTCCCCTGACAGGGCACACATGTAGGAGAGAGGTGAAGGACTCTTCTCCTCCCAGCCTGGGGAAGAGCTGTGTGTTTATTCTGTGGAGGTTACTGGCAAACAAAGGCATTTGTGTGGTTCCTGGCCAGAGAGGGTCTCACTGGAAAGCTGGGAAGTGAGTTTGGGAAGCCCGGGGAAAGCCAGGCTGGGGTCTGGGAGGAGGGCAAGGAACAAGGGCAGAGGTCCTGGAGTGAGGACACTGAGGGAGCTGTTCAAGCACTTTTTCCTCTGGAAACAAACTCTCTGGACTGGCAGGTGTAGGCTGGAGCCAAGGGTGACATCATGAGTTGTTGCCATAGGCAAGAAAATTAATTTGCAGTAATTTTGCAACCTGCAGTCTTTCTAGAACTTCACTTGTTTACTGCCATCTACACTAGAGGAACTGCTTACTTTTCACTGTTGGTGCAAAGATCATCAGGGATTTACTGAAGAAACCAAGAAGGGCAAAGGAGCCTGAGTAGTCACAGATATGCTCAGTGGGTTTTAATAATCCCTGCACCACAATCCCCTCCATTCCTTCTGTTTCTGATCCTCATGGATGGGAGATGTTTGTAAATCTGGTTTTGGAAAGGTCCTGTGTTGTAGGTCATCAGGGTTTCTGTATCTTTTCTTAACTCAGAGAAAAATATTAAAGCTGTCCCACAGGGCACATTGACCTTTGCAGGGAAGGGGAATGATGGCTTACTTCAATCCTGTCTGGAAAGCAAAAGCAGATCTACTGCATTTTTCTGAAGTTTATCTCCAAATCCTTTTTTTCCTTTCCTTTTTTTCCTTTTTTTCTCTCCCCTTTCCTGAGACAGTGTGGGATACCAGCACTCTATTCAGCATTAGGAAAATACTATTTTTATTTACTTTGTTACTTTGTGACTGCTGGCTTTGAGAAAACCATGGAGTGATTTTATCTGGTCAGCAAATTATTTCCATTCATCTGCAGCCCCAGAAACCTGCTTGGATCTTGGAAATGCGTCTGGCCCCAGTTTCAAATTGAATTGTCTCTTTTTTATTTGATGTGAGTGAGCGTGGACACTTAGATCATAATTCCATTTCTGTGCATCGCAATCCAAGGAGAAATCACTCACCCTTTGCCTCCCAGTCTTCTCTGATCCCCAAAGAAGCTTTGGTACCTCTCTACTGTAACTGTCTGTCTGTTGTAAGCTTTCTAAAGGGTATTAAATTTAATAACTTCTTTAAATTGTACTAAGTTGTAATGAGTTGTAGTAAGTTGTAGCGGCCAAAATAATTCACGTGTCACAATGTTCTTCTTTCTTTCTGCAGGGCAGGGGCTGTTTATTTTCTTTAGGTCTCTCTTTTTCTCTCTTCTTACATTAATATGTACTCATACAATAATACATAGTTTTGCTCTCATCCAAGCTCTTCATAATAAGCAAATCAGCAACTAGACAGTCATCAATACTCTTATCCCACAAACAGTTCCATACCACACAGGCAGTTTCAGTGGTGCCATCTTCTTCACACTAGCACATCCTTCGTCCAAGGCCTGCTTCTCCAGGCCTCACAGGCCTATGCAGATCTTCTAAGGCTTGCTTCTCCTCCAAGCCTTACTGCTTCTCCAGGCCTCTCCGGGCCTACGCAGATCCACCTTCACCGAGCTCTCTCACTGAGCTCTCTGGCTGAGCTCCCCAAAAGCTGAAGCTCTCTGGCTGAGCTCCTCAAAGCTGACCGACCGTTGTCAATTTGACAAGTATTGAATCTCCAACAGCTATGCAGGGCTAACAGGCCAACGCCTACTTGCCTCTTAAGCATTTACCAGTAACACATGATTTGACTCTTAAAAATTGAATCTCCCACAGCTGCACAGAGCTGACACTCCCACACTAAAGGGTTTTTACAGCACAGACCTGTGCAGGGGAAGCATATGCCTCCTTCTGTGAACTCCTATTTGTATGGATAAGCTTTTCTTGGGAGCATTGAAGATGAATTTAATTACTGATGTTGTCAGTGAGCCTCCCTTTATGTCCAGTGACTGCCATTCTTTGTGAGGTCCTTTTAACTGGTTAGATAATAGTAGGAGAATAAGAAGATATTTGAAAAGAGTTGCTATTTGAATCTGGCAGCCTTTTCCATTAGTTAACACTCATACTTGTGAGCTTCGCAGATGTTCCCATTTTTAGGAACCTAAAAATGGTCAAACTAAGTTGCAGAGTAAGCGGAGTTTGGACAATACCTCTATTTGACATCTCTCTGAACATCACAGATACTCTTGTTAACAGAAAGTCTGAAGGTACGTGACTGGGCTGAGTTCATTAGACATCATTGTAGCCTAATTGATTGCAATTAACTTTTGCCCTCAAAGCACAGGACAAAGTGCCCCAGCTGAGCTTCTCTGGAGGTCAGAGTTAGATGGGACGTGGAAAAAGCAGCTGGTAGCAGACAGCCACTAAACAAATGAAATCTTGTTCTGTGTTAGTCCAAGTCTGAGCTGTGAGAAGGTGGTGGCAGGGGAGTCACTGACCTCTCTGAAATCTTTACATCCTGACCTGAGTTTACGAGCATTTATCAGCCATAGTAGCAGCTTTGTTTCATTTCAACACAAAGCATTTGCTTTCAAATCTATTTTGATGAGTGTGGTTCCTGATGGAGTGACTGAGAGTCCGAGTGCATTAACTGATAAACTGGCTTGGGAATGGCTTATTAGCATAAATAGCAAATATGAGATTCAGCACTGGCTAATGGGTAGCCCTTTTAAATCTCCTCAGTCTGACATACTTCCAGCCTATGACAAAAGGAGGTAGAATAGGAAGAGGGTAAGTTAAGAAATCTGGTGAGTTTGATGATTATAAATGAATTACACAACAATACATTTTTCATTTTTCTTGAGTATAGCCAATAGTAACTGACATGTTGATGGCTTATCAATAAAAGCAGCAAAACATATTGTTATTTAAGGTTTTTGAGTCTTGGTGAAACAGGTATTTTAAGTTTGTTAAACAGGTTGTTTCACTTAATAACACTCACATTATGTATATGTGGCAGGTGCATCCGCCCAGTGAAAACAGAGCTTCCTGGTTGTTGAAACGTGGCAGCTTTTGGCTGTCTTTGTTTTCAGGGTCTCGCGGTAGTTGAGACCTTTGACCAATGGGAGCCGCTATTGACTACAGGTCAGATTCGGCCTGGGTATAAACGGAGTCCCTTGGGGGAGCCATTTTGAGCTCGTCCCCTGGAGCTGCACGCTGCGGTCAGGACTCTCCCCTTGGGTCAGGACGCTGCCCAAGGAAACTCCTCGAGGTACTTTAGGTCGGGACGCTGCCCTGAGCAGGTCCTCGAGGTTGAGAGCCCTCACTTTCTAGGTGAGTGATAGAGCGTTTTGGGTTGTCGTTAAACCCTAGGTAGTGAAGTTTTGTTTTCGTTTGGGGTTGTCATTAAACCCCTAGGCTGTGAAGCTTTGTTTTTCGTTTTGGGTTCTCGTTAAACCCACGAAGCGAAGTTTTCGTTTGGGGTTGTCGTTAAACCCCTGGGGTGTGAGGCTTTGTTTTACGTTTCGGGTTCCCGTTAAACCCCAGGAAGTGAAGATTTCGTTTGGGGTTGTCGTTAAACCCCTGGGGAGTGGGGCTTTGTAAAGTATTTCAGGTTATTGTTAAACCCCAGAAAGTTATTCTGTTCTCCTCTTGTGGACATCCGGATCTGTAATCTACAGAGAGCTGACTGGTGGTTTTATGAAAAAAATAAATCTATTTATTTTTTTAAATTGGTGGTGGGTTGCTTATTTGGAAGCCTCCGTAACAGTATATAATAGGGTATATTATATATATTATAATAGGATGGAGTAAATTTTTTCTCTTCTCTGTTTCCTTACCACTGCACTGCAGGACCTACAGATTGAACTTATAAGGGCAGTGGAGACTTGGTATATATTAGACTTAAAAATCTTACAAATTAATGTGAATTCTGCAAGAGATTTTGGGCAGTATTTTTCCATGTTCTCTATGAAAGAGAACAAAATTATTTTGAGAAGAATATTTCAAAAGACTGGAGTGTCTGCTTTTCATCTGAGGCATCCAGACTTTTTATTAGCAGTATTAAAATATTTTTAGAGACATGTACCCCTTCATGAAGCTGATTTCGAGCTGATCTGTCTAAGCATGGAAGATGTTATGAAACAGGTTATTAACAGCCTGCTCCAAAGGGTCAGTGTCCATCATTAGGCAAAAAGTAGATAAAAAATAACTCTTTAATTATTTGAAGATTGGCTGATATATCTCAAACTCATAATGAATCTCTGACTGGATGTGGAACCCAACCACTTTCTTGTGTTTTTCTTTGGATTATTGGATAGGAGCAGGAATTGTAGAGCCAATAGTTAAAAATTTTGAACACTTTGTTTGAAAATAGTGTTTTACAGTGATCTCTTGTGTTCTGTGGCCATGAGAGAGATTTTCCTAAGCAGTCTGATGTGTTAGTGCTCCTAACTATAGTTTGTGATGACGATTGTTTCTTGGTGCTGAATGAAACAAGAGATCATAAAATCAAAATACAAAGCTTTTAGCTGTACTGTTGACTAGCTGGAAATCAACATCTTCACTACACTGGACAGAAACTGGACTAAGTGACTAACTCATCTGACTGAAAAATTAGATAGATTCTCCCAGAAGATGGCAGTGCACCTATAAGTAGTGTTCTGCCAGCTTTGTAAGCCATATAATTTGTAGCATTTTTTCAATACTGAGTGCAATAACAAAAATAATAAAAGCAACTAAAGTTGGGTGTGGATACTGATAGTACTTTTGATCTTGAAATCTGAAGTAAGCACTAATAATCCACAAAGGCCTGTCCTGCATGGATGATGATGGACTAAATGCTTTTGGGTAGGCTGGCAAGTTACTCATCATTTTACTACGTTCACCAGCATGATGAAGATCCCCTTTCTACTGGAGTCCTTCAGATAACCCCTATGCAAAACCCATTGACTATATCCAGAGCTTTAAAATGTGTCTAGTTCTTAAAGTGTCATTGCTCTCAGAGGAATGGATCAATGTAGGACAGCAGTTACTAAGAAGTGTAATGAATGATGAGATTTGAAAGTCTGGCCATATTACATTTTTGGTCTACTGTTTCACACCAAAGAATTTCTTCATTCAGATAGAGATCAAAAGCAGATGTTCAAAAATACCAAAAAGGACTACTTCTGTATTAGTTCTAGTCTAAGAACAATCAGTAATTGCTGTAAATTTAGGGAAATTTCCAGTTCAGTTTCCAAAGTAGGAGTCTAAGTGTGTATTTTCAAACACGTAATCAAACCAGAACTACTTAACCTTTCAAAAACTGATCCACTCATTATCATTTTATTTATTTCAGAATTAGCATTAGGGAATGCTATTATCTCTTTTTAAAAATTCATCTTAAACTATAGCTATAATTTGCAAATAAAACCTCGTAACTGTTTTGTAGTGCTTGCCTTATGAACTGTTTGATTTGCATTTTTGCATATATAAGCAAGCTCTTTTTGTTATGAACCTGAATGAAGAGATGTTTGTAAAGAGCAGAGAAGAAAGAGAGCGGGCTTTAGACACATAGCATTGCTGACATGTAAATTTTGGAACTAAACTTTGCCATCCAGGTTCTGTCTTACCCAGAATTACTACCAGTCAGCTAAAGAACATTTAAATATTTATTCTCTGTAGTTTAGTCTGAAAAAAAAAAAAAAAAAAAAGTTCTGTTATGGCTCATTTGTAACCATTTATTTAGTTTTCCAAACAGCAAAAATGCACTAGCAGTAAAAAAAAAAAAAAACAGACCACAAACTGCAGCTGTTTCTTTAACATAAAGAAGAGATAAAAAACAATTGTGTGTTCTTGTTCGGCAGTCAAATATAATTGCATATTCTTGTCCTACTGCTTAGACACTGTGGGTGCCAATGTTAATAAATTAACATAAGTTGCATCATTTCCTTTACATAAAACACAAAACCAAGCAAGAAATTAAAATTTTGTTGCTTTTTTTTTTTGTTTTACTTTTCAGTTTCCTCCTCCAGTAAGTTGTGGGAGCTGCAAGATACACTGGGTTCTTAATTTTTTAGATGTCTGCCCTCCATTTTAAAAGTGTGTTTGTCTTCCTCATAGAACAAGCATCTTTAGTCTCTTCGAGGGCCCATCTGTGATTGAACCTGTCATGACCATAAACTCACTCAGGCCAAATCTTCCTTAACACTTGAAGAGACACAGCAACACCTTCCCATTCAAATGACCAACAGACCTGTATAGCCAATCTTTAATGGCCAAAATCACAATCCGTATGCTGTATGAAGGGGGCAGCAGTGCCAGATTTGATCCTGTCACCTGTTCACCAATAGAGCCTATTGCCAATATCCACTTCACTACTTAATAATCCACCTTTCAATACTGAGAAACATCCTTCTCTTTTGTCAGGAGAGGATTTACATTAAATCATACACTCCCTTCCCTCCAGTCACCTTTTTAATATCATTTTTCTGGTACTTGAACAACTTGCAGTGCTTGTGTGACTGACTGAGCTTCCGGGATCTGTGCAGCTGGTCATATTGTAACTGCTGGCGTTTGCTGCTGCCTTTGTGTAATCTGGATATGCTGTGACATGTAAATGATACTGCTTGCTATTTCCTTGCTCCTGCTGTCTAAAATCTCAATAAAAGTGAAAAATATCACTATACAAACTGCAAATATCTCATCTGACTATTCCACAATAAGGCAAGCTACCTCAGCACCAATAAAATGTTGATATTACTTACTTTGTGTATTTTTTTCCTGTGTTCCTTAGTGATTTCTCCACTTCTAATCTCATTGCTTGAGGTAAACCCAACCTTGTTATTTGGTCTAGGCCAAATTCTGGGACCCTTATGCAAGCAAATGCTATTTACATTAAAAGCAATAAAGACATTACTAAAAATGAAGGAAGGATCACAACATGTGGTTTATGGTAGGGTCAGTGGCTCGCAGAGCGTTTTTCTTTGATTTGTTTTGTGAATTGCATGTGACATAAATAAAACTGCCATATTATCTGTAATTAAACCATTAAAGCTGTCTTCTGTTATAAGGTATTGTGATTAAACTTTTCAAATTCATGTGCCTAAGATACCGAACTTCACTTGCTACTTTCTTCTACTGTAGTGCTATATGTTTTGAGGGGGTTGAAAGTGGCTTCATATCCAGACACATTTTTACTTGCCTCATATCTAATATGGATCTGCCCATCTTTCCCAAATGCTTTAAGAAATTCAGTCCATAAGACACACTGAAAATATGCAAGCTAGTCTTTCTGATAGCTGACTCAGAGCTTTGTCATTAAGACAGGAAAATGGGGGAAGCTGGTTGCAGTCTTTCTGCAATAATTAACTGTAACTAATAGCCTTATGTTGACAGTGTTCCCCTAGGAAGCAGGAGATCCAAGTCTGAATTTCTCTTCAGCCAGAGTTGTTTCAAACCTGCAGCTCCCAGGCCACTCCTCACCTGAAACATATCCCTCTGTTGAAACCATGTCAGTAAGTTTGCAGATGACAGCAAGTTGGGTGGGAGTGTTGAGCTGCTCTAGGGTAGGGAGGCTCTGCAGAGAGACCTGGACAGGCTGGAGCGATGGGCTAAGGCCAACTGCATGAGTTTCAATAAGGCCAAATGCCGGGTGCTGCACTTGGGTCACAACAACCCCCAGCAGCGCTACAGGGTTGGGGAGCAGTGGCTGGAGAGCTGCCAGTCAGAGAGGGACCTGGGGGTGTTGATTGACAACCAGCTGAACATGAGCCAGCAGTGTGCCCAGGTGGCCAAGAAGGCCAATGGCATCCTGGCTTGTATCAGAAATAGCGTGGCCAGCAGGGAAAGGGAAGTGATCTTACCCCTGTACTCGGCACTGGTGAGATCGCACTTCGATTACTGTGTTCAGTTTTGGGCCCCTCACTACAAAAAGGATATCGAATGACTCGAGCGTGTCCAAAAAAGGGCAACAAAGCTGGTGAAGGGTCTGGAGTATATGTCGTACGAGGAGCAACTGAGGGAACTGGGGTTGTTTAGTCTGGAGAAGAGGAGACTGAGGGGAGACCTCATCGCCCTCTACAACTACCTGAAAGGAGGTTGCAGAGAGCTGGGGATGAGTCTCTTTAACCAAGTAACAAGTGATAAGACAAGAGGGAATGGCCTCAAGTTGCACCAGGGAAGGTTTAGACTGGATATTAGGAAGTATTTTTTTACAGAATGGTATGTCAGGCGTTGGAATGGGCTGCTCAGGGAGGTGGTGGAGTCCCCATCCCTGGAGGTGTTTAAGAGTTGGGTTGACATAGCGCTGAGGGATATGGTGTAGTTGAGAATGGTCAGTGTTAGGTTAATGGTTGGACTAGATGATCTTCAAGGTCCTTTCCAACCTAGACGATTCTGTAATAGAAAGTCAAAAAAGAGATGCTTCAGTGGGACAGAAGGATCAGGCATCCTGCAGGCATCATCGATGACTAGCACTTGACTGATTTTTGTTAGCTTGCCCACAATCCTCTTACAGTCCCTCGTGGTGTAGGCTCACAGTCTGCTGCTCCTACTCTATCCCACTGCCAGTCAGCTCTAGGCAGTCCACTGCATTTAGTGTCCTGCAAACAAGTCTTATTACTAGTGGTCTTCCAATAGCAGATTGTGTAGCCTGAAGGCCTTGGGAAGGAAACCAGATCCTCACACAACTAAGCTGTTCTTTTCAGTACACAGTCTTGCCAAAACTTGCCTCCTAGATAATCCTTAAGGATTTTGTGGGACTTGACATATTTCTGTTGATCCAAAAGCAGAGGTTACTGAAAACAGTTAGTCTATGAACATGGGTACTAGTTTGGCTGATGGCTGGAAACAGTCAAGTAGGTAAACAAGCCTCCAGGTATTCTGAATACACTCTCAGAATGCAAGTACAACACCAAATGTCATTAAGACTCAAAGAGGATGTTGTCTGAATACTGTTATTCAGGAGCCAGGAGGACCTGGCTATGTCTGGGAACTCTCACAATCATTCTGTCATTACCCTTTCCATAAGCCCCTTGATCTGTCTTTTCAACTGAAGGTACAGAAAAGCATCTGCTGTACCATCTAACCTTGGAAGATATTCACTTTTGTGAGTAGCTCCTATTCAATAGACAACACATTCCCAGCAGAGAGCTGAATTTGGACTTTTTCCTTCTGAGACAGTGCACCGCAGAGGGAAGAGGAGGCTTGGATGTAGCTGCAACGTTGTCTACACAAATCTGTGCAAAGATAGGGTGGCTGCCTTCTCATCCTGGTGATCAGGATACAGGAGGAGTTGAAGAGCTGCTTTCCTTCCCAAAGCCATGTGTCCCTGGGCCCTGAGTAAAGTGTGTGGATAAAATGTCTTGCAAGCCCTGGGCTGCCACTTCATGTGATGAGAGGTGAAAGAACAGAAGTTGGCTTCATGACTCTGTAGTGTTTTCAGTATGGATGCTGAAGACATCTCCTAAAAAGTGTGTATTGGAGGGCATCATCTTTGATGGGCAGAAGAGTCAGGCAAGGGATTCAGGCTGGAAGGACTTTGGGAAGTCCTGCAAAAAAGGTGAATTGACTAACTGATGAGTCTGAGTTCAAGTGTCCTGAAGAGCTGTGACATGAACCAGTCACAAAATCCCTTCAGTCATGGGACCTGGAAATCTTGAGTCTAAACATGCACACATCTAGTGAGAGTTGTACGGGCTTAGGATTCAAATGCAGGAACAGTCTCTTTGTGGAAAACCCATTGAGAAGCTATGTCACAATATAAAGTTTAAATCCAAATATAGATATGTTTAGGTAGGGAGAACATTAAGAGGGTGGTGAGGGAAATATAAGTGTCTTACAAACCCCTTTTTATTGATGAAAAGACCTGGATGGTGTTGAGAGAACTGTTTGGACAGCTCTTCTGCTATGCAAGTCTTCTGTTGTGGAGCATCTGTAGCAAAGCACTAACACCTTTCTTTAATCAAGGTCCTGAAATGACCATACACATCTGTCTCCTTTTCTCATAGGCTATATTTTTTGATTTATCCTACTTAAACAACTTATTAATTAATTACAGGCTAATATGCTTCTCTAAGAACTGTGGAGCAAGATGCTCAGATGATGTAGAAGTAGGAAATTCTGTGAAGATTTTTTGTGGTAAAGAATGAATCTTGCTGATTGATATAAATAAACCATATAACTTGTCAGGTTAAATACAAGTAGTATAGTAATAATATTGAATTTGTGTATTGAAAATTTATTTTTAATCTCAAACTAGTTTTGCCCTCAGCACTGGGAATCAGGTGAATTATAGAAGGAAGATCTGAATATTTAATATAGTCAGCGAAGTTCAAAGAATACTCAGTTAAGATTATTGCAGACTTTCAGTACACTTACATTTCCTTATTGGCACAGAGAGGATGTAGATGCTTCTAATTCAAGTGACTACAGTGCAGTATTTTTGGATCTATGTAGCTCAGTCCTTTGAATGGCTGTTTTAGGTTCTTAAAATCACTTTGGATTTGTCCCTATATCTTTAGGGTTATAAATAACTCTCAGGACAAGAGGATTTCTTATCTTTTCCCAGTGAATCACCTTAAGGTTTCAATAAATTGAAGTGCAGTTACACTACAGGGGGAGGCAATAATGCATTGTTGATAGAGCATTTTTGGTCTGAATTTATGTGTGTGGCCTGCATTAAATTACTGCTCTGACAAACTACCAATCCCATCTCTGGAATCAAAAGTGCTGCATAAGTTTTACAATTGAAAAGGAATACAACTCCATTTTTCCTCTTTGAATTGAAAACAGAGATTTTAAGAAAGGCAGCATATCAGAGTATTCTGACTGGAATACCCACCACAAAAAATGACAATGATTTTTACTTATTACAGCTTATGTATTATTTGAATATACTTATACACATACATGTACCTATATATAAAATTTATATATATATTTATGCATGAGTATTAGTGTATTTAGCTAATTGACTTCATATGTATACATAGGATAAGATTCTGTTCTTAAACACCCTTTCAGTTATTTCTCTCAATTTCATGTAAATGGTTTGATAGCAGAGAATTTTCAGAAAACACTTGATCAAGTATGAACTGTAGAACTAAGATGATTGAGTTCATGATGGCCTTGTTTCACAATGTTCATGTATATGGTGTTCATTACATGTGTTATTTTTCACAGATATTGTGGTAGCAATTATAGATACTGGACCAAAATCACTTCATTGACAGCTTTTGTCAATTGGTAATTTTGTATTGATAGTATTGAAGGGAGGTATTTGGGAAAGGGGGAGTTAAGAGAGATACTGATTTTTTTTTCATAATCTAAAGGAATTCTGCAGCAGAGCCAGTACTGAGCTTGTTGAGGGTCAGGTTCCACAACAGTCTTATAGATCTTCATTTTTTCCAAGTCCTTTTTGGGTTTCTTATAAATAATGTAATCCTTTCTATAATGGCTTTATATACCTCAGGAAATGAAGAAAAAGAAGTCTTTTACATTTATCAACTGTGCCTCAATATATCTCAATGTGTGTATATAAGAAAAGTGTACCAATTGTGCAGAGTTGGTTTGATTTTAAAAAGACTGGAGAAAGATATGTGACAATCTTGGACAACCAACCTTGGACAACCAATGTCATCTAACTGGGTCATTGATACAGTCTTTGTGCACCAGACACATTGGTCTTAAGCCAAAGCTGCTGTTTTCTAAAGCGATTAGATTAACATCACTACCCTGAGAAACATTTTCTCTCTTCCTTGCAGTCTTGGGTCATATCAGCCATTGGCTCCCAGCAATGTTCAAAGGGCTTTTGTAAGCATCTAAAACTATTTTTATGACTCCATTCTCATAAGACAGAAAAATGGGGGAGGGAAAGCAAATGAGATCCTCTGCTGCCACTGAAACTCCTGCAGTATCCAGTCCCAGGAGGGAATCCTTATCCCCGAGAGGATTACTGGCTAACTCAAATATTTCCTGTCTGTGACCTTAGATAGAAACCGGAAGATAAGGACCTGCTATTTTATGAGGTGAGGCAAGTCAGATTTTCTGTGCTTTTCCTAAGAAGTTGCCTGGGAGAAGCTGTGGTTACAGCTAACAGCAGAAGATAAGCAAGTGATTGACCAGTGTTTTCAGGAATGTCAAGGATGTAAAGACTGGTTTTCCTTTCATGTCCCAGATGCTGCTGGCATTTCTTAGTGGTAGCCATAGAGAACTGTAGAGAAGGACAAATGGGTGATGAAACATGTTGGTAGTCTCATCAAGTTGGTTTCTGTAAAGCAAATCGTTATGTCCTGACTAAACAGGTTCTAGCAGATGACACGTCTCCTGCTGTTGTGTGATTTGATGCACTAGGCACATTACCTGTAAGTTACATGGTACACATTACCATCTTGTCATCTGCAGGCTGAAAAATAATACACAATAAGCAAGTAAGCAACACTATTCACTATTGATGTGTACAGCTCATACCTTTGGTACATGTAGGCAAGCTTAAGAAGAAAATATCTATTTCTGTTGCATCACAAAAGCTGTTCCAACACAACACAACGTGCAGTTCATGTGTGCATCTATACTGCTTGTATGCTAACTACACCTTCACCAGTATTTTGAAAACCTTGCATAAGTTTTATAGTATCTGATACATAATAACCATATCAGTAAACGTAGTGCATCTTATTTAATTAGCAAGACATTGGTTAGCAGGAGAGCTTTAACCATAGGATGTATCGGGATGCAGCCACAGCCTTCTCCCATTAGCACTTCTTGGGAAATTACTTTTGCTGTTTCACAGCATTCAGTTCCCTTTGTAACACATCTTGCCCTTGTTAGCACCACCATTCTATTGACCTTGGTGTTAATGCACACTTGGTTAACACACCAACTGAAAAGTGCCTGAAACTGACTTTAATAAAGATGCTACAAAAGAAGGTGTAGAAGTGTCTTAAATTGTTAGATTAACAATCTTTAGTGAAAATGTTCTTCTACTAGTTAGCTCAGGGATTCAAAGCCATGACTGTCAGGTGCTATTTCTGGCTTTCTTCTGTGTCACTGAAAAACACTTCAAGCACCTGCAAAAATCATGCAGCACGTCTGTGGCATTCAGTGTGCTGTTTGAGATGGAGGTGCTGAGGGCAGTAGGTGACCTGTAGCATCAATGAAAAGAGACACTTTTGACTTCCCTCAAAATATGAGAGGGAACAGTAACATTTTCCTACCATACTGTGGTCTCAGGAGATAAAATTAATTAATTACTGCAAAAGATGCTGAGTTCCTCTGATTAAGAGTTCAGTATATGTGAAATATAATTACCTAGCTTTTATAAAGTGCTTTGAAATTCTAGGGTGATTCAGTGGTTGTATTTAAAATAATGGGTTTGCTGCCTTCTAAAAATGATGTCTCTTACTATGCAATTGTTCCTCAGATCTTTATACACATGGTTACTATTAAGCACATGGGCAGGTCCTTTCAAGTTATTTGGAATATACATCTTTGTAGAAAATAGAATTCCCCTTTGATATTTTACAAATATCATCACTTGTATATTTATATACATATGTATTTAATCAAATTATTATAATTATCCATTTACTTTATTACTTGATGCCACCTACATTTTAAGAATGTTTTCAATAATCCTGAGCATCATCTCCCATTTCCTCATGCACAATTTTTAACTGAATGTTTTGGTGCAGAAAACCTAGGCTATTCGAAGACATGAGCATTATTGATATTTGTTTGTATTACAAAAGATCCTGGAGATCTTTTTTTGGAGACTCTTTGCAGTAAGCAACTATAAAGCCAGAACAAATTACATTCTGTGCTCTTGAGTGCTTTATAGGCAAGTTGAAAACAGCAAGAGTCCATCCTGAGAATATATTTAACTAGTGAGAATATATTTAACTAGTGAAAAGTAGACAATAGGCAGAAATTCTGAAGGTGAAGAGTAAAGAAGCTGGAGACACTGTAAAGGAATCAGTTCTGATACGTGCCTTCAGTAATAAAGAGAAATTTGTGATTGACCCCAGTGCTGTAGGGACTTTAGCTTTGAATTTGGGAAGGAGTGAGCTTAGAACAGTCACACGTGTTATGTTCAAGTGGAACCCAAAATCATGGATCCCTTCTGAAAAATCTGGATTCTATCATGCTAGAGTAGGTCTCTCCAGAAGGAGATACAGGGTGAGACATTTACTGTGTTGCACTTATGTGTGACGCTGAGCCTGCAGCTACGTATGTCTTTGTATGAGTACATCTACATTTATGCATGGTGCGGTGCAGAGGCAGAAGGATCAGGGTTTGGTTCAGTGTGATCTATTAAGGTCCTAGGAGAGTATAGCCACTCTGCAACTTTACTAGCAATGGTGTATGCACCCATTGCTGGTCTCAGCCATGCACCGTGTCTAATAGGTTCTGCAAAGCAGATTTATGTCCCTGGCTGCCTTTACATCTTCAGTGCAATTCCAGATGCATGGAGAGCTGGGTGATGGAGGACCTTGCATCTGCATTCCAAAGGGGTCTAGGTGGAACGGGAGTGCAATTTTGGTTCCCCTGGGAGAGAAACCACTTCAGGGCACATACTGGAAGACACCAATGATGTCATATAAATGCTAGTTTAGGGGGCTGTCGGATATCTTTCAGCATAGGAAGAGGGAATACCAGACCATCTACATGCATCCCTTTATATACCGCTTTAATTACCTGTTTCCACTTTCATAGTGTGCAGTAATATAATGAGAGATGAATAGTTTTGCTTATAAAAGTATCCATGGAATTAGTTTAGAAGGATAATACCACATTTTGTCTGATGTTAGATGCCAACAGTTATAGGCCATCTCTTAAAAATATTTTGAAATTATATTATTATATAATTTTAATATTAGATAATAATATTTAAATAATATCTTAATATAATATTTATAATATAATGTTATTATACAAAATATAAATTATCATATAATGATATTAAAAATTTATAATAAAATAATTATAAAAATGATAATAATTATAATTTAATTATAATTAAAATATAATTATTATCAACAGTGTCAACTGACTTCTGCTATTCATGTTTGCAGCAAGAGGCAAGTTTTGCTATTGACCACCTCCTTTTTTAAATAGTATTTTAGTTTTAAAATGAGCATTAGAACCATCTGGCTCGTAAACAGTAGGCAAATAACATTTCTTCATGATTGATTATGCAACATAACCTCAGGTAAGTGTAGCATGACCAGTTAATTGAAAATTGCTTTCCACTTAGAATTCACTCTGTGCTAGCCAATGATAAATAATTATTTCATCTGGCTCATTTCACATTATACACTTTAAACACTCAAGCCCTGCGCTGACTTTAAAAAACAAAGCTATTATTCTCTATTCCACAACTTTTTGATGTTCTTTTTTTTTGTTTCATTCTCCTATTTTATTAGCACTTTTTTACTTTTGAATTGCACTTATTCAGGCAGATGGGGGAGACAGCCTATTTTATCTATGCTTCTTTATTTCCCTTAAGATTGTTCCTTATTTGAAGTATAATAAAAGAACTGAGTGAACTCTTTGACTCAGCTATTGTGGAATAGGTGCTATAACCTGCAAAAGTACATAGTATTTTCAGAACTGAAAAGATTATGTTAGTGCCTGGGAATGGAGAAAAATGAACTATGCAAAACAATCAAATTGAGAAATGCTTGTTGCAAAATTTGTGTATTCTGTATTATCAACTTCAAATACTTCATTGTGACCAGGAGCAATTTTCAAGTCAACTGAGACCAAATTATAGTCGTACAAAATGCCCTGTTATCATAAGAAATGAGAAGATGGAATTCTTTAGATTGCATTTCATCTCGGGACTTCAGATTATCTTGAGCCAGTGACAAGACACAAGATGACATTTTCCTCTCAAATTTATCAGAGTCTCTTTCTGGAAATACTGCTGCTATTAATCTAGTTATTGACAATTCTAGTTATAGGTGACATTTAAGTATTTATGTGACTGTAAGAGTTTTATATCTCATTTCTTCTTGTTCGCTGCGTTGATGTGTTCTGTCTTACATTTGTTTTCAAGTAGCAGTGTACTTCAGAGGCACAGCATGCATACCTTCAATATATATTCATTCTGTAAGTAGCTTTATGACACTACTGCAATTATTTACAATACGGGTGTTCAAATATTGAGATACTGGTTTTATTTTCCATTCAGCTTGTTGCTGACAACTGGCGGATCAGCATGAAAAACAGGAAGCTCAGCTTGAGTGCTTGATTTAAGCTGAGCTGAATTTATGTCACAAGATTAGTGAAAGGAAATAAAATCTAAAATTCTTATTCCTGAAACTGGCTCAGATGATCTACTGCAGTATGTGGAAAAAGAGAGTCAGAAAATCATAACATGGTTAGTGATTTGCATTTGATGGGAAGAGATAATAGCTGAAGAGCTCAATGTAGTGATATTCACGTCAACATTACATCCCCTTCTCACCCAATGTAATCAAAGCCCTACGTAAAGTGGCTCATTACTGTGAATATTATGACATTAAAGGTTGAGAAGAAAGAATGTTAAGCTCCCTTTCTCAGACGTGACATGCTTCTGTTTTGAGCAAAATGTTTAGCGTTATTTTTTTAATGAGGTATATCATCAAGTTTGTCTCTCATACAGATATGTGAGCTTCAGACATTCAGGTGGTATAGACAAAAATAGAAGATCACAGTAATAAATATTTTAAATTATGGAAGATGAGAAAATATTTCTGTAAGCAAATCTCAGATTTTTACTCTACTTCTAAATGAAGCATTAAAAGTCTACACTAGGTGTCAGATTCTCCATACTGTTGTACCTGTCTTAAACAAAAGGAAACTGCTATAAATGGACTCCAACTATCAGAGTCAGGAGCCATCCACACTGCTGGAAATCTTTCTCTACCTGATAACATTAGAGAAAGAATTCCACTGTAATTTTCTTTTTTTAATCTTATTTTTATACTAAGAGGTCAAAGTTTTTTTTTTTTTTTCAGTATTTAGGACCCAGATTATACACTGAAGAACAAAAATCTTTTGCATTTACAAGTGTTAATCTAATCCCTGGCTGCAAAGCAAGAGTCCTAGAACGTATGCAATTATGATAAGAATCATCATCTTGAAGATATATTATCTTGGCTGCTGCAAATGCAGTAAAAAAACCACAGTGCACATCAATATATAAAAGGCATAAAAATATTTGAAATTAAAAATATTCAAGAGAACTGCATTTATTCTTAATTATACCAATTGTTAGTACCAATACCAGGAGTAATGTCCCAGTAATATTCCACATTTCCAGTTAATCTTACCATTCCTTCTCAGAAAAGAATACTCTCCTGACAGGTCTGAGCAGGGTTCATACTGCTTCTTTCTGCAAAGTTTTTGTTACCCAAGAAAACAAGCTATTCTTGAAGTTTTTTTCATTTTTCAGTGACATACCCTGCCCAGTAAAGGCTGAGGAAGAATTCTGAAAGTCAGTGTTTTTGATGTAAATATCATGTCATATCTAACTGACTGCATACAAGGATCATGTTCTAGGTTAAACAGTTTTTAAGAGAGAGAAACACAAGCAAATGCATATTCACATTTCAATAGTGCATGGATACCCTTTTTCTTAACCTGGATTATCCTGTATTAAGTGTTCGTAAATCTAGAGACCACAGCTAGATACAGACAGAAAATAAATAATTATACAATTACTTACTTGTGCAATAAAACTTCAGAATAGAAGTTTCTTAACTGCTGTAAGGTGTTCTGGCAGAGAAAAGCTTTGAGGGGAGTTTTGCAATTGTATAAAGGTTCTTCTAAGAAAAGGAGCACAGAGATATCTGAAGGATACTGAACTGAGAATTTAACTGGATGATGGCAGCTGGCAGTGTTGTCTAAGGAGAGAGGAATGTTCTTGGCAATGAAATGGGGATTGTAATTAGCACAGAGAGACGGGGCATAACTAGTGACATCTGCAGGACCTTGAAGAAAGTAATGGTGACCTCTTCCAGCTCTTGCCTAATAATATCTGAGGAGACTCCTCTAAAATATCTAGTGGCCTGGATATTCAGTGCCGTAAATGTTAACTGGATCATTCAGGAAAAACCAGCCCTCGCACTATACCATGGAAGTCCTACAGATGGCATGAACACAACTCCAATGGTGGGTGCATGAACTGAGTTTTTTTGGTCACTGAATTTCCTTGGGGAAGTTACTTCATGTCTGCTTCTCCTCTGTCCCTTCACTGCACTGCTCTGCTTCTCTCCTCCAGTCCATGCCTTATCTATTTAGATAATAAGCATTTTGTTACAGAGGCTGTTGGCTTTTTGCAAGCAATGTTTTCTTAGATCTTTGTTTTATTCTTAACTCTGCCACATACTAGATCTCATTATTTGTCAAGTAGGAATGATAATACCAGTTCCCCCCTCTACAGTACCTTGAGACTGGTAATTAACATATTAGTGATTACTTTAACTATTAATATAGAGCAACTCCATCTTGTTTTGATATGCTGTATCCCTTTAAGTGTTTTAACTGACTATCCATCTTTTGTGGCTATTAGCTCACCTCCTATAAAAGATACTCCTGAGATCATAGACCAAATATGACTAATGGATAGGTCAAACATCACAAGTGCTTGCAAAGAGCTCAAAAGGCTCCAACTTCTTGTCCAATATAGTAAATGTTTTGGGCATCCCATACTTTCCATCCAGCTCATCCCACGAGACTGTGGTTAAATGGTAGCAGAATAAGTGTTCCTAGATTAACTGTCTCCAATTGAAGACTGCAGACACACTTACAGGATTCACAAATGCAACCATCACTCAAGAAAACAACAATGAAAGATCAATGAAAGAACAATAAAAGAATCACTTCAGTGTTGACATGAGAACCTGAAACATAGCAGACTTACATTCAAGTTTGAAAATGAACTGCAATGACTCTAAACAGGACTGGCACATTTAAAGGACAAATTGCAATTCCCACTAAAATAAATAAGTCAAAACACATATATAATGTCAAAATAAGAAGAAGAATTTCAGAGTAGCTTAAAAATGACTTCTAGGCAGTTAGCCTGTAAAACATGCTTTAATCTTCTTTGCACATTAGTGACAGAATACCAATGCAGTATATTAAAATGTTGCTACTACACTATTGAAACTGGCAATAAAATAAATTAAAGAAGCTCAATTTTCTGCTTAATTTCAAGGCATTAAAGTGAATGTGATTCTTCACAGTACTTTCAGCAGAGACTTTGCTCATTTTAGGCAAGAATCATAAATAATCTTTTGCACCAGAGCTCTGGAACATGTTGCAGATCTAAACATTTTGGTCACATACACTAAAGCCCGTCCAAAAAAAAGTCTTTGACTCAGTTTAGTAAAAAAAATTCTCCTGTGAACTGGAGGACATAACCTCACATCAAAACCGAGTGAAGACAGCTATTTATTCAGCAAACAGTAAATACATTTTAACTTATTTGTGTTTGTAGAGATCATTAAAAGACTGACATTCTAACAACACTCATTATTCTAGTTGTTTTCATTACACAACATTGTGTATTTCTTTGTGCTTATAGTCAGGAAGAAGTTCCAAATGAGTAGTACTCATAATCAAATATGATATACAGAGTATCCTATGCCTGATCATTATTTTATCATAAACATTATTCACACAAATATTGGATAAAAAGCATTTTCCTGCTTCAGAGCTTTGAATAAGAGTGGGTTTAGAGGGGGAGGAACATTTTGTTTTACCTCTGGAATTTCATTCCTAAACATATAGCTTTTCCTTATGTTTATAAAAAAAACTTTAAAAGCACTGTGAAATGTAATGCATAACCTAGAATTCTGGACAAAAACCATGGAACTTCCATTGTTGGTGGCTTTAATATAATTTTCACTATTTTTAGAATGAAAATACTAAAAAAATACTTTAGAATGAGTAAGTGAGGAATAAAGAACCCCCAAATCTAGCTGCTGGCAATAAAAAATTTGTCACATGATATTGCATTTGGTATGTGGGCAAGCTGGAAGTACTGCAGAAACAACTGATAATCTCGTTGGTCTCTGACTTTTCAACTTTGCTTGCGCAGCTGTTTGTTTATTCTGCTATTTATATCTCAAGTGCCACTTGAAACATGCTCAAAATATGGCAGAAATTCCCAGTAAAATAGCTTAAATCAGATGGACTGAGACTTTCAGTCTTCCTTACTTAAAAAGGGGAAAGAATCCTAGAAGTAATATAACTGGGAGAAGCACACATCTTAATTTAACAAAATATTGGTCTAACTTCAGATTAGAACAGGAGTGACAGGTCCAAGGTTTAGTTTAGAAAAGATATTTTTCTTCAAAACACTGTTCTTACAGGCTGCTTTCCACACAGAAGACATTCCTTATTTTTTTTTACAAATGTAGGGCTTAAGAATTATTCTTAAATTTCAAATCCTTTATTGAGAAATAACAAGATCTACTTTCTATGCAGGCTATCTTTCTTTGGTCACCAAACCAGAATGAATTGGAGGAATTTGTTTTCAGACCCTTTCAGCATCTTACTAGCACTAAGGACTGAGATACTGAGAGGGTGATCTCTTGTGGAGGGATGCTATCTTTGTTTTCTCAGTTCAACCTAAACATTCTCAACATACACATTGTAGTTTATGAATCTTGTGTTTCTTTCATTTTGTCCTTTCAATGCAATCACTGAAATAAATGTTTATCCTTCCAATTGAAATTAAGGACCCCACTTTAAGCAACACCATACCAAGGTAAATTTTGCAGGAAACTATTTTTTATCATCTATTCAAATCAAGCATTATAATAATGAGTTATCACCGTGGATATGAGCTTCTAGGACTCTGAAGGACAAAGCTGTCCCTCACACTTTTTCCTTCACTTTGGTCTTCTACATTCTTCTTTTTCCTTTGTTTTATTTTTTAACCATCTTCCTTCCTAGTTGAAAGATAACTTCATTCTCCATTTCCCATTGGGTCTCTATGCTGATACTAATCTAACTTAACGACAGCAAGAGTCAAGCTTCAGCAGTCTTGAAGAAAACTGCATCCAAGGATATCTCTAACAGCATGAAAACTTCCTAGTTTTCAGTAGCTGCTCTTAAAACCCCACCCATAAGCAGGGAAATGGTGCTAGATATATGCAACAAGAAAAGCTGAATCGGAGAAACATGAGATCACTGAAGCATATAGACTTCTCAATTGAATTTTTAAAAGGAATGTAGTTAGAATTTAGGATGTTTGCTGAGGACGAAAAATCTGAAATCCTCAGGTCTGCAAATGCCTTGTTATCACTGGTGAAATTACAAAGGTGTCTAAAGTGCAAATGCTCCTTCCTGCTACCTGAGTCCAAACTGGGATCTTTTAATTTGTTTTGCTACCTAGTTCCTTGAAAGACTCAATCCAAGGTATTCAGAATGCACAACAATATCAACTACTTTTATGAGACTAGCTGCTTAATTAACAAGAAAGAGAAGGAGAAATCACTTAATTTGTAGTCCACCTGGATCAGATGTTAGGGATAATTCACTCTGACGACAGGTAACACCCTGCCATGAGCTCTTTATGCTGAAGAAGTTCAAAATCATTCATCAGTACACAATCCAGAGATGATCTTAACATCTGTCAGACACTACCCTTTTCCTTGAAGCCTTTTTGTTGTGTAGCAAACTGAAGAGCCACTGGACTGGACAGAAAACACGAGAACAAGCACAAGCCTTTAATACTGTTATCAGGAAATTTGCTTAAAAAGGGTGAACTGTGGATTCCTGTTCTCATCCCAAGCAGTGTTTATGTATTAAATGTTAAACAGTCAGTGAATAAAATAAACAAACATGCTAGAAAGCTGGGACTGGAACCTGTGACTTAATCTCCAAGGCAGAGAGTTACTGTCACTGACAGGCCTAGCTAATCTTAAACTCTTTTCTGAAGAAATTCAGGACACCCTCAGAAAAATGATTTCTAGCTTGCCATCCAAGAGTCTTTGCTGGGAAAGGGTGATGTGGCAACAGCCCGGGCCAATAACTCTTCCCTGGTTTATAATGAGTTTGTGTGCCTAGCTCAAGGATGAACCTTGCTTGCTAAGAGCCAAGGACCTACATCTGCCCTCATGGGTGCTAATAAAGACATTTATACTTGGTGTTATATCTAGGCAGGACTGTTCTCTAGTATGGAGGCCAACAGTCAGAGCACTGCCTGCGTTATTGCTGTTCAGCTCTTTTACCTTTCAGAATAGAGTGCTTACAGCAAAAGTGACTGTTGGGAGTGGCCACCAGCCCATGTTGGTTTACAAAGCACGTTCAGGGACTGTCTGGGAGACTTAAGTGCCAGTTTGGGTCATTTTAGCAGCTTAATTAGCCATGTAGAGTCAAGTTCCTCGCTTGGGAACATTCCCTTGCGCTGTTTAATTTATTCTTTTAAACATAGCCACAGTGATCTGTCAAAGTCATGCAGGAAACATCTCGTCCTTTGGCTAATCTGGGTTTATTACACTAAGCGATAGCTGGGGCTCTGGCTGTAGACACAGATCCTCAGCAATCTCTGCTATTCCTGGACCATGCATTGGCCACAACAGCTGACAACCCCCATGCATCAAGGCAAACTGGGACCAGTTATTGTAGGGATGCTCAGGAGCTTCTTCGCAACCAGGAAGGATGGAAACCTTCAACAGAACGAATGGGGGGCATCTGTGAATCAAACTGTGTATTGTGCACAAAACTGAGGTGTAAGCCATCTTAATTTTTGAACCAGAAACTCTTGCTTTTGGCCTTGGTTTCTTGATAAAAGTGTTAAATGCTGTTTTTTCCCCCCTTGGGTCTCTGCCCACAGTAAGTAATAAATTCTTACATGAAATTAGCATTGATTATCCTAACTACTTTTTGTTTTCAGCTTTGAATAGAAAAGATCTGTTTGGGACTTTTCAGGTCCTTTTCTAATTCCAGTTGTGTGAAATCCTTTCTAATACCATTCCTATGAATTCTGAAATGGCTGGAAAGACCGTTTCTAGTTTTGCATGACAAAATATACCAACAAATCTTTAGATATCCCTCACATTATTTGGAGCTGCTTGATGCAAAACCACCACAGAATATTAGATTATTTACTCATGATTCAAATGCATTTAAGCACTGACATTTTAAAACTTTGACACCAGTGTGCCAATGAAGCAACTTACCCAGTCCATGGCAAGTCACAGCTTTGTGTTATAGGGCAGAGACATTAGGACTGAAGTGGAACTTCATCCTTGTTCTCAGTTGGATAGCCCTAGATTAACAGAAGGACTTAATGAGCCATGGGGTAGTGTGTAGCATGCTTGAGTTAAGAGCAAGAGAGGGCATTCTGGCCCAGCTTTGACTGTTGCCACCAGCCTCCTGTCAGTGCTCTAAATCAGGGCTATATCACTTCATTATTCTGTTTAATGAATATTAATGCTCACTGATTCAGCTATATGAGCTAGGTTTAGCTGGCATACTGCAGAACTGTCAGATGTTCTGAACAGCAAAAGTAACATATATCTTTCTTATGTTTACATGGAAAATCCTGGAGAAAATAAAACTCTTATATTACTATTTATCTGGATGTTATATATAAGAAGAAAACATCTGTCAAGTAACAGAAGTTATTAACTGCTTAGTGCATTTCGCTGCACGTCAACCATGTCTTTTACTCTTTAGAGGATGTATACAGATTATAGGTAAGCCTTGTGCATCAGCTGGTTGACAAGTGTGATTTGATGTAAATTTGTAAATTCTTTAGAGTTACTGGAGCTATATGATTTACACAAACTGAAGAGCATTTTTCAGGTTCAACAATTTTTTGGCCATATTCTGGAGATTCCACTTACTGACTAAACTGCTCACTGGGATCTACTCAGCTGTATATTAACAACAATATCATGAACTTTGTACTTGTAAAAATCTCATAGCATTTGGGAGCACACATAAAAGTGAAATTAGGGCTGTACCTATTTTTTGTGTGCCTAGTACAAAACAGCAACATGATCTCAGGCTTTGATGGGTCTTGCCATTCCACCTAGTAGTGCTTAATTATTCATAAACCTTGTAGTAGGCATGGGATGGCATATGAGATCTGAAGGAATTGATTCAGAATTCATTTTGGGGAGGTAAGGTGAACGGTTGTCAGACAAACAGTTTTGCATAAAACTTGTTTCCATAGGAAACTGTGTACTCCTGCTTTCTCCCTTCCCCTTGAACAACCATAAACGTCTCAATTTCTGAAATATCTTTTGATGTAAATGTGCAGGGCAAACAAAAACTGAAAAAAAGTACACCTGCATGAATTTGGCAATATGATTTTATTCTGGTAGCATTGCATTTTCCCAGAAGAAGACCCAGTGGGAAGGTCCCATGAGTTACAGGACATAAACTATTGCTTTTAATTTTCTTGAACATAATTGTTAGCAAATCTTTTATTAAGCCTAAAGAAAACTAGACAAAATGTACATTTTAAAGACAGAAGTCCTATTAAAAACAACTTATGTCAAAGAAAAAGGATGTATCTAGTATTAAATGTTATAATGCCATATATTTTTTAAAAAATCTGTTAAAAAGGCTTAACATGGTCTTTCTATCACTCCTGAAAGTAATGCGTTCCATAAAGTAATGCCATCTATTATCCAAATCAATCGATCACAGCTGCTCAGGAAATCATGTAGAACACATTTTCCTTATTTTTCCAAAAGACAGAAAGTTTTGTTTCATTTTCCCTTTTGATCAGATATTTTGTTCTGAAACTTGTTTACATAAAAAATAAAAAGAAACCATGTTTTGTCTTTCTGACGTTTTTGGTTTTAATTTTTTAATTTTTTTTTTTTTAAATTTTTATTTAATTTTCATTCCACAAGAAAATCACATTTACAGCTCAGTTAATATGAAATGAATAATAATTCACACCACAGAAGCCACATGTTCTTCTCTGATCCTTGTCTCACAAGAAGTTGCAAAGGAAGCAAGTCAACGTTACTGACACAGTGGCAAAAACTACCTGAATCACATCTCTACAACCTCTTCCAAGTCCTTCAAACCAGCAAGTTTTTAGATATCCTTTTTTTCTTCAGCTTGTGTCTTGTCTGTGTGGCTGCACTGGCCTTAGTAGTTTCTCAATGGACATTTGTCATTTATATAGTATATCACTTTTCTTTTGGATGTGAGGATCGCATTGTGATTTCAACTATTTGTAACCAGCAAGCTTCTGTTTTGTTTGTCTTATTGGATAATTCTTCTAAGGATACAATGATTCTTACAAATAGTACAAAATCTTCTTTTAATTTTATTGTTGCTTATCTACATCACCCAAGATCAGGAACTGAATTTTAAAGTCATATAAAGAGAGAGAGGGATGATGAATTACAAATTTAACTTCCTGTTATAAAACATATTTAAATGCAGAGATGGAGCTTGAATTTACTAGCTAGGGAAATTACAACACATCTATAAACTAATTTTCCTGAATACTACTTTATGGCTTTGGAAAAATCATACAAGATACTGAGGAAATTAGTCACTTCTGACATTCAGAACAGATCACTTTTTTTGAAAACTTCATTATACTGTATATATTGTCATATGCGTACAAGATGTTTGAGAAGTAGCTTACAGGCAACAAGCCAACCTTCCCTGAGATAACCTAGGAGAAACTGTTATCTAATTGGTGGATGAAACCATTGCTTATTTATTAATGCCATCTTCTATTACGTATTCTCAAATCTGCATGTCACTGTGCCATAAAGCAAACTGAATTAGTCTGAAAATAAAAGGATTTGTTCACTTCTTCCATTTAATATTATAATTTTAGATTAAAAGTAGTTTGTTGATGAAAAGCTCAAACATTTTCCTAGCTTGTATTTTGTCAAAATAAGAGTCTCTCAGAAAACTTTGCTCAATTATAACTGCACCCCCAATTTAGCTATATTCTTTTAAATTCATCCCCTATTTCAAATAGGAGACAAGTCAAATATCAGCAACTTTGCTTGTTACAGAGAAATCCACTTAAAAAGTTATTGACAAATCAAAGACTTTAGAGGACATAAAAGTCTTACAAACCATTAAAAAATATAAATTATGAGTAAATGGAATTATTTTCTTGAGAGAAAAAAATGTTCTTCACAGTTTCCATGTCTGGAAAAAGTGGTTGCAAAGGAAACAATGATAGATTATTTTCCATGTCTCCTGCTGGTAGAAGAAAACAGAATTGGTTCTACTTGCAGCAAAGATTTATGCTAGGTATAATAAACTTACTTTTTTCCTTAGCTTTCATCTGAAGCTATGGTAGAGTAGCTACCTAGAAACGTTGTGGTACCCATTTCATTGGTTGTGTTTAAGTGGATAACTTAAATATAAATAATCCATAGCACAGTACTAAGGCTGTGGGAAGATATTTAATAGCAAAGATGCAAGGTGAGTGCAGGGCTATCAGCAAGAACCCCCTGGGTTTTGTTGTACGCAGAGGAAAACAGCAGATGAACTGACCAGCTGGACCCTATACCACCATGGTGCATACATGTTGGATGGACCTTAGGACTGAGTTTGGGACTGTGGTCAGGGAGGAAAAGATTAGTGATCAAAAGTGAGCTGAGGAGAGAACAAGATGAGAAGTAACATCCAAAAGTTGTGTGTCACCTTGAACAAGCCACAGCAGAATTTACAAGCTAGTTAGGCAGTGAACCAGCAAATAGGACCCTAGTGGGGTTTTCAGAAGCACTTAGACACAAAGTGTCTAATTTTTCAGCTGAAATTAGAGTCTGTGGTGCTTTAAAAATCTCACTTGGGCTATGTGTACCGATAGTGACAGTGATACCTTAAAAATATGGCCTCTCAGCAGCCCACTTTTCTCTAAAATGAAAATAATGGCAATAACAACAGTAGTTGTTCTTTTGCAAGATGCCTCTGAAGACAATTTTGGTAAAAAAGGACTCTGGGATTCTCAGGTACTGTATTATGAAAGCTATGAAAGAAGCAGAAATGTCACTCTCCTTGCTGGTGTTCAGGGTCAAGTGTGGGCCCCAAAGCTCAACTCCACTCCTACCAAGACTTGGAGGCAGATTAAATCAATCAAAATACTAAAGGCATTTCAGCAAGAAGACTCAATAGCCACAGCTCCTGTTGACTGACATATTTAAAACTGAATCTAATGCTATGACCTCTGGGTTTTGAACAGATCTACAACTGGGATGGGATTTAACTTCACAATAACGTATCTGACTTCAGGCATTTATATATAGGTGCTTGTACATGAACTAGTGTTGAGTAGTCAGTGGACACCCAGCCAATACTGTCAGTGGAGTCTGGAAGTCTGTCCAGATCATCTTAAAGATGAAAACTGCCTAAATTTAGGCACCTGCTGTGGTTTGAGATGTCTTTGGACTTCCAAAATATCTGGTAAGGGCTGGCAGAAATGCACAAGACTTGTGAAGCTGAACAGTGAAGTGACGCTGTTCAGCTATGTTTAGACAACTGAATCTCACCGTTATTTTGGGTCAGATTAATACATCTGTAGACTACAGTGACTGTGCTGGGAGCCTAAACATCTCTCGATCCTCATACAGACAATGATTTCAAAGTCTTGGTTTGACATGGGGATCCAGCTATGGTCTGGTAGAAGATACTATATCCCACTGCAAAACGGGACTGTCTCACATAATTATGTTTTGGGTAGATAATTACGTCATGGTTTCAGCTACAACACTTACTACTGATCCACAACTCTGAGCACCATTTAATAAAAGCATACCCTTTCTTCTCAGAAGACAGCTCTCTCAGCCCATTCAAGAACATTAGTTTCAGTTTGTTTTGGCTCCTTTCCCTGTTTGTCAGGTGATAAAATGTCTAACTACACTTTTCTAGACTATGACTGTCCAGTGTCCCTCTGGTCAGTGCAAGGTTCTGCTTCTCCATTCCCTTCATATTATCGGCCAATCCCTAGCCTGAGACTACAGTCCAAGTTAGGTTGAAAAATTGAATGCATTTACTGGTTGTTAAGATTTTGCAAACCTGTGACCTTTATTGAGACTTCTGCTCCTCACAGATGCAATTAAAATGCCAGATATTTCTGTACAGAAAAGAGCAATATACAATTTATGGCAAGTATTTATACGTTCCCCTTTCCTCTTAATTATTTTCTTTGCTGATATATTCTGATTGCCAGGGACAGGAAAGAGCACAGACTTTAACTGAAATAACTATCATAGAGCACTGGTTAGCAGGTAGCAGAGTACAGGTTTTATATTATTAATTTTCTCCTTCCTGACAGAAGTATCAGAAATCTCCAATACATGTGTTCTTTTTAGCTCCCTGCCTAGGCATATATCAAAGGCAATTTGTGCCGTTTTGGTCCATTCCTGCAGAACTGCAGGGAAACATTTTGGTGCTTAACAGGCTCACTCTGAACATGCCTTATTCCCCATACTTTGGCCTCTTTTAGTTTCCATAAACATTCCTCTCAGGCGGCAGAAACGTCAGTCAGCCTTGGATGTGTATACAACTGTTAGAGGCCCTTCCCAGAAAGATACTTGGGAAGATACCCTCTTGTTTGGCCCTTTGGCCCTGCACTTGTACGGAACTGAATGCTATAATTTGGGATATTTGATTGGTGATTCAGAGAGCACAGGTTTTTCTTTTTTGTTTTTCTTTTTTTTTTTTTTTTTTTCCTCTATAGCTGTTTTTCTTAGCATTTTTCCAGGTCTGATGCAAAGCCATTCTCAAATAGTCATATTTGTTCTTACCAGTAATGAAATATGTACATGCCAAACTGACATACTTGGTGGCAGTTACTGGTTGATTAATTTGTTTGCTGTAGAACGAGATTATTTTGTTAATGCTGAAATTTTGGTATCTCAGTTTTCCCAAAGGAAAGAAAGGAAGGAAGGAATAGGAAGAAAAGAAGTGGCAGAAAATCACATGGGGACACTTGCAGACTCATACTGTCATTGCAATGAGCCACCAACACTTGCTTCTGGTGCAGGGAAGGCAAGGTGCCCAAGGTGCCACGGGACATGTGGAGGTTTCATTCCTGGAGTCCAGAGGTGCTGGGGAAGGTGGTGGACATGGGCAGGTATGCTGTGCCAAACACATTGGGAACTCCAGCAAGAGGTACAGGATGGGGAGGCTGGTGGCAGGCACAGCTTGCATACTGAGGGTTATATGCATGGCAGGCTCTGGAGGTGCTCTGCCATGTGCTGCCTGGCACACAGAAAAAGCTTGCTCTAGACAAAACACACCTATGAGGAACAGGACTGTCCTGTAGTGGCTTGCTCCCATGCTCACATCCTAGCTCCACAGAAAGGTTCAAACGGCTTGCCAAAACTTTTGGCTAAAGGTGCACAGAAAGGCAGGTTTGAGGACTAGAAGGCAGGAGCTATTTTAGTGTGTGTTTCAAATATCTGTTAGCTTTCTGCTTAGCAGAGTCTTTCATAAAGCCTTAGTTAAGTACTAACTGACGCTTTACTTTTAGGACAGGTGCTATTTTTTTCACAGACCCTGAGACACACATTTGTGTCAGGTGCAAGGCAGAGTCATCAGCACACAACTAATACTCCGTGTGTTGAGATGATGGGGAGAAGGAAGTATATGGTCAGGGATTTCAGAGCAAACACCAGTTTAAGAATGGCAGTACTGTTGGATATTTAGTGTTCCTGAGGAATAGGTAACATCATAGCCTTCTCTGAAGGTCTCTACAGAGAGATCCAATCAGTAAAATTACGTCGCACCCAGGTTGTGTGAATTCACATTCATCTGCATCTTTTCTTGATTTTAAATTTGCTGAGTTCCTCATTCAGCACTGCAATTACAGAGAACATTTCTTCCTGTGCTCCATCTGCAGGCCTTCCAAGAGATGTTTAATTTTTCTGTCATGCTATCTTGTTGAATCTGCTTGATATGAAAGAGCAAAGACCATTTAAATAACAGGACTATTGGATGATAAAAGTGGCTTTTAACACCGTCAGTCAGTTTTCACAAGTATCTAGATAAGTTATATCAGCCTGCTCTGTTTGTTCAGTGCATCCAAAGACATCTAATTTGTACACACATGAACATAATCCCACTTGTTTTGGAGAGGACAGGCTGAAATAGATTCTAGTCAAATGACCTGATTTGAAATTTGTTTCTAAGAGGAGAAAAAGAATAGAGGAGATATTACTTAAAAATGTTTCTTTGGAGAATACTAACAGAAAAAAAGAAAACCCAGGTATGTATGATGCTGTAATGCCAACTATTGTTATCTTACAGCATGAAAGGCTTGAATTTCCGTGGACTCATCAGATCTAATGGCCGGCCATTATTCTACCTTCTTGTGAGCTTCAGCATTCTGCTTTGTGTAAGCTCCATTTTCTAGCTGATAAGATTTACTTTCAGTTAGCTACTTAAACAAACACACAAAATAAAAACCAAAAGTGTCCCTCAAGCCCGTAAATTCTGTTTGAGGGAAAGAAAATAGACAATGGCGTGCTGCAGCACAGCATGCAAGTATCTTTATAGAACTGTCTCCTGTATTTCTAAATTTCTGGCCATAGCATTTGACGTTCAGGAAGACACTCTCCATTAGTGAAGTGATTATTCATAAAGTGATTATTTGTGGTTATTCATAAAGGGATTAACATAAATCAGTTGCATTAAAGTTAGGTGTTCAGTCTAAGCTCCACAAGATGACATACCAGCAAGCACAGGTGTGTTGGAAAGCAATGGACTTTTTCTCTGGAGTTTCTGAGTTCTATGTAGTAGCTTTAGAGAGAACCTGATGACTGAGTTTCAGCAGATGTCTAAATTCAGGTAGCTAAATTAGGCAGAAGAAATCACTTTCGAACACTCCACATCTTGCTGCAACAGTGGAGATGAACTGGCATTTTATTAGTGGAAATGTCTTTAGAATAAGTCTTAGGCTAAAGGCAGGGTCAAAAGGTCAGCCATTATCTTGTAGCTCTTAGCTTTAATTCCAAAGTCAGGGCATATTTCCAGACTGTAGATAACACTGTGCGACAATCAATGATCAATTCTGACAATTTAATAGCAACTGTCTTAAATAGACTACCAAACCCAAAATATTCGTTAATGTATCAAATGAACTGCATCTGTCAAAAATATGAGTGGGCCATCAATTAATTTCTGCTCCAGTTCCAGTACTGCCAGAGAGCCTGTGAGAACCCCAAAGAAGACAATACAGGCCCTGATGTTGTTCCAGAAATAACTGACCCATCTTACTAAGAACATTTTAAAAATAACCTCAGGATACATAGAAATAATAATCATGTCCATTGCCCCAGCAATAGCACTTAGGATAGTCTAGACAGATTCAACATGATAAGCCCTTAAGATTGGTTGGAAAGTTTAAATAAAGAATTTTCAGTGGAATAAATGAATAATTTTCTGTTGAAAGTGGAAAACAAGTAAGTTTGCCAGCCTGGTCTGTAAGACACAGTTGTTGCCTGTGGAGTAACACCAGGTCACCCACTATGCTAAGGTCTACTTGGATGATATTCAGCCTTCACACTGAAATTTGACAAAGATTTCTTTTTAAGGTTAAGGTCAAGTTCTAGTCTAATAACCTATGCTTTCTCTGTCAATATTTATGAACATGATTTCATTTGCTTAACTCTGTTTTCACTGATTAAAATTCCCCAATCTCTTCATCTCATACTCAAGTCAAAACCCTTAAAATCTAAAAAGCATGCCTGCAATTATGATGTTGCCTCTTTAAAAATAACAAAGGAAGAGGCTAGAAGATTAATTTGGGGATAGGCATACTGTTTATGGTACATGAAACATTCCTTCTAATGAAAAAGTACTTGAAAGGGTTTACCATTTGTTTAGTACTTCAAAATGAGAAGAACTGCAGGGAAAGAAAAGAATCATGTGGAACTGCAGTCTTAGTCTTCGGATTTAATCTGTTTTGGTAACCCAGAGAGTAGTAAAACTGATGTTGGCTTTACTTTCACATGCTAAACATCTCTTGCTTAGTGACCTCTGCCACATCTCAGAACCCTGATGAATATTTTTCACGTACCATGAGTCCCAATAGACATGACAGCTTGTTCTAGAGCAAGTACTACTTTTAAATCTTGCATAAATTTTGATCCTGGACAGCATTATGTAACATATTTGATTCAGGAAGTTTTAGAAAGTACAAATCTTAGAAGGCAGGCAAATAGTATGGAATTGTGACCTGTCTTTATTTTCAGTGATGTTTAGTAGGAGATTCATGGATGTTCAAAAGAAGACAAGATTTATACACAGAGTAACTGCATGGCACAGATTGTAGCATTTAGTCATAATGTTCGTTTTACTGGTGAAACATTTCATAATCTGGGGCAACATGTTTAGTAAAGGAGAAACTGGACATCTAATGACTCTACCTTCAGCGAATGGAGTGAAATAAAAGTCTAGAACGTTCTTGTTCTTCAAGTATATTTTAGAAGGTTATACAGTAGCCTGCAGGAAAAGGGATGCAGATAATGAAAAAGATACCAGTGAAAAATCAGGAAAAGGAGGATGTTCTAAAATGCTAAATGAAACATGTGTATTTAAAGTAATGAGTATTTTATGGTGAGAGATTTCACCACAGTCAATTTAATGGCTTTAAAATATTAAAATGCAGTGAGACTAGGGAAGGAAAAAGTATTTTAAATATAAACCTATTGATTATAAACCTAAATGTAGAGGCATTGTGCAGTCAGTTCAGAAGCAGACAAGGATAGGGTACAAGAACATAGATGTCTTTAAAACAATTGCTTTTGATCTAAGCACTTAACCAAAAATTCAGGATCTTAATGGTTGTTTCAGTTCAGGATGATTCTTTGATGTTAATTGGGAAAAAACTGCAAAGTTCCTTTTCTTCTGAACGCACAGTGAATGAAACAAGAGACAGCATCTTAGTAAAATAAGTACATTGTTACAGGTCCTTTTTAGTCAAGACTAGTCCCCCAGACCACCCCTCTTATCTCAGAGACAGTTTCTAGGGCTTGTTCACATTATGATTTTATTTATTCTTTATTCGTTTTTGCTCTTTGCTATATTAGATTGGGAAACATTTTGCCTTGATGGTTTCTGCTCTGCTTTGGTTCACAGGTTTGTATATACAGACCTTTGCTGGTTTTGATTGAACCACACTGGCAAGCTGCAACCTCCTTTGCACAGACCAAAGCAGTGGAATACTATGTGCACCAATTTGAAATAGGTTTTGCCAACCCATCATGCTACTATAAGCTTGGTACATGACTGACAATTTTATTGGAGTCACTCATTCCTACCACCTAGGGCTTTTTTTTTCCTAGAAGTGCATCATTCTCAATCAGTAGAAAAAATGAAAATGTGAAACTTTCTTGACTGATGGATGAATAATAGATTTCTCAAGGGCAAAGGGAAGCTTTCTATTTCATTGTCAATATAGTAAATCTAGGATGTGGCAAGCAGAATTTAACTGTGTGCTTAGAGGCAAGCACATGGCTGAATGCTTTGCTAAATCAAAGTGCAAGATATTTGTAGAGTAAAACATGCTGTGCTTAAAGGAAGGGAATAGACCATTTGTATTCCAAATGTTTGTACAGTTTGAAAAGTGTTATTGCATTAGCCCTGTCAGCATGACTTACTTTGTTGGCTGGTCTCTGTATTGCTTTTGCTGCTGTTTCCAGTCTGTTCGTGCCCTACAAGAACTTACACAGTAAATCTTAGAGTAATTTTATGCCATCATAAGGTTCTGTGCAATTGCTTTAGTTCCAAGCAATTTCTAGGTAGCTATTAGACTTCTCATTTTCTTAACTTACCTGAGTAATGTCCATATGGCCTATCCAGCATCCTATTGACTCTTAGTTCTGAATGACAAAAAATAATGATGGTTGACCATGATACATGAAAACTCCAATAACCAAGAGTGAAATTCACCTCTGTGTTGCAAGCCTTTGTCCAGAAATTATGGTTCTTACTGTAAACAATGTCATGAGACCTTTGGCTGTGTCAATAAAGGTAGATATGCCTCACTGAATTTCCACTGGCTCTGGTACGTAGCTCTGCAACCTGGCACCATTCCAACTGTCTGTGAAGATGAGACCTGAGCGTGACCATACACCAGTGTGTCCTAATTTGTTTTGGAAGGAAATCTGTATGTATGGACTGGGAGAAAACTATGGACTTTTCTAGTAAGTCTCTTGTTCTGTATTACTAAGGTCCATGGACATCTTACAAAGTGCACTTGTCCAGTAATGCAGACGTACTGATAGAAACCAGTAGGAATCACATTTCTGTCTTCAGTGGGAATAGTAGATAAAATTGTATTAATGTTTGCCACCTCCACAGGAAAGTCTTAGCACATCAAAGGTACTATATTCATTGTTGCTCCTGCAGGCTGTTCAAGAGATGATAGCTGTGAAGGCACAATATACTTCTGTGAAAAATTGATGAATTAGTGCCACTAGTGCTGGCTTGGTGGTGCAGGGTGTGAGAAAACCAGGGAGGCTTGCAGAGTACTGGAGGCACATTGGTGCTGTGCTTGGGTGAGTGGCACCAGTTACATGGGTGCAGCACAGACTGAACCAGCCATTCCGGTCAGGATTCTGGAGACACTACAGCCTCTGGTGTCCCTGAGTGGGTTAGAGAGTTCCATAACTGAAGTGACTAGATCAGGCACAGGTGGCAGCCCAGTTGTGGGTATACTGAAACCAGATCAGGGCATAAAGTACATCTTGTCTATTCTGAGCTCCTGCAGTTGAACTAATGCCAAGCTGGCTCAAGCTGGCTCAGACAGACCTGCCTCTGCAAGCTGCGGTCATGGCATCGTATGTCTGAGCAGTGTGCCTAGGCTTGAAGACCTAGAATAATGTCCTGGTATTATTAAAGTCAAAGAGATATTACCATTAACTTCTTTGTGACTTCTTGGCCACAAAACTTCATAGTTTCATCCCTATTGATGCTAATGTCAGTTTTTCCAGATTGCAACAGAAACAAAAACTAAAGAGAAACTGCCTGTTTGAAGCACCCAGTTGAATTGTCTGCACTATTTATTTCTTCAGTACTGATTTTACTGGTGTTCTTTGAATTATGCCAGTCATTTGTAATGTCTTATTGGAGTATAGTTAGAACTTCTAAGGAAGTAACTTAGAAGTATTTATTTGTTTTCTTTCCCTTTAGAATTTTTCCAATAAAAGAAGCAGCTAACCAAAAATCATTACCTGATTCTTCAATAACTAATGTAATCTTAGCCACAAGAGGGAGAATTTTTTTAAAAAGAATTTACAGCTTATAAGCATATAAATCGTTTTGTTATATTTCTGCAAAAAAAATCCACAGAGCTTTAATCAGTTAGCTGAAATGCTGTTTCATTTTTATGAAAAACAATTGTCTCAGTCACTAGTCTTTTATAGACTGTTATATATCTGATATGTATACATATACTGACACCAGAAAAAAATGGGGCTTGTTCACACGTCTTGCTGGTTAGACAACTTGTCCTTGCAAGATAGTTCCTTTTGAAAGCTGAGTATTTACCTTGAAATAAAAATCATAGGGAAATGCCCCCATCAGTCTTTTCAGGGTATATCAAATTACATTGGAAATGTAAATTCCTTACATGCAGGGCCAACATCTTATTTGACTACAGGAAGGCTGGAAATTAATAGAGTCTCTGTTTATGGTTTCCCTGGTGGTCTGATTTTGTTACCTTGTTAACTGTTTTATCTTTTAAACGCAGAACAAAGAAGTAAAAATTCCTGTTCCAAACATGCAACAACAGAGACGTCATCATTCACATCACTCTGCAATAACAGCAGCATAAGTCAGCAGCTGTGTGTGTAGACTCAAAGTGAGTGGTAACCCAGGACCTACGAATCATGGCTCTCGACTTTTTCAACTTGAGATTTAACAACTTGCTCTTTCTCTTTTAAAACACCTTCTGTGCGTGATTGCTTTGTGGGACCAACTGTTTCTCTTTGTCCTTCAAATAACCATTTCTTTCCTCACGGAAAATTTTCCATTTGAAAGAATAGTCTATAAAAGCATTCAGTCAAATCAATCCTTTTTCCTTTTTTCTTTTTTCCCTTTTTTGATCAAACACTAGTTGAAAACAGTTACAATGGAAATACTTGAAGCCTTGTTTCCATCTTTGCAGTCAGAACATTCTTAAAAAACAGTTCCAGCTTCAGGGAAACAAGCTCACTTCTGCTTATGTTTTATCATGACTCTCAAATGAAAGGTAAACAAAGTAACAGCTTGCTTAGGAAGACATTGAAACCCATGTATTAAGAAGTAATGTTCATATTCCACAGGATAATTTCATCCTCACAGCTAAGATAAATATTTTCTTGTGTCAACTTTGATAAGAATAGCAGATAAAATGCCAACAAGCTCAAAACTCTTTTATAATCAAATACCAAACTCAAGTAATTTAATAATCTGATTCCAAATGAAGCAGCTATGTTTAAAGTAGCTATTTCACTCTAGGCTGTGTAGCATACTGGTATCCATGCATTATTCTAACACAAAAGAAAGGCTGCCGGGAGTCAAATTCTTGCTTCGTTTTGTTGACCACACAAGACTTTAGGCATCTTGCTATGAATGGTGGTGCTTAGATGCTTACAGATACAACACCAGTTTTGGTAGAGTCTGCTAAAGAAGAGATGTTAGCACTGTGGCAGTTAGGCCTACTCTTGTCAAATAGCATCAGAGCTGCCTGTGGGGCCACCTAATTATAGCTTGATAATGAAGATGGAGAGTATAGGGGAAACCAGACTCCTGCCAGTGCACAGTAGAGTCCCATCCCTGTTCCCCACTCTGTTCTGCTGAAGGTAGCTGTTTTTACAGCTGGCTATTAACTTTCTTCCTACAGCAGCTTCCAATATCTTTTTCAAACTACAAATTTTCTGCCAGTGAATCAACTATTTGCAAGAGATTCATCTCTCCTTTGAGTAAGTCAGAAATGGCCACCCTTCAGTTGTTTCACTTTGGATCAGCACCTTCATTCAGAAGGATGTCTTTCTCCCCTTCAGTCCTGATGATGTGCAGGAAGGAAATTGCTACTATATAATTCTTAGGAAGTTTGCGAGCAGCTGCTTACAGGACACTGAGATCTGTGCTCAGGCCAATGACACAGTCAGCAGAAGAGGGAACACATTTTGCCTGTAGATGGACAGCGTGACACTGCTAGTGAGGTCAGTGGGAATAGCCCCTGTTTTATTCTGCACTGAATCAATTTCCAGGGCTGTAATGTGAACAAAACCAACATCATCCTCCCACTGAAGGAAGTATTTATTTGACTTATTTGGTGCTTTAGCTAGATTCCTGTCTCTAGTTTCTTCCAGGTGCCTGAGCTGTACGTGTCTGTAGGCTTCTGAAATGCAGTGTGTTTTTAACAGATTTCCTATTCATCCAGCACAATTCTTCCAGCAGTTTCCTGAGCTAATTCTGAAGCAAGGTGAAGGGAGAGATGTCTAAGATCTCACAGTCCTGCATTGCACCTTTTTTTTCATTGTCAAGGTACTGATCCATAACACTTTGCAGAGAGACTTCCAAGTGTCACAACACTCCATGTAATTGCCTCCAGAGATTTACCCAGTTTTGAGCTTTTGTTCTCCTGTATCTCACACATATTTCAGAAGTTTGATTGAATAGTGACTAGTGAATCACAAGATTTTTCTTATTGCTAGAAGAATATACCTCATATGTATTTCTCTTTTTTGACAATCATCATCTTTCAATTTCTCTTTACTGTATTTTAAATGACTGGTAAATGTGAATGTTGCAAATCCATAGCGGTGGGTTAACATTCCCTCTGTGACAGTATATTTTAAAGTAAGGTTACTGTGGCAAACTGGAGAAAATAAAACAAAACTTGGATAGTTGTTGGTGTCCCTCAAGAAGCAAGGACTGAACTATCAGTGAATCACTCTTTCTATTCTAATAGCTTCTGGTATATATGATATTTCTTTTTGGCATCGCACATCCTAAATATACATTTTAGGAGTAAGTTTTTTCTTTTTTAATTTTATTTTTTTTCAATACGTACCCTAAAATATGTATTTTAAGATTTTAGGTCATAATTATTAGAAGCTTAAAAAAGGCACCTATTTTTTTTTTTAAGTAGAAAAAATATCTTGAAACTATCCATGTATTTCTAGATCAGGAAAATATTAGACTTGCTGAGCTGAGCATCATGCAGAAAGATTTACTGGATGTTAATTTAAAATCAGAAGTTGAGATCACAAAGCAAGACTTTCTAAATTTTTGTTATGGCCTTCTAAATTGCTCTCCTTCCATCAAGGTTACACAGTTTATTAAATATTTATATAACAGAGTACTGAAAAAAATTCTAATTGCAAATAAGTGCAATTGATGTAGATTGCATTATTTATGATTCCATTTGTTAAACTAAGACAATAGAAATTGATGAAAGACATTAAGTGGACCAAAATTCAAGGTAAATTTAGCACAGAATAATTTTTTTTTCTTTGTGTTTTCTGATGGATAGAACTTCTTGGCTTTTACAATAAGTGTCAAAAAGACTGATTATTTCTGTCTGTCTTAATGAAATCATCATTACCATATGATATACTGATATTATTATTAAATTTTAGGTGTCACTAGAAAAAGAAATTAATAAATAACCTTCCTGTATTTAGGGAGAAGTTCTCAACACCAGACACCAAAGAGTTTATTACACTGACAAGCAGCCCCTGAGCAGTTGAACTTCAAAATTATGCCACTATTCTGCATGCTGGAAAGAGAGTGAACCTTCTCTTTGCTGAGGACCAGAGTTGCAAAGAGCCACATGTGTGACCTCAAACTAATGGCAACTTAATGTCATCTGGTAATAATAATGCAGGGGAAAAACTACCCAGTTCATTTGGTTAAACTAAATCATGATCAAAAGGATTTATTGATTTATTAGCAACACTTAATCAGCAACCAGTGAAAACTGTAGATTTAGGATTAATATCAACAATACAGAAGGAAAGCCACAGCATAAGACAAAATGTTAAGAAACTCCTACAGTTTTTTCAATTTCCTGCTATAACTAATTTATAAAAATATTTTAATCACACACACACATCCTCCCACAGGCTGTGTGGACTTCAGGAACATGCACCTCTCTGGGGGGTCCAGTCCCTGCTAGCAGCACTCATCCTGTAGATGGAGGGATGGAGATGGGAGATGCAGGTGCTCTGGTGCTATGAGAACTCATGTTGCTCTCTGACAACCCTGATGCTCATGTGGGGGAGAAACCCCTGTGAGATGGCACCTGGGGGATCCTAGTCACCATCCCCAAGGTTACACACGTGCACCCGTGGGTCCCTGCTCACTACCCTTGCTGTCCATCATTTCTTGAGTGTGACTCCCTGCAATGTCCCAGGGGAGGATGCTAGGGGTGGCCTAGGCAGTGTGGTGATGCAATGGGGTGGTTTCTGGCAGCACCAAAATGAGTGTTGGTGGTTGCTCTTTGCCTGCATTGCTCTCTACGCTCCCCGTCCTTCTTGATGTTACAGATTTTCGTGCCTTTGTCTTTTTGAAGATGTCTCCTTTGTTTCTAAACTCTCTCTGCAAGTCCTCAGTTGCTGTTCAATAGGCTGATGATGCCTCTCTCTTTAACATGATCAGTTTTGGCAAATGCCTTCTCTGGCAGTTTTGGGTGCTCTGTTCACACCTCCTGCATACACCCACTATTCTGTACCAACAGTTGTGTTACACAAACCATTTTAGATTATGGAGAGGTTGGACTACGTGACCTACCTACTTCTCCTTCCTTCCAGCTACATATTCCCACACTTCCATTACTGGAAGTGTTGTAAAGCCAACAGTGCAGGGAGCCATAACCATCTACATGATAAGCCCAGACAATGTAAAGAGACTTGACTTCCTCTGCTGCCAACAAAAAGACAGAGATATCTCCAGAGGGCACTGCCTCTTATCTTGGACCCTTAATATCGGTAGGGTGAATTACACTTTGAAGGTGTCTTTCTATGTCTTAAGATCATGGAGAAAGTTCAGAAAAATTACTAAGACTTGCATGTGTTTAATTTTTAGATGATTGGAGTTAAGTAAGATGGACCTTGACTTTCAGCTGGGTGGAATAAATGTTGCCTAAATTAAGGAGGAATAAATTTAAGACAAACTGATGCATACACATCTAATCAAGAAAATGTAGCTGCAAAAATAGTAATTATAGCTGAAAAATCTATTTGTATTTATATTTTGATATGATTTACATCACTAGCTGCATTTGAAGCAAAAGTTCACAGTTTTTGCTATCTGAACAGCTCCATTTCTTTGCACGCTATGTTACAAGAGTTAATGGGGCATCGGGGAGGTAGGGGACATTAATAAGATAATTATATATTTGTATCCCAACTTCTAGTAATGTTTATGGCTATATATCCAAATCTATCACTTTTGTTAGGAGCCTACAGGGGCTAAGAGCTGATGGGTAGAGACAAGGAAGGCAAAGGCAAAACTCTTTCCCTCAGAAGGAGCTAAATTTCCTCTGCTGCACTGGGTCAGGGTCATGAACAACCTGATGTCAGTGTGAGCTATGCTGTTGATTAATACAGAGTCCAAGACTTCACCAGAACCCCTGTATTTGGAGCATTTGTCCACTTGACCCTGCACTGACCTCACAGGTACAGGATTCAGTTCCTTGTTAAAGCTCTGCACATGAACAGGAAGATTCCCGATCATTTCAGAAAACTCTATCATTCATAGTCCCACTGGGTGATTAAACACCCATTCTCTTGCACTCTGATATTATTCTTTCATGTTTATCCTAGGCTAGTCCTGCTTCCTGAGTGGTATACAGTACATTTGGACATGACTGCCTGTCTAATGTTAGACTAAGACCATAACTTTCAGTTCTCTATTCCATCCAAAAGCATATAAATCTGTAATTAAAATGAATCACATAATATTTCTTCTTCTTTTGTTACCTTTGAATTCCCATGATGAAAAATTTTAAGAGTTTCTAATTAAGAAAGATAATATACTCACTGAGACTAATGAGGAGTGCTGCTGAGGGCTGCTACAGAGATAGCACTGAATTGAAACTCTGAACGAATATTAATTTGTCCTATGATATGAAGATTGAACTTTTATGTCATGTGGGTTTTTTATTGACTGGTGAAATTACTAAAGAAGCTGTTGAGATTATACAATTCCTGAGTCTGCTGTATTTTCTCACACTGAGTGGTAGGCTCTGGACAGAGCACTCCGTTTAATACCAGGTGTCATAAGACATAGGCTGACCTTTGCCATTCACATATGCTAACGAATACAGCTATGACACGACCAGAAATTAATTACAATGAGGTTACTACATCCCCCTGTAAGTGGGAAGGGTTTGAGCTACAAGGTTAAATAAGGAGATGAACAAACACCACTTTGTATGTTCAATGTCTAGGAGGTACAGAATTGGAAAGACTGCAGGGTGCATAAGGGCTGGGGAATCTATTAGCAGCAAAGTGCCTTGAAATTAGATGTCAAGATACTGCAGTCCCATTATGGTCATGTAGACACTTTGAGAAACACCAACTGAGAATACTTCACTTAGATCTGCAGTTTAATAGGCTCCTCCAGCTTCTGTAACATGGTTAGAAAAACCTGCTAGTGGGAGTCAGTGATCTGTGGAGGCATGTCCCATCCCTTATGACAGCAAACCATCAAATTCAGGGCATGCGGAGCTGGGGACCTTCTTTAATTAAACTCTGCATGATGGGAAAGGACAAATTTGGCTTAAAAGATATATACAGTATAAAAAGGGTATCCAGTAGAGATCCTGTATTAAAAAATACAGTATTAAAATACGTATCCAGACTTGTTTTCCAGGATGGATTTTAATTGAAAACTCTGGGTTTCATTCTCTCAGTTTCATAAGTTTACAGTGTATTGCAGAAAAATTTATTTCAGTTTCACAAGTTCGCTATGTATTACAGAAAGAATTATAACCTCTTATACTGATTTAGTATTTTAGATGTTTTTTCATGACACTCCACAATTCCTTTTTTTAAGTCATTGTAATGCATTGTTAAATCATGTGAATGTAGGATAAGTTTTAAAAGACAACTCCAAGATAGCTAAATCATATAAGTGTGCAACATTAGCCATCCCTGTCTTGGATAAATACAGAACAATATTGAACCAGACTGAATATTGATAATAACACACTTGAGGGTCTCTCTAAGGGACAACTGAAACTTGGGGAAGGTAGGCATTTTCATTTTGGATAGGTGAATGCCCGTGTGTGTTTTCAATAACTGTCAGAGAATTATTGACTCTCAAAGTGCCAGCAAGATTTTATTTAATTAGGCACAGCTAACTTTAGGTTGTCATTGTCAATTACTGAAATGGAAATTCAGGGTACTTAAACAAAACCATGTTTCATCTCCAGTACAATCAAAATATTAGAGATACGTGAGGTCTTCCTCATTACATTTCCTCTCCTCTCCAAGGGAGCTAAGGTAGCTCCCTTTTCTACCAGAACCATTAGAGGCTATGTGTGCCCAACTAATACACTAAGTAGAAACCTGTATCACTCCGAAACACTTCCCATAACCCTACCCAAAAGTTTTGCAGCTACATCCACCTCTGTGTAATACTCCTTTGTGCTTTTTCTCAATAGGCTTGTAAAGCTTCTGAAGTTTAAAAATAGCAGATCAGTGATATAGTTCAAAAGCATGTACCCCTCTCCCCAAATTATCAGTTATCCTGCCAAACTTTTACTTGAAAGTGCCAGTGAAAAAAACGGAAATTCTGAGTATGTCAACAAGGGCTGAGTTTCTTGCTAAGTTTAACAACAATGTAATTTTTGGCATTTTTAAAAGCCTAAAAAGAAATAATAATAATAATCCACAACAACAAATAGTTCATAAGCACAACAAAAAAAAAGATCAATTAAATGGAAGCCTGTGTGCCTTTTCCCTTTTAAAGTTTTTAGTGGATCAAAATACCATGATAAAGGTGAACATGCGATGAAAAGTGGAGTCTACTCAAGTTTCACAAAGTTTGCATCGCCAAATAGGGGCCCAAATTAAATGTTTGGCATACGCAGGTATTTTCCTATACTTGTATTCATTTTCAGCCAGGTGTATTTGGATTGGCTTTCCCTTCGCTTGGCTCCAGTTTCTTAAACTGTTGATCAGTAAAGACTGGTAACACACAGTGAATGGTCTGCCAGAGCTGGTCATTACTTTGGTGTGGAGGAAAAGAACATATAATAGTAGAAGTAATCCCTAAAGTTTGGGAAATCCCTAAAGTTCAATGTAAAAGAGAAAAATTGGGACTTTCTTAACACAGGGAGTCCTGATGTACATGTATTGCCTGTACTGTCTGCTGTCTCCAGTCATTAGGGTACTTTGGTGAATGAAGCTTAATTTTAGTGTCATCCTGGATAAAAAGGTAAAAAATCACATTGGAGCAAGTGCTTGATTAAATATAAATGCAGAAAATAAGCTCCATTTTTATACTGACCACTGTTAGGGAAACAACAATTTTTCCAACAGTCATCTTCTCTGTTTTCTATCTGTTTCCTAATCCTTTTTTTATGGTAACATAAATGTCACAGTTTTCTTAGCAGTCCTGCAGTGAGTAATGTTCAAATGAAGAAGACTTTAGGCAGCAAGTAAAGTTTACCCTTTGACCATTTGCCCCATCCTCTGTGGAACATGTACATGTCTTTTCCTTCTCTTCAAGGAACTATAATTTTTATGGATAGCTGTGTGGTAGCAATTTGAACCAAGTAGTTTCAAACTAATTTTATAAGTATTTCTCTTTGGCTGCATCTATACTAGTAAAAGAACAAGTGTCAGAGCCTGTTCTTGGCACAATTTGACCACATACACATTCTTAAGCTCTTCTAGCCCCAGAGGTTTATGGCTGCATCCAGACTACCTCTTGGGAATATTTTGTGACAAGTCCTAATTTCCAAATTATTTCTAAGAATTGTTTGGGATGGTGTTTCATGACATGAGCCAAACATGTGACAAGACTGCTCCAGTGACTTCAGAATATGGATGATCATATTCTAACACTTTGGCTTGCTACCCACCATGGTTATTTACTAGTACATGTTGCCTCTTTATACCATACAGTATATCACTTAAATCCAGATATTCGTGGTTGGAGGACACCTCCCTACCAAATGCCAAAAGAAATGCAGCACTTTAAATAGATACAGACAAAAACATCTGCGTGTATCCTCATCTGCAAATGTAAATGGAAGTCAGGGTTTGCAATAGCTACTGTAACACAACTAATAGTAACATTATCCTGGATGGCCATCCTTGCTTCAGTAAAACTTATAAAAATGCGCCTCCTTGCTGAAAGCTGACACTTTATTATAGACCCATTAGTGACAGGAGCAAGTCTCACAGGTGACTGTGACATGATATGAATTCTCTGTGGTCCCAAGATCAGTCTCTTTGTGCCAGGTTTTTTTTTTTTTTTTTTTTAGCATACTCCAAGAAGGATTATGTTGCTCTTTATTTAGTTGTTTGTTGGTTTGTTTGGTTTTTTTTGGTTTTTTTGTTTTTTTTTTCTGCTGCTGTTCTTTTGCAAGGGTCAGTTTGTGAAGCTACTACAGAAATTCTGGGAAACTGCATTGTGGCTTGATCACACACTCTTTAAAGGATGGCAGTAGATGAAGTAATTTTTTCTTTACTTTTTTTCAATACATGAAATATGGTCTTGGAGTGGAATTAGGAAGCAGAGGAGGGCAGGCAAAGGGGGAGGCACTTATAATTCTGTCTGTATGTAAGCGAGAATAAATCTCCAGAATTTCCCGTTATCTGTCACATACCAATAGAATGTACCCTAATGTAGCTGCCAAAATAGATATGGCATGAAGAAATTCTCTCTCACCCAGATCAGGCAACCATTGTGTTTTTCTTCAGCAACAGCCACCAGACCAGGTTTGATTATTATGATCATTGCTATAAAGTTCAGTTGGTATTTTTATTGCTGGAAATTTACTGGACTGAAGCATAATGTGTTATTGAACTTGCAATAGAACTGAAACTAATGTTTCCAAAATGAGCTATTTAAACTAGAGTGGGCTCTTCTGCATCTTTCATACAGCAGCCAGGATGACGAATTCTGAATCTGTAAATTGCCAAAGAAGGGAATTTCCCAGCCCTTTCTGTCACATGTGGGCTAGATGGGGACACGGTCTGTTTGCCACCTTATAGGAGCAGAAGGTTGTTAATCTACAAAATCCATTAATAGGTGACAAACCACTCTCTCTCTATACATATATTTTCCTACAGGAAGCGGTCTTGGGCAGAAGGTGTGGGAGGTGAAAAAACTTTTATTATGGCTCCTTTTTCTTTTTGTCTTGCTGAGCAGAAATATTCCACTGTCATGGAATATTTTTTTAATGAACTTCTTCTCATCAGACTTCTGAGTAGGCTTTAAGGAAAATTATATAAACTTTCAATGGGAAAGAAAGTCTATGACTGTCATTTTGATTCATCCTGTAGCTAAAAATGTAACAATGAAGCTGGAAAAACATATTCAAATGGACTGTTTTGGTCAGAAAAGGTAGCTTGCCAAAATGCAAACTTATCACGGGAGCATGTTCGTTTTGTTCAAATGTTGAAGGGAAAAGTGTTTGAAATATATGAAGATTATTTCCCCCTTTAAAGTGTTTCCATTCAAATTTAAAACCCCTAAAATGAGATATTCTTCCCCCCCTCCCTGTTCTGAACAGTAATTAATTTTTTTTAACTTGTAAAGAATATTTTAATGTATATTATGTTTTTAAATTTAATTTCAATATATATTAAAATTTCTTATGTTTCTGCAGTGATGTAGAAAAAAAGATAAGTTTGGAATTTTCTGTGAAGTAAGTTTTTTGAAGTCTGAGCCCTGTTGCACTGCTCAGTGCGTCCTTGCTGACAAACTCAGGCTGTAGAACACCCCTTCTCCCTTGAGGCTCCACTATGGGGATTACCGACTTGGGCAAAAGTTTATGGCGTGGAGACAGATTGCCCAGCTTCAGCCCTTTGTGTATTCTCCACTCCGAGTCAATTGAATTAAAATGTAACTTGCAGATCTTTACTGCATGACAGAATTGCATGAGACATGTTTACATAAACTGTTTTCCACAGGGATGATTGCCGAGATATAATTATAAGAAAATCAAATGTGTGTTGGTGATTCCCTAGGCATGCCTAGAACTCCCCTGTACCTCTTGACCAGCTGGGTGCTTCCGTAGCCACTGGAGAGGGATGCTTTCGGAGGGGAGGCATTGCTGGCTAATGCCACACACCAGCTGCTGGGATTTTAAATGCACTGGGGCATTTTACATATGTTTCCATTTTAAAACACAACTGAGAATCTTCAAAGGTGGTCTGAAATGGTAAAGGAACAAACTCCAAGATCTTTACTGTCTTCTTCTGAATGTTCCCAGGAATTAGAAAAATGTCCAGAATTCTATCAAAATACTGATTTATTTTTCCTTCAGTTGTTCCCTGACATTGTATTATATCCTTCCCCTTAGCAGCTTAGTTTTATATATTGATATTTTTTTCAAAATCAGTGTCTTGGTAGATAAATTGCATGAGCCTTTTCTTCAAAGGAATGGAAAGGATTGTGCTAAACATTTTTGGGTGAGTGGACCAACAGCTAATTTCATTTGGCTGGTGTTAATGAGCCAGTAGAAGGATCCATACACATCTACAGACAGCCCTTGGGCTGGTCAAAGCCACTAAACACACAAGCCAATCTGACTCATCACATGCTCACATGATTGCTAAATCTGATACAATGAAAGGAAAAGGAATGAGTGGCAGCAGCTGGAGAAGACATCGACCCCATCAGTAGCAACCCTCAGAAAGTCTGATCAAGTGTGTGCTGGGTTGTATCCACAAGTCCTACGTCTGCGATGCAGACATTGCTTGTTGTGGCAGACATTTCTGAATGTCCCATAGATTTGGTTATAACACTGATGTTATTGTCCTCTCTAAAATGTAATTAGTGTGACAGATGTAACAAGCAAAACTTTTCTAGCTGATAATAAAGCTGGCCAAACTTCAGTAATCATCACCCTAAATGGAAAAAATACGTGCTCAGGTAGCAAAAAACCTGCAAATAGGTTAATTTTTTTACTTGGTTGTTTTTTACTACTAAGATTTGATATATTCTATGATCCTACATGCAGGTATAGTCTGTATTCAAATCTGCAGGGAATGTCACTGCAAGTGATGACTCTGCACCACATTCAAAAAACCCTACCTCATTTTTTAAAATCCTTTTCATTCCCTATACTGTGTGTGCCATGTCTTTCAACTGCTTGCTATAAAACACTGCTGCCATCTTATGAGGCACTTGAGGAGGCTGAAAAGAGGATGATTGTTTTACCAGGCTGAAAAGAGAATGATTGTTTTACCAAACTGATGTTTTAGAAGCTAAGAAGCCAAATTGTACCTTCAACTGCATATTGTGAGACAAAGTCAACATTTCGTCCAGCATTCTGCAAGTAAATTTAGTGTTCCCTCTTTAGCCTTCCAAAAAATCCTCTCCATATCGTAAGGTAGAGAGGATAAAAGGCCACACAAATCTGGTTTAAATTAAATATTTTAATAACCAGGAACAGAAGCAACACAACTACATTTAATAGTGCATATGATTTACTTCCAGTGCATAGACATAATTTTTCTGTTTGAAAAAAACCCCCGTAGAACTGAAACTTCACAGACATGAAGTCCCAGAGATGATGAACATTAAAATGATATAACATGATATGTTAGCTCATCTAGACAGAAAAACAACATCATTCTCACATTCAGTTGCTGATCTTAATAAAAGCAGTGGAAACACAGAGGAAAGCATAAGCCTGGAAGAGGGGGAGTTGGTTACAAAGGGAGCTGTTAGGGCTGACATACTGCTTCTGAATTTCAAGGGCCATTAACTTACTATCAAATATAGTGTGGCACCTGCCTTGACATCTGGCTTTCCAAATCTATCTCTAATGACCAAAGAAATTGAATTTAAATTTTGCAACTACTGACAGGTGCTTTTGTTAAGGGATATGCCTCAAGGATATTTATCATAGGGGTTAAAAAAAAAGGCTGCATTTCCTTGACTGTCCAATCCATCCGCTAAGAACTTTACTGTTAAAGGGCTGGTTTTGCAAAAGCCTGTGTAATTTGCCATGACAGTTAGGTGTTTTATTCCAGCCTGAAATCAAAAAGATCTTTGTATGGACATGGGTAGGTCTTAATAGAGATTAAAACTAGAGATTTAATTTAACCTCTTGCATGGTATAGTACAGGAACTTTTACAACATGTCCTCCTGGTTTTGCTAAAATATTAAAGTTTGAAAATTATTTATTCTATAAAGTATAATAATCCAGTTAAGATATTTTCTTTTACTGATTATAAAGGGAAGGGATGAATTGACAGTCCTGATGACTGTCAGCAGAGCCAGATTAGTAGAAGTCATATATGCAAAACAATGCAGTTCATTTTTAAGATGCAGAAAACTCTACCAGCTGGCCTCAGCTTCTGTAAACTTGGGAAGTTAAATTTCTAAACAGTAATGTAATGTGGGGTCTAATTCAGGCATTTAACATGAGCCTAAATTTCCAGTATAATAAAGGGAAAAGAGCACATGCCTTTGAATGCCTCAGAGAAGATTTTGTCTTCCTACCTTAAATTTAATGAAGCAACCTGATTTAATCTTTAATCTTTAATCTTTCTTCAGTGTAATCCTGGCCTCTGAAGTCAATATCCAGTGAAAACTATGCGTAATATGGTTAGCTGGACAATCATATCAGGAATCTCATGCTTGATTACTAGACAGTGGCACAATCTAGACAAACTTCATCCTGTTCTGCTGGACTTTGGAAAGTTTACTGAAGACAGCATTAAGCATGAATTCAAGAGGAGGACCTATCTGAATCTCAAAAAGTAGAATATGGTTAGAACATGATACATTTCTCTCAGCTGGTAATTTTTGAAAAGAACTTGTTAAAGACAGCATATGCATGTCTGTAGTTGTGTCACTAGTTAATGTTAGACGTGGCTGAAGTATTTCAGAAGTGGATTATTTTTTTACATTCTCATTAGCAGAAACTGTTAGAAAACAATATGGTATTACCAGCACAGGACTTTGTTATGCTCTACTTTTCTACTTTTTCCTCTTTTTATATCTTGCTTCATGAAAGAATGCTTCCGCTAGTGATGGATTTTGCAGTGGAGCATAACTAGTTTACATTGTTTTGTTATTCCATGCAAAATTTCATATCTAAATTGCCTAAGTTCCCATTGCCTTGGCATTCTAATTGCATGGTCCACTAGATTCCAATATCCTGCAGCACAGAGCATTAGACAGCATGGCAAAACAAATATGTTCAGCTGCACAATATAATACTAAGAATACTGTCAGTAATGTGTATGAAATGATGCTTTTCCTACAAATGGATGAATAGGAGATTTTACTGTGGACTGTAAAGTTTCTTTGAGCTTTGTATCACAGAACATGTCTTTTTACATGGAAAATCCTTTCTGCGCTTTAATGTGTTGAGAATAATGCAATTTTTTATGGAATTACAACATCTTTTGTTCTTTTGATGAATGTAGGTCCTTCATATGAATATCTCACTAAAGACAAACATGAACTATTGCATCCTTTTTGTCCTGGTTAAGGCAAAGCAACCACATTCCGTAGAATGTAGCGTGCCCCACATCTGATAGTTTCCAAGTTTTAATTTGATCTCTATAACAAGGATAAATTTTTCCATAAATTCAATTTCTGGATTAATGCTTCCTCCACAGGATTTAGTAGTACAGCTGCAGGTGGTTTCCAAGGAAGGTAAGTTGGACCAAGGTTGATAGCTTACCCAAACTCTCCTTAAAGATGGGATACAACTATTCAACCTTATATGATACATATCTATGACTGAACTTATCAACCATGGTTCTGTATCTACTGCAGTCTTTATCCTTTTGTACATTTCAGACACTAAAGGAAAGACAAAACAAATTCTGCCTGAAGCAACTACAACTCAAAGAAGGGCAACAACTTGCTCAAAACCGCAACCTGTAAAACAATTGGATGCACTAATTGTTACAGATGTATGGAAACACTTCACCAGCATCTCCTGATTTTCTAAAATCATGGACCTAGACAGTGTTTTGTCAGAAGTCCTCTCAGTTTTCATGTAAAGGTGTGTATAGCTATGTGTAACAATATCCTGGATGAATGAAAACCAGTATGAAACTGGAAATGAAATGAAAGTTTTCATCCACCTGCTCAGGTACAGCTCTGCATGTATTTATGTTGCTTCTGGACTTGACTATTCTGTCCTGGTCTGTTTGTATTTATTAGTTTAAATCTGTTTCTTGCAGATTTCTGCATTGTCAGGCCCAAATGGCTTTTAATAACTTGCCTGATTGACTGGAGGAGAGTCCTAAATGCCAGGCTAATGGTTTTGCGATAGCACAAACATACAAGATTCACTCTATGTCCACCCTCTGCCAAATTTTCCACATGACAGACATTTTTCTACATAACTGCCTACATGATATTTAGTTCTATTTTCAATTATATTTCTTTATCTGTATTCAGAAATAGCTGGCTCAGGACTATGTAGATACTCTCAAGGAAGGATGTATAAGAAGAAAAAAGCTACAAAAAAAGATATGGAAAAACTATCTTCTGAATATTGCCTTCAGGAAGTGTTGAGTATCTCCAGTTGGTGTGAGTTCACAGGCACACCGAAAATAAGACAACCTTTATTATTTTATTACCACAGCTAATAACTATATATGGTTGGACTCATGGTAGATGACAAAATGATAGTCTCATCTGCATTCACTCTATTTAAATATAGGAGATAGTGTCAAGACCCAGTGCATGTCCACTTAAGTGAGGTTCAAGAGAAGGTATTATCAGCAAAAGTCTGATCCAGGTTAAGCCTGGCAAAAAGTTAACACCACACTCTGCTACAGTTTAACTTACTTGCTATAGGCTCAGGAGGACAGTTTGGGTTGTTATGTTATTAGGACTGTGTTATCAAGGTTGCATTTGTAATCCATCAGGTTAGAAATTTTGTTTTTATTCCAAGACTTTTTCTGTAGTTTCTGTGTCACTTGAAGTTGTACAAGAGCACTGTTGTGAAGAGGTGACCTTGGTAAAAAATTAAAAATCCCCAACTAATATAAAAACTTTCCCCTAACCCAAACAAATGAGCATTTAGTCTGGATCATTTCCCCTGTTTATTTTACCATGAGGCCATGAAAATTCTTGTACTGAGACAGGGAGCAGCCAGTGAGGTGGCCAGGTAGACTCTGTTGGTGCTGTTAGTTCATGCTGGTTTGAAGGAACCACAATTATGGCCTTGGATTTAGGGGACTACAGAAAGGAGCACTCTATGTAAACATCAGATTCACAAGAGCTTTCCTCTTCAGAACAACAATTGCTTAAATTTTCGGATGTTTGTAGATCTCCACAATCACATATGCTTTTAATGGGATGTGTCTTTTTGAAAATTTCCCTTTTCAATAGAATTTAAAATTAAATAAACATAAGTTTAAGCATTCTTCTGAAAAAAGGATGCAACAGTTTGCTGAAGATTTTCATGAGATTGGAGTCCTGGGACTGCAAAAATATTTTTTCTGAAGGAAATTATTTCCATTGTCATCTGTTCTCATAATGACCTGTGAGAAGTGGGAGATGCAATTAGCCAAAGATAGGGAAAATCAAATTACCATAATCAGAAACCAATCTTGAATGTTGCAAATGTTCCAATCAAAATGAACATGAAGGGCAGAAACAAAGGAAGCTCCAGTGTTAAAAAGGAGAAGCAGTAAACTAGTTTTGTTGAAGTTATCAGTTATTGGCTGCAGTCATGCCAACCAGAAATGCATTTTTTTACCTCTGATTTTTCTGATATTTTGGTTGTTAGTGATTATGAGGAATAACAGTAAAATGAATGCCTTATATGTAGGAATGCACAGATGTCTGGTAAGTTTTAACGAGCTTTGTTTGAGCTTTAAGTCTTTGTTACTCAGAAATTTCAATCAAAGTAAGAATCTGTGGTATGCATTGCTCAAAGCAAGAGGAACATAAGCTTTGTTTTACTCATTTGTATTTGAGATTGGTGCCAAGGAGCAGGTGACTTTCCGAAAACAAGTTGCTCATTTCAGTAAGGAAAGTGAAAGATGAAAATAAGTTTTACTCAGGCAAATTATCAAGGTTGAAGTCCATCTTGAGGGAAAGTTAACTCCAAAACTAAAGAGGTCATACCATAGCTCCTTAGCTTCCAAAGAAGGCAAGAGATTTCCTGGTGGAAAAGAATTCCACCAAGAAGTGTGTATCATGCTCTTTGGTATAACACATGGACATGGGTGTGGAAACTGATAGCTCCTACATTCAAATCAGCATTTTGGCATTTGGGGGAAATTGTCAAAAACACCTAACCTAACAATTAGACATAGGACCTTGCCAGATTATAGCTGAGATAGCCAAGAAATCACAGAATACCAGGTTGAAAGGGACCTCAAGGATCATCTGGTCCAACCTTTCTGGCAAAAGCATGATCTAGGCAAGATGACCCAGCAACCTGTCCAGATGAATCTTAAAAGTGTCCGATGTTGGGGAGTCCACTACTTCCCTGGGGAGATTATTTCAATGGTTAATTGTTCTCATTGTGAAAATTTTTCCTCTTGTGTCCAATTGGAATCTCCCCAGGAGTAACTTGTACCCATTACCCTTCATCTTTTCCATGTGACTGCTTGTAAAAATGCCTCTTTCTACCAGCCAATGCTAGAAAACTCAACTTTTCCTTGCAGACATGAAGCTCTTGGGAATCTCTGTTTGAGTGAAAGCCCCAGAGCAGCAGTTCCGTAATTCTTTTCGTCTGATATCATATGTACCCTGGGAACAAATGCAGCCCACAGAACCAGCATGTCCAGCCTGCTGGCACTTGCCAGTGGCCTCTCGGTAGCTGGAAATCTTGACTTAAAATCATTGCTGTGGACAGTTGAAGCAGAAGTTCAGACAAATGTTAGTACAGAGTATTTACCTGTTCTGGGATATTTCTCCAGCAGTGTCTGCTTTTCTGCTTTTGTTAAGTACTTTGCTAGGCCATCAGCTCAGAAGGTACCGTTTAACCCTGGAGCTGTGTAATCTTCCTTTTCCATCCGGGCAGTATCTGTACTATTGGGAAGGGAAGGTCACCCCAAGAGAGGTACAGGAGGTTCAGGAGCTCAGGTGCTTCTATGGATGTGGAAGGCCTGGGATCAAATAGTTTCAGTATGCAGAACAAGATTCAGTTTGAAATGAAGTGAGCCTTTAAAACAACCTGGCTGATGATTACTGTAAGGGACAGCTTGCTAACTTAAAGCACATGTACAGAACAGAAAGAGTTTTAAAAAATATTATATTTCTCTGTCATTAGCTGTGTCTTTTTTTTTTTTTTTTTTTTTGGGCAGATTCCCCTCCTCACTGCAGAAGATGAGAGCAGGATTGTTCATAGATTTTAGACACATAAAGGAAATATGCTGATCGTTACCTCTTACAGTCTGCATAATGCCTTTTTAAAAATCAAATAGCTGTGATTGAAATGGAACATATCCAGAAAACCAATCCAGTTTTAACTTAATTGTTAGTAAAATAAGTCCTCTGTGTCTCTCAGTAAGTTGGCTAAATAACCTCACAACTAAAATATCATGCCTGAATTTACCCAGGTTCAGCTGAGCACCTTCACCAGATTTTGCTAGGTACTTTCTGGAAGGGAGACTCCTCCGTAATCATACTTCTGTTTCCTCTCTTGGAACTTTTACATGTCAATGATGCTAAATTTCTCATTAATCATATACGATAATGACTCTTTTCTGAACCTTCTCAAATTTCTCAACTTCCTGCTTGAATTGCAGATACAAGATGTAAAGTGAGTACTTCAGTCATATCTGTGCCAGTCTCTAAAACAGAGGGATGCTATATTTGCTACTTCCACTTCATATTTTCCTGCTTATACTTGCAAGACTGTATTAGCTCTTTTGCTCCCATCATTGGCAAATAGTTAAGGCTCACCCAGGCCTTAATAAGAGACAGAAATCCATGCTCTTGACAAAGCCTAAACTATAAGTGCCTTCATATATGACCTTATACTTGACTCTTTTGAAAAGAAACTATGAAACAGTAATTCTGTCTTTATACTATTTATATCTCTCTTTATCTCACAGACCTTATCAGTAATGATTTTTTCATTTGGTACAGGCTAATGATGAAAATACGTAATCAGTTTAGGCAAGATCCAGTCCTCATTGGAAAGCACTGGAAATGCAGCTAGTAATGGATAATTCCATTTAAAATTACAGAGTGAAAAGCACCTGCTAATTAAATTACAATATGCATTATATAGATGTTATATAGTTTGATTTTTAAACTTTAAAGGCTGTATGGTAACAAAGCCTTGTTTGCTGGTGAGCAACAATTAATTTTTTTTTTGAACCTTTGTTTAATAAATTTACAATTCTAAGCAAGTCATTGCCATCTGGCTTGCTGCCAAAAGACCCTAGGGGGATTCTTCTATCCTCCCATCAATATTAGTGAAAGACTTTATTTTAAGCATATTAATAACCTTGTCAGTGTGAACTACTGACTACATATATAATATCTATCTAAAGATGGTTTATAGCTGCCTGTTTTCTAAATACACAAATCACAAAGGAACTGAATTATATCTTGCCAAGTAACCAGCTTTTAGGTAACCAACTCTCAGCATGCAGTACACTGAACTGAATCTTCTGTGTGTTGACCAAGTTGTTTGGGGCATCTCTAAGTGCCCAAATATCCAGTAGGGAGAGGGACAATGAAACCAGCCAGTAGAAAACAGATGAAGATTGAATCTGAAATGTTTATTGTCTTCTATACTTTGGTAGTATTCACAGATGAGAGTCAGGTATCTTGTGAAACTTGAAATGCCCTCAAGCTTTGATAGGATAAGGAAGGGATTTTCTTCTCTCCAAAAGCTGTGTAACTGCAAATTTTACAGGCCTGTAGAGAGAAAAAGCAATAGGAAAGATGACTGCAACTCACAGTAAGGTGTGCATTAGCAAAGGAGAGAATGGCATCTAGTCTCCAGGGTATGCTTATGTATTTGACACTAAATATCCCTTCAGGACAAAGAGTCCCACAAATTCCCAATCTTTATTCTGCCCTTGGAGAGGTGGATGCAGATTGTGTGGGCTGAAGTGCCTGCTCTACCTCCTTCAGAGAAGGACTTTGAAGCTGGTTCTACAAAGGGCAGTCAGCTGGTGTTTCTATGTTCCTCACAGCACAGAGCAGTGAGGTTGGAGATGGGGACATCTGTGCATGTAGGCATCTATGTGGTGATTTCTTCATGTTCTTCTTTGGCATTCGGCACTTTAGTGGTCTCAGATCAGTGGTGATTCTGCATTCTGTTTAGAACAGAATCAAGAAATCTTTGATTTTATGAGGAGGTCTTTAGTTGTTACTTTTAAATAAGAAAAGAGAACACTAATGTAATCAGACTAATTGTATGGGCTCCACATAAACTTACTTCTTGTAAAATGTATGATGTGAAAAGATCAAATCTAGAAGTTCTTCACAAAGAACACAAAAGACAGCTTGGTGATAAGCTTCACTGATGGTATACTTGGACTTCTATGTTATGAATGACAGGCCATAAAAATCCCACATACTTTACATTTCATCCTCTACTACTTCTAGTACTGTGTGATCCATAAAAACATGTTTCATGACACAAATAATATTTCATGACACAAAAGTACACTACTCTTCCCCAAAATTTCTTAATGTACAATATGCATTATCTTTGGCCTGAAAAATCTGTAAACCACTTTCTTTTCACTCTGCTTGGTTTCGTATCTGTTTTGATGGTTTCTGTTGTTGTTTTTTTTCTTTTTTCTTCCTCTACAATGTCACCATGCAAACCCCTTCACTTGAACCCTCTGAGGTAAAGGAAAAGTGAATAGTTCACGTTACAAGTAATGGGAGCCATTAATTTAGTTATATAATTTATAAACTGAATTAGCATCTAAACAGAAACATCACTGGCATCACAGCACAGGTGAGTGTATAACTCATAGAGTCAGAGAATACCCTGATTGCGTAAAGTCTTGAAGTTCCCCAAAGGTCACATAGCTCAGATGGACATTTTCTTCCTCCTGATGTCATTTCTGTCACATAAGGCTGAGGACAGTCTATCCCAGAAAGGATGTCCTGATAGTCAGAGATGCTAAAGTCATGTGGATCCACCAATCAAATCTCCAGTTGAAGAAATAAACCTGTTTCATTTAGTAATTGTACCTCTCAAACAAGACAGCTTTTTGTAGGCTTTCTAGGTTTAACACAAAAAGGTCAATAACTCTATCCAATATTTGAGGCTAGTGTAATGCAAGTATAGTAACAATGCTAGTGGTACTACACAATGGCTTCTCTGAATCAGTGTAGAGAGGGATTCATCTCACTTACTTTAACTATATAAAATGTAGTTAACTGATCTAAATAAGTCCTTTGAACTCCATCTGAGTTACCATGAATAGTAAGAGACACATATTTACAAAAAATAATTCCTCTGACCTATCAAAGATTTGTTTTAGGATATGATAAATCACTATCTGAATGTACATATTTCTCTCTGTTGACTAGAGAGGGACTGCAGATGACTAAATTAATGTTTTAGCTTTATCTGCTTAAGTTAAGAGCAAAAGCCAACACAAATCAGTTTTTTAATCCCTCTCATGTAACTGTTTCTAAATTTTTAACCTTTTATTAATTCTGGTGAAATACTGGACAATTTCTTAATGCCAGGAATAGTAAAATTCTGTATTGTAAATTTTTAAAAGCTTATCATAGAATCACAGAATAGTTTGGGTTGGAAGGGACTTTAAAGACCATCTAGTTCTGACCCCCCTGCCATGGGCAGGAACACCTTCCACTGGATCGGGTTCCTCAAAGCCCCATCCAACCTGACCTTGAACACTTCCAGGGAGGGGGCAGCCATAACTCCTCTGCACAACCTGTTCCAGGTGCACATTGCTGATACATAGTCAGTTTTCCATCCACCAAGACCCCAAATCCTTCTCCTCAGGGCTGCTCTCAATCCACTCATTGCCCAGCCTGTATTTGTGCTTGGGATTGCCTCGACCCATGTGCAGGACCTCACACTTGGCTTTGTTAAACTTCAGGAGGTTTGCAACCAGGCCAATTTGCCTTATAAACTCAATGTGTCATCAAGTTTTCTTTTGATTAAATTTTGCTGGCTTGCTTGAAAAATTCAAGTAGTTTTGAGAGACATGGGTCTCCTTTATAGAAAGAAAAGGAAGGTTGCCAGCATCATATGTTCATCTATGTGCTCTCAAACCAGATTTCTATTTCCCCTTGAATTTGTCCAGTGCTGAAGTAAAATTTACTAGTTTGCAATTATGGATTATTACCAATACAGTTCTTTAGGAAAATCACAGTACTTTCCATTCTCCAATACACCCTGATAATAACAGCCTTAAGCAAGTTTTTGATTTTATTACCTTGGAACTTTCTGAAGTCTGTCATCTAGCTTTCAAACCTTGCAGCTGTTAATTTGTTCTCTGACATTGCCTATATATTACTTGTACAGGTTTGAGGAATGTATCCTACCAATGCATCCTGAGACTAAACCTGGCATAAAGAAATTGCTCTGCTTCTTTGTAATCAACTCTGTTGTGCAGGTATCATAAAAGAGGCAAAGTGAGGGCACGTTCAATGGAAAAGTTACTCACATGTAAAAAAGTAAAGATTTCTTTTTAATATGCACAATAGTGGTCTCTAAGCTTGGTCTCTCTAAGCTGAGTATTGGCACTAAGAGGCAAGATCTTAGTTTATAACAACTTTGTGAAAACATCAACTTAATGCTCATTAAGATTCAGCAAAGCAAATGGATTAGTAGGCATTTCAGAAAAAGGAGAAGAAAACAGCAATTTGCACCACTGTAGAAACACATTACGTGCTCACATCTTAAATACTACACACAGTCTGATTTTCCTGTCTCAGAAAGTCTATATAGTAAAACTGTGAAGAAAGAACAGAGGATCATAGAGATGACTAAAAGCATCATCTGAGACTGGGAATAAATTGTCTGGGGGAGACAGGGATAATGATAGGATATAATTAAAGCCTTTTCAGATTTTATAGATCTTGAGTGTCATGCAGAAAATCAAGAAAGGTTTAGTGGACTCAGCTGATTCCAACAAGTTACAGGTTCAAAACCAAGAAAAGAAGATGCTGCTCCATATGGTATATTGTTTAGGTGCTAATTCCTTCTTATGGGATATTATGGATGCTAAATTTTACATGAGTTCATAAAGCATCTAGAAAATCCTGTGAAAGTTATTGGATATAAAGATGCAAGCTCTGGCTCAGGAATTCCCCAAGTTGCAGATTTCTGGAGGCTGGGAGTAAGCTTTAAGTAAACTGCAGACTTGCTGTGTTCTGAGACTTCTTTGTGGTTGGGTGCTACTGACAACAGGCCAATACTTGTATCTTATATCCAAGAATTTGGATCTTTTTTTTTCCAGGTACAAGCTACATGGTTATTACACACAGCTTTTGTACTTCTGTATCACAAAGGTATAATAAAAAATATTTAATGCTTTTATTTTCCCCTCACTCTTCGGATTGCTTTTCATTTGCAACTTACATTTTGCAATTTGTCTATCATTTACCTGAGTTGCAGTTACATTATTTTTCCAAGTAAAGGCATCCATTTGGCTTGAGACTTTTGCTATGTTTGGACCCTAACCATCCTTTTCCCCACCCAAGGAGTGTTTTCCTATTTGTGTTGTTATGGAGAGAAAACAAAGCATTTGCTGGTTCATTTGCTTTGTGCAACAGAATTTAAATGTTCTCTCCAGCTTTCTGTAAATTAAAGATTACATGATTCAAGAGGAATGATTCTACCGCAAACCTGTTCAAAGCTTTTGTTTTAATGCTTCATAAAAGAACACTCATTTAAGACAAACAAAAACCCACCCATCAACACCCACACTGACCCCAGCTACAGGATTGGGGTTTTTAAGATATTTTTGCATTCTCAATGAGATTCTTTTCAGATTTAATTAGTGAAATCACTATCAGCTCATTTCACTATGTCTTCTCATAAATGTCTTCTTACAATTCCCTTCCACAATGGAGAATTAAGGATTTTCTTAAGGTGTGATGTAGTAAAGTGCTAAACAATGGAAAGCATATCCACATTTCTAATAAAGTGATGTGCCATGGAAATTTCAGGATGTTCTCAACAGGGAGATAATTTCAACTGCTAAGATATTACTTGGGAAAAAAGAATGTAAGGTATTTCTGGTGGAAAGTAATTTAGAATTTTAGTTTTTCAAATATTACACATTTCTGAGTTTAAAAATTCCAAGAGTAACAGAGTAGCTTTTTAAAATTTTTGGTTTATAATACACTTTTCTGGAAATTGATTTTCAGCATCATAGGAACATAGCATAATTCAGGTTGGGAGGGACCTCAGGAGATTTCTACTACAATCCCCTGCTCAGGGTCATCTGTGAAATCAGACTAGGTTCTTCAGGTATTTAACCAGCTGGGTCTTGAAAACCTCCAAAGATGCACAACCTTGTTAGTACCAATGCTTGGCTGTCCTTGTGGAAATTTTCTTTTTCCTTATATCCCATCTGAACCTCTTCTGTTTGAACTCATGAGAAGTTGCCTCTTGATCTCTTGCCATACACCACTCTTAACAGTCTGGCTCCATAACCCCCTCAAAATTACCAATAATCTGCTGTTATGTCTCCCAAAACCATCTCTTCTCCAGGTTGAATAAGTCCAGTTCCCGCAGCTGCCCCTTATAAGCCAAATGCTCAGCCCCCTGACCATCTTGGTGGCTCTATGTTGTTCAATAAAGGTTTGATAAAAAGTTAAATATTGCCAAGGTTCATAAATGCTTTAAGAATAAAAATGATTCAGACTCATATTAATAAGTTTCTTAAAAATTTTAAGTTTTCTATAACAGTAGTCGGCAGATAACAATTGCAGTGCATATCTAGGAAAGCAGTATTTTAAAAGTAATTCAAACTATCAAGATAGCCTCTGATCATCTTTCATTTTATTCTTTTTCTCTAAACATATCCCATACCTATCTCAAAGTCTTTCTTAGGACCCTCTTTCCCCATCATACCTTTCTGTACTGATGTAAATCTCAAATAAACACTATACATCTCATTACAGCATTGCTTTCTGTTTGTTACAAACCTCTGAGTTCCACCCTAGTCTTAGTGTGTTGTGGAGCTTTGTTTTCAGCCACATCCTTGTACTACTAAAAAAAATGGGCATGTCTAGACTGGTGTCAGCTGTGTGACTGTGTTCATATGTACAGATCTTGATTAATCAGTTCAGAATCACAGAATCATCTAGGTTGGAAAAGACCTTGAAGATCATCTAGTTCAACCATTCACCTTACACTGACCATTCTCAACTACACCATATCCCTAAGTGCTATGTTAACCTGACTCTTGCACACTTCCAGGGATGGGGACTCCACCACTGCCCTGGGCAACCCATTCCAACACCTAATGAAGAATCACAGCTTCTATGTGCTGCAAAAACCCACATGAAATCCCAAGAGCCTGCTACATCTCTTGCATATCCACCCTACCATGGATGTGCTGCTATCAAAGCCTAAGTAAGCTGCTGGATGTTCTGGATATGGGCACATGCTGAAGTTACACATATAACTTCAGGGGGAAAAAATGCTTTTAACTTGAGCAGAACCATGATTTGGTTTCATGCAGAGCTTCTGTAGAAAGCAATGTATATCTATTGTACTTCCTACCAAATTGTAAGTCATAGGTTGTACCTGTGAGTCTACTACAATTGTAAAGACAATTACTCCTGCAGTGATATTTGGCTCAACTTTGAACTTCAATCTGTCTTGGATGAGGGCAAGAGCAAGTCTCTGTACCTTAAGACTCACAAAATTGGATATATGATATATTTTTGAATTTTTTCATCAGCTTTTGCTCAGAAATTTCATGACAATAGATCAGATCAGAAAATATTAATTTACTGAAATCAAAAGTAAAACCAAGAATGGAATAATTTTTATTTTTTTTAACACTTTTGTTCCCCTGTTCTATATGTACTATATAGACTATAGGTAGATGTACACCAACAAAAGAGCTTGAGGTTGATGCAATGTGATCCCTTATATTGAACTACTACTATGGGCACTGACAGGTCTGTGGTCCATGTGACCTAATGGTCTCCCAGATAATCATAGGCTCATAGACTGATTTAGGTTGGAAGGTGCCTCTGGAGGTTATCTGGTCTAATTCACTGGTCAAAGCAGGCTGCTCAGTGCCTTGTCCAAGACTAATCCTCCTGCATGGTCCCCAGGTTAGGATGGTCTGGGGATAAGGTAGTCAGTTCAGCCAACCTGTTGAGAGGGTAAGAGAATTTAATGATATAGATACAAACCATCCATGTCAGGTTGCCTCAGAGCCAAAGGTAGTCTTCTGACAATTTTCTTTACAAAGTTTCTTTCCCCAGTCAGCTAAGTTTTCTTTATCTTCAATAAAGAAAGATGTACACAGTCAGAAGGTAACTCGTTTCACCTGTCTTAGACATAAATCTTAGAACACTTTCTGCCTCACCTTGCTTTGCCTTTCCCCTGTGATATCAAACTAAATTGATTTGAGTGCCAGGAAAAGATAAACTTAGTGGTGAAGCTACCTCTTCAGGACAGGTCACTTTTCCTGATATCCCTGTTCAGGTTTTCATCGAGCATTGACACTTCATTATGATTTGGAATAGCAAGTCCAGGAAATAAGTACGCTCTTTCTGAAGAGCATAACTTCTGGAGATGTTTCTGTTAAGCTCTATATGACCTGGATATTGAGAGGAAAATTCACCAGCCAAAATCTTGCAAACTTCTGTACAACATTTCAGAAAGGACATTTTACAACCTTTAGTGTCCAGGGATATCCTTGTGATCTAAAGACTGTTCTGAGAGTTGAATTTCCCAGTGTAACCTTTTTCATTGTAGTAGATTAACAGAAAAATAATGTTGCTTTCTATTTCAGCTACATTTTTTTTTTCCTTTACAGTCTTTCAGCAAAATGCCACTCCATCAAAAATATGGGAAAGGAGAAAAGCTTACAAATCAGCAAATTATCCAGAGATAAAATTCTCTTTGCATAACTGATCAATAAACATGCCATGAATCAATTGTTCTGTTCTTACTGGCTTATAAAAAAGAAATCACATTTCCTTCAGTACTGGAAAACATACCATAAAAAATAAATCAAACACATACAGCACATTCCCCAAAGGGAAATTCTTCAGGAGAGTATCATCAAAAGTTTACATCAACAAATGGAACAAGATGATAACATTAAAATTGTCAGTATAGATAGTATATTTTCCTGACATGTTGAAAATACTGATATTATTATAGGTAATAGTAAAGGTGAAAAAAGAAAAATAATATTATATCCTTAAGCCTAGGTATTCATAGCATAAAGGTGTCTAAAAGCTGTAACAATCATGGTATAGACTTCAAATCTTTGGGTCATTCATTTATTTTTAAAATGCTACAACACTGACAAATGTTCATGAAATACTGAAAATGAATATATTATTTCTTTCCCAATCCTTATTTGTAACCTGGTCATTCATCCCTTACACACTTTTCATACAATGCAGGATTGAAATGTGTGGGATTACCATGGGATTTTATGGAAGCTGGAAGTATAAAGGATTGTAGAAAGGCATTGAACAAACTCATAGAGCAGAAATTCATCAAAAACCAGCCTGTGTCATCTTCAGCTCAGGAAATCCCTAAACTGCTGGTTGCTAGAAGATGAAAGGTAAATACTGAGGGGAAAAATACTCCATGGTGTTATTCTGTATTCTATTTCCAGGCATTCCTAAACTGCTGATGTACATAGATTCTCAGCTGGATATATCTTCAGTGTTGTTCTCTATATTTTATTCCTATGTCCAGATAAAATATTCTCATTCTATGTTACTGGGAATTTAGAAAGAAAGATTCATGAAACCATACCAGTCAAATTCATGTTGGCTTGGTGTTTTGTTTTCCTGTCTGGTTAAAAGTGCATTGATAGTGAGCTGGTACTTCAAGAAGTTATCTAGAAGTAGTGGTGTCCAGAAGTGGAAGCCTCAGACTTACCTTCAGATAGGCTAATTACTGCCATAAACTCTGAAGCATGTGAAGAAGTCAGGCTCATGCTAACCTATATCTTCAGATTACTAAATTAATCTTATGTTTTTAAAGTATTGACCTTGCTCCTGAAAGCACAAACTTTGTACAGAGGGATGAGTCTCTTTAACCAAGTAATAAGTGGTAGAACAAGAGGTAATGGCCTCAAGTTGCTCCAGGGAAGGTTTAGACTAGATATTAGGAAGCATTTCTTTACAGAACAGGTTGTTAGGCATTGGAATGGGCTGCCCAGGGAGGTGGTGGAGTCCCCATCCCTGGAGGTGTTTAAGAGTAGGGTTGACATAGCGCTGAGGGATATGGTGTAGTTGGGAACTGTCAGTGTGAGGTTAATGGTTGGACTGGATGATCTTCAAGGTCCTTTCCAACCTAGACGATTCTGTGACTCTGTGCTGTGTTGCAGCTACATCTATACTGACCAGTACACCAAACAGTATCAGGACTAGCATTGTGACATGGTCTGGTCACATTTAGGCTACAAAGCAGGGCTTCTGAATGGAGACTGTCCATGGGAATTATTTCTGACCTGTGATAACCTTGATCTGTTCCCAAACATTGCTTGGGAAAAAATATGTGGTCCTGGACAGAGGGGAATCGAGGTCACTCCAGCAACGTATTTGTGGTGACAGCTAGCTCCAGTGTCTGTACCTGTGATCTGTTACTGTGTAATGTGATACTACAGACATCTTTGTGGACATCTGCATGTCTGCCACATTTAGTAGGGATTGAAGTATATGGACTTGTTCTAAGGCAGTGCATTAAGGATAGTTTTGAAACTAAAATTGATTTGAAAAATATGGATTACGTATTGACCTTTTTATATGCCCTATGGGTAAGAATTATCACATGCCAATCTTTTAATTTTCCTCTAATTTCTTTTATGGAGAGCTGCAGTTAAGCTGTTCCTGACTATCAATTATAACAAAGACAGAAGAAGATGAGCTGGATAATTGAATATGCATTATTACAGAGTTTGAACTATACTGTGGTTGCTACAGTGCACTGATTCTGTAGGTTAAATTGCTTGATAGCATTTTACAACTAATGATTAATGATAGTAGCCTTTTACAGGATTTCATTTGTGGAAGCATTAGGGGCTGTTATGTGTTAGCAATATTCAAAGTTGTTCCTGCAATGCAGTGGGTGAGAATTCTTACAGGAAATATCTAAATAATTTCCTTTGTTCAGTATTACTAGAGCACAGCAATTGCTCTGTGAGTGGTTCCAAATAATCTGCAATCCTTAATTTGCCATTTTGCTCTCAAATTGATTCCAAGCTATAATTTGTTTAACTACATGTGCTTTTATGCATTTCATGATTTTTTTTGTCATTTAATAAACAATTTACAGTTTCTGGTTTGTTTCTTACCTGCAAAAGAGAATGCCAGCAAAAGGACAGGGGAACCATCATGGTTCATCCTTGGGAATTGGCAATGCATCTATGGGTAAGCAGATTTGCTGCTAGGCAACTCCACTAAGGAAAAAACAGAGAACTCCCAACTCGTGTGGAAGTTGTTCCTAAAGGTCAAGGGAAGCAGAGGATGATTGACATTAAAGCATCCTCATGGCTAAGGCTGGCTCAGACTCAGGAATAAATCATCAACATCAAACTTATACACATTTTTCAAATGTAGTCACTTGGGAAGGTTATATTACAAAGCTTCAAAGTGACATATTTTGTCAATATTCTTGGAATTTTAAAGACAAGGAAGACAAATACCCCTCCTAATGTACACGATTGAACAAATTTCAATGCTAGTCAAAAAGCAGCATAAAAGACATTTAAGAAGATACCTCCAAAATGGCTGCAGACTCTGTAGTGACTGACAGTAAACTGTGCTAAAAGAAATTCAAAAACAGGTCCAATAAACATATTACGGGGTGTGGGGGGGGGAAATGACAACACCTGGGAGATTAAAGAAATAGTTTCTGTGCAAGTTGAATTTAATTTTGGACCAAACACTTGATTCACTAGCATCAAAGAACAGTCTTTGTTGTGACAACAGCTTTTTGGGGGACATACAATTTCAACAAGGATCACATTTAAGCTGTGAGCTGTTTTTTAGTTAACTTGATCAGCTGCATCTTCCCCTCCAGACTGATCCATCTTGTTGGATGAGATCACATAATTATTTAACAGTATGGCTGGAAAATAAGGATGAACAGATTGTGGCTGTTTCTTATTTACTAGAAGAAGATATGGTTATCTTGGCATCAGCGAGAGTTCCCTATTTACCCTTTATGTGTGATTAAATAGAATATGTTTGCAGATACTAACAATATTGCATTCCAGAGGCATTCCTTACTGCAATGAACAGAACAGCTGCCATGTCAGGTACAAAGCTGTACAGGTAGATGATATAATATAGTGCTCAGGATGGGTCTGTAGTGCAGTCAGTGTTGTGGCTGTACCTAATATAGGCATATCTGAACTAGTTTTACTCTGGTGAGCACTGGTAATAATTGCAATAAAAATGAAGCAATGTGAGTTTTAAGACAGCTTAGAAACCTGAGTCAATACTCAGGGTCCCCTGTAACATACTATGCTGCTGAATGCTTTTTGTTATTCTCAGTTAGTCTGGTTAGGGTATATCTACCTCAGTAACCATGTTCTGCACATAATCTAAGGCTTGAGTATTTCTCTCAAAGGTTAATATTTCTGGGTATGCGGGGGAAGACAAATTGCCAAAAATTTTATGTTGAAACATTGGATCTATGTACAGCAAAGGTATTACTCTAAGGCAACTGGTGATTTTGGAATAGTCATCATAACATATTTGTTACTGTCATCTGCAAAGCACTTGTTATACCAAACTCCATTAAGTCTGTAAATACTCCCCAGTCTGTTTCCTAAGAGCTGACTTAACGTTTATTTCCAGTTGTATCACCCTACAGGATGTTTGCTGAACAGTAGCAAAAATCTAAAGTACATTCACGCTCTGCATAATAGATCTGCCTATTCACTGCAGAATAATAATATTCTGGTTGTGCATCTCAGTGTTTTCTAGAAGAGGAAGCAATGAACTAAAAGTCTGGTAATCAACAAGGAAGTGAAGCTTGTAGTTCTACATTCATCTGCTGCCAGTGGCACAGTGATTATGATTAGAGTGGGATATCTCTGCTGCAGTAGGAACCACAGCCTGTAGGCAAGACTGGGATGTTTTATTATCACATATTACACAAACATAGACATACATACATTTTTTTTCCCAAAAGAAGTATAATGTTCTCTGATGGTAAATATCATAGAATACTTTATTGACCAGAGCTACATTTGTAGTACTTTGGTCAGCTTTGGTAAAAAATGGATATTAAAGTCATAATTAGATATGACCCACTGGTAAAAATTGTCTCCAGTCTTCTTGCTCCTTGTCATTGCAGTCTCCTCTGCTTATGAACCATATTGTCTGTGAGAAGAATAGCTCTTCTTTCTGTCCAGAAATCCCTGTCCCTGCCTGGGACTGTGCAGCAAACCTGCAGACTCTCTCTATCTTCAGTCAAGTATTTTTGGCAATACAACTCTGATGTGACCTTGACCAAAGCCAGGTATTTTGTTATATATATTTTTTATATAACGAGGTGGGAAGCATACTTTCCAATGTCTTCAGGTGTTTGAAATGCAGCAACTATGTTAGACAAAGAGACATAAATACTGTTTCTGAAATCCTAAATGAACTAGAGACTATTGAAAGTTGACATTGATTCCCACATGGCTAAGAACATACTCTGTAACTATCATTTATGTGTTCAACATCAATAATGTACCTTGCTTTGTAAAGTAAAACTGCTCTTGGAAATCTGCAGACTTTGTCGTTTTTTCATTGACTTCAGTGGATATTGGTTTTTGACATTGAGGACTAGATAAGTACTCTGGGGAAAGAAGTTCAGAAAAATAAACAGCAGTAGTGGTTTGAGTTTGAATACCAAATACCAGAATTCTAAATGAAGAATAAAAGGTTTAGAAAGAAGACAAGGATGGCATGATTAGTACAGTAAGCCACAAAAAATAAAAGAAATAGAAAAAAAAAAATCATTGCCTGATGGGGGAGATCAAAGGTATAAGAACAGAGAAGATGGTTCTTAGTACAAAAGACCATCATAACCATTAAGGGAAACACTACTACAATTATTAATGACATCAAATGAAGGAACACATAAAAAACCCTATAGAGTTCCAGATCTTCTATTATTCATAGCTAATTTGCAAAATGCATATTTTGTAACTTCTTATGACTCATAAACACTGTTTTGTACATTTTGAAAACAGGAAATGATACCTGAGCAATAATTATTCTAGTCTAGCCAAGTCTCAGTGACAGAAAGACAAAAATACAATATGTGAAAGGCCATAAAGCTGGATGATTATTCCAGGAAAATATGATGCAAGTCTCAAACACAAATGTTTGCACTAGATGATTTTTACAGTAACTTGCACAACGTGTAGTAATCATTTGAAGTACGTGTACTTTGTTACCAAGTCTATTTGAAATGAAATTGAAGTGGTTTCATTTTCAGCTTTGCTGCCATCTCTATGTACTTCATAAGAAGTAAACCAGGACAAGAAGTCAGATTTTTAATGAAAGTTTATTTGTTTAATTGAGCTTTGGTTCACTTTGATTTTTCCAGCTCATGCGTTATTATTATTTAGTGAATGTTTTCTTGATGTGCTAAGTATTGTACAGTTACAAAACATTATGCAAATATAAAGACATGCATAATTATTACTACAAAAGCTTCTTTCCTCTAGATGGTTCAAGGAAAACTACTGCACTTTTTTTTTTTTTTTTTGAAGGACAACCATTTAACATTTAAACCTGACCTACTGCAAAATGGGAATCAGTATCATCATCATCAGTGTTGGAAAAATCTGCGCAAGAATTCTGTTACAGTGAAAGGTATGTAAAAAGTAGATATGACATTCTCTTTTAGTACAGAAATAAATACATATTTGTTATATATGTTAATCTATTCAGTGAAGTGCAGTGGTGCTGATTCTCCAGTAAGACTTCTTTTGCTCTGCACCTTTAAAACACTGATGACCTGGAGTCAATGCTTATTGCATTGTGATGTATATCTTTACAAAGCAAGTGCAAGTGGAAGAACCTCACAATTAAGTTGAAGTCATGGGTGTTTTTGCACATGTATAAATAAAGTTTGAAGTGGTGAGTGCTGTCATAAAAATTTATGTAATATGAATTAATTCTGCCAATATATCAGGTAGATGCGCAAAAGGATGAAATGAACATTTCTCAGTGCCTGCTGCTCAGTTATACGCAGAAGAAAGAGTAGGACAATCTTATAGGCTTAGGGAAACCTTGGTACAGGATTTGAACGTGCAGCCAACATTCATGTGAAAGAAGTGGGGGACAGAAGCACAGCTTTAAGTTGCTTGCTCTGTGCAACCAGGCTTACTCTGCAGGTGAGTTCAGCCTTCCAAGTACAGCTGGACCAACATTAAATGTTTTGGTCTTGTGTCAGTAACTTTGATGAGCCAGAACAGGAATCAGGACCCTGCTGAGCTAGGTACAAGCTCATAGCAAAAGGACTGCCCTCATCACAGAGTTGGCAACCTAAGCCTGGAGAGCTGTAGGAAACCATCGCTAAGAAAAAACTCAACAATAAGAACATGACAGTCACCACACACCATCTAAACAATTTTGGATGGAGTTGAGGATAAAAAAAGGGGCTTTCAGAAAGGATCTGAAGAAGCAGCAACAGTCATGTGGAGGGCAGCAGCTCTCCTTTGGGCTTTGACCTGTTACCTCACTTCAATTAATATTGCAGATCTCCATAGGCACCCATTTTTCATACTGGGGACAATTCAGTTACCATTCCCAGCAGTGATGGACTGTGATTATTGACCATTTTAGAAAATGTAGATGTGCTACCTATTGCATCCACTATATTTTCAAAGGAACAGCTGACCTCCAAAGTAGGAGGACGGTTTGCTGCACTGCACAGAATAGAGTCAGACATAATAATTTTGAAAGAACTCTGTTGCTTATAGTGGCCTTGAAATACAACTTATGTTTCAACAGAAAAGAGTTTCATAGCGTCCTTTGTGCAGCAAAGTTCGTGATGTGTGTTTTTATAGATTTGAGTACAATAGGGTCAGAATCTTGACCAGGACTTTGCATGTCAGTGTAAAAGCAAGAATTTGTACTTGGAATCTAAATACAAAAACACTACAAAGCTTTTCCTTGGCTGATGCATAAAGTAGATCTTGACTGCTGAAACTACAGAGACAATGCGTTACAGGCTGAAAATTGACATATTTATACAAGAAGTTCCTACAATTTTGTAAGCTTTAATCTTAGTGTTAGGTATTGCTCAGCTACTAAAACACACCCCCTCCTCTCAAAAATCTGCAATAATCCTCTTTCTTTTTCCCAGTAGCTCAAAGTTCAGAACCCTTGTTCGTACAATGTTTCCACTGCCTTGGGAGGTTTGAAGCTATATTATAACTTAGGACAGCATCAGTAAGTCTTATGTGAATTTACAGAAATGAATGTTTTTGTTCTCTCAGGGACAATGTTTTATATGCCATAAATCAGAAAACAATCCCTGGAGTCAAGCTGTGCTTTTGCGTTCTTTGCCCCAGGTAGAGTTTTCACTATCAAACTCTCTCTCATTTACTGCTACTTATATATTTTGCAAAGCATGGAAACAAACATTCTAGAGGAATTTTGTGTGCAGAAAACAACTCTCCAGCACAACTTTGTTGAATCATCTATGTCATGATTTGACCAAGAAATGTCCATTTAAAGATAAGCGTACTGCCTCTGACTGATACAATCGCTGAGCCACAGCTCGCTGAAAGGTGGGAAGACATACTGGTGAAGTTTCACCATTTAATTGCTCTGTTTTTCATGTGCTGCCTTAAGTGTCCTTGGCCATGCTCAGAGACATAGTCTTCAGCTTGATGAACGTTGCTTTTATGAATTATTTCATTTTGTCAGACATAATTGTGTTAAAAAAAAAATTATTCAAGCTTGTGTTTGAAAATTTGCACCATATTTGAGTAACAACATTAATCAATGTACTCTAAATTGGCTTTAAGCCAATTCTTTTTGAGCAAAACAATATAGATAATGAATCTGTAAATGAATGAAACTGCCAACCCTGTCCTTTCTGCTGGGTAATACCACTATTGGAGGTATAAAATTCACTGCTGTATCATCTTCATAGTAGAACCTCTTAGATTAGTTTCTGACAGTCTGAGCTGAATACCTGGAAATCTCATATGACCAGGACTGTGCATGTGCAAATCATGTGTATTCAATGAGTCCAGTGTATCTTGGACATGTTAGACTCATTATATTTAATGTTGTGTTCATTTGCACATGTAGAGTAACATACTGCTTCCTGGCCACATCAAGTGAAGTGGTCATTTGCAGGCAAAGGAGGTCTAAGATGTGGGAATCACCTGAGATAATGCTATTGCACATGTACAAGAAGCTTTGAACTATAAAGATATAGTTATTAGCCTGCATGAATGATGAATGTGGCATGAAAATAATGAAGTAGTAATACATTGGCCACTAGTTTGTGTTGTGGAAATAATGCTGGGGATAGGTTTGCTCTTCAAATTTATTCCAAGTAGTGATAAGAAGAATGAAGTTAATACAGACCAAGATAATTAGACATTTGTGATTAATTTCACCTAACTTTACCTGTCTTACACTTAAGCACATAGTCTAAGCTCTCTGGTTAGTTGACAAGTGGGTTACCGCTGGAGAAAAATGTACTCTTTTGTAAGGGAGGGGGATTATGCAGCTAAAATGAAGAACATTGGGATTTCTATTTCTGTCCACTGGGTAGAGGGAAAGGCTAAACTAGATACATACATTTGCAGATACTAATGCTGAGTGAGATGAATTTATTCTAAGTGGAAAATAGTTTTGGTTAGCAGTTTCAGGGGAGGCTCATACTTTCCACAATTATATATTCTGCACAGCATGAATACGAACTATAAAAACTAATAAAATCCTATTCAGAATGGAACTTTCTGCCCACAGTGCTTTGACATAAATTAATTCTGTCAAAGTACAAAAAAATATTTTCTGTTTTTAAAATTTTCTCTGACACTTCTCTGGGATTTTGCAACTGAACTATAACAGTTTGCATTCTGTGATACGATCTATAGGTTTTATGTGAAGTGCGATAGTACTTGAGTTAAGTAGGATATTTTTCCATTAGCATTTAGTACAAATGAATGTTTCATTGGTTTTACTGGCATTTTCCTTTGACAACTCTGTTATAAAAAAAAGTAAGGCAGTTTTCCAACAAAGTGTTGAAAAAATTGAAGCCATTTATGTTGTCTTTTTTTTTTTTACAGATTATTTATAGTTAAATTTTATGAGAACCATGAGTAAATATGAATATACATTTATGCAGTGTTTTTCAAATGAAACTGTATGAAGGCTAAATCACATCTGGCAGAGATAGTCTACTGTTGCTATGGGGGTTTCAAAGGTTTGGCAAACTAATGGATCATTATATATTGCACAATATTGCATATAGCTCACAGACACTGCAATACCTCCATTTCTTCTGTGAGTTACAGCATATCTCAAAGGATGAGGCTGGTTGATAGTGTGTTAATATATTCTATGCCAAAATATACAGATGGGCTCTGAGGAAGGTAGCCAAGCTGCCTGAAGTCCTATAGCTCTTGTATGGCTGCACATTACTGCAATGAGAAAGTGCAGAATGGCAAGTGTTCAGGGTGGCGTCAGAAAGCAGATACATACTATTTCTAAGGCTTGTTGGCCTTCCTCTGGATGACTGTGCTTTGGTGCATGTGCAAAGTGGCCCTTCATGACTGAGTAAAATAGTTAAAATTAGTTGGCAAAAAAACCCGAACCAACAGACTTGCATTATTTGTATAACTAAACTAATTTTTGGTAAAGAAGAATAGATATGACTTCAGTATACTGGTTATAGATTAAACATATGAGTTTTTTCTTAGAAGTTAGTGGGAACAAAAGCAGTCACTGTTTATTTGCACTGCTTGCTGTTTTTATTTATTAATTTATCCAGGAGTTGTTTTTTTCAGTTTTATTTTTCTGGAAGCAATAGTGAATGCAAAATAAGCACCTTCTATTTAATGGTTTCACTGTGCTACGTACTCTACTGTTGTCTGATATCATATTTGTAATAAGAAATACAATATACATAGGAATTAAATTACTGAAGAAAATATTGCAACAGAACACATTAATTTATTCAGTTAGTTTTCTCCTTGTCTGAGCCTGTTTGTGTTTCACTGTCACACTGTGGTGTGGGTTAGTGGGAAAAGAGACTCCATCTGGGCCCTTCAAGTGGATCAAAGACTTTCTCCTTTCTTGGAAGACTGGAAGGGTCACCCTGCCTCTTCCCTTTGTCATAACACTAAAGTCAATGTTACTGCTTCTTAGAAACAGAAGCCTGTACATTTGCATTCTTTTTTTTTTTTTTTGTCAGAACAGAGAAACCAAAACATCTTTCACTGTTTCTATGCTATATCCTCTTGTCCCCACCTTGTGCTTTAAAATACTTAGGCATAAAAAGGTGTGCTTATTCAAGGAAGTCTAACTTTCAGAGAGTCCTTAACCATCCCATAGTAAATGTGACTAAAACCAGTGACCACACTGCTAGCTGCAGGTGTCTCTCCAGATATGGTAGAAATAAATCCTGATTTTGCAAAGTACACCTTCACTGTAGTAAGAGAGCTTAGGCATCAATGATGTTTCCACCTGAGTTCATGCTTTTGTGGGTCCCTAAGGTAATTGAAAAGAGTTGCTGTGGATGAAAATCTGACAGAAGCATCTTCTTGTGTTTACTGTCTCAAATTAAATTTCCAGTAGCACAGACTGGCACAAGTCCAGCACTTGGATGGAATTGCACCAAATGGCCTAAGTTGAGAATGGGAATCCTTTCATTTTCCTTGCTTTGTGCGTAACATGCTCTCCTAGAAAACTCATAGCTTGCTATTTACCAGTGGGACAGCAGCTAAGACTAATATTCTGCAGTCTAAAAAAGGATAAAAACTCTCTGCACTGACTGCTTGGTAGCTGTGCTCTTTATATGGATATTTTGGCTGTTTAGTTCTACTTTAAAAAATCTTGAAAGGCTTAGGCCGTATTAGTGACAATTTATTTGCAACAATTCAGTTTCAGAGGCAAAGCCAAATTTTAGATCAAAAATGAAAAAAAATCTCATAAATTACCAAAAAAACACCCCCAACAAATGTTTCCCTTCCATCACGGGGATAAAAAGTGAATTAAGAGTCTTTGACAACTTGTATATCAAGTTTTGAGCTGATGCAGTCTTAAATGGCTGAGTTATTGACCTCTGAAAAATTGACTTTGTAATGGAAATACTGACAGACTATAAACCGTGGCTATGCTACTGGGGAGGGGAGTACTGTAATTACTAGTACATAAATATTGTTCTACTATTGCCTTGACAGATCAAAGCCAAACAAATCAAACCCAAACATGTCATTTCAAAAGCCCAGAGCTGCAGCCAAACTGGTGGCTACCATATGAGGTGTCTTTGTCCTTGCCTTGTTCCCTTTCTTGTCACACCCTTGTGTCTTCCCTTAATTGCTTAAGTGGAGTGCACAAGACTGCCAATTTCTAAAGCAACTAAGGTTCTTAGAATATTATATCTGGCCCCCTGAAATTGCATGGCACTGACTAGAGGAGAGAGAGAAAAAAGACCTAAGTGCAGTGCCTGGGAAGGATATGAAGGAAAACACAAAAGAAACAATTGAAAGAGGAGAAGAAAAGGGCAGGGAACGAGATTGTGGAGAAAACAACGGAGTGATTGAGAGATCAGAACAATGCAGTGATGGAGATGAATTACAGGGATTTAGGCTCATTGGTAGAGAACGAAAGATGAAACAGACTTGAAAGTGACAAAATTGAATTATTTCCCACCCTGTTCTGTGAATGAACAAGGACACTAGAAGAAGAGAGGAACCATTTCTACCTGAAACTGCAACCATAAAGAAATTTTGGTTTCTTAAGATTGAGGAGAATATTGCTTTCCCTTTGAAATCTATAATATAAATTTATCCAAGTAGAGATAAAAGCTACTATGTTTTGTGAATGCTAAAACCAGTCAGATTCTCCATCCACAACATAATACAACTGCTTATTATGGGTAGGATGCATCTTAAAATTAGTCATGCAAACATGGTGTAAAGTCATGAAAAGTTATTAGATTAAGAAACCATTTTTCAGTATGAAAAGACCTTTAGTAAATAATTGTTCATTTTTTACCGAAGGATCTTGATCCAAGATTTGAGAATAACTGCAAAAAACCCAAACTCGGAGTAAAAAAACATGTCATTTGACTTGTAATGGATTTTTTTTTGTGCCAATTTAATGTGCTTTTAAGTATAAAATAATCTTCACAGGAAAAAAATAATTTCTAGTTGAAAAATTATTTTGATTTTCAATTTGGAATATTGAAATTTTTTTAAATAAATTCTTTGAGTTCTCGGTTTTTAGGTAAATGATAAAAGCAGAAACATTACAAAATAATAATAAAAAATAATTAATTACTTAAGCAGTGTTAAATCTGTATATTTTGCAATGAAGTTTTGGTCAGTTGATTTCACAAAACTCTGATTACAGTACCTCTACAAACTCTCAATGCTTAAAACTACAACATCGCCTCTGCCTGAAGAAGTCTTTAGGATGCAGACTAGTGGAGAGTAAAACATACTCTCTGAGGAACCAGAAGATATTTACTCTCTTCTTGCACTTTCTTTTAGGCTTCCATTGCTGGGCTAGGTGGTCTGAGTTTGACCAAACATAGCTGTTCTCATGTGGCTCTGTTAACTGACTTCAGAGGCAGATCTGTTCTTTTATTCTTGCCTACAGTTAGTATATTATCTTCTCTATTGTGCTATTACAGATTTTTTAGGAAAAAATGTTAAATTAAAAACCACATAACAAGAAGTAATCATAATAGCAGTAATAGCAAGTAGCAAAAGAGAAGGCTGACATGAGTAGATTCACAAGTAATTTCTAACAGTGATAAGTGGCTGTAGGTAAGCTTCTATTCATCCAGTATTCAGCTGTAAGATCTCCTGAGAAAAATTCTACAGAGAAACAGGGGAAATTATGGAGAGGAGGAAGAGACAGACCATATGACAAGACTAACATTGTGTATGGTTAAAAAGGTGAACAAAGCAGGCAAGCTGAAGAATCTTTCTGCAGGAAAAAATCTAAACTAAGGGAATAATGAAACTGAGGTCAAAACATTTTGTTCTACAAAATTTACAGTTAATCCAACAGTTGGCAGGATAAATATTCATGTTGTAAGAGGACAATATTGACAAGAGGGACTATATCTTTTAGTACAAAGAGGCCTTGAATCCAAGGCAGAGATTTAGACAAGCCAGACCTCTGCTTTTGGTCTTCTTTTTTCATAACTGGGTCTACATGTCTTGGATATCTGGTTTATCAGTCTTAAAATTGTCTGTGTACTTAAAATTATATACTACATACATGTCTTGAGTAAAGAGAAAAGTATCCTGCCTAAATTCCACTACAGTCTAGAGTTTGGAGGAGAGAGATCCACATTCAACCTGTGCCTCAGAGGAACCTGTTCTGGTAATCATGCATGTAGTGTAAGGAACAAATGCCAACATCATTTGTTTGATTACAGAATGCTGGTATATTAGTAGAATAACCCGGTTTTAACTCCATAGGTGGCACCTCTCCAGCTACATCCCAGATGTCCTATGTCTAGTAAGAGACATGAAAATGGACAATTCTGAAGGTTGTGACAAGTTTCTAAAAGGGTAAAAACATTGCTAAACACTGAACTGGAAGTGACTTTGGGTTTACTTGAGACTCATTCTTCCTATCAGGAAGTCTTAGTTTCTTGCCAAGTGTATGAAGCTACACTGAGTCACTAAATCTCAGAAAGATTTAGGAGCAGTTTACTGTCACCCCTATTTTAGATCTAACCTGGGGTTAATTTACAAGTTTAGATGCTTAAGGATCTCTGTACATTCAGTGAAGATAGCTAAATACGTATCAAGCCAGTCTGCACCAAACTCTAGTAGTACCTCTTTCTTTTTTACTGATGGTGACAGTTCTCTCATCAATATGCCAAAAAGCCAATCTAAACATGTCTTTGAACTATTTAATGTTAGTAGCAATTAATTTGATCTCTTGATTTCCTATACAGTCAAAATCTAGAGACCTTCTTAATGTGTCAACATACAACAACATACATTTTAAAAGTCATCTGGAAGTCTTCACAAGTACTCAGGTCTATGTCAATTGAATATTAGAAAGTCAGGGCACATTACCTAAGGTTGGATGACAATTAAAAGGACTCAAAGGAAATTTGGGTTGGTTGAAACTAAGAGCCTTGTGTTAGGTTTCTCCTCTTTGGCAAAGTTTTTGCCGAATACTTGTATCAATAACAATCTAATATAAATGAGTGCACTGTAAATGCCTGCAATTTCCCAAAATGTAAATATCAGTCTTTCTAGTGAGTGGATTTTGAGGTTTTTTTATAAAGCCAAAGATTGTATTGTATATGACAGAAAGTCAAAGTCAGCAGGAGAGGAATAGTAGTAATAAACCTTGGAAAGAGATCGATTACATTAGACCTGACAACGTGAATGAGAGTCATAGACTTTGTTTGGGAGATATAAAATGTGCTGTTTCTTACTCTAGGTTCCTTCTCCTAAATGCAATACTTAGTTGGAAGTTAAGTGAATCCCAAAGGATAATATAATTTAAATGGACAAATATCTTACATTTTAAATGAAGAATACTGTCTCTTCACAATCAAAGAATGAATGTTTAAATATTAGCTTAAATATTATAAATTAAAATGAGCTCCTTATCTTTGTTCAGTACAGCAACATCAGTGTACCACAAATGCCAAGTTACAAAACCCAAAAGGCTGTAAATCTGATCTCTTCATTGTGGAAACAGATATTAAACCCACTTTTGCTTCACAAACCTGCATCCACAAACCTGCATCTACAGTTTTGGGTTAGTTCTAATGTAAAATTAAACAAAAGTTTTTGCAAATAAAACTGTCCTTTATCTGACAGCTCTTCTCAGCATCCACAAATCAAAGCATCTCAACATCCAATTAGGCAGCCATAGAAAAGACAGATGTTCAAAAATGGTCAGCATCTGTTTATTTTATTGCTTCGTAAGAGGGATTCTCTCTTTTGAACTCCTTCTGTGGTTTGAATATTCATTTCAAGAAGTTTACTTAGCCTTCAAAAAATTAAAGAAGTTGATTTTAGGTGAGAGCAGAGAGGAAATTTATCATTAAAGCACAATTTATTTTGCAAAAAAGGTGATATAAATTACACTTATTCTTGCCCAATGGCTTCAGCTTTGTTGAAAGTTCTGGCAAAAAAACCCAGGAAAATAATAAAAACCCAATTGTATTAAGCATTTAATAATTCTAAATTGCATTTCAGATCTTCATAATTCATCCTTTTTTATTATTTGAAAGTAATTTCTCATTCTGTCAGTGATACCAAGAAATAATACTAGTGAGAAGGTGATGAAGAAATAGTGAAAATTATGGACTGGATGAAGGAAATGATATGATGCATTTATTGCTTGGTAGGAAGGGCACAAGGTAAACTAAACCCTTTGAAATAAGAAGAAAATTAATTTAATAAGCTAAATTAGGTGATATGAAAGCAGCTATTTACTGTATTTGGTGTTGAATAAAGAGAATACAAATTTCTGTTCTCTGAAAATATCGTGTTTTGGATAAGAAACCTATAGTTTTAACTGAAACTATTTTTAACTCTTCCCATGTGAAATGGCAAAAGAAAGAATTCATTTCAGTTTGTAACATTTTGGGTTTTGTTACATGATTCCATGTGATTTGTCTTTAAGTTTTAAAATGACAATGTTTGTAATATCCATGACTTGTAAAAGTAATGTTTTAATACATAAAAATTAAATACATACGACAGCAGAAAGAAAATATCTTAGCCCCCTTCAACTTTACCTTTTAAATGATCAAAAAAGGCAGCAGAATTAAGCTTTTCTTCTAAAACAAAATATGTTTCTTATGAAGCATGGCAATTTTGAGAAGAAATAGACCTTTTGGTGAAATCTGTTCTGAAATAAAAATGCCCATATGTGGTCTCTGGTTGATTTCAGCAGAAGAAAAGGTCCCCTCTGAATGACAGGAGGAGTGAGGGATGATGTTGTCCTTAGGTTTGTGGATATGTATAAAGAGAAGGGAAAGAGAGCCAGAAAACCAGGGGATATCCATTGAAAAGGGCTGGCTCCTGGCATTAGCAAGGATTACAGAGCAATAGGAGTAGATCTGGAGAGACACAGCGATGACAACTTTATACACGCTACATCTGTTTCACTGCGTTTCCTTCAGACTAGCTCCCGTCTGTTTCTGTGCATAGAATATTAATTCATGTCTGGAGTAGACTTGTTCTATTGCTCGTTTGTTGGTCTGGTTTAATCTGAAAGAAATCCAGTTTATATGCTTTGAGACCTCTCTGAGTACAGGAGGAGGTAGAAAAAATTGGGAGTAAAGTCCAGGAAGAAGGGATGGGTGGGGGGAAGGTGTTTTTAAGATTTGGTTTTATTTCTCATTACCATACTCTGATCTGACTGGTAATAAATTAAATTAATTTCTCTGAGTCAGGTCTGTTTTGCTTGTGACTGGAATTGCTGAGTGATCTCCCCGTCCTTATCTCGACCCATGAGTTTTTTGTCATATTTTTTCTCCTCCTGTCCAGCTGAGGAGAGTAGAGTGATAGGGTGGCTTTGTGGGCACCTGGTGTCCAGCCAAGGTCAGCCCATTGCAGCTTTAAAAATGCTTTCTTGATCTGAACAGAATGCTGTTGTAGATGCCAACTGTGTGATGCCAGCACTATGAGTGCTTCACACCTCTCCCCTTGACCTCGCATGCAGGAGGCTCCAGAGAGCTGAGATGGTCAGTGTGACTGAGAAGCAAACTTCCCACATTATCTACAGGGAATGCTGATGTGGGTGAGGGCCAAGATGGATGCTGCTGGCAGTGAATGTGTGGTAACTCCAGTGGAAAAAGAGATACAAATCTCCTTATGGTCCTAGGTAATCTTCCACCTAAATTCATGCATCAGGAGCCTGATATGCTCATTCAACAAAGGAGTGAGAACAGGATTTCTGCCCCAAAGCAAACTCATTTCATTTTGTGCACTCTGTAGTGATAAGGCATTAATCCACAGAAAAGCCATGCGATGACCTAGGATGAGACTTCTCTGTCTGTTACTCCCACACACTGGTTCAGCAGAAAAGGCAGAAAGGAAAATAATTTCATTCCTCATTAGGGATTTCCACACAGCAGTCACTGCTGATTATGGGACAGATTATGTCTTGCAAGCATGGCTATGCTGCTGGAGAGAGAAAGCTTGGAATGTCCCTGTGCTTGGCAATATTAGTTTGAACTTTCTGACTTCTAGGGTCCCATTATAGGTCAAAGTAATTCAGAACAACCCTGAGACAGGAATTAGCTAAGGGCTACACTGGCTGGTAACTGGTTCCTTCTTTTGTATGTTTCTTTTAGGGACCTCAGTTGAGGTTTTAAAGTCTTTTAGTTTGTTCAAAGCAGCTTCTTCTCCAACTGTGCGTTTGGGAGGCTTCAATAAGTGGTGCTGTGAATAACACAGATGGAAAACTGAGAGTAATAGGGCCAGTTTTCATCACAGAACTGGAGTTTGGATTTTCAAGTGAAAATCCTTGCAAATTTTGCTGCTGGCAATCTGTGATACTGTGAGCAAAAAACCCTATCCCATCCATGTTTTTTTTCTCTCTGCTTGCTTTGATTTGATAAAGGTCCCTGAAAGGGCTCATATCTCCATCCTTCCACAAGAAAATATAATTATACTCAAAGTGAAGGAATTTCAGGTAATCCATCACAAACCTCATTCCCTTCCTTTCCCCACCCTAACAATAATTCTTTACTAAATGATTACAGTTCTCTCTAGTGCCTCAGTGGAAAAACCTCTCTCAGTGGAAATATCTGGTGATAAAATGGGTTTTGTAGCACGTCTTGAAGAATATCACATTCACAGTACTTGCTTTCATAGAGAGGAACAGATTCTAAGTTTGTGGCATTCCTTCAAGGAAACTTGTGCCATACACAACAAAGCTGTTGCATGAGTCCTTTTGCTGACATCAGTTCTCATTTGCCTCAATTTATCAAATATCCAAGAGGAAGTTATAATAAGAAAGCACAATTTTGTCTGTATTACAGATAAAGAATTGCCTGGTCACTGACTATATTATTCTTGCAGCTTACTTACTGAGTTCTAATCATCATCCCACCTAGGAAGTGGTTATGAGTCAATTGGCTTTGATGTCTACTGTAAAAAAGCTTTTTCAACCCTTAGCATTGCAAAAAATGCATGAAAGTTTAAAAGACATGCTGAATGATGGGAAGACATTTCCTAATGGTGATGACTCTATCCGAACCTGGAAAATATAATTTATTGTACTTTTGAAATAAATCGGATAGATAAAAATTTTACATTTGCACTCAGTATTATTTTCAACATATGATATATTACACTTAGTTACAAAAAAGGTGTTTCCTCATGTACATCCCTTGTGAGATGAGGCAGAACGAATCAGTCGAGTATAATAACAAAATAAACAGATTTATCCATTGACTTTACTTAGCGGGAATGACTTGTGGTTAAAACAGAAAAGTTTAAAATGGGAAAAAAGTTTATTATGGCTGTGTTCTGAACTAGTCTAGAGATGAAAAATTTTCTGCCAATATATTGACCTGTGAACTGAGGCATCCATTTCATTGTGTACATACTTAGACCTTAAGTTACTATATATACTACACTATACTACTGTATAACTAGGGCTTGCTTTCTCCTACTGGAGTCAGCAGCAAGAGTATTTCCCCTGGAGAACTCCTCAGGCTTTATGCCTTTCTGTTCTCTCCAGGACATGATTCCCCTCTTATGAAACTCGTGAGAATCTTTCCACTGACGTCAGTAAGAGTTACATCAGCTCCTTAAATCAGCTCTAAGTGACTGCAATAGCTTGCTTCTGAGCCTCAGCGTGAATTCTGCATGTATAAAGCCAACAGATCATTGTGTAGTCACTCTCAGACCATGTTGCAACTTTGGCAGAATAAAGAAATTTTCTGAATGTGCTGCTTCAAGACTTAAAATTCATGGGTTGAGTGGTGTCAGGAGCTAAATCTCTTGTATACTAAAAAAGTGCTAAAACATGTTTTCTGGTTCTGTGACCAGAGGTGGCATGGTCAGACAGCATATTGCTAGACTGTCCTGGGTTCCAACACAGGGTCACTGCTTGTAAATTGCCTTAAGGAACCATCTTTGGTCTGTGCCAGTTCCCAAATTGTACCTAGAGGTCATTTGAGGGACTGCCTGTATCAAAAAGGTGGAGGAACTGCTGTCAGTGTACAAATGCAATGGCCAAATTGCTGCTCTCACACCTCTGTCCAGTCTCTGTTTAATTTGTTCATGGAGGTGCACCCAAAGAGCCTTAGGGCCTGTCTGTACAGGAATCTGTGTGCACAATCTCTGCTCCATTTTAGGGTCTGAAAGCCCTCATGAGAAGCAACATCCCACGTTAGGGTGACACCATGATACTGTCAGTAACAGTTTGGATGCAGCACTGAACTAATGCAGCTATGCTGCTTCCTGACCTGGCTTATTTTTGCCTAGTCTGGAGCACAGACAAAGCAAGTCCAGGTTCACTCATCTTGTTCACTGTAGGCATTTCCCTGGAACTGGAAGAACTTTGTGCCTGTGATATTATTAGGTGTGGAGCTGTTTATACCTGAAGGAATAGCACACACACCTGAGTTGATGTTTACAGTTGCTTGGTGTCGCTCAGCTCTGTTTGGTGGAATTATTTCTGTTTGGCACTGGTGTGACTGAGATCAGACATTAGCTTAGCACAGAGGTAAGAGCTAGGAGAAACTCAGACAGAGACTAATGATCACCCTAAATTCTAACAGAGTGTTATAAATCCAGTAAGAGGCTGATTATAATCAAAAACAGAGTTCACTTTTGAGCAACAGCAGTGTATTTACATTTCATTAAAGGTCAAGAACCTTTAAATTTAATCCTCATTCTTCTTAAGTTTCTATGACTGTTAAAATGGAATTCTTATTTAAATTATAGTAATCTACTTACCTTATTCAGATGGCATGTTTCAAGACTGGTTATGGATTTGAATTGATTTCCTTGGAAAAGAGTAAATTAAAATAAAAAAAAAAATCATAAAAGAAGACGTAATACTTCATCTTAAGGTAGAAATGCATGCAAAGAATCAAAGATTTGTAATGTGCTTATTCCACCCAACTTTTGTCGGAGTTAAGAAAATAATATCTATGCATATATATGTGCACAAGTAAGGATATTGTTCTGCTTTGAATTTAAGAGCATGATATGCATTAATTACAAAAGAGTGCCCTCCACTGAAGATCGTTTCTCAGGCTGGGCACCTGAATTCCCTTAAAAGATGCTACTCTTCTTCCAAGGAAGTATGAGCATAAAAAATGAAGTGAGAGCATACTTACAGGTTTCCTGTTTTGTTAATAATTTTGATTTAGAATTCAAGACAAAACAGTCTGTGATCCTCAGATCATATACACAGCAGGTAATTCTGCTTTTGTTGAGCCCAAATGATATGAATCAACAGGGAAAGATAATATTGTCTTTGTCCAAGTACTTAGGACTCACAGTAATTCTTCAGCACAGCTTTCAAAAACAGTACTAATAATGAAGCCCTCATTAGGATGGGAAAAATGACAGTGGTCTAAAAATCAAGTTAGATCTTCACTCAGAGTTAATTAACAGTGCTAAATGGAAGTCAGTAATAGTTGATTAGAAGCATCTGATTCTTCCACATTAAATGGTGAATCATTTAATGTGGAAGAGAGGAAGAACAGTATTGGATGACTAGAAGAATTTATGCAGTATAAGATTTCTCTTTCCTGAAATACAGGGAATCAGGTAGCAAATCTGGACATTTGCTAAGTGTCATGCTGCCTGCTAATAGCCGGACATACCTTTAAGCACCTAAACAATACTTGAGTGTTATATAGAGAGGGAACAAGTTAATTCCGGGTGGTGGCCCAGAAATATTGCCTTTAAACCCTTCTTCTATTCACCATCTTAAGTCACTAAACAGACCACTCTGTCTTCTCCCTTTGCGTTACATTTTGATTTTCCAAACAAAGCTTTAACACTGTTAGGTTTTACCTTGTTACGTATAAGCATCTCTAGCAGTGTTGTCACCTACAGTCAAGGTGGAGCTTTGTTATAGGTGCAGAAGATTAAGAAAAGGAACTATGCTTTGCTTCTGTTTTTTTCCTGAGGACAGTTTTCTGAGTGTTCTTGAGGGAGCAATTAACTTTAGTAGGTGGTTAGAAAGAATTACAAGTGTGCAGTAGATTTAAGAACCACATACAGGATCAAAGTATTTGAATGTCCCATAAAATGAAGAATAAAACTCTTACAAAATTATGTGGACATAAAAATAACCCTAACCTAAAGATTTTATTGTTAACTGTATCACATTGTTTCATTGTCATGATGATAAAACTTGATAAACTTGACTTATGGGCTAGACTTCTTAAATTGATAAGTGTGAGCTATGAGTTAAAGATTATTCTCTTCTAACAGAAAATATAACCATATATAAAATATATGACAATATACTAATGTATTATATAAGTATATACATATAAAATTATATGTATTATATAAATTTTATATACAAAATATAATTGCTTAAAATATAATAATCGAATTTAGAAGTGGTGTATTATGGCTGCAGTATACCTTTATCCATCTTTTTCCTTTGCAAATATATAGCAGACAACATATCCAATTAAAATTAATCTCCTCTTGAAATTCATTAAGAGTTGATGTTCTGCACTATTTTTAGGAGTTATTTAAACCAATTAATAGGCTGATATTCACCATGTGTTTATGTTCATTTATCCTTTGTGCTATTTTAATCTTGAAAGCAATAATAAAAGAAATACTATGCCAGAGTGAAACATAAGATTAAGACTATCTTTAGAATTTATTAATGTGACAAGAATCTCAAATTAAAAATGTGGGACAGTTTTAGAAGGAAATGCTACAAGATATTCAAGTCAATTTAAGCAAGTCTATTAAATTCTCTAACAAATTGTTCTATGACACACTCTGTGCCCAGTGCAGAAACCCTGCCAATGCACTAAATGGTAATTTAGGATCTGACCAGGGAATTACAGGTTGTGATCACTAATTAAAAGACTGCTTATGCATACTATATGGGAAAAATATGTAGTAGTCCTCATGACAAAACCTAGAATCCAGGTCTTACCATTTGTTATGTCCAGATGCTTGTACTCTCACTCCAGTAAACCTCAGTTTCTTTTTGCAAAGCAGAATTGCTGGAGCAGGTGGTACTCATATTACAAAACAGACAGGTATATAGAAAGATAGGTAGGGAGAAAATACAGATTTGCATCCTCTTCAGGCTGATGAACCATGAAACCCATGAAAGTATGAAACCCATCCTGAATAATAAAAATTCATCCTGAGGGGATGGGTTAGCCAGTGGTTTACTGAATACAGAGGAGAACTTCCTCATTCTCCATTGTCAGAGCAGAGTAGCTCTGACCTCTCTTTTGAAAGGCAAAACTTAGAAATCTAAATACAAGAGTGTGAATCCCAGTCTCTTGCTGGCACCTACTTTTATGTAAGGCAGAGTTAGCTCTTGTGTTCATTCCACAGTTCATAATGAACCCTCTTATGAAATTCAATAAAGACAATAGATTCAGCAGCTTTTTTCATCTAAATATTAAGGCTACATAAAAATGTCATTACATAGTTTCATTTTAACACCTATTTCATTTACCTAGCAGAGTCTGAATCTCTGTCTTACTTTACAGAGGTAAGTGTATTTTGGGTGTAATTCAGGTGCCTAACTGGTGCCCTAGAATATTCTTCCTGGCCTCCAGGTAACTTTCCAGAGGGCTGGAGTCTCCCCAAAGGTCTCTAGCATTTTTGCTGGGAGCTCTGCTCCAAGGATCTTCATTATTCTAGGGTGTTTTAAATAACACCATACAATTTTTAGGAATCTAATTTGTTCCCTTTACTTCTTGGCATCAATGGTTTTGATTATATGGTAATACCTAGTAAATACCTGTACAGGACGTGATAAATTTGCTAGGACTGACTGTAATTTAAGGCCATGCACAAAATCACAAAATTGGCATAAGAACATATTTTTTGTCTTTCCTTCCTTTGGTGAGAGATGAGAATCTCAGAACAAGGATGTAAGATCTTTTTTGTTTTATTCAGTGAAAAAAACACAAACAGGCTTTGCTAGCTAGTGAAAAAAAAAGAGTAGAAAAATCCACATTCTGTTCATTAGTCAAGATTAAAGCTGAAGGTGACATGAAAACACCTGAACCACTTCTCTGACAAGAAGTTTTTATCAGGCTGTCTACTCTCCATACAGCTTAATACCTTCAGTTCTGTGCGGTCACCTTCTCCTAGTAATTAATTTTTAAGGGGGCAGTCACTCTTTGGTTGTTAAGAGTTATTATGTAGGTTTTTATAAGAAACAATACTTACAAAATTCAAGTAGGGTAAAGTCTTTGTTGCTGCGGGAAAGCTCACACAAAAGAGAACATTTCACCACTGTTACCATTTTTTCCCTCTCAAAATAAAGCATTGCTTTCTCTACAAAGGAATTCCTGGAAGAGCTGGTCATGCAGACTGCAAAGACTCACTCTGCTCTGGCAGGAGGGAGACTGCCCTATACTTGTGCCCTGGCTCTACTTTAAGTGCCTTCCTGGCACCAGTCCCAGCAGTGCTGCACCAGCTGAACTCTGAGGACCTGTCCTTGTGGAATAGCCTTGTTAAACCTCTGGGGAACCAATCAAGCAAACATTTTCTTCTCTTTTTATCCTCATGAATGAAGGGACAGAATGTTTTCCTAGATTGTTTTTCTACAGTCCACAGCTAATCCTTTAGGTTTGCCATTCCCTATTCAATACTTTGTTTTGGGACTGAACGAATGATCTCTATGGACTCAGTAAAAAGGACAGAACTCACCTTGAACAGTTAGCAACCTTCCTTCACTGCCCAACAGAATAGCAAAAACCTTTTTGAAAACCCAGGTCAAGCAACATTTTATCTCCTCTGCACATCCAACTCTGCACATGTGTATGTGTAAGGTACCTATATGTAAATATTTTCTGATTACATGAATCCGTATGCTAACTGTATGTGTATAAAGATAATTTAAACTTTTGCAGGGACATTTTTTGTCCTTGTATTCTGAAGAACAAATAACCTACCTCTCCTTATGTATAAATCTACCAATGACAGGTAATTAATTATCTGTCTGGGGGGAAAAAAAACACTTATAAAATATTTTTGATAATACCACTAACTATTACTAAGCTATAAACTGAGGTGGTACAAAGTATTGCTCCAGCACACAGGTAAGACTGCTGAATGCAATGCTTCAGAGCTCTCTGATGGCTTCTGTGCCTATTCCTTTGTGATGTATCGAAAGAAAAAGTAACCTGTTCCTCACCTCCATCTGCTGGCAAGCAGGATGAGGAGTGGAAGTGCTCTGAAAAGTGTAATTAATCTTGCAATACTAAGTGCTACATTCCTGTTCTGTCAGTGCTTAAATTCTAGTTACTATCTGTACATATTCTTCTGGTACATGCACACTTAACCTGTGATTTTTATGCCTTTTAATAATTGAAGGAGAGCACCATGTTAAGTGTAAAAGATGCTGTTTCCACATTTGCAGTGGGGACAAAGTATCTTCCTAGCCCACATACTCCTGATGAAGCACACCCTTCAAATTTTCCTCTCATGTCTTTAACAAAAACCTCCAAAGATATGCCAAGAGTTTCAGATTCACATTCACACTCTGAATCTTTCAGGCTTTACTTTATTGGCAATCTCAGCTCTCTCCATTGTAAAGATTGGAGGGCAATGGGAAACTTGTTTTTGACTTTATATTCAGTAGTTTGAGATCTATTTTTATCATTGTCTCCCTTGTATTATGTAAAGGTTCATGTATCAATTTAGATCCAGTTCTAGTTAAAATCCACTAATATATATCTATACTGATTACTGTAAGTACCTTAAAACATTCAGAATATTGCCTAACCAAACGAATAATACATATATGAATTCTGTAATATTCAAAATTGAGATGTCAGCTTTGTCCATTCATAGTGAATGGTCATAGATTTTTTTTTTCAGGAGTACAGTTTTTATTCTGTACATGACAAGAAAACTGAAGTGTTCAGCCCATGGCTGCTTGGGAAGAAGTATCATGGTTTCCCTGTGCTGGGATGGGACCTGGACTGACAGACCTGCTTTGTTCTTGTGCTCCAGTAAGGAGAGTGATTACATTATGACATGCAGTTGGGAGAAGATGGGAGCAGAAGAGGCAGCGGAAGGGAAGAGAAGGGGTCTGTAGCTTATTTTTGTGATAGCAGAGTAACATATTACCATGACAGAAAATTTGGAAAGCATCTCCTAACTTACCAAGATAGCTGCATGTCTAACTTCGCTCCCATACATTGTATTTTAAGCTTTGACACAGCATAACTTCCTAGTGACATACTGCTAGCAGTGATATTAGCTATAACAAATATTTCTTAAAACTGCCTCTTATGAGAACAAGGTTTTGGTCTATCACCTCAACTTTGGTTCCTCTGAAGCACTTGTGACACTCCAATTTGCAATGGATGTGTTGATAGACAGACACTGACTCACAGAGCTCCCATAGCAGACTGAATGTTGATCCAACCACACTCCTGCTCTGCCACTGAGAACTGGTGGTACCAGTTATATAAATACTTGTCTATACATGAACTCTAAATGTGTACCTATCTGGAGCTGGACACTTATTGAGCCTGACTTCATTTAATAACGAAAAGGCAAAATGAAAGGAGATTACTCCAGCAGTGATATTCATGCATTTTCAACTCTTTCAGCATTGATGCAGCCTCATCTTGAATACTGTCTGCAGCCCCACAATTTAAGAAGGATGTGAAGGCCCTTGAATGTGTCCAGAGGAGGGCAACAAAGCTGGTGAAAGGGCTGGAAGGAAAGTCCTATGAGGAGTGGCTAAGGACTTTAGGTTTTTCTAGTTTGGAGAAAAGGAGGCTGAGGGGCGACCTCATTGCTCTCTACAGCTTTCTAAGGAGGGAACATGGAGAAGGAAGTGCTGATCTCTTCCCCCAGGTATCCAGTGATGATGCATGGGAATGGTTCAAAGCTGCACCAGGGGAGGTTTAGACTAGACACTAGGAAACCTAGAGGGTGGCCAAACACTGGAACAGGCTTCCTAGAGAGGTAGTCAATGCCCTAAGCCTGTCAGTGTTTAAGAGGCATTCAGAAAATGCCCTTAACATGCTTTAACTTTTGGTCAGCCCTGAATTGGTCAGGCAGTTGGACTAGATGATCGTAGATCCCTTCTGACTGATAGACTATTCTATTTTTTGTTCCTGAAGAGAAATGTAACAATAGCAAAGATCTTACACTGCCAAACAATAAGTATAATTACAAATAAGAAAAATGAGTGGTTGGTTTATACATAGAGTTGAGTCTGAATCAATTAAGATAGACCAAGGGTAACTTTTATTTTCAGGCAAAATACAGTAGGAATACTAAACACGGTAATTGCCTACATTCCCGTAAGGCAAAATTTATGAGTGTTGCTGCTTATGGCTATTGACTGAAAATAGATATGGAGAGTCAGATTTATCTCCTGTAACTTTATTTCCCTGAAGTTAGATGTGTGGTCTAAGTTAGTCATTTGCACTACTTCTGTTGTCGGGTTGTCAGAAAAGAAATAATGCACCGCATCTGAATGCACCTCTCATGATCTGATGTGTACATGTCCCTGAGTATGTATGTGAGACAGAAATTTTAGATAATCTCTCCTCTTTGACTATATAGGGAGCAGGAGAAGATAACCTACTTAAACTCAAGTTTGGTCTAAAATTAAGCTGAATCACACTCTGAAAAACTGCCAGAATAAACTGTATATGAAATAATGTCTTATTTTCCAGATCTATTTCTGAGTTGTAAAAGCACATGGAGATGGCAGAAAGTTTACTGGTGTGATGAAATCTTTCAAGTGGATGTACCCTTTTCGTTTGTTAGGAGTGTCTTACTATAGTATAGGTTGAATGTGACTAGGTGGAAACAGCCAAGTTACAGAGCTGAGCATGTGGAGGTCTTAGGTTATTTTGCTATAGGGTTGATGAGGAGAAGAAAACTAGCTAGGTTTTGTTACCATAAAAGCTGGCAAAGGAACTCTCTAAGATGAAAAAAGATGAAAGAAAAATGTTAGCAAGATGTTTTGGCTTATATTTCAATGAGGAGAAGAAAACTATCTTCAGTCAAAACCAATGATATTTGGACAGAACGCTCTAAAAGGAGCTCACATTTCTGCACCCTGTTTAAACTTTACTATCCTGCTTTCATGTGCCTCTGGTATTATACAAGAACTTTAGACTTTGAAAACACTGGCAGAACTCCACAGATGTGTCTGGTAGTCTAAAAGTCTTTGCCAGTTTGAATTTGAATAAAATAATTCTTTTCCCAAGAAACTTCTAACTAATGTTACAAAGATGAATTAAAACACACTCAAACTGCAAAGTACATCTCAAAGGCATGTCCCTCAATGATGGCTTTTTTTTTTTTTTTTTTTTTGGAAAGAAAAAGAACAGCTAGAATTGTTCATAGGTTTAATGTCACATCATCACATAAGCATGTGTGTTCCTTCCACTCCTTAACTTGAGTTTAGCTAAGACTAAATCAGGAGCTATCAGACCATACTATTCTACAAAACATAAATTCCATCCATGATGAATCCTACCTTTACAGAAGAGGAATGTTTTTCCTCTCTTCTTATCTACAATGAATTGAACACACTTTTCCTAACATTTTGATATCACCTGAAACAAATATTGGATTGTCTGGGTTGATTATTTGTTGTAGCTTGAATAAGGAGAGATTCTTTCTGACTGCACAACTGGGGGACAATTAATACAAAGTATAAAAGCTGGGGCTCATTTTTTTTGGCCATGAAAATGAATTATTCATCAGTCATTGAAAGTTCATTCTGAAGTTCAGCATTCCTGAAATGCCTCCAGACATACCAAAGGTATGGAATCCAAATCTTCAGATTATTTTTTCATATATAGTTATAGTTGCAGCTTTGTTATACGGATTTCACACGTAGCAGAGAACAAGGGCACAGTTAACTGAAGGAAGTGAAGACAGGTAACATAACTCTAGACCTGCTTACACGCCTGAGCAAGTACCACCATTTAGGAAGTTACTGTGCATCAGCTGACCTTTGGTAGCTGTTCATGGACATGACCCTAACCTGAGGGTATGCAGTGTAGTTCAGTTTTATCAAAACCTCTTTTATTGTATACTAAGCTAAGCTTTACAGATGCTGAAAACTAAGAATACATAAATGAAAAGTTACTACATGGCAGCTGGAATGACATAACTTCCCAGAGTCATCTATTAGGGTGTCTGGCCTGTTGGGTTCATGAAATAATGGCTGCAAAATCTTGCTATCCTAAGAAAAAATAATTATCTAAAGCAAAACTAAGACTATGGACCAATTCCAGCTTCCAGTTACATCACTCTACCAGAGATAAAAGCTGGAGTTATTTTAGCTTCTCAGAGTTTGATGAGATCAGGAATTAGTGCATACATGATCAGAATTCCTATTCCTGTTGAATAAATAAATTAAAATAAATGAGAATTGAGAGTTTTAAGCACTTTTCAATTTATATTTCTCAGCTATCCTGATATATTCACACATGCTTCTTTCTTAATGCAGCTGCTCATTTGATGATTCCAAATGTCAAATTTATAGTCTTTGCAGATATTATTGCAGCTGGAATGGAAATTAAGTTTCTCCCCTATGCTCACACAAGAGTTTCATTTATGGTGCAAATGAGTGAAGTTTAAATTGCTAAAAGTGGTCTAAATAACTAACATATCTGATCCCACATCCAACTCATTAAACACAGGACTAACACAACTACAGTATTATTGCAGAAGTTTAGCAATGGAAAATGAGATTTTTGATTCCAAGGTGGCTGGTGGAAATCTACGTTTTTAAATGAGACATTGAAATCGAGCAGTAGTGCCATTAACAATTTAGCAATGCTTCTGTCTTGTAGCATCCTTGTGGGTTTCAGTGAGACTGTTCACATAGTCATCTAATTTTTATCATGAGTGGAGGGAAGAATCTGGATCTCAAAATAATTATCAGTTTGATTAAGCTTTTCATATGCTAAGCCTAAGGGACTGTCAACACCTTAGCAAAAAAGTAATCGTAACTAGGAAACTGCAGAGTTTTTAAAAAGTAAAATAATAATTTGGAGGTTCTGGTTCAGCCTTGGAAATAAACTCAATTAATTCAGTCCCCCATCATCTCTAGTTGGTTATTCATGTCAGTTCTTTGCATCTGAACAAGGAATGCATGGATTCAAGTTCAATAAAATTTCACTTAGCAGAATACATGATTTACAGCCAAAAATTATCATGGTAAATTTAAAGGAGTTATACCTGTTTTATTGCCACTAGCTATGACTTTTAATTTAATTTTAAACTCTCTCTCTTCATGCAGGAAGCACTAGATGTCTTGGATTGAGAAAAAAGCCCATACTAAGAAAAAATGGCCCTCCAGATTCATACATTTAAGAAAAAAGGAATAATAATATAATGATGATGATGATAATAATAAAATAATCACTGGCAAAACTATTTGTTTTGTATGTGATGCAGTGACAAACACTCTGCTCTGAACATGGGCTTGGGGATTTTCCTGGATACAGTTTGATTTTACTTGCTTATGTTCTTTGTTACAGTGAATCTTGCTAAAAACACGTGGGTCCCTTTGACATTATCAGTAAGAACTCTAATAGGAATAGAGTTTGAATCTGCTGGAGTTGAGCAGCTAAACATCAATAGTCTTGTTATGGTGGGAGATAGACCCATCATCTGAGCAAAATTACCCCTGTTCACTATCTAACAGCCACTGAGCAAGGACCTGCACAGCTTGAAAGTGCACAGCTTAAAAATGCTGTTTACAATATATAATTGAGGAGAAATTGTGAGAAAATTATTCAACAGAATTAACCAGGGACCAGATTCTGCAGCAGTTGTTCACAATTAATTGTTTATCACACTAAAATCAGTAGGAATGAGAGAGGCCAAAGCTCCATTTTAAAATTATTTGATTATCATGATACCTTAAAGGTTAATTTAATATATGTTTATTTTTATAGGCCAATCTAGGCAATAAGCCATAGTTTTTATAACAATAGGATAACATTTTATATACAATAGTCAATCAGTAATATGCCACATAAGCAAGAAGACCTGGCCAGCTAAAATGTTGAAATACCATATTCTAAGAGAAGACTTAAAGACCAGAAATTTTTAAATTGCCTTAACTCTGTGTTTGAAATTTGAAAATGTAGCTATTGCTCTGTAAATGTTTAGTTTCTTATATAACAAACATCCCTGCACACGCAGTACTTTTATTTAGGGATTCTCAAAACAAACATTTGTCATTTATGACAGGGTTTAGGCTGTCTCTAAAAACTGAATTCAGCTCAGTATCAGAAGATCCCATGGATTCCTGCACTGCTTGAGCCAAATTTGTCTTTTCCTCTAAACCAGACCATAAAGTGTAGAAATACTCTGAATTAGAGCTGAATATTATTTTCCTACAGGCATCATTATATCCTACAGGCACCAGAAAAGCAGACAGGGAAAAATATCTGGGAATTTAGGAAGAAATGGATTAACACTGCACCCCCCCCCTATAAATTGGGAAGAGTTATAGATTCAATTTTAACATTCCTGATACAGAACATTTTGAATATTTGTTAGATTTATTAGGTGTTATAGGTGCTATTCAGGGAAAATGGATGATCAAATAGTGTCTTTTACCTCTAACTCAATGATTAAGGTACATAATTTCAAAATTTCAAATTATTTAGTAAAAGCTACAAATCATTTGACAATTTAACTTTTCTGAACATCAACATTTCTCCTACCCCAGTGAATAAAATAAATCCAACAGTGCATCCTCCCTCTGTCAGAAATATATTAACGAGGATTACAATTAAGCTAGGCTTAAGTTATGGATTTGTAACATGGTGTTGAATATCAATGTGGATTTTTTGATACTGTACTGGTTTTGACTGGGATAGAATTAAATTTCTTTATAGTAGCTAGCATGGGCTTACATTTTGGATCTGTGATGAAAACAATGATGATAGCACAGGGAATTTATTTTTATTTATTGCTGAGCAGTGCTTATGCAGTGTAAGGTCTTTTCTGCTCCTCACACTGCCCCACCAATGAGAAGGATGGGGGTGTACAAGAATTGGGAGAGGACACAGCTGGGACAACTGAGCAAAGGGATATTCCATGCCATGTTGATGTTATGCTCAGCCATAAAAGCCAGGGGAAGAAGGAAGGGGGGGACATTTGGAGTTATGATGTTTGTCTTCCCAAATAACCATTACATGTGATGGAACCCTGCTTTCCCGGAGATGGCTGAATGCCTGCCTGCCAATAGGAACTGCTGAACAGAAACCTTGTTTTGTTTTGCTTGCGTGCATGGCTTTTGCTTTACCTATTAAACTGTTTTTATCTTGGCTCACAAGTTTTCTCACTTTTACCCTTCTGATTCTCTTCCCCATTCTACCGGCGAGGAGTGAGCGAGTAGCCGTGTGGGGCTGAGCTGCTGGCTGTGGTTAAACCATGACAGATGCCAAAGAAGATATGCAGTCTGTCAGTTAGTCAAGAAATACATGGCCTCTTTATTGTCTACTCTTCTGCAGCAAGATTTTCTTATCTTTGACATATCTTTTTCACTATTTTGTTCAAATTATCTGATGGATTCAAGAGCTCTAAGGGGAATAAAGGGCAAACAAGCCAATACAGATAATACACATACAAAAAAATCTTACAAAAATCAGATTTAAACAACTCAGAAATTATTGGGAGACAAGGTATGTGCTATTGCAGAACTCAATTAAAATGAAATAAATATTTTGGTCCTATTTAATACATTTCTGATTTAACTATAAGGTAAGATGACCTGCCACTTGGGGTTGCGTCAATTTTGTCTCACACCTCTTTTATTAGAAAGGTTCTTTTTCTATTCCTTCACAGTTTCTCAGTTGCTTTAGTCTGATGCTGACAGCAAGATTTTCTTTCAAGAGCAAAAATGTTTTAGTGCAGTCCTGTTGAGCTTTGCAGAACCATGCTACAATCAGACTGAAGTGCACATTTCACTACAGTTCTGTGACCTTGCTGAGGAAAAAATTCTTAAGTATTTTTGAGTAAACACGATCATAAAGGCAGATGCAAAAATCGTAATATTGTTGTTTCATGGATGCATAGCTTACAAGCATTAGTCCTCAAGGTTAACTTTTTAGTGGCATCAGCTAAAGGAACTGTTCAGAAAGAGTTAACAGAATGTAAGTATATATTATAAATGGACCAGTCTTTAAGAAAGTAAAGATGGCTTTCAGTATGCCTATGAGTGCCAGCTGCAACCATTTCAATTTTTCTTCAAACTTCCTGAAGAACTTTGAATCTAAATACTCAGGATGGATACTATTATTTCCTTCTATTCTATACTGTGAATATTATACTCAGAGTTTGATTATCTCTTTATGGAAGATGTATACCTTCTGAGTGGTACTTGGTGATATAAAGCAAACATTTTACAAAAATGTATAACTGATATACACTTAGATAAGAAAGGAATCCATTTACACTTTCTTCAGAGGTGAATATGGAAGTATGGAAAATAATTCTTGCCTCCTTACAATCAAAAATACTGAAAACAGTCCTAGGAAACTGATATGAATATGTAACATAATCCTGATTAATATCCAGTAGTTTTATTTTTCAGTAATGGATTATACAGTATTGTTCTGGAGTTAGTAAAATGCCACATTTAATTTGTGCCCAGAATGTTCCTCAGTGCTCCTCTGGACAGTATATCATGGTGAAATCTTAAGGTAAATGCAGTATTCACAGTGCTTGTATTTTGTAATATTCCAAGTGAACATCAATGATCAGTCCAAGAAATCCTTGCTGAAATACTTGGAAAAGAAAAAACTAATAACAATACCCTTTTGCCTCTTTATGCAGAAATGTCACAAAATCACAGAATCATCTAGGTTGGAAAAGACCTTGAAGATCATCTACTGCAACCATTAACCTCACACTGACAGTTCCCAACTACACCAGATCCCTCAGCGCTATGTCAACCTGACTCTTAAACACCTCCAGGGATGGGGACTCCACCACCTCCCTGGGCAGCCCATTCCAACACCTAACAACCCGTTCTGTAAAAAAATGCTTCCTAATATCCAGTCTAAACCTTCCCTGGCGCAACTTGAGGCCATTACCTCTTCTCCTATCACTTATTACTTGGTTAAAGAGACTCATCCTCAGCTCTCTGCACCCTCCTTTCAGGTAGTTGTAGAGGGCAATGAGGTCTCCCCTCAGCCTCCTCTTCTCCAGACTAAACAACCTCAGTTCCCTCAGCCGCTCCTCGTATGACATGTGCTCCAGACCCTTCACCAGCTTCATTGCCCTTCTCTGGACATGCTCAAGTAATTCAATGTCCTTTTTGTAGTGAGGGGCCCAAAACTGAACACAGTAATCGAGGTGTGGCCTCACCAGTGCCGAGTACAGGGGTAAGATCCCTTCCCTGTCCCTGCTGGCCACGCTATTTCTGATACAAGCCAGGATACCATTGGCCTTCTTGGCCACCTGGGCACACTGCTGGCTCATGTTCAGCCGGCTGTTGATCAACACCCCCAGGTCCCTCTCTGACTGGCAGCTCTCCAGCCACTCCTCCCCAAGCCTGTAGCGCTGCTGGGGGTTGTTGTGACCCAAGTGCAGCACCCGGCATTTGGCCTTATTGAAACTCATGCAGTTGGCCTTAGCCCATCGCTCCAGCCTGTCCAGATCCCTCTGCAGAGCCTCCCTACCCTCGAGCAGATCAACACTCCCACCCAACTTGCTGTCATCTGCAAACTTACTGAGGGTGCACTCAATGTTAAACAGGAGTGGCCCCAAAACCGAGCCCTGGGGGACACCACTTGTGACCGGTCACCAACCAGATTTAACTCCATTCACCACAACTCCTTCGGCCCGACCACCCAGCAAGTTTTTTACCCAGTAAAGAGCGTGCCCATCCAAGCCACGAGCAGCCAGTTTCACCAGGACAATGTTGTGGGAAACAGTGTCAAAGGCCTTACCAAAGTCAAGGTAGACAATGTCCACAGCCTTTCCCTCATCCAATAAGCAGGTCGCCCTGTCGTAGAAGGAGATCAGGTTTGTCAAGCAGGACCTGTCTTTCAAAAACCCATGTTGACTGGGCCTGATCATCTGGTTGTCCCACATGTGTTGTATGATGGTACTTAGGATGAGCTGCTCCATCAGCTTCCCGGGCACCAAAGTCAAGCTGACAGGCCTGTAATTTCCTGGATCATCCTTCTGACCCTTCTTATATATGGGCGTCACATTGGTCTATTTCCAATCTGTCGGGACCTTCCTGGTCAGCCAGGACTGTTGGTAAATGATGGAAAGCACCTTGGCAAGCACCCCAGCCACCATTTCCCAAGGGATTCTGTCAGGCAGTTCCCTAAAGAAGTCAAAGTCAGCTCTTTGGAAGTCCAGGATGGCAGTTCTGCTGTGCCCTCTCCTGTTCTCTCTAAGAATAGAGAACTCCATTATTTCATGATCACTCTGCCTTAGTCGGCCTCCAACCACCACATCATCAACCAGTCCTTCTCTGTTCACAAAGAGGATGTCCAGCAGGGCACCTTCTCTGGTTGGTTCACTCACCAGCTGTGTCAGGAAGTTAAGTCCCACACATTCCAGGCATCTCCGGGACTGGTCCCGCTCTGCTGTGTTGTATTTCCAGCAGATGTCTGGGAAGTTAAAGTCTCCCACAAGAACAAGGGCAAGCGATTGTCAGATTTCTCCTAAATGCCTATAGAATATTTCATCCGCCTCTCTGTCCTGGTTGGGTGGCCTATAAGACTTCCACTACAGCATCTGCCTTGTTGGCCTTCCCCCTGATTCTAACACAAAGACACTCCACCCTCTCTTCACTACACTTGTACTCAGAGCAATCATAACAGTCCCTAACACACAGCGCCACCCCACTGCTTCTCCTTCCTTGTCTATCCCTCCTAAAGAGCTTGTAGCCATCAACTGGTGCACTTCAGTCATGGGAGACATTCCATGATGTATCTGTGATAGCCACTACATCATAATTTTCCTGTTTCATCATGGCTTCAAGCTGGTCCTCTTTGTTACCCATGCTGTGTGCATTGGTATACATGCACTTCAGATGGGCTGATGTCCCCAGCACCTTTGTACATTTAGAGGTCCTAAGTCCGGCCTGAGCTTTCGCAGGTGTTACCATGGTTACTGATCCATCAATACCCCTTGCATCTTGTTGTGCTGCATGTCGCTGTCCCTTGCCTCCACTGAGATGGCAGAATGAGGGTCGTCGCTGGCACAACAACCCACAAACTCTGGTAATCTACCCTGGGGCTTATATCCGGGAGTTCCAGTTTTGCCCCCTTCCCCCTTCAAATCTAGTTTAAAGCTCTGTCAATAAGCCCAGCTAACTCCTGCCCCAAGATCCTTTTCCCCCTCTGCGATAGGTGCATCCCATTTGATGTCAAAAGGTCTGGCATCCTGTATACTAACCCATGATTGAAAAATCCAAAGTCCTGCCAGTAACATGAGTCTTGGAGCCACAGGTTCATCTGTTGAGTTCTCCTGTAATCTTCCTCATCCAGCCCTGCAACTGAAGGGATGTAGAAGAACACTATTTGTGCTCCCGACCCCTTAACCAGCTTTCCCAAGACCCTGAAATCTCTCTTCATTGATTTAGGACTTCTCCTGGTAATACCATCACTACCTACCTAAAAAAGCAAGAGAGGGTAGTAGTCCTTGGGTCTCACTAGAGCGGGGAGTTTAGCTGTGAGGTCCTTCACCTGGGGCCCAAGGAGGCAGCAAACTTCCCTATGAAGCAGGTCCGACCTGTATATTGGGCCTTCAACACCCCTCAGAATGGAGTCACCCACTACAATGACGCTTCTGGGGTTCTTTTTAGAATTGGTTTTAATACCTGGTCTGGAGCAACCCTGCCTTGGTGGACCTTGATCTTCCTCCTTGTTTGACTCATTTTCTTCATCCTTCTCTGCTTCATTCAAAAGTTCCAGGGCCCCATATCTGTTGTGAAGGGACACCATGGAGGGTGAGGGAGGTCGGGAGAGGATTTTCCTGCCTCCCTGAGCAGGGACCTGTTTCTGGCCTCCCCCATCTCTTAGGTCCCCTCCTTCTGCCTGGCAGCAAGAGGGTGAGGGATTGTCTGCCTCTTTCGGAGCCTCCATGTGCTCCTTTTGCTTCAGGGGTGCTAAGGTGTCACTCCACCCATCAATTTCCCTTCCACATGCCCTAATGCATGTTTGCGTGGCAGCTCGTCTGGGTCGCTACATTCTTTCTGGTGGTGGTTTTGACCCGAGTGGAGACCATAGCTCAGTCTACTTGTGGAGGATGATAAGATGACAGCTAGCTCAGATAAGCTCTAGAGCCAGTCAATGTACTGGACAGGAGATCTTGTAGTATTATTCCACACATCATTCAAGAAAAAAAGAAAAAGACTGGATAAAGTTAAGTATTTCAATGTTATTGCCTGTATTTATGTTTGGTGGCTTTGTCATACTGTCATATTGTTATTTTTTATAGCACTCTTGTCCTCCACACAGTACTTTATATGAGATGAATAGTATTATTCCACTTTTGCAGTAAGAGGAGGGAAAAGACAGAGAAGTGATTTGCTCAAGGCTGTTTCTCACATCACAAGTAGTGAGGAGAAGTGCTCCCATTCTTTCCAAATGCTAACCTTTAGCCAGTCCTTTTCCACTGTAACATATGACTCACTGTACTGTTCTACTCATTGTTCAATTGTTCCTAGTGAAGTCAAATGTGAAACTCCTATTGCCTACAAGGGAAAAAACAATAAAATCCTGTAACAAAAATCCAGACTCTTTATCTTTAAGACATTTTCAAAGAGGTTCTACCTATCTTTCTTAGGTTGTTACATGGGTCCATCTTTGAATTTTCTGAGTTTATGAGACTTTTTAAAAGAAAAACATCTTTTTTTTCACAATACTTAACCAAGATACAGAATGTTAGCTATAGCTCAATTTTACAATGAACAGCAGTTTCTACAAATTCAGGTGCTTTGGTTATGATCTAACAAGAAGGCTTAGTAAGACTGAGAACTGGAGTAGAGCTCACCAGTCTAAGCCACTGAAACATCTCTTTTAATAAATTTCACTTCCATTAACAGAGCTCTTAACTTTTTTTTAATGAAAGTTCAGAATTTTCATGGTGGGTCAAAGACTACTGGATTTTAAAATTAATATTTATTTACTTTTTAAATGCCCAGAAGATATCTAGGAACTGTCAGAAATCTTGGGACCACAGGTTGAAACTACTGACCTCATCTCATGACATTCTTGAACCATGACATTCCCAAAAGAAAAGCATTCTTTTCCTGTCATGCAGACCACCATAGATGGTATTGAAAAAAGTGCAACTGGTAAATTGTATTGGCATTAGTAAATAATTGGTATTGCCCAATGTTATGACAAGTGCTAATGGGTCCAAACTGCAGTTGTGGAGGTTCAGGTCTGATATCAGAAAAAGCTTTCCAGTAGGAGAGTTTTGCAATCCTGGAACAGATTTCCCAGAGAGTCTGTGGAGTCTTTATCCTTGGAAGTTTTTCAAGATTTGGCTAAGCAGAGCCATAGCTGACCTGACGCAGTGTTGACAGTGGTCCTGCCTCAAAGGGAAGGCTGAGTTATATGACCTCTATTTCTATGACACCATGAAGGGCAAAACAAATTATTTATTTTTATAACATACTTGGATTTCTTTTAATATGTCTGAATGCATTTGTCCTATAAAGAGGTAATAATTAGGTACTTTCAGTTCATAGTGTTACAATATATGTTAAAATAATGTTCCACAAAAAAGTGAGCTATTGATTCAGCATTCTTAAAAGAACAATGAGGAATATCAAGGAAAATATGAACCATAAATATTCAATATTAACAGACTTTAACTTTGGAAGCAAGTCTATTCTCATTAAAATCTGCACTATAGCTCTTACTGACTTCATTGCTGGCACTCAACAAAGGTATAACTGAAGACATGCACAGCCATCCTAAATGGCCATGGACGTCACAGGATTTGCCCTCTGAGCACACTGGGGAAGCATATTGCTTGCTGAAAATGGAGCTGTGCTGTCTGGTGAATCACAGACTGGCTGTGGGTCATATGGAACAAAAGCCTTCCATGGAGCTGTGCTTACAGAAGTGAGAGACCTGCCTATATGAGTGGCACTCCAGGAGCCAGCCAAGGTAGACTCCAGCTTTGTTCATGCCAAAGCACAAAAATATTCATCCATTTGTTTTAACTACATTTTTTGATCCTTGCATATGTTGAAACTAATTCTGGTAATGGGAAATACCATGCAATTATATTAATTTTTATATGATTTTTTTTCAGTTTATCAAATCCCACTGATGGCCCAATAGTACATATCCAGATTCTATCAACTGTGTCTCTAAATTAACTCAATTTACATCCTGTGTCTATAAAGTTTTCTCAGCCAGGGTTTATTTATGGAAACACAGCTAAATGGTAATGTTTAATGGTCAGTGTCACTGCAATTACTTTTCAAAATATATTTGAAGCTGGTTTGATTGATATTGGCCTGCACTTGGTAAGCCATTCTTGCTCAGCAGACACGTAAACAAAGGTTTAACTTACATTCCTTAAGTCACACTGCATAACATTTAAAAAAACAAACCCAACCCTTTTGGTCCAGACCCAATAATGATTTTAAGCATTGCAGCATCTAACTTTTAGGTCCCTGGCTTGCTGTGAAATGAATTGCAGAGTTGCCTGCAGAATGAGAACTGAATTGTAGTTCAGCTCCTCACACAGGTTGAAAATTGAGTCTGGAAGTCCTATACAAAAAGCCAGAAATCATCTACTAGCTGTAGGTGAACACAGAACAAGGATGTGTCTGCATTCCTGTCCATCCTCATACTTAGGTATTTGCGTTAAGCCCTAAGGTAATAAAAACAACAGACTTAGCACCATGATTGCAAAGTAAATTTTTAGCTATATTCTATTTGCAGAAAGTTTATTACTTCAGTTACATAGGTTATTTTGGCATGAAGCTCTCAATTAATTATGTTATGTCATATTGGCAGCACTCCTGACATCAAAGAATTCAAATCTGTTTTTGAAAAAAAGCCACTGAAGTCTAAAACGGAGTAGAGAGATGGAGGCTTTCATGCGCAGAAACCCCTTGTTCGTGTTCTTTGACTGGTAACTGAGTCCTGGAGCTGCATGAAATCAATTGAACTTTATATTGCAATACATTTAACCCTGATGTTTCTGCTTATATTGTATGTTTATATCAAACAATCCCCATCTTCTTCAAATAACAGAGCAAAAATCTCCTGTGCTAAGACAGGGTGGTTGTTGAAAGACAGAAATCTCAGTGAGACTGTGGTTCTGTAGTTTCATCAGTCTTGTCTACTGAGTTAAGGTAAAATATTAAAGAGGCTTTTCCAAGCGTCATGAATCCCTTTGGGTCTCTGGTGCATCCGTATCCTTTGGCTTTGGCATCTTTTTCTGCCCATTGAATGCCTTCATTGAAGGAAGAGAACCTTTAGCTAATTATATTGAGGAACAGCTTAAGAAATGATATCCAGACACTTATTTTCCATAGTATATTTATACAACTGATCACGCTTACCTTGGTATTGAGTACTTCATCACTAGACAGTAATGGAATAGAAAGGAGAATCTTGGGAATATGGATAGGAAATCAGAACTCCCCAAGTCCTAACTGAGAAACCTAAGCACTGGTCCTAGACATTGGTTTGCTACCTCTCTTCCCACCCTTGGAAATTTTTGGAATATGTGATTGAAGTTTCTCTCTTGTCAGCTGCAGATGGTCTTGATTTCCCTCTCTCTATTTATCTTTCTTTGGCTAGGGAAATCTAGACTATCATGTACAACAGGTATTCTAAAAGACTTTTGTGGACAAGACCTACACTTTTGATCTCTATCTATTTCTGTCTCTAACTCTATAATGTGTTTGTAGCTAATTATTGTAGTATCAGTTCTGGTAAAATCAGTGGTGAGCAAAACTACTTTGTAAGGTCAAGATCAAATGCGGTAGTGCTAAAATTTTTTAATATTTATTTCTAAATTTAGGCAACTGTTTTAGAAGAGGTGTTTTAGAGTGCAGTTTTAGACTTGAGATCCCTAAGCATTGCTTCAGATTCTGAAATGGCTTTTATCTTCTGAACCAAAGTGACCTACCCAAGGAGGTGCAAGCAAGCCCAGAGGAACAGTCACTGTGTACACAGTGCTGGTGCTGGCAAAGCTGGCGGGTCCAGCTGGCAGTGTAAGTAGTGCACGGGTGCTCGTTGTGAGGCTGGTGTCTGACCCACAGCAGGTCTGACTTCAGCAGCCTCTGAGTATCATTCATTATTCGATTCTGCATCATTTTGGTTTTCTTAAAAAATGAAGACTTTAATCCTTTTTAAAGCCAATGACAATTGCTCAGTCATCTGGGGGAGCCCCGTTTTCTATATCTTTAGATTAATTAATACTATATGTGGCAGATTATCAAATATTTCTTGTGGTAATGGAAAGCTGAAAGAGAGCAAGCAAATACAAAATGAATTAATTGCACAGCTATATCTGGAAATAACAAATTTTTTTGCTATTAACAAAGAATTGCTCCTAAGGGGTCCAGTTCAGCTTTTTTTATTCACATTTGATAACTTTTTCTCATCCTGGTACTGGAATTCACAACAGGATTTCCAGGACAAATTCAGGCATAAAGGTCTATCAAAGAGGATATCAGAACATGCTGTTGGTGTTGAGGAGGCAAGATTTTATTTTAACAGACTCATGAAGTAAATATGTAAGTAAACGTTCTTAATAAAGAACTGTTTTTAAAGTGCCTAATAGCATACTATAAGTGGCTTAATAAAACTGCTCAGACAGACTTGACATTTATAGGGCTTTTCTGTGGAGTGATATATAAATAACTGTCTTAAATAAGATCATCAACCAAATACATTTGCGTTTCTTTGCACCTGCAAGCTAGCCATGTGAAAGAACATAAAAATAGATGATCTCTTTCAATTTATTAAAAAAAAGAAATTAGAATAATTTTTTCCACAGACCTTGTACTTAAATCCACACCAGGAAAACAAAGTAGGATATTAATGTTTAACATATATCTTTAAATGTTCTCAGTATTCATCACATTTATACTTTAAAATGTGAGAAGTGCAAGGTTTATGGTGTTGAATGAATATCCAGACATCTAGACTGTCTTGGTGCTGTTCAGTGTCATTTCATGGAACTTTCCATCTGCAAAGACCCCATAGAGCTTTCTAAAATGTGAAGCTGATGCAACTTCCATCCTGTCACTTGTTCACCCTGCCTTCACAGGGTGTGTAGGTATGCAGTACTCCTGGACCTCAACTATCTATCTCTGAGGGATTTAAGGAGGTAACGTTAACACATTGGACAAGATGGACATTTGGGAAGGCAAAATGGCCAAGGAGCGCTTGCAGTGCTAAAAGATCTCAAACGTCTTAGCAGATTATAACAGGCCTTGGTATGCTGAAGTCTTTTTGGGTAGAACCAGCCACTAAACCTTGTCATGTGTCTTATGTGTCTGCAAGATAAACCCGCTCAAATAGATCATTAATTTATTCATCCCTATTCAAAACACTTCAATCTTCCCATGACATGAAGTGAGAACCACACCAGAGTATATAATTCAGTAATACCTTCAGTATATGCTTAAGTCTGTATTGTACCAAAACTGCTTATAAAACCCCCATGTAATATGTTGAATGGAAATAATCACCCTAACATCTTAAAGAGGTCACTTTAACCTTCTGTCCACAATATAAATTATCAGAGAAGGTATTTTATGCAGTTCCTAGCTATGTCAGTTATTACTGTTTTTCAGTCTGTGTGGTTGGATTTATATTTTCTTTTGGCTTTATTCAAGTTAGTTACAAATTTTAGTAATTGAACTATTTTTTTTTTCATTTAAACTGTCATGAGACAGTTATAGTGGCATGTCTTAGAGTCCCATGATCCATAACACGGTGTGTTTTATATTAAAGAATATGTAACTGTCTTAATAAAAAAAAATAAAAATCTAATAGCAATTCTCTTGCAGGCATCATAAACAGTAGGATACTGTCAAATATACTTTTCATATCTCTGAACTTCTCATAACCTAGATATACAGTGAATTAGCCGAAACCAAAATACATATCTGCATAATCTAAATAACAAAAAATGATAAATGTGTAATATATATTTCCTCAGCTGTTAACTTTTTTTTACCCTTTACTGAATAGTTTAAAATGTAAAAGATTTTACATGAGTTTTTCTACAAACCTATTGACTACTTTAAACCAAAATTGTCATTTCATAGCTGAGGAACTGGCTGATTTGGACCAAATATGATTTCAGGTTTTTTAATTTCTTTGTTGTCCTCACATATTTAGCAAATCAGTAAATTGAAGAACTGCAAAAAGTTTCTTTATCTTTCTCTTTGGTGTTTAAAGTAGCATGCTATCAATATTTAAGGATAGTCTGTTAAGATTGGGTATGAGATTTTATATGCATGCAATTATACATTAAAGAGAGAGCACTCACAAGCAATAACCACATGGAAGCAGCAGCAGAGCTCAAGCTCCAGCATTTATTTATTGATAATCAAAGGAAATTGATAATAAAGGACATTTTTGCAGTACAGAGATAAACTAAAGTACCTGATAATATGATCAGAGGAATTGTTCTTCAAATGTTGCATTTAGTATGTATTCAGTACTGTAGAAGAAAATAAGCAGCATGACATTGATGTGAGCTGAACTATATTTTCCCTGAAGTTCTTCGATTATTTAGTGTTATTTAGTTGTTAGAATCAACATTTTCCAGACAACAGGATTTATTGTTCATTCTTTATGACTGTAATTTACTATGACCTTTATTTATTGCAGACAACTTCAGTAAGGTTATTATTGCTACTAAAGAAGATACCTGAGTTCACAAGGCTTGTGGGTCCAGTTCACTGGCTTTTGCAGTGATTTACTGTGGCGAGGTAAGTGTGTGTGCCAAGTATAGAAGATGGGAATTTCACAGGGCTTTTTTGACAGGTGACAGCATAGGTCTTTTTGAAGCAAAAAAGGAACAGTAAGCAAAGCCAAGGTCAGATATTAAACTGTTACTGAATGTGAAATTAACAACTTAATGAATTCACTGAATAAAGGGAAAGGGATTATATAATTGTAATTTAGTGTTGTCATTTACATACGTACGATTTTACAACCATGTGTCAGCTTTTTCTGAAAATCTCTATCATCACTAAAGGTAGAGCTTTTCTCAATTATACAACTTGCAAGTCAGAAGTGTTAATCGAAACCAGTCTGTTTGACAGGAAAATGTTGCTGTTCTCTGAGGATGTTAGAAGCAAAACATTTTTGCTCTCATCTGCCTTTGCCCTGTGGCTAATGAGCAACAACTTTTCAAATGTGTCTTTCAAAATACTGTCCAATCATGTCTCCCCATGTGAGGAAATAATGCAGCAAAAAAGGGTGATTAATTTGTCTTTATTTTTTCACTCCACAATTTTCCAGCAGACTGAAAGTTAAAAAATGGAAAAATGTTCACATGAAGACAAAGGAAAAACCTGACTCTGTTTTCATTAATATTATGATACAGTTTTCAAAAGCAAGAAAACAGTGAAGAGAAAAATTAAGGAAAATGAGAATGTAAAAGTAAAGGGTTTCTTTTTTAACCATCTTTCATTTTTCAGTGCTGGGTTGTTGGAATCTCTTTCTGTGATTCATTTGTGAGTAATTCTTAGGAAAAGCTTTTTCTTAGTCAAAAAAAATCAGTACTGGATAACTTCTGCAAGATATTCTTCATCCTGTAAGAGGTCAAAAATACATTATTTAAAATGTTACTGATTTCTCAATCAACAGAGCTAGAGAATACTCCATCCCACCATTTTTTTATGTTCAGCAGAACATTTCTATAGTGCTAAGAAATCTATCCTTGTCTGATATCAGACATATGAAAGCCAGAATTAAAAGGCAAGATGTGGGATACTTTAGAATGGGCCCATATAGAGAAAAGATAGATTGCCATATAAAATATTGTGAAATGAAGGACTTTGGTTCGTCATTTGATATAGTTTTTTTATCTGTACTGGCAGCTTGAAGACTTAAACTGCTTATCCTGGGTTTAGTTCAGAAGAATGCAATTTGAAAGGGAAAAATGCACACAGATCTAATAGGCTTGGCTCTATAGATCTTGTTTGTTTTGTTCTTTGCTTCATTTGTAATGATTTATGTTATTTTCTGATAGGAAGTGAAGGGTTACTAAAGATGTGAAAGTATATGAAACCCTAGAAAACCTGCTAAAACTAGCACCACACATGTATCAACCTCATATGTAATCTACTTCACTGGAACATTAGCTTGAAAATATTGAAACTTTCTCAAAAATAGTCTATTCTGGTAATTCTTATTCTATGAATTCAATGAAGCCATGAAAACTTGAACATCATAATAAATTATATTGATACACACCAGAATGTTATTTACCTTTTGAAGTCACGTACTAGTTGTTAAATTAACATTTATTTGAGAGTTTATCAGTAGTATGTTTAACACGTGCACTGAGATTCTACCGACTTAAAAAGAATCTTTAAAACTAACTGCATATATATTCTTTCTTTAATTATTCTACTTTCTCAGCCCTCTGTGACTTGGGATAGCTGTGGCCTGAGCAGTATTTGTACTGACAGGAGGTTTAGCCTCCCAGCTATCAGTGTGCTTGTTTTGTGAGGTTCTTCTGCTGAAGGATAAAGGGCTGGAGCTGATGCATAAAGGCTGGCTTTTGTGTCCACCCCAGTTTTACACAAGGGTAGTTCCCCTGGATGTAGATCCCAGTCCCTGGGAACAAAGCCATACTTTCCAGGCTCTGATTAAAGCTTCCTGTGTGAAGACCATCAATTTACTTTAAGTGTGAAGGTCATCACATTGTAGGAAAGCAGACAATTAAACTACTTAGGTGCCACTAAAGTGTTGTTTAATCCTTACTATGAGTAATATTTTTTTATGTTTTTAATTTCCAAGATTAATTTGTATAGTACAGGGTGGGACTTTTTTTGTTTGTTTTGGGGTTCTGTTAGGGCTTCTTTAGGAGGTCTTCTCTTAGGGTTTTTTTGCCTTTTATTTTTAACATATCTGCCGATTCTGCTTTTATCTTTTTTACTTGCCTTCAACTGTTTCCAGAATAGTTCCATATTTTCATTGTTTCTCTTTCATATTCCTGTAGGATTCATCAAAATACCATATTTGTGTTACTACTCAAGTCACACAGGTGAAAGAACATTGAGCTTTTGGAAATATACTAGTTTCTTCTACAGTGTGATTCTTCATCTGGCTTTACTGTCTGTCCTGAAGTCTAGAAAACAGAAGACTCAAAGTCAGCCCTGTTCTTCAATATATGGTGATTGTCTTAGTATTATATATTTTGTTTTCTTGCGCTATACATTTATTTTTTTTAATCAGTTTAGATTTTTGGTTCCTGTTCTATTAATCAAACTAATGTATGATTTGAATGATTAAATTTTCAGTTAACTATAAAACAGATGGGATGAAATTAAAGCATGTCTCTGAGTGGCTATATAATGTGTCCCTTATGCTAGATTTGAATAATACTACATTTCTGCCAGCTGTTAATCTTTTTTAAGAGTGGACAAGAAATTCTGCAGGTCACTGTTGAACTGCATTACAGCATGCAATATGCATTTAAAATATATGTTCAGCTTTTTCTGATTTGAAATGTGCCAAAGGAAAGATGTCATGATGAATAAAGGTGGCCATACAAGTTTCCCAGTACACCTTATGCAATGTATGTTCCCTCGCCGAAATTCAGTTGGCCAGAGTATAGATAGCCAGTGCAATGTTGTTTTCAGGCAGACTCAATTTCCCTATATACTTTTCTGAAATGAAACATTTCTGGTACAAAAATAGAACCTTCATTCTTTCCCCAAGTAAAGAGTCCACTATTCAAATAAGTGACTGGACAGAAAAAAATATGTGATTCCTCATCATGTGGTCTTCAAAGCAAGTCAGTAAGGTGTCAAGGAGAAATAACAGTCTGGGACAAATAACAGAACTGGGTTACAATTGCTTCATGTCATTTTTGTCCAGAAGCCTCCTTTTCCCGCCCTCACCGTGTACCAGCTTTGTCCTCTCCATCCAGTCCTGTACCCCTACTGCCTTCTTTACACACTGTAGCTCTTCCAGACCAGTTTTTTTAGTTTGTAAGGTCTTTGGACCCAGGACAAGGCAGAGGTCTGTGTTTGCACAGTGCCTGGCATGTTTCTTGGCTGGGGCTTAAATTATGATTACCAGTAGTCACTGGTCAAGACAAAGAGTATGTAAGAAAAAAGCAGTTGGCTAGATAGGTTACACTGTATGGAATAATTATCTTTAAGTGTGGAGTATTAGAATGCTTTATGATCAAAGAACTGTCAGAAGTGTGGTGAAAAAGAGGCAGTAATATAATATGTATCTACCTGATCTTCCTCATTTTCTGTTTTATCATCACTAGTAATGGCTTTTGGAATTGTTGACTGTAGACAAAGGAGGTGATAAAAAAATAAAAAAGAGGAAGTGTTGTAAATGTAGTTGAAGTTAAAAGCTTACATTTAAAAGAATTGGGTTTTTCTCAAATAATATGGGGTTTTTGCTAACATCTTGGCATAAATATCCATCCTATTGTTTTGGCACATTTCTGAGCTCTGTTAGGAAGATAAAGTATGAAACTGAATTATTTATGATATTTCATAAGCATCTTGACTGAATTGTTTGTTTTTCTAAACTTTATTTTCAACCTTTGAAGAGCAATTGGGCCTGGGTTAGGGAGAAGCTTTTAGGATTTGGGCAGCCCTGAGTAATAGTATTAAAAGATTTTTTTTTTTTTCTCATGACACCAGAAGTCAGCAGCACAAAATACATGAAAACAAACCTCCAAGAGTGCCAAAAAATACTTTTGTAAATAAAACCTATGAAAACCTCTGATATCATCCTGGTGAGCTAAAAGACACATAGTTATTGTCTTAAAATTTGAAACATTACTTTGTATTTAGGTGATCAGCAATGACACCAGAAAAACAGGCTTTCATGGGCAATGACTGGACAGTAGAATTTCCTTCTGTCTCAAGTTAATGCAAGAAAATTAGTGCAAATTAAATTGCACATGACCCATCAGTTGCTATGGACTTGATTTAGTGCAGATGTCTGAACAGTAAACATTCGGGATACGAAAGCCAATATCCTATTTAAAATGAGAACATGGGGTAAGGGGAAAAATTACATGAGTTCCAAATATTTTTACACAACCTTATTTTTGAAAAATCAACTAGCAAACACCATGGGGAGAAATGTTTTAATTAATGTTCTGCTGGAGATAATTAGTTTTACTAAAGACACAGGGTATGAGATCAGGTAATACATGTTTTTAATGATGATAATTGAATTTTCCATAGATTTCTTTCCTAAAATATTTATCTGTTTTCATTATTATCCAAGACAAAGACTTACTTTGATTTAAAGATCCTTCATCCCATTTCCTCAATGGTAGTGGGAAGATGGAAAATTGTTCTAGAGATATCAAGATATGTTAAAAGGATTTCCCATATTTTTAATGTCATGATTCTAGTCCATTACTTAGTCAGTATGCCATGCTTGAATGCAAAATATAGTTCAGCAGAAAATAAAAGGCATCTTGAATTTTGCATCAGTAGTGAGAAGGATGAAAATTTATTTAGGCAATTACAATCTTTCAATCACTGAATGATTGCTGTTATCTCACTGAAAAGTAGATGGCAGAGTTTTCATCCATCTGTTTGCATTATTTGTTCATTACATCAGATATAGAAATGCACAGGACTACAATTATGCTGCTTTTACATGATTTACAGCCCTCTGCAGTTTTTATATTAATCAGATGTCCAAAATATGTTATCTACCTTTGCGGTTCAATAAAAAAAAAACCAACCTAAAAAAAATAAAATTTTTTAAAAATTAGGTTTATCTGAATTGTTCATAAATTATGACTGGTTTCAACTAAAAAAAAATATTTAGAAAACAAAAGAAACATTGGTCATTGACATTTTGTAAACATTTTTTTCTTTTAATTTTAGAAGGTGATTTTGTTCCCTTTCAAATGAACTTTTTTTTAAGTAAGCAGGAGGGTTGTTGTTCAACTGAAATGAAATTAATCATTTTCACTTAACTGTTGATGTTTGTCTAAATCTGAGTTTATCTAGACAACATTTTTTTTCTTTTGATTTGGTCATTTTATTGAAAAAGCTATTGTTCACTTATCTTTTTTTTTTTTTTTTTAACCCTGAATAAAAATTATATTTACTGACTACTCTGAACTCTTCCTACAAAACCTAAGGTTTTTTTCATCTTTTTGGACTGTATTTAATTTAGGGCATTCATACTGTATCTTAAACTGCTATGAAAAGTCCTCAATGGTTAAGATAGGTGCACGAGACCTAAGCAGTCAGTCTCTGGATTGAAAGAAATAGACCTCATCTGCATGAGGTAAACAACTAGCTCTGTTAGGGCAAAGGCATAAATCTCAGTGGAAGACATAGCCCATAAAAGGTATCAAAGAGTCCCACTGTATTAGCTTACCTTAAAGCACATGGTAATTTATCTTAGCTCTGCAGAGACATGAGATAAAGTAATAGCAGAAAGAGGAGGCTCACAGCTCTGTAAATAGATTCTCTCCTGAAAGCCTGTTTACCCAAGGTGAACTTCTGGCTTCGTTGAAAGTGGTGACAGAATTCCCATCAACCCTATCTGTACCAGAGAAGGGTTTGAAAAATGTTTACTTGTTGTTGAATGATGTGAAGCTGCATTTATCCCAAGACAGATTATGTACCAGCACCTTCAGCATCACATTCATTAGACTTGGAATTTGCTTCACTGAAATTGCTGCACTTCATTATGATCAAACAAGGGCAGCTCCCCTATCATTGATTCAATTTAATGAAATTAAAGCAAGTGTAATTTGTTCCTACATCAGAAAAAGGGGTAAGGCACACTAGAATAAGACACCTTTATGCTGATTTTATATCAATATTTTTATGTGTTTGTGTACCAGGACAGAGACAGTGGAACTGGAACTGGAATTTGACTTTTTACTAGAAGGTAGTATCTTTCATTAAAATATTTATACCAATACGAAAATTGTGATGGCCAGGCCATAAGAAATGGGAGCATTTAGACACATACCTATCTAGTTGTTAAGCTTAGATCAAGGCTAAATTGCAAGCTGGCTGCAGTGTATTTGCAAGGAACTCTTCAGAGGTTTGAATGATGTCACTGGGACATTTTCAAGGCAGCAAGTCTATGTAGTCAGTTATTTTCTCTCCCAGTGACTGGGTGTAAAACATGCTTCAGGAATGGTGCAAATTTTAAAAGCTACACAAACTGTAAAGTCAACGGTCTGAATTATCTCCAGTGTGTTCTGGCCGCCTGTGGTCGCACAGTGCCACGTGCAAACTATCTGCATTCCCAGGGAGGAGGGGGCAGGAGAAAAGCCAAAAGTCAATGGAAGTTCAGTAGCAAAGGAGAAAATTCATTGCAGTGCAGACAGCCTGTGCCACCCACTTAGTCCTCAAAACAAATCTGCAGCGGTGCATATGCTTGCAGTTAGATGACTTTTGGAATAACGTGAGACTTTGCTTAGTATCATAGGGCAAAAAAGGCAAAAGAAAAAGTTTTAGTAAAATAATCAGAATATCCATAATTGCTACAGGTGGGAAAAGAAAGAATCTTAGAATCCCTGTTCAGGCATCCCCTAGTATCCAGCTGACGGACATTACAAGTAGAAAATTATATAAATGAAATGGAATTTGCATCTAATGGAAGTACCTGGTTAGGTGGAATCCTGACTTTATTTAAATTATTAGAAATTATGTTACAAATGGTGGTTTCAGTAATCGTTTAAGAAAGACCTTTCCCCTAGAACTAATATATGCAAGGTAACCAGAGATAGCAGCATCTCTTTAGTCAAACATGCTTTTTACATTATGCTTGTCTCAAAGAGCATTTGAATCAAAAGAATATAAGAATCGGAAAATACAAAGATTGAAACAAAAAAGATCAACTTTTAGGGAAAATGTTTTGCAATACCCAGTCATAGCTCTGAAATAGCGACCCAAAGCTGTGTAATTTATGATTTTTCAATGGTGACCAATTAAGAACAGTGGTGACATTGGTCTTGATTAAGACCGAGGCAGATGGTTAAGATGATCATTGGTCATTTTGAAATCCTAGAGGTATAATTCTGCCAAACAGTTTATTTCCAAGAACAATGATATATTCTCATCAATACTAGGATTACTTGTTGAAATTGAAAGCTAGGACTAGAAATCAGAAGTAGATACCTCAACACCTTCATTTAGACATCAGGGAGAAATTCAACAGCTCCTAGACATTTTATGCTGAGTGACTGCATGCATGGTTAATTGCTTTAGTTTTCTACCTGCAAAATAGGAATTGCTAAAAAAGATGCTAATGCCTTTTTACTCATGTACCTCATGTTGACTATTTGTCATAGACAATTAACAGAAGCATTGAGATTAGACATTAATATATTAAAAGCTGTGTTCTCTCTTTTTGCTTAATGAAAGACAGCTTGTTAAATTTCAGGATTCCCTAAAGTATGTCTTTGTTGATTCATTTATATTGTGACATATTGGTACCTTACTATTGGGTTGTTATATATTGTCAGTGCAAATTTAACTAGTGTTTTAAAATGAAAAAGCCAATACAACTCAACATCAGAAAAACTAGCTCAAGTTTTCCATTTATTCTACTCAATTTTTGTGTATCAATCACAGATGTCTCACAAAAAACGTTATGTATTTATAAAATCGAGAACAGAACAGGAGACTATGGTTCACGTTGCTATGAAGACTTAGAAAGGAGAAGGACTAAATCATAAACACGATCAATGTTATAACCTTTTCAACTTGCGTGTCAAACTGACACTTATTTCCCATTAATTCTGTTGAAAGTCAAAAGCAAAATACAGAAGACACATTAAAAAGGACATTTTAAAGACATATAAAATATCTGCTTGGAGTTTTGTCATGACAAAACATTGAATATGTTATGTCTAGAAGAATGAGTATTTTTTGTTATAGAAAGATTACCACAGAAAAAGTACAAAGGAACACAATCTTGAATTATCCTTTTTTCAATTTTTTAATTATGATTTCAGATTATGTTTGCATATATGTAGCTTTTTAATGAATGTGTATACACAGCTATAATCAATATATATATTTATTTCTGTACTTTCTTACAAAACCATATATATGCCTGATGAAAAGTAAAGTTATTGTAAATTTAAAGGCACTGAATTTGTGACAGTTTGACTAAAAGTACACAAGGTTTATTGTTATTATGTCTGCAAATAGTTTGTTGTTAGCATATGGAATCCCTGTCCACAGAAACATGTTATAGAAATAGATTTATAAACAGAGCAATATGCAAAAGAAAATAACGGTAAATTTTGAGCAACATGGCTTCTGTGAATCAGAATTCTTTTTTTTTCAGAAAAATAAAGGATAACATAGGTATAGATCCCCACACTGTACTAATTCTCTCCACACTCATTCTTCCCTTAGGCTATGGAGTGAAAAAGATCATTTTATGGCTTCTGTAGTGCAGATAATTATACTACGAAAATGGACCACATATAAGTGTTTAACACAGATCTATAGAAGCAGGAGTTCCAAGAACATCTAAAAATCTGATGAATAGTCCCAGTGACTTTTGCTAGTATTTGCTCACAAATCATTGAAGAACTTCTCTAGGTATATCTGTAAGACTTAATACAAAACATGGTAAACTTATGTTAGCTAGATCAGTTTTTTGTTATAGCATAGATTTCTAACAGAAATTAGACCCTTGAAATTCAGTTTTTGCTTAGTGCATTCTAGATAGTTCAAGCAAATCGCTTCTTCAGTAAATATAAAATCAGTTATAGTTGTATAGGTGACTTCGGGAAATGAACATTCACTTTTTTATTTCAAGGGACAAAGTGTTAATAATGGCTAAAATTTTCTTAATACTGGCTGGGTAACTGACAGAAACTTATGCTGCAAAATAGAGCAGCTTTGGTAGATATACTAAAATATTGGCCCATATCTTGAAAAGATAAAAAGTTAGAAGTGCTGGGTGATTCCAGCTTTATTCTCAAAATGATGACTATCTGGCAATCACTAGTGATTAATCTATACCATTCGATTAAATCAAGGTCATGATGAGTTATTGTTAAACATTAATTCAATTCTTAACATTATGAATGCATCTATATTTAGCTTGTTCTATAAATATTACCCTTAGCTAACTTTCTTCAGAGCTTCCTATAGCTATCCCTTGAGATACACATTAGTTGAAAAATTATGCATATATCAGGGAAGAAATTCTACACCAGGGAGAAACCTAGTCAATTTTAATATCCCATCATGAGAAAGCAGAAGAAAAACACTAATGGAGAACTTTAATGAAATCTTCCTAAACAAGATACCAGCATGTAAACCTCTCGGATTGTATGCTACAGCATAAAGCACTAAATGGACAGTTTCAGTAACTGTCCTCTAATTTCACTACTTTTACTACTTGATGAAGTCACAAAAATGCATTCTCCAGCTAAATGAATGAAATTTGCCTTTTTGGCCAATACTTATGCTTAGTGTTAATTACAGAAATATGTATTAGCTAGGAAGAGCATCTGCTGTGGAGTAATGTATGCACCCAAATATTACTGAGCCAAGAGACTGGGCAGATGTTTTTTTTTTTCCCAAGAGAGAAGACTTCTGCAGTGATTTCACAGTAAAAAACAGCTTTTTTTTTTTTTTTTTTTTTAAAAAAAGAGAATCTTCTGAAAACCATTAACGATATATATATATATTTTTTTTAATTTATGAAGCCATCTGCACTTGCTCTTAAAGTCTAAGTTAATAATTTGAAAACAATAAAGAGCAGAAAAAATGTAATCATTCTTTATAGTCTTTTTCTTAGCAACTCTTAATTATATTGTTTCATTACTTTAAGTAAATTCTGAACACTTTCTATGACTAATGCAAAGGCACCAGTTTTTCCCTGTGAAACTCTAAACTAGAACTAATTCAATTCATGTTGGAAAGCAAAGACCATAAAACTAAGTAATTGGGTGAAAAATCAGGGACTGATGAGTGATGAATTCCTCCTTACATTAGTGTCCATTTTGTGGCTTGTAAACTCTGCTTTTTCAGTATAATGGTTTTATTGCAATGTTTGGGTTCGTAATTAGGTTTTTGAATAGTGCTTTATATATTGATATTAAATACAAAATAGATGTTTAGCATAAATTAGTTACTCAATGCAATCTTTGAGTGATTTTTGGATATGTGGATTTTTAAAAACATGCCACTTCAGCATCTGGGAGTATTAGCTGTAAATGCTGTTAGCTTGCACACATTTTTTTATCCTCATCCATTCAGTGAAGCACAAAAGTGAATCTGTGAATTTTGCCAATTGTAAAAATTAAAATTTCTTTAAATATTAGAGATGAAAGCCTGTGTCTGAGACAGAAGCTGACCTTTCATAATCTCAATATTCTGTTTTCCCAGAAATTTTCTTAGTATGTTCTCATGAGATAGGATATCTGGAAGATGGTTGAGAAAGGAAGATTCAAATATTTAAGTATGTAATTATATGTATCTCTCAATGTTGATGTAAATCTGTCTACCACTCTTTTTACGAGCCAGGCTACAGTTTCTGCAAAAGTTGGATTTCACTGCTGTGTGTTGAGAAGGAAGCTGACATAGACCCTGAACCTTCTTTGCCATCATTGCTCTCCCATAAATTCTTTTTGTTTACCTTCATGAGGAAAACCTCTCTAATACTAGTCTACTTCAAAGGCTTCTTACAAAGCTTGGATTATTTCACAGATGTTCCAATAAATAAAGTACTTTAATTCTCACTCATTTTTTCTGTGATTCTTTTTGTACTTCCTTCATCATTCCTGAGTTTGTCAGAAGAAAGTGTGTCTTTTTTATGCTAAGAGATAAAATGCAATGGAGAACAATATTAATCAGAAAGAGAGGCATAGCACTTTTACTAATACAGTGATGAAATCATCAGTATACTTCAGTACCAAAGTTTTTACCTCCCTGCTTTTTTGTCCTTGGGTTTTTTGGTTTGTTTTGGGTTTGTTTTTTGCTTGTTTTGGTGTTTATTTCTGCCCTGCTTGGAGATTTATTTTGTCTGCTGAACATCATATTTTATCTCTGTTACAGAATCTCTGGATTTTTCATAGGCATAGGCTACAGAAAATAGAATATTTAGTCACTTGGATGCAAAGTAACTATTGGCTTGATCGGAGAGTTTGCAGTCTTTTTCGTACTCTTGCAATGGTGGACATACTATTGTCTTCTCTCTTTGTGATGGACAGATGGCACTCTTACTTTCTATCTAACATGCCTCTGAATATCTCAAGGGAGGCCTTAAATCTGTTAAATCTAGTGGTTATCTGAAGGTGCTGGTAAATGACTGAATTTCTGTGGCAGAGACTGAGAGAAACGCTTTTCTTAGATCACCCAGACTAAGGATCATCAATGTGGGAGCTAACCATTTCACCACCTGAGTTTAATGATGTTGTTTGGCCATTCAAAATTAAAATCCCAAGAGATAGATATTAACCCAGCAGTAGTTGTGTCCTTAGAAGCCAGAAGATGTGTCAGTTTGTGCCTGAGGAGATGTTCCCTGAATATTGTTGAAAATCAACCAATAAAGTTTCTTTCAATGGATTTGAGTACTACAATTGTTTTTTTCTGTCATATGCATTGAAACATAGGGGAAAACATCTGGTCACTGTTATGTATCCAGTCCTTACAAGGTGGAAATTTCCTGCCATTTTGATCAGAACCTATAGAGGCTATAAATGCTGTCATTTATAGGATGTTTACAGTGCAGGAACAGTGCTGTGTGGCTTTTGTTTAAATAAGAATCATTGTAGTTCATTGTATGTAATTGTTAATGAAGTTACAGCTTGTAGTTCCATAACTGTCCAGAACTCGGAAACTGGAATAATGGAAAAAACCAACTAGTTCCTTTGGTTGTCTCAAGGCAGAGTTAACTACTGAACTTTTTCTAACAGAAGCCTTATTGATGAAAAACTGTAAGGGATAGAAATGCCATATCCCATATCTGAGCTGTTTATCCAGCAGATGAATATCATCACTGTTTGAAAGGTTTTACTCATAACTCACCTAAATGTCTTCAGCTGCAATTTAAGCTGTATAATGCATTACAAAAAGAATAATTTTTCATAAGTTAACAATTTTTTACACAGCAAAACATGGAAGAAAAACATGGTAATACATCTTCTGTTTTTTCTATACAGAGCAAACACATTTTACTCATCCCTGAATCTCCCATTTGTTTTCTGTCTTTCCAGAAATATTCTATCAAGCTTTTCTGTCTCTAATAAGAGTGACTATTTGTGTAAAAAAGTTGATTGTTGCAAACTTACTATCAGATTGTGTTCCACTAATGTGCGTATGAACTTTATATACAAGTCCAGAAGTTGTGCTCTGTCTCACACTCAGTCAAAGTTACATACACACACTGGAAGTCCTCTGCTTTCCTCCTTGTTTATTTGCATTCAAGGATTTTTCCCAAATGGTTCTCTGTTTTTTTTAAATTAAAAAATTTTCACTGTCCTCCAAAATGTGTTTATGTATGATCATATGAAAGCTTAAACATATATATTACTTGTTTCATCTACAAAATTATGGATCAAATGTATGCTGGGGACCTAGTAAAGGCTATTGCAGAATGTCCATTTGATAGTTAATCCAGTTTGATTATTAAATATTGAAGGATACTTTCTGAGCAGAGTTTTCCAGCTGGGTTCATGTGTAACCATCTTGAAGTGGCTTTATCAAGACTGTATTCCCCCAGCTTCCTTACAAGAACATTGTCAAGACTCTTACCCAGCACAGAATAAATACCATCTACTGACTCTCTTGTGTCTCCAAAGACTATTTCCTGATACAGAGGACATAGTCATGTCACTCTTTTATCTGACATGATTTGTTCTTTACAAATCCATCTTAACATTTTCTTATAAGTGACTTGTAATATACTGTTTATTTTTTCTGTATTTTTTCAGGATAAGAAGTTATACTGAATTATTGCTAATCCCCTTGGTTATACTTTTAAAATCAGGCACTGTATTCACTATTTTCTACGCTTCCGAAACCTTATCTATTATGAACTTCCAAAACAACCATTAAAATCCCAGAGATCGATTCACTGTGTTTTATTAGTGCTTACACAGTTTAACCAGGAAGGGAACAAAACCACAGTTGTTAAAGCACACTTAGCAAGAACTTTTGTGGGATTTTAGAAGAAATAATGTAAATGGTTGAGATAACACACGAGAAAGAAGAGTAGGTATCCTTCTTGCTTTCTTCTCTCAGTTCTTTGGCATAGCAGTAAAACCTTGTATTTCTCCATGAAGTCTGAAAATGTTCTAAGCATGGCATTTTAAAGTCAGTTTTCAGGTTGACATCACAGTGAAAGTTAAAAATATACCTTTCCTATAAGGAAATTGTTCTACAGAAGGCTCTCTCTTGCCAGAACTTCATAATCATAGAATCACAAAATCATAGAATGATTTGGGTTGGAAAGGACCTTAAAGGTCACCTAGTTCCAAACTCCCCTGACATGGGCAGGGACACCTTCCACTAGATCAGGTTTATGAATGCTAGTATTTTAAGAGGTTGATAAGATTATTGTATATCATGGATTTCATCATAAAACAGATTAGATCAGGTATTGTAAAAGTTATACAGGACATAACAGATGCATTAATGAGAGCAAAATAGCAACAAGGAAGCACATTACTAGCCTTAAGAAGAAAATCTGTCATAAATTGTGTTAACTGCATTCTGGTTTTAGGCTACTAGAGAAAATTACCTATTCCAATAACGTATATAATGGAAAAAGGTTTGATGTGTGGTTTATGCTTGCCATTTAGCCTTTCTCATTTTACCACTGTAAGCTTTATATGGAGCCTTATTCTTGGCCAGGACTTCAGTATGTTACTTAAATAAGTAAAAAATAATACAAGTTATCTGATAGTTTTGTTCTGGGTTTGTTTTGTTTTAGTATTCTATTTGGAACAAAATAGAGATTATTTCAGGTCTATATTTAAAGACAAATTTTTGACTGGTCAGCTTTATAGAGAAGTTACATACAGAGCAGACAGGTGCATATTTTCCATTAAAATTCCCCTGGGCATTGAGAATGGGATTTTCCAGACACCACAGCAAGCTTTGTAGCATTTGCAGCATAATGAAATTAAACAACCTTTGTTATTTACATTCTCAACGTGGATTGCACCTGGGACTTATACGATTGAACATGCACTGCTGAGGAACCACTTTTGTTGTTACAACATTGAGTCTGGAATAGTGGTTCTAAGGACTGTAAAGCTGTTTCATAACCTCAGAAAAAGCTGTGAGATGGTTTTTACTCTTTCCTTCAAACTCTGACGAAACTCTTGTTTCCCAGCTGAGTCTTGTACCATGTCCTCTTCTAATTACTTAATGCTTCATTAAATAATTGGAGGATCTTATTTTTTCCTTCTGGAGCCTTTTGGAGACTCTAAGGGGTTTTTTTTGTGTTAGTGCTTAGGAGCAGATGCTATCAGTCATACCTTTGACAAGAGTCTATGACCTTCAATGTGGCATTACAGAATCATAGTATGGCCAGGAACAGACATGAAAAATGAAGCAAATAAGAGAAGACCCAGCAAAGAAATAACAACAAAATAACCTGAGGATTGAATTTTTAGGGATCATAAGAATAGAATCTAGGAAAATAAGTACTTTTGACAACCAGAATTAAGTTGTTTTTAAACTTTTGGTCTTTATAGGCTGGTCTAGTCCTTGCCTTCCACCACAGGAAATTTCTCAGCATTTGCATGTATTCTGTGGTCTGCTTCAATGGGTTTACAGTAGTTTATATGGAAAAAGCTTTTATTTGAGTAAGAGAAGACAGTGAAAGGTTGTAGAGCAAGTGATCTGAAAGAGGACTTTCACCTGAAAGCTTAGGTAAGACGGTCCCAAGGAAATACTTCTTAAATTGTGTAATATCTATTATCATTAAAAAACTCTACATGCAATTTCTTATTCTGTGACAATGAAGTGGGTCTTACAATAATGCTTGAAGTCCTCAATTCTGCTAGGTTACCACGGGGCCAATCGTAATAGAAGAAAATATGTCCTTGCCCTCACGTATCCCGCTGAGGTTTCACCATATGAGATGCTGCAGCTATACTGCAGTAGTTAGACACCTATTTTAGCTGAACTGCAGTCTCAAGATGCACACTTTCAATCAATTCACTTTATGAACCCATTGTTTTTTTCCTTCAGTCAGCATTTTAAGATTTAATCAGGCCAGGCATTTCAATGCCTAACATCAGTATATAAATCATTCCCTTATAATACCTTTTTTAAATTCTGTGTATTCCAAGGAATTAACTTGCAGACAAATTAAAAGGCTTCTTGTGAAGTTCTGTAGGCTTTACACAAGATGCTGTTACTCTTACTTCTATCTTCCATAGAGCAGAGCAGCTCCAAAGACCAGCACATTAGAGTGGAGAATCCAATTAAACGATACAAAATACATTTGCTGCATGCACAAACTAAAAGCTGTTCAGGTTAATGCAGGAAGAGAGCAGGAAGTATGCTGAGAATGAAATACATACTAGCTAAGTAAGTCAAAAACAAGATCACTAACATTTGTAAGAAAAGTGATCTTCAAAGAAATAACATAGTTTAAAAAAAAAAGATTGATTTTCAAAAATCAGTATGATTGATTTTTGTTTCACACAGAGTGTATGAACATTTTTTTCACGAATAAAAGTACTTTTTTATTGAATAATGTTACATAATGTTTCTGTATTTTCTCTGTAGGATTTTTGTTTGAGTTAGTGTGTCATTATGAGTTTTTAAATTTATTTTTCAATCTCTTCTTGCCATGGCCTTGAGATAAATAAAGCTGCAGGGGTTTGACCATGTCACACTCAGAGACTTACTCTCATTTTCACAGAAGTAAACACAATTTCTTGATCAGTTCTTGATTAGGTATCTCCATATTCAAAGGAGACTTAGTCTGTGGATTAAGTAAGTTCTCAATGGAATAAACGCACGTTTTCTACACATCAGGTACAAGAAAGAGTGAGATACAGTGACTGCTTTTAGTTCCAGACACTACACTTGTGCTTTCATGCTTGTGATACAGTGTATTTCAGTAGCCATAGCACCTGAAGGCCAATGAGCCAACAGGGATTTCTGATTCACTGGTGTTTCAGGTACCCAGCCTTTCTTGGAAGTCCTGGCTGTGCTGCTTCTCCCAGTACATAGAGAGGAGCTAATCGCATCATGTTGGCTCAGCACTACAGGGAAAATCCCAAACTAGAGAGGTCAGTTATCTTTCCTTCTTCATGGGGGCAGGGTCAAAACTGGGGTCTGAACTGAACATTAGATATTGACTGAGGCATCCTAAAGAGCCAGACATTCAGGTTTGAAGCCAAGAATAAAATGGTGTCATTAGCATCCTTATTACCTCAGAATACCTTCTGGAACAGTTCATGTAGGAGAGTCACAGATACTTCAGATTTTCAGACTTGCTTTTTAAGGACGTGAAGAGAAAAATTTAGTAACTTTCAAACAAAGATGTGGATTAAGTCTGTTTCTCTTAACCACTGCTTCTGGAAATTTACCAAGAAACCCTGGAAAGCAAACAGCAATCACACATAGAAGGAGAAGCAGACAACAGGTGACAGAAGACTTTCAGTGACATTCCAGATAAGTAAAATATTTTTAACTGTCTCAGAAAAATTTACAGCATGATATTTTACATACTTCACACATTATCCCACTTTCTAGATTTGGTTCATTTCACATGTGAATAAAGGGGAAATTACACATCTGTGGTTTTATAAGAAATTTTTCTCGTGTTCTGAAACTTTGGAGTGCAACAGTCTTCACCACTTAGGATGGATTATATCCAAAAATTGCAATGACAGATGTTTTCCCATTTGCTAGTCATTCTGGGGAGTCCTGAAATTCCTGATTATTAAGTGGTACCTTCATGGAATCTGAAATGAGAAAAACTGGTTATTTCTGAGATTATTCCCACCATGGGAAAATAACTTGCTACTGACCTTCTGAAATGTTTAGAGGGACCACTGGTGAATACTAATTCTTTGAATTCTTTGCTAATACCTGAAAGGACAATGTGTGTGTATACATGTTTGTGAAAATTGCCACTAGTTTAAAAGTTAATTTCTTTCATATCATTGTGTGATGTTCTCCATTGCCTCAAGCTGTGTTTGATTTATAGCCTGATGTTAATCTGGTTACAAATATTAATATTAGAAAAATTAAGATCACTTTATCAACTGCTGAACAAATTGATCATGAACTACAAGACGAATGAGCAGGTGACTACAACAGGTTTGGCATTCTGAAGTCCCCAGACAGGCCCTGTTGAATTAAAACCAAGAAAAATAAAATTCTGCAAATCTGACAGTAATTGTGATAACTTACAAAGTCTGAGAGAAAGAATGAAACAATGGTTACTGTTCTTTCTACTACATTTGGTGGAAACAAATAAGAACATGTGATAGGAACATCACAGACTAATTTTATAGTTTTGTGAAAGGTTAGGAAAGTACTTACTTTTTGAATGAAAGTGAAAAACATTAAGAATATTAGTAACACTTTTTCTTTTTTTCTGACTAGCTTTCATTTGAGTCAAGTCTTCCAGAAGAGGCCTTTCTCATAGAAATCATTAGTCACACATATCTATTACCATCATTATGACAATAAGGAAAATGGAGAAAACAGAAATCATGTTAGTACTGTGCATTAGTATTGCACCTAGTATTGCACTGCTTATTGGCATGGTGGCAAATTTAAGCATCCATCTCATCTGTGCATGTGAGTAATATCATGTCATTGCTCCTAGTATTACCTGCAGCCAGCTATGAAAGCTCAAAGCAGTTACCTCCCTACTTCGATAGCTAACTCGCTCCAGAGTCACTGCTTTCTAAGGTAAGTACTGCATCCAATAAATATGGCTGCATTGTTTTCCTACATACATGCCCTTCAATTTGCATGCATGAAAACACATTTTGATTGATAGGACCCAGTTTACTGAATAATCCAAACTGCAGTGTCTGGTTGTCTTTTGTTAGTATTTTAGTCTTTCTTTAGAATTATCATCTATGGGTTTATGATTATTTGCTGAACACCCCTAGAGTCAGAAATAGTCTCTCCAGGATCCCAAAGGAAATATTTTAATTAACTTTTTTTATTAATAACTTTTCTTTGGGATCTCTTAATCATTTTTTAATCGATTCATTGGGGATTTCATTCACGTTAAACATTGATTGCTATTTATGCAGTTGTAGATGAATCATCCCACCAAAGTCTCAAAACCAAGAAGTGTTCCTTATTCAGGAATAATTTTTGTTACCTTTTAATACTTCTCCACTATGAAGTGGCATGGTGCAAAAAGAGTGAATCTGTAGAGGTTATAGCTCTGAGGACCTGTCATCTACACTACATGTATTTCAGTGGTTTCACTTAAGGTTAGTTTTAATGTGTGCTGAAACCTTGTTGTGGCTGGTACATGCAGGTACAGTAGGTGCATAGTAGAAACCAGTCCCAGGCATCCTCTAGTTTCATCAGCCTGGAAGGAATCCAGTTTGTGCCCTGCTGCAAGATGAAAACCATGAAATGAGGCTGGACGCTGATTTGCTTCAAAGTTGTAATGCTGACCCTATCAAAAATGCTAACATAGACACTCCTTTCTCAACAAAACTAGCAAAATCATCTGAAAATGAGTCTATTTGACACCACAGTCTCTATAAAATCCTACCAGCTACCAATCTTTTATTCTTCATAGTCTAAATCCCTTTCCTGTTTTCCTCATGTTTAATGCCAAGTTTATAACTAGCTAGGTCATCCTGCTTGACTCTTAAGTAATTGCAAAACATCAACACACTTTGAGCCTTTTTTAATACTCCCAAAATTTTGAGGATTATAAAAAGTAAACATTAAACAGCAGAGATTCCCAAGCACTCTGTTAGAACTTCTGAATGTAATTTATATTGGGTATGATAACTTGAAAATTAGTTTAAATGTAGCAGACAATGCTTAATATGTTACTAATGTCCTGGAAATATTTGTAAGCATTACAAAGTTATAAACACCTTTTTTTCTATTCATTTCTTTATTCCTCTAAAACAGTGGATCATTGTAGTACTTTTTTTTCCCTTTTGGTAACCCTAACAACTTTACCATTTTTATCTAATAAAAAGCTGTGACTATTAGAATTTTTTCTTCCTTTTCAATTCCTTATGCACTTCAGCTCCTTCTCCCTTTTTTTAAGGCACTGCAGTATGAATTTCCCTGGATTTTTCACTGATGTCTTCAGCTTGTCATTTTTTATTTATTTCAGCTGACTTTTCCCAACACTTTTTAATGCAACTAAATATATTTTATATGCACTTATTTCTAATTTTCACTTTCAATTATTTTTTATAAGGCTGCTTGCATTTCATGAATACTTTCTTCATTTTTAGAACCTTGGCACTTTTTTCCTTTCTAAATTAACTTCCTTTAACAAATCCCACTTTTGATTGACATTTCCAACTCCATTCTTTCCCATTCATTGAATTTTATCTGTAATACTCATTAGTTTTTAAGGTTTTTTGACAAGTGAGTTTGCCTCATCTTTTGTATTTCTGTTGTCTTCCAAATAAAAACTAGACTGAAACTTTTTTAGCCTTGACAGTTATTAGCTTTCAGAAGAGATATTTTAAGGAGAATGCCTGATCTGGGCTGGATTAAAGCTACTAGTTTAAGGCTAAAAGGTATCCTATCTAACTGGTAATCTTCAGCTGTGGTTCATTGCCTGTTTGGTTGACTCAACTTGCAATAACAAAGAGCCAGATGGTACCTGAGTGAAGATGCACATTGCCTGCATTTAACACCAGGTTTTCTGCATATATACTTAGATGTATTACTGTCTTCATAATCACTATAAGAGCTCTTTTGCAAGCTGTGTTAAACACTAATGTTTACTGAATATATATATCCATGTCCCAAGGACAACTTTGGGAGTGCCTCACCCTTCTGCAGAACTTGTACTCTGAACTGGGTATACAGATAAAAATAAAAGAGACAAAATCAACTTCAGATTTTAGGATGCGGTCCATAACCTTGGTTAATGCCTGTTGACCTAAGTCTGTTAGTTTTGGGTGACCTGTATCTGTCTGGGCACACCATCCCAGAGATTTTCCTCTGCTCTTTACATGCTTCCTCATAACTGTAATATTTGTAAATGCAAACTTGACTAAGTCAACAGTAATGCAGAGGCATTCAAACAGCTTCTGACTTGCATGAATTTTTCAGATGAGTTCTTGCCTCCCTGGTATCACCTGTGTGATTCATCTCATGCAAAAGTGAGAAATCTAGCCCAGACTAGGTGCTTATGTCATACTTACAATGAGAGCTACTTGTAAGGGGAAGTTTGTCTCGTGTTTTCCTGTTTGCCTCCTCCTTCCAGTATGTGTTTGCTTTATGCAGTTCTCAGTAACTGGACAGCTGTTAGGTGTTTAGGAAAAAAACCTAAGCAAAACCAAACAAAAAACCACCCACCACCCAGCACAGACTCCTGATTTTTGGCAAATTCAGATGTCTCTGGACAAGATGATTGAGCCAGAATGAATAACAAATAAATTCACTACATCACAAATTCTTGAGTCAAAAGTAATATTGAAATGATAATTTAATGAACATAATCTTAAAAGTTAATTTACAATTATGCATGTCTTTCAAGCAGAAAGCTCCAAACTCATTATTTGGCAGATTCCAGGGCCAAGTATAGGTGCAATTTGGCCTAAAAAGCCTTTAGCTGGCAAACAGAGCAAGAAAGAAAACAAATATGCTGGTCTTGGCTTTGGGAGTTATAGTCACATTTTAAATAGGATTGCCTCTAAACACAGCTGCAGAACTGAATCTCTGATGTAATAAAGCTGTCTGGTTTATGGCAGACATACATCAGTGCTGCTCTGATGGCTCAATCCATTAGAATCACAGAATGACAGTAACTTCTTTGTGTATTACAAATAAATCATCACTATCACTCAACATATTTAGATAAATTGTAAATCATCTGGTGTAAGTTTTGCTTGAGAAATATAAAGCTGTTGGAGTTCTAGAGTATGTAGAATGAACAGAGAAAAAGGTTGAAGATTTTATCTATTTCCTCCATCAACATGTTTATTCCACTCAAGGGACTTAACCACATGCATTTGGAAAATTAATGTCAGAAAAATAACACTTTAATAATTTTCTGCTCCTACACTCAGACTCATCAACAAGCCAATGAACTGTGAATATATGTAGAAGTCTGTTAAAAGGAGAAAAAAAAATCATGTAAAACGTCTAGGCAAGATCCTTTTATTGGTGTTTGAATCCAAACAACCTCACTCTAGGATAGAGTTGTAAACATGAGAGTTTCAACGCAAGTGTTCATCTTGTTTTTAACTACATTTATATTTTGCACATATAAAAGGGAGGAATTTTTAACCCCAGTTTGTCCATGCAGTCTTGTTTATTTAGATGACTGTGTCCATAATTAATCTCTGAAACCTTAAAAATGAAGTTTACAGAACTGCCTCTACTTTTAAGTGCAAAACTGCACTTGGACCCAGTTGCTATTGACATATATCTTTCCATGTGGTAAATACATGACAGGAGGTGAAATAAGTGATATATGAATATAAATATGTTATACATATATGTATGCACATATATGTGCATGTACATAGACATAAAGCTATGACAAAAAGACATGTCAACTTGATGACTCATAAGAATGAGGAGGGGTGCCATTTTTCCATAGAAATTCACCTTTGTCTGCATATTCAAGCAAGTTTAGAGTTTTAATTTGATTAGTGGGCACTCCATAGCTCCTTGTATGCTACGAAAGCAAATTTTGAACTCCATGAGATGACTGGAAAAAATTGTCTCCCTTATCTCAAAGCATTTGATGTCCAACACAAGTCAGATAATATTGTCGGAGATCTTTGAACTTTTTTTTTTCTTGAAAACATACCTGTGCTAATTAGATGTTATTTTCATAAGATGTGTCTTTCTTAAGCTGATATTAAAATAAAAATTAAAACTAAATTAAAGGAGGTTCAGAAAAAATAATTTTTCTTTAAAATCCAAAGTTTGGACTAGATTATCTGTTACACAGTGCTAAATTGGTGTATCTTGCAAATCTGTTACTTTCACCACTGTTTTCAGCCCAAAACATATGGTTCTCATCATGGCTTAGTTTAGAGCAGACTAGGAGGTCAGCGTGAGCCTGTTCACAAGTTCACAAGAACAGCCAGGAAACAGTTTTGATCAGCTTTCCACAAGCTGAAAGTTGTCATATCCAAGCAGCACTCACAGCTGGGGAAGTGTGGCTGGTTTCCAGATTATTTCACTATGCTTCTCGGAGAGGCTGGGATGCTACCAGAGAACTAGCTTGGTACTGTCAGCATGTTCTAACTGACTTGGACAAGTTTGGAAAGCTGATTTAATCAGTTAAACCTAGACTACAACCTACAAAATGGCCTCTACAGTCCTAGTCTGATTCTAGTTGCAAATTAGCTCCTGTTTCCCGAAAAAGGCAATTATAGTTTGATGAGAACCAAATTCTCAGGAGAAAATTCTCACCAGCAAAAAGTAAAGTTATCTTCCCTTATAGCTGGAGGATCTTAGTCATCTTTATGTCCCTGCAAAGGCTGATTTTTTGTTGTTGTTGTTGTTGTTGTTGTTTAGGTTACTGGAGACAGTGAGCCCTGTCCTACATCATCCTGATCCTGGGACACCCTGGAGCTTCAAGCCAAGCTACAGCTGCTGTGTTTTTTCCTGGAAGACACAGGTCTGGCTTGAGTGTGTGGTTCAGAACAGGTGGCACCACAGCTGCAGCATGGTGAATTACTTTGCAAGGTGGACATCGTGCACCATCACTCATATAAATGAAACACAGTTCATGTTATCAAGTAAGAATGTTACATATACTTTATGCAGTTATAGGTGTTTTTCTTATGTGTAACATCATGAAAAAGCATCAGCTGATTCTTTGATGTTGATTATCTGATTGAGCACTGTTGTTGCTCAATTGGATTATGTTACATGTGACTTCTATATGCTCAACTCTAGAAAGAGAAGCCTGAGCCTGCAAGTAACAAAGATGAACCATTGATCCTAATTTAAGATACTGATAAGTAGATGGACATTTTTGTTTGTCACTATATACCTCCTGCTTGCCATTGCCATGTGTCATCCTCTTTATTTTTCACTATGCTTCTTTCACTAAATTATTGCTCCAATCTCTATTGCCAGGGATGGTTATTTGTAACAATCTTCTCCACGAACACAATAACATAAAAGCTGTGAGCTCAAAGCAGAACAATGCCGTCTCTGAACATTTTGAATGAGTACAATGGTACAGAGTGCCTTTTGCCAGAGAAAAGGAAGTTGCAGTAAATCAGCTGTGCTATAAGGAGAGGTCTGCATGTGGATTCATACTAAAGACCTTATTCTGGAGTTTTGTCTTGGAATAATGTACTTGGTTTTGACATATCATTAAAGAAAGAATCAACAAGAAGACTGAGAAGAGGGGATGGTGAAAGAAACAACAAGTGCTGTAGTTCAGACATATTAATATTCATGAGGTGGTTTCAAAAAGGCTGGAGGAAGTTTGGTATGGACAGGAGAAAATTCAGGAATGTCAGAGAAGAGCTTGTGTCGTACTGCCTTTTTCATTTTAGAATCATCTAGATTAGAAAAAGCCCTTAAGATTATTGAGTCCAAATCTCCATAAACAAAGATGTTTATGCAGGGCAGTGTCTCATTCTGGCAGAATTCTGTCTCATTTCATCTGATGTCTGTCACTAAATGTCTACATTAAAAATGACAAATGCTTTCCTCAACACACTAACAGAAATATCAATGAAGTTTGTGACTCTGGGTTGTTCAGAAATAAGGAACAATCTAGTTTTGGTAGATTTTACCAGATGAAATTTAGTACTGGATAAGGGCATGATCAATAAATTAGTGATCACTGTACAAGGAAAGATAGATCAAACGACCATTCTTTTGGCATGTTGTTCACTCCAAGTTTTCCAACAAAACAGAAATATATCAAAATTAATAGGCTCCATTGTCTGACACCTACACCTACATACCCCCCCCCCTTCTTATTTTATTTAAAACTATAAAAAATTTCTTGTTTGAATGAACCAATTTTCTCCTTAAGTCCATAGATATTTAATTGACCTGAATGGACTTCATTAGTTCATATCTGTATGCATTTTTTCACAGTTCTGTTTGTCTCAGGACGTGGCTCAGCATTACTGAGACTCCATCTTCTGAAACCAAGGCTGAATTTTAGATCATTAGATAGAAAAAGTTTGACGATTGATTAGTATCTATAAAATAACAGCAATGAAATGAGATTGTCACTTCCCAGACTACAGCTGATGTACTGATTTTATGCTTTTGGAAAAGTAGTTGTAGTGCCATCTGCTGTCTTCCTAATGGGCAAGATACTTCCCAAGAGATTTTCCTCTAGTGCTAGGGATTGGTTATCGCAATGTATGAAATGCAAGGTTTTAAAGCTCACAGAGAACTCTATGCTCATGCAATAAAAAAGCTGAAGGGATTTGGAAAAGCACAACAGGATTTTGAAACTGATATTCACACTGAACATATCTATATATTCCTGCACACTTTTGGCTCCTCTTGAGTAACTGTGTTTCTGAACTTCTTCCATTTGTCCTCAAGTGTTATGTTGAGAAGTGTGCTAGTTTGGGCTGTGATAGAGTCAATTAGTAGCTAGTATGGGGCTATGTTTTTTTAATTGTGCTGAAAACAGTGTTGATGTTATGAAAACAGGAATGTTTTCATTGTCACTGAGCAATGCTTACACAGTCAAGGCCTTTTCTGTTTCTCACCCCACCCCACCAATGAGTAGGCTGGGGGTGCACAAGAAGTTGGAAGGGGACACAACTGGGACAGATGACGTCAGCTAACCAAAGGGATGTCCCATACTGTATGATGTCACACTCAGCATATAAATCTAGGGAAAGAAGAAGGAACGGGGGATGGACGTTCAGAGTGATGGCATTTGTCTTCTCAAGTTACTGTTATGAGCGATGGAACTCTGCTTTCCTGGAGATGACTGAGCACCTGCCTGCTGATGGGAAGTAGTGGATGAATTCCTTGTTTTGCTTTGCTTCCATACATGGCTTTTGCTTTACCCATTAAACTGTCTTTATCTCTACCCATGAGTTTTCTCACTTTTACCCTTCCAATTCTCTCCCCCATCTCACCAGGGAGGAGTGAGCGAGTGGCTGTGAGAGGCTTAGTTGTCGGCTGGGGTTAAACCATGACAAAAAAGAAACAGAAAAAAAACCCAAAGTAGTCTTGGAGTATTATGGAGAAATCTAGAAGGAATAAAGTATCACCAGGATAAACGGTTTGAGGAAAGACCTGAAAGAACCAGGATAGAGAGTGAAACCAATGCAGTGTGCTCACTTTTCCAATACTAAATGCCAATATTACAGTTTAGCTCTAGTCTCATTATTCTGTAGTCTCAGGTGAGGCTACAAGTCCCACCTGATTTTGGAGTGGACAGAAAGGGACATCTGACTAGGCAGTGTTATCATTGGAGCGAATGGGGGATTTTCTTGACCATTTTTAAGGAGTAACACAAGCTTAAGTTCCCCACTTTGGTATTTCTTGAAGGTACCATGTCATCCTTACATGGCTTTATGTCCATAAAATGCAGATAGGAGATGACTGTGCCCATGTAAACCACCTCTATTTACAATGTGCACTTCTTTGTCCAAGATGTTCTTCTGTCTTGTTTATTAACAGTATATTTTTTGAGGTTTCCATTAGTATTTATTTATTGTTTTTTAATGGTCTTGCCAAGGTTATGAGTGTCTTGGCAGGGGGACTTGATAAATTCTTTTCTTGCTATTGCTGGCTTAGTCTAGCTTAGTCAGATTAATTTAATCATGATGGTGACATCTGGCAATTTTGCAAAATAGAGTCCATTAGAAGTCACTTCTTTTTTAAATCTGACTGTTCATTATAGTATGAACAATTGCTCCTCTTTAGATCTCTTTAGCATATTCATAACCAAGATATGCAATAATATCACTGTAATAATTTATCAAAAGTCAGGTTATATACACCTGAACACATCTAGGATATGCATGCATCTTGATACACTAATAATTTTGTTTCAGGAGTTAAGGTAGTTTATTATCTTCTATTTATGCTGGAAATATTATTTATTATTTCTTGTGTTCTATTTTTCAAGATTGCTAAGATCAGTGTTATATATTATTTGGATAGATTAATATTTCAAACATCTTTCATCTAGTTCCATATTAAAACAAAACATTCTCAATTCTGTCGTAAATTACAAATAATGGTTGTATTACTCCAACAAAAAAAAAAAAAAACAACTGCACAGCTGGTGACATTTATGTGCCATAAACTATGAACTAATGTGTTATAAAAGCAAATTAGTAAGATACATTTATCAAAACTGGAAGGGTGCAAAGTTAGGATTATGTCAGTGTTACTTCCAATTACATTTGAAAATTAAATACTTTACTTTTTTTTAACATGCTGAAATCAAATATCAGGCCTGCCTATCCCTGTCAATCAGAACTTCTACCCTCCCAGAATTTGGTGTGCAGTGACCCATCAACACCTGAATATCCTTATAGGTTCTTGACCATGCTGTCTCCTCCAGCATGAAAGAAGTTTATACAATAGCATAGCCAAACTTCTTTCATCAGAGATATGATCATGCAATAAATACTAAGGATATGGATAATGGAAGTGCTGCTTATATCCAGTTCCTGCTCAGAGTTAAGCTTATTAATCTTGAAAGGTCTCAAACAGGATCTACCCTAATATCAGCTACAAGTTCAGATAATTGAAGGTATATTCTACATCCAGCACAAAGTTGGTTTAGAACAAGCTATTGGAGATCCCACTGTCTCTCTTGGTACCAGTGCATTGAGCTAAGATGTCTGTTTAGATAGATTTGGACTTCTTTGTGGTTTCCCATGTGAGAATGAAACTATGTGATCTAGTCTGTCATGAAAGAATCCTAGAAAAGCAGGTTGATAGAATCACTGATTCACACAAACATTTAAGTTGGGGCCTCCAGAGGTCTCTTGTTCAATCTCCTGCTTAAAGCTGGAGCAACACTGAATTCAAACCAGGTCACTCAGGGTTTTGTTCAGTCAAATCTTAAAAAGCTTCAGGGATGAAGATGGCACAACCTCCTCGGGCAGCCTGCTCCACTTCCCTGACTGCCCTCATGAGGAAAAAGTTATTCCTCATTTACAGTCAGAACCTATCTTGGTTCAATTTATGCTTATCTTTTTTCATTCTTCCACCATGGACCATATATACAAATATATATATAATTAATGCATATATATAATTAATGCATATATGTATAAGCATCTGCTTTTAACTTGTAACCCCTGTCTCTTGTTTTCCTGCTATGCCCTTTCATAGTCCCCTCCATCTTCTTGGTAACCTCCTCTTAGGCATTGTAGGGCTGCTATTCAGTCCTCCACAAGACTTTTCTCAAGGTTACAAAAGCTCTTTTCCTTTACCCTCTCTTCATACTTCATGGGGTCTATTCTCCTGATCATCCTCTAAACTTGCTCAACTCATCAACACCCTTCTTGCCCTGGGGAGTCCAAAACTGGAATGCATTTTTCCAGGTACGGTCTAGCAAGCATCAAGTAAAGGGAAGTAATTGCTTCCCTCAATCTCCTGGCTATGTCTTGTTATTGCTGTCGAGGATGCTGTAGCCTTCACCACTGCCAACTGTCCCCCAGGACACCCACGTCCTGTTCAACAAAGCTGCACCCTAGCTGCACGGTCTCCAACCTGTACCAACACAATTGCATTTGCTGAATTTCATAAAGTTCCTGACAGACAATTCTTTTAGCCTGTCTAGGTCCCTCCAAGTGGTAGCCGTGTCCTCAAGTGTATTGACTGCATCCCACACTTTGAATGCATCTGCAAATTTAATGATGGTGCATGAGAAACTGTATCTCCAGAACTGTCAATATTAGGGTCTCACAGTGGCAAATTATTCTTCTTGTCCTTTTCAGCCTTTAAGGCAAACACTGTAAAAAAATTCATCAAAGAATGTCAATTAGAAGTAACTGACATAAAAATCCCTAGTAAATATTCCCTGAAAATGATGATATGGATCCTATCAACATAGCCCAGTACTTCGGTGACTGACAGATATTTACAGAAACTGAACCTAGCAAGAGCAGAAGTCACACCAGTGATGAGGAAACTAAAGCAGCTCCGATGCTTTGATACTGCTGGGCCATGCAGGGTATGCAGGAAAGTGCCTGCATTTCTTGCTGACACTAAGCTACAACACAGCAATGTTGCACTCCTGTGTCAGCAGTGAGACAGAAAATCCCATTTCACTCCTGCTGCAGATTGTTTGGCTTTAATAACTCACGTTTTCATCACCTCTCAGCCGTTCTGTCATACAAGGCTGCTTAGTTCATCTCCCATCTTCTCTGTGCTCAATGGAGTGAAATGTGCAACTTTAAAAGGAGTGGAAGATCAGCAGAGACAATCTGAAGCACCTTCTTCAGGAAGATGTTTCTTTCCATTGACATCAGTCGGAGATTATTAGGTATTTTAACTATTAACTGTAAGTGTCTAAATTTGCATACCAATACATATTCTTGAGGTCTTTTACTTTCAGGATATTTCTGTGACAGAACAATATGTATGTCCCTAGCCAAGCTATAAGAACACAGAATATTGCAGATATGAAGCTCGCTCTTAATTTTTATTTCAGCTTCCCATAGAGTTTTTGAGAATGTTTGAATTGTCAGTTTTTACCCTTGAATTACCCTGTAGATTAAGATTAGGATATCGAAGAGACAGTTTGAAAGACTGAGGGGAAGAGTCATCTGATAGCTCTGTTGCACTGGCAAAAGTAAGACTTTTAGAATAAAGTTGATGTTAATCTGTAAAAAAGAACTTCCTTGGATATAGCAGCATAAAGCAGAAGAAGCAATAGCTGTGTTGTGATTAAACATGGCAAGCAGCTAAACACCACACAGCTGCTCACTCACTCTCCACTCCCAGTGGGATGGGGTAGAGAACTGGGAAAAAAGAAAGTAAAATTTGTGGGTTGAGGTAAAGACAGTTTAATAGGACAAAAAAGGAAGAGATAATTAATAATAATAATAATAATATAGAATATACAAGTGATGTGCAATGCAATTGCTCACCACCCGCTGCCCGATTCCTAGCCAGTTCCCAAGAAGCGGCCCCAGGCCCGATTTTCTCCTAGTAATTTACTGAGCATAACGTCATATGGTATGGAATATCCCTTTAGTCAATTTGGGTCAGCTGTCCCAGCTGTGTCTCCTCCCAACTTCTTGTGCCTACTTGCTAGTGGGGTGGTGTGAGAAGCTGAAAAGTCCTTGACAGTGTAAACACTGCTTAACAACTAAAGAATATATCACTGAATGTGTTGCAAATGGAATAGAAAATTAAAAATTACATCTTCTGGTCTTCTGTTTTTCCTTCTCTGTTACAATGCATTTCTTATCTCTTCCTCTCTCTTACACTGTTTTATTTTGGCAGAAACTAACTAATGGAAAAGTGTTATCAATGTAAATTCCATAGTTTGGCTAGGAAATACGAGAATCCCAAGGAAAAATTTCTTCATAAGGAAACTAAAGTTTCCAGGGGAGGGGAACCTCAATCCATTCCACTCCTACCAGTTTGATGCCAGTACCATCAATAGATGCTCAGAGCCTGAAAAGGGATCACAGGTCAGCAACGGAGCACCTGAAGAGCAGCACAAAGGAATTGCAGACAGTAAATCAACTTCATTGGAGGCCCAACTTAAATGCTTCTATGCAAATGCACATAGCATGGGGAATAAACAAGAGGAATTAGAGACATGGACATGCCTGCAGGGCTACAATCTTATTGACATCATGGAGATGTGGTGGAACGGCTCCTACAACTGGAGTGTTGGAATGGAAGGATACAGGTTCTTTAGGAAGGACAGGCAGGGAAGATGAGGAAGGGGTGTAGTCCTTGATGTCAATGACCAGCTGGGGTGCATGGAGCTCTGCCTGGGGATGGATGAGGAGCCAACCAAGACCTTATGAGTCAGGATTAAAGGGAGGGCAGGGAAAAATGAAATTACAGAGGGAGGCTGCTACAGGCCACCTGACCAGGAAGACTGAGAAGATGAGGCCCAGTATACACAGATAGAAGCAGTTTCACATTCACAAGCCCTAGTCCTCATGGAGGACTTCAAACACCCTGATATCTGTAAAAGGGACAACACAGCACAGGGCATAAGGGAGGGGGCAGTCACAACTTCTCCAGGCAACCTGTTCCAGTGTCTCACCACCCTCACAGTGAAGAATTTCTTCCCTACATTTAATCTAAATCTATCCTCTTTCAGTCTAAAACCATTACCTCTCATCCTATCACAGAATCATAGAATCATCTAGGCTGGAAAAGACCTTGAAGACCATTTGGTCCAACCATTAACCTAACACTGACTGTTCTCAACTACACAGTGTATCATTACACTCCCTGATAAAGAATCCCTCCTCATCTTTCCTGTAGGCCCTCTTTAGGTACTGGAAGGCTGCTAGAAGGTCTCCCTGAAAAATTCTCTTCTCCAGGCTGAAGAACTCCAACTCTCTCAGCCTGTCCTCATAAGGAAGCTGCTCCAGCCCCCTGATCATCCTCATGACCCTCCTCTGGACTCGCTCCAACATGTCCATGCCCTCTTTATTTTGGGGCAAGAGCTAAACACAGTATTTCAGGTCGGGTCTCATGAGAGCTGGCAGGGAGTATCACCTCCCTCAACCTGCTGGCCACACTTCTCTTGATGCAGCCCAGGATACGGTTGATTTTCTGGGTTGCAAGCATGCATTGCTGGCTTAGTCAGTTTTCCATCCACCAACACTCCTAAGTCCTTCTCTGCAGGGCTGCTCTCAATTCACTCATAGCCCAGCCTGTATTTGTGCATGGGATTGCCTTGACCTGTGTGCAAGACCTTGCACTTAGCCTTGATAGATAGGTTAAATTCAGAACCCTTGAAACCTGTGGTGACTATGCAATAAGTATGTGTCAAGAAGTTCCACATAACATACCTTCTGTAGATCATAAAGCACCCTCTTCATCATTGTGCCTTAAGAGAATGGGAAAGCCAAAAGCAAAAGTCCAAAACCACAACAGTAATGTAACAAAAACCACCACATGTCAAAAACAGAGGAGCTGATCATGTTTTTTTGCTGATCCTTGTTTTATTTCTAGGTAGCTGTCTTTGACTAATTTACCGGCCCAGCCTGAAGTATTTTGTGTATACTCCTAAAATCCTGTTGATCCTCTTAATGCACACACTACTTGTGCAGAATCAGGAGTTTTGTTAATGCTCTGCAGAAAGCATGGATACTTTTGAGGTACACTCTTAACATCAGTGTAAATTAGCCTGTAAGTTACATTAGCCTGTGGGTTTTGTTTGGGTATTATTCTAGCATAAACTGCTTCAAGGCTCCATCTTTATTTAGGCTTTGTGTACAAAGTCACTAGAGAAAGATTTGCTTATGGAGAAAATCAGTGTATCTTGACATACTCTGAAAGAAGAAAATTAATATAAATGGAACAGTTTAACACCTGCACAGTTCCATTTGCAGACCACCATCAGTTTCAGAGATTTCCTGAGAAGAGAGGTATCAGTCACTTCCAAAGTATACTTCCTATAACTATACCTCAAAAAGAGTTGTGAGATCTACAGAATCCTGAAGTCATTAACAGGTCTGAAGAGCTATAGTTTAGATTAAAATCATATATCTAAAAAAGTGTCATACTCCTCTTATGGATGACACTTTGTATGATTTAATCTTGTCTAATTTGTCCTACTGCTTAGGCAAACCTTTATCTTTTTTTTACTCTCTGTCGTAAATCCCTCAGTCCAGGATTTCTGGAGCAACTAGAAAATGTTCAAGACAATGTTTTTTTTTGTTTTCTTGTTTGTTGTTGGGGGAGTGGTGGGGTTTTTTGGTTGGTGGGGTTTTTTCCTTCTAAACTGTAATCTAGTAGAAGCCAAAACTTTGCAATATCAAATCAGGTTGACCACATTTTTTCAGGAACGTTCCTCACATCACAACTGGGAAGGTTAAATTTCTTTTCAGCAGTAAGGAGGGCTACCCTGTGCTAGCAGCCACCCCATGGAAATATCCTACACACAGGACCACAGCAGGGCCAGGACTGATTTAAGCTTTGTAGTGCTAAATGAGACAAATGACTTAAACCTGGATCACTCTCATCCCAGAGAAGTGTCTTGTTCACATGTCTTTAGTTGGGTTACCCATGAAAACCAGTCTCGATTTTATTGCACAGAACAAAAATAATGATGCTTCAAAGAATGGGAAAGCTATTTTCTTACAAACAAAGGTTTGATTCTTAATAGCTTTTTAAAAATCTTTGGATCAAGTCTTCAATTTCTATGAAGATATAAATGTAGATATTGTGGTTTTATATAATTTAATCACAAGATTCCTTCAGTTAACATATGTACATATATATATATGCATGCATATATATGTATACACTCTTCTGAGTTAAATCATGAGCATACAGACCTTTCAAATTTATTGTAAACTGGAAAATGAAAGAAAGTAAATTTAGCTGTTTTCATTATGACATTAACAAAAGAGAATCCCGAAGAGAATTTTTCTAGCTTTTTATTAACCAAGCTATCAACTCACTGTCTAATAGTCTATTTGGGAAACTATCTCTACAGTTTGCCAGACAGAATAAACCAAAGAACGGAGACAAGGAGAGGGTGACAGAAAGCTGTTTTAAGGTGCAATCCAAAGAGGAGAAACTGAAGGTCCCTGCATTCTAGTAAGCAAATTGAAGCAACACCAGTTGGGGGGTAAATAAAAGTATTTTGACATTTATTTTTGTAATTTCATGTAGCTGTATGCTTGATCTTATATTCTGTTGAGTTCAGAGACTATAAATAGATCTCTTTAAATTCAGACTTCACTTTCAAATAATATTTTAATATGTCCTAGAAATCTTCTTTTTCCCTTCCAATTAATCCTATCACAAAAATTCTGATGGGATAGTCATTGCCTCTCTTGTGTGAAGCTTGAATTAAGAATTTCTTTTAATTTTAGAAGGACACAGGGGAAACATTAAAGCAGGAATTATGTCATTTTCCAACACTGGTTAAATTCATAGCCAAGGCTTTGTAAACAAAGTATATCCATCCAAAAAATGCAGTTACTGTAGTATGAATTTATATTTCCTATAACCATCCTTTTCAGAGATACTTTCAGGCATTTAGAAACAGTTCAGCTGAGAAATATTTGTTAACTTCTTATACATGATTTATCATTTACTAATTTTATTAATATTTCAGTTGTCAGATGTATACAAATACCTCTGAGTGATAGCAAAGGAAACTGTGTAAGCTGAAGTTACAGCAGAATCCATCCTTAAATGATCCATGTCATTCCTGTTCATATCTTTGTGCTCTGTTGCTGTTCAGTACCAGGGAGTCAGATTTAGAGAAGGGGGAAGGGAAAGAAGCTGCAAGATAGTAAGCACTTTTGAAACTCCCAGACCCACATTAAATTAATTGCCAGTGCAATTGATAAATGATTCCATGTATCAAATTTTTAATATCCTAGTGCAAAGCATCGCTACCTCCATACAGTTAGAAATATTGTCACAGGCAAAATAGAGTTGATCTAGGGAATTTAACTCCATTTATTATCAGTTAACATAAACATTTGATTAGCCCCTTGTTATCGCTGCAGGCTACACTCAGGCCCGTTGGTGAGGAAAAAGGAAGCACGGGAGGTTGTGGTCAGTGCATAGTGGTTTCTTTCTGCTGTTCTTTTTTCTTACCCTTTTATTCCTCTGTTCCTTCCTTCTTCCTTGTTTCCCCTGCTTTAGCATGAGTCTTCTGTGAGTCACAGGCCCTTCAGGAATTCCACCAACTCCACCACGCAGCCCCTCCTCCTGCTCTCACCTTGTTTTCCTTTTTTTTGGCATTTACCTCCATTTCTTAAACATGCTTTGAAGGCCACCCCTGCCTCCCCAACACCTCTCCAAGTTATGTTCCATACAAATCTTTATTACAACCTTAGACTTGTGCTTCCAGAGCAATCCTGTGACTAGTCTAAGCCCAGAGCTATGTCAAAGAGTATCTAAAGATGCTGAAGGCACTCTTCACTCAAAATACGTGGATTTCAACCCTCTTCAAGGGCAAAGTACTTACCCTGAGTTTATTATCCAGTGTTTGTTATCCATAGCATAAGTTCTTGGGACCTGGACTAAATAAATAAATAACATTCTTCTGATTAACAATGTTATAAGAATCTTTTTATGACATATTTTATGAATGTTAGCATTAGACCACTGTTAAATTTTTCTCTGATGAGTGAAGCTTCCAAGACTATAATACTTCTTGCCTGGGGAAAGAATAAATATTACTTATTTTTCTTTCCTTCTGCTTTCGAAGAGAAACTCCTTAAAAAGGGGGAAATGGGAGAAATTGTTATAAAATTAATAGCTAACATTACAGGCTACTTTCAGTATTGTTTCTCATCTAATCAGAGAGCAGCTGCAGATTAGACATTAAAAGTTATTACCTTTTACATGGTTTGGAGACCAGCCATATGAAGTGAAATGCAGATTTCTTAGCCTATTTCCAATTAAGCTGCTGCTACTAACCAATACCTTTTGCTGTTGTCTGAAAGTACTTAATTTATGGTGAGATTTTAATCAGCTAAAGAGAAAATCACTTGAATTTATAGTTTAGTCATATTGGATAGGGAAGCATTAATAATAGACAATGCTCTCTACACTGAAGATACTTCATACAGGTAAAGAGTTATCTTGAGGTTCCCCTACTGTTAATTTGACACCAATATAGAATGCATCAAAATCATAAAATTTCAAATTCTGTTACAATTTTTCCTTTCAAAAAACATTAAAAGTAAAAGCAAAACCATCAGGATAAGTCATTGTGAATCTAAAGGTTTGATCATTCTGTTTGATTTACGTTGATTAGTTAAACACAAAAAATCAATTTTCCCCACTGAGAGCTTTAAATGTTCAGATGCTGCATAAGCAAGTTGTCTACATAGTGCATCTCTGCAACCCATGACATAAATTCTCAAATTGTCTTAGACCGTATGTATGTTTTAGATAAGTATAGATATAATGTCTATAACAAATGTGAAATTTTCCAGTTGTGAAGCAAAAACCACCAAGTTCTCTTGCTTTTAATTAATGGCCAGTTAAATAACCTTCAGTGTTTGTACAGAAAATTCTGAAATGACAGAAAGCGTTAGAAATAAAGCATTCTTTAGTCAAACAGTTTACACTCCCTGTGGGACTTGCTCTGACATAGTATAAACAGGGCTCGCTTCAGTATAAGCGGTCAAATTTCTCTTTTGTGCAACTACAAGAGGATCTGTGGATGGCTACTCATCCAAGAGGACAGGGAAGGCAACAGCAGGGGTGGAAGTTTACTTTGCATAACGCTAAAATGCACAACCCTCAGCCACATCAACCCATTTTTAATTAAATTTATTTCCTGGTTTTGAGACAATTTATAACAGGGTGTTGTCTCAGCACTGACCGGATTGTTTTCACTCTCAGAAACATCACCCTGTGCACACAGAGCATTGATAAATGGGAGAGTTCTGCCGGGTAAAGTAATTTAGTAAAGATTTCCATGAAGACACTTAAGGTAGTGTCATTATGTTACAAAATGGACACCTATCATATTACGCTTTTTTTTTTTTTTACTTAAATTATTCACAGAAAGATTGTTCACAGACATATTTCAGTATTTTCCATCATCAGCACAATGTTACAGTATCCTTTATGAGGATATCTATGTGACTATTCTACTTTGAGAGGCATTTAAGCTTATGAATGGAGTTTTATTTTATATGATCATCATAAAAAGGTGAGAAAGTATGTGAAATAAAGACATAAAGCACTTAGAACAGAAAATTAGAGAGAAGGAATAAGAGTATATATAGCAAGGTATAATTCAGGATCATTGCTCAAGCTGATGATGCTTATGATAATGTATAATATAATAGCTCAGCAGGCTGAATATAATAATATAATAATTCAGAAGACCTAAGCATGGAGATCATAAACTCTTAACCTGAGAGTTTAATAAAGTTAATTATATTCATAGTGCTATTCACTATATTAATGACTGCATCCTGGACAGCACTGATAGACATCTGAGCAGCTGTCCAGATGTCCACACATGAAGTGTGTCTCTCTTGTAGGATCCTATCTTGAACAGCAACCATATGTTGATGGTTAAGAAAGAGTAAGAACAGAGTGAGCACATATAGAGTTTCCTGCTAAGAGTCTCTCAGTCACCAATAATTTTCAGCTCAGGTCAATTGTGAATTTACAGACCTGATATAAAGACCATCAAGATAAAAAATTTACACTAATTGCATTAGTACTGCTAAGGCCTATGGAGAATTGTAGTCTCCATTTAATTCTCAGATTCCATTAAAGGTGATTTAGCGAGAAAATGTTCATTACTGAGTAGTTCTAGATAACTGTTTTTGTCCCTGTAAGTCATGAACCTGTAAGTTATTCGAAGGTCAGCTTATGTTTAAAAGGCTATTTTATAGTCCTCTTCTTTGAGCAAGGTATCATTTAAAGCATAATTCTGTCTTTTAGCTAAACTCAGAGAACAAATTAATTGGATTCCCTTGCAGAGCAGTCCTAGAAATATGACTTAAAATAAAATGCATTTAAAAAAATATCATTATTATTTTTGTGGAATATATCCCTTAAATTAATGTAATTTCAGTGTTTCTGCCAGATTGTGATGAAAACTATTTCCAAAACCAGCCACATCTAAGCCAAAGGTTTCTAAAAATCCATACGCAGTCTCTGGCTAACAAAGGGTGTCTTAGAGGTCTTTAAAATACAGGAATACATACTTTTAAAAACTCCCAGAAGGACAGGCATATATTAGACAGAATGATATGTAAGACACACTGCTGGCTTTGACAGAGTGAATGGCCATGGTTGGGTTCTGTCAGGGAATCCCGCCCTTCCCATGGTGGAGCCCAGATTTCAAAAATGGCTCTTGTTCTCAGACCCCAGCAGTGTATCTTCAATAATCAAGAGCCGAAGATCCTCACAGGTCTGGGCTTACAGCCCAGGGACTTTAACCATCTGCTTTTCAGGTCATCCTGGTGGTGTGAAGTATGGATGTAGCTAGAAGTTTTAGATATGTTTCCATTCATTTCTGTGAAATCCTTTGAGCTGCTTGCTGTGATCACCTCAGCATTATGTGCCTTGCACCTCAGAAAACAGATTCTTCATTCAGAAATGTACTTTCAGACACTGTATCTGCAGCTGATTGGAACCAGAAATTGAGCTGGGTGTCATGAGTAAACCAACAGTGCTTGTCTTCTCTGAGTTTTGGCACATGTGACAATTACTCCTCTGCACATGCAGATGCAGTGAGTAGTCACGCAGTAAGTGAAGAGTAAGCACTGTTTGAAACAGAAGGATGAAGCACTACACAGTATGGCAGATTTGAAGTGACTATTCTATATCTAGAAAACATTAGTAGTGTATTTCAGTGCTGGTTATAAAGAGTATGACATTATTTGGTTAAGTATTAAAGCTTTGTTTTTATTTCTGCAAAAACAAAGAAAATTAAAATTATCCAAAATACCATGTGTTTCCTCATACACAATTTACAGTCCTATGAAACACATCATTTCCAGAGACTGTCTTGTACCTTAACATTAACTGAAGTGGTTGTAAAGATCCACTGATGGGGGAGACATAAACTTCATGTCATTGCCCTGGTACAAAACACAGATGAAAATAGAAATATCTGTCTTCCTCAGACAGTCAAGGTCATTCAGTCAGCCATGCAGGAGTGTAATCAATACATAGATACAGACCTTGACATGAGACACTGGATTTTTTTCCTTCATTTTCTGCTCTTCCACTTTGGTAGTTGTATTTCAAGCACTAGCATTGCAAGTTTCTGGTTCTTTTGTGAGAGACACAGGACAACAGGCCTCTGACCCCCCATGATATGAAGCAGTTGAGAACGTCTCCAGTCATGGGAAGCAGCAGTAATCTATGCCACCTCTTCTGATATATTATTACATTGTTTTTCCACTATCTAGTAAAAACCTCTCTGCTTATATTTCTTTAGTCTTGTGAACACTGCCTTGCAATAAAAGCAATTAAACAGCAGTCTTGTTTGGATCCACTGGTATCCTGATGCATTTTCTTCTCAAGTACCAATGAAAGGCAAAGACCAGCTGTTATCTTTGTTCTGCAATAGCTGCCAGCCAGCTCTGCCATCTCCACTATAATAGGAAACTTATCTGCCTCCAGTCACTTTTTCCTAATGAGAAAAATTCAATTGCAGACTCTTACTTGTAGTCTGTGTGGTATCTAACTCAGTGAGACTACAACCTCAGATGGGTTTTGAGGGTGTTATTACAATTAAATAACAAATATCATCTTACATCCCTGGTGTACATTTTGCCAGGAGCAACTCAACCATATAAGAAGATGGGACCATAGCCCCTGCCCTGAAAATTTCACTGTCTAAAGATATAAAGTAGTTGCAGATAAGAGAAGTGACAGAAAACTTGAGCAGAAAAAGGAAGTGCTGTTGTCATATGCTTTTTCTATTTTTTTTTTAAAACGTTGATATTTAAATATGAATACCCTATGTTTAGTCCCTGTGTTCAGTACATCTAATCTAATTCAGCTGAATAAAATTTCTTAAGTGTACTGGTTCTGGTGCTAATGGTTGCACGGGATATAGTACTTTCCTTTTGTAGGCAATTTTCTTTGACATTTCTAAGAATTGTGCTTTCTACAGTTACAGCATTAATGAAGAAGGGGAAAAGAGCATGTAGAAGAATTTATATTACTAGTTCCATAGGGTTGGGATGGACTTTCTGTTTATACAGTAGCATCCTGATTTAAGACAGGAATGACTATGATATACCATAATGCCACAAAAATTCACATACTATAGAATTTCAGAAGGAACCAAAATTCCAAGAAATACCTCCCCCATTGCTGCACTATGAATAAGTTGAATTCTCATGCTGCATTGCCAGATGCATAATGACAAAATTCTGATAGCTAAATGCATGATAATTTTGTTTAGCCAGCTAATGCTTTCTAGTTTATAAATCAAGTGACAGCAGGAGGCAACAACATGTTCCAGAGAAAATGAAATTGCCATAGAAAAATGTTCTTCTGAAGAGCTGTCCTTTACCTATAATGCAAAGACTCTATCTGTATATAGTGACAGCTTGATTAAAAAAGGTTGGAGTTGAAGCTTATTGCAAACTTACATTTTTCCTGTTAACTCAATAGTCTCCGTAAGAGTCAATTTATATTTTACATATAAAAAGCTTTTCAGAATATGAATCCAAGTCTCAAAGAACACTGCAGAAGCTCAGGTTTGTCCACTGCCTCCACCTATGGAGTGCTTTCTGCTCTGCCCCTCAGGCCCCGATGTGATTACCCATATTATTTCCGCCCTTTGAAGCAAATCTGCAACACAGTAACCATAACTTGGTTTGTATGGGTAGTTTCAGAGTTCTTTTTGCCTCAGCAGTGATATAATACTGTTAAGCAACAGGAATAAAAATTAAATCCTCTAGTTCCAGGAAAAGCATATAATTTTCCCATGAAACTGCCATTTTGTTTGTCCAAATGAGTTATGGATACTGAGGACCATGTTTTCTCATCCTGAGCTGTTTTAAATTTTCCTATCTTCAGATCAGGTGCTGGCCAAACTAGAATAAGTTTTTGCTTAAAGTTAAAGCAGAACTGCTCAATTTTTCCCTTAAAGGATTTTTCCATTCTCTGAGAACCTTTATTGCTCCTTTTTTGAATGGTTCAGCAATGTGGCCTTCAGCTTTTGGAAAGGCCTTTGAAATTATCTGTAACTAAACTGTGAGGGACAAGAAAAATTACTATCAAAAAAATAAAACAATATTAGCCTCAAATCTATCAGGAGTTCTTCATGACTGGGGAAATCCTCAGGAGGGAAAACATTTCACAAATGCTTTGGTTTCTTTAGATATGTAAAATTATAGAATAATTTGGGTTTAAAGGGACCTTTGGAGATCGTCTCATCCAACTTCTCTGCTCAAACCAAGGATAACTTCAAAACTAGGACAGGTTGCTGGCTCTCTTGTCCAGTTAAGCTTTGAATATCTCCAGGGATGGAGCTTTCACACTGTCTCTAAGCCTTTGGTCCAGTGGCACAAATTGCTGCAATTTGTGTCCACTGCCTCTTGTGCTTTCACTGATTCTAGCTTCATCTTCTTCCACCTGTTCTGTAGGTAGTTGTAAACAGCAACAAGATCCCCTCTCAGCTTTCTCAACAAGCTCATCTCTCTCAGCTTCTCCCCATACATTATATGCTTTAGACCTTGGACCATACTCATGGACTCTGCTGGAGTCACTTCAGTGTGCTGATATTTTTTTTTGCACTTGGGAGATTAAAATGGGACACAGTACTCCAGGTACGGTTTCCTAAGTGCCAAACACAGGAATAATCTCTTCCCCTGAACTCCTGGTTATTCTCCTACAAAAGCTGCCTCATACAGTTGGCCTTTGTCACTGTGAGGGCCCACTGCTGACTCATGTTCAGCTTGTAGTCCACAAGGATTCCCAGGTCCCTTCTGAAAAGCTGCTTTCTATCCACCTGACCTCCAGCCTGTATTGTTGCATGAAGTTATTCCACCCTGGATGCAAGCCTTTGCATTTTGCTTACATTGATCTTCATGAGATTCTTGACAACACATTTCTCCAGCCTGTCCAGGTACCTCTAAATGGCAGCCATTTCTCTCAGGTTTACTGACTGTTGTCCCAGTTTGGTGGCAGCCACAAATTTCTGGAAAGTGTACTCCATTCTAGGATTTAAGTTATCAATGAAAACACTGAGCAACATTGGTTCCACCATTGGCCTCTCAGGAATGCTGCCAGTAACTATCCTTCACTTAGACTTTTAACTGTTGATCACTGCTTTTTGAGTCTGAAGGTCCAGCCACTTTTACACACATATTGCTGTCCACCCATCCAACCCATATGTCTCAAATTTTGCTGAAGGGATACTTTGGAGGAAACAATGTTGAGAATTTTGCTAAGTAGAGGCATCTACTGCTTTCCCCTCTTGTCCACAGAACAGGTCGTCTTATCATAGAAGGTAATATCAGATCAGTCAAGTATGATTTATCCTTGCTAAAACCATGCTGATTTTTCCTAACAACTTTCTTATCCTTCATGGAAATAGCTTTGAAGAATATCCACTCTGTAATCATCCTAGGAACAGAGGTAAGGCAGACAGGTAGGTAGTACTCTGAATCTTCCTTCTTGTCTGTCCTGAAGATGGGTGTGATGACTTTTGCAAGTCATTAGGAACCTCTCCACTTCATCATGACCTTTCAAAACTGATGAGAACAGCCTCAGAGATACTGACTGGTTCTCTTAGTACTCTTGGGTGCATCTGTCCGATCCCATGGACTTGTGTTTGTCCGATTTCCCTAATTCAGTCTTCTTCTACTGTGGGTTAAAACTCTGCTGCCTGCATACTTGGCAGCATGAGAACAGACTTTGGTAAAGACCAAGGAAAAGAAGGTACTGAGTGCATAAGCCTTTTTGATGGCCTTTGTCATGGAGTCCCCTCCACCATTCAGCAGTGGACTCGCTCCTAAGTAAATCTCACCCAGCAGACTTGAAGACTGCACAGTTTCTTTGAGTATTAGCATGAACTTTAAGTCTATCCAGTACCCATGGCTGGACCCTTGGCCCCTTACCCAGTTGCTAGCTCAGACCCCAGGCCTTCTCAGGTGCAGGTCTTCTCCTACTCGTTAGCTGGTCCAGCTTTAAGTTCATTAGGAAATCATACTTGCACAGAACAGAGAGCAAGGTCATGCAAACAGCAGCAACGACTTGGGACTATTCCCAGTAGGCAGTTTGACACCTCCACCCTGGTTCAAAGTTTAAGTGTAAAATTATATAGATATATTCAGACGAGGCTTCAGGGCCAGGGAATGGGCCCAGGTAGTGTTCAGACTCTATCACAGATGCAGACAGACAGAATCTAGCCCCAAGTACCAGGCTTTTTTTATTTATTTCAGTTACACATTTACAATTGTTCACTTCCCTTGGAAGAAAAGGTAGCTGACTGAGAGGTAACTATATTATTTCTTGTCCACTAAAAAACTTTTTTACAAAGTGACAGCACTTGTTTTACAAATGAGGATTTGTTTGAGTGTGCACACTCAAGCTGTTGAAAAACTGCATTTGATGACGTTTTGGAAACTGCACAAATCTCTAGGGCAAGAAAAAGTACAATTGTATCATTTTGGCTTTGCAATTAGAAAAATGATACATTGACTATTTCACAATAAATGGTTTGTAACCTAATTCTGAAATATGAGCTAAATTATCTATGGATATAATCTAGCATAAATACAAGTAGGAAAATGGAGAAATTCTGCTTTACAGCAATAAAGTATCACCAATTAACTAGTTATTGTTAAATTTTATTATTACATCATAACTATCATGTTCCCCTCCATTGCAGAAATTCGTTCACCAACTTTATATTAATAGTGGATTGCCTTTTCCCTTTCATACTGAATACTGCTTTTTTCATATTGCTTCTGCCTGCACCTAATAGAAAATCAGATCATAATTAGCATGACAGTATTTGCCTGTCCTTTGCCCAGGTGTAGAATGTTCACCGTGAAAACTGCTTTTTCATTTATTCAAGGTTTGGAACAGTTCCTTAATGCTTCAATTAAACTGAAGGTTCATCTAATAATTCACAATAAAGCATAGTTAGTTCATCAGGAATTTTTTATATAACCTATTACAAGTTGTCTTTGGAAATTTTTTTTATAATGATAAATCAAATTATTAGCCATTGTGAGCTGCTTTCTCTTCTGCTGTATCTATTATGAAGCTTCTCAATCATACTTGTTCTGCACAGTATAATTAGTTCAGAATGCAATAGAAAAGATATTTTTCTGACTGCTTTGCAGGACTCATCTTCACAATCATATCCACATGGAGGAAGTTACAGGCAATATAAGTTATATGCAAAAACAGTGGTTGAGTGCTCTACAGTGGGTCCAGTTAAAGGACCCAAAATCACAAAATCTAAGCAAAATAAAGATATAAGAAACAAAGGTCAATTTTGGCTCATACATACCGAGTGTACAATTACAAAAAACTTTTTCCAAAATGTTATACCTAATTGTTACTGTGCTCCCACATGGCTAAGCCTCCTTCATTGTTTAGTAGCCTTCTTAGCAAAGGAATACACACAGCTCTAGCCTAAAGCCATTTATCCATGTGGTTCAGTTTTCGTGGAATCCAATTTAAATCTACTCAGTGACAGATCCAAGAGTGCAGAGGAGATCGGTGCAGTCATGTTTATACATCTTCCAGAAATCTGTAGAAGTATCACACAATGGTTTTAAAAACTCTCCCAATTTTGTTAGATTTTCTGGGCATTGAAATTAATTTCCTTTTCTTTTTCTCTCCCTTCTCTTTTTTTAAATTCTGAAGCTTCAGGAACACAATGTGTCCAAAACACAACATGTGACACTTCATTTCTCCCACACAACTTTACTTTTAAAACACAGGAATTGCTGATTCATTCTGAACATTACCTATCTACACTTACTGCTTTTAATTAAAATAAGGAAGAAAAATGCAGAGGTAATTTTATCTTGGGCTCTAATCTATGCAGCAGAGTTAAGTAATAAATTACTTTCATCTTCTACTATATAAAAATTACATTGTATGTCAAAGTATATCACCTGAACAGTGCCTTCACAGGGAGAGTGTAAATTATTGTGAAACAGTCCCTCTGCATAGGAGGGAAATGTGCTGCCATCAGCTTTTCCCTCACTGTTTAGACTGCATTGTAGTGAAAGTCTGAAATATTTGTTCTACACTGATATTAGAATTAAAAGACAACACTACTAATGCAGTAGACAGGCAGGTAACATGATTTAATATGTAGGACAAATTTTGCAGGGAGATCACAATAGATGATAAATTCCTACATGTCTTATAAATCATTCATGGAATATTCTTACAGAAATCCAATTACTTTCCATAAAATACAAGAATCATCACGTTTCTAAATGCAAATTATTGATGTTCCTGTAAACAGAGATCAAATAAAATCCATTGTAGAAGACTTTATAAAAAAAATCCCACTAGCAACTCCATTCCCTCTCTAGACAGATAAGAACAGCTTCACGTTTAGAAGCCCTGGTCCTCATGGAGGACTTCAACCACTCTGATATTTGATAGAGGGACAACACAACACAAGGCATAAGCAATCCAGGAGGTTCCTGGAATGCATTGATGGTAACTTCCTTCTCCAAATGATAGAGCAGCCAATGAGGAGAAGTGCCATGCTGGAAGTTGTTCTCACCAGCAAAGGGGGACTGGTGGGGAACATGAAGCTCAAGGACAGGCTTTGTTGCAGTGACCATGAAATGGTGGAGTTCAAGATCCCCCAAAAAAGCTGGTTAATATTCAAGGATCACCTCCTCCAAGCAATACGTCCCAACAAAGAGGAAGTCAGGCAAAACACCAGGAGGCCTGCGTGGATGAACAAGGAGCTCCTGGACAAGCTCAAACACAAAAAGGAAGCCTACAGATGGTGGGAGCAAGGACAGGTAGCCTGGGAGGAATACAGAGAAATTGTCCAAGCAGACAGGGTTCATGTTAGGAAAGTCAAAGCCCTGATAGAATTAAGTATGGCCAGGGATGTCAAGGACAACAAGAAAAGTTTCTATAGTTACATCAGTAAAAAAAGGAAGACTAGGGAAAATGTGGGCCCTCTCTGGAAGGAAATGGGAGGCTTGGTCACCTGGAATATGAAGAAGGCTGAGGTACTCAACAACATTTTTGCCTCAGTCTTCACCAACAAGTGCTCCAGCCACACGTCCCAAGGTGAAGAAAGCAAAGGCAGGGACTGGGAAAATGAAGAACTGCCCACGGTAGGAGAAGATCAGGTTCAGAACCTGAAGGTTCACACATCCATGGGACCTGAAGAGATGCATCCTCAAGTCCTGAAGGAAATGGTGGATGAAGCCATTATCCATCATATTTGAGAAGTCGTGGCAGTCCGGTGAAGTTCACGTTGACTGGAAGAGGGGAAACATTTTTAAAAAGGGAAAAAAGGAAAAGCTGGGGAACTACAGGCCAGTCAGTATCACCTCTGTGGCTGGCAAGATCATGAAGTGGATCGTCCTGGAAACAATGCTAAGGCACATGGAAAATAAGGAGGTGATTGGTGACACCCATCACAGTTTCAAGGGCAAATGGTGCCTGACAAATTTGGTGGCCTTCTATGATGGAGTTACAGTGTTGGTGGATAAGGGAAGAGAAACTGACATAATCTATGTGGACTTGTGTAAAGCATTTGACACTGTCCCACATGACATCCTTGTCTCTAAATTGGAGAGACATAGATTTGATGGATGGACCACTCAGTGGATAAGGAATTGGCTGGATGGTGTCACTCAAAGAGTTACAATCAACGGCTCGAGGTCCAAGTGGAGAGTGGAGACGAGTGCCATTCCTCAGGGGTCAGTGTTGGGACCAGCGCTGTTTAATGTCTTTGTTGGTGACGTGGACAGTGGGATTGAGTGCACCCTCAGCAAGTTTGCTGACAACACCAAGATGTGCTGTTCACATGCTGGAGGGAAGGGATGCAATCCAGAGAGATCTTGACAGGCTTGGTGGGCCCATGCAAACCTCATGAAGTTCGAGAAGGCAAAGTGCAAGGTCCTGCACACAGGTCAAGGCAATCCCATGCACAAATACAGGCTGGGCTGTGAGTGAATTGAGAGCAGCCCTACAGAGAAGGACCTAGGAGTGTTGGTGGATGGAAAACTGATTAAGCCAGCAATGCATGCTTGCAACCCAGAAAATCACCTGTATCCTGGGCTGCATCAAGAGAAGTGTGGCCAGCAGGTTGAGGGAGGTGATACTCCCTGCCAGCTCTCATGAGACCCAACCTGAAATACTGTGTTTAGCTCTTGCCCAAAATAAAGAGGGCATGGACATGTTGGAGCGAGTCCAGAGGAGGGTCATGAGGATGATCAGGGGGCTGGAGCAGCTTCCTTATGAGGACAGGCTGAGAGAGTTGGAGTTCTTCAGCCTGGAGAAGAGAATTTTTCAGGGAGACCTTCTAGCAGCCTTCCAGTACCTAAAGAGGGCCTACAGGAAAGATGGGGAGGGACTCTTTATCAGGGAGTGTAGTGATAGGATGAGAGGTAATGGTTTTAGACTGAAAGAGGATAGATTTAGATTAAATGTAGGGAAGAAATTCTTCAGTGTGAGGGTGGTGAGACAGTGGCACAGGTTGCCCAGAGAAGTTGTGGATGCTCCCTCCCTGGAAGGGTTCAAGGCCAGGTTGGACGGGGCTTTGAGCAACCTGACCTAGTGGAAGGTGTCCCTGCCCATGGCAGGGGGGTTGGAAAAAGATGCTCTTTAAGGTCCCTTCTAATCCAAACCATTCTATGATCTGTTATTCTATAACTGCATTAAAAGGCATGAATGAAGCCAGCAACCCCTCCTCTAATCACAAGTGTGACACACAACTTCTACAGTACCTCACTGTTAAAGAGATCGTTCAATATTTATAGAGAAACAACATTTTAATACCATATCAGCTAAAAGTCAAATATTCTGCTTCTTGTAAAAGGAAGAGCTGTGTCCCATGACATATATGTTATAATTTCAAGTTACTTAGAAATGTGGATGCCTCTTATGATCTTGCTTTAGTGATGAAATGGATGAAGAACTATTTTCCTTGTTAACCTCAAATCAAACTATTTTCCTGTCCCAAGGTACTAATAATTCATAGTCCCACTTACAACATTTTGCCTATAGATTATTGGATATGAATCTTTGCTTTAAAGATCTTTGCTTCAAAATATAAAACACTGTCTAAAGCTTAAATAGAAACCACACAGTATTACACACAATGGCATTAAATTCATTCCAATATGGCTAACCTAGATCTGTAGTCTTTCATACCTGCTGTCCTAGGTAAAATACACCCGGAAGACTGAAAATTTTGTGACTCAGATTAATCAACTCAGTAACTGTTTACAGTATTCTCCTGTCACAGAATTTCTTGGTGCAACAATCTACCTATCTAAGGTGTACTAAAAGATTTTCTTTATTTATAGTCAACATCAGAACTGCTGTCATGTAGTGTCTTTTGGAATTTCTCTGTTATTTTATTTGTCATATCTCCCTCAGAGAGCTTCCCTCAGAATACCCACTGCTCTGTTTTACAGTTTCAGCCATTTCTTGAACACTACAAAAATATTTTACCACAAAATTCTCATAATTCCCAGAACATCTTTTCAACTTCTAATATTCTTTTTCAGTAGGAGCTAAGATTTCAGAATGACTGGACCTAACACATGATTTATCAACAGACTACTGTGTACTCTCCATTCGTAGAAAAAAAAAAATCAAAACAAAACTATCATTAAATTGTGTTGCTGGACATATAATTGCAATTGTTGAATGAAATTATTTTAGTTATGGTGTGCAGCTAATGGTGTCTCCTATGTTTTTATTACTCCCAGTTTCACTTTCATTACTAATGATGTGGGCAAGGGTTATGCAGAGAAAAGAACAGGTCGTCTGGAGAGGCTGCAACTGAGAAAAGGGAGGGAAAGAAGGAGCCAAGAGAAGGTTGGACATTTGAAACGAAGCTTTGAGACTGAAGACAGAGCTGAGGTCATGCACTGGAACTCAGCTTGATTGCTTGGAAGTCTGAATTCACTCTGGGTTCTGTGTCTTGATTCGCTGCCTCATATCTGTCTTTTCCAATCAGAAATTTAAATTCTGCATTGAGAATTAAGTAACGAGTGGTTGAAATAGTCAAGAATCAATACAGTAGACTGATATCCAACCATCAGGATGTTCCCTTAATGGTTTTCCGTTCTTCTTCTGCTGGGCTTGAAAGAATGTACTAATAGCAGAAGAAGGATCATATCTGCTCTTATATTCTTCCCTCTTCTGCTTGTTGTTGTTATAAATGCTTCGGCAGTCTCTCCCTCAAACAGTAAAATTACCTCAGTGACATCCAGAATATCAAGACTATTGTTCAAAGACAAAAAGTACATGCTGTTCATGTATGTCAGTCAGTAGCCAAGTTCTGCTTTTACCTTAAACATTTGCTTTTCTAAATGGACATGGGACAAATATGTTCTATTACAAGTAGAAAACTGAAGTGCCAATAGGACAGTTTACATCTCAAAGTGCCTCAAAGTCTGACAAGCTGGAGTCAAATACATCCTCAGTAAGACTTCTAGTGGGGATACATGAAAGACCAGTTCTTCTTTCTGTATTACCAAATAATACTGAAGATTACTCTGAAGAGTCACAGTTTTGCCTTCCAATACTAGTAATATGTGACCACCTCAGAAGACATTGTCATTGGTCTAAGACTCTGAAGATTTTGGTTCTTCAAATATAATAAACTATTATGAGAGGGATTTTTCATAATCTGAGATCAGTCCTGCAGTCCTAGCAAAGAAAACAGTCTGAGATAACAAAAAAAAAAAAAAAACCAACAACAAAAAAAACCCCAACAAAATGCATTCATCTTTCCTTAATTGAACTTTCTCAGCTAAACCCACACAAAATTCACAGCCTCCATTAATATTGCACTGTTGTTTGCTGATTCCACTTAAGTTCTCATTTTATTTTACTTTTACTTCAGTTATTGCTTTTTCCCCTGATGTAAAATAATCTTTCTGCTTTCAATTTCTTCTGTAATTTCTCACTAGAAACCACACTTTATTCCTACTCCTAAAGCATGCTGTCTAATGCTACTGTTGCAGAATGAAAAGTCACTGAAGTTGTTCTGGGTTTTCTGTATCAGTGTGATTCAGAACAGAGTTGGAGCTATAACGGCCACTAGACTATATTTTCAAGCCCTTTGTTAATGTCTTAGCCAAGAAGTGAGAACACCAGGTAAAAAGTGTCTGAATCTCTGCCCTGTACTAGACGACAGGTCTTAGCTACCTGTGACTTAAGAACAGCACTGCTTAGCATATGATCTACATAACCCTCCCCTGTTTATGGTTGGCCATAAGATTAATCATCTGTTTCACAATCAGCTGTGAAGTTTGGACAGGGAAGGAGAGGGGGAGGCGTGTTTTGAACAAGAGGGAAATCAAGGGGTTTTTAAACATTTTCATAAGAATAATGAGCATAAAAACATGACTTTGCCTCAGAATAGTCAATATGAGCTTTATCTCCCATATAGCCTTAAATCATACCCCAGTTTCTCTTCTTTTTTCCCCCTTATTATAAGGTCTTCCTTGGATGTCAGAAACTCTGAGAGTATATTTCCATCTATACTGGTGAAGGGAGATTTCCTTACAAAAACATTTTTATCAAAATTCCACTCTTTAAACTCACCTGAATTAAAATAGAGTATAACTTTGATAATACATACCATTCCCTGAGAAATTATGCAGATTTTATATTCAGGTTCACTGCTGATTCAGGTGTGGGATTTTGCGGGAATAGCTGACCTGTCTTCTCACCTGCCAAGGAACAGTTAAGAGTTATCACCACAGACCAGTGCACATTTGCTACTGACTCACTTCCCCTAGAACCAGCATTGTACCAGATAACATCCAAACATTGCTGGTGCACACATACTGCTTAGAAGACAGCTTGCCAAACAAATGATTATAAAACCGGCCATGAAAGTATATCTGATGTATGAATATTTTATCTTCAGATTAAATGTTGAAACTTTCCAACACAAATATTTTTCACCATAATGCCCTGATGGAACATGTCCTCACAGAAGATACCCTAATCCTAGGGAATATTATAACCAGTGGGAGAGAGATAGAGGAAGAGATCATTCTCATCACAGTTTCCTAGTGCTGTTAGACAGAGGGCCAACACCCACAAGAATGGGAGTGGACATGATGAATTGAGCAGAACTGCATTTAAAGGCAGCACTGAACTGAGTTCTGTCAAGAATTTATGGTTTTCTTTTTTCTGTTGTTTTTCTGTTTTGAGGTTGATACCAAAGGACCAGAAATATTTCTTATGTGCCGTTCTATGAAGTAACTAGAATGGAACCAAGAAGATCATTAATGTCTGACACACAACGTCCGAGGTTATATCACAACACATTCTGTAAATTCTTTAATTGGTCTAAGAAGGGAAATTATTCTTTTTTACCTAAGGAAGGTTTAATATTTCATTTACAGTATTTTTTCCTGCCACACTCCATGTTATCCAGACATTAATCTATTACTTTGTTTTATATTGTATTTTGCCCAATTCAGTGACAAAAGTCGAAAAAATGATTCACACCAGAATTTGGTAAATGTCCTTCAATACAACTTCAAATAGGTATTAGACTCTAATTTTCACTTTTCACAGCATAACATTTAAATTAAATAGTCTGTCATGATACAATAAATTCAAAACACAGGACATTCTACTGTTAAGAATTACAGATATCCAGGTTAAATTCTGTGTATAACAGATAACAGCACCCAGATTTGCTTGTTCTTTTTGTCCAGTGCCAATTTTTTCAAGCTAATTTTTTTCTGAGGAGCAAACGAGCATTCCCAGTTGTGTAGAAAACACCTCATGTATTCTGGATGCTGTCAAAAGGTTATTATTTTATGCACTGCATCTCAGGTTACCTTTCTGGTGCCCTCTTAATTAGATGAAGTTTGCTGTTAAACTTACTTCTCTTTTCAACTGCTGATGCCCATCTCCAACTGGGGTTTGAACTGCCAGTTCCAACCATTTCCCCAATAACATCTCCCCATCTCAGGAGATCTCTTGTCTATTCCTCAGGCTTTTGCTACCCTTCCACTCGGGTCTTGGAAGGGGACTCAATACATCTCATTCCTCTGGTTTCTTCTCTGGGGGCATGGTAGAAGGTGCTGAGACCAGTGTTCCTCCATTTTCCCATTGCTTGCCTTGACCGTTATTTACTATGTTTTAAGACCCAGGCCCACTTATTATGCTAACATAAGGTATTAAAGCAGAGGGGAACTTTTCTAAAGACTGTTGTAAGTTAAATTTGTTGGTAAATTTGTTGCTTTAAAAATGGAAATCATTAATTCTAGTTATAAAATTATATTGCTGAAAATTGAAGTAAAATAATTCTTTAATTTGAACCATAAAGCATCCTCATAACCCTCAGAGAAAATAAAATTACAATCATTCATTTCCTTCCCTCTGAAACATTATATTGTAGTTTAGCAGATCATCTTGACTGTAGAACAATAGTTAAATTAAATACTATTAAATCAGGGAGACTTTGTGTAGTTAATGTTTTGCAAAAGTAAAATCGAGCAAAGTCATTTACCTCAGAATCATTATCATTAAATGATCAAAGCATATAATCTCGAAGACTTTGTAGCTAATTGCAACATGTCTGCTCTATAGTTGAAGTGGTGCTAGTTTATATGTGTCTCCTAGCTGAGGTAAAAACACTGTCTGGTTTGGGTTTGTTTAATCTTCCTGATAAGCCAAGTCCTACTGAGCAATCAAGAAATATTAATGTATATCTATGATTTTTTTTATTTTCTTTCACAGTTATTTTAGCACATGTACATTAAAGTAGTCTGTAGATTAATGCCTAAATCACTATTGAACCCAAAATTTTGAGCATCTGTGCAAAAAGCTACCAATAATCATCTGATAGAGCTGCTTACAGAGTTTAATACTCCATGGAGGATGCACAGGAGAGGAGGAAAAAGCAAGACTAAATATAACTCCCTCTGGCACACAGGGTAACAGAGGTTGGACATTGCATTGTACAGCACTCTCCCTCTATTTTCCATCGTTCAACTGGGACACTGTAATGCTCCTTCTCTCAGAAGCTCACAGGTTTGTAGATCTTCATGAGAATAAATTAGAAGGCAAATTTGTCTTTCTGTCATTCTATTTTTCTGACAACTAGCCTGAATCTTTGTCCATGTCCTTAGACTGATGATGAGCTGTGAGTCACACAAAGTTAAGACCCTTAAAAAATAGTTTACAAAGACAAGACAATCCTTATTTCTCTCGGATACTCTTGGGTTTACATTCCAGCCTCACTGCTGTCTCAAGTTTCATGTTCTACTTTGAGCTAATCAATTAAAAGGGTCTGGCCTCAAAACAAGATAACATATACTTAGCTTATACATAGCACTTGAGTGTCTGAAATGTACTCGAAGATCTACAAATGAGAGAAAAGCAGTTTCACAAGTACGAATTAGATTTTACTTAATAGACATTCAGTTTATGAAGTAAAGAACCAGGTTGCTGGAGAGCCTGAATTACTGAAAGAAAAAAACCCAAAACTGACAATATTTTTGTCTGCCTGTCTTTATTCTGAGGCCTTAAGTCTTTTTTATTTGCCATGTGCTTCTCTATGCTAAGCAAACATCAATCCAGAAAAGACAGCAATGTTTAACTGTTAAATTGATGTTGGTCCTTGGTTTAGCCATTAGATTAATGCTGTACAGGGACCTGGTATTTTCATCTCTAGAGGCAAATGATTTTCTACAGAAGGATTGCTTTTCACTAAACCAGGCCCAACAGCTACTTTTAAATAAGGTATACAGTATGAAACACCACAGCAAATGATTTGGCTTTCAGTAATTTTTAACATTTACACATTTCTGCTGCTTTTTGGTAAGCTGGGGCTTTTTTTTCAGAATCAAGTGAGCTTTTTAAATTTGTTTCTTACTGTTACCATCAATAGAGAAATGACTATCTTGACTACGTATTTGAAACTGAGAACCGCTGCAAAAAGCTTACCAGCATGCTGCTGCTGACCACCTCATTAAAATTCTGGTAGCAGGTTCAGCCGGATGTCAGCCAGCACCAAAGGCATAACTCATTCATCAGACTGCATCCTACAACGGTTATAAGAAGTGAAAACCTAATGTAAATGTCTGGAAATATAGAAAGAGAGTGAAAAAGTGTCTGTTTTCTTATTCTGGAGACATTGACATGGTAAGTGTGGTAGGATGATTATGCCTGCCATTGACAGATGAGTTATACCCTGAAAATCTCCATGAATTCCACCTCTGCTTCTCAAGCTTTGGGAGCAAACCAGTCACCTGCCTGTTTAAATAAATATAAAGGCTTGAGGATCCGGTTGAGCTCATGTCGTCTTGGTTTCGTCGGAGCAGGGAAAGGAGAACCCACACCTTTATGATGCCCCAGCTCAATGTTTCATTTCTTTATACATTCTTCCATCAAGTCTTTCCACTCATTCTTCCACCACAAACAATTGTTTTAGCATCAGGGAATCTACTGAAGCTAAGTCAGACTTTAAACTTTACCTGAGGAAAAAAGGCACACTCTACTCAGCCAGGTGAACAAATCGTCTAAAGTGACCAATACTAGCAGCTAGTAAAAGAACATTACCTTCTCTCTAACAAGGCTGATGTAAAAATATTTTCTGCTAAAAGGACATATTTAGGTAAAGACGAGACTCAAGACATTCTCTTACTTATCACAGTGTCTTGACTAACCCTTGTGGGGGAAAAGCCTCATCCCTTGACTCTTTCTACATCTGTCTCACTTTCTGTGAGTCTTTAAGCTCCTATCTATAGCATCACACCTTCCCTTAGAAAGTCAGCACAAGACTAAACTCTCTCTTTCTCAGTGAGGTGGGATGAAGTTAGACAGTATTGGCTGGTACTGTTTGTATGCTTGAATAATAGAGGTGTTTTCTACCCCTCTGAAATATATTTTATAGCTGAGAACTGCCCTGAAGCTTGGGCATAGAAGCAGAAGTTTGACTTCAGAATCTTCAAATTCTATCAGAGACAAGGAGGATTCATATCATAGCACCAGTGAGGTATTGTTTCTACAAGGTTTTCACAGGACTCCCTGCCTGGCTGGCAGCTTTGTTATTTCAGGAGAACACAGCTTTGATTCTTGTGCACAAGTGACTAGTACCAGACCGTGGAGCTCCCACACTCTCAAAATGCTGCTCAGCAGAGTCAATGGAAATTCACTGCTGCAAATCAATGCAATTTGGCCTGAGGGAATTGGGTAACGTGCTGGCATATCTTGCCTTTTGAGGTAATTAAAAATCACACTTCTGAGAATCCATTAATGACACAACAGAGATCCCAAAGGACAGAAATCATTATGTGTATGAATCATGCTCCATCATCCTCAGTTTTAGCTATCATTAATAAGACTTGGATTTTCAGAAGATTCAGTCCACAGTGTGAATCTCTTTAGTCATGATCTGCTTCCTGATTGTGTCCCAAGGAAGGACTTTCATGCAGTGAACCAAACACTGAGCAAGTTGTCAAGTGATTGATTATTTTTTACCTTGAGAGGAAGCCAAAGACTGCTTTGATTTACATTTTCTTGACACAAATTGGCTTCTTTCTGCTTTTAGTTTTCTAGGAAAAGATGCTTACAGTAAGAATCCTTATAATATGCTGCACACATACAGTTAGAGAGTAAATTAAAAGGAGATTAAAGGAGGAAATATTTTAAAATCTGGTGGAGGAAAAAAAAAAAAGAAAAAGAAAAAGAGAAGGGAAAAAAGCCATCAGCTTTAATAAACCGGATCTGGTTCTGAAAAAAATTATAAAGGCTAAGTCAGCAATTAGGAGAATAGCTCATGATCAGAATCCAAAAGTCTGTTCTGCACACTTAGGCAAGATGATTGTGCTCAGCTTAAACATTTAGAGGTAAATAATGAGCTGATGAAATAGTGCTTGTGTCAGGAGGAAAGCAACACCTGTGTTGACTATTTGTAGTGTTTTCCTTCTTTCCTTGTCCCTCCTCAAAGAACCTTACATACATTAGACAGAAAACTAAAGTATGCATGCTTGTTATGGTTTATTTAATAGTTTTGTGAGCTTCAGTGGAAATTTGGACAGGGTTATGGAACAGAAATCCACTTAAGTTACTATGTACATAGAAACCACATTTGGCTCAGGAAGACCCTAAACTGTAAATGTTGGGAGACCAGGTGAGTATGAATGATAATATATATGCTTAGATTGTTCTTATATTCTTCCCTAGACAACCCCTTTGGCCATTACCATCAAACAAACTTCTGAATAGATGGATTTCTGTCCTGATCTAGTAGCACTGATCTGGAATAACACTGAACTCAGATTGACTTTATTAATAAAACTGTGAACAACTGTGAATGTCTCATTATTGGCAGTGACAGGCAGCCTATACGAGGTCTGTTGAAAGCTATCGGCTCACTTCAGCTCCCTTTGAAAGTTGTTTTTCACCTCACTATTCAGTCAGGTGATATCTGAACATGGCAGAAAAAAACTCTTCCAGGAACATAGAACAAGAAAATTAGTGCCTTGAACCAGCATAGACTTAATAATAATCTTTAAATCCAAATGCAGAAATATAACTTGAAAAGATTTTTAAGTAAGCATGCAGCCTATAACGCAATAAACCCAGTCTGATGTAGCTTCAGTCAAGCTGTGTCAGAGGCTTTTGCATTTGTAGTCAGTCCAAAGGAAACCTCTCAACACATGTAAATCATTTGGATTTATTTTCTTGGCAGTTGCAGCCTACTGTGTCAGATATCACTACAAGGAAGAGGACATTATTATTTTTTATCATCATTATTATTGCATTTAGTTAGCCTGAAAAGATACTCACATTTGTTCATGTTTATGTCTGTAGATCATGTGCTTGATGACAAATACAATGTCGGTTTTATAAGCCTGATCCAAGGGTCAAAGTGGGCTGCAACATTTCTGGAAACTGATCATTTCACTTCATCTACACTGATTTTCCTCATCTTATTCTGAGTATATGGGCCCAGTGGTTAATAATCGGGATCCATGGTTGTTTAATTGCGGCTGTGAATGATGTGTGATGTGAAGCAGGAAAGTTCAGTTTGCAGTGCAAGCATTACCTTCACCTGGCAGCACTATGACAAACAAAACTGGAGCTGATCACCTTAGCAGTGAAACCAAGAGTTTAATGGATGGTAAAGATGCCCTTTCTGCCCTCACCATGGTCCATGAGGCTCACTGAAGAGAAGTCATGCTCACAGAGCTGCTGCTAGTCCATTCCTTGTTCTGAGAACATGCAGGGAATTTCTGTCTCCAGACTTTGCCAACTTCACTAAAATTTGTGACTGAGGTAAACAAACCCATGCTGTAGTGTGTTGCCCAGGCATACAGACTGAATGAGTTACACCTGTTAGGGAATGTGGACAGAGACTGTGCAACTGTGATCATGGATTGGGCCTTTTAGGTGTATTCAGATGGCAGCAGTCTCAGTCAAAATGAAACAGGAACTGACCAGAGAAAGTGATTTATTATTTTGATGACTTGAGAACTCACAATATAAATCCAAACAGCCAGTACAGTAAGTCACCATCTTATCAGTATAATAAATCCAGAACAATTCAGATATCAGAGTTTACAGGGGAAACTTATTAGCCATTTCTATGCAATAGATATATCAGTGTCAAAAAAGTGACAGCTATAAAGAGTCAGCATTTGTCTTGAATAGTAACAATACTGCCTAAGCTAAGCACAGCACAGATCAGTCCTACAGTAGGACTTGACCTCGTGTTGCCACGCAGGAGTACCACATAGGCCTTGATATGGTCTCACTTCTGCACAAGCAGTGAACAGAAGTGCATACTGATGAATTTTAGGATCAGCATGCAGGGGTTATTTTTTGCCATGGGGAGGATGCACACAAATACAGAACTCTCTTATGAACAGAGAATGGCATTTAGAATAAAGCTCAAAAGATTTACTTCAATATGAGTCTTAATATATTCTCCCAAAGTAAACCAAGATGCATTCTCCTCAGAATCAATAAATACAGAATAGGGATTTAGTACCTCTTATGTAAGCCTCAGCCCATGTCTCCTTTAACGAAGTAAAATAAAGTGCAGATGTAATGTGAGTAGAATTTTCTTAGCACATTTTGAATTTGGATTTCTTCACTGGGGTTAGTATCTTCCTTGGCTTTCTACTCAAAACTTAATAACTACAGTTAAGCACGTTCTTCAGTCAGGGATCTAAGCTGGACCAGAATATTGAAGAGCCATCAAGCATACAAATATTATGTTTAAAAAGCATTACATTTACTATAGCTCGGGGGTCACAGCTGTGTTCTGCTGCCCTCTCCTGTCACTTGCATATCATTGCAACAGTATAGGCGGCTAAATACAGGATTATGAAAATTCACATCCAAACGCTTAACAGTAAACCACACCTCTAAAATGTTTGTGGGGCTGTGCAGCTTGTTTCAAAAGACCCTTTGAAATCTCCCCTTCCTCACTGCTATATTGCTTTGTATAGCAGAATAAATTAAGCTATAGCTCTGTGTATGGCTCTATGCTACTGTATTTTGAAAAAAGAGGGTTCAGATTATAAATTCTGTGAGATACTTCAGGATGAAAGATTCTACATAAAATCTTGAATCCATAAAAACAAGAGGAACTTCTCCTGATGACTCCAAGGAGTTCAAGGTTTTATTTTCTGGCACCGAGGGGTGATGTCTACCAGCAACAGGACCTCACTTGAAATAACTTCTTGGCAAGTGATTTTAGTTTGCTTAACTTTGTCCATGCTGGATTACAGTCTGGCCAGTTAAATGTCTCCAGTTTACATGAGCAAGTAAACTCAGATTATTCAAGCTTACTAAATCTGGTGCACTGCTCCAGAAGCATAGTAGGAAATGACTCAGTGTTTCTACTGGAATTCAGATTTTGGATACCAGAAGGTCCATGCTCGGACCATTGAATCAAATTGACTAGTACAACTATTTCCCAGGCAAAATTTGGATAAGAAAATTCCTTCCCTCATCTTAAAAATTGTTTTTGAATTTTTATTAAAGATGTTGAAATAGAAAATATCTAAATTACTGCATGGAACACAACACATTCATGAAAATAATTTCAGTTTGCATAGAGTGGGTCATTTATCTTTAATGCAATTCTGTGGAAAACATACACACTTTAGAGCCACAAAGTTAATCCATTGAAAGTCTTACTGTGTAGAATTCCTCATCCTGAAAGAGGACCACAATAATGAAGACTATGTTTAATGAAAGAGCACATGAATAATGAACTCAGCAAGGCTAACAGAAACAAAGAAAGAACAGAATTTAAGAAGCTTTTATTTTTTCTTAATCCTGCAAAGAGATCCCAGAACAATAAAGACCAAAAACATGTTTAAGAAATGAAATGGGGGTTTACAGAGTTACAAAGTGCGAGATCACCTTTGCCTCCTCATGTTTTTCTAGACACTGATTTATTCTGTCTATAAGTAACCTTCCTCTCTGTATTTTACATTTCAGTTTCTGAATTTTCTTAGTGCTCTTCCACTATGGAATAGAGACGACTTAGTGATTTGCTTGGTTTTCTCAGATAGCTGCATCTGCTGTATGTTATGAAACTCCACCACAGTTTGTGAAATAGGTGTTTTTACATCTGAAGTTAATAATTCTTTCTCCCTGCATGTGCAGAAGTCTGTAGTGTCTACATGATGTAGCTCTTTAGAGGTGAATCTCTCAGGATAACTTTTGGTACCAAAAGATAAATTTTGGTCCCACTTGCACTGTGGAAAAATCCACGATTTTCCTTGAGTTCAGTGGAATTGCTCTGGTCTTGTTTCTACCTACCAAGATATCTGTACAGAAAAATAGGAAACCATTCCCTTGCTCTGTCTTAATTCTCATTGTAGAAAGTAGTTAAGGGATAGCTGCCTTTTGGGATCAATGTGATTAGATGGTTCAAGGAAACAGCAGTGTCAGGACCTATCATCTGTCCCCAAGTCTGAATGCACTGGATTTTCCTTTAATTCTTTTTGTATTCATGATTTGTATCGTTTGAAATAAACACTACCATTTATTCTGATTGAACTTAGCATGTTATTAAACAGATATTCTTTTGAGTTTCTACTGATTATTACCAGTTTAAGTGAGAGAGGTGGGTCAATTTCTTAAACGGTGATATCTGAATTTTTGGCAGAATGAGGAAATCTGTCTTTCTTTCTTCCGTGGACTGAAATCAGAATTGAGTGTGGTGAAGACAATCGAAATACTTCAATATGACAGCAGTAAGACATGAGAATTAAGTTTGTAATATTTCCACAGTTTCTGGGGTGAGTCTGAACAGCACCTGGAGGGGCACATCGTGATGGACAGTTTTGTCATGGAAGTTTTCCTTTCCTACACAAGAAAGTCTTACCAGTTATACCAGCACAGTTACACTGGTGTTAGTAACGTGATCTAACTCGTTATGCCATTATTACGATACTACTGAACTAATTACCCAGTGGCACAAGAATCCTAGGTACGACCTGTGCCAAATCTTGAAAACACCACTAGATGGAGATGTTTTCTCACGTTGTCCTCATTCCCTGGCTCGCTCTGATGTGCTGAAATTTATTATAAGTATTTTCATTTTTGATGAATGCACCTTAAGAAAGGAAAATGAGTTCAAGTAACTTTCATATATAAGCAAGCCTCATGTGGTTGAAATGTTTGCACATGACAATAAAGGTAAGAATTAATGAAGTCTAATATGTAGGTGTTTAGACTGAAAGGTATGAATAGATGTACAAACAGGCAGAAAATATTGGAAGAATACCTGGGGCCTCCATACTTTTGTTTAATAAAATGGATTATTACTTATTTAACCTGTTTCTTCTAAACCAATTAACATAAATGTATATCCCAGACAACTCTGGCAGGGCCTTTTTATGCCAATAATGAGAAATAAGGATGTGTATTTAACCCCACTTGGAGAAATCTTTTGCAAAATGTTGATGACTCAGAAGTAAACTGGAAGCATAGACAGAGAATCTGTTTGAATACGTACCAAAAAAGGGCTTACTCAGTAACAGACATAAAAAGTAGTATTTTCCAGTGTAGTTCAATGATTTAGAAGACTACTTTCACTAGCATTCAATAAGCTAGAAACTCTAATTACTGAAGGGCTTTAGTTAACTCTACTTTTTGAAATACCCTCATTCTCATAGTGATTTTTTCTTATATATTCTATTATATTAAAAGCTCTGAGAAAACTGAAAAAAAAAAAACAGAAACAAGAACTATACATTTGCTCATTTGTAATTTCTCTGAATTCAGTTAAATACTAAGCTACTAAAGAACTTACTTGTAATATGTTGTCCTAAATCAAGGATTCCTGCTGAGTCAGAAGGCACACAGTTTATAAATCAGACCCTAAACATGGGTAAGTAAATCTGGACAATATATAAAAACTCTGGAGTTAGCACATTTGAAACAGAAGCTTTAAAAGTAAACCTTTATAAATCTACTCCTTAAATCAAAGAGAAAACAATGATTTTTCTTGTCTTATAGACCAGACTCCCCAAGCAACTTGTGCAGATAAAGGCTCTGTTTTTAATACAGGTTGATGTATTTATGTATGGAGAAACTACAGACCAAAGTTAAGCAAGAAACATAAAAACTCTAAGTACCAATCCAGAAACATTTTGACACCAAATAGTTTAACAGTTGGATAATTCAGAAGAATGTTTGGACAAACACAAGGTAGGGAATGACCACACAGCAAATGACAGTCAGCAAGGTGGCTTTCATCTGCTATAAATTATGCACAATTTAATTAGAGAAAAGTCATTAGGCCTAAAGTGATCATTTGCTACCTGTTTATACAATGTAGCTTTTTAAACGCTTATTAAACTTTCATCATCAAGGACTACACATTCATCCCTTGTTGGGAAACTTGTTTGTAAGTATTTAAAAGTATACATTTGGACTGTGAGTTAAGCTCCATCTTCAGAGTCTGGTATGGCTTTTATTTCATTACAGTTCAGGCAGCATTTCAGGGAAAGTGCTGGCAAATGGGGTGTTAGTGTTCAGACGGAACATAAAAGTGAACATTTTACACATAAGCATAACATTACTTTGTAAATTATTTTCTTCTCCAATTTTAATAATCTTTTTGAAACTCTCAGTTCCTCAAGGCCAGAAATTTCTTCTTAAAGCAGCCAGATTTCCACCCATTATTACAGTCAATATCTAATCAGGATATTTGCACAGTGAATAAGGAGGGATTATGTTAAAATGATGTAGCTACTAATCAGTAACAAGGAAAAACATATTATTTTAAAAGATCTAACAGAAAAATATCCTGCGATATTTCTTTATATTTTACAGTGAGGAGCTGGACAAAAATACTTCTTTTTAATTTGGATTTCACTTTCAGGATTGACTGTCATTCTAGAAGCCACACTATTTGTAACAATTGTATGTGTATATATATATCTATGTGCATACATGTGTATATATATATTTATATATAGCTGGCTATACTAGGCCATACATTAATAGACCAATCTGTTGAAACACACAAACTTTTCAATTCTATTTATGTTACGCATCAAACTTTATCTTCAGTGTGAATTACAGCCTTTCTGCAATTTCCAGATGTAACTTCTTTCTTTCAAAACTAGTGATGAACCAGGTCTAAGTTTCATTTAAAACTGCATGTTCATCAAGGACCTGCCAAGGCTGTTGTGCTTGTCAGAGGCCAGGCACATAATGGAGCCCAGAAGGAACAATATGATACCGGAGGACAGACTCATTTGAGCGTATCTGGCTGCTGCATGAACTTCCAGAAAAGATTAATTGAATCTGGAATCTGACTGTCTCTTGAAAAAAAATCCTGCAAACTCTTCCTCTTTGATAACAATTTTGCTATAAACGATGCTATGTGCATAATATAAATCACATCTCCGCTACAATTTTTTTTTTTTTTAAATCCCATTCCAACAGAGAATTCTAGTAAGGGAGAAGAGCAAGTGTCCAAGAAATCCTTTAGAGGCTTTGCTGTTACCCTGTTTTATATGAAAGTTTCTGAGTAGAGGGTAGACATCCATATATTAGAAACTATTTTCTCTATGTGCACAAGCAGGCATATGTGCACATATACAAAGGTTTATGTGAGTCAGAATTTAAGCTGTGTATTTGAATTTATGTAGAATAATTTGATATGTGGGTTGCATTTGAAGGCATTTCAGACAAAAGTGAATGTATGTATTAAATCATTAAGTGGTTTGATACTGTAGACATTTACTTAATTATCCCTAAACTGAAGCACGTGAAATATAGATTTTGGCATAAACTATAAAACATGAAACTGCACTTTTAAAATGTAAAAACAGAAATAGAGAAATTATATCTTTTTTTCCTGAGGAATTGTTATTTTTAGCCTCTGCCAAAGAACTGTATATCCTATATTGAAATGATCAGCATGAGACTCCTGAACTGGAAGAGAATTCCAGCTCACTGCTCCTGTTTGGACATCAGGTCACAAAATTTTGGCTGATTATTTCAAATTGTTGATTTATTCAGCAGATCAGGAGATGTTGAGCTAGCCAGCTGATACCAAGATTGTGTCAAACCTCTTACAGAGAAAGGAAAAGACAGTTCTAAATATTGATTTAAAGTATTCCAAAGAAAGTGCTTTGGCACAAAGGTATGACAGAAAACTAGCAAAATCAGATGAGTAAGTTTTTCTTATTATGATCTTATCAGGATATTGAGAATTCTGTATGACACCAAATATTTGTGTCCATTTTAGTGAAATTGCATGTGCTTCTGTCTTGTTACTTCACTTGTAGCTGATGTACCCACACTAGGTAACCTAAACGGGGCCATCTCGCCCATTGGCATGCAATAAATCAAAACAGCTAAGTATTAAATGTTTCCTCCACAGTACAGGTGATTTTACTATTCCTATAATTTATTCCTTTTTCCTTACATTTATTATATATACATTGTTTTGTGTTGTTTCTTTGGACCATGGGCCATGTTTTCTCATGTCCTTAAAATTATGCATAGCACAGTATAGCCCAGGTCTTACAGAAGACTTTGGGCCCCTTCTTCATACAAATAATACTGATCAATTAATTGTTTACGATACAAGATTATTAGATTGTAAATTGGCTTTTGATGTCTGCATCTTCTTGTGCAATTTTTCCTATGTAATACGATATATAGTTATTGTCACAGCTATGTAAGAAGTCTCTCTTTTTGTACTTGTTCTGAGTGAATACAAAACCAGACAAATTTTAATCTTTGAGTAAAGAAACATTGGCAACCCCTGAGAAATATAAAGAAAACATCCTTTAAATCAGAACCTGAGCCTATGTCATTGAATGATTTATGGCAAAGGGAATTCATTTCTGGAAGATATGAACTCATTCAAATTTTCTAAGTTTCTACCATCCCACTGGAACTGACCTATTAATGTTCCTGATCCTATGAAGTCCTTGGGAGCAGTCTCCAGAGGGAGTCTGAATGACTCTTCTCTCACCTAGGTCAAGCCCTCCTCTTCAACTGTACTGGCTAAACCATTATGCATCACAAAAAAAAATGGTGCATGAGGGGTGGAAAGACAAAATCAAGCTGAAGCAGAGAATTGTATAGAAACTTCATATCATGCTGGTGAATAAAAGGTCTATCCACAGTTTGGAGAAGTGTACATGATGTGTCTGCCGCATCTTCCTTATCAAAAACCTTTTGTGTGTTCTCCATTATTAACAGGATCCAAACTGTTCTTTGCAGATGTTGTCCCTTTGAACATATGAGAAAAATTACCTTTCAACAAGACTTTATGTCTCCAGACTGGTATTTAAGGCCCATGCTTCTAGTGGAGCTGAACTACAAAGGACTTTTTTTTTGTCTGAAATTGGTTTCGGACCTGCCTTAGAAACAAATTAATGCCAAAATGGGTTGGTCCACATAAAAATAGTGTGTTATTATGTCATCTCATAATAAGATGACAACCTATGAAGAGCTATATCAATGGCTTTCTGAGGAAAAGAAAGGTTCTGCTGAAATGGTTAATTCATTTTCTGCTTAGGGTGAATAAGAATTTGAAAGAAGGGATTCTTCTCATACAAGTTTGAAGTTCACAATCTGGTCTGAGATTTAAAGGGACCCCTTCCTCTCATCAGCCTTAAAAAGCAGCTGTGAAGTCCCAAATCCAACATGAAGGCAAAGAAAAGACATGAAAAGATGAAGAGGGGGAAACAAGAACAGCATAAATCCAGCTAGAATTGCAATGTACCAGAGATCTCATGTAAACATTGCTGACATTAAATTTTCACTTGTGTTATATTATAGACTGAAATGGACTTAGCAGGTATGTCAGGCAGCCAGATTTCTGAGTGTTTATCTGAGATGAATATTCAAACATTTTGGGATCCACCCTTCATCACCTAATATTCAAAATGTGTTGGATGCTATTGCAACCAGACAAATATATATTGTACCACTGAACACAAATGCAGCTGAAATTAGACTCAGGTATTTCTCCTTAGTTAATTTATCTTTATGAAGAACAATCTGTTTTAATGGAAATCAGTGGAAAAAAATCACCCATATACACAGGTCAGGCCCTTCTAATAATTTTTAGCAGCTGAAAGAGAATACAGAGTATACAAGTCCTACCAGTTTTAGAATCTAAGATTCAGTACAATATAATATATCAGAAAAAGATGCAAAAAATACTTGATATGCAAAAATTTTCCCTTTCTCTTCACCATGAAGAGAAGCTGCCTAGAATAAGTAGAGGAGTTCATAAGACATTCAGGTTGCTAAAAGTTCCTCAAAGAATGCTCATAACAGCCAAAGGGAAAGTAATCAGCAAAGCTCCCAACAGGAGACTGGCACAGTGATGATGGCAAATGCAGCTGAAACAATTTTATCATGAGTCAGTCCCCTTCAAAATGTTCTATTCCAAGGTGAAGTTTTTCCCTCAAAACTTGCTTCAACAGACAAGGATGTTTTTAATGAATGCACCTATGTTATCAGTTGTATCTGACATTGATATGGTACCAGACATCACAATATTGAGATGTGACAGCTTAACAGGCATAAAAATGTGGACTTCTTCATGATTCTGATTTTCATGATTGCTTATCCAGACATGTGCAGTGGGGAAGAATGGAAGATGATTCTATAGACTGTAGACTGTAACTTACATGGGAGCTAGAGTGATGTGGTGGTGGTGATGGTGATTTCATGCTGGACTTTATAGGCAGCCATCTTCTTTGGTGGGTCTTCTGACAAAATTTGATAGATCTGATTTCTGTGGGCCATGTTCTTGCCAAATTTAGATATCAGGGCTACAGAAGAAGAGCTATGGAAGAGTAGGAATTCAGTAGGAAGCCAGGGTAGGACAGTGCAGACAGTGACTTGCTTATTATTTCAGAAACTAAAGTGGGTGCTTTGAGAGTCTGAACATGGTCTTATAACTTTTGGTGTGTTTTGTTATCTTGGGGTCAAGAACAACAGTCTAAAGTTGTTTCAATTTATTAATGATGCTAAGGACATTGACTTGAACTGGACAGGATATAGGATGAGAAAACATGGGAGGACAAAATGCATCAGAGTGATGCATATACTACATAGTATATATATGCTTTTTAATAGTGATGAAGAAATCTCAGAAGATTTGGATAAACATCACTAGAAAGTTTGGATTGTTATCCTGATCTTATCTGAATCTTAAAACCAAGCTGGAGATTTCACAAGAATGGGCTTTCTCACAGTATTTTGGAAAGTTCCAGACAGATCGTAAATACTCATGGTATTTCAACAATTCTAGTTACAGCCCAGGCTTTAGCCTGGTAATGTAGAGAGGCACAACATGAAAATTAAGGGGAGGTGGGGGAAGAAAAGTTAACCTTTTAAATATTAGGAATCCTAACATATCTGACTAAGGGAAGCAGTGGCTGAAGAGTCCATTCCAAGGATAAACATAGTTAATGAAAGAGGAGTTATTTAGTGGAGTAATAATAAAAAAAAAAAAAAAAAACAAAAACAAACCACCCAAAGTAAAAAAAGACTAGGTTAGGAAAAGCAAAATTTAAGAGAAAGATGAGTGAAAGGAAAAGAACTTCCTGATAACATTTTGTGTTTAGTTGAAGAGTTGTGTCCCAAAGGAAATAGCAAAGGTCTTATAAATTAGGACTTTCAGGCCATAAACCCAAATCCTTTGAAGTTAACAAGGATCCCATGATATGTAAATACAATACATACTGGTTACTGAGCATAATCAGTGTTGCTTAGTACTATAGAGACTAGACAGATGGCTTCCTTTAGAACAGACATATTTATATTACATATTTCTTCCAAAACTTTTAGCAACAAAAGGTATGGTTCTAATGGTTTCTATTCTAACCCCTTGCCTGGAGTCACTGACAGCTCTTTTGAGCTGAAAGTTACTGTGTTGATTTCTAGTCAAATATGGTTACTTAGTTAAAAGATGCTAGTTAGAAACTGCTTAACATCAGAGCACAAAAAGGTGGAAAGAGCGTTTTCCCAAACGTTTAATGCAGAATGACTTGAACAATCTGCAGGACCAGTGATTTTGATGCTTTCAGTTTAAAACCCCTGAAATACTGTGGCTTTGACCTCTGCTCTGATCTGTGATTTGTGAGCCCTCTAATCCCATGGAGTTGAAGAAGAGCCTAGCAGGATTTACATTGCAGTCCAGTAGATCTCAGACCAAGATTTGCCAACACAAACAGATGCAATAGTTAGCATTAAAACTGTGTAGATGTCTGTAAATATTACAGCAAACACATGCTTTTGATGACCCTTAGAAAAGCTAATTTCTTATCAGTTAACTGTGTGAAAGACACCGCACAGTTTCAGTAGTTTATTTCCTTCACCCTTTCAAAGCTCCTGTAGGTGAGTAATAGCTCAATAGCATGTGTGTGTGCTATCCAAGGATATTCATTCAGTCAAAGGCATAGCTGACTGGCAGTGATTTACTGTTCTTGTTTCTTCATCACGCAACTCAACTCTATCTCATTGTAAGTCAAATGAATCGCTTATGGTGTGTTCTACAGATGAATCAGCACTAGTGATCTTACAGCTGGTTTGTATTTGACATACAGGTACAGCATGTTTGCATGTAATTGCTAGCTAGCCAGCCAACAATGTATTTTTGGCGGGATCCTCAGGCAGATGTTTTACAGTCAGATAGTGGTCTTCATAAATTTAGCTGTCCACATTGCCTTCCAGGTCATTCTTACCTGCCATGTATAACTATGAGGGGCAGAGATATACTTGAGATATTATACCTACTATGACTATGTTCATATGAAAAAAAAAATAACAACCAAAGAAGCTGTATTCAAAAAGGCTCTGTGTCTTGTATTGTGCCACTGCTGGAACTGTAACACTCAAAAGATACTGTAGGTGGTGGCTAATGAACATAGAAATAAGTGTTTTCCTTTAAAACATTCATTCTATTCTCAAGTAAAGATCTCCTTGCACACTAAGTAAAACCTCTCTTTAAAAAAAGGCATCTTCTCAATGAATCTGATGATAATCAGATTTCTCAGTAAGAATACATAGTGAAGAAAATGGGATAGCTTAGACTAACAAGGGCCTGGATACATTAAACTGTAAATTTTATACTGTCGTAGAGTTGTACAAATATACTCTCTCTTATACTTCTAGAATGATCTTCAAGTGACCTCAGAGAGGGAACCTAGTGTAAACCAGAAACAGGTTTTATCTTACGTATCTTTAAATGTCTAAAAGCAATACATCTACTCTAGATATCTAGTTCCTTTCTATAATCAACAGACACAATTTTCAGAGTGAGATGCTCCCCATCTATATCAGATATTTCCTTCAGAAAAGATCAAAATATACAGAGATGCCTATATCTCTTTATTCACATATATAATTTAGTTAGGAGATGAGCTTAGAGAAAGCACCTAATTTTTCAAGCATCTAAGGTTGCCCATAAAGTGTCTTCAGACACAGTGCCTAACTCAGCAAGTGTAGAGCAAGGATGTCAGAGAGCATCAGTCTGTTAAGCTTCATGTAACCATCAGGCTTGCTTTGCCTTTTAGTTACTGTAGATTTTTTCACTGACTTCAAATAATGGCATTGCTGTAGCACAGAGTGGAGTCACAGACCAATAAATATAAATCAAACTCCTACTGTTAGTTCAGAACCAAAGATATATAGAGTTTTTTTCCCAATATATATTCTCTTTCAAACAACTTCTTTCCATTCTTGATTTTGCAATACTTATAGAATAACAAGGATCAGACCTTTATGACTGGAGTGGTTTCTTCAGAAGACACTCAAGCAGAGAAAATCTTAAGATCTGCCACAATAAATCCTCATGCTTCTGTTGTTCCTGTCCTCCCCAAGTAATTGATTTTCCCTGAAGTTGAAATGGGATAACTGGTGCAGAGCATGTTTCCACTTTGTCTCATACAAGAGTTTTGTTAGCATCAAAGGTCAGCAGGACGGAAACATGCAGTTTCTGTCCTATATTTCCCATCATGCTTCAGATCACTACTAGTATTTGCAAGCATGAATCCTTTGTTCAGAGTTAAAGTAAACCCCAAATTGTTGCTCAGTATCTGACGGTAGGTCATTTTACCTTGCTTTTTATTAAACCTTTCAGACAGACTTTTTGTCTCTTTCCTTCTATTAGTTTATTTGGAGATCTGGCAGCAATCTGAAAGACTTCCAAATGCGATGTGATGGACATGTAATCAGCCATTAAAGCAGTGCTTTGCATATCTGTGGTAGCAGGAGCATGACCCTACATTTATTGGCCTGTTTTAGATCATGCATCACTTTGCTGTGCAAAATTTCAGAGAAGTTCAAAATAACTTTTAATTTACGTTGTTTTCTTTTTTTTTTTTTTTTTAAGTGGTCAATTCAACACATGAATTTGGAAAGAAATCTGTTCACCTCCCTAAACTCTAATGCTAATAGACAGGTAAAATCTGAAATATTCTTATTTCATACAGTTATACATTCTCTGCTATACTGTTTTAATTTTTTTTTTTGAACTATTCTCTCCAAGTTTCAGACAAACTACAGACATTTAAAATATGAATACAATACTTTGGTCACCTTTGAATTGCTCTTATATTTTTGAAAGCTTGTGGAGGTATCTTCCAGAGAGACAGAACCAATAACGTTGGTATTTCACAGATGTGGGAAACCACTGAACACTCATATCCTTGATGTCCCCTGTATTAGAATTTCAGACAGGTCTGAAATAATCAGACCCCTATGAAAGTGAAGGATATTTTTCTCTTTTTGCGTGTGAAAAAATTGAATAAATTATTATAGTGAATAAAAAAAAGTTCACAGAAATTACATAACTGGTAGAGAAGCAAATATTGCATTGTTCTTGCAGCTATTTCATAATACTTATAATGGAAAAGTCTTTTTGAAAAACTAGTAGAATTTATTTCAAAAAAATTTTTTTTTTCAAGAGCTCATTTAATCTTCCTATGCCTTTATCCTTTATTTATAAAATGTAAAAATGAGCTGTGAAAAGTATATCTCTACATCCATAAAATATTTTTAAAATGTAAAAATTTGAAATTAAAAATGCTTCCTATCTAATTAATTTGTGTGTCACCTTTATTCATGGTGTAAATTCTTTTCCTTTGTTCATAAGGGAATGGAGCCGTCAGAAATTCTTAATCCTGCAGCACCAATAACTGATACAATGATATAAGTACCAGTACACCTACAGGACTTCCTGGAATGGTACAAACAGTAAAGTTAAGGATTAACTATACAAGTCAGTTTTTACTTGTACTGACAATAAATTTTGGGAATTTGCGGTTCTGCTACTGATACTGTACATTTAATTATATACTACAGTACAGAACACTAATTCCTATAGTAAATGAAACTTCAGAAAAATAACAATAGCCAGTAAGATCCAAAAAGGAAAATCAATTAATCTAAATTATATAGCTGTATAACTACAGCATTTCAGTGGGCAGGCTTTCAGTTTGGAGAGCAAGTCAGATTCTGTTTTCTGAGGATTTGCTTTTATTAGTGCAAGAATACAACTACATCTCAATGCAACTAATGCCAGCCCACCATTTTGACACAATCAAGGTAAGACACATCTGATTTACTACTAAATGGAATGGGAAAGGTTACCAGGCCATTTTTATTTACTTAACAGTCAGTACTTTGTCCTTAATGCCCACTTTTACTCCAGAGTTGCATGTATATTTTAGCTAATCCAAGTAAAAAATTCATAGATTTTAGCACTGAAGACAAGGCCTGAATTATTCTTTGAAAAGCTACATTAAATAGCTAATGAATGCAATTATTTCTTAGCATTGCCTAAGTAAAGTCTCATCAAGAAACAAATGCTGCAAGAGTTTGACTTCACAATCTGACTACAGTTACAGTAGTTTAAACGGAATTCCAGTAGGTCAAAGTTTCCTCCAGTACCTCCGTTTTTTTCATGTTCTAATTTCAACAATATACCTTAAGAGACTTTTTGTTTAACCATCCTCATGGACCAATTCATCTGAAATTTGCTATACTTTGTACGTTTAAAAGCCCCCACATGTCTAAGCTGCAAGAAAAAAATTCTGGACACGTCAATAAAAAGGTAATATAATTCAAAACAGCTGCATATAACATGCCATTATACAAACTGATACTACATTTCACCCCTGTTTTGTGTTATTATACTATGTTAATCTTCAATTCTGACTGTAAATGTTTTATCCCAAGACCAAATGAAGAGTAAAATTAATTGTATTTGAGAATAAAGCTTCTTCTAACTATACTAAAATATCAGAACTGTTGTACTATTGTTTTATAATATACCTATTACTTGCATTCTAAAATACTGTACTAATGTTGAAAGTATGTTACCCAATAAATATTATGATTTTATATTTGCATTTAAATGTGATTATTTATATTCTTTGATGATATATCAGATATAGATCTAGGAAAAAACATTGTCTGTAAATCATTTAAGTCAAATATTTGGTGTTCAAAAGATTGATGTTAGTCATTCATATTATAGCATCTTTCCTAAATTAATAGTTCTTAAAAATTATCTGTCTCTCTGCAATCTGAGCTATGGTTTTTTCAAAGAGTTATGGATTAATTTCTTGACATAAAGAAAGTACTATTTTAACTTTGTGATTTGTCTTTTCCATGATTATTCAACCACAAAATTGTACACCACATGTTCAGGAAAGACCTCTTCATGTTCCCATTCAAATCATCTGCAAAACTACTATTGGCTTTGGTGCTTCAGAATTATAAAGATTTAATCCCAAAATGAACTTCTCTTGAACAAATGAGCTATGGCTTCTGTACTGAAACTAGCTTTTCATAAACCTTTGACTGCACAAGTACTCAAGAGCAGTGAACAAAAAAAGGTCTATCAGACTGAATTTATTTTTCTAATTGATCACATCTCTTACAGAATTAATTTGAATTGTTTCTATAGCTAGTTATTGAATCAAAGCAGGAGATGTCCAATACAATTACAATGTTATGGCTATCCTAAAGTTTTATTACCACATTTTCTGACATCAGTGATAAGGACTCAGAGCTGCAATTTGTTTATGAAGGTAGAATTTCTTTAATTTACTCATTTTACCAGGGCTGGTGGACTGGATTAAGAGGTGGCAGACCTCTCCCTGTGAGCCACAGTGCAGAGTTGGTGAAGGACTTTCAAGAAACTATACTAATTGGAGACAAAGTTATTCTGCTGCTATCTCAATCTCCCTTTTAGACGCTCCTTCTCAGCAGAACCTCTCACAGCCCTGGCGAGCATCACAACAGACATGGTTTAACCATGGGGTCTTCATGGTCATGAGTGCTCTGGTGTAAACCTTGTGTTCCCCGAGCCTTGTGGCTCATGAAGTCTCCTCACAGAGCATCGGGTTTCCTCCTATATCTGGATCCCACATCAGACACAGGGAAAAAGGTGAGATATAGTGCCAGACCTGGATTTTTCCCCCATCTGCATCCCCATCTGCAAGGGATCTTTTTCCCCTGTCTTCTGTCTCTAACCCAACTGCAAATCTCCCTTCATGTGCTGAAACACAGGCATGTGGTCTCAGCATGTGCCAAGCTGTAAACGTTCTTGTGATGCAGGATGGACTTGCAGATGATTTGTATATTATCCCACAGAGGTCTGTGAGCTAAAGGCTCAATATTTTTCTGCTCCCCTCATCTCTACTGATATCAAGGAAATGTTTCTACCTCCGTTGCCCAAGCAAACATGGCAGAACAAGTCTTCATTCTGCTGAATACTTGGTTATATTCCAGGAGAAAGACTATTTGTACTTGGAAGACTATTTGTAACAGACCATCTGTTGATTCTTGTTATAACGTTATAAAAATATAATCTAAATAAATATTTATAAAAAAAACCCAAACAAATAAAAAATAAATAAATAAATAAATAAATAAATAAATAAATAAAAAACCAACACAAAAAACTCAATCCATTTAACTAAATACATAGTGAATTTTCCTCTAAAAGTTGTATTTAATATTTGGAGTGGAAGGATTGTATGCACATCTATATATGTAAAGAACACATAAGGGAAAAGAGTCCAGCAACTTTAAATCATAACACAGACAAACCTTGTACTCAAGTTAATCATCACAAACTGGCACAGAGATACATCCTTTTGTTCTCTGCTCTCACATTCCGAGATGGATCCTGTATGGATTTTGCTCACAAGAAATATTAAAGCAGTAAACTTTTTTTTTTTTTTCCCCTCTACATTCCTACAGACCCATAAATAGGGTGGCAAGTAAAAGAAGTGTATGTCAGAAACGGTCCAGCTGTTCCCCACGCTCATTCCTTTTCCAGCATACTCCTCACCCAATTTTCTTTATTCAAAACACACAATAAAAATACCAGCTAAAGTGAAGAAAATTTCTCATGGAGGTTTATATGCCTTCATCTCACACTCTTCTTGCTGCCACACCCTCAGCAGCCCTTTTCTACTTCATCTGTAAAATTCAAACAATACTGGTGTACAAAAAGTTGCTCTCTTTCAAAAACTACCCATTACCACTGTCAGTGTCTTCTGACACTCATAACCTACCAAAGTCTAGCTTTAAGTGGTCAGTTTTTCTTGCCAATGTTGCTTTCATCTTTTAACTCAGTTAGACCTATGAGGCCTCCAGCCTCTCTTTCCCACACCCTTGATAAGTGTTTTTTATACCAGCCAGCCCCTGTTTTTCTGACTGCCTCCTCCTCTTCCTCTGCATATATCAGCATTTATTCAAAATGAAAGATGTCCAGCAGGAGGACTGCCAGCTGACAAATATCTTTTTCAAATATTTGTACAGAGAAGAGGTTTAACCTAAACTTCTGCATCCTAAAGGTGTTTGTCTTCCTTTTGTACACACTTTTTAAACCTGGGGACTTGTCCCAGTGAGGCACATGAGAATGACTGAAAAGTACTACACTTTCGAATCACCCAGCTCACAAACAGTTTTCTTTTTCACCCTTGGTAAGGCTTAGCATTAGACTCATAAGCTCAGGTCACACATTTGTACAGGGAGAAACTTGTGTTATTATCTACCAACTGGTGGGGGAGAAAGAGGTGGGGGAAAACAGTAAATATGACAAAAAGGCTGGACCTCTTGGTGACAGATTTCTGCACTAGTCTGTTATAGCCTGGTAGCTTGTATAGATCCAGGCAGTTAACGTAGTCTGCCAGACTCTGCTGACCTGGTGCAAATGCTGCTCCTTGCTGCTCTTTCAGGGATTTGCGCTCAGGGAACACATATACATGTATTTACCCTGTGGATTCCTTTCATGAGCCAAGGTTATAAATATTCTCCCCCTTGCTGGAAGCCCAAAGGCCCAGCCTGGAATCAGAGCTGACCAGCATCCAGAGATATGACTCAAAGCATCAGGAGAAGCAGAGACTCCTCAGGCCTGTGTACAGCAGAAATAATGGAGGGTGAGATTTTGTAATTAAAAGTTATTCTTAGAGGACTCAATCAGAGGCAAAGCTATGAGTTGTTCTGTAACAACATGTCCCAGCAACCGTCAAAGCTGTTACAGTTGTCCAAGACGAACACTTTTGCTTCCTTAGCTACACCAGACTGTGGGCAAAGGACAGTATCCACAGTCAGCTTCTGAAGACCTGGATTCACAGTGGTACTTCAGAAGCCACCGGAAGCACTAAGCAGAGTTTAAAATTGGGAATACAGCCTAGGTAATGGCTGTCCCAGGTCTCAGCTGAAGCCTCCATGACAATTCCTGTCCATTGCTGGCCATCACAGAAGTCCACTGAACTGAGACCTCCAGCACAGATTGCATAGCCCTATCTAACAGTTTATGCTGACTCTAAGATTTACAGCTGGCTGTCTAGTTCACACAACTGACCTGAATAAAACAACAGGAAACACACTACTCCCTAAAATGTATCTCCAAAAGAAAAGCAAGGATAGACAGTTTTCATAAACGTTTTCTTCAGTCATGCTTGTCTAGAGGTGCTCCCGTTGCTTGGTCTCTGTCTGTGAACTAGCTCATTGAATGAGCTGGATTTGAAATGTTCCAGAGAAATCCTTGAAGGCCTTTTCCTGGGGACATGAGAGTCAAAGTAAGAAAAACAGTGGACAAATCCCAAATCCTCTGAACCTGCTTCAAGTGGAAGTGATGCTGTCCTCAGACTCCTCTTAAGAGCAAAGGTATCCTTCATGGTTAAGTCATTCTCATAACCTTTACATTCTGGAGTCACGGAGACACCATCACAAGTCTGTCATTCTCCAGCAAGTCAACCCAATCAGCACTTTGCCTATCAATGGATCAGTTTGGTATAAGGCATCCTTAACACTGATCCAGAATGTTAAGACGACCAGAGGGCCTCTTCCTGAACTGAAGAGTGGGGAATGAGGAAGGCTAAGGATAGGTAACTTCAAGCCTACCTGTCTGCCAAAGTAATAGTCTGCCAAAGTAATAGTCATTCAGGGCCGCTTCTGTTTCTTTAGTTAGTCAGGTATTGTATGCATTATGTTACATGATAATTTGAAAAACAGTTCTGTCTTAATGTAGTAGATGAGTGGCAAAGATACAGAATATTTCTATGTTACATGACAGTCTCCCCTCCTCCTCAGGTTTCATATGTGTTATCAATGTTATTAGTGCAGTCCTTGATATTTCACTTTTTCAGAGAGAGACAAATGAAAACTACTACAGGAGCATATTACAGATTTCTCTATATAGTAATCAGGGAAAAAGTGGAAGACTGAGCACACAGCATATGGCATGGTTACATGGGCTACGGTACACAGCTGCAGTGCTCCTTGAGAAAGGGTTGTTAGCAAGACTATCGTGTATGGGGTCATTCTAACCTACATTTTGATGGTGTGCCAAGAGGGTGCTTCAGGAGCCAGATGATCTTGAGTTTGCCACCTCTTTCCTTTGCCATTTGCATTAAACCAAGCTCAGTGTTTCCCCCAGACGCTCAGTGTCCCAGAGTAAGTTAGGCAGGCAGTGAACTTGGCCCACTAATCCTTCGTGGAGGTACTAAAATAGCAGAGACCTGTTTCCTGTGCCAGGTCAATGTTCTCTAGCCCTGAGGCCAGCTGGCACTGTCCTGCCACGGCCACGCTCTTAAACATGCTTTCCAAAGAGAGCGGCTGCATCCAAACTGCCTATGCAGAATTGTTGCTGGGCCAGGTTTAACTCCCACTCTACTTCGAGGAATTGTTCTGGAAAACTTCTAGTTAACCTGCAACAAAATGGTTGTGAAAATTTAACTGTATGGATGAATGATGACCAGGGCCTGTGCTTGTGTCCTTAATTTGCTAAAGTCAACATAAACTGGTGTTGGGAACACAGTCGTGTGTTAATGCCCACTTACTCTCCCAGCACTTCCGTGTAGCAGAGAAATACTATTCAGTCATGTTCTTGATTAGAGTCTGAGGCCAAGATGTTAGGACTGGTGTACACAAACACACTGGTTGAAGGAATAGTCCTTGCTTTGTTTCTTATTATGCTATTTGCTCTCTCACGGGCCTTCTCTCCCTCTTGTTTTGAGCAGAAGCTATTTAAAATTTTTTTTCATACCTATCCTTTCTGTAGTACTACTGAATGGTCAGCCTTTATTCCCACCAATATATTCATGACTTCTCACATCTCATGATTTGTGCAATATCCCAGTAAGCAGCTTAAGGTCACTTCATAATACTGCAAATTTCTCCTGAAACCTATCCTCCACTGACAATGTAAAAAGTTAGTGCTAAATAGGGAAGCAGTATACTGAGATATTTCTTGTCACTGATGCATATTTTCCTTGATCTCCTGAGTGTTGCTTTTGCTTGTTGTCCTATCACTATAATGAACATTTTTTCAAAGAGCAGGGCACTCTTTTTCTTCTACATAGTGCTTATAGTAAGACAAGGTAGACGTCGATGACAAGGCTATTTCAAAACAGTAATGCAATTAACATTAATTTGATCCCATTGTTATGTTGGTTGATTCTCACAAAAAAAGAATAGCTTACAGAATTTACAGTTTAAGCCTTACTTTAAAAATCCCATGTGAAAGGCACAAAAAGAAAAAGGATAAATGAAAGCACACAAAAAGTTAAGAATTAATAGAAGTGCTGAGAGAAAATTCTCTTTCCATTGTTGATTACTCTTATTAATTTGCCTTTTTCTAAGATATTCAAAGTTAAAATAAGAAAACCCACATATATTCCATTCTCTGTGGCTCATTTGTATTTTTCATGTGTATTCAAGAAGTCATTTCTGAATGTATAATTGAAAATATACATTTTTCTCTTAGAGGTTACTGAGAGTTTAACATGGTGTAAAATAGAAAACTCATCTCTAACTCATGTTCTCTTCACATCACTCCACCCTCCCAAAAGAAAAAAAATCAGGATAAAGTGAGTTTAGTTTGACATCTCAGTTGGTTTGTTACTGCGTATGTTAAATTTGGAGAAAAAATGTCGAATTCCCAGGCTTTGATAAAACAGTCATTTATTTTCCTGTCAGATATAATGAAAGTCGAATGAAACAGTCAGTTACAAGCATACAGAGAAGTATACTCTAAACCTCAACATGAACACGCACATCAGAGAGGGTCTGAATAGTAGTAAAGTCGTGTAAAGTTATTGAAAAAAGTGCTTTAATTTACAACAGATTTTTGTTTTCACCAACAGCTGAGGACATATCAATGATTAACTTACAGGCTGGATGTTCTTAGGTCTGAAGAACTTTAAACTTGTTGAAGTATCTGGAAAACATGGAAGATACTACCTGTCCTCTCAATCCCTGAAGGATCTGGAAAACTACACACTGTGGTTGTACTAAAAACATTGAAACTTCCTGAATGAGCTCAAGATCTCACTCTTGACAGTGTAGTCAAGGAAAGAGAGAGCATTTCTGTGTGCATACTGAAGAGCAGAAGAACAAATGTCTTGTCTGAACTTTAGTTTGATGAAAAGGAAAAGACTGTGTGTGGAAAAGCTGCCAATTTACTGTTTCATAATTTTTGTCATAAATATTCAGTATTCAAAATACCAGTAAACTCAATGTAGCGGTGGGTATTAACTGCACTACATAATAATAATGGGACTACTGGAGTTGTTGTAGGAGACTGTGTGCTATCTATGCAACTCATATAATGTAATGACTGTAATTTTAGGCTTTATAGTGGGGTTGTCTCTGTGGTCATATATATCTATACATATATTTATGTGTGCTTTTAAATCTAACATACATGTACATGTACATATGTATGTGTGTAAGTATGGCAGAATCTTCCACCATCTGTTTAAAGCCATTTTGCATAGTCTAAGCAGCATATCTTTAAACATTCAGTGACAGTCAGTGAAGAATTCTCCTGAATCATGGGAAATACCTGCTGCCAGAAAGCAGCAAGGAGGATCTTCACTCTTGCACAAAGGCAACAGCAGGGGTGAGGTAGAGAAGAGAGCATACAATGCAGTAGGTGATTGCTGCTCCTTAACCTCCACACTGTCAAGTGAGATGTTAACCCAGGATTCATAATCTGGATCTGTTCTTGAGCTACTCCCTGTTTGCATCAGGTAGATGATTACCAGTTAAGGCCCCAGCTCAACCTTTCCTTGGACACCTTGGTATCTTTTCACTTGGTGCAATGAAGGCTGTGTTAGAATAATGGAGCAAGACAGTAATTTTTCATACATAGTGGTATGCAGGAATTTAAATGCAAGCATTTAAATACAAGATAATGAACAAATCTAGAATTCAACAACTAATATCTTAATTCTTAATGTTTAAAATAATTTAAAACATTCTTTTTTTCTTGATATTTTTCTTTTTCTTTTTTTTTTTTTTTTTTTTTTTAAACCACTAAGGAAAGCCATCCAACATTTCTGTTTGGATACAACTTCACTATGCTGACTTAATCTTTTCTGTTGGGCCAACATAATCCAAAATGACTTGTGAGAAAGGCTCACAGTATTCCTTAGGCATAGCAATGAAAGCCCCAAGACTTAAGTTGCATAAGATTTCACTGATAATAGCATCTTTGGTATTTGGTAATGAAAAAAAAAAAAAATCTAAGTCATAAATCGTTGACTTTGTCAACATCTAGTACAGCCTGATGATTGCAAGAAAAGATAAAAGCTCTGATAAATGTTTTGTTATTTATAAATGTAGTAGGCATGGTTAGGAGTTCTTTAATTAAAGATTTAGTGCTCTCAGTCCCAGGCCTCTTGCCCTTCTCTCCAGAGATGCAGATGAATCTAAAACCCATATAAAGTCAAATATCCCTGCCTGGTTTTAAATTTAACATAGCAGCCTAGTCAGGCTATTAGTCTTTGTCAGATAGTGGGTTACATCCACGTTTGCTGAGCTTCCAGATAAAACAACAGTATAGTGCTGAAGCCTCCTTAACTACAAAGGTTTAGTTCACATTAACATTGTTATTTTTAGAATTGGGCAAATACTGGAAACAATTACTGCCCTAAATTGCTTATTATAAATAGCAGAGTCTAGTTTCTTTCCAACATAGATAGGAAACCACAAGCAACTGTAAATATCATCATAAAGCACCCTCAGAAAGGGGAAAACTCTTGCACTCTAGCACTGGGACTCGGGGAAGAAGGATTACATTTTGAGTTCTGCCATTTATTCCCTGAATGACTACAGGCAAGTGATTTCACCTTGTTCCCGAGATAAATACAATTTCTCATTAGTAATTACAGTCTGAAGAATCAGGGGATCAGGACTGCAGAGTATCTTGAGACCTCTGGGTCTCACAGCAGAGGTGACTCCTCTGGAGGTGGTGTACCAGGCCTCTGAGCAGTGCTCAGGATTGTTCCCCCACTGCAGGTCAAAACTACTGAGATCTCTCTGATAAAACCTGTAGGTTTCTTTTGGAGGCTCAAAAACTACTGTATTAGACTTCCTATCACTCAGGCACAGATGTTACCAAGAAGTGCTGCAAGCATTCCAGATCCCCTCTGCCGCTCCTGGCAATAAAGAACTTGCTTCAAGAATTTCACCCACAGCACAGTACATGTCCAAATCCTGAGCACCAGTAAGATCTTTGCTGTGACTCCAGCTTTCTATAAACGCAACATGTCAAACACCTTGAAGGCAGTTACTCAGAGTATAGATAGAACAGTTCCTAATTGTCAACCATTGTAGATACCAAAACACCAAACGTGTAGCTCAAGGCATCCCATAGCAAATCCACTTGTAGCTCACAACAGAGACTTGCTATGGAGCTAGTATCCAGTCCTGCCTTTCTAATAGATAGGCCCAGGCATGAGGACCTGGGTGAGAAATGCAAATGCCTGTCTCCACTTCAGTAGCACTTAACTACTGATATAAATTCACAAGCATAAAGCTCCCTGATCCATCATCACATCCACACTGCCAGCAGAAGGCTCCCTCCTTTCCCAACAGATGCTGTATTTCATTTTATCTTGCTTTTAAACAAGTCTTTTCACAAAAGAAATTGCTCCTTTTCACTGTTTCCTCTTACTTTTGTCCTCAGAAAGGGCTGCTGCCACTATGGTGCTCAGAGCACAAGGTCATGACAGTTGCCCTCAAGGACTTCTACGGAAGCTCCCTCGTATTCTTCTTCAAGGGATGACAAGACTCCACAGTTTATAGTAGGAGTCAGAACTGATTTTGGAACTTGTTTAATAGTTGATTCCTCTTTTCAAAAGATGAATTGTCAGCCTCTTCCATACACAGATATTGTCAACCAATGACTGAGCACAGGTACTGCTGGGATGGATAGTCTGGCATGTTCTTGTTTCCTACCCACCATCGTCAAGAGAAAATATTGAAGTTAAAGGCTCTACTGGCAGTATGCAGTCTGAAAATAAAACCTCTCACTTTAGATATCATCATGTAGGATTCATCTGTGAGTATCTACATTTTCATTATAGTCTGTGGAGATTAAGTCAATACAGTGAGTGGAGTTTGGAGAAAAAAATCTCATCTAAAAACAGACACCTGATGTAGACACACACCTATGGCAGGATTCAAAACTCTAAGCAGAAACCTAGTGCCATTTGAGACACCCTAACTTATCCAAGCTATCTGCATAGTGCCAGCAGATATGACATGGTGCCTATAGGAGACCCATATTCTCTTAGAGAAGCAGCTAGAGAATAGGTGCAATACTACATAGTTCCCAAATTAAAGAAATATATACCTATAATAAGATTAAAACCTATGTTTTATACCTACACATAGTATAGCCTATATAAGGAAATATATGTTAATATATTAAGTGAACTTAATCCCATCTCTAAATCTAAGCATCTTAACTTCAAACACCATTCTGTCGAAAGTGCCAGTCCTGCTCTTCAAGCAGAAAGGAGCTTTGATTTCAGTCCAACACAGTTCTGTAGTATTGATCTATTGAGCTATGTGGGAGAAATTCAGGAACTAAGAAATTTGCTCACTATAAATGAAGTGTGCTGCAGATACATCAAAATGTAGAAACTGTCCCAGAAAGATTTTGTGAGGAAGTGCATTGGTTAGAAGGGGATGGGAAGGAGGAAGGTTATTTTTGTTCAATTAGATTACTTGGATAGCTTGCAAAAACTGTTTATGATTAGCAATGAAGCAAAAGGGTAACCATGCCAACATATTAAATGTGCTGTAAATGTGACAAAAATGATCCATCATTGTAGCCAGTAAAAATTATATTTTAATTTCTTAATGTACTTAAAATGGTAGAAAATGAATATGCTAATTTGAAAAATAAAGTGCAAAAGACAAGATAAAGACTAATTCTTGTAAGCTGTCCTCAGCTGTTCCTGAAAGTCCTGTCACCATGCTTGTCACAGATGATGCTGGAATAAACCAGCAAATCTGTGTTTTGATGTTAGCAAAAAAGAGTGCTCTAATGCCTAAGAAAACCTCTGAATTTCTGAAATAATGTTAGTGTTACTGGTCAGAAATCAACCAAGTATGGATAACAGTTCCCAACTGGGCCTTGACTTCAGTTTAATATGATGGTCAACACTATGATCACTCTGATGCCAGGGGTTTTACTCAGGGAAGACAGGACTAAGCCAGTGTGAATTGTTGAGGCAGTTCTGAAATGCTGATCTCCTGCCTGCCATGAGGAGCTGGAGAGCTCTGTCTCCTTCATCACTAACTTTCACTTCTGGGGGCTGCAGCTGTGACTTGTTAACTGTTTGCTAGCAGATTTACATCAGTTCCTCCCCCATCAGGAAGATGTCTCTTCAGATTCTTCCCTAATATAATATCTTGATGGACCCAAGTTTCCCTTTAATTAGAAAATTAGCTAAATCCTTTTTTAAAAAACCTTATACCTAGATTAGGATGTTCATGTCTTGAGTGCCCACAGAATTATTTCTTGCATCAGAACACCTAGGGGCTGATCTCTGTGGTGGCTCATGTCAATACCTGAACTCAGGTTCAGAAGAACAGCCATTTTCTAGCAGTGAGAGTAGAGAAAGAACAAAGAAATCTGCAACTGGCTGTGATTAATTAATTAGCTGGTCCACTGCAATTGAACTAGTGTTGTTTGCTGTAGGACTGTTGGTTATGAATCTTCATTCTGCCATGTGAACATACCCTAGCCAAAGGCAAATGTCAGGAACTGTTTCCACCTCCGACACCTTCATTAAGCCCTGGTACGCTTTTACACAGGTGTCCACGTGTGGTGCTGCACGTCTGGTTGCTGACTTCCTACAGGAATCCAAAACCCATCTCCAGGTAAACCGGGTTACTAGCAGAATCACCTACAGGGTGCTTTTTGATGTGGTTTATCACTTTAGCACAGACAGTGAAATTATCAACAAATAAATTTTTTTTAGGAGTATGATCTGTATACCGAATTTCCCAGCCTTCTTCCCTCTCTCACTGGAACCTCAGAATCTGTGGCTGAAAGACTAAAGATCACCAAGACATCCTATATACTTGTGTGCAGTATTACAAAGGGCGGGGAGCATTTAATCTGATTACAGGTGAGAAATGTATACAGATCTAATAAATGAATGGACATAGGGGCAATACTTTTCAGAAGAGTGCAGTTTTTGAGAACTAAGATCTCCTGCATTAATTTCTGCTTTGAGGGCAATTTAAATTACTATCTGCAACATAAACATGTTTCTACTTTTTTCTAAGACACTGACTCAACACTAGATTTCTAATGACTTAGAAATGAAAAACAGTTTTTAGTTATTGATGCTCTAATCTGTTTTTTTGTTTTTTGTTTTTTTTTTTTAAAAAAAAGGTATTTCAAAAGGTGGAGGAAGATAAAATGAAAGATCAGCTCCAGGGACAGTGATAGCTGTCCCTGAAATATTCAGATGTAATTTTATTCACCTTGGGTCGCATGTGAGCTGCAGTGGGAGTTTAATCTCTTTTTGACTTGACATAAGTATGAAACCAAAACTATGCAGTCACTTTAGGTTCAGTGGTTCAAAATCAGTTTTCCTCTAATAAACTCCCTGAAATTTTAGGAAACTCTGGAGACTTCTGTTCAGGCTCATTCTTAACTTGAACACAGAGGTGGGTTCAACTTCAATTCAATCAATTTATTCAGTGAGTCACATTAGAATCTGACAGTTAAAATTATCCAGATTCATTAACAGAGACAATAACGGTCCGTAATTCAAAGGAGGAGAAAGCAAAATATCTGGCTTTCCAACTGAGCTACATTAAGATCTAATAAACACTGCCAAGAAGGGATCCAGATTACTAATCAAAATAAATCTGAGGATTATTCTGTTCTACAACGTCTTAAAGGAAATAAGTCTCTTCAGTTCCAACTCCACATTAAAGCAGCATTTTGTGCTACAACTCACTACTCTTTAGTTTAACAGGACACCTCCTTAGGGGCCTTCCAAGCTGTAGCCTTCTGGTCAGGGACATTGACAGCTCCTGGCGTTGGTAGAGACTGTTGGTGTGGGTTCCCTTGAAACAGGTCCAGCTGGGGGCATGTGTAATCCCCTGTCTCTCCTCCAGAACATCGTGCCTTGGGCCTCTGTTGAGCAGGATGTTACTTTGTGTTTATATTTAATAACCTCCTCCCTTCCAGCCTCCAAGAAGGGAGGTCTTGGGACTAGCACATTATCCTATAGCTCAGGAGGGTTGGATTTAATTTGCTTGATTCACTACAGGCTTTCTGTTTGACCTGGGGCTAATCATTTTGGACTAAGGCCACAAGAGGATTTAGGTAGAACCCAGATCCTCACCACTCTTGCTTATCCAATACCTAATTTTCTGCTGGTTGGCATGTGCAAAATTGCCTCAGCCCTGATTAGAGCCAGGCAATTTTTATGGAAGAATTCTTTGTTTGCTCAAAAATGCACTTTCGTGTTGATGGAAACTATCTGCAAATTTGTACCAGATTTGACCAATTGTTTCAGCCAAAAAAAAATATTGGAAATGTCAAGATGATTTGTTTGAACATTTTTAAGGAAAATATTTTTGAAGCTGTTCCATTTTGAATAAATAATCAAATATTCAGTGAAGTAAAACTAGAGCCTGACTCACCCTCATCTTAGGTAAGAACCCCAAAAAGGGCTGATTTCTTGCTTACTCTCAGTAACATCTAAAGTGAAAAAAAAGGAACAGTTTCTAGAAAAGAGACCAAATCTATCTAACAGTGTAGTGACTCAGAGTTCTCTATGGATAAGAACAAAATTTAAACTTTTTTTATGACCAGACAGACAGAAGATATTAAAACTGACAAAAACTTCTAGGCAAAAGCCTAAAGTGTTTGTCCATTAACAGCAAAGTTGATGCTCTTTCATGTCTTCAAGATGATCTAGAGACATTATTTCCAGTTAATTATCAAAAATAGGGTTTAGCATCTGTCTGTTTTTTAGAGATAAGATTTATGGGCAGAGGCCTGATTTCTCTCCCAGTATTTCTTATTGGCTACTTATTGTTCTCACTTGAATCAGTTAATTAGATTGTGATTGTTCAGATTGTTTCCAGTCATGCACTTTTTTAATCACTTTTATACACAGTATGGGTGCCTAATTCAGAACTGGAAAGTCCACTGGATGGAACGAAATGTGCAAAGTAACTATTGTATTTTGTGAAGTCCCTCTGGATATTTATGCAGTTGGTTGTTGTGTTTTGTGTCACACTTTTCTGCAGATAATTCTTCCTCATCTCCCCAAAACACTGTATGCTCTTATGAAGCTTAAGGAGAACCATAACAGAGTTGTTGATTGCCAGTATATATAAAGCACAACTCATTCACCTAAACCTAGGTGCCCAATGGTATTTGAGATGACCAGGCATATCTTCCTGGCTTCTGGCTTCTGCTGGGAAAGATACAGACTTTCTGCAGGAACTACATGTCTGCCATCCCTATACAGAGGTACTGCATTCCCAAGCATGTCTCAAATAAAACTGAACTGAACTCTAAAAACCTTCAGGGTTTTTCTTCACTGGGATCCTGGCATTCAATGAAAAAGTTCTTGCTAGCGCTGTGTAACTTCTCAAGTAAAAATAATACTCCTAAATGCTCTGGAGGTCTGCAAACAATCTATGTGTTAGACAATCTAAGCTCTGTTCGTCAAATAGTTTTAGCTCATTGTAAAAGCCAGGAGTTCATTGCTTTATTCTGAAGAGACTAACAGGCGATAAAGGGGAAGGGGGAAGGGAGACAAGGAGGAAAGCCAAATTATGGCCTTCAGTTTATGAACTACCAGAAAAGTTTGGGGCTGACTCCTGGGAAAAAGCATAGCAGGTTTTTTTTCCTTCCTGATAACTAGTTCTTCCACTGTTATCAGTTTAGAAATTTTATTGTGCAGGATCATGTTTAGAATTTGTGTATCTCTTGGTCAGTGTAACAAACACATTTCTTAAACTGACAAATAAGATAAAGAATTAGCCTGAAATTCCAACTTTCTATAGTTCAGTGGAAACTGAAAAATTAGTTATGTTGCATAAAACTAAACCATCTTTAAGTTCTTAATTCCTTGGTTATTTGATTCTCTTGCATTTTTTCCATTTTCACAATTTATTGATGGCTGAAAGTGTATGATTCCTTCCTGTTTAAGCATGTCCACAGTCTTATGATGTATGGATATATGAATGCATGGATATATATATATGCACATACACGTGTGTGTGTGCATGCATATGTGATGTCCCTCCTCTGTTGCATGGCTACCCATGAAGTAAAAGGATGGTATGCCCACTCATAGGTAAAAAGAGTTTTAGAAGTTGCAGAACCAGACTTCTAGTCCCTGGCTCTGAGTGATTTATATTCTAATCATGTCTGTTGTCTCCAGCACATGGATTCAATGAAGTGTGAGATGCTCTGCCTATAAAAATGTAGGAGTAAAAACATACAGCACATTTTTCCATTTGTTAATGAACTTCAACAGGCATCTGTGAAGAGAACATACAATAGTCAGGCTACTTATGTGTAAATGTGGTCTCTCCTAGTGACTTCTGTAAGCTCATAAACTTCATTTATCTACACCCAGTAAGCTATTTTCAATGAAAGGTGCATTCTGAATGAACCCATTATAGGCTGGTTTTCTGTAGTTCACAAAATCATATTTTTTTTATAATTTTAAAAGCATTCAAAAATCCATAAGTTAATTACAGCTTTCTGACTTAAGATAAGGCTTGATGGATACCTTTTTTCCACCAAGTAGTAACAATCTTTTAAAATTCGGTTAACTTACTTTGAATTCACTGAATCATTTCTTTTGTCATAACACAGTCTTTTATAAGCTTTTGTGTATAAATAGGGAAAATTAATTGCTTCTGGCAACATCAAAGTGTTGTTTCACTATACATTTAATCATTAGCTTTAAATGCTCCCAAACTAATGTTCCAAGACATTGCGAAGAGGTAATAAGTTCAAAGCAATATGAAACATAAAGCAGGACTCCAGAGTGAGTTGAAAGGATTTTCTTTAAATGCATAAGAGCTTTCAAACCCGTTGTACAAAACTTCGTAGGAATTTTGGCCAGAACTAAAAGAAGAGCCTTACTCCCATATTTGAATGAATTACCAGATCTGCTAGATACTGTATGCCCTTCTGAACTCAAACAATCTGTCTCCAAGAAATAAAAAGTACAAAAATAAGCTTAATTGGTTCTGATATATGTCAGAAGTCATGCTTGTGACATATTAATGAAGTTGATGAATGGCACACATGCTTAATATGAAGTCTCGCAAAACTCGTGAGTTTCACAATATCATTAATAGCCAGAACTTAAAATAGTGAGCTTTCTTTTACATGTTGAAATTTCTTTTGTTTTCCTTTTAACAAATGTTTAGGTCAAATTGTTTACGAAGACACAAATTTCAGTAAAAAGTTTTATTTTGAAGGAGTTACTTCTACAAACCATATCATCAGCCCTCAAAATATCCATGCATTTGGATCCCAGAGTCTCTGTCTGTCTTGGAGACAAGCCTTTGTCCTGGGGAGAGTTACAACAAGGTGTGATGCAGTTATAGATAATTTAATAATCTTAAGAGACAACAGTACAACAAATGTGAGGCATAAGGAAGTCTCATGAACTTTGAGGAGATTTAATGCCTGCTGCAAAGCCTATTGTAGCCATGTCTTTCTTACATGGGATTTGGATCATGACCATGATGTTCCACATTGCCTTCAATCTTTATCCATAATTGGTAAACTGAGAGCAGCAAGATCAAGGCTGTCACTTTATTTCAAGTTCCCATGCAAAACTGCACATGCATGAATTTCATGCTGAAAACATTTAGTGCTGTTGCATAAAATGGAAATTTGTGAGTGTATGTGAGTGCCAGCATTGAGCTAAACACAAATCCACATTGCACAGGCACACAACAGTTTTTTTGTTAACACTCTGCCTAAGGGCATTGTGGCACTGGACAAAGCACAGGACCAGGACCTCAGGGAACAGAGCTCCAAGCTTTGCTCTAACATGGGCTTACACTGTGATAGTGAGGACTGTCTGAGCCTCAGTTTCTCAGTAAAAGGTGCCATTGCAGACATTTGTCCTTCTCAGAGGCTCTTACATGTAGCAAAAACCAAAGGAATTTTTGAGAGCATTTCTTAACGAAGTCTGCAAGATACAATTCTTACAGCAAATATGTGCATCTGCAGCATCCAGTTCCTTGGAGGTATAAAATTGTATTCATCAATTCAGCCTAATATCCTGAAAAATATATTTCCATAGATTTTTTTAAAGAATGTGATCACCAGGTTATCACATTTTTATCTTGACTGAAAATGGAGGCTTGCTCACCATCCCAAACACCTTTACTTTCTGACCAGATGTACAGGAAAAGGGGAGAACAGCCAGGTACAGGTTTACAGACTGGCTCCAGCTGTCAACAACCTTACTCAACTCTATCCAGGTATAGTAGCTCAGTCTGTCCCCAGAAAACATGGGACACTCCCTGTGCAATTTTCCCAAATGCTGCTCACCTTTTGGAAGCTGAACAGCACCTGTTCTTTCACTAGGCATCCTTTGGAGGTGCAGAGGGAAAGTAATTTGCCCATTGACTTTTAGCTCTTGTATCTTTTATGCATGATAAATACATGCCATAAGCCCTTTAAAGAAATAGCTTATTATTAATTAAAGAGTAATCAAGAGCTAAAGGAAATTCTCTTTCCCTTGGCTTAGCCAGTGCAGTTCATATTGTTTTAAATCAAGAAATAAATCTAAAATGTTCTCTATATAAATCTGCAGAAGATCATCTGAGATAGACAGCACCACATATGTTTATAGTTGAGAATCTGGCAGCCAGAAGATGTAACAACTGATGGTCAAGATGTTCTGGTTCAGAGTTGGAAAGTAAATAATTCCTGAGAGGAAGGATTCTACAGTTCTGGGCAGCTGATCCGGTAATAAAATAAATAAGCAATAAAATCCACTTCCTGTTTTGAGAGTTCACATTTCATACTGGCAAAATTCTCCTATTAAATTCAATTTCATGCTTCCATAAATAAACCTGGCACCTTTTTAAAAACTTTTCCATCTGTTTTACAACTAGAAGTGTATTATTTAATGCACTCTTGGGATTCACACCAATGGGAAAAGGACTACTTGTGAAGAACACAACATTTTAGTTGGAGAGAGTACAGAAAAATAATCACTAGCTTCCCTAAATTCTCAAACAATTGTAACAGGACTCTGATGTAATCATTTTTATCAGGAAGGAGAAAGAGATTTTTTTTTCTTTTGTGTGTAAATGTTATTTTTATTCAACATGAAGTGGATTTTGAACCAGAACAGGATATGTACTTTTTTGTTTATGAACAGGTATTTCTCCTTCTTCTTCAAGATATGGAAAATGGCTCCTATATGTGCTAACAGTGTAAGGAACAATTCAAGTCAGTTAATCCCAGAAACTCCTTCAGTCAGAAGCTATCTTTATTGGCAAAAGAAGTATAATGGCAATGTAAGGAGTCATCTTTAATTCTTAGTGTCATTTGTATTTGTAGATACCAAACTGCTGTACAAAAGCTCCATTATTTTATTTCATATGTGATAATATATACATATCATATAATGAAAACGTGAAATCATTTGTCCCAATCATCAACAAGCCAGAGGCAGTCATGTATCTTGAGACACAGACAGGAAGATTAGGTGCTTGACTCTCCTGTATCTCCATCTAGGAGCAGTGCTAAGGACAACTTCTTAGGGTTTTTCTAGTTTTCCTTGATCTTGGACTGAGATGCAGTGGTGGAAGAGAGTGAAAACACTTGAAATACATGCCTCTCTTCATTACTCACTGATTTTTCTGTTATTATTTCCAGTAAATAATTCAAAAGATATGTGACTTAGTTGCTTATTTTTCAGCGTGAAATGCAGTGTCAGCACATAGGGCAGAGAACCTTTTAACCTCCTCAGCACTCCAATAAACACCAGAGTATCTACTGAGCCTACAAAGTCCCAGTACATACAACTTCCACTCGCTAGAGAGAGCAAGCTTGAGAAGAAAATGTATCTTTGCAAGGACATAGCAGTGTGTCTTATCAAGGGAACACAAAAGCATTGGCAGAGACTAAGGAGGAGTCTTGAAGCCATGTTAGAAATTAACACCAAAAGATTGTCCTCAGGAAAAATGGAAAAAGTGTGAGGCATGACAAAGGAAAAACTGTCTTATCTTAGATGGATCTTTGCCTTGTGCTCTTAAGACCGTACTTTTACCTAAAGCCTTTGATATACAATAATGTTCACTCTCCTTGAGATGACAAACTGAAACAACTGATACACCTCTCACAACAAAAAGCAGCAGCTCTGATGGCACCTAAACAAGTCAAATTGAACACTGTGGAAATGATAAAGAATAATATATTTTTGTTTTCCAGCCGGCCTTGCACCCACTACACAGGAAGGGTACACACAAGCAAAGATCACCTGCAGCAGGATGAAGGCTTACAGGGGAGCATACTCTCTCTCCTGTGACCCCCTTTGCCATTGCCATGGCTGCTATCATCACAGCTGTCCAATGTCATCCATACCATGGGGACTTGTCCAAAGCCAGGAAGTGGTTTGTTAGTCATGAAAAATGAAAAAGGCTTGTCGGTTCCATTTCATTGCTTTCTTGCTTGGGTGCCCAATGTGAACACACGCAAACCGAATAGTCATGTAGTCAGACCCATCCAAAAGCCTAACATGAGCCACAGAAGGCATGCAAGGCTCCTCAGCTGTAACATGTGCTGTGGATATTCTCATCAGTCAAAGGCCCTAATCCATTCTCTATAGGCTTTGAATGAGTTTGACCCCTTTTGGTCAGACATCTGTAGAGAGGTCTCTTGAAGTTTCAGATATGATGCATTTCCTCGGCATGCTGGATCCAGATGATTTTCTTATTGCTGCACTGTAGAAAAATCCTACCTTTTTAAGTAATAGTTGGGGAAATTATTTAATACTGCTTTTCTGATTTGGCCTCCACATTGTCTTTGTTGCTGGGGCAGATTTACTAGGGGATCAAGGGAACAAGGGGCAACAGTACCCCTTGATTATATCTGCATTCATAAATTAAACAGCTCCAGAGAGCATTCCTGGGGTACTGGAAGTCAGTCAGTCATATATATTGTTAAATTGTTAGCAGAGTCCTTGGCATGGTTTTGACCCTGGTCAATAAGCACTCTCCCAAACAATTCCTGGGGAGGCGTGGGAGTTACGGTTGGCCAGGGAGCCCTCTGAATAGTCACTTTGGATGCCACAACACTGTTCTGGAGGGTAAGAGAGTTCAGTGGTATGGATACGAGCTGTTCCATGCTAGTTGATTTCATCAGCAGGGAATGATGTTGGGAGTGAATTTAACAGAGTCACGCAACCCTTATGATTTCTGCTTTACGCATGGCAGTATTAGGATCAAACAAGAGCGTTGCTGAGCTGATTTTCCCTGTATCAACACTGCAGCTGCATCCAGTTGAGTACAGAATGACTTCTAGCTTAAGAACAAGACAAATAGACTTTGTTTTTTTGTATTTCCCTTGCTGTTCCTGCTATTTAGATTTTCATGTTTCCTATAGTGTCAATAGCTGGTTTTAATAGAAAATATGTAAAAATCAAAAGCTTTGGGTCTACTTTGTTTCAAAGAAGCAGCTTTGTGCTTTCTAATTGCCCAGAGGCAGCATGCAATATTGAATTAAGCCAGCATCTCCCATCAGCATATCCTTTTTTGTCATTTAGGGACTAACAAGAGCCCAAAAGTATTTCCTGCATTCACAGTTTGTAACCGCTCCCTAGGGGTTTCAAGCACATAAATCCTTCTAGCTTTTCACAAGCAGAAATTGCCTTGTGGTAATCCCAATAATCAGTTTATTGATTTGTATAATTTTCCTGGGTTTTGGTGCAACGTAGTAAATACAGGAATTGCCTTGGAATTTTGTGAATGTGTGTGTGTATGTGAAGGTGCATATAAATATATACACGTGCACAAACATGTATATGAATATCCACATATATAAAAGGATGACAAACATCATGTAGAAATTATTTGCCAAGCAGGCCACCTGACTGGCAATCTTATATGCAAATAAAGTGCCAGTGCACTTGAACTAAAGCTCTGAACTCCAGTTCGAAAGTGTTTCGTTTTCTGCTTCCACAGTTCCTGTTGCAAAGCTGTTCCAGGATCTAGCTGCTGTAACAGATAAGAATCTTCTGATTTCCAGATTGAATTTATTCAGGGACCAATTTATACCTTTTTGTTGTTGTGCCAGCATCATGCTTTGGTTTAAATCACTGTTCTTTTTCTGTAGTATTTATCTCTCTGATGTATTTATAGAATGTAATCATATTACTTCTAGATTTTCATTTGCCAGGCTGAAATAGCTTTCATGACAAATTAGATAAACCCGTTATTCTCTGATAGTACCAGTAGTCCTTTTCTGTACCCATCGTTCCTCAGTATGGGTTACCAGAATTGTATGCAAGATTACATCTAACATCTCATTAGTGCTTTGTAAAATGCCACTAATTCTTAGCTACCTCTGCATAATTTTGGCAGTAATCCAGCAAAGAATTCATATGGTGAAATTCTTCATCACCTCAGCAATTTCCAGCTGATAAAGTCTTCATATCACCACCCCCACCCCCCAAAATGTATCTTGTTGAATCCCAGCGCAATCTTACCATTCTCAATATCACCCAGTTCCTCCATATTTACTGTCTTCTAATTCTGTGCCTCTGACAGGCTTCAGGGCAGATCTCTTGTATCAAAGTCATTAATGGAAACATCAATGGTTCATCTCCAAAATGATCATTAAGCAACAAAGCCATTTTCTCCCAACCTGGATTTCCTTTAGTGCCAGCTGCTCTAGTGCCCTTTCTGGCCAAATCCTAAGGATCTTTGCAGTTCCTCTATCGATCCCATCTTCTTCGACTTTGCTGATAATCTCTCAATGACAACCACATTAAAAGTTTTCACGGGTGTCCAGAGAGTTTATATTTGCCTCGTTTTCTCTTTCTGGAAATTAATTTATTTTAAAAAAGAAAATCAATGGTTAGTTTATAAAACCTGAGATAAACTTTATCAGTAATTGACCTCCATACCTTTAATAACTCTTTTACTCAAAATTTGTTTTTGAGACATCAGATTATTGAACTAAAATCTAGGTGGTCTGCAGTTGTTCAGACCACTTTCTCACTCCAGCATCTTTACTGTGTTTGTGAGATGTGTCTCCAAATATTAGGTACCATCCAGACTTTATACATTTATTAAAAATACCTGTTGCTTCACTTGAAATTTTGTTTGCCAATTCCCTCTTTGGATTATACTTATTTTCCACTTCTTCCCTCCTGGAGAACATTAGACACCTCAGATTGTACTTCTACCTTGACTGGTTTCCATTTCTATACCTTTTTTCCCCATCCTTGTTTTTTTACCCATGTTCAAAATCTTTGCTATTTCCTTGAAATCTGAGTTAAAGCATAATTCAGTTTTCAGCCTATACTTGATCTATTCTTAATTTCTACTCTGTTCTCACTACATTCTGGCCCTACTTATTTTTCCACTCTTGTTTTTTTTATTCACATGGCTGAAGAATCTTCTGCTATGTGTTTTAATATCCTTTTCAAGGTCTAACTCAGCTTGACTCTTTGTTATTCTCACTTTAACTCCACATTTTTTGGCCTCTAAGGCAGCTTTCTTTGATGATCAGTCATTTTTCCCCTAATCAGTGTAGGCACTCTGCTTATTTCTAATATCCTTTTTTTTTTCTTTGTGACTATTCATCTGGTCAGATCTGGAATCACTTCCTGAAAGTTTCCTTTTTTTTTTTTTTTTTCTCTCTGAGACGGAGATTCATGATAAGTTTTGCACCTTTGACTTTAAGGCTTCTTCTACATTCAAGTATCAAATTCAGGTCCAGCTGAGTTAACTGTCTAGTTTCCTCTGTTTATCAAAATTTGCCCTTTGGAAATTAAGAATGTTAATGTTTATGATTTAAATTTCCATTTAATTTAAAATCATTATTTTGTGGTACCTTAAGTCCAGCGTCATTCTCCGTGAAAAAAAATCAGCTCATCCTTGAGGTATTTGATACTTATCAACATCAAATTTAAGTTTTCAGCACCTTGAATTGAATAAATGGCTAGCTGGTTAAGAAGTAGGTTACAAATTTGAAGATATTGGGCCCTACTATTTTTTTCTGTCCTTTGACCTAGGCATTAATTATTACTTATCTGGGCATTGGTGTTTATGGCTGTAGCTGTGCTTGTAGAGAATGCTGTGATCTGCTCTTTGTCTCTCAGACCCAGCAGACACAGTCTGACCATGTCTATACTTGCCAAGTTCTCTTTGCCTTTATAATATTGTGGCTACATCCAAACTCTCTGTCAGGTATTTCTGTGGCCTGCAAACTCCTAAACTGAGAACTTCTCCTACTCTGTTAATCACCCCAGGCCAGAACCATGTTGGGCACCATTTTAACAAATTAAGAGTACAGTGAGCTGCTTACTGTACAAGTTAGCTTAATTTGTCAGGTCTGCTCAGCACTCACAGATATTGAAGTGGGAAATGGGAAGAAGATTTCAGCTTCCCTGTTTGTCTATCACAAAGACAGCACAAACTTGAGTTGCCACACTCTTCAAGTATGCCACTTTCTACTGGGCAAGGAGACAGTGAACTTGAAGAGATTCAAATGCTGTTGCTCTAGAAAGAATAGTAGGTTCTCTGATGTGTTATGGCAAGGCCTACTTCAACAATAGGATCCCGGCTGATCACCTTTGATGTTGGACAGGAACCATATGGTGAAGGAGACAACTGTTTTGCCAGTGGATTTAGCAGAATTTTGCTGGGGAATAGAAAGTCTCAAGTGCTTGAGTCCCACTCCAGCACCTAACATGAGATGTGCTTCAAGAGCTAAAGGATGTTTGGATATCCCAAAACCTGAATTGTAGCTTCTTGCATATGAATTTCAGTTCCTTCAGACTTGCTGGAAATGATTAATAACAAAACCACAGTAAGTATTTCGCACTATTGAAAAAATCACTTATTTTCAGGTTCTTACCCAGAAAATTTATCTTCATCTATACCACAATACAAAATGGAGATCTCTCAATTCAGTTTAGGCAAAAATGATCATCTGCTTTAGAATCAGGTGGAACTCTGACAAAAGGATTTTTGCCTTTCTTTTTTAAAAAATCTAATTCTCTAGAGTAAAACTCAGTGGAAAACATTGCAGTAATGCTTTGTCTTCTGATTGAGCAGTATAGGTGTATTTTTCAGAGCGCTTCAATATGTTTAAATTTCAGCTTGTTCAGCTGTTTGAGATTTGGTTTCCTCTGAATGCAAGACTGTAGATTTTGATGTACCGCATCACACTATGAGTCAAAAGATGTCCGGCAGTCTCTGAGAAGCCATGAATGATAAATAGAAAATTCTGAAAAATGGACAGGTTATAAACAATGGAAAAGCTCAAAGGTTTTTCCTAAAAATTAGACACATTTCTATAAACTATTTCATTTGTGAGTAACATGTTAACTTCACAGAAATAAAGATTACTTCCTGAAACAGAATCTTAACAAAATAATAAAATGAAGTTTGCCAGATACTTCATTCATAATTTATAATTCTGAGAGTTTTCCTTATATCCTTTTTTTTTAAATGTTTCCCATTTACAAGAACATATATTCTTCGAAAATGGAAAAATAAGGTTTTAAGATTCAAAATGTTTAAAATCTGTACCAAATCATAAGGTCAATACAGGAGTTAAGAAAATCTCTTTTGCTTGTATTGGTCCGTTGGGCTGCTGTGAGATCAGAACTAAGTATCTTTAACATACTAGATAAAGAGTATGTATCATCTAGTTAAGGGACATATAAAGTAATTAATCTGAAAGAAACAACCGTCTTCCTAAAATGTTATCACCTTTGTAAGAGAAACAGGACTGGTATGCCCTGAAATTCTTTTATAGAAAGAATGACTGAACTGTTCTTACAAACATTGATTAGACCTCATCTTAAGAGGAATTATTTTTACGTAGTTGACGTTGTCTCATATTTCCTTCCAGTAGCAGTATTACCTCTACCAATGCATCTTAAATCTAAGTGAGAATTAATTTATCTGAACTGGGACTTCCGAATTAACAGAGATGCCTTCTGAAAGAGGAAGCAGACACATGGCCGCAGAACTTCTTAGTCAGCATGACTGATTTTGGGGGCAATATTGTAGGCTAGTCTTTCCTGTGGTTGTTTTGCATCCACTTTTAAACTGTTATGCAACATCACTGTGACTGTGTTGTGCAGTTAGAAAATGTTTAAGCTCCAGGACTAGATGTGGGTATTAGAAGTGACAAATTTAATTATCTTCTGCAGGACATAGACTGTAATATTTCCAAAAATTAATTCCTGTGTTTATCCTAATAAATAGAGTTGACCTAGAGTACTGAAATGAATGTCAATTTAAACACTTCTTTTGATGAAGAATCTATACAACTTCTAAATGTCCAGCTGATTACCTGAAAATATGTTAAAACAAATGTACCAAGTAGTCACCTCATCCTGTGGAGGTAACACATTTCTCCTTCTGGTTTTTTTTTGAGGATCATGTAACTTGAAAGGCACAGAGAAAATCAATGTATTCAGACTATTCAGGACCTGAGCTTCTAAGAAGTACCCTTCCTTCCTTCCTTCCTTCCTTCCTTCCTTCCTTCCTTTCTTTCTTTCTTTCTTTCTTTCTTTCTTTCTTTCTTTCTTTCTTTCTTTCTTTCTTTCTTTCTTTCTTTCTTTCTTTCTTTCTTTCTTTCTTTCTTTCTTTCTTTCTTTCTTTCTTTCTTTCTTTCTTTCTTTCTTTCTTTCTTTCTTTCTTTCTTTCTTTCTTTCTTTCTTTCTTTCTTTCTTTCTTTCTTTCTTTCTTTCTTTCTTTCTTTCTTTCTTTCTTTCTTTCTTTCTTTCTTTCTTTCTTTCTTTCTTTCTTTCTTTCTTTCTTTCTTTCTTTCTTTCTTTCTTTCCTATACTCTGCAAAGGACCTGCCAACTGATGAATAACAATGATGAGACAGACTTTAAAAAGTTTGTTTCCTGGTTAGAATGCATTCAGATGGGTGAAAAGACAAAATTAACTGAAGATGTCTGTAAGCTATTTAATAGTTTACAACCAGTGCAGGTCTCAAGTCACAGATAACATGGGACCCTTAGAAGCGTCACACTTACATCAGACACCAACTTCTGAAATGTTTTTGAAAGAAACAGAAAGGACAAGGGAGTTATAAGAAAGACTGATGCTTTAAAATGCTTCCATAAATTTTTCTTCTGAGATATCAAACATGTAAATAACCTTTTAATTGCACTGCATAATTGTTAAGGACCATAAGTGTAGCTGCTTTCCAATATTACAGAATCTCAGATTTTTTTTCAGGTAGTATCTGAAGGCAAACATCCCCTAGCAGTATCTCAGGTACATCTTCAGACATTTTATTAACAGGAGAAACTGATGTCCATGACTCAGATTCTTTCTCAAACAGCTCACATAAATGGCAATCTTTGACAGCCACCAGAAAATGAGCATGATTGGAAAGGAGAAGGAAGGGTATATAATTTCCCTTCTGAGGCAATACAGCACATAAGTATTAAATTCTCATCAGACAGTTGATGAATTTTAAAAGCTTTGTTTTTCTAGGGCATGTGTCTTTCCTGGCTGGTATTCTCAGCAGAAATGGTACATGTTGTTTCTGGGAATGGCACCACAGCTGGCCTTGCTCTAACAGTTTCCTACTTCTATTGAAATGAGTTTGCTTTTTTGTTCATATTAATAAAACTTGTTTTTCCCTCTTGAGTTCTTTTTGTTCGGAGTTATTTTTTCTAATCTGTCTCCAAATCTTGCTTGACTGTTCTTATATCTTTCAACGCTTATTTCTCTTATTTAATAATTTGTGTAGCTCTGCAGGTTAGCTTTTCTCTCTGTCTCATTCATTATATCAAATCCTCCTCTTCTTTTCTGATAACCTTGATATATCAATCATCCGCTTCCTCCAGTTTCCCCAGCTGTTCTAACAATGCCACCTATAATGTTTCTTAATACTGCTCATTGTCATACTTAGGACCTCATTCTTTCCAACAGCTTGGAAATCTTATGTTTTCTATTTGTCTCTGATCTGAGTGTTATTTAACTTGTCACTGCAACAAGAGTAAGACTTTTGTCTGCAAAAGCTGCTTGGCTTTAGATAATCTCATCTGATGTTTCTCAATTACAAGCTTTTTAATGGTTAGTGCTGTGATATCACCAATCTGATGATTGGCACAACATAGAGCTTTTTAAATTAAAAGGAGCTGTACAAACAAACTTAGCCTTTTCACTTCTACCTCAAGACTACGTATGTCTTTCATATTATGCTATCTAGTTCCTATTTATTAACTGTGCTGAACTGAATGGGCACACTGACTTTTAAAGTATTATACCAATAGAATTTAATTCCATTTTGCAAGAGCTTCAAGTGTATCATGCAATGGTTTGATTCTTGCTCTTTCCATTTTTTTTGTCTTGGTGTTCACATGGGGCATTGTCAGTAGAGTTTTTCTTTTGCTTGTGGTCTATATATAAAACATTTTATTTTTACAACTTCCTCTTTCATCACTAATTTTGTTAACTAAAACATATTCTTGTAAACTATGAAAGGTAGGAGAGAAAGTTAAGTAGTTTTCTCATTGGCACTGCTATGATTCACATGTTTCTTATATGGTGATGGAATTTCTTTAAACAGCAGATTCGGAGTATGAATCAGAACAGGCAACTATCGTGTTTTTATATTTTCCAAGAATTATGTGGCCATGCACAACGGGAAGGGGAATAGCCTTGAAATTGTGATCCACAGCTGTCATTGACAATAGCACTATGATAAGATGATGTGATCTTTTGTAATAAGGCACAGATCAAGGCACTAGATGATTGTGACAAAAATGTCACAATTTTGTCATTTCTTCTTGTCAGGTTATAGTTTGTAACATGGCAAAAGACATTTCTATTAATCATGCTTTCCCTGGAAATATTAGCTTCGTGTTTGTTTCTTACTGAGCTGTGGTGGTGTGCAGTTAAATTTTTATGTTAATGGAGATCTGAATGAAATTTTGTTCTGATTATTCTTACAGTAGTACTCTATTCATTTGTGTAATTTGTGATAAAACTGTAGAAGAAAAGAGAAGAAAAGGAGGCTTAAGAACTCTCGGGTGACTCCACAGAGAATTGCTTTACTGACTTAAAAAACCCCAACAAGTCTTTTGGATGTTCACCTATTAATGCAAAAGTATTTTCTGGAGATATTTTTCTGAGCTTTAAGATTGTCATGTCTGAAAGGAATTCAGAATGAAGCTGGGTTTTATCAGATTTTTCAGACTTTTTTCTAATCCCTCCTTCCCTGTAAGGGCACAATTCTAACAAGAAATCTTTTTTCTTTCTTACAGATCAACATAAACTAATCTTTTCCATCAACAGGTCAGATTTCGTTTTACTCCAGGCATATTTGGCAGAGACAGCACCTTCAGTACTGGACTTCATTTATTTAGAAAATGTGAAGTCATTCCATCTCAGATGTGAGATTCTCTAAATTCATGGATTATCATAATTTTACATTAAACTTTGTGATCTCTGAAGATTTTCTGAAAGCTATACTCATTGCAAGTGTAGAGTCTTGTCTTTCCCTTAATTAGGAGTAATGATTTGTTTTCCCTAACTCATGTACTATGCTTACTGGAGGAGAAAAATCTCTTTGTCTCAGCCTTTCACCCTGAAGTTGCCCTTTTTTGGATGAAATTAATTCTGAATGAAGTCAGAAATGGGATGATTCTGTTGCCTAGGGTTTGGGGCATACATGTTGAACAACAGAAATGTGTGAGGAAAAAATTTAAAAGTGCTCCTAATCAAGGAGGGAATATATTTTAATCTAGATTGTCATAGCTGAGGTGCTATGATCCTCTCATCATCAATGCGTGGGTGCACTCTACAATCCATTTTGTAAAAGTCATTATATGAATTACTTTAGAAAACCAGCAAATTAACCATTTTTAAAGATTTTCATTCTGTTCAGAGTAGTCACTAACTTTGATTCAGCTAATGAACTGGTTCCTGAAATTTCAGATCAACCAGAACAATTTTTGCTGCAGGTAAAATCCTCACATACACACACAAAATTGCTCAGCATTTCATCCTTCATGCATAGATCAAATAACTGGGAGCAAAGGAGATGGGAGAGTATTTGACTGCATCATTTGCAGCCACCTCTGCACCTCTGTACCATAGGCCTTGTCCAGAACAGATAACATTTTGCTTTGAGCTCATGAGGTTTTGCCATGGGAAAGTGTAGAACAGAGTTGCAGAAGGGTAAAGGAAGAACTTGATGAAAGCAGTCCTGAGGAGCACAAAGCAACATGTTTTGCTTTGCTTTTCAATATCCCAGTAGGCACAGACATAAACAATTGTCCAAATGGTCTGTCTGAAAGGCTTTGGGGTGAATGGAAAGATAGGCCAGCAAGGACCTTCAAAATAAAAATCAATGTAACTGATTAAAGCAACGAATGGGAGAATGTAAAGTGAGTAATACAAGAAACAAGCAACTGTTTTATGCAGAAACTGTCTGAACAGCAAGATTTTCACAGCCCAAAAAGAGAATTCATTTTTTAACTGAGGTGCAAGATGCTGGGAGCAGGACAAGACTTCTAGCTGTGTGGATAGCAAGGGAAAGATCTCTTGGAGAACTTATACAGAAAGAACGCCCACAATTTAGACCTACACTGAAACCTGAGAACAAAAAGTGGCTCAGGCTTTAAGCCCTGATAATGGTCTATAAGGTGATGCTCTATCAGTCTTGAGGGGATGGAAGGCTGGATGGTAAATCACAAAAGCAGTGCAGTTTCTGAGAGAAATTATTTGAGGAATATATTGACAGCTGGCAAACCTCTTTTATCTAACTCTACTCTTACCAAAAAAAAAAATAAATAAATAAAAAAAAAAAAATTAAGCTAGTCAAAATTAAGATCTAGTTTGATAGAAACATGAGATATGTTTTGCCCATACTGTTAAAGTTCAGAAAAGCTATAAGCAACTGGAAATAATATTATACTGTAGAAGATTCTTGGCAACCTTAGTTCTAGGTATTGCTAACCGTGTAACCTGTAATATACCATTTTGGCAGAGGCACAGACTGAGTGTACATAAAAAGGTTAAAATGATATTAAAAATAGCACAGAGAATTAGAGAAAAATATGGCTGACAGACAGTATCTAACATGTACAAAAGGTTTCCACAGAGACATATGTCATGAACTATTCATATTGAAATAGCAAATATACTAGTCTTCTAATTATTTTAGCATTAGAATTGTTTTTATGCTAGCCAAGTGAAAGGACCCTTTAATGGTACAGGGTAGGATAATAAAAGAAGAATGTTTAACCTTCCCTCCAAACTCGTTTAGCCAGATCCTTTCCTAGCAAAACTCAATTGGCTCCAGAAGGGCTGCACCAGAGACAAATTCATTCCAGTTTGATTTTTGCAACATGAAATTCAGCTCACCCATTCTTCTGTGCTTTCATTTAATCTGAAAAATAATGACATGTAGCAGATTACCCTTCTGCTGAGGAAGAAAGATTCCCCAGCACTCATAGCTGGTCTTAGCCTGTCAGGGACTGTCGTATAGGGAAGATTCATCCACCTGCTGCCATCTTATTTCTGGCAGCAGACTGGTTTTGTTCTCCATCAGCATCCTGCCCTGCTGTGTACAAGGCTCCCTAGTAACATCTGTCATTACCAACATTGTGAAACACAGCTATCTCACTGCTGAAATTGTTTGCGTTCCCATGATGTTTGTACTGTTTTCTTTTGCCACTAAATAACAGTAAAAATCCAATTTTTTAAATATTTCACAACTTCTGTAATTCCAGCACAACTCCAGCTACCTCATGAGTCTGGCAGACAACCAGTTCATATTAAATACTACTATAAACAGCTGGGCTAGAGATGCTAGCTTCCTTGGTGTGGGTTATACAGTGATACCCAGATGTTGGCTTAAGAAATTCCAGTTCCCTACCAAACAGATCAAACTGGGGTGGGAACACTTTATATGGCTTACTTCTGAGACAGAACATATAATGTAGGGATTTTAACAGCGAATAGCTGTACATAAATAAAACCTTGCATCTTTTCTAAGATTCAGAACTACGTAGAGTTTTAATATTTTAAGAACTGTCTTATCACAGATACCTGAAAATTCTCTATGTAATTCCTGATAACTCTGTAATTTGAAAATATAAAATAATTATTTTCAATAATGATTTTTCATCAAGCATATTTCTGAATCTTCTTTAAGTGAAAAGATTGTGAAGAAACGATCTTTCTCAGTTTGGGGAGCAGAAAACTTTTCAGTTCTTGGGGTTTTAGGTTGCCAGCAAGAAACATGGAAGTTTGAGAAAATGTGTATATTCTTTTTGAAGTTTTGGCAGGGGGAAAGAGCATAATTTATTATTAGTTGTTATTTAATGGTGATGGGATAGCATTCACTAAAAACATAAAAAAAGAAACGTGTCACCCTTCTCCAAAGTAAATGAGTATTAAACTGGGACATAAATAGGTAATTTTTTGTTTCTTTTTTTATGACTATTTTCAGGATAAGTTATTCATTCATACAAGTTCATCTAAAGGAACATTTTTCTTATATAGTTGTATGTTTATATTCTTATTATAGATATTTGTGAAGCTGTCCATAAACATTTTAGATGCAACTGTAGAAACATTGAAGTTGTTTGAGACTTCATGCATACTTTGTTTTGAGGTAGACCTAAGACCTTTGAAAGAGTTTAGTGAAAAAAAAGTGAAAATGCATGCCCAGAATCTCAGATCAACAAACATCAGAAAAGGCTCACATTTTCTAGATTTCATAAATTACATATTCCCATTTTCCACATTTCTACAGTTCTAATCTTCTGGACTCTGCTAAACACCCTCATATAAAGGGAATTATTCTGTGACAATATAAACATTTATTAAAGTTTTACATTTTTAAAACTATATTTCCACCAGATGTCAGCAATGCACTCTCTAAATTCAAGCTATCAGAGGCCTCAAGATTTCCCCTGTGTTGCAGAAATCATGTAACAAGCTACACTATATTTAAGCAACCTGAGAGAAACAAAATGACCATCATTGCTTCTGAAGAGACTCATGGCACTACTAAGCTTGTCCAGCTAATAATGTGATTCTTAGTTTCTTCTGGGAGAGAGGCTTTATTACATAGTAGACCACTAACAAGCTCATCAACTTTTTCTCTCACCATTTCTGTTACAATGCTGACTTTCTTATTTCTATGCATGTTTTCTTCTATTAGACTATCAATAATAACGTATTTAGTTTTATTTTGGTTTATTGTGAGACTATAGAGGAAAAAGAAATAATGAATGTATGTTGGACACTAGCTCTGCCGTGTTTATTTACCTGAAAATTTTAGGGCAAAACAGAAGTACACTACACGTTGGGGAGTGGTAGAAGCACTGGGGTCAATAGTAGAAATTGTTATCTTCATGGCTTCTTCTTCATGAGGAATTCAGGCATCCAGCTGTAATATCCAAACCAAATACAGAACACTGGCAGGCTCTGGTTTGGTTTCACAGGGATAACTTCATGGTTACTTACTCACTTAGGCCTCTTAAAGATCACACAGGTACATCAACAAAAAGCTGCAGAATGACCTCTACTGAGGCAGTAATGTGTCTGTGGTGCCAAGGCAGACATAAGAGTTCTTACACTATCATGTCCCTGGCACTACACTCACAGATTTCAGAAAACAGGGTTTTTTTGCTTTCCAATGGTTTCTAGAAACTGTTTCACAAATTATTTTGGAACAGCATTGATCTGTCAGAAGCTGAACTTTCAGACTTGGCCAAAACTGTGTAGAAAAGATTCCTCATGTCAGGGATAAAATTTCTGCTTAAAACCACAAAAAAGCAAGCCCCAGTTCTGAGTGAGAAGGGAAGCCTGGGAATTCATTTAGTTCATGATCAGCCTGAGTCACAGTGGACTTTTAACAGTCCAGGGGAGTCTCCTGGCTGCTGGACTAGAGATTAAGGTCAGAAACCATAAAAGCATTTAAGCATTGAGCTTCATGAGAATAAGACACCAGATTATCTTTGTGTATTGAGCTTTAGTGATTTTCTGTGGATCAATGGGTAATAAATATACAAAGTGAAGCAGCTATACCAGGAAAAAAATGGAAATTCATAAAAAGACCTATAATCAGGGCTCATCCCCAGGAAACAGAGGGTGCAGGCGAATTCTCTGATAACCAAGTAAATAGGAGTGAGTTTATTCTATTTTTCCATTAAAACCTTAAAAGCTCTTGGGCTTGTGCCAATGCACAACTCAAAAAAAAATGTTGGAGGCTATGGGAAAACTGATTCCTGTGCAGTTCTAATTATATGTCTGGCTGGTAGCACTCTGTTTTATTCAGGTTGTCTGATATGTACCATTATACAATACAGTTTTCAGCTGCTTATAGCTTTGCAAGAACATGAACCATTTGGACTGAATTTTTCCATTACTTTGCCTGCCTCAGGCTGATTTTTTGGTAACGGCCAATTAAATCATTCAGGCCTTTCAGAGTGTCAGTTGCGGGGATGACCGCATAAAGTGTGGGGTTTTTAATGTTAATAATTTCTACTCATTGTTTTGTTTAAGTAGCATTAGCCTCCTTGTGCTCTGTACATGGGAAGTCAGAACCAGTAGAAGTTCATGTGCATCAGTGCAGTGCTTGCTGAGCTCTGGAGATCAACTCACATTTTTCCAAATCGTGAGCTCTTGGAAAAAAATAACAACAACAAAATCAGTTCACAATTCTCAGTATCTCTAATTTTAACTCCTAGGATCTTCAGAGAATCTATACTTACCAATTATGCTTGAACATTTCAGCTTGTACTGACAGGAGGCAACTCTACAGACAACTGATTAGAGAGACATTGAAATGTGACAATGAAAGGTGCTTGCCTAGAAAGAAAGACAAAACTGGATTCCACCTTCCCCCTTACCTCCCATCCCCATGGCTGCTTCCAGATGGGACATCAACCTCCAAAAGTCGAAAAACCATGCTGAACTCATAGAAATGCAGTCAGACAGAGTGGAAGAGCCTTCAGATGTGTGATTTTGAATCATGAGAAGATAAAAAACAGAATAAGATGATGTCAGGGGGATATGAAAAAATGAGACTGGGGAAATTGGGATGAGTTAGTGGGAACTGAGACTGGAATTGACACAGAAAGCAGACTGTAATACAATGAAGGAATTGAAAATGGACCTGAAACCCAGGCAGGCGGTAAGGAGAAATCAAAGATAAAAGGAAGGTGTGAGAAAACAGAGAGAAGGTTGTAGACCAGAAAAACAGCAAGGTGAGCTTGAGCCTGCGAAGAGTTTACTCAGGAAAAACCTGGGTTTCACTGGGCAAGAAAACAGAGCAGGGAAGCAATGATTTGGTTAGATAGGTTCATTCTGTAATGTGTTAGTCCTGGGCCTGGGCCTGCCTGAATTGAATTTGAAGGGAGAGATGAGGCATACCCAGAGTTCATCGTTTAATGAAGTCAAGGCAAAACCCGGACAGGCTCATGCTATCAGCATCAGTGCAGCAGTATGGGTGTCTCAGAATTTCGCAGTGTTTCAGTTTAGAAAAAAGAGGAACACAGTGATAAACTGTGAAAAGAAGGCAAAAATTATTTTCCCTGACATCACTGGAACTGAGAGATAGGGGAAAATTAGCTCTGGAAGAAAATGCCCAGTTGCTTTACCAAGTCCACTCTGTGTGAAAACTCATCCTATTCACTACACATCTTTCAATGTCTAAAAAAATACAGGGAGTCCAGCAGAAAATACCTTCATTAATTACATAGTACTTGTCTGTGCCCAGAGCAGTCCTGACACTGAATGAAGAAGCTTTGTGAGAAAAAAAAATAGCATTAGCTATGTCATTAAACACCTTCTCATGATGTGTACAAACATGACTGAGAGCAGGTTGGGAAAACAGTCTGAATCTGGTCTTTCACCAGTTTTTGAATGGTTTTCTTTAACTTGTTTGTGTTTAATATGCATTACTGGAGATAGATTTATTCAAGCTCTTAAAAATAAACTATAAATTCAAGCTACTGTACCAAAGTCCAAACCCTGACTAAGTTTTTGTTTTCTCCCTACTCAGTCAAATCTCCCTCTAACTTTAGTAGGATTAGGCCGGGTAAGGCTTTAGCAAAACTCATCGACGACTTCATGATTTGGCTCAGAGTTCAGTGAAAAATGAACTCTTTAAAAGGACTGTCATGGAACTTACATAAATTTACCAAGTCAAAGTACGGAATATTCAGTGATTCATGGCAGTGTGGTTTTTATTAGAGCTTCTCTGAAACACAGCGGGCTTGCTTAGCAAGGGTTCATGCAAACATTTTCTTTGGTTTCAAGCTGCAAAGGTTCACACGCTCCAAGTTTCACTTTAAGTTTGGGTCTGAGTCTTGGAAATGCCCTACTTTCACTCAATTTTTGTATCCAAACCATAGTAAAATATATCTGGCATGAATGTGAACCAAATTCAGGCTGGCTGAAGTCCACCCAAAGCTGTGAATGCAGTTTAGAATCTTGGTTGCTAAATGGTTTTTTGTTCTTAACTGTACCACTGACATCATGTTGATATTCACCTTCTTTCTCCTAATGTGCCCCAGATTGCATGGCACCTTTCTGAAACTGCAAATTATGATGAAATGAATATCAGAGTCATGAAGAAGGTAAAAGGATATCATTACATTTGAAGGTGTGCACTAGCAGCGGGTTTCAAAAGAGTTTCTTTAATGGTATAACTCCATTTTATCCAGTGTCATAAAAAGTACAATTATACCTCATTATATAAACTGTCCCTTTGCCTATAATGCCCTTACCATGTTAGGAGTTCATAAATATCTATGAAGTGGTCTTACTGATCATCCTTGAGTTCCCAGATAAAACACATTTTTGCTATGTGTCTGTCAGGCACCTCATATATTAAGACCATTACTTACTAACCTACTCAGTGCCATTTCATGACTTCTTTTTTGCTCCTTTACACACATTTGTTATCATATTTTTTCCTCAGTCTCTAGAACTTCTCACTGTCTTTTTTTTTTTTTTTTTTTTTTTTGTTGTTCTATTACTATATAAGTAAATATTAAGATTCTTTTTTTCCATTTTTTTTCTCTGAATTAAAGTTTTCACCTCCCTGCTCCTACTGTTTTCCTAGTTTCTCAGATATGCTTTTCAACCTGATCTTGCTGAATGTTAGCATCCTGCTGTGCTTTCACCTCTCCACCTCTCCAGGAAAGCCAGGGAAAATTAAACTGACTTGGGGATGGTTCTGATTTGATTGGAAAGATTTTTAAACAGTTATAGACATAGTGAAGACATTCACTGACATTTGCTGGAAGAAGGACAGTACCAATATGGCTTGAAGAATGAGAAATGTAACAAGTACTTGCCAACAAAGATGATCTAGGCTGGACAGCAATATAAGCTGACTGAACTTTAGAGCAGGAGGCACTCATTTTAGATGCCAGGCTGCTATTAACACTCAGTTTAAAACCAACTATATATCCTTTCTCTGTGACCCTTAATTTTGAGCATACAGACACCTACTTCAGAAAAATCTTGATATTTTAGAAGAATTTCATGCTAAACTTACTTTAATCTCAAGGTATAAATTAATGCCTAGTAAATTTGAAGCTAATTTCTTAGATCAACAAAAGTAGGAGCTACAGAAAGAGGCCTAAGTAGTAAAATGCTTTACAGAATCACAGAATCACAGAATCGTCTAGGTTGGAAAAGACCTTGAAGATCATCTGGTCCAACCATTAACCTAACACTGACAGTTCCCAACTACACCATATCCCTAAGCGCTATGTCAACCTAACTCTTAAACACCTCCAGGGATGGGGACTCCACCACCTCCCTGGGCAGCCCATTCCAACACCTAACAACCCGTTCTGTAAAAAAATGCTTACTAATATCCAGTCTAAACCTTCCCTGGCGCAACTTGAGGCCATTACCTCTTCTCCTATCACTTATTACTTGGTTAAAGAGACTCATCCTCAGCTCTCTGCAACCTCCTTTCAGGTAGTTGTAGAGGGTGATGAGGTCTCCCCTCAGCCTCCTCTTCTCCAGACTAAACAACCCCAGTTCCCTCAGCCGCTCCTCGTACGACATGTGCTCCAGACCCTTCACCAGCTTCGTTGCCCTTCTCTGGACACACTTGAGGAATTCAATGTCCTTTTTGTAGTGAGGGGCCCAAAACTGAACACAGTAATCGAGGTGCGGCCTCACCAGTGCCGAGTACAGGGGTAAGATCCCTTCCCTGTCCCTGCTGGCCATGCCATTTCTGATGCAAGTCAGGACACTTTTGGCCTTCTTGGCCACCTGGGCACACTGCTGGCTCATGTTCAGCCGGCTGTCAATCAACACCCCCAGGTCCCTCTCTGACTGGCAGCTCTCCAGCCACTCCTCCCCAAGCCTGTGGGGCTGCTGGGGGTTGTTGTGACCCAAGTGCAGCACCCGGCATTTGGCCTTATTGAAACTCATGCAGTTGGCCTTAGCCCATTGCTCCAGCCTGTCCAGGTCTCTCTGCAGAGCCTCCCCACCCTCGAGCAGATCAACACTCCCACCCAACTTGGTGTCATCTGCAAACTTACTGAGGGTGCACTCGATCCCCTCGTCTAGATCATCAATAAAGATGTTAAACAAGAGTGGCCCCAAAACCAAGCCCTGGGGGACACCACTTGTGACCGGCCGCCAACTGGAAACACTAATTGATTAGGATGAAATTCAGCCTACCAACTTAGATGTTAACTTGCCCTTTCTCACAGTCAGGACAGAGCAGAGGGAAATTGTACCAGTTATTTTCCTTGCTCTGTTTTCTATCTGCCTAGCCTGACTGTTCTGGCAGTGCTCAAACCACCACTGACCAGTCCTTTAACAGTGAAACTGTCCTTGCAATTGCCCCATGAGCTCTGAGCTGGTCTAGTATTTGTAGACACATTCTTTTTTCTAAAATAGAGAGTGAAGATTTCTCTCTTTCCACAAAGAGAGTCAGAAAAGCACAGAGCCCCATGCCATCTCACTGGAAAATATAACCAAAGTTTGATTTATTTGTGCCATGCATGTTCTGATGCCACCTTGGTTTGGTCATCGAGCTGCCATTATAAAAGTGTTTCGCTTGTGTCTCAGGTCATAATAGCCAGCTCCATAGGGATGTCTTGCACTTAAGCCACTTCCACCATGAAGTTATGGGTAGGATGTTTTTCCTTGCCTATTCAAAGCAGCTGGTGCTTTGAATAGGCAAGAAGGAGTAAGTGGAATTTCTTGCCACACTTAGGCTAACACAAACATTAGCAGATAAGATTTGAAGGCTGAAATATGTTTTGTTAGTGGGGACAATAGGACTCAACGATTAATGAACTTATGGAACAGTGGCACAAATAAAAGTTTATGTAGTGTAGGTAAAATAAATATTTCAAGAATAATAAAGTGTTTACAGTCAGGTTTTACTACAGGTAAGTGAAATAATTCAAGTGCTTAAAAGTAAGGTCTAATTCAGCAAAAGAACTTAGATATGAACTCATAATAGACTACACAAGATTGCAGTGAGTAAGAAACACTGGAGGGAGTGTTTTGTCTAAAATAATGCCTCTTTCCTTAACAGCTTTTGTCATAAGTGTTTTTGTAAAAGCCTGCCTAAGACTGCCTCATTCTTTGAGTATGGTTAAGTACAGCTGAGAGAAATCACCAGGGCAGCCTGCTTAGCAAAGATCCCATTTGGGAGGAGAGAGACCTGGTCTGAAAGTTTCACATCTTTTCTCCTCACATGGGAATAAATGTGAAGCTGGTGAAGATATAGGACCTCTCCATTCATATTGTTACAGTTGAAAATGCCAGACTGCAGAATAAAGATGTTGCAGGAATGACCCTGACTTTAACCGTATCTCTGATAGCAGAGCTACGGACTTCAATTCCAAAGAGTATGCTGTATCTTTAGGTCTAAGTAGAAAGTATTTATAATAGGATATACCAAAACCAATACTCCCCCTCCGGAGGAAAGAGCACACATTAGTATATTACCAAGTCAAGTTTTCCTTGTTTGCATTTTCTATTTGCCCAAAGAATCCTTTGGGTTATTTAATGTGTGCTGGTAAAACTTCCTGTAAACAAGACATAGGGCACCTCAGTATTTGCTATAGCTTGGTAGTTAGGACATTCATGGTTGGAAGATGTATGTTTGAGCCCCAACCACCTGAGAAGAACACTACACCTAGTTTTCTTGCTTCATTTGTGCACAGGATAACCCTGAGGTAGGATACCAAACCTGGATCCAGTAGCTTAATTTTTGGATGGCTGTGCTGTAATTTTGTTGTAGGTTTTTATTTTTAGGGTTCTTGACCTAATCTCTGAATTCCAAATGGTTTTAAGTAGGAGCTAAATGCTGAGTTACTCATCTCAGTCAAGACAGTGATAACTCTGAGTATACCAGTGGTAGAAATACATGTGTCTGAGTAACTACTGGCCAAAAGAAAGATCTTTACAGGCCTATGCTACCACATGGATTTTTTTATCAATCATACTCTTAGGCTTCTAAATCCCATCTAAACTGCCCTCTAAGTTCCTATATTCCTTTGTTTGCCAAGCCCCAGATACAAGCCCCACTGTATCAGAAAACACCATTTCAAATGCCTCACAACATTTCTGTGAAGCTGAGAGCTATATTCTCAGTTTAACAGATGGGAGATTAAGGCACAGATACTTTAATTAGCTTGAACAAAATCTTACAAAGAGCCTGTGGTAGTGTAGGTAATTGAGCCTTGGTTTCTCATACTCATCCTCCAAATAATCCTTGCTTTCTCCTAAAGTGTGTAAGTGTTTTTATGTAGAAGAAATAATGTCTGATACAATAAAAAGTCATGAGAAAGGAGAATGGGTGAAAGAGAATGATTTGACTAAATGAATTAGCAGGATAGGTGATAACATGGATGCTTGTACATGGACTGAAGGTGGCCTCTGTGTCTGTGTCCTCTGCTTTCAGAAGCCTCCTGTTTAACATGTAAACTGGCTCCAGGATTGAATAAAACAAATGCTAGTGCCAGCTTTTGTTCAATTTAATGTATTCCATCTGCTTCATATGAAACTAAATAACTTTCTGGACCATCCCAGGTACACAATCATGTAACATATAGTAATAAATCATTCAAAAAGAAAGCAATAAAATGTAGTGGAAAGCTCAAACTTTTACAGAAAGCCACCATATTGTTACACTACAGACCAGAGGGCTGCTGTCATAGCTTAGCAATTCTGGTTGAAAAGGACCAATGCCTGGATTTGTCCCAGCCACCTGAGGAATATCTGCGGTCATTCTGGCTCCATAGATTGTCAGTAAAATAAACTTTTAATCCCCAGATTCAAATAGACAGCATGACTGAACTGCTGCCAGGAGATACCCATCAAGCTCCATTGATTAGATACGGCACCTAAGATGACAATGAATTAAATTTGGGTGCACTGGGAAGACGCCTGAATCTAGAGTGAATCTGTTGCCTCCAATGACAGTGTTGCAGGGCTGTGTGCCAGCAGTCTCCCTGGTCATTCTCTTGCAACTCTCTGCACCTCTGGCACTCTCCCATTCACTAATAGATGAAGTGGAGCAAAGGCAAAATAACAAACAAGTAACAAGACAAAAAAAAGCCTTCCAGTTCCCAATGGGTACATTCAAACACAAGCTGAGCATGCAATTCTGGAGTGAATACGGACTCCATGTTCTTTGTACATACTGTAATGTTGTAACTGGCTTCATTTTTGACCAGCCATGTCCTTGTCAGAAACATTGTTCAGAAACTCTAACAACAATCCACTTAGCTTGCTTTTTTTCCCCTCTCTTTTTCTTTTTTCTTGTTTCTTGTTTCTTTTTCTTTTTTTCTTGTTTCTTTTTCTTTTTCTTTCTTTTTCTTTTTCTTTTTCTTTTTCTTTTTCTTTTTCTTTTTCTTTTTCTTTTTCTTTTTCTTTTTCTTTTTCTTTTTCTTTTTCTTTTTCTTTTTCTTGTTTCTTTTTCTTTTTTTCTTGTTTCTTTTTCTTTTTCTTTCTTTTTCTTTTTCTTTTTTTTCTTTTTCTTTTTCTCTTGTTTCTTTTTCTTTTTCTTTTTCTCTTGTTTCTTTTTCTTTTTCTTTTTCTTTTTTCTTGTTTCTTTTTCTTTTTCTTTTTCTTTTTCTTTTTTTCTTGTTTCTTTTTCTTTTTTTTTTCTTTTTCTTTTTCTTTTTTCTTGTTTCTTTTTCTTTTTTTCTTTTTCTTTTTCTTTTTTTCTTGTTTCTTTTTCTTTTTCTTTTTCTCTTGTTTCTTTTTCTTTTTCTTTTTCTTTTTTCTTGTTTCTTTTTCTTTTACTTTTTCTTTTTTTCTTGTTTCTTTTTCTTTTTTTTTCTTTTTCTTTTTCTTTTTTCTTGTTTCTTTTTCTTTTTTTTCTTTTTCTTTTTCTTTTTTTCTTGTTTCTTTTTCTTTTTTTTTCTTTTTCTTTTTCTTTTTTCTTGTTTCTTTTTCTTTTTTTTCTTTTTCTTTTTCTTTTTTTCTTGTTTCTTTTTCCTTTTTCTTTTTCTCTTGTTTCTTTTTCTTTTTCTTTTTCTTTTTTCTTGTTTCTTTTTCTTTTACTTTTTCTTTTTTTCTTGTTTCTTTTTCTTTTTTTTTCTTTTTCTTTTTCTTTTTTCTTGTTTCTTTTTCTTTTTTTTCTTTTTCTTTTTCTTTTTTTCTTGTTTCTTTTTCTTTTTTTTCTTTTTCTTTTTCTTTTTTCTTGTTTCTTTTTCTTTTTTTTCTTTTTCTTTTTCTTTTTTTCTTGTTTCTTTTTCTTTTTCTTTTTCTTTTTCTTTTTCTTTTTCTTTTTCTTTTTCTTTTTCTTTTTCTTTTTCTTTTTCTTTTTCTTTTTCTTTTTCTTTTTCTTTTTTTTCTTTTTCTTTTTCTTTTTCTTTTTCTTTTTTCTTGTTTCTTTTTCTTTTTTTTCTTTTTCTTTTTCTTTTTCTTTTTTTTCTTTTTCTTTTTCTTTTTCTTTTTCTTTTTTCTTGTTTCTTTTTCTTTTTTTTTCTTTTTCTTTTTCTTTTCCTTTTCCTTTTCCTTTTTCTTTTTCTTTTTCTTTTTTCTTGTTTCTTTTTCTTTTTCTTTTTCTTTTTTTTCTTTTTCTTTTTCTCTTGTTTCTTTTTCTTTTTCTTTTTCTCTTGTTTCTTTTTCTTTTTCTTTTTCTTTTTCTTTTTTCTTGTTTCTTTTTCTTTTACTTTTTCTTTTTTTCTTGTTTCTTTTTCTTTTTTTTTCTTTTTCTTTTTCTTTTTTCTTGTTTCTTTTTCTTTTTTTTCTTTTTCTTTTTCTTTTCCTTTTCCTTTTTCTTTTTCTTTTTTCTTGTTTCTTTTTCTTTTTCTTTTTTTTTCTTTTTCTTTTCCTTTTCCTTTTCCTTTTTCTTTTTTCTTGTTTCTTTTTCTTTTTTTTTCTTTTTCTTTTCCTTTTCCTTTTCCTTTTTCTTTTTTCTTGTTTCTTTTTCTTTTTTTTTCTTTTTCTTTTTCTTTTCCTTTTCCTTTTCCTTTTTCTTTTTCTTTTTCTTTTTTTCTTGTTTCTTTTTCTTTCTTTTTCTTTTTCTTTTTCTTTTTCTTTTTCTTTTTCTTTTTCTTTTTCTTTTTCTTTTTCTTTTTCTTTTTCTTTTTCTTTTTCTTTTTTCTTGTTTCTTGTTTCTTTTTCTTTTTTTCTTTTTCTTTTTCTTTTTTCCTTTTTTTCTTGTTTCTTTTTCTTTTTCTTTTTTCTTTTTCTTTTTCTTTTTTCCTTTTTTTCTTGTTTCTTTTTCTTTTTTTTCTTTTTCTTTTTCTTTTTCTTTTTCTTTTTCTTTTTCTTTTTCTTTTTCTTTTTCTTTTTCTTTTTCTTTTTCTTTTTCTTTTTCTTTTTCTTTTTCTTTTTCTTTTTCTTTTTCTTTTTCTTTTTCTTTTTCTTTTTCTTTTCCTTTTCCTTTTTCTTTTTCTTTTTCTTTTTCTTTTCCTTTTCCTTTTTCTTTTTCTTCCCCCCCCCCCGAGTTTCAGCAGGCATAAGGTAAAAGAATAAGGCAAAAAAATGAACATAAATTTTTAAACCATTTCCTTCCAAGTATCTCTTCCCAGTACCATCTGCAGATCAGTTATGAGAACAGCTAGTTCCTTTCACTTCTGAGCTAACTGGTATAACCACCTGCAGATGCTGTCCCAAGACATTTGCTTCCATGATGTCTCTCAAAACTTAAAAGAAAATAATCCCAACTGTATGCAAGGGTCATGGGGAGGAAGACACTAGCAAGTCTGGTCTCTGTCAAGAGAGACTGTCTAAAATGAAGATTCAAATGTTAGATGTGGACCTGATTTATTTATCGTTTACCCTTCCCTTCCCACAAATGGGTGAAGTAGTCAGCTTGGTTGGTGCATAGTCAGAATCTCAGTCTTCCTGCTTGCACGTTGCCATCTTTGCAGAAGATATGAGAAGCATGTGCTGGTTTAGACTAGTAAAATGAAGAAAGTCATTAAGCTCAGCTACCCCGTCTCATACAGGCAGGAATATTCTCTCTTTGTATTAAAGTGTTATTCAAATGTCAGAGACAAAAGTAGATACTTCTTATTCAATATTCTTGACAAAACAGAGCAGGTGAGAAGTATCTTTTTATTCTGCCACAAAAAAATAATGTGTCTGGAAAATTAAAAAAAAAAAAAATTCTGGAGATGTCAAAAACCTGAAAGAAAAAGCAGCAACATAAAGCAAAAGACATTTTTTCATCCCCCAAAATTCTCAGGCATTTGAGGAAAGCAACCTTATATCTATATATAAACACACAAGCATAGATACACATATTTTTAAGGTGAAAACTTTATTTTATTTAAAAGTATTGAGAACATTCTGACTGACTCTTGAAGCTAGAAGTACTGCTCTGAAAGAAGGACTAATCCTAAATGGAGAAGAATAGTCTTTTCCTGTTGAGCAAGTAGAGGTAGATGCACTTGTCATCTGGTTAATAGCATGGTAGCTCTTTCCTCACATAACTTGCAGCACGTTATGTGACCACTTCACCTATTTCTGGGAAGGAAGGGGTAAAGCATAAATAAATCAGGTCTTCATCTAATATTTGAGTCTTCATTTTAGACAGTCTTCCTGATGGAGAACAGTCTGGCTAGAGTCTTCCCTCCTATGAGCTTTACATATAGTTGGGATTTTTTGCTTTAACACTGAGAACTGCTCTTGAAGTAGGTGGGTATCAATACAGTTGACCTCTCATAAATCTGTCCCACAAGTTTATAACATAAGACATCTTTACACCTTTAATAGTTTGTTTACATGAAGATATACTACGCCATACTGCTAGTGCCAGATCTGCCATGTTGAGGCTAACAACACAGCAGCAGCTTGTGAGGAAAAGTATTTTTTCATCCTGTGAAATTTTGTTGAGTTTTCACCATCTTCCTGGTCCCAGTATAAAACAGAGTCTTTTGAAATGTTTGCATAAAATCTAACTACTCCCTGAAAGGCACCTTGCACTCACTCGCAGAGGTAAGAAGACTTGTAGTTCAGATCTTTCTGGGGCTGTTTTTTTATGTCTTACTGGCAGTCACTGTGCTATTGGCTTTTCTAATGAGGGAAAGTGTTTGTGTCTTTCTTAAATTTACCAGATATTCTTTGGTTGAGCAGATGGAACATTTTCAATTGCTGTATTTCTGTAAAATGTTTAAGCTCCAGCAAAAGAGTGCTTTCTAATAATAACAAAAATACTCTGCCAGTGCAGGCAAGGCAGAAACCAAATTAATTTTACCGGTTCTTAATAATGTACTCTTCCTGCTACAGGTAGACTGAATATTTTAGAAAGCAAGGTCAGTAAGCAGAGAGTAAATTACACTGGAAGAAATATCATAGAAGCTTTCATGGAATCATTTTAGGTTAGAAAAGACCCTTTAGGTCATTGAGTCCAACTGTAAAGTTGACAACGTTAAGTCAATTAAGTCCACCACTAGTTAAGTCCACCACTAAACCATGTACCTAAGAGCCACATCTACAAATCTTTCAAATATCTCCCGGGATGGTGAGTCAACCACTTCCCTAGACAGCCTGTTCCAATGCTTGAAAACACTTTCAGTGAAGAACCATTTCCTAATATCTAATCTAAACCTCCCTTGGCACAACTTGAGGTCATTTCCTCTTGTCCCTTTGCTTGCTGCTTGGGAGAAGAGACTGACACCCACCTCACTACAACCTCCTTCCAGGCAGTTATAGAGAACGATAAGGTCTCTCCTCAGCCTCCTTTTCTCCAGGCTAAACAACCCAAATTCCCTCAGCCACTCCTCATAAGACTTGTGCTCTAGACCCTTCACCAGCTTCGTTGCCCTTCTTTGGACACGCTCCAGCACCTTAATGTCTTGTAGTGAGGGACACAAACCTGAACACAGTATTTGAAGTGCAGCCTCACCAGTGCCGAGTACAGGGGTAAGATCCCTTCCCTGTCCCTGCTGGCCACACTATTTCTGATACAAGCCAGGATGCTCTTGGCCTCCTTGGCCACCTGGGCACACTGCTGGCTCATATTCAGCTGGCTGTCAACCAACAACTGCCAGGTCCTTTTCTGCCAGGCAGCTTCCCGACCACTCTTCCCCAAGCCTGTAAGGTTGCATGGGGTTGCTGTGACTCTGGTGCAGGACCCAGCACTGAGCCTTGTTGAATGTCATACAGTTGGCCTCAGCCCATTGATCCAGCCTGTCCAAATCCCTCTGTAGAGTCGTCCTACCCTCAAGCAGATGAATGTTCTTGCCCAGCTTGGTGTCGTCTGCAAATTCACTGAGGGGACACTATATCTCCTTGTCCAGACAATTGATAAAGATATTAAACAGAACTGACCCCAGTACTGAGCTCTGGGGAACACCTGTTGTGACTGGCCACTAAGTGGATTTAACTCCATTCACCAGCACTCTTTGGGCCTGGCCATCCAGCTAGGTTTTCACCCAGTGAAGAGTGTACCCATTCAAGCCATGAACAAGCAGTTTATCCAGGAGAATGATGTGGAATGCAGTGTCAAAGGCTTTACTAATCTCCAGGTAAACAACATCCACAGCCTTTCAGTCATCCACTAAATTGGTCACCTTGTCATAAAAGGAGATCAGGTTTGCCAAACAGGACATGCCTTTCATAAACCCATGCTGACTGGGCCTGATCACCTGGTTGTCCTGTATGTGCTGTGTGATGGCACTCAGGATGATCTGCTCCATAAGCTTTCCTGGCACTGAGGTCAGACTGACAGGCCTGTAGTTCCCCAGATCCTCCTTCTGGTCCTTCTTGTAGGTGGGGGTCACATTTGCTAACTTCCAGTTAACTAGCACATTCCTGGTTAGTCAGAACTGCTGATAAATGATGGAAAGTGGCTTGGTGAGCATTTCCACAAGCTCCCTCAGTACCCTTGGGTGGATTCCATCCGGCCCTATTGACTTGTGTGTGTCTAACTGGTGTAGCAGGTCACTAACTGTTTCCTCTTGGAATATGGGGGCTTCATTCTGCTCCCTGTCCCTGTCTTCCAGCTCAGGGGGCTGGGTACCCTGAGAACTACTGGTCTTACTAATAAAGACTGAAGCAAAGAAGGCATTAAGTACTTCAGCCTTTTCCTCAGCCTTTGTTGTGATGTTTCCCCCCACATCCAATAAAGGGTGGAGATTCTCCTTAGCCTTCCTTTTGTTGTTAATGTATTTATAGAAACATTTTTTATCTATATTTAAAAAAACCCCAAACAACTAAAACCAACAACAACAGAAAAACACACACACACAAAATTTAAAAATCAAAGAATTACTTAATGACTTTTCACAACGTCAAAACCCTCTTGTTATTGATGAGTGTTACTCACTGAAGCAACTCAGCTAAGGCCACCAGACTACCTCCTCTGTGAGTAACTCCCGCTGGCAAGCAATCCTGACCTATGTGTAGCACTCTGTTTGCTTTCTCTCCTTTAATGACTTCTCTGTGCTCACCATAAGGAAACAGCTTATCACAAGAATGGCAGAAATTTTGCAGATTTGATGGTGTTTTTGTTTCCCATCACTGTCAGGGCAAAAAAAAAGAAAGAAAAACAGTGAAAACAGAAACATTTCATTCTATTCATATATTGTGGAATAAACCTTCAGTTCATGTAAAGTAGTAAAATCAGTGGAGTTTTGGTGACTTGCCCCAGCTGAGAATTTGTTCCAGTGTATTTATATGTAAAATAAGACAAACATGCTATGTGGATGGGGTTATATGTGAAAATCAATATTAAATTCATCATATTTAGCTGCTACAGACCACAGTGAACACTTGCTCTCTAATGGTTAAATGCCCTTTGGATCTGAAGCCCTTTGATTTATTGGAAGAAACCTGCTGGGCAGAACATACTGTGGAGCTGATTAATGTCAGCTTCTGTCATCAGTTTCCACTTAGATTCTTGGCCAGCTCTGACATCTCCTCCCTTAAGGATCCAGAAGAATTTGAGGACTGATCCAAGAGCTTTACTGGCATGGGATTTGCAGAATGTGGTGCTTGCAAAATAAGGAAGATGAATGGAAGTAAAATTCCATGTTCTCTACTGGACTTGTTTCTTTAACTCATTTCTCTGGAGAAAGAGACCAATGCCAGGACCACACCAGCAAGGGAAACAAATCAATAGCATGTTCACTGGTTTTGTTACAGATGTCTTGCATTTCCTTTGCTGCTTTATATGCTCCCTCGTAGCCTGTCAAACTGGAAAATGACTGCAGTGAGAATGCAGAGCTACCATAGCTGTCTAGATTTACACTCACCATTGTACAAGGAAACTTATGAACTACAAACTGGTTGGTAGTGCATACTATTTTAGAGAGGATAAGCCCTTATCTGAACAGGACTAATAAAAAGTGGCAACCACTGTGATTTGCAGGTTGATTGTTCATGAGTAACGTGAGCTTTTTTAACAGTAGAACACGATCACCCCTGTCCTTTCCCCTCACCCTCTCTCAGAAATTATGACTGTTCATGGCAGATAATTTTCTTGTGTTCATTTTGACACATTTCCCTTGCAGTTTCTCATTTGGAGAAAATAATTCTTATATTTCTTCTGAGCATTGAATTCTCCTGTTGCTCGTCACACACATGGATACTTCTGCTACAGGAATCACATGATGCTATAAAAATCCTAACAGTGCTATACCCATTGCTGAACACATTCTCATTGGCAAGAAGGAAGTATGAGTGAACAGTCAAATGATGAAATATTAAAAACATCAGAGTATAATTATACAAAATATTATGAGGTTGTGGAAAACTTAAAACAGGAGAATGAGCTGCCCTAGAAGTCACATTTAAACCTCTAATAAACCAGACTACAACCTTTCTAATAACTTAAAGATAGGATTTCCTGTCTTGCATCTCACCAATGACAACCTGATTTGTCAGAAATACTGTCATCTGGATTAAGAATATTACACTGCTCCCCTTTAGAGGACATAATATTTTACTGTTAGCAATCCACATTCATAAAACAAATCTAACTTGTTCAGTCTCTTTTTCTTCTCCCCCACTCATAGTGAATTTAATGCTTTCCATGATGAGGTGTAGAAGAAAGCCTGCACAGAGCTGGAAGCCTTTATTTAGTTCCTTGTTTTCATTTACACCCCATTCCCCATCCCTTCTTTCATGTTCCTTCATGACTACTTGTGTGCTTGGGTGAGAAGGGAAGGTTACAAAAAGAAAGGGAGGCTTTTTTTCTTAGGAATGAACCAAAGAAGTTTTTAGACATCTATAATACTACACAATTAAGCAGATCATTTCAATGTAGTTGTGGGATCTTTTGATGATCTACTTTTGTTTGTAAGGAAGAAACTAGTTGTCTACAAAGAAAAAAATTAAAACTGAGCAATTCACAAAAAAAGACCTTTCCAATGGCATTAATACATAGATTCTCAGTGACTTTAATGGGCTTTGAATCAGGCCCAAAGTGATCTCAAATCTCCAAAGTAAACAAACTTTTAAAAAACAGTGTTTACTACTCAATTTTCTGGGGTAGTGATTGAAGTTGTCTATAAAATCCATCCATTTTCAGGGTTCTCAGTCTCAGGGAAAACCTGTTGGGAAAAGTTCATTGAACCCAGAATGTTTAGACATAAATAATTTAGATTTATCAACCAACGTTTTTTGAAAAACCATTGCTGAACTGGGACATTTCTGACCAGTTCTTCTACTGATAAAATTAGCAGATGACACAGAGATTGGCAGAGTAATAATGAAAGACAGAATTCTGTGGACCAGTTAGGAAGTTGAGCCAATTTAAACAAAATATTTGACAAAATATTCAATACAGCTACATATGAAGCTATGCACTGAAGAACAAGGAATTAAGAACTTGCCTTCATTATCCTGGAAAGCAGTAAGTCTAATATCATTTGTCCTGATTGAAAACCAACAAACTTTCACATGGCTAACACAACCATTACATTTCTACAGCATAAAGTGCTTCTGCTTTTGTATGCAGCTCTTATGACTCAATGCACAGATTAAAGGAGCTGCAGTTTGCTAGCTATGAGTAAAATGAGAAGTTAACTTGATTACAGTGCAAGATTGGGGAAGAAATGTCAAATAATAATTATCAGGGAAACCTGGCTTATTATCTGTAAGAACAGGCTTGTGAATGGAGCCAGACCAATCCAGTTCAGAAACAGGGGGGACATTTGTTTACAATGAGGTTATAAATGAATGGGAAGAAACACCAACGAAGGTGGCAGATTTTCCATCTCTTGATAACTTCATAGCACAAAACTTTAAGATGCACTTTAGATGAAGACTCATCCTTTCAGACAGTATCAGGATAACTGGAGAAAGTCAAATAACCTGCTACATACAAGAAGTTAAGTTGGATAAATCCATCTTGTCCTGTTTATGGAATCTTTGTAGTAAGGAGTGACAGTCGTAACTGAAAAATAGCTAGATAGAGTTTTGTCAGTATGGTTAAAATAGTTCAAAAGCCATTATGGAGAAGTTTCTGTTGAACTATGAGAACATATGATCCATTCTACTTTGTCTACCACATTAATGAAAAGGACTAAGTGCTCATTCTTGCTTCCATTGATTCTAACACAGCAACTACCATTGACTTTGTTGTGTGTAGCAATAACCCCTTAATCATTACCAGAATAGAATTCCAAATCTGATTTTCTCCATACAACTTTCCTTCAATTATTAGCAGCTGGATCCTGGTTCTTTAATTAGGCTGAAGCTAATGACTACCTGAATGAAAGCACTAAAATCCAGCATTACTCAACTGATGAGACAGAGACAAAGTGGTCATTCTCTTTACGAGGTGTTATTTGCTTAACATGTTTACATGACTGGGTCTGATGTTCACAGCTGATCTTCCAGGGTGCTGCATAATTGAGGTTTTAAATTATTTTAAATTATTAGAATACCCCTGAGAGACCCCAAGCCATCCATCTGGCCAAATTCAGAATTCTCCAGAAGAGTCCTGTCAAAATGGCATCCTCATCATGCACAGAAAATACACTACACCCATAAGTTTTAAACTCCTAATTGTAATAATGACTCTGGCACCAAACCTTTCTGGAGGATTGATGGCTAGCTGAGGCTAATGGCTCTCAGCTGAATTTCAGGCCACAGCTCCTCCCAAACAGTCATTAATCTTCAGGAAATGTCCTGTGCTTCCATCAGGAGTGTTTAAATGTCTCTGTATTTTTAACTAGATTATCCAGAGAGTGTTTCTGAAATCAACTGGATAGAAAAGTGATGTTTTCTGACCAACCTTAAATGTTGTAATTAATTAATTTTCGCAAGGCTATTTTCTTAGGGCCCTGCTCCATGGTCCTTCACCTCAACAAAGTTCTCAGTGACCTGACTGAAAACTGGTCTTTACCTAAAGTTTAGATATCAGACTTGATAAAAATATAAAGCAGGATTTTCAGATTTACTCAGCAATGCCCCAATCTAACTCTCACAGAGGTCACTGGGTCTGTCTAAATTATCATTTAGTTTAGTTCCCCAGTTTAGTCCTTGATCCTTGTCTCCTGCAGACCCATATCGTGTTGTTAATTTTCTCACAGGTTCTCATCTGAAGCGAATTAATTGTCCTGGGGAAACAAAGCCTCATACAGTTGTCGGGATGGTTAGGTTTGGGAACCACTCCCAAAAGTTCATGCGGAGGAAGTCATGCTAGGTTTGGCTCTGTCCATCTTGCATAGTCCTCTAACACGTTCTACCAGGCTTTGCGTCCTCAAACATGCCCTTGCCCCATAGCTCAGTTTACACCATTTTATGCTAAGAAAACACAGGTCTGTCAGGCTGTAACACAGTTCTCACTATTCCTGACACTGTGAACTGAACTAAGAACCATACACAAAAAGATTGTTATGATTTGAGGTCACAGGGGAATCACCTGGGGCCCAGCAGAGGTCCAGGACCATGTACTACATAGCATTGATGCAGACAATCTGAGCTAACTCTGAGCAACATAGACACAAACCACCCTTCACCACTTGGACTGGGAGCCAGGAATCAGTCCCAGTATTGAACACAGTTAGCAGTTCAGCCAATAATAACATTTCCTGGGAATAAAGTGAGACCATTGCTGAACTGTTTGGAAAAATTGTCCTATCATCATTTTCACCATAAATCATTGACTGTCACACTATACCTTCAACAATCAGAGTTAAGAGGGCTCTTCCTGGCATGATTCTTTTAAAGTCAGTTCAGAAAAGCCACCAGGTTTTTTCTTCATTCTGGCATCATGGCTGTACTGCACAAATACTCTCAAAAGCCAAGGTTGTGCTTTATTTGTCACTGCCTTCAGAAGAACTTAGGTAAGGGATTTGAGGGGTCTAAAAGGCCATAAAGCAGTAAATTTTCAAACAAAAATTTTCCTGAAAAGCAAGTTTGACCATTTAAAAGACACAACAATAATGTAGGAGAGGCTCTCAAATAAAAATAAATGTGAACAAATGCAAATGTTAGACATTTGCTGAGAGTTTCCAAATTAGCATTTGTTTACACAGCTTTTCAAGAAAAGAGATTTGATAGCAGTGGAACTTTGACTAACCTTTCCAAATACTTACACTGGCTTGTTGTTGCTCTTTGTTGCAAGTCTCTATTCTATAAAAATGTATAAAGGATTTACTTAAATAAGGACATGTATGAGTCATCTATACCAAAATGTGGCAGAAATAAGCATCATGTTTGAGTTTATAAATGCACTTTTGAGCCCAGATCCCATCCTACTGCCTACCATTTCCCACCAAGAATATGAGACCTGCAAAGAGCAATAAACTATAGACTCCCATCAGTTGTACTAGCGTAGAATTTCCCTCAGTAGTAATATTATGAAAGTATATGGCAGATCTGAGCCACTCTTTGAAACCAAAGTCCAGGAAACCTGATAGTGTACTTTCTTACCCATATATTGGTTCACCCTTCAAAAAGTTTAGGGCCAATCAATGAGTGCTGTTTGAGCTAGATAGGGTCACCCTGTCATGAGGGAATTTTGTGATGAATCATTTATAAATAAATACCCTCCTTTCACTGTGTGATAAATTTAAAACCTCCTCAGATTATGTTTTTCACAGAACTGTTATGTAGAAAGGAGAAGGCACATGAAAACTGTTCTCGGTAGCCCAGCGGTGACCATTCTTTATTGATCCATATGACAAACAACTTTGAGATCCTGCTCTCAATGTCCCTGTGAGTGGAGACACATTGCACTCAGGCTTCTCAGGTGAGTGCTGTAACCACAGGGCAGATGATTCTCAGAGTTGAGGAGGGTTTTAGCAGAGTTTCTAACCTCAGTTCCTCTCACTGTCCCCATGGAAAGATTCTGTTTTGGCAAACCAGCATTTTCCAACACAAAACATTTTACTAAACAATTCCCACTTAGCTCTACTAAATGTCTAATTTGCCTCTGTGAAACACTGGAACATGGGAAAACTAATATTCCCATTGGTGATAAGGCTTTACAATATAAATGGGGAGATTTTTTCTGCAGTTGTTAATGCGTGATTCCTTACACAGTTAATGTGAAGGACAGAATATGTTGGGCTATGTCTTTAACTCCCAAACATCCAAATTGTATTATTTCAGCTAAGGAAAACTGCTTGCAGGTATCTTTATTTTTTCAACATTTCTTAATACTTTGTCCAAAATTATAGGGGAGTTATGAATATTTAACCATTTGGTTCTCAGCTCAAAACACATTGAAAAAAAGATGAATTCGATAAACTACAGAATGGCCAATTTTAAGGGGATTACCCCTATCAGAAAGAGTAATCCATGGTTTACAACAGCAATATTATTTTTTAAAGCTGGTGGATGGAGCAGCTGCTTTGTAAAGTTATTAATTTCCTGTAAAGAATACTGAATGCTTAGCAATCAGAACACAAGGCAGGATGTAATTATACAATCCTGTATGTGCATCTTTTATACATTAATTCTGCATGGAACTCCCTTCCCTTTTAAAATTATCAGTACTTGTTCTGCTATCTGGACCCAAAACAGCATCCACAGGCACAAAAAGGAACTCTGTTATCTGTTAGAAAGGGGTAGGCCACAGTAGCAGCTGATTTTAAGGACAGGCATTTGAAGAACATCAAGCAGGCTGATTGTCAGAGCAGTCATGACTACAGTTGGCAGACACCCCACCTGAAGATGCAATTCTTCTCTCATGGGCAAAGATGCAAGTTTTTTAATGTTTCAGGAAGTCAAGTTGTTCTCACATCTGGCACAAATGCAGACTCAGGCTGTCTTCTTCCCTCAGACCATGGACTGTCTGTGCCCACTTCTCCCTGCAAGCTCTCTTTTAGTGCCTTTACATACCATCGATGCTAGCATGTTTTTGTTCTTGGAGCTTGTATGTGTGCAGAGGTTACTGTATACCTGGATTTCCCCTGAGGCACCTAATTTTCTGATCAAAAAATTAATCTGAGAGATATTTCAAGCTTCTGAGACTTGCCAGAATCCACCTGTTAGACAGATCTCCTGTTCTGGTGGAATTCAACCCCAGATCACATGCAAGACATACAGATGTGTGCACCTCTTGGTGCGTGCATAGTAAACCCAATACATTCCCAATACATCAGATTTTCTGCATATCCACACACTGTCTGGGCAGCACATGCACATTATTTCTGGGCAGGAAATCCTGGAGAGAAATTTGGTAACCCTGTCTACCTACACTGTGAATCAGAGCTAATTTTTTCCCTATGGCCTTTAGTGAACATAACTATGTCCTTCATCCAAAAAAGTTTCCATGTTTCATTCACAATAAAATCTTAAACAGTCTTTACCATGAACAGCATCCTTTGTCTCCCTCACATTGTACTTCTCCTTTATAGAGCAGTGAGTGAATATTTTTGGACGTATACGTGTGTTTAAATTGTATGTCTCGCTCATTCTCTCTCATCCTTTTGCTAGAGGATTGTTGACAGCTGCCTACATCCAGTGAGTGTAACAGACACAAGGAGGAAGCAAAAGTCTCCAGTTTATTTGGAACTGAAGAAAGAAATCCTTCCCATATTTTCTGCTGAGAGATCTGCCCTTCAACCTCATGATAAATAAGCAGTTATAGCAAAGTTACCTCACCTTGCTTTACCTTCCCTCATCTTAATGATCACAATTCTCATTTTCTTCTAAGCAGTGCATTTGGAGGAAACTGGAGACAGACAGTAGGGGAAAATAATGGAAACTGGCTTAGTAATTCCAAGACCAAAAGACACAAAGTCCTAAAACTTCCTTATTTCCAGTGCTGATCAAGAGAGGCATGTTCTTTCCTGCAGAGCAGAAGCCATGAGAATGAACAAGAACCCACTGGGGCAAAATGGCAGATGGAGAAGAAGGGACTTGGAGGTAAATATGGAAAATGTCATGTTCACATGCAAGATCCTCAAGGTCTTTGTTCAGAACAGAACTTAACATTCTGGGGAAGCATGTTTAAGGCATGAAGGGATTTATAGGTTGTTTCATATATTTTTTTTCTGATTGCAATGTCCTCTTAGGCTAAGGAGCGTGTGTTGGCTAGCTTGCCAACAAGTCTTTACAGTTTGTATGGGACGGACTTCCGTTGAAATAGAGAAAAAAAAGTGTTAATTGGAGCTGTATTTCTGTTGAAAATGATGGGTTTGAATTCGGCAATCAACTAGAGCAAGCTCTCACTCCCTAGCCCAATTTAGTCCATTAAACCACAAACCCTGAGCAGCTTGGGCCAGATTCCCCAGTGTGTTCCAATTCCTGTGAGTTACTGGAACCATTCAAAAGAGCTGGACTTCAGCCAGATGTGTCCAGCTGAGAGCTCCTCACAGTGTGGGAGCCCTTAGTATGCACAAAGGCAGCACAGATGGTTCCTTGGTTCTTGCACTGCCACCCCCTGCTCCTACCTCGTTTGGCCCTGGCACAGGGACAATGTCACAGGGAGGGAGAGAACACTGCTGGCTGTGCTCATCTGATATGCAGGCCTGCAAGAATTGAAAATAGCAGGAGAAAACCAGAGCAACACATGACTCCCAGTACAAAACCAAATAGTAGGGAGCTCTGCTTGACAGCCCCTTGGCAGTCTTCATTCACCAAGGTCATGCTGAGCAGAAGCACAGGAAAACAGAGCCTTAATATTTTAGGCCACATTACTCCAGTCACCAAGGAAACTCAAATTTTGTGTTCTTTTATGGGTTTTTATCTTAGTTCCTAAAACCACATTGTAATAAATTAACTTTAGAGACAAATCCAAGGCTGGCTATAGAAGAAATGAGGTGGAAAAATTCAGCTCATAGGCTGATACACCTCAGTGTAAGCATCTCCTTGGACATCTAGTTGACACCGTCAAAGGAGGCTAGAGAGCTATTCATTTCATTCTGAAGCAGACAAGAAGGATATGATTCAGTTGTCTAACTGTAGACATACAGGGTCATTTTAGATGCCCTAGCTCATCTCTCTGGCCTCCAGACTCTATGTCAGAAAAGTATCAGTCACCTGTACGTACTGTGCCTACGTACTAATTTGTGCTAATGTCTTAGATGCCCTGAGACATTTTAATGGCACCAGATGCCTAACAGTGGGCAAATAACTCCAGTCTTCAGTGAGTGGTCAGACAAGTTGTTCCTTTCGCTCCTCTGACTATATTACCTCCTTATTGACTACTGACTAAAGTCCTAGCTTATATACTAAACATGTCCACAGATGTCTACAAGTAGACACTTGAGTTTAAGGGAAAGGATCAGTTCCTTACACACAGGTATTTAGTACCATTTCATATGCCCTAACATTTTCACAAGCTTCCAGCTGCAGCTCCTGAAAATTGTAGGTCCCCTGTATGTCCTATGTCATATGTGCCAGCCCTGTAAGAATTTCCTGGATTTCCTCAAACATCTTAAATGGCACTTGACACTTATATTTATATAACGGAACTGATCCATAGGGCTCTTTAACTGGAACTGAACCCCAATGATGAATTAAGTGTCTCAAACCGAATCTTGCCTGAGATGACCAAATGGATTTTTCCTGTATTTAATGGGATGGCTCCAGAGAAGGTATCAAGCCTTGTTTATTCCCAAGTATTTTTGAATGTCCTTAGGTTTCCTAGAGAACATCTGACACTGACCATTCACGTATCTCAGCAGCTTCTGATGGCAATAAGACAGTTGCAGCTGCGACACAGTCACTCCAAAGCACTTTATGTCAGGCCAAAGACCACCGTGACTGCATCTGCAGTAACACCTCCCATTTCTCAGGATAAAATATTTTGTATTACAGGAGGTGTTGAAATACTGCAGAAGCTCACAGAAAAGGCTCTTCATGAAAGAACTCAATATGTCCAGAGTGGTTCAGGATGGAAATAGTGAATTCCAAGAGCAAAAAACCTTTCTTACGAGGAAGAAGGCTGGGAAGAAGAATCTTTATTGCATTCATGTTAACTGAATGAAAAAATAGGAGCATCTTCCCTTGACACTTCTGTTTCCAGTTTCTCCTTAACAAACAGAATGCGCCCCCCCCCCCCCCCCCCCCCCAAATTCATAGGACCAATAAACATTCTATAACACCATGCCCATAGCTATCATTGCAAAAATGCCTGGATCAGAGGAACACTTCTAAAATGAGAATGGAATTTATTGTAGCCATGACAGTATAACATCTCTGCTAATCTAACTTGTCAGCCTCCTAGGGCTGCAACACTCAAGTCCATTTAGATTAAAAGATACATGAAAATTCTTTGCATGTAAAATGAGATTGGAAATGAGAAAGAATATTCAGCATAATAAATAGAGTAAGTGCAGTAGAGATTTAAAGGGGACAAATTTTGATGGGAAAAAGTATTGCTAAAATGAGAAGGAATATCTTGGAAGTATTGCTTTTCCTCTCATTAATACCTTACGAAATGTTGCTGCTGACCTTTCAGAGGATTTCTCTCTAATCCTGTATTAATTTTATTTTTTTTCCTAAAATTGGAGCCATTCAAGAATTCTCTTCAGGTCTAAGAATCAAACTTTACTTGAAACTTAAACAAAATCAGATTTACCCGTGCTAGTTTTTATGTCTTTTTGGGTCTCTGAAAGGAAGGTATTGGGACTGCAGTAGGAACCTCCGATCCTTTTAGAAACATGAACCTCTTTGAAGAGGAGATTCATTTCTCAGAGATGGAAACTGGCAAACTGTGTGGATCTGACCCATGAGGTTGAAGGGAGGCACAGGCCATGCCACACTCATTTTTCAGATGCACGCTCTCAAGACTGTGTGCACATTTGTTGACAGAGAACTTCATAGTGCCTATATTCCCAGAGCTGTTAAACATCAGTGTTTAAACCATACAGTTTCATACATTGTCTGAAGACAGGACTGTCATGACAAAAAAACCATAATATTTTCTTAACTTACACCAGCAGTGATCACCTGTGACCTGGCCCCCTGGCCTGCTTGCATCCTTCCCACAGCCCAGGACCCCATTTCATCCTTCCTGGGATCATCAGCCCCCTCCCTAGTGATGTTTCAGCACTGCCAGCCTCCTGCTCCCACCAGCCCTCGTGCCCACTGGCTGCCCTGCTCCTGGATGGGCACAGAATGGGACAGACTGCCAGGTCCTGCCCTGCTGCTCTGGGGAACCCCCTCTGCTCCTGGTCCCCACACCAGGGAGTCTCCATCTCTGCTGTGCCCTCACACACAGGTGTATAACTGGAACCACAAGCCAGACCAAATCACACAACCAGAGTTTTAAAAAAAACCCTGGCATCTGTGATACCTGGTGTTGTCCTGAGAGTTAGTAATTTCCTGTGTTCAGTATTAATAGGAATGGCTCCTTAATCCTTCAAAGCGTTAAACGTACCAAATATTTTGACTGCAGCAAGTATTACTATTAATAAATGGCAGGGAACACTGGGTTTCCTGTGTACATATGCCCCTCTGATGAGGTACACTTAACATGTGGCTCCTAATACCAAAGATGGTGTAATCCTTCACTTGTCAGCACCGCACTACAGGTCAGCCTGGTTTTTCTCACTTTACAAACTTCCATCTGTCAAGGGATACTTAATTCACAGCTTATTCTCACATCTACTCCAGGGCTGTCTAAATTTAAAAACAGCCGTTTGTTTACCATGTTCTGCTTAAAAAAGGAGACTTTTTTCCAAGTCATTGGTTTGTCGTGAGAAAAGACTTAGAGGAATCTAAACCAGTAACTATAGTCTTTCTTGTGATTATAAAAGCTGGTGCTTCCATAAACTGAACTAAGCATCTCTGTATTTAGAAGACATAGGACATCACTGATGTTCTTCATGAAATGACAGCTTGCTCACCAGCCAGTTCTTTATTATCTAATAGGGTAAACATGCATTAAGGCACTTCAACCAAGTCAACAGGCAACAGAATTGGGCCATATGAAACATTATATACATATATATAGATACAGACAAAAATGCATTTTAACAAAAATGTCATTGACAATGACATAAAAATGTCTTTAATAACTCCTTTTATAAAGTGCTCAAGCATGGGCATAAATTTTGAACACACAAGAAGCTGAGAATGGCTTATGGTTGACCTCTTGCTTGAATGCCTTGCTGAACTTTGTAGTCTCCATTACAAAGCACATTCGCTTGCTTTAGCAATTTGTGTTTAAATATGGAGTTATCAGATATCTGTGAAATAAATCTTGTTGTAATGACAATGATAAGTGGATTACCTATACTCAAAGTGGCTAAGGCAAAGGGAAATGTTTAAACCACCACCCCCCTTTTAATGTGAAGGAACTGGGTGTAAGAAAGAAGCTGTGTGTGTTCATTGTGATACTTGCCATATGAAAGTTTCTAATTAATTTAGTTTCAGAACAAATGTGGCAGTGAATTTTTGGTTAACTGATGTCTGGCACATATCTCTTTTCACATAATCCAGTGTGTAGCTGTCAAATATAACATGTATGGTTTTGGGGTTTTTTTTTCTTTATCTGAGGACGAAAGCAGTATAAGAGGACCTGAGTAAGATTCAAAGGCTATAGCTGTAAATTAAACAGTGTGAGGTGATGGGCAGGGTATTGCATCTTTATCACTAATCCTTAGCTGTTTAATCCTTAGAGTAGCCAATGGCACATTTTAGGCACAGGCCAGCCAGGACCATCCCAAATAATTCCTGGGCACAGGTCGAGGGTTTGGACAAACTAGGGACCATTCATAATAGCCACTGTAGGTGTAACTTTGCTCTGAAGGCTACAGGAGTTTAACATTCAGACATGTCTGTTGCCATCCAGGTCAGAGCATACTTTTCAGGTTACAAGGATAAGTATATCCCAGGTGTCCTTGAAGGAATGAAGTGATAGTAAGGTGCTATATATCCAAGAAGCCTTCAAGGTTTAGCTAAATTGTCATGCAATAAAATGGTGTTAGATGCACTGGCTCCTAGCCTTCTGTCTCCACAAAACATGAGCAAGTGTAAGAGCTTTGCGGTCCAGGAAGAGAACAGACTTGAGTGATTTAGGACTTCCTGAAAATTCCCAGGTATGTGGGCTGTACCGAAAGTACACGCTGGCAGCTCTTACTCATCAAGCTAAAAGAGCGTCTGTATCATTGCAACAGCCTGAGCCACACCCATTGCAACACCCATTAGCCACAATCTTTTTCTTAAATAAATTTTCAAAAGTGGAGAAATCTGTAAAAGTCATTGTTTTCTTCATGGCTTAACTCTCTTTTCCTGAAATTATATGGGGCCTGAAGACATGACTTAATCAACACTCTAGTCCTTGATGGTCACTATATGCACAACGTGTCCTGCAGTAAAACTAAAGCACCAAAACCCACTAATATACAGGGTATTAAAAAAGTTTTCTGCAGAATTCCCTCAAGCAAATTAGTTGGTATAAGTTAGCACAGCTCTATGAAAGTTAGCAAAGTCTATGTCAAATATTGCTTGTTGAAATGATGTATACAGTTTTTCATATATGGCCTTTCCTCTGTAGCTTCTGAGGTAAAATATTCATTATTTCTCAACTGAGCTAACCAGTGGGCCTCACTTGAGCATTGGAACATACTAAGACTGAAGCCAGGCTCTGACAGCTCAGGACAGTAGAAAATCTGCAAAACTTGCCACGGTTGAACCACAGCACCTATGCTGCCTAAAATGTACTCACCATGCTTGACTTCATACGTACAGTAGACACCCTGAACACCACAGCCTAAATAGGAACTGGGTGATTGTAAACCTGAAAAGCAAAATAGAGGCCTCTTTTGTTAATGTACTGGTACAAAGAGCCGTTCATAGAAAGGATTTCCGGCATGGAAATGGGGCAGAGTTGCTTTTGTAAAAGTTCACCTGAATCCTTCCTCTCTTTGTTATTTATTGTGTTCTAATCTCTAGCATGTCCTCACAAACACCCACAGTTATGTACAAAACAACACCCTGTACAGCAGCAGGCCCTCTTTTATATTACTGAACTGTCAAGAAAAACCTTGTGCTTCTACTTTTTATAGTCATTATGTCTTGACCCAGCTGAGAAGAAAGGAAAACACAGTGACAGTGCCAAGAAATATACTGAGTTGCAGTCATCATCAGAGGCTTCCATTAATCATGGGCAGAACTACAACAAAATAAGGAACATCTTTTTTAGATTCTCTTTGTTTAAGTCTCCTAGGAGATTTGTACAGCTCTGATGTATATCATGAACCTAGAGGATATATTTTTAAGGGCTCACTCACCCCATCTGAAATTGAGCAAACATGTAAAAATAAATAAAATAAAGCTGGCCTATGTTAAGTGCAAATGCTACAATACTGTAAACTGCATGCAAAAGAGTTTTCTTTTTAAAATAAAAGTCAACCCCCTTCTCTCTTTCTATTGTTTGCAGCATCTTCTAAAGTTAGAAACAAAATACTCTCTCTGCTGACTTCATCCTTCCCACTTGGCAAACACTGGTATTTCTGTCTTCTCATTGGAGCGCTACCAAATAAACCCATTTCATGTTTCTTCATTTTTTCACTAGGATCATTAGCAGTGAAACCGTCTGTGTTCCTACACTCATGTAGCAATACCACTCTCAGACAAAAGGACTTGTGTCCTTTCTGCTGGGCTATGTTGCTATGGAAGGATGAATCTGTATCTGCCAACCCGCTGCGCACCTGGTGCCTACTCAGCTCTTTGGGAGGCAACTTACAGGCTGCCACTCCTCTGAGTCTTCCTGGTAACGCAGTGGTCCCCAGGTGTCTTCATGCACTTTGGGTTCTGTGTGCTTCACTCCTGCTTCAGACTGTATTTTCTCATTTTGTACACCAAAAATTCTGGTGTGGAAGATTGTCCTGAGACTATTTCCACATAAACATATCCACAAGCATGGTATTGCCAGCCCTGAAAATTAAGATGGAGCTAAAGGAATTTATTGCAGTTGAATGTGTGAGCTAGTATTTTAGCTTTTTAAAGGTTAAATTCAGTCTATGGAAATGATAAGCACAAGGGTTATATCACGTCTATCTACTTCATACACTCAAAAGTGCTGGTGAAATTTGTTATGGTAACATTTTGTCCCCATGTGTTGCAAATGAGTACAATATGAAAAGAAGCTGAATCTTCACCCTGAGTCTCTAAATTTGACCTCAGTATAATTTCTTTCAAAAATAGTATTATTATTCATTCTTTATGTGTAATCTTGCAAAGCAGGGAATGGAGCTGATCTTTTTTCTTATGAATAGTGAAGTGTCAAACTTGAAATTTCACAAGAAGATGTTTATTACTTCCAAGTAATTTTCACTGGCAAGCTCTACTGTCAAGGGTGAATTGTGTGTTCAAATCCAGTATGAGGTCTATGAGATCTATACTGAAAAAAAATCAGTGGCTCAGTTCAGGACATGAATTTCCCTTTATTCTAGCTAAATACTTGAATTGCAATGCTGTCAGTTATTGTGGTGGTCCTCTCTCAATTGGGGGGAAAAAAAAATCTGCATGCCTTGGTTTTCTTCTGCATCAGAATAAAAATGAATGTGAAAACCTTGAATATTTTTTTCCTGAAATAGCATTCTTGTTTTCTGGCCAGCTCTGTTTTTAAAAGCCAACTTTATAAAGCAAACAAAAATCCAAAAATCTTCATTCCTGCCTAAAGAGTTGCACAGCAAGAAAGACTTAGCTTTTGAAAACATATTACAGAAAGGTGTTGTATTATGCAGTTTAGCAATGCTGTTGAAAGAATTGAAGTTCTCCTTTTGGATGAGCTTGCCCAATGCTTGAAAGCATAACATTGTAAACTGACACCAGCTTTCCCCTATTCCTCCAAAGCATTGATGTTCTGTAACAGCTTTTTTAGAGCAAAATTAGGAAATGGGTCAAAGTCTGTTTTCCTGAGGCAACAGGGACTGTATTGGACTTTTGGATGGTTGGTTGGTTTTGCCCCAGTCTTTTGTCTCTGCTTAAGAAACTAACTCAACTAATAAAAGAAATGTATCTTTTTACATGTATTTTTATGTTCTCAGTAAAATAAGAAATAGAATGAAAATCCTATTTCAGGTCACATCAAGTAGCAAAATTTTTATTTTCTTTATATTAAATAAATGTTATGCACTGGTTCAGATGTTAGGCAGCCCAATACCACTGGTCAGAAGATGTCATAAGCAGTACTATTCTCATTTTGCATTTGTGAAAATACTTATATTCAGTCACTTGCCCAGGGCAACAAAAATGTTCAGAAACCACCTTCAAAGAATAAGTAGAATAAACCAGAATTACAGAGAGGAGTCCCTGGCTCCCAGCCAAGAAGGCTGTGAAAGCAGCAATGTATTTTTTATTTAATCTAAATTTCTGTTCAAAAGAAAACTTAGATTCCCCAATGGAGGAAGAAAACTGATTTTAGACTCATGAAACCTGAGTCCATCCCTCATTTTGCACCAAATGAATGTAGACAAGTTCCTTTTGTGGGAACAAATTCTGAATGGTGTGAATGAAATGCAATTTACAGCTTAGAATCTGCTCTTTATTAATCATTTGTTTGAATCTTAGGAGTATTCAAGGGCCCTACAGAAGATCATGCCCTAATATGAAGGCTCAGTGCAGAATGCATCGTCCAAGACAGCCCAGGTCCTGAAGAGAGCTTGAAGGAGAAACTGTCAAAGGGAACAAGAGCAGGACCTGTGCTCAGGGCCTTGAGAGGCTAAGTATTTGCCAGTTACAATTTTGTCTTGTTCTCACTAAAAATTGGGAGGTCTGTTTTTTCATGGATTTCCTACAATATATCTGCTTAAGTGGATTCTGTGAGGGAGAGCTTCTTGGTAATTAAAGCTCAAAGACTGTCTTTTTTGTTGTTTTAGAGAAAGAAAGAAAACGCCACATGACCTCCAATTAGGTTTGAGCAAAACTGAAACAGGTTTCAGAACTGAAATGCAGTCCCAAAGTGATTTACATCTGCTCAGTGGGAACCAAAGGAGGAAGGAAATACTAGCAGTACCATCTTCCAAGACATGTCTGGTCCTGTTAATATTTGTTGAGTTGTGGTATAGTTAAAAAGTTCCAATACTGTGAAAAATGATGTGGCAGAATATGTTAGCAATTAACAACATATACCACAGCAATGGAAAGCTCTTAGTGCTTCGTACTATCCACATTGAGATGTGGTCAAAGGAGAGAAAATAGGTTTCATTTTGGCTGTAAGGCAGAACACAAGTAATCTAAAATGAAAGGAAAGAAAGATGGTTCACAATAGCTAATCCCTGTGGAGGACCTGATTTCTGCATGGACATTTAGAAATTAAACATTAACATAAAGTCATGGTGATTAATTTTTATTGATCTTAATAAAAGAGAAAGAGACACTAGATTGTTGGAAGTATCTGTGTAAATGAACATGAGTCAACTTCTCAGACATCATGCAATCAGTTTTAAAAGTGTGAGGTAGCAAGAAAATGATGAATGCTGTTTGCTTCATTATTCATATTTTTTATTTTATCTCATGCTATGGGGAGGACAGTCACTGCTTTTTAATGGAAGTTAAAGTAGAGCAACGTGTCTCCAGAAACTGAAAATTGAATCAAAGACCCATGAAATGTGCAATAGTTACAGAGCTCTGCAAATTAAGTGAGTAAGCATCAGAATATCTCATGGGCACTTAGAAGAGTCAGGTTGCAAGAAATCTATTTAATTTTAAGGCAAAACTCAGTGGTGATGCGAAGGACTGGATGCACTGATGCAGAAGGGTTTCATAGTTTATGCTTATATGAAGACAAATCACAAAAACTCTCAGGTGTATTCAGTGGCTCACCAGGTTTTAGCATTGCTCCTAGATAATAACATCATGTTATCTCAGCTAAGTATACATCTACTTCCTTCTAAATCGTCGCTTCTTCTTCAGACCACTCCCCTCTACCTCCCATCACTATATTTCTCATTTTCTAGGATTTATCTTTGAAAAAAGAAATCTACTTAAGCAAACACTGAAAACCTCAAAGAGTGCATCCACAGATCTTTTCTAGAAAGGCAATTGTTCTAGTTTGGAAACATGACATGATGTGAGAAATGTCATCTAACTTCAAGGAGTTCTAAGTGTAGACATGTGGCTGCATGACCATTTTCTAAACTCTTACAGAACATGGACAGAAGTAGATCTGGGATTTTCAAAATCTACCTGAAGTTGGAAGACTAGTGTCTTCAGTTGACAAACTCAGACATCTACACATAGAAAGATGAATGCATATGTTTCAAAGTTATGTGCACAGCTTTCCTGGTATAGATGAGTAAAGCAATATACCCTGAAATAAATTTTCAGTGAGCTCCTTATGCCCTAAATTTTATCAACCACTAGAACCTCGTCAGAGCAACATATATGTATCTATGTCTTGAATGTTGTGTATGTTCAGAACACACAGGCATTTAGACATGCTGCTTTTGTTCATGCATATCCTATTCCCTCTCAGTTCCTCTGTGGGGTGTTTTTCATGCTACATTTGTTGAAAGAGAAGGACACGAGAAAAATCCTAACAGAATCTAAGTCGGAAATCTGAGTGAACCCCTAATGTTGAAGCACTACAGGAAGAGAAATATGTATAAAGTGGTCTTTTATCTGCATAACTGTACACACACTAGGGGTTTCACTAATATAAATTCTGTTAGTTTCTATGTCAATACTGTCAAATTGGTACTAGAGTTGGCCAGAAAACAAGATTTTTATTTTGCAAAAAAGTCATGGTTTCAGAAATAGTTTTCAGTCTGCACTGGGACAATGCTGAGACCATTCCAGAAAAATTTGCAGCAAAAATGCATGTGAAAAAGTCTTTTCCCCTAGTATCTTATAACTCCCCTATGTGCTCACAGGGACTACTGTATTGCAGCTGTACTAGCAAATGAAATTGCCCAGGGACTGCTGTCTGCCCTGAGGCCAGCTTGCATGGCTTGTGTTGACACAGTTAATTGCTTTTACCCCCCAAAACATGCTGACTGCATCTATACTGGCTCAAACTATCCCCTCAGCTGTGCTGGGACATTTTTGGGAGAGAGGTAGTTAGCCCAGGCCAAACTATTGCCAAGGACCATGCTAACAATTTAACTGTACTGACAATCATCTGCCTGTGCTCAGGTTTGCCCTGGCCCTGTTTCACATACTGAAATAAGATTGCTCAGGAGACCATACTGAGCCCTTGCTCTTGTTCTTCTATGCCAAAGGAGTTTCCCATGCTATTAGCTATTTTGAGAAGGGATTCTCTCTGCCTGGTTTTGATGAGAAATTCCAGCCTCAGTTTGCAAAACCGTCCTGACAAAAATTTAATGGAAACACATGCACTGGTGTAAAAAGTTCAGATGAATCTGCATTTTTCTTCAAAAAATCATGCTGTTGACAAATTCCACCAGTGCAATGATTGATTTAAGACATGCCTTCATTGAAGTATTCATCTGTACTTCAGACCTTGAATGTATCTGGCTGGTTTTCCAAGGCCATAGTTGTTAATGTAGCTCACTCTATAGCAATTACATTGTGGTTTTATCTACGTAAGAAGTGGATTAAACAATCTTGCAGATATCAAAGGGTATAACTATTCTTTTTTTCTTCTCTTTTTTCCTCACTATCTTCCTGACTGTAGTGGTTTCACTCACTCCCAACATAGTTGATAGATACAGTGTGTTTGGAGACTATTAGTGCACATATGCTTTGTCCTACACTAATTCCTAAGAAATGTACCTCCTTGAGCATTCATCAGTGCAAGAACCAAGTATTTGAATAATGATAGAAAAATAAACAAAGGGATTTGACGGGACTGAAAGTTCATTTACATTTTATTAAGTTTTCCTCAGATATTCTTATTTTGTCATTCTGCATGCATCTTCACATTTTTTTCTTTTCCCTTGTTTATTAAACAAGTCATTACTTTGGTAAAGAGAAGCATGTCCTCTTAATTCCAGCTCACTTCAGAACCTGCTTTCACACCATGGAAAAATGAATAGGGAAATCCTGAGCATGTTTGAAGTGGTTTTAAAATTCTTCCCCTCTTTATAAGACAAGTTATGTTTATCAGTAGCTTTAACTTTAGGGGATCTACAAAGGGACTGGTATGTCAGCAGAAGACTTATAAGTCTCCCTAACGGTATCAAAGACATTAGGGCTCTCTCAGTGGTAGGATGCTAGAGTTGCATACTAAAGATAGCAGACACATGCTTCATGGAAGTAGCACTACTGCAATATAAACAAGCTCCCTTCATCCAGACATTTTTGGTTATGTTTACAGATTAAATCTCAGGATGTGTATATTAGATGTTCTTGTTTCAGGATATTAATGGCAAAATGAACCTGTTTTTGATGTTTAAGTCACATTAATGTCTGATGGACTGTTAAAATGTTAAAGGGTACACCAGACATGCTGTAGTATGTGACATATGTTAGTCATACCATACTAGTCAGGAATTTGGATTTGTTTATAATGAACATAAATTGACTGAATTTAACCCCCCTCTACCTCCTCCAACAGTTAAATCACATTAGGTTCCATTTCCTCTGAAAGTCAGTCTGAAAAATTAGATGAAACTTGAAAAGCAGTTGTATTCAGATTTCAACAGTAGTACATAAAAGTAACCTGCTTAGCAATATGAATTTATACAACTTGTGGACAAATAATTGGATATCAGAAGAACACTCAGAGGTAGCTGCTTGCTATTCAAGCAGTCTGAAGTAACAATCATCTTAACTCTCAAGTCACCAGAATAGTTGCAATCATTATAATAAATCATTTTAATCCTGGACACATTTTTGCTCAGGGTCATTTAATTCACTCTCTATTATAAAAATGCTGAGTGTGAACATTGTCAAAACTGAACTCCAGCAAAGAGAGACATACAGGTAGGAAGGCCAAATGAAACAGGATAAATTAGCTCCAATTTTAGAGATTATGCTAATGCATTTCACAAAAACTAAGGTTGCCTCATTATTTCCTTATTCTTCCCACCTGTGTCTATCCAATATTTATTTATTTATACTAGCACTCTAAACCCTTTTGGAAAGAGACAGTGGTTTTACTCTTTGCTTCTATGATGGAGTTTCAGTCCATGTCCATTATGACATTTAACAAAAGCTGAAATTTACCTGGTTTTAAACATTGTTCATTTGCATGTGAGTATGTGTGTTGCAGGTGGAGGGAAGGATGGCTTGGTTGTTAAGGGTCTTGAGTTTTGCTGATATGGTAGATTCGGGAGTGGTTTGAGTAAAAGAAACCTTAAATAGCTGTCAAAGGCAAGGAGCTGCATATACACTGGGAATAACTATAGCAATAGGATCCTTCTTCACTAAGCTCAGCCTGCCAGAGGACCTCACAGGGAGGTGCATGTCTCCCTGCAGAGTCCAGCTGTAGTCAGGGTGACATCTCAGCATAGGAGGCAATCACCTGTGTTGATCCACACCCAGGAGGAGAGCTAAGTGGTGACCTGGAGAGCAGCAAAAAGCAAGATGTCTAAGTGCTAGGGAAAAATTTTGGGCTGAGTTCTAGTCTGCTAGTGAGGAAAATAGGGGAGACAGTGGCTGAAAAGTATGGTTGGCTCTACAGCACCGCCAGCATTTGAACAAAACATTGCTGAGAAATGCTTTAGAATATTGCCAGTGAATTGAACTCATAGGTTCTGGGAAAATCAGGCAATGAAAATGCTTTTCTCTCCACATTCTCTGTCTTCTCTGTAAATACACCCCTTTCCCTCATGCCAGGCAGTGCAGCAGAGGTGTCACAGACAGCAAAGACATCTCTGCTGGCTTTACAACAACCAGAGAGTATCTTCTCAGAGGAAATATTCAGGATTACCCTCCAGATGGTAGACATCATTTTCCACTGCTATGAAGTGAGCTATGAAGCAGCACAAAATGAATTCAATAAGTTGAGGGATCTGTCTCCTTATAGTAAATTTGTATTTGAAGACACTGTTCACAGACTGATGCTAATAAATGAACATATCAAACCTGATGTCTCTGAATCTATAGTTTTGTAGAAATGCTTCCTTTCTGTTTTCTTGAACATGCCCTTCACAGAAGCAAATGAGGGCAACCTTGAACTTTAACCAGTCAGGCATTTTAATGTTATAAACGAACACATCTGTTCTTGAAAAATTATAATATTTCATCTTATGTCCTCTAACCACTTTACATTTTGCAAGGTGACATTAAAAACACCACCAATTTCTCCTCAGCTTCACTTGAAGAAAAGTGTATTTGTACAGGATATTCTTGGGCTTGTGGGAACAGATTTTAAGTCCTGGCCCAGTAAGTGTGAAGTCCTCTCTGAGGAACAACGAAGCTCTTTTCCTTTCAGCTTTTTAAGAGGTTTATGACTGACACACTCTTGGTGGAATGTCAACAATAAATCATATCTATGTAGAAAATAAATTTGCAGAGGATTTTCAGATTTGGTCTTAGGCCAGTCAGGCACAACTTTCAAAAATTTTGAAATTATCTGGAAGAGAAAGTTTTAAAAAAAATGTCTCGTATCAACTGAAATGTCTCAGAGAGGACTATTTGATTATGGCTGACTTTTTAATTGTATTGAGAACAAAAAATGAAACACATCATAAGAACATTAAACATGAAAAATTATTTTGAAAGGAAATATTAGATGCCTGGTTCCAAAATTATAAAGCAAGACATTTTGGCAACATCTGAATAATCCTATCTGCCAAAATTTAATTTCAGCAAATCTAATAGTACTTTGAAAAGAATTTTCATTTCAGAACAACTACATTTTTCAATTCTTCGTCTTTTTTTCTGGTCAGCAATAACATCATAGTGATTCTAAGAACATATGATTATTTCACCTGTACCTGCACAGCTTCCTAGCGAAGAGAATATTCTTAGAATTCATTTCTATTTTGAGAGGCCTTGAATGAAGTTTCAATTAAATGTCAAAGAGTTTAACTTAGATGCAATTAAAATAGTCAAGGAATTAGAAAATTAGTTCTTATAATGGTGTAAGAATGTGACAGACATAAGAGGTGACTCAACAAGTTCTGTTTTTAATCCTGGAATCAAAAAATAGGACTGATACACTATTTTAGTTCTTTAAATATTATTCCAGGGCTATCTTTGTCTATAGTTAATGTGGGGTGACAGGCACTTCCAATGGAAGATTCATCCCATCCTAAAACAGGTGCCTAAGGTAGGTGAGATAAGTTTCCCTCTCTAAATTTATGCAGCCTGGGTGAGGTGTCTGAGGAATGCTGTCACATTTTGGCTCAGGATTCCAGTTTTTACAAACTGCTGATAGTACTAGAAAATGAGACAAAAAATGGCTTATGAGAAAATGAAAACAACTCTCAGTCAGTGTTATGGTAGTTCTTGATATTTCTTAGGACATCATTTATAAAACCTCTGCTCAGAGTGATGTCCCACTCTTCTCGCCCTGTGATAAAAGAAAGAAAATGGAAAGAAGAGAGTTTTAAAGCAGGCCCTCCTCAGAACAGGTCTTGATCCCTCCACACAGCAGCAGTAAAGGGAGCCCTGCTGATGCTCCCAGCCACTGGGCTGTGCTGATGAACATGGAGTCAGAGCTAAAGCTCAAGCTGATGGGTGATACCTGCCTCACTGTTTTCTCCATACATATAATGAGCTCCTAGAGAGGTTGCATTCACTTTATCCAAGATGAGAAAAGACTTGAAAACAAAGAACTTCTGTTTCCTTTGTTTTATGCTTTCAGAGGAATTGCAATGAAAAGAACAGCCATCTTAAGAGCAAATCTTATAACACAATGTGTTTGCCCCAAAGGAACATCCTAGCCCTTCATTATCTGTTAAACTCAGTCCTTTGACATGTCTAGGACAGGATTTTAGCATAAATGGTTGTCAAATCACTCTCACAGTCTAATGGTATGCTGTAGGTCTTATGGGAGTAGAGTGGAAAACTTGTCTTTAAATGAATCTGAGTAGAACTTTGAGAGGCTATGTGGATCTCAAATTTGTCTTCAGGGTATACAACAGTTCGTAAGACTGCTACTTTTTTGTGACATAGCTTTTATGGGGGTAGAGCCAGAATATTAAGCTCATTACTTCCAGATGGAAAGGTTGGACAAGACAGAAATCCTTGGCATTGGGACCATGGACAGAGTGGTGTGATATGGACATGACATATTGAAGTAATCTAGATAGAAGATACAAAGTTAGCCAAGGTTGTCAGTTGGATACTTTTTAAAACATTATATGGTTTGTAACAAGGTATTGTGTATCCTTCAGAACCCTCCAGATTGAAATCCTGGAAAGAGTGTGGGGAAAATTGTGATTATTTTGCTTAAGTTACTAGAGTTCATTTTCTATATATTAAGAGCTTGGCATCATTTGCCTGCAAGAAATTTTAGGCCAGCAATTTATACCAAACGAGCAATGTACATCATGCTAGCAGCACTTAAATGAGTCCAGGTGCTCATTTGTAACTTGGGATCTTGTGTGTTCTTACTCATGGACTATACACCGATAAAAACACAGTGCCTTCAGATGAGAATGCGACTCAGATATGTTTCATGAACCACACATCTGTTTACAAGAGATGTTTTTGCATGAAATCTTTATGGCTACACTGAGGGTTTTCCACCAGGGGGCATGTAAAGCCCACAAGATTAATCACTCTTCCACTGTATTTTTCTTTGGATGTTTTGCCAATGAAGATTGTTTAAAGCACATTTAGCAATCAGAATCCCCACTGTACAGATTCAAAATGTATATTAGCCAAGCAAGAAGTAGGGACAAAGGGGGACATGTTACAAAGACTTGAGGAGAAGTGGGCATTGGATACAGTCCTTCACATAGTCTTTGTTGTCCAGATGAGTATGCACTGCTGAATGTTGTTCCTATTTGCAAAATGCTTGTTCATATCTATGGGACATTTATGCTTTCTCTGGTTTCAGAGAACCTTTATCCAAAAACTTTTCACTGGAGCTGTTGTGTACAGCAGAGGACAGGATTTAAAACTTTTTGTTGAACATACAAAGAATAAACCTAATGTATTTCAGTATATCCAGAATGAACAGATCAGGTACCTCACTGATATTTCTTAGGACATCACTTATAAAACCTCTTCTCAACATGATGTCCCACACTTACCTGGATGCATGAACCAGGTGGAGAAAGGAGTTTAGAACAAACCCACACTGTGATCTTTTCCTTTCATGAACAGGCCAATGAAGAGCACAGAAGTCTTTGTGACAGACTTACATACATCAGAGACAGCTAAGTTCCTAAGCGATTTTTCAAGACCGCTTTAGAGAGATATAATAATAATTCCTGTGGACTTCCCTGTATTTGATACATCATCTCTAAACTTGTAAACTTGGATCATCTCCAATCAGTGATAAGAAGCCTCAGTACAAGTCAGTGCATCTTTATCTTTCTGATCAGCTGCAGTCAGTTGGTTTTTTGCCTTCTGTTGTCCAAGTGCAGTTAAGATAACACTTTATTTTACTGTTATGAATGCAACCTCTCACTCCTCTGACTTTAAAGGAAACCTGTCTCCACTCATGAAGTTGGTAACTTTATCAGTTTATTTAGGAGATCTGGTTCGGTAAGTTCCTAAAATTCACAATGTATGGGTTCCATTGTTTGCCCTGTATGCAAAATAAGGTAACTACAAATAAGGGACTCTTTGCTCTAAAGGAAAGTTTTGAACTTGTGAAAATTCAGGAAAACACAAAGTACATTCTATCCATCTGTTAATGTTTAGCCCTTCGATGTTTGTAGGGTTTTACTCATCCATGTATTTCACTCTTATCCATTTATTAATATTCTCTGGTTCTACACTCAGCGTTGAGAAAGAATTCTTTAGTGAAATTGGAAAGAAAAGCTGTTAATACCTTTCCTATGTACACTAACCTTTACAGAATAGGTAGGTCTCAGAAATAGATTCAATAGGTCCCTGAGAAGCACAGAGATGCAGTGTCTGCAGTCACCCTGTTGTGCAACTCCAATCATGCATAAGGAATTCCAGGGCTCTGAATTAAAATATTAGTCACAATCTTATTTGTTTTGTAGTCTTTACTACTCTACTCTTTAAGTACTGAGCACATCAAAACCAAAGGGCAGAAGGGCTCAATTTTTAAAGAAAACATTAATAAACAGCCTCATTTAGGGTTGCAGGAAGATCAGAGGACCCTGTGACATCGTTAAGTAATAACCATCCCACTTTCAGGAACAATTAGATATGAAAGTTTTTCAGATTGCCTATTTTCTCAAAAGACTGTAATGCACTTCTTAAAATCTCTTTTATCTAATTGGCATTCTCTTTTACCTAATTGGCATCTACTTACATTAACTGAAATCTATACCAACTCTTTCACAGGTACAGAACTGGACAACAGAAAAACAAACAAGTAAAAACTTGTGAATGAATTAATTTTATTTTAACCTGAGAAGACATCAATAAATTTGACCTGATAAAAACTGTTATATAATTTGGTTATATCTAAACTAAGTCCAATAGCTTGTTCTTAAACAAAGCATACCTTTCCAACAGGGTCTGAACATTCATTTGAACATAGAATAAGATGAATGTTTCTGTCAATCACGTAGACCCACGGGTTAATCATAGTTCAGCCATTTAAAACTATTCCTCATTCTTATTGAAGAAAAACTTACAATATATGTCCTTATTAGGGGAGTTCACAGCCTATGGAATAAAGGAATCTATGAACAGACATAATTATTTAAATTTGAGAGAAAATAAAACTCCTCAGTCCTCTTGAATCAAATAAATTGAGATTTAGAAACAGAGACTAAATTAGATGTGATTTATATCTCATTAACAGAAAATAAGACTGCAGTAAGAACTTCTTACTAGGGAGTGTTGAAAGATCCTCAGACATTGTTATCCATCAGGTCAAATTGAAAACATATTTGCCATATTTATCACCTCAGATTTTGGATTTAGAATGATTAAGTATAAAGGAAACAAAACTGGCAAAATGTTCTTTCTTTGGTGTATTATCACAGAAAAAATAGAAATGAATGGAAATACAGAGTTTGAAGACAGTGAAGGATGTGCAAGGAGAGGGCTCAAGATGTCAAAGTAGTAAGCTTATGATTTACTGGTGGGAGTGCTCAACAGCCTGTGAAACGGTTCATGGGGCCAATAACTCTGAATCCTGCTTACTGAAAAGCAGTTCTGGTATGCAAGTTTTGGGCACAAAACTCTTTAGACTGGAAAACCCACTCCAGAGTTCACACAGACATGGGACTCTGCACTGGGAAGGGTATGCAGCTATATGTCTGGAAAAAAAAAACACAGCACTGGAACCAACGTACACTGCATTTCATGGTTCAGTGAAGCACAGAGTAAAACTCTGCAGAGATCTGTCCTGAAGGATTATCGTTTACCTCTGAACTGCAGAAGTGAAGGAATAACAATGTACTGCCAATAACAGAAGAAAGAGATGGAGCTTCATTGAGCTGTGAAAAGAGATGGTCGGTCCACAGGCAGGGAACCTGTGCTTCTTCACAGTCTGTGTGATTTCACTACATCTCAATTCCCTGGAACCACATTAACATATCTCACTACAGTCTGATGCTTAGATGACACCAGTTCTTGGCTGTACTGTAAAACCCTGATACAAACCCAGTGTTTTCAAGATCCTTGCATTTCCTGTGGTGCTGCAGGGTAATTTACAGAGTAAATTTTTAAGAAAATAAAGGATAAATGGAACTGGGACTAGTAGTGCTTCCAGGAATAAGTATGTAGGACCCAGATGGGACACAGCCAGAACGCTCAGGAGGAGACACCACAACCACTCTGCTGTTTCCCTGGAATGTGTAGTCCTAATAGAGGCAGTCCTAGTAGAGGTCGTCTAATCCCCAGGAAATCTGTCCCTCTGCAGGACAAACATGTCAACCAGAAGCAACAGGCTTTCTGCAGGAATCACTAAAATTGTGGTGTGTCTTATGCCCAAGGTCAGATGGGATGATCATAATGACCCCCTTGATCTAGAAGCTTATGACTCAATGGTAGTTTGTCATGGACAAATACAGTAGCCAACAGATTTAGAAAAGGATAATTTTGACCCAAGTGATTTCAGACAAATATCAGTGACAAACTGACACTGAAAACGTTCCTCTCTACAAGCAGATACATCAGATGAAAAGAGACATGTACTTACAGGAAACAGAAAGATTCTTTTAAGACTAAAACTTGGGAAAAACATCAGTTACAGACAGATTTCCTGCAGCTTTTTAAAATATGTTTTGGTAACAGCTGCCTCCAGTTCTGTGGAAATATTCCAGAAGGGAATCCTGTCCCATGACACATGGAGTGCTTTGATCACATTGATTATAAAAGCAGATACAGAAGGTCACAGTGACAGAAACTTTCTATTTCTTTTCTGAATGTGGAACCTAACCTATTAACCAAGATTTTAGCTACTTGTGTATCTGAAATTATTCCTGCTCTCACCCAGAAGAGTCAAAATACTTTGAAGAAATGTAAATTTGCATCAGTCAATACTCTAATAGTTTTTCTTTAGTGCATCAAGCTCAGCTAGCAGTGAGATCAGCCTTCCTTGGCCTTGTTGAGAGGCCAGTAGTTGTAGGTGGAGACTCATAGGTTGAAAATGTTTTGGTGAAAGTGAAAATATTTGCCTTGATGTTTCTAAATTCCTTTGTACTTCCCCACTCCTGTCAGAAAACATTGATTGCTAAAATATTCCATCCTGAATGATAAGCATACACCTTTACCTCTTTACTAATTTTTTTTCATGTGTTTTGTATGGATCTTTTGCTTATGCTAAAACCACTGACTAGAAAATATATGCTTTTAAGGGAGATTCTCTGCTAGGACATTTTTGATTCTCAGAAACCTAATATTATTCACATTTGTGATCTGCCACATATCTGAACTTTCATATACTTCCATGCAGAATGAAACAAACCATGGCAAATGGAGATATCCAAAAGACGGAAGCAGAAAGTACGTTATTTACTTTCAACTGACTTTACACAGACGCAGCAGTTTGTGAATCCTGTCCAAAGCAGTTTCTGAGTTATGACCATACTACATATTAAGGGGAGAAAAAAATGCCTCTAAGATCCTTTTATCATCGCTATAGCATATGGAAAGCTAGAGCGAATATCCATCCTTGGCTTCTCTAACTACATTACAGGTTTATTACTTCTTGCATTCCTATTTTGTGTGTGAGTTGTGAGACTATGTACAGCATGGACTCATACAGGATGAGGGAGTCAAAGAATATTCTGCTATTTCTATTTGTACTTCACTAGCTGGGAACAGCAAAAGGATCCATTTTTCAAAGCTGTCTGAAATCAACTAGGTGTTTCAAGTTTACATGCTTCCTTGGTTGCTATGTGAGTTTTCTTAGGAAGCTAATTCCTGCTTTGGCAAACAAATAAACATTTATTTCATTCCTAATCCCGATACTGAAGCCTAAGGATCTAAGCAAGAAAGGAGAACTCTGTATTGTTGCTACACTTCAACTTCCCAGACTGGGGGCAAGCGAGGGCAGCATGTCCCTTCCCTCTTTCTTCCCATTTCTTTGGACTTTGGGGAAGTAAGTTTGAGCTCTAAGGCTGAGGGTCATGAGTGGGCAGTGAACCACACTTGCCCTTGAGAGAGATGGTTGCTCCTGTTTTTTTTCTTTTTTGACCCAAGTAGAATGCCAAGAGCCAGGAGCCCCTGTGTTTCTCAGAGTAAGCCTACTGACCATGTCATCCCTGGCATCTTCAGCCTGCACAGACCCAGGAACCACAGCTGAGCCTGTCCCAGAGATAAGCCACTGATGAAAACTGAGCAGAAGCTGGAAACCATGAGAGGGAGCACCTCCCAAGACTGCCTGCTCCACAGTACCCACAGGAGGTCAGAGAGAAGCTGATCCTTCCCATGCCATCTCCTTCTCATTTTTCATGGGTGTTCAGAAGACAACCACCTCCCCGGGGGCATGGTGGCCTGCTGGTGCTCAGACCTGGAAAGTGATGGGGCAGCATCCTCACTTTCAGGATAGCCCTGGCTATGGTCAGCGTTCCCACATGCTTGTCCATTTGTGAATCTGCTGCTATGACCCTTTTGGAAAAGGGACTTGGATTTGTAAGTCATTTAGGAGCTTTAGCATGTTTCTCCCAAAGTAACTGGCCCAAGGTCACAGAGGAAATCTGTAGCAGAACTGGGAAATAAATCAAGATCTGAGTTCCAGTCCGGAACCTCAGGCACAAAACTACCATTTTTCATAGGAGGTTTAAATATGTGATGAGTTCTTTTATAATCATATAGTTTCCTTTCCAATGCCTTAAAGTTTTCTTGTTACAATCATTAAACTACTAGCTGTCCACTTTTAACATTTCTGCAGGAATTCTTTCATGTCAGTAGTGTTTGATAATAGGCCACATATGAGGTTCCAAACTTACTTTTTCCATTATTAACCTTTCATTTACTGATGATATTTCCCTCAGTATGTTTTGTTCTTATACCGTCCTGCACCATATGTTTATAATCATCTGAAACTTCTGAGTAATCCCATTATTTTTCTGTTCTCTCACACATCATAAATGTGGGCTGTGTTCCAGGATAATTTATGCAGGATTAAAACATGGAATTGGCTTCAATGCTTCATCGATGATGTCTTTAGAGTTTATCTCCCAAATTTGTATCCTTCTCAGCACTAAAAGTCTAGGAGATGGAGATCACAAACACACAGTCACACACTCTCACACGCATATTGAATAGCAAAGTGAGTGAAAGAAGAAGAGGAAAAAACAGGATTCATCAAGGAAAAATACCTCATTCAAAGCTTATTGAAATAAAGAAGAAGACTTCCTTTCACTTCCCTGTGCCTCACACTAGCTCACTGTGTCTAACAGGGAAGCCTGAAATAATTATTTTACTGATGAAGTGCAGGACTGTAGAAAAGTTTTTCCGAAGGGCAGGCACAAGCAGTGAGTATATGACAGAAGAAACAGTGAGTATGTGACAGGAGAAATAGTAACTGAGAAAAATCTGGAAGTCTAAAGAGAACAAGATTCAGCCTATAAACCCAATGTGTGAGGCAGCAGCTAACACTTCCCCAAGTTCACTGGTTTTAATTAGCCTGTTTTCCTTTGCCCTAAAGGAGGGAAAATATCAAAAGTCCTCCCTCCAGAGAGTCCAGTTCCTGCTACCTTCCAGTGAAGGAGCTGGTCAGGCTGCATCCTTCTTCAAACTCAATGACAGGCCAAAGGGATCACAAAAACTGTGTGGCCAAAGTCACAAAATTCTTGGAGGTGATGAGAGAACTGCAAGTGCAGATGGGGCCATAGGGTGCAACCAGGGACTCCAAACCCAGGCACAAATAAGTGGGTGGCAGAAGAGGGAGGAGAAAGCTCTGAAGATAATGGGAGAGGACAGCAATCACCAGGAGCAGTGCTTGCTGGAGGCAGCTTTTAGCAGCTGGCTCAGGACTTGGCAGTCAGTTTTAACAACCATTCTACCAAACCTACTGAAACATCTCCAGCTATAGAGCTGTGGCTTCAGGCTCTGGGCCAAACATACATCATGAAGATAGATGTGTTCCTCTCAGCATGTAGCCTTTGTTCCAGTAGATGAGGTAGTTTTTTGCTAAGACAGAAGACATAAATGTAGCATAGAAACCCTAGGTTTCTTCAGACAAGTGCAAGCTTCTGCTTATGAAGAGAAAATCAGATGTTTGCTAGAAACTAGCACTATTCTGACTTCTTTATGATTTTTCTGAACTGTCACAATCAGCATTGTGATTATCAAGGGATAATCACAATGGGATATTAGGGATATGTTGCAGTTGGGAACTGTCAATGTTAGGTTAATGGTTGGACTGGATGATCTTCAAGGTCTTTTCCAACCTAGATGATTCTGTGATTCTGTGGGTGTTAGACTGAAACAAAATAGTGTTAGACAATCCTAGGTGAACGCAGCAATTATTTTTTAAAATAATGAAAACTCATTTCTTGTCCCATGTTAAAAAATGCAGGTGGTTTGTTCACTGAACATTCATAGGCTTTTGGATATGGAAGAAGGACGACAACGGTGGTTAAGGGTAGGTGAAGGACCATGTTTTGGGTGTGGAGGGAAAGCAGGATCCCTTTGTTGTGCAAATTGACTTACATGTATGTGAAACTGTGGCAATGACTTGATGGAGTAGGAGTCTAAAACTGAAATCAGGAAAAAAAGGAAGATTAGCGTGTAGACATCAGTGAAACAATTGGAAAATGCAAAAGTGGGGAGGATGATAAAAAAACTAAGTCCTACTTGGGAGAAGAGACAGAAGAATCTTTGGCTAAAAATCAGAGTCTTAAAAATGGGAGTCTCTGTGTTTCCTATATTTCAAGACAATTCCAGCAACAGAGAAAATGAGTTTGCAAATTAACTTCTAGAAGGGCCCTTCAGGAAAACACTTTAGTACTTTGGAGTAGGCTGAAAGGTTGTTGCAAATAGAAAAAAAGAGGTGCATACAGCTTGGGATAACTGGAATCAGCTTCAATATTGGTCCTAAATATCAACTGGGACATCCTCAGATGAGAGAGGTATCTTATGAGAAAGTAGGGGTTTATTTTACAATTAAAGAATACATAGTACTGACTTCATATGACAGTTGTAAATGTTACTTTGCTTCATTTTGTAACTTCGGAGTGCAGGACATCAAAAACAAAAGCCTTTTAGCCCAGTCGTTCTCTCTACATTTTTTGTATCTGATGGGAAATAGTCTTCCCATACATTTATTACATGTTACTTACAGGCCTTTCCAGTTCAGACTGAGTGCTCTCACAGCACACTCCTGAAGACACCTCACCTTGCACAGTGCCCTTCTGGGCAGCTGAACTGAGTGTTACCTGATGGGAACGGGTTGTGCTGCAGGATTAGGATGAGAGGCAGTGACAGGGTGCCATCAGAAAGTCTGGATAACAAAGGATTAATCAGGCAGTTCCAGAAGGATTCGTAATGATCTGAGGCACAGTGCTAGGGCTGCAGCAGCTCATTCCTCTATTTTTAATGAAAATGAGGTATTAAGTCCACTACAGAGAGAGGAACAACATCTGTACTAAGAAATTAAATGGGACAAGGACCGTTAATTGTCCTTGAAGTCATTTGGCATGGCATGACTCACATCCATACTGCAGGGCTTTGTCACCCCTCCAAAACAGATAGAGGGGTGGTGCCTAGCCTGTGCTACCTGAATTGTGCCCAGGAATTATCTGGGAGAGTACCAGAGAGCCAATTTAATTCTGTGGATGACTGGGTGACAGTAGTGGGTCTGTGTCCAGGCCTTGGTTAGTCTGCTGATATACTCACGGCCAATTAGTCTTACCTTCTCCTTGATTACAACATGTTTTACCTTCCTTGATAAAATATTTACTGAATAACAACAACAACAATAATAACAACAACAAACAGCTATTACCTTAATAATGATCTGGATAATGTCAGGATGGCACTTAGACAAAGCAGGTAAAATGACACTGCTTGGACTATGTAAGCATTCTGATTTGGAGTATTAGCATGGTTTTGGACCATTTAACACCCATCAGCTTATTCTGTGGAGTGATTTTCTTGAGTGCAAGTTAGATTGCTTTTGAAGGATGTTACTGGACCCTTGTTTCCCAAAGTGCACCACAAATTTTCCAAGTCCTGCAAATAAGTGTCTAAAAAAGTTACGGTTTTTAATAGCTTCAAACCATTATTATTAAATGCAAGCTAAAATTACAGCAATGAGTAAAAGCAGGGGTTTTTTTTGAAAACTGAAAGTGCAAAGATACAAACATGGGAAAATGGTGAATACATACTATGAACACCATAAATTAAAAAAAAAAAAAAAAAAGAAAAAGAAAAAGAAAAATGGGGTAAATAATATGATTTGAACTTATCAGTGACAGTGCAATTCAGACAGCTCCCACAGCTCCCACAAACAGGCTACAGCTGTTGTGGCTGTGCGTTTTCTGCCTGATGACCCTTCGGGAATCTGAAGAACTGGAAGCAGTATTGTTACAGCAATAAAGTCTCATTTGGGTTAGAGGGATCTGAGGTGGGCACTGCTGTGGTCAGTGCCTTGTGAGAAGGAGCTGTGTTTTGGGTCCTTGAGGACCTTGCCTTTCCAGTCTGATGACTATTTGGAGGCCTGGGGATCCAGAGACAGAGTCACTAGAGCCTGCAGGATGGTGCCAAGGAAAGGAGAGAGTGGGAGGGAAGCTTCAGTGTAGCATGTTTTTTGTAACGGCTGCTTGTCTGTTCAAAATCACATTAATCTCCCCGTTCTTTCGCACCGATTCCTGGGTCATTGCAAGGTTTCTCAGTCAACTCTCCACTCACAGAAAGACAGCTATCTGCCAGTTCCTGGGCTACATTTTCACGTGTTTAGCTGCAGTTTTAAAAAGTTATGAGTTCTCCAACCATTTCCTCACTCTCAGATTTTGCAAGACATTTTGATAAGGGAAGTGTCTCTGAAAGCTGCTCTGTTAAATCCTTCTCATAGTTCAAAAAGTAACCAAGGGTTTGTTTTTCCCCTAGTTTCTATCACAAATAAACAATTCCCTTCTTAAAATGTCATCCTCATAATCTGTCAGCCTCAGGAGACTGAAGGTAGTAAGTCCTTTCCAACCTATGTTCAGATTCCTGGAAGTCCTGTTGCAATGAATGATCTTCACATTCCAAAGGTCTTTGCAGTGAGCAGCCAACTGTTTCGAGTTGCTGGCTTGATGTTTTTTGTATTGGTTTCTGTCACAGCAGTGGGTTGGCAAGCATAGACACCAACTTTATCTTTATGTGCAGGAAATGTTGAGGTAGCATGAGGGCAAGACTATTTAGCCAAATAGGGAAGCAGGCACTAGCTGTTCTGAACAGATAAGTTAGTAACAGCACTGACATCTTTGCAGCTATAACTCAGTTACAACATTGGAGGATTTATCACTGATCCATGGGCTCAGTGAACAGAGAAAATGATTGCTTATGAGGTCTAAGGGGAGCAAAGCAAGATATTTTCTGTTGTTAGTCGTCTGCTGTTTTGAGTGATGGGGAAAGCTTAGCCATTTATTCCAAAATAAGTGGAAGAGATATAGTACAGTGTTAACTGAGCTTACATGTCCATTTCCTAGACTTTTGGTCACAAGGTTTGTAGTGAAACACATGAAGTTTGGAAATTTCTGCTCAATCCATTTGCATTTAATATGACTTGAATACACTGTTGCCTGGTACCTGTGGAAAACACAGGTACCAGGAAAACACCTTCCATGGTCTTGCGCTAATAGATACTACAGGGTGGACTTTGAAAGCACCTCTAAGGTACCTTAAAAGTACTGCAGTGTATGACCAATGGAATTATTTTAAATGTTCTTCATAAACTCATTTATTCCTAGTTTGTGACATGCTCAATCAAGGACACCATTGTAAAGTTACCTGTGTTGGATCCAGAGCTTTGGAGAAGAGCAGGGCAATGGAGGCAGAAAATCCTGCAGAAGGAGGAACACGGAGGGTCAAAGCACTAGGTGTGTAGCAGCGGGAGGAAAATTGTTGAAGACACTGGGTGCTGTAGGGTAGTTATAGCACATCCCCAACTGAGTGCACAAAAGAAGGGAGATGTGGGAAGGTTGTAAACAGGGTGACAGGCAAGAGATGGAGATAAGTAGGACTGAGACACATAAGTGTATAGTATAACCAATGGTGAAATTTCTGATACTGTAGTCAAGGAGTCATAAGATTTCCCCAAGTATGCATGGAGGCCATGGTAGGAGTGACTGGTCCCAGCCATACTCCTGTCATTCAGGAGTCTGTAAGTGTTTTGCTGGGAAGTCATGGTGTTAAATCTGGCTTTCTGGACTAATTCCAGCAAGAAACATCTGTGTTTCAAACTATCTGTGGCTAATATTTAACTGTGAATTTTACAGGCATTTGAATTTATAATCAAATATTTACAAGCTACAGACATTACGTAATACTTAGTGCACAGTAGTAGGTAATTAAGATAGCAGGAACAGTCTGGGATAATCTAGGTAGGTCATTTGAAAGCCATAGTGATATAGTCTGTGAAGTCAGATTTATACTATGGTAACTACCATAGAGTTGTTGACCATCTCTGTGCTGTTGCCAGGGTGTATTCTTGACAAAATGTCCCTTGTTGCTTGTTGGAGAAGCCCATGCCCTGGGAATCTAGGATAAAAATCAGGCAATGTCGTTCTTCACTGGGACTGTGGACATGCTAGAATCAGACTCAGCACTGCACTGCTTAAGCTTCAGTTGCTAGAGGAAAATGACATAAGGACAGAAATTTCCCATCTTTCCTTTTGAGCACATTCTGTGGTCAACTCACCATCCATGACTGCCTTCTCTTACCCTTCCAGCCGTCGGAATATGTCCTTGTGACTGCAGAACTAGTCTTTTGGATCTAGCAAGCAGAGTATCAAGGAGTTCCAGTGAGAGGATCACATTTGCTCGTTCCCTTTTTTTGCAGTATTTGAGCTTCTGAACTTCCTCTGGTTGCACATTAGAAAGGGTAGGTGAACTTTAAAAGAGATTCCGGAGGCAAGCTGAGATCAGAGAGTGCCATCTCCCTGTGGACAAAAGTGTGGTGTCTGAGTAGTAGAAAAGGAGTTGTGGAAGCACCGTTTCCTCCTAAACATTTTAGGAAGACCTTGTTCCTCATTGTGGTTTCAACAGATCTGAATTTTATGAACTTATTTTTTCTCATGCACTGCTTATGTCAATAAACAGAAGGGGAACTTGATCATCTGCTCATTTTTAATTTTTAGAATGGTCTCTGGAAGATCCTCCAAAAAAACCCTCAGCCACTGTTCAAAGCTTAGCAAGGACTGAAGACCACTCTTGGTAGGCAGTTTGGATGTACCTGCCATGCTTTGGAGGCTGTGGGAATTCAATACCATGGACGTGGCCAGACAGTGCCTCAGAGCCAGAGGATGTGCTCTAGCACTTCTTAGTTCAGCTGTACAGGGATCTCTGAACTCTAGCAGTGGATCTTACCAGATCTCAGTTAAAAGTGAATGATATTGTGCACAGCACCACGAAGTTGAACTGTTTCTCTTGGTCCAGTGATCAGAAATGATGTGGCCCACACAGGTCATGCAGGAAAATATGCAGGAGAGTGAAAAATTGAAACCACACTTTCCCAGCAATGCCCTGGCCAGTGGAGCCCCCTCAGAGTTAAGTGCTTTGAGCTCTCCTTTCCTGTCTTCTGCTTTCCACCTCTACCACAATCTCACCTGGTTCTCTGGGTTCTTAACAGGTACCCAAACTTAATTTGATCCTGGAAAAAAAACAGGGAGGAGGCAATGGGATACTAGTATGTCTGGTATATTACCAAAGCATTATGATATTCCTGAAAGATGATATCTACCATGTTGTGATCCATGACTAGAGTCTGCTAAAGGTCATTTTATACAAAAACCCCCACATTTTAAAATAATTTTAAAATTTGACCTAAGTATTAATACAGTTTTGGAGCCAGATACTATCTTTTCACAGAATCACAGAATGACAGAATCATCAAGGTTGGAAAAGACCTTGAAGATCATCTAGTCCAACCATTAACCTAACACTGACCAATCTCAACTATACCATATCCCTAAGCGCTATGTCAACCTGACTCATAAACACCTCCAGGGATGGGGACTCCACCACTGCCCTGGGCAGCCCATTCCAACACCTAACAACCTGTTCTGTAAAGAAATGTTTCCTAATATCCAGTCTAAACCTTCCCTAGTGCAACTTAAGGCCATTCCCTCTTGTCCTATCGCTTATTACTTGGTTAAAGAGACTCATCCCCAGCTCTCTGCAACCTCTTTTCAGGTAGCTGTAGAGGGCGATGAGGTCTCCCCTCAGCCTCCTCTTCTCCAGACTAAACAACCCCAGTTCCCTCAGCCGCTCCTCATATGACATGTGCTCCAGACCCTTCACCAGCTTCGTTGCCCTTCTCTGGACACGCTCAAGTAATTCAATGGCCTTTTTGTAGTGAGGGGCCCAAAACTGAACACAGTAATCGAGGTGCGGCCTCACCAGTGCCGAGTACAGGGGCAAGATCACTTCCCTGTCCCTGCTGGCCATGCCATTTCTGATACAAGCCAGGATGCCATTGGCCTTCTTGGCCACCTGGGCACACTGCTGGCTCATGTTCAGCCGGCTGTCAATCAACACCCCCAGGTCCCTCTCTGACAGGCAGCTCTCCAGCCACTCCTCCCCAACCCTGTAGCGCTGCTGGGGGTTGTTGTGGCCCAAGTGCAGCACCCGGCATTTGGACTTATTGAAACTCCTACAGTTGGCCTTAGCCCATCGCTCCAGCCTGTCCAGGTCTCTCTGCAGAGCCTCCCTACCCTCGAGCAGATCAACACTCCCACCCAACTTGGTGTCATCTGCAAACTTACTGAGGGTGCACTCGATCCCCTCGTCTAGATCATCAATAAAGATGTTAAACAGGAGTGGCCCCAAAACCGAGCCCTGGGGGACACCACTCATGACCGGCCACCAACCGGATTTAACTCCATTCACCACAACTCTTTGGGCCCAGTCATCCAGCCAGTCTTTTATGCAGTGAAGCGTGTGTCCATCCAAGCCATGAGCAGCCAGTTTCGCCAGGAGAATGCTGTGGGAAACTGTGTCAAAGGCCTTACTGACGTCAAGGTAAACAACATCCACAGTCTTTCCCTGATCCAATAAGCAGGTTACCCTGTTGTATAAGGAGATCAGGTTTGTCAAGCAGGACCTGCCTTTCATAAACCCATGCTGACTGGGCCTGATCATCTGGTTGTCCCACATGTGCTGTGTGATGGTACTCTGGATGAGCTGCTCCATCAGCTTCCCGGGCACTGAAGTCAAGCTGACAGGCCTGTAATTTCCTGGATCATCCTTCCGACCCTTCTTATATATGGGCGTCACATTGGCCAATTTCCAATCTGTCGGGACCTCCCCGGTCAGCCAGAACTGCTGGTAAATGATGGAAAGCGGCTTGGCGAGCACCCCAGCCAGCTCCTTCAGCACCCTTGGGTGTATCCCATCCAGTCCCACAGACTTTTGTATGTCTATGTGATGCAGTAGGTCACTGACTATCTCCTCCTGGACTGGGGCCGGGGCGGGTGTGGGGTGTGTGTCGTTCTCCCAGTATCTGTCTTCTGGCTGAGGAGCTTGGATTCCCTCAATACAACTAGTCTTGTTATTAAAGACTGAGGTGAAGAAGGCATTAAGCACTTCAGCCTTCTCCTCATCACTTGTTACCATGTTTCCTCCTGCATCTAGCAGGGGATGAAGGCTCTCCCTGGTCTTTCTTTTGCTGTTGACATACTTTTGTCCTAGCATAAATTACTTTGTGTGCAATATGTGTCTAGGACTCTTGAAAATAACAGTAGTGTCGCTGTAGTCCAGGGCATTGCTGAAGACAATAGGAAATGTTTTAACAGAGGAAGACAGCCAAGGAAAAGCTAGGCATGTGCACTATTATGCAGAAAATGTTCCCATCTCAGCAAAATCCATGGTAATAATTAAAAAAACCCAAAAAAACCCCAAAAAACAACAAACCCAGCCAAAAAAAAAAGAAAAACTAGGAAACACTGGAGAACTAAAATATGCATTAGGCTGAGGAAGGAAAAAAGAGAAAAGGAAGGTTTTATTTAAAGCATCCCTTTATAGCAACATAGTACATTCTCGAGAGAAAAAAAAAAAAGAAAACAAAAACCAAGCAAGTTTTTCATTGAGATTTTCAGTATTGTATTTTAGTTCAGAATTTCAGGAAAAAATTCAATAATTTGTGGAATTCTTTGGATTATTAGATAATCTGCATGTATCTGTGTTATTAACAAGGAGCCAGCCACCAGCAGCAAATATTACGTATGCATGAATCCAGGTAATGTCTAGATAGAAGTTACCAGGGGAAACAATATAAAAATGTTGTTTATTATAATAACAAGGGGACTACAGAGAGATACAAATTTTTACATTTGGGATGATCCAGCATGAAGGTGTGTGAACACATTGATGAGGACCACACAGGACGTGCTAGAGTGCTGCTCTCTGGTGTACGACAGGGACACAGCAGAAAAAGGGGGTTGAGACAGAGTGGGAAGGACATCGGTGTACACATCCATGCACAGCTGGTTTACTTTTTTCAGTTTTGGTCAAAACACTTCACAGTTTTCATGACTCTACAGATATAGCCTTGAAAATAATATGTAGTTTCCAATTTATCCACAGTACAAAGTTGAAGACTAATGATGGAGGAAAACACATACCCATGGATAAGTCTCTTCAGGAACACTTTCAGGAGGATCCTCTGCTAAACCAGTTCCAGACACCAATCTCTCAGAAACTGTGGACTGGAAGTTTGCTTCACATGAATGTGAAGGTATCATGCATTGATCATGACAATGAAAATGGAAAAGGCACATCATTTTATTGGTAGTTATCTCACAAGGAAGGTTAACAAAGGTTTTCTGTAACCCAAAATTGCTAAATTTCCATTGAATTTTACTCTGGGGTATTCTCACAATATCATTATTAAGAGAGATGATAATAAAGCTGTTGTGACTGTATGAAACAATTCATTCTTTGTGTTCTGCCCACCATAAGTCTTCAAACATGTTACAATTTCTCTGTTTGTGTACATCTGTGGATGTACAGCTGGTACCATCCCAGTGTACAAATGGGAGACAGGTCAACCAACAGGTGTCCTAGCTTGTCCAGCATCACAGAGGAAGAGAAAACCCCAGAATAAAAACTTAAGCCAGCTATGTTCAACCTGAATTACATTGCAGTACTTATAAATGCAACAGCATCTTTTCTTCAGCAGCTGCCCCACCTTTGTGTAACCAAAGTCCATAAGCCTCAGGTGCATATTAAGATTCCCCAGAAGCCTCAGCTTTGGTCCTCAGCTCCCGCTGTCTCAGCCTTGGCAGCACTGTGCACCTCCATGGTTACATCATCCTTGTGCCCTGACAGAAGGCACAAATTAAACACTCCTCTGCTCGACCTGCCCACAGCCCACACCCTACAGAAGGGTCTCCAGGCAAAATGTGGTCATTTCCTGTCTCTTATCCAACACCACCATCACTTTAGTGTTTACAGAAGATGTGTAGTAGTACCCTGGGAGTAGTAGCCCAGCCACCAGGTCTTAGCTTATTTTGTAGGTTATGTGGGAGCATGGAGGGGATGGAAGGAGAGCTAGCTGTACTCAGACAGCATACAGGTAAAACCAGCTGAAGAGTGAGCATGAGGGGATTCTCCTGGAAGGGCTACTTTTGGTTTCATCTGGATCATATTAAGTATTCATTGGCATTCAAGACTCACTTTCTTCCACTCAGTGATGCTACAGGGCCATATCTGATCCTTCCAAAAGTCCTACACAGAAGAAAGACTTGAGCAGTGATAGCGTTGATCCCAAACAATTACTGTAACTACTGTGTTGTCAGTAGTGACAAATGAGGAGGACATTATATTTTTTCAGCTGTAAAAAAAGGACTAGTCTAGGTTCAATGTTGAACTGAGCTCTGGCTCCCCTGATCCACAGCAGCATTTAGAAATGCAAATCCTAAATAGGAGGTATGGTCTGGTTCCAAAAGAGCAGGATTTTAGCCACATCCCTCCTTGTTCACCCATTTTCTATTAGCCATATCAGTCAGTTTTCTATTAAGTGGCTTGGACTTGACAAATCATTCTGATCCCGTGCATCATTGGAACTGAACTGCATTTTCCAATAGTGCAGGCCAGTGTTTTTCTGCAAAACCTATCTTCCTTCACTGGGGAGGAATCTTTCCTGTCTCTATAAATACTTTTGCCACCATATTAGTCTGTATTAATTAAGAATTCTGGATGATCCTAGATGGAGCTTGGCAGGAGGAACCTGGGTTTAGCAGACACAGAATTACTACAGAGCAAATCAGAAAGAAAATACCCTTTTCCAGTACAGTCAGATATTACTTATTTCCCCATGACAAGGTAACATGCAACTTATTTCCAGTGATGCAGGAGTAAAAAGGAACAAAGAGAAAGCACAAAGGTTTTTGTCAAAAAATTGTTTGGAAAACCAAAAACTGTTGGCACTGGCAGGTCACACATTTTAGTTTGCTACATTGCTGCTCTGATATCTGATAAAGTACAATAGATCAAGGCAGAGAAAGGTGCTCTACAGCATAAATATTTTCTGAAGCAGGAAATTTAGATGTTCCAACAGACTGTGACTTGTACAACTCTCCTGCAGGTTTCCAGAAGCCTAGGTACTCTATACTTTTTTGCAATACACCATGTTTCCATAACACAAAGTGATGAAAAATGACAATTACTGCAGTGATTTCTATTTATATAGTTTGGAGGGTATTAGGTCTATGAGTGGGGCTGACAAAGAGTGGTAGATGAACTCTTTTTCCAGTACCTGTAAAGTTGAGATATTTGGCGCTTGCTAGGGATGAATATTCCATATTGAGAATTGAAAACTTTCTGTAATTCTTACATATATAAATTGAAATTTTGACACCTGCCCTGTAAAGTGCAAGGAAAGGACTCACAGGCATAATCATCTTCCATATATTTTTTGAACATTCATATGAATGTTCTGTTCCAAATAATTGCTCTTTGAATTTTATACATTGTTATACCAGGTGGCAAACTGCAGTGGAATAAACTGCGTAGTACCCTGTCATGTAATGGGAAAGCATGCAATATCTAGCAATATACCCAATAAACTCTACACCTATCACCTCCTGCTTTTGAGTGGGTTGTTTACTAGACTATCTGGGATGGATTTGTGTTTTCTGCCTGCACACTTCATGGGCTCTGTCTTCATTGTGCGTGCCAATTTGCAACATTGTCTCATGCCAAGATACTTGTGTATGGTTTTATCAAGGGTGACAGTGATTTATTCAAAGAAAAATTTCTGCCTATATTTCATGGTGGGTTTGGCAATCCTCTCTTTTCCAAACTTGCCGTATCCTCCAAGAAAGAGGAATTAGGTTTAAGAGGCTCTGCAGCTGTTTGGCATCTGATATTCAGAGCTTATTATTATTAGCGATTTGTGATCTCTAACCAGTCAGATCTCTCTTTTCTCTAAACATTTTTTACTTTATTTTTTTCACAGGGAACGTAAAACTTTCCTCCTTTAAAGTCCAATGAAGGGAGGTGAAGACATTTATTTTTCAAATGTTAATAAAATGAACTTTATATTATTATTTCAATGACTGATTAAAAATATTATTTATACCATACGAGTGCTTCTATGCATATTATAGGGTGTTTCATTTGTGATCCAGATGAGATAGAACAGCTTCATTTCACTTAACAGTCCTACAGAACGAGCACAAATTATTCACAGAACCCTATGTAATATAAACAGAAGTACCTCCAAGTAACGTATACGTTTATGGGTTTCCATTCTATGGAAAAGAGAGATTTGTGTTTGCAAGGATTCAGGGAAATCCTGTGGCTTGTATTAAGCAGGAGGTCAAAATAACTGATCACAGTAGTCTTGTTGGTTTTATACTCCATGAACCTATACCTTGCATAACTCATACAGGCCCCATTCCATTGGCTCCAATGGTAGCCAACCCATGTAAACTGGTGAGGACTTTGCCCAATACTCTCTCTCCATTCACCAAAATGGGCAAGTAAATCTTGCTTATTGAATTACCATGGGTATGTTCTGAGCAAGCTTCCCCATAGATTTTGTTAATGCAAATCAAGTGTTTTGTTCTGGTCATGCAGAACAACCACCATGTGCTGAAGTGTGCCATGTTCGCCACCAGCCATAAAACACCAACGGGCAGTGTAGTCATGGAACTGAACAGAGGTCAGCAAGCTCAGTTTTCTAAGTAAACATTTGTACAGATCTCCAGCTCTGAAGGTCAGTGTCATCAATGGTGTTATTTGAAATCACATCTCATTCAAACTTTTTTTCTCAATATGGATCTGAAACAATGTTTCCTTTGCCATGTGCTTCCTTGGAATTTGCTTATGCTGAAGCCTCGAGTTGGTACTGGAGTCATGTACTTAGACCAACAGTTTACGTCAATCTGGATTACATATCAGGAGATATTAACTGCTGCAGATAATTGCAGTATTTTGCTCTTTAACACATCTTTCATCTGGAAATCCTTCAGGAACTATACAATTGTTGTATGAAAAGGTTCCTGAGAGGTTGTGGAGCATTAATTTAAGTATTCTGCAGCTGGATAAATACAGCAGACCCTAGGGTTATGAAGTAGTCTCAACTCCCCGTCTCTTGCCATAGCCACTAGATAATATTATGGAAAAGACACAAGGTTAAACTAAATGTCTTATTAAAAAGTCTTTTTGGTTGCATTTACATCATTGTGACACTGCTGAATAAGGTAAGCTTTCACTGGAGAGTTCTGGTTTGTTGTATCAGTGTGCCCAAAACAATCATCATGTTAATAATCCTGATGGAAAACTGTGCTTGAAAAGGAGATTTTTCTATCTGGTTCTTTGGCTTTTTCACTTATTTCCAGGACTCTCTGTTCTGTACAATGCAGAGGTGATTCCAAGATGAGTCTCACACTCAGGGATACTCACGGTGCTCCCAGTTTGCCGCCAGTGGGCTTTTGGCCAGTTGTCCCAGCCCAAAGAACTGGCAGAGTATGCTCAAAGCTATTGGCCAGGAATCCAGACCCATTCCCAAAGTAGAAAAATAGTCCTTAAAAAATAGCAGTCTGGCCCCTACAGCTGAGGAACAGTTTCAGTGCCATGCTCATAAGAAGTAATTCTGGTTTTCATCAAAAATGTTTCTAGCTAAAACCAATTAGATTATGGCTGCAATAGGGTTTGTATCAACTGCTCAAAGACAGCCTAGAGTGATCCATTAGGTATGGTCTGGGAATCCAGCAAAGTGATTTCTACTACTGGCATATGAGTGTTCAAGGGAAAAGATAATCTGAGTTTTTGTTCTTTCAACTCCTGTGTCTGTCCAAAGCAAGTAATTACATGGACTCCATTTATAAAGCACCTTGAGATCTGCAGAGTACTAGTCTAACAGCTGGGTGTTATTACTAGTCTGTTCAGTTGATGTTTTATACTATATCCATGGCAATGGTATATCTGAATGACTTCCAAAGGTAAAAATAAACAAAGTTGTTATTTAAATATTATTTCTGCCATAAAGGGAGATGTGTATTTATTTTTAGTTCAGTATTAACAAATACTAGCAAAATCCAGATTGGAAAGATATGCAGAAGGGAAGATGCAAGGAAAAAGGTTGAATTTGGACTGACAAGTGATGGTGAGAATTGTATAGTTCCCCATGGAATTAATTTTATGATTCTGATTTATAAATCTTTATAAATCTTACCTTATGTAAATGAGTTTCACTGCTTGAGAGAGAAAAGAGCTCTTAACAATGGTTAATATCTTGACCATACTTTAATGTCTAATACTTAATACACTTTAATCTCTGTATGCAAAAAGAATAACAGGCTTTTCTCTTTTAAGCATCATTAATAAATGTTTAATATTGTGGGGAAGGGACCAGACTTCAAGAACTAAAAGTAGTTGGCAGGAAGACGGGACAGTTGACCAAGGACAGCTGCAAATTCTTTACCTCCTGTATTATGAAAAACATCTAGAAAGATTTATGTGAGACTGCAAACCAGTGCTTTGACAGGTTTTTAACACCACTTCAGAGTAAGTTACATTTTATATGTTTATTCTCTTGTTGTATTATATTGTCTCAACATCAGTTTTAAAGATTTCTGGAAATACTGCTTGAAGAGTCACCTCCACTTCTAGATCCATGAGGCTTAAAAAAACCAAGTCATGAAGTACATGATATCGCTAGTGATGTATCTGATTTCTCTAGTTGTTGCACTTCCGTAGTTCCCTTGTTGTCCATCTTATCCCATGAAAATTCATGATGTTACATGTATAGCTCTGCAAAAACTCTTTGAAGGAAGGATGAGGAACTAAGCCACAGAGGCTGTTTCTACTGCTATTTGATATGTTAAAAGCTTTTGCCCCAGAGAGTGATTCAAGCCCAAGCGGTGCAGTATGGTCACATCCAGACTGTCCAGAGCAGACTGACCATACCCACACAAGACCACACTTGGCCATGGGTTTCCTCCATCTCTGTATGGTATCTCTGTGGCCCTGAAACTTGATTATTTTATATCTTTTATCAGTTTATAGTGTTAAAAACTATTTCTGGGCTGTTCTGCAGCCCACTAGAATAGAACTTTACGGCATGAGATGTAATGTGTTGTATACCTCAGTGCATGGCATGATAGCATATGGGACTTCTGGAAGTCTCCAAGCATCCTACTGGGAGAATGTTAGAGAAAAGAGATCGACGCCTGGTGCACCTATCTGTTCTGCCTACTGGAAGCAGTCTGGGAGGAAAATTTCCCCAAGAAATGTACCAGATGGTTTCTAAAGCAGATAACTAACCCACTCCGGAAGGAAGCCCAGAAGTGAGCTGCATTACATTTACACAGGGTAGACTGCCAGGGGACCACAGTGGATGAAGGAAGAGAGGACAGACATCTCCAGATGAAAACAGAAATGTATTTAACAGACTCTGTCCTTCAGGAGAGTCCATACAGACAGGACAAAGACAGCTCCCTAAAGCAGCCAATGGGACTATCCCAAAGAGCCTGTGGAAACACAAGAACTTGAGCTAAAAGAGAGAATTATGTCAAAGTCCCAACTTCTTTGTTTCTTCTCCTACACAAATGTGACTGCTTTTTTTTCTTATTACCACTGATGTCTCAAGTGTCAAACACCAGGAACTGTCTCCATAAACTGTTTTGGAAGATGAAATATGTGTGGTCAGTTTTGTCTATGAAAAGTTCTTTTGATGTGCAACTGTGGTGGGTTGACCCTGGCTGGATGCCAGGTGACCACCAAAGCCACTTTATCACTCCCCTCCTCAGCTAGACAGGGGAGAGAAAATATAATGAGAGGCTCATGAGTTGAGATAATGACAGGTCACTAATTACTATCACAGGCAAAACAGACTCAACTTGGGGAAGTTAGTTTAATTTATTAACAGTCAGATCAGAGTAGGACAATGAGAAATAAAACTGAACCTTAAAAACACCTTCCCCCCACTCCTCCCTTCTTCCCAGGATTAACTTTACTCCTGATTTTCTCTACCTCCTCCCCCACAGCAGAACAGGGGGATGGGGAATGGGGGTTGCAGACAGTTCATGACACCTTATCTCTGCTGCTCCTTCCTCCTCAGGGGAGGGCTCCTCACACTCTTCCCCTGCTCCACCATGGGATGCCTCCCACAGGAGACAGTCCTTCACGAACTTCTCCAACTTGGGTCCTTCACATGGGCTGCAGCTCTTCACAAACTGCTTCAGCGTGGGTCCCCCACAGGGTCAGTGCTCCAGCATGGGCTCCTCTCTCCATGGAGCCACAGGTCCTGCCAGGAGCCTGCTCCAGCACAGGTTTCCTATGGGGTCACAGCCTCCTTTGGGCATCCACCTGCTCTGGTGTGGGGTCCTCCCTGGGCTGCAGGTGGAGATCTGCTCCACTGTGAACCTCCATGGATACAGGGCACAGCTGCCTCACCATGGGCTGCACCAGGGGCTGCAGGGTGCTCTGGGGCCTGGAGCACCTCCTCCCACTCCTTCTTCCCTGACCATGGTGTCTGAAGAGTTGTTCCTCTCACCTATTCTCACTCCTCTCTCTTCTGACTGCAGTTGCTGTTATGCAGCAACTTTTTACCCCTTCTTGAATGTTCTCACAGAGGTGCTACCACCATCGCTGATGGGCTCAGCCTTGGCCAGCGATGGGTCTGTCTGGGAGCCAGCTGGCATTGGCTCTGTTGGACATGGGGGAAGCTTCTAGCAGCTTCTTACAGAAGCCACCCCTGTAGCTCCCCCACCACCAAAACCTTGCTATGCAAACCCAATACAGCAGCTAAAGCAGGAAGCAGGAATCTGCAGCTGCAAACGGGAGAGCAGAAAAGAAAGATACAGATTTTACAGACTTATTTTTTTTAATTAAATTGTCCAATTTAGAATTGCAGTCAGCTCTGTCAGATATGCAATTCACACTACATAAGTGAAGGCTTAAGTGCTGATTCTTGCTTAGAGTTATTCTACAGCCTATTGTCACTTCTGCCACATCAGGACACTGGTTTCTCCCAGCTGTCATACTCTAGCAGTGAGGTAAATCCAAACAGATTCATCCAATCCAGGGCAAAATGAAAATCGCAGGGATGTCCTTTGTGAAAGACTCAGTTACTGCTCATTTTTAACTGCAGTACATAGGATAAAATACAAAGTTATAATAACAAAACATGTGGAAGCTCCATCTCAGAATACTACATAACACAATGAACTTAATTATTTAGTTTAACACTCAAATAGCTAGAGATCTGCCCATAAATCTCATCTCCAAAGCAGGCAGAACCTCAGTCTGCACTGTCTAAGCATTTGGGCATCATAAGGCATCATTCAGGATGTTCGGTTGTCCTGGTTTAGACACTTAACTCCAAGAAATAGTTAATAGTCATTAAAATAGCATGCAGGATGAACTCAATTCTGTGCAGGGCAGCTGAGAGTCAGTTCAGTCTCTTCAGTGTTTTCTTCTGACTATTGCTGGTAGCTTTCCACTCTGGTTGTTGAGCTCTGGGATATCTCAGTCTTTGATGTTCAAGTCTATCAGCTGTGCAAGGAGACTGGACATGTCATTTTTGTCTTCTGATTTTTGTAGCCTGGGACATATCTGAAAGTAAAGCTTTACAACACTGAGAGTTTGTCCATGTAGCTGAGAGTAGCACCCTAATATGCACTCCAGACACAGGAAATCAGTCTAAAGGGCACCTAGTGAGAAGTCAACCAGAAATATACTCTTCTATGCCAGAGGATTGACATGGGCTCTTCTCCTGTGACTAGCCATGCACCCATGGCCACCACAGAAAGCACAGTTCCCATCAGCACAGTGTCTAGCAGATGAGACGGGCAGTTTCTCAAAGTCTTTTACGTGGTGTGCTTTCAGTGCAACAGCTGGAGAAGTAAGGTTAAATCTCAGCTGAAAGTACTTGAAGAATGATTAGCCATATCAGTAACTTTAGCAAGTTTCTTACCACCTCTCAATGATCAGCTAGTGGCTCTCAAATGAGAACAGAAGCCTGCCCTGTATTTCCAATCCACCTCTGGGTACTCATTTAAGGCCCCTTGCTTGCCTTTGCCCTGGATGTGGAGTGCCCAGACAGTTGGTCATGGATCAAAGGCAACTGAAGGAACCACCAGCCCCAAGTTAGGCAGGTCTTTGGCCGTAGCAGCATCGTTGGTGTTAGCACACACCATCACACTGAACATGCCAAGACAGAAATGGAAATGTGAGTGAGCTAGTGCTGGGACATGTACACACCTTACCTTGTTAGCCTACAAGTTTGATGCCCAAATACCTCTTGAGATATAGCCTTGATGACTTCTTTGTTGGGCTGTATTCATATTTTCAAGGTATCCAGCACGCAGACCATAGGATGTGTGTGGCTGTCAGGACAAATCACTCACCCAGTGACCTTGCCCTGATCACCTTTTTTTTGACACTAAATAAATCTGAAACAGGCAGACGTTCACCTATATACATATATTCTATTCCTAGTGTTTCAAGGAAACATTACATTACTGCATACACACCGCTAAACTTTCTTTGTTCTAATGAATAAGGAAAACAATATTCCAAAAAGTGCCCTACTTAGCAGGAAGCTCTATGCTCAGTCAGTGTAGCTGAATTATACTTGAATAGTAAAAGTGTAAAGCACCAAACTAAACAGCAGTTTCTTCTAAATAATGACAGCGTAATTAACACAAGTGTTTCTCCATTCCATTACAATATAGCTGCTTGTGAAGTCCGCTTATAATAATGACATCTGATGACTTGCAGGCCAAACACAAAATAGTTACCCCTTTGTTTTATATGAAGTAGAGGATAATTATTTTTGGAATTTTTATTAACAGACCTAGAAGCTGCAGTAGTTTATGCTTCCACTGACTCAGAGGTATCTGAGGCATCAAAAATGGTGGATAAAGGAGCAGTTTGGTTTACATTTTCTTTCCATTCTGCTACTGCACAGAGCTGGAGAGAGCTGAGTCCCACTGTTCCTACAAAGTGATGTTATCCTTACAGCTACTTGTGTCAGCCAAGTCATATGGACCATGCATTTGAAGACTGACCTGTGTTCGGGTTATATTTTCACAAAATTTTAAAAACAACAGGATCGTTTCCCTTTGTTTATCTATTTCCTTGTTCAAATAAAAGAAGTTGAAATAATATGAAACATGTCAAGTTTTGCTATCAGTTGGACTAACTTACATAGGCATAGAACTATTCTAAGTATTTAGAGCCTTTAATTAGTATGTTTTCATAAACGGACATTTCTAATCTCTTTGGACTTTCAAACAGATGTTTTTGAATGAAAATCATTCTATTTCAAAAGACATCACTGGGCTTATTATAACATTTAAATAATACATTCTTTTTGATCACGGTATTGTGACATACCTCAGACATCTTCATTGTTTGTGCTATTTCTTCAGAGCACTAACGAAAGATGAAATTGTGTTGGCACTGAATCAACTGGTTATGCTGGGCACTGTTCTATGTTATGCAGTGTTTATTAAAATCAACCCTATAAACAATTTAAAGCTATTATTATTACACAGGAGGCCTTTAAATTAATTTGTGCTGACAGAAGAACTACTAACTCTGACCTGCTTCAGCAGCTTGCCTGAGAAAGCAAGAGCAATTTTTCAAATACCATACATAAAAGATTCTATGTTTTATAGTACCTGTTCCACAAATGACATTTGACTGAAGAAAATACTCAACAAAAATAACAAGTGTGACCAGAAAGAAGGTACAAGGTACACGTCAAAGGAACTGGCCACTTGACTTTGCTTTTACTTCCTCTAACATCTACCCTATACATAACTTATTATACACTATTATAGATGTGAGATTCCTCATCATTGCTGCAATACAATATTTAATAGAATTATTGGCACAACTGGGCTAAAAAGGAAGTGCCATTCCTGAGCTGCCATTTGGATGTCTCCATTTTCCAGAGGAAACAAATGTATTTTCCAAGGAAGAAGTAAAGAAAGCCTTTTTAAAAGAAAAATGTGTTATGTTTATTAGCTACTGTCTTTTGATATGAATCAAAATTCTTCTGTGATAACAAATACATGAAAGGATAATTTTCATCTGAAATAAGCTTAACTCTTCCCAAGTAGTCTGAACCTTAATTCAATAAACACTTATGTGTTTGGTCAACTTCAGAGGAATTTAGACATGTGTGTCAGTACCCTGCTGAAAAAAGTTGCTGTCCTGAATTGCCAGATTTTTTTTCCTGTCCTGTTCAGCAGCATTGCCAAAGCTGTATGTTTCAGATCTCAAGGCTAGAACAGACAGAATGTGTACACAGTAAATTTAGTCAAGGGGTGTATTTCACTGCAATAGTCCAGACACCAGCTTGCAAATAGAACAATGTCTTATAAAATGTGAAGGCACCAGTGGTATCTGGCCTCTGTCACATGTATTTCTATTTGCCAGTGTATTTTACACAAAATCTATAACTAACCCTTCAGGGCATCCAGGACATAACACTATCAATTTCTCCCTGTCTTTTTAAAATGTAAAAGAAAGCTCTGAACATACTCTTTTTTTCTGCTCTTTCTAAACTTTAGAAATATCAGGAACAAGACATTTTACCAGAATATAAGTTAAGTATATTTATTTAACAAGAAGTTAAACAAAAAAATTCCTTTACTCAAAATTTTCATTTGTTCAGTCTTAGATAACAACACATTTTAAGCATTCTGATTAACATCCTTTACTTTGAAAACCTTCCAGCCTCCACTTATTCCTCAAGCCCTCTTTTCATTGACTCTCCATTCATTTATCCACTTTTCTAGGCAACAGAAGACCCAAATTTCTTACCAGTGAAAAGGATGTAGAAAAATAAAAACATATTTTGCGCAACACATTTGGCAAAAAAACCCCACAGACAAATCTACAGGGTGGGTTTTTTTGCTGGTTACCTTCAGAGGCTGATTATCATTCAGAGTTCAGCAGTCATGGCAAATAGATATGAAATTATTTCATTTCTTCCTTGAAATCTCACTGGATTCTGAACTAACATCAAGCTCAGGATGAATTCATAGGGAGTAACAAAAAGCAATTTTGTAATTTATGAACAGAGAGCAGATCCATCCTTGAAACATATGTACAAACACATGGCTATGCCCCAGTGAAAATTTCAAACAAACAGTACATTTCATAAGAAACAGTCAGTTTGCTCATTTCTAGAGAACTGGCAGCCATTGACTTGCTGAAAGATCCAAAAAACATAATTTAAGTACTGTGTTTAAAGTTAATGTAGCTAACAAAAACCAGGGATAATCTTGTAGACTAAAGAGTAAAATTGTAAATTAGATGCAAATTGACAATAGAGTGGAACTTTAATGATGTATGGTATTCCCCACTGCTGAGGAAGTTAATTTGATGGTTAATGTCATTCATTTACACATGGGTTCATTTGCTGACTTCCTCCAGTGCAATGCCACTAGCTACCCTGTTGGTAGTTAGCAATCAGGAAGGAGGGTTTTTTTAAAAAGCTCATCTAACAGAATTAGGAACAAACAAACAAAAAAAGGAAAATCAATAGGACTGACACTTCTGAATCTCCCCCAGTGAACAGTGGAAAGTTTTAAGCAGAAAGACTGAAACTTGAGAAAGTATTTCTCTAAGGCAGATGGAAGTCAATCTGTGATGCTCTGGGGCTACACAGTGGGATGCCACATGGGCATATGGGGTCTATTGGTGAAGTACACTGAACCCATTGGAATAAGACCACCACAATTTGGAGGAATTGAGGAACAAAGAGAAGTTGTCTGACTTTTACAGTCACAAATTCCCAGGCGTTTTCCAAGCCAGCCCAACCATGACCTGCCCATTACCATTTTCTTCCAGTCATTCTATACAAGCCGTTACAATGCATTCCACAAAGCTGTGACCAAGCCCTTAGCTCTCTTTTGGCAGAGATCAATTCAATAGCACAGCAAATAAATTACTGAGGTAACAATGTAAATGTAGATTTCTCACTATATTAACTGCCTGACTATTGACTGTGCCCTACTTTATGCTATTTCAATCATCTTCAGGCAATGAAGCTCCAACTTGCTTAGCTGCTTGGTTTCCCTACCAAAAAAAAAGGAAAGCACAGAGTTTATTAATATCTCTGTGAATTACATTGGATTTTGGACTGTTTTCCATGCTATAATGTTTATTGTGCATAGGGTGAACAGGAACCTACTGGAATGGAGTTCCAGAATTTTAACAGCAGCAGCTGAGGAGAATTTAGTTTTTTTACAGATGGTAAAATACATGTTTTCTATTTTTTTTTTATTTGAACAAAACAAAGGAAGATTGAAGGAGAGGAAAACCTAAAAATGAGAAAGAGAAAGACTTTTATTAGAGTCTTATGAAAACTGTTTGCCATGCATATTTTGTTTCAAAATATATTAACTGTAGTCTACCAAGATCAGATCAAACTACAGCATAAAAAGAATGCATTTGTTTTCTCTGTACTCGTCAGGATTATTCATATTTGTTGTTTCATCAGACATTGTTAGCATAATAAATTGCACATGTTACACTAACTGGCCTTTGCCAACATTCCTAAATTAGTCTTCAAAGTAACATCTAAATGATCTTCCACTATAAAGGGAGGAAAATACTGAATGCACAGTGCATTAAAAATGACAAAATGGCATCATAACTGTCAGCATGCACATTCATTTTTGCTAGCCCAGTCTGCCCAGAGTCCTTTCATTGACAGGGCTCTGTGGAGTCAAACTAGACCAACGGTGATATATTTTCCCAGGAAATCCTTGTTTCAAGTAATCTCACCACTTTGATCAGCTGCAAAAGTGGCAATCTAAAATCAGTGGAGGCAAAACAAACTTTAGTGAACAAAGGCTTCCCAGGTGGGCAGGTGCTGAGAAATATTAGACTGCTGTTGTAATGTTTAACCCCCTTACATGGTGATGGAGGAAACAATCTGTCTATCATTGAAGGCGATGATAATAAAACCTAATGAAAGTAATAATGAATCCCCACTGCATGTCTGCAACAGGTTTTGCTTTGACTCACGCCACATCAGCTACCGTTTCAAATTATTCCTGAACACAGGTGCTTTTTGAGGTAAGAATAGCAATTTATGCTTTTTCTATGTTCACACAAGTTAATATTAAAGCTGGTTCATAAACGAGAAGAAATTCAAGGCTCCTATTCATGTTTGCTGGTAGATCTACCTCGAGTGACTGAAACAGTTATTATACCTGCTATCCTTTCCACTCTTCCCAAAGAGTTACTGTCCTGTAGCAAGGATGGCTGAACAGAGCAGGAATTGGGTCCAAAACTACCACAATTCACAGACCAATCTACAGCCAAAACTAGTGACAGTCTCTGAATATAAGTCTCATATTCACAACTTGAATATGCTGTGCTCAGTGCTCCTTGCTTCTCAAGCACCCCTCTTAGAGAACGTGAAGGTCAGTTGCAAGAACCACCCATAGCTCTTACCTAATCAGATGCATGCATGAATGAAAGCCCTCTATGTTGTCTTCAGCCTCCATTTCACAAAACATTAATGCAAGCTGTATCTCAAAAGGCACGTCTACAGTGTTGAATAAAAAGGTCAGCCTTGGTCTCAAGGTCAAATAGTGCAGACTAACGTGCTTCTATACTGCTTATGCTTAGCTCTCTCTAGAATGGATGTAGACAGTGTGATTTTACTGCTCTAAATGTACCTATAAACTCTAAGATGCAGGATGGGAACATGCAGAAACATTTAAGGATGCACAACTTGCTGAAATAATGTTAGAAGACTGCATGAGTCGGCCTCCAAGTCCTGTTCACCTACCCTGTCTGGAGACAGCTAACTGCACCTCATGCCATGGAGGAAGAAGTTAGATTCAAAACAGCCAAGGTACATGCTAAAAATAAGCCAGGGTGGACAATGTGAGACAAAATTATGATTTTTTTCATCACTTAGTACTGTTGCCACGGGGTTTGCACCATTTTAAATACACTCCTTTAGTAAAATGCCTCTAAATTAGCATGGCTGAATACAAACAAAACAGTGACAAATTAAAACTCCAAGGTACACCTGTGATGCAAATACCCCTATGAAGCAATCCAGTATACTATGCTCAAGTATACAGGCAAGGAATTTACTAATGAAAATAGACTTAGGTGTATGCTGGAAATATTTTGCTGCATCTGATCCTAACCTCTTGAAAGTAAGAAAAGAGACGTAGCAGGTTTTTCCATTCCATACACCAGAACAACTGGATCTTTCCAAGCTATTCTGGGAGCTTTGAAGTTGGGAACTGACACCATTGAAGTGGTGAAATCCTTCAGCTCATTTCAAGTGTTTTTATTTTTTAAGATTGAAAGAGAAAATAATTAATACACCCTTCCTGTCTGAGGTTTAAGGCCACAGGCACAGACTATGTCCTCACTCAGTGCTCCTCGTAACTTCTGGGAGGAAGGAGTGGGAGCGAAGAGTCTCAGTCAGCAAAACATCTACACCTTGAAGATAGAGGTTAGTTCTGAGATCAGCAAGTATAGGATCTGTTGATTATTTCTTATGTTGCTGTATCATGGGAAGCACATTAAAAGGAGAGTCAAAACCAGTATTTGAATTTTGAAAACTCAGCATAGGGGGGTTTATTTCATGTTCAATTCCTACAGTAAAAGTCAGAGAAAATTAATTAATCCTTAATCCTCCAAGTACCCTTTATCATCAGTGGTGAGGTGTGGAGAGACAAATCCTACCAGACAGAGAATCTGTTCAAAAATAAGCATCTAAGAGAAATGGGGCGAATTAAAATCAGGAGATGCTTATCTCTAACCTGACTGAGGTGGCCAGCTGAGCCCACATATCTGACTCCTAAGTTCTTAAAGCAAATAAGAGATGTCTTTTTTTAATAATTTCACTGAAGCTGAAAATATCAGTGATGTTTTGAGCATAAGTGGGAACTCTTAGACTACAGTACTGAATTAAAAATGTCTAGGAAAACTTACTAGGTATTAGTCCTTGAACATCTGTACCATGAGGTTGTTATTTTCATGCCTGGAATGACTTTGGTTTCTGCCAGCATTTTGCCAGATAATTCTCAAACACAGCTGAAGTGTCAGAAATTGCCAGGAAGCATTCCGGAAAAGTAGTTTAGATGCAGATACCCTGTCATGGAAGATAAGGAGTGTTCAAGAGTACAGATGCAGACTGTGATATTCCAGCTGGCCTCAGCGCCAGGAAGAAGCCCCAGGCACATTTCAATTAGTGATCGCCTTAGAACAACAGAGAGAAAACACTGAGAAGTACTAGGATTGCCTATAAACGGACAATTGTTGGAGTATTACATCCAGTTCTTGTTTCCTCATTTCACAAAAGAGGTAAAAAATTGGATAGGATGTGGAAAAGAGCCACAGAAATTATCGGAAACCTTGGAAAAGGGCCTTGCAGTAAGAGATTAAAGAAGTTCAGTCTGTTGAGTTTAATAAAAACATCTAGCGATGATTTCAGTGATTACAATGTGTGATTCTCACCACAGGGAGAAAATACTGAGCAGTAAGAGCAGCACTCTCATCTCACAAAAAAAAGGCATAATGAGAGGTGATAGCTGGAAGTGAAAGCCAGACAAATTCAGGCAAGAATCAAAACACACATTTTCAAGAGTGCGGGTGATAACCATTCGACTGCACTGCCAAAGGAAGTGATGGATTCTCCAACTACCAATGGCTTCAGATCTAGACTGGATGTCTTTCTAGAAGATAAGCCTTAGCCAAACACAAATTGCTGGACTTGACACAAGGCTAACTGGGTTAAATTAAATGGCTTGTGTCATTCAGGAAGTCAGACTAAATAATCTAAGGGCCTTTTCTGGCTTTAAAAAATCTATGGATCTATAAAGTGCAACTGTGCAACTGTGAATTCTAGTCCAAGAATAACACATTTTGATAAAATACGATTTCCATAGTCCAGTGCTACGTTAGCGGACACAATTCCAAGAGATCAGACTATAGTTATAAAATTGAAAATGAATAAAGCATGATGACATGGTGATATTAATAACAATACCAATTCTCCATGTGTTTACAGGGTCAGTCAATAGAAATTGCAGCAAAGTCAGTGGAATTTTAGCACTATAAAATTAGTAAGAGAGAATATGCTTCAGTTTTCCAGAACAGTCTCTGAATGTCATGGAAATAAATTGAAAAATCGCATCTATTCTGTTAACACTTGAGGGAGGAAGGGGGCATTTTTTGGCTATGTTTATTCCACTCAATTAAGGAGTGACAGGGCACCAGCCCAGGCACTGAAATTCAATCATCTGCTCTGTTTAATAGTTAGGGCAGTTCTTGGCACGGATTTGGCTCTGGCCAACTAACGCTTTTCGAAATAACTCTTTGCATCATTCAGGAGTCAGCATGGGCCAAGGACACTCCTAGCAAGCAGTTTGGATATACCCATGCCTCTTCTGGAGAACAGAATATGGTAACATGAACATTGCCACACTATCCCATTCAGTCTGCAGTTCAGAAAACAGGTCTCGGCATTAACTACTTAGCAATACAGATGCAGCCAGTGAGTTCAAAGTGTCAGCTGCTCGGCAGAAAAAGAGCTGAGCTCTCAATTTCTTCCCTATCTCTGTTACAAAATTATCTGCACTGCATATATTTTAATTTTACATATGAATTATATTGATCAATCTCTGAAGAAAATCAGAACTTTCAAAACTGTTCAACTGTCCTTAAAATGTCAGCTTCCAAAAAGGACAATTGCAAACTGAACTTTTAACTTTTTGAAGTGATCTATCAAGGACAGATCCAATTAAAAACCAGAAGTGACCACAAATAAAGTGCAGTCAATACTTAAATTTTAGAACTTTAGACCTCAGAGTGGAATTCAAAACCAAAATAAGAGACCTATTAGGCACACAGAGATAGGCACTATGGAAAAATCACTCAAAAAACCCACACATTGTGAAGGGAGCCATTGTCTTGAGCATAGAAGAGCATCAGAATACCAACCCCTCCCTAAAACTTCAATACGAGGATAGAAGTGAATGCCTCCATCTACTCACAGCTTGGGATCTGCTCCTCGGGGCATAATCCTCTAATTATTTTTCTTCACAAAATAACCACTCAAGGCTCCTTCTTTCATATTACAGCAAGAGGAGGCAGCTTAACATTAATATAATACAAAGTAGCTAGATCTTTTGTCTGGTAAATGAGATTATCCTAATCTGGAGACAATTTTGACTCAGGTTAGGAACTAGGAGAGTTCCTTAACCACAAAGCTACTGGTTACAGCATACAGTTGTCCTGCTCAAGCAGACTTACTTCCCAGCAGGAATACAAGTTTCATGAGGTTGGGAAGGGACCTTACAGAAGCAAACACTGTTATCATCACGGCAAGGACATTGGTCTAGGGATGGATGCCCAGTGCTCTGGTCCCATCTGAGCTTTGAGGCTACATGTAAATGTTGAATTCAATGGACTAAAGCCTGAGTAGAACTGGAGTGAAAATAAAACATGAAGAGAATGAAAAAGAAACATCAAGCTCAGTCCGGGTAAGGAAAATGCTTAATAAAGGTAAAGGCATGATGAATTTGGCATATCCCTTTCCTCAATACTGTTCTAATTTTAAACAGTCTATTGTACTGTGCTGTTGATAGCCTTGTGTGAGCCATCTAAGGTTCAGCCAACTCAGCTGCATGATCAGTAAAGAGACAATGCTACCACACACAGGGTTATTTGGATTAGTGAATACCATACGCAAGTAAATCATCTGCCAGATGGCATCGGAAGAAAGCTGCAACTCTCTCACTTTCATTTCCACAGCAGCAAACAATGTTCCGTGTTTAAAATAAACTCTTCCAGATGAGTAAAAGATAAACTTTGTGGTGCTTTTTCTTGGTCTTCTCTTTGACTTCAGCTTTTTTCTTAAAAAAACGCAACACAAAACCAGAAAAAAAACCCCACCTACTCTGATTGGTTACATTAATGAAAAATCCCAGTTTAGACCACCACAGTACAAAGCTGTCCCTCTAGGCAGCATCAAAATTCCATGCTATTTACTGAACAAAAGGCAAAAATGAAATACAATATTTTCACTCATCAACTTCTGTCAACAGAATCCTTAAAAATGAACACCTACCACATTAAGCCATTTCCTGTCATTTTATAGGTTTTCCACAGTGAAGAACTGTGCCGCCTTGTTGAAACATGGCTGTTTTGATATTTTCTGAAGTTTTAACTTTTTTTTTTTAAATAGCAAGTATCTAGAATTAAACATACACACCTCCCCCACCCCCCCACCCCCCCACCCCCGAAATAGTAACAAAATAACTGCCATCAAATTATTCCTTTTGAGCTTTCAGGTTGCCTCTCTTGCATCTACAGATAACAGATCATTATCTCTTATTCTGTTTTACTATTCCAGGACCCCAGTCTGAGCTTTGCTTGTGATACAGTTCTTTCATAATATCATCGGGCTACTATATAAAATGAGAAATTATGATTTTTCACATTTTCTGCTTACAGTAAAATTTTATGGACAAATACCTCCATAAAGCAGGTTTACATTTTTTTTCAATATCTGTAGAAATGTATCTGAGACACATTTAGGCCTCTGAAGATTTACAGGAGGGCAGACTGAATATAAGGAAAAGGATGCTCTGGTCGCTTTCTCCTCCCAAGTATTTTCAAAACCCAGTGAAGCGTCAAGCAACTAGAACTACCGATGACTTCAACCAGATCTGTAGAATCTCAGCCCTTCAGAATAGCAAATGTACTGAAGCAATTTTAAATCTGCTGTTTTATCCACAGGCTACATCTACAGTGCTGTATACACAGGCCTTCAGGGCAGGCTGAAGTCTAAAATACCCATCCATATACACCAGAGAAGGTGTTCCTGTCTGTTAATGAGTATATAAAAAGATACCAAACCATTTTGTTGCAGTGCATATAGGTTCTGGGCCTCCAGGCATGTCACTTGTCTTTCTGTAGATGATGTTCATGAACCTTTTCTTGAAGCATCTAGAAAGACCTTGACATTGCTTGTCTCATGGGCAGATGGAATTTGGAGAGTGGATGGTCATGCAGTGACTTAGGAGGACCCCGGGCACTGACTTACTGTTGGGGAAGGTTGCAACAGGACTTAGATAAACTGAAATGACATCATTCATCACCAAACTGCAGACCAGGTGGCAAACTGACAAACATTGCAACAACTACAGAGATGGGCTGCCATTTCTTTGGGTAAAAACCACACACATTTCTGGTGAATGTTGCAGAATATTTAGTGTATATATAACACCACTACCACCACCACCACCCCACCCCCATAATTTGTGAAGCATTTTTTTTGAAATGCCACACATACACAGAAGTGCATAAAGCCTCATTCATCAACCTTGAAAGAATCATCATCCAACTGACTGTAAGAGTCCTACTGCCCAAACCTAAACCCAGGAGATCAAGATCAGCAAAAATATTTAGGTGTCTGACTCCCAACGCTTTTAGTGGGACCATGATTTCAGACTGCTTGCTTTGGCCATGAAGCAGATGGCAAGAAATGCTCAGTACCTTGCTAAAGTGATTATTATAGATTTCAAGCACGTGACACCCTTCTTGCCTCTTTCACGGCAAATAAGCCATCATTTCCTTCCCTATTCAGATTAATTAAGTTTCTTTCACATTACCTGAAAAGAAGCAAACATTGTTAAATGTAGAAAGAAAGGGCTATCACCCTTGTTAGGTGGTCAGTGTGCCAGCCTTCCCCCCAAAAAGCAATGAGAAAGGTACTCGTTTCTCTATGCTGCATAGGACATTTGGAATTAATTAAATATTCAAATTAATTTCTCTGATCTGAATCCAGTTACGACAGGTGTGAGGCTGCTAGTGGTAGCTAAAGCGGTAAGTAAAAAGTCTAGAGGGAGGTCGTCATTTTCTGTTATGAGAAATAGCAGCACCATTCTGGGACAGATCAAAAATAATAATTCAACTGTGGAGGCCTCCTGGATCGTTTTGCAAGTCAATTACTCTCTAAGTGATTAGTTTGGAAAAAGTTATGTGAAAAAGGGAACAGGCCTCCCATTTTAAAATTATTTGTATGACTTTTGCAAGTTGTTTATTTTCTTTATAGCCTTAGGTGGAAAGAAATTAAGTGTGCTTGAAGTGGGAATTATCCACATTTTTCAGCAAACGCATAATCACACCACACATTCACAGGGCTCAGGCTTTGAAGCCTGTGAAGCATTTACTTAGTAGGAAGCTTAGGCAAACCAGGCAACCACTGAAGAAAGAGAGGAGAGTTTAAATACTTCTGTTTTTATTGCATCATGGAAAAACTGATCATTTATCTCATTAAGATGGAGAATTTTTACTGGAGAACTCCTGCTGGGTTTATAAGCTTGCCTGCAGCGTTGACTGTAGTAACTGAAAGAGCAGCGTTGTCCCTTTGCCTGGGGATAGATGTTGGCCTTTGTGGCAAGGTAAGGAAGGTAAATTGGTGACAGATTCAGCGTACTTTTTAAAAACTGTACATAAGTCTCCCTTGACTTAAACAGATGGGGCATATAAAATAAATACATGCAACTGCAATTTAGTTAACTTGCAGAAACCTCAGCTGTAATAGCTACATGTGTGCAGGGAGGACTGGCTTATAGCTAGGGCCTGGGACTGAGAATCAAAAGGAAGAAAGAAATTTTTAAAAAAGGAAATTATTTCTTTCTTAAACTCTCGGTCTGTCCATGAAGGAATTTGGTTACAGGGGAACTTGCAAAAGCACCATAGCCAAAGATGAATAAATTATACTGAAGCAGTTAAGAAATGTTCCCCTTAAGAAACCTGAAGCCTGTTTCTCTTCACCATTACACGGAGACATTTCCTCCCCTCAGCCGTACCTGTGTGTTCTCCAGCTGCAAAAGCAGACAGTGGGTATGTCTACCTGGATGCAACTTTATACAACTGAGCTCAACACTGAGCTCGAGCCCAACAGATCTGCCCCCAAGCCCAATGTCTCACCATGTACCAAAGCAGCACAGGTAGCAGGTGACACTCCCGTGCTGACAACTCACTCACCTCTCCACTCAGTCCCTTGGTAAGTCCTTGACAGCTCTTCCTGTCTGTCTTTTAAAATGAAGGGTTATATTGTACCTGCACACGTGTCTGTACACACACACTCTCATACCCTGATTTTAAAATAACCCTTTTAGAGTACAGTTAGTCTGCATTGTTGTTGCTGTACAAAATGTGATCATTGAGAAATGAGGCCACTTGGAAGCATTTCCATTCATTGCTAAGACTGGCTGAAGGCTCCAATGTGGAAAGTTTGCAAATAGTCAATCGCTGCTGTGGCCCTCCACCTCCCAGCTATGGCAGGGCAGAGGCATTTCCCCTGCGAAAAGCAAAAGGGGAGGGGCTATGCTCTCAGGAGTCACTGTGCCCTGCACACATCCCAGCCAGTTTTTAAATCCCCAGGGCACAGGTATGGAGCACTGGCCCAACACTGCTGGTGGACCCAAAATCAAACGCTCAAATTCCAACAATTTATATAAGATAGCCAAAGGTACATCTTGGTTTTGCAAAGAGTTGCCTTGTAACATTTATGTTTATCAGAGACCTCAACAAGATCTTAACCTCAGCTGCGGCTTCCTTGCATATCTGTAACGTACTTCCCAGCAATGTGATCAGTGCCTGTACCTGCCAATGAAAGCTGTGTTTTCATGGGCTTTACATTCTGGGTCACTGTCTGTCTCTTTCACCCTTATTTTTAAAAAGTTTAATTCTTCATGGGAAATAAGCTTAATTTGAGGGTAGCAGTGTTCATATGGTGGTGATGGTGGAACAGGCATCTGGAATGCATCCTGGTTTTGGCTGCATGCTCTTGATAGAAATTGTTTATACAATAGTAACATACAGATCTTGCCACATCTTTCTGGAGGCACCATTATACTGAAGTGTGAAGGTGCTGATCTCCTCTTACAGCATCCCCTACCAGCTCCAAGAGAAGACATTCAGCAGACAGTCCTCAAATCATACATGTATATGTGAGTTTACTAAGATCCTGTAGAGATGCTTTGTTAGCCAACACGCTTGGTGCTAACCTAGACTGAGTCAGCATTACTGCTTGTCGAAAAAAGGCTCTTCTTTGGTTTTGCACTTACATTTCACAAGGTCTGTTGACCTATGTGGTCTCCATTTCACAGATGCTACTAGAATAACAAAAGCATCACATCCTAAACAAATGTTAACAGCAGCCTCAAGAGAGTAACCAAAGCTTTCTGGTCCACAGAGACTAAGTTACATTCAACTTCAAAAGTGACAAATTTTATTTCAGATGTTGAAAAAAGCTTATCTTTTGGTAAGTTCCTAACAATCCATCCGTTCAAATTGTTTTCAGGAAATACTCATTCATTAATATTCCATTCAGGGTATCATGTGATCACTGTCCTACTCTGGAATGAGGGCTGTAATTTAGTTACAATTGCAGGAATGCAATCCCTTTCTGACAAAGGCTCTTATTTCTGCAATGCTTCAAAGGAAAATAAAAACAAGCACCTGACAGATGTATGAAGCATTACACATTATGCAGACATACTACATGGCTGGTACTTCTTATTCTACATCTCTTATTTCAGTATAGATCCACCTTTGCTGCTTTGAAGGCAAGTGCACATCCTATGTTGGTCATTCAGTCTGAAAAATTATGTATTTCTCTGCTCTTCAGCCAGTTTCAGTGCAGTTCTTTACTACAGCATTTGCAGACTAGCCATCTTCTTCATCCTCCACCTTTGCATCCAAGGCTTTCCTTGCAAGACATATACACATATTTCAGTAGTGAAACAATACAGTAGTGTTCCTTTAGTATTGCTACAGTAGTACTAAAAACACAAACCCAAGTTCGGCTGAGCTTCTCTGTATCTCTTTACAGAGAAGTTAACGTTAATGAACTTTTAACTTTTTAGCTAGCTGTTTAAAGGTGCTGCGTGCAACTATTTAGAAGTATTTGGAATGAAAATGTGAAATACGACACTGAAGATCAAAGCAGAATCTTCTCTAAGCATGTCACACACCTCCCTGGCATTACTTTAGTTGAGCTTTGTTCAACACCCAGAGTATGCTTTGACAACACACCCGTCTCTACTCCTTGCCTTACATTAAGCAGTGCGAAGCTCAACATCTTAAAAACCTGCTCCATTTCATAGCTTGCCATATGATTTTCTGCAATGCCACCTTCCACCCCCACCCAAGTCACTCACCCAGAACAGAGTCTTGCTGGTGAAGGGTAAGAATAGATCAGGTCCACTCCACTGGGCAGAAGTTAAAATATGCTGAGAGCCTGAATAAACAACCAGAGAAAGAATCTCAAAAATTTGGTTGGTTGCTACCTACGTGCAGAACTGATATGTATTTATAAGTAGGTAATAAGAATCTTCTGGATACATCATTTATTATTGATATTCCTTCCCTTGAATAATATTTATTGACAGATCACTCTAAATCATTCTTCCATATTTATTCTATACATTAACTTAGCTTAACAGACTTTACTGCTAGACCATTTTATTAATGTAGAGCAACAGAAGTCATAAACGTCAGTATGAACCCATAACTGATATGACTTAAAAAAGAATAAATCAGCACAGCTTCACACAATACCCATGTATTTATTTGGAGCCCATTTTATTTCTACCCTACATGACAGGCTCCCTAAACCAACATAGGTGTAACTTCTGCTTTGAAACAAGGCTACTGTGTCAAGACTGCTGGTTTCTGATACATATTCCACAGTGAAAGAATGAATGCTAAGTCTTTTTTTAAAATATTTTTATTAAAGAATATTCAGTAAGATGTATCAGACAGACTTATTTAATCTCATTACTGAGTTAAAGTGCCATCAGTCAAGCCAAACACACACTGAAAAGCATACTCTCTCCAGTCTAATCTGGGTAAGGTCTTGTGAACTTTGTATGCACACAATTTGTGACATGCAAAACCCTATCAAAACCATAATAAATCTGTCAACCACATTTTTAATGAAACCCAAGGTGTCTGCATATCAAGAAATCACGAGTTCAAGCATGCATGAAAATAAAAATACAGCTTGCACAATCAAGCGTATATACTCATTGAATAGCAGTGACATCACTAAAAAAGTTGACTTTGTGCTTCACAGCTAAACTGTATACGGCTCAACAGTTTTGTTCACTGAACCATGGGGCTGACAAGTCTTTGAACGGCAAATGGCACTCAGAGGCCTAAATGATTACAGTGTAAGATAGCAGTAGAACCGTTTATTCAATTTTTCATTGGGATGGCTCAAAAAAGACAACAATCCTACTATTATTATAATTCAGATCTATTTCCAAAACCTTTCTACAGAGTGTTTCACCACCAGTACCCTGCATTGTCCAGCCCGACTACAAGTAGTGGAACACGACAAATACGCATATATATTGCAAACCACAGTTTTAATTTTTATTTGTAAACATGAGTTTTCAAGCAGATTTAACCAGAAATTATATTCACACCCTCAAACTCTATTTCAGACTTTTTCTGAATGCCTGTATCTATTAAATACAGATTGTCTTTTCATTTCAAAATAGACTTCCATCATAAATCACTCCTCTATTTAATACTTATTGAGCAAAGTAATCTGTATTCCCACAGCATTTAAAGTGAGAATTACACTGCTGCAAATATGTGTTGCACAGTTACCTGCATTCTATTTTGCAGATACTCCCTGGCACTTATTTCAATAAACCAACCATCACTTCACTGATATCCCACAACTTTCTTGCAACCAAATCATCCATGGCTTTGGGCAGGAGCTCCTCCTCTTTGCAGTCCCCAAAATATTTTCCTGATACACCTTCAACATCAGGAGAAGAGGCCAAATAAATAGAAGTCTGGGCTCCTTCCAGAGGTGTTTTGAAGAAAGCCCATGACACCAAGTTGAACAAGGGTTTTGCCAGCAAAGGAATATTCACATATCTGCCTAGATTTGTTCTAACAATCCCAGGATGAAGTGAATTGACAGTGACTCCTGTCCCTTCTAACCGACGGGCTAGCTCCCTTGCAAATAATATGTTAGCCAGTTTACTCCGACTGTAACAAAAGCTTTTATTGTAACTTATTTCACTGTTCAAGTCTTCAAAGTTGATCTCTCCATATTTGTAAAGCTTTGAGGATACTACCACAATCCTGCTTGGAGCAGAATTTTTGAGGAGGCCCAGAAGAAGGTTGGTGAGTAAGAAGTGACCCAAGTGGTTCACACCAAACTGCATCTCAAAACCATCCTCTGTCTTCATGTACGGACACTGGAATATCCCTGCATTATTTATCAGAACATCCAGCCTTGGCTCTTCCTTTAAATAGGAAAGAAAAAAAATATTCAGTTTTATAATTGTCATACAAAACACGCTATTAAGTTTAATATTTCTCATTGGCCCTTGATAGAAATAATTTAATTTCTAGTCTTCTGAATTGTAACTTCCTGATATTCTCTTAAAGCATTCCTGAAAAAGACCTGTATAAGTTGAACTACCACTAAACTGAGTACTTGACCCCACTAGGCCACAGGTACCCAAGAGCAAGTCTGTATTTACCTTTAATGCAGGCATTAATCATTTGCTTCTCCAGAGGCAGCTTTTTGTATAGCAATTCAGTGATAATTTACTGTGATGCATTTTGTTTTCCTCCAAGAAGTAACCTGTTTACTGCACTGCAAAAGCAGGCACATTAATTTACAGAAAACCTCAGCCATAGGCAAGGGCTCTAGTGTGCAAAAGACGTGCAAATACAGAACAAAGAGTTAGCTCACAGAACTAATCACGTGGTTAAATAAAAAATGTCCAATTGTAGACACATCATCTCACTGGGGAGACGTCACAAAAAACTTTGCCAAACAATGTTGTCTTGGTTTTAAACACCATCTTATTTTAAAATCACTACACTTCATTGTACTGCTTGGTGACAACTATGAAGCAGAATTCATTATAGAAAAGTAACAATCATGATCCTAAATTGAGCAGGCTTCATACAATAATTTGAGTCCAATAGGTGTACTCAAGAACTTAGGTGTGTCTACAGGACTGTAGATTGACATTTTTGTGACGTGCTCAGCCCATGCTATTTGATGGATCAGTATTCTGGTTCAGGTCAGGAGAAAACAGACTCAAGGAAGTATGTTACACTGTACAGAATCAGGAAACATTCGTTAACAAAGAGAGTGGTATGGATAATTTAAATATATGTATAATACATCATGCACTTCATGCTTCAGCACCCACTCAAAAATTAAGAGCTCTCCAATTTACCCAAAACAGTAACTTTTTCAAAAAATACAGATTAAAGTAAGCTGCCTAAATAAGCTCTGAATTCAGCACTTTCACTCACCTCTGACAAAAGACTGTAAAAGTATCACAGGAAATTTATGCTTGCATGAATCAGAAGCAAAACTATTTACTTTACAGAAAAAGCAGCATGAGTTTTCTTTGTTGCTAATTCTTTAAACCCAAAGCATAGACTGTAAGGCAAGCTCAGACCATTTGGGGTCATTCTGATGATAGAGAAGCTCAAAACTAATTTTATACCATTTGCCTTTTATGTGAGTGTCATTAGCAGCAAAGATACAGAGAGCAAACCCCAAATCTTGCACTTTGCATTGTTAACAATGCTGGCATCCGATCACACGAAACACCAAGTACTTCAGCCTCAGACTGATTTCCATGGGACGTGAGGTTGCTCAGCATTTCATATAATTGGGTCCCTGAGGCATGATCCAAGGAGTATCAAACTCACTTCTCTTCACCCAGAGGGACATAATGGTTGCTATCACTAAACAAGGACAGGACTGAAGAAGTACTGACTGTTGATCTGCTCACTGAAGTGATACTTCTTTTAGAGAAGAACACTGCTTTAGAAACTTTCCGTGGCACCTGACTGCAGGATTTATTTTGCAAGACTTAACACTTCAAGAAGCAAGACCTCTACTTGTGCTATTTTTTGAGAATCCTAAATGTAATAACAGAGTAATGTGATCAGTGCCAAGCAGGTAGCTATGACCAAATACAACAGAGATCACAAATCATTGTTGTGAATAGCAGTGCTATTCCTTGTAACTTCTGAGCTCACTTCCATTTCTCCATGGAGTGCTCCAACACCACTGTAAGTCTTTTTGCAGTGAGACTAAGGAGTGAAAGATGTAATCCCTTGCAGTTCTGGAAAGGAAAAATCCCACAAATTGAGTTAGGTGGTGGGAGTGCATTGTTACCCTATCCTGCCAATATTTAAGTCTTCATGTCAAACAAAACACACAAAAAAACAGCTCTAAAAAGGACTCACAGGTTAGAGAAGATAACATGAATGTGGGTGGAACAACTCTTGAAAATACTATTTGAACTCACATCCCCTGTCACTCAGCTGCATTTGAAATTATTTTGAGAATGAAAGTTAGAACATCGGTTTCAGCAGCACTCTGCAGACATACATGCTCCTTTTCTCCACCCATTTCTCACTTAAAGTCACTTGTACTGGCTTTACCAATAGAGAGAGGCCAATTTATATTTGGGGATATTTTGTACTATAAAAGATAAAATTTTAAAAAGTTAGAGAGTATATTTTTTTTCTGGTGTTTATTCTACATATCATTTTGTATTATTTTTGTATATTGTATTTTGTATATTGTATTTGTATTTTCCCAGAACAATTAGACCTTATCACTGGATTTGTATGTACGAACATACATAACTACACAGAGCCCCACTGGAGAACTTACAACTTGACTTTTTGCAGACCTTTAAGTTTTAGAAAAGCTATTTGAAAATTAATGCAATGAAGCCCCTCTGTTTTCTTTCCCTCTCACAACAGCATCTGAGCATCCTTCAAGTACTTAACAAGCAGTTCTGTGAGGAGCAGCAGAACTTATTAAGCCTGGCTTCCCATGACTCCATGTCTCACGGCTTGAGTAGCTAGATGTGGTGAGATGAGAGTCAGAACTGACACTTTTCATGGGAACAGAAGAATGCTTCCAACTGTGCCTCCCTCTGCTCTCTGGTGTCTAATAATGCAGCTGAACTCATCTAGCAGCATTTCTGTCAGGCGAATCAACTGGATGTCCCTGTTCTCCTTAAACTTGGGTTTTCAGGAAATCTGCGTAAACTTTATATACTTAAAAATGTCTATCATCTAGTAAACTCAGATAGCATCGGCCAAAAAATTTAAAATGGGGGGAGGTGAACAGTCTGGCGAGCTAGCAGAAGGACAGCTGGAGCTGTGAGTAGCGCACTCATGTGAACTTTCTTCGGAGACAAAGTTGAGCTGTAAGGCTAATTTAAAATAACAAAGGCAGGTTACATTAGAGTGGAAAAGACGGAAAGGAAGGCAAATAATTTATATCATCCAGAAACAGGTGTTTCCCTTCCAGAACAGAAAGGCACTAGAATAGTTTGGACTATTACAATAGCCCAAACTAGTATGGAATTTATGCTTCGCGATGCTAATTTAGAATCACGGCCCATTTATTTCCGCCCTCCTTTCACACCCTGCGGTGAACTCAGCGACATCCCGTACCCCCAAACTGGACTGCCGGCGGGAGGGACAAGCCCTGCAAGCACGGAGCCCCGAGGACGCCGCCGCCACCGCGCCGTGAGCGCCCAGCTGACGCCTTCCGCGTCCCCTCACAGGGAGCGCGGGGCCTCCGCGGCAGGCTAGGACCGCCCGGTGCCCGCCGGCGCCCCCGCGGCCGTGCGGGAGCCGGCGGGGGGCCTGGCAGGCCCGCTGGGCCGAGCCCCGCGCCCCGCAGCCGTCCCGGCCGTACCTGGAGGACGCGGTGGCAGAAGGCGCGGACGGAGCGGAGCGAGGCCAGGTCCAGCTCGCGGACCACCAGCTCGCCGCCGCCCTCGGCCTCCTCGCGCTCGCCCAGCTCGGCCCGGATCTCGCGAGCCGCCCGCTCGGCCCGCGCCCGGTCGCGGCAGCCCATGATGACGCGGGCCCGCATCCGCAGCAGCTCGGCCGCCGCCGCCCGGCCCAGCCCGCTGTTGGCCCCCGTGATGATCACCGTCTTGCCCCGCATGGAGGCCCCGGCCGCGGCCCGGGCCTCGCCCCGCAGCCAGCGCCAGGCAGCCAGGAGGAGCCCCCCACCCAGCGCCAGCGCCGCCGCCGTGGCGGCCATCCCGGCGGGCCCAGCGGCGCCCCGCCCGCAGCCACCGCCCCACCCGGTGTGGCCTTCAGGATTGGCCGGGCGCGCCGCGGGGCATTGTGGGGAGCGCAGTCCGCCGCGCGCGCGCGGGCGCTGAGGGGCCGTGGCGGCTGCTCCGTCAAACGCCGGGAACGGGGCGTGTTCCCGGGACGGGTTGAACAAAGGCGGCCCTACCACCTGCGGCAGAAACAGCGGCTGAGGCCTTTTAGCAGGAGAAATGGCACGTTGCGATCCCGAGTCCCGCATCGCCTCTACGGACGCTCAGTGATTTCATATTCAACCTCCCTGTTCGCCACAGAGATCTGGCTCCCACTCTATACCGTCGGGAAGCATGTTAGGCTTACCCCAGATGATAAAGGATAGAGAGAATCAGTTTATTACAAGAAATTAATTATTAATATAGTTACAAATACAGTAGTCTGTTAAGGGCTTGAGACTGTCCGCCCTTGACTTACAAATACAGGTACAATATCTACCGATGTAAATAGCGCCTGATTTGACAAAACAACGCACAACCTTTTCCTGTTGGGAACTAGAGAGTCCTAGATTTGTTAATAACTCATAGTTGCCTTGATGCCATTTTCCATGTGCTCCCAAGGGAAATCCTGTAAATTTAATGCTAGTGGCATTGGAATGTCCACCAGCAACTCAGTGGCCTTCCCAGCCCCAGCGTGGTCTCAAGGGCAACCCAAAGCAAACTGTGGGTCGTGGTCGGAGTTACCTCTGCAGGGCTGCTGCTCAAAAATAAACATTTTGAGCCTTCCCTGGCTCAAAAATAAACCGTCACAGGATGTCCCAGCAGTAGCGCATCTGTGTTGGGTTTATGTGTGTGGCAGGTAGTGGGGGAGGCTACAGCGGTGCCCCTGTGAGAAGCTTCTCAAAGCTCCCCCGTCTCCAAGTGAGACCCGCTTCTGGCTAAGGCCAAGCCAATTGGCAACAGTGGCTGTACCTCCGTGGTAACGTGTTTAAGAAGAGGAAGATGAGAGGAGGAGTTGGAGTTGTGAGGAGGAGCTGTGTGGAGGACAGATGTGTGAACACTGAGGTCAGTGAAACAAAGAAGGAGGAAGGGGGGAAGGTACGCCAGAGCAGACTCCCCCACAGCCCATGGCAAGAGGGCAGGGCCGCCCCCACTGACACCCATGGAGGCCACCGGTGAGCAGATGCCGAGCTGCAGCCTGTGGAGGACTCCTGAAGAAGTCCGGGACTCTGTGGGAAGAAGCAGTCCCCGCTGTCGTAGTTTGGTGCTGGGAGGATTGTAACACGCAGGGGTTACCCACACCAGAGCGGCTTGGGGAAAAATGCAGCCCATGGGAAGGATTCACAGCAGAGAGAGTTCATGGAGGACTGTCTCCTGTGAGAGGGGAACCACACTGGAACAGGGGAAGAATGTAAGGAGTTCCCCTTGCTTGGGGAGGAAGGAGTGGCAGGACTGACTGTAATCCCCCATCCCCTGCCCCCTGCGCCACTAAGGGGGAGGAGGTAGAGAAATCGGGAGCAAAACTGAGCCAGGGAAGAAGGGAGGGTTGGGGGGAAGGTGTTTTTAAGATGTGATAATGCTTCTCACTGTCCTACTCTGTTAAGTGCTGTTGTTGCTAGTGTTTGAATGAAATCTACCCCTAATGAGTCTGTCTTTTGCTTGTGACCATAATAGGTGTATCATCCCTTTCTATCCTTATGTCCATACCTGAGCCTTTTGCTCTATTTTCTCCTTCCCAGTTCTGAGGGGGAAGGGGTAAGTGGCTCTGTGGTGCTCAGTTGCCCTCTGAGCTCAAACCACAACAACATCCCTCCAACCATCCAAAGGCTGTTTCACTAATAGCAATGTCCAGTAAATTAAATGTACCAGGAGCTGCTGTTTGGTGCTGAAGCAAACTGGCATAGAATAGCCTCTGAAATCCCAAAACATCCAAGCTGGTTCTTGGTTTTTGTCCTGTGCTGACTCCTGAAATGTGGATGGGTATCGTCTGGGAGACAGCCAGCTGGCCTGGGCCAAAACCAAAACAGAGACTGTTCTAATAATTTTGGAATTAGAAGACAGTGATAAGAATTTAATGACAATTAATGATGGTAGAGTTCTAGGGCCCAAGAGTGTTTCCCAGGAGCATTTAGTTTGCTAGCAGAGATTTTACCAAAATATTTTGTATTTATCAGTCTCACAGAGGTGACTCCATCACAGGGAAAATAGACACTAAGGGCATCTGTAATATTTCATTACCAGTCTTTGAGCCTTATATTGAGAGTTGCTAGTAGAAATATACAGAGAGACAATTAAAAGGTAACTGAATTTTGATCAAATGCTTCTGCAAAAGCCACATTCAATTCTGTCTGCCTTGGGTCTTCAGCTTGAGACACAGAGGCTGGAGCAGTAGATGAGGCAGTGCCAGGGAAGGCTCCCAACTCAGGAATGCAACATCTCTGCTGTTATACTGCAACAGCAGTTTGTGGCAGAGTTTTGGCCCAAGACTGGGAGCTGGTTAGGGCTCTCCCACAGCTCATGATTTCCTGCTAGGCAGTATGGAAGCAGCCATCACGTTCTGGAGAGTTAGCACACCCATGGACTTTTCCTTGCCAGCTGACATTTGTGCCAATGAAATGTTCTGGGAAAGTTTAGGGTACTAGTATAAATGGAGTGAGAGAGTATGTCAGAGCGGCATGCTGAGACCTACCCCCATGCTGCCTTCAAGACCAGATTTCTTAGGTATTTCAGCAGGTTCTGTGGCTCTGGATCAAGTTGGATTGTGTGTTTGAGTGTAGCAGAGATGTTAGTACATGGCCAAGCATGTCTTGATAACCTACCTGCATGTTGCAAGCAGAAGTGAGGAGAGGGAATGTTACAATAGTCATTATGGCGGTGTCCACTCTGATAGCTACTCTAGAGTCTAAAGATACCACTGACCTGACATTCAGACCTGCTGAACATTTGCTTCTAGGACCAGCTTCAGCTGAGTAATATTACCTTAGAGGTAGCCTGTTTGAGGTAGCCAAATTTAGTGGACTTCATGACCAAGGGGATCTGTCCCATCCCAGTCTGGTAGAAGGGAGGCTGCTTGCAGAACATATGGGTACGTCCACTCACTCACCTTACAAGCATACTTACATTCACTGGTCTCAAATATTGGCATGGACCCTAAGACCCAGAGATCCAGGCACCAGCTGTGACACTGGCTTTTCCCAGGTGCTGGTCTCTTCCTCTTGTCCAATTTGAAGTGTGTTAGTGGTTCACATATGCACATAACGTGGGTCCCTCAAACAGCTGTTTTTTCCAGTAGCTCACACCCAGACTGGACCTCTCCAGTTGTTGGCACTGAGACCTTTGGGCCCCTCAGACCTGCCAACTTAGTTTTGAATCCTCAACCCAAAATCTGTTTCCAGCCATCATCTTCATGTTGTGTCTCCAGATCCTGCCTTTACTAATCCCAGACCTTGATGAACCCACCCAAGGCAACATGAACCCATCCAGGGAGTTAGGAGTGACCACTCAGGTTCCCCCACACAAAATCCATTTCATCCTAGCCCTGGGAAAGTTGCTAGTAGAAATATACAGAGAGACAATTAAAAGGTAACTGAATTTTGATCAAGAGAAATGTAAGTTTAAAAAAGGTGTTTGACAAAAAGAAAAACAAAAAGGCAGTAACAGAGTTCAATGCAGATTTAGGAACAAAATAGGGATAATGAGGGTAGAACAACATGGATTAAGAGAAGTTATGGATCAGGACTAGGGGCCAGCATGGAGCTGAGCAGAGTCCAGGAAGACAACAGCCTGTGGGGGAGATCAGCAACATGCTTGGCTCATAATGAAGATGTCTGTCTTGAGTCAAGACCTAGCATGTTTGGGGAAATGAGTCAGAAACCCAAGAGGAAACCCATGAAGCTTTCATCAGATTTCTTGTGGCTGGTCTGGATGTGATAACCATTTGCAATAGTAACCTCCCCTTAACTGTCACATGTTGATGCTACCCACAGTCTGTTCACATTGCTGCAGTCTGTTCTGAGACTGACTTCAACTCATGTTAAAGATGAAGAAACTTATCAGATTTTTCTGGAAGTATCTTTACCATCTCTTCTCTGACTGTCTGTCACACTTTCAGGCAATTCAAGGGCTATATAGGTGCCACATCTAAACACATTGGATTCACTGAGAGACCTCTTCTGTCTTTGTCTTCACCACAGAAAACTTTCTCTCTTCATTCTTGGTTCTTCACTCCATTGTGAGATTCATGGCTACACCAAAGGGTATTTTAACCAGACCACACCACTGCATCTGCTTGTGACGCATATGGCTTTTGGCATCCTTAACCTGATGTAAGAACTATAACCAGTTTGAGATGCTCTTCCATATGCTCTGCTCATGGTAAGTCATATCTTTGGGAAGTGTTGGAGCCATGCCCACCTCTGCTGCCTAATGACCTTGCAGCCAAGGACCATGAGAAAGGGACAGTGGTTGCCAAAGAGATGCCAAAATTAGAGAACCAGGAGAACCCTGTTATATGAACAGATTCATCCTGTAAGAAATCCTCCTGGTGCGGGGTAAATAATCTGCTATTCAGCATTTGGCAGTGGGGACTCTGGCAGTCATCTCTGACACACCTACTACTTCAGAAGACTGAATGTGTTGGAGGGCACTGCCTCAAGGATCCTGCCTGGGTTCATCGGTGGTCAATCCAGCCTTCAGGAGCAAGGAGCATTGTGCACAGGAGCTCACGGGTGATAGTGATCAGAAGCTGCTCATCTAGGCAGGGATGACATCCATTCAGATGTTGTTGGTCACAGATACTACTGAGCAGGGTAACTGAAAGTTATTTTTCCTCCAAAGACATTGATCTGCTTCACTGCTTTCTCTACCCATCTATTGGACTCGAGGAGAGGGGTGTGTTCTGTTCAGCAATGCTGCATGCCAGTGCAGGTTACAGGATCTGGCAGAGGAGCCTGAGGGGGGGTACCTGAGGATCCTCCTCAGGATGTAGGAGCCCTCTAATTCCCAAGTCCTTAGAACAGGTCACAATCCAGGAACACAGGAGGACACATGTTGGAACACGTCCAAATCTTCATCTGAAATATTTTGTTTCCTCCAGATGGTTGTTTCACTATGTGTGACATGCTAGCCTGGAAACTGAAAGGATGTCTTGGAGGTGTGAAGGAGCTGGGGAAGATGGGTTTATTATGTCTTGGTAGCTGGTAGGAGGTATCCAACACACTCCGAGGATATATTCTCCTGTAAAAAAAACCCAAACAAACAAACAAACAAACAAAAAAACCCCAAAAAAGTAGTCATGTCACCTTCAGGATCTTATTTCCAACATTTTTGTCCATGCAGATTGGTTGCAGTAGGAGGCATTCCCATCTGTCTTACCTGGTCTTTTCACAGTGATGTGGTGCACAAACCTGGAAGTTAAGGGAACAGGGACTGGCTCTGCCTTGCAAAGTTCTATTTCTACACAGAATTCTATCTGTGTTATCATTAATCCTCTTCCAGGTTTTGGCTGGGATGAGTCTTTCTTTTTCATGAGTCTGTCTTCCAGTGTTATAAACAGGCTGATAGACAGGACAGTTCAGAACCATAGTACTCGTCTCTATTCCCCTATTGAAAAAATGCTATCCGTTGTGGTAACTGTGACTGGCTTAGGGTTATGAGGTGCCAGGGCATAAAGTCATGGTATCCTCATGAGCATAAGAAGCAAGACTTTTTTGCTGGGTTTTGTTGTTGTTGTTGCTTGCTTGTTTGGCGGACTGGAATGCTATTGAGAGACAATTCTGGTCTATGTCTACAAAAATAGAAAACCCTTTCCCTCAGCTCCCATCCCATTTCAGAGCATTTTCTTGAAAATTATTATTTTGGTCCACTAGCCAAGCTGTGCCTTGGAGCAGAAGACAGTAATTGTAATGGGCAGAGACTACTTGGCAAGCCCAAGTCTCCCCAAACATCCAGATTAATCTGGAAGACACTTGCATGAACGAATGAGGCTCCACTCCCACAATGTGCTGCCAGCTGGATATGCAGAGAAGCAGCTGTCAAGCCTGGGACAGTTGCCTGACAATTAAAAGGCAGTGTATAATCTGAAAAAAACATCTAAGGACATTTTGCTCAACTAACTCAACTAACAGAAGTGATTGTGGACCTTAATATCAACTTCTGGATTTTAATGTCAATTTGAATTCTATGACTAAGAATGTAAATTCTACTATGTAACTCTAATATGTGAACTCTTTATTTCTCTTCACACATGCCTTAGTGCTGTCAGGAATGACAGTGCAAGAGGTAGTCCTCTAGTACTATGTGTGTTCACATAAAAAAGATGTAAGAACTGGAAGCTTCTATGTCCTGGCCAGTAGGTTTCATTTTTGCTGTAGGTGGATGGTTGATTGGAAAAAAAGGTAAACATGACCAGATGACTCAGTTTCAAATTTATTCACTGATTTACATGCTTACCTTGTCAGGCAGGAGACACTCACCTCTGGAGTCCCACAGCCTTTTTCAATATCAAGCCTGAATTGCCATGTTTAATGAGAGTCAAGTGCCAGCAATCTGTGCATGGTGTATATCCTTTATGTTTTCCTGCACCCAGCCTCTACAACTGTAACAGTGCATGGATGAAGAATGGCTGATCCATGTTCTGCTTCAACAAGGCAGGACCGGCATTCCTGAAATTTGCAGCTATGCTTTTGTGGTAAAGGTACACACACAATTTATATTCCACAGCTAAGGAATATTTTTGGATTCTTTTGCTGATTCTGAGCTCTCACATAAAAACATCTGCTAATAACATTTTTTATAATCTCCATTTGGCGAGGTAACTCTACCCCATCCTGGCAGACAATGACCAGGCCTCAGTTATTCATGTCTTCCTCACCTCTTGGCTGGGCTGGGAAATTGATACGTTTTGGGCACAAAGCCTTTAGCACTTATGAAATTCCAAGTACACCAGAAATCTGCAGTGCATCCCGTCAACAACACATGCTGGTGTGAACATATAAAATCCTTTCTAATGGTCTCTATTCAAGTTTCATGCAGGATCAAGGCTTTCGCCTTTGTTTCCAAAGAACTTTGTGGCTTGGACCCAGAACATTAAAAAGATTGCCTATATTTCTGGGAGGGAAACCACATTTAATGTAATGAAGCTTTCTGCAATAACAGGACAGTTCATCTGAACTGAAGAGACCAAACTTTCTCAGAGGCTAATGTGAGATTCTGGAGTGAATTCCCCCAGGAACCACAGATCATCACAAGCCTTCACCATCTTCTACTCCCACTGCAAAGCACATTCTTTCTGTTTTATCCCGTCTGGTATAAATACACAACAACAATAAAAATAAAACAGGACACTAGTTCCACTAGGGAGAGAAAGAGAACAAACACCACCTGACAGATGTTAGTTGTGTCATTTGTAAGGCACTTAGATACATGGATGACACTGAGATACAGGAACTTAACACAGAAGAGGTAGAACAGACCTATGATGTAAATTTGAATTCATGTTGCAACAGGCACCTGTCCCCTGGAAACCCATATGAAGTTGCCAAACTGAGTTCGCGCAGATCATGGAACAGCTGTAAATCCTAACTGAACCTAGTTAAGAAACAAGTAGTTCCATCCACAGCATTATTTCAGGGTAGATTCTCTGCTGTTACAAAAGTATGCTCTAAAGCTTCAGTCTTTGTCCCAGTCAAGATCCTCACAGCATCTCAGACTTCTACCCAGCTCCGTGAAATCTATTGGGACATATGTGTCTTTGAGACCTGTAGCCTCTCAAATTTGGCTGAAAGTGGTCACTTCTGGTTCTAAATATCTGGAGGAGGCAAGAGACACAGAGACGCTGATTACACAAACTCTGCATAGGAAATTATACTAAACCTCTACATAGAAAAATGACAATGTTCTATAAAGCCAGCTTTATTTGAATAGGAAAACAATATAAAAAAATAAAGGGATCCTGTAAACACAAGATCAAATAAGCTAACATTTCACTGGAAGCTGAAACCTTGTGGTAACAGATCTACTGAACACATATTTAACAAGCAAACCACCAACAGGTAAACACTTATATGTAAACTGTGCTTTTGGTAACTTCAGAAATAACCATCAAGGACTAGAGCATTGCAGCATGATTTTTGTTATAAATAACCTATCAACAGTGTTTTAGAGAAAATACAACTGTTCTCTCTGTCTCTCAGAATATGTCTCAAGCTATAAAAACAGTACAAATACTTTCCTAAGATCAAAATGACAGTGTTAGATTCAGACCAGTAAAAAATCTAAACTGCTTAAGAATGCTATGAAAATAACTCTATTAAAAACTTACCTATATTAAAAATATTTCCGTTAAAGGCTGTTCTAGACAGAAGTTAAATCTTTAAACATAGTGCTTACAATATACAAATGTAGAGGTTTTCAGACATAACTATTGGTATATTAGAGGCTGGCTGAGTTAAGAACCTTATTGTTAATGGTGCCATCCAGTCATGCAGATTTGTGGTATTTCTGAGCAATGCCATAGGGAACGTGCGCAGCTATGGTGCCTAACTTCTGTGCTCCTTCGATATGAAACATCTGGTCATCAAAGAAAATGTGAGGGCGGATTTTCACCAGGATTGGTCCTTTAGGAGCTCCTGCTAGGAAAAGTGCCTCATCAATCTCCAGACCCCAGCTACGAAGAGTCTTCAGCACTCTGGCTCCAGAGCTCGCCGCACTTCTGGCTGTGACCAGGAAGGTCCTTATGGGACAATTTAATCGTTCGTTTTTAGCATAGAACTTCTTCTGGAGTTTCCCTAGGTCTTCCAGAAAACCTTTCAAAGGACCCTGAATAAGAAATACCAGAAGAATATTTAGCATTTGTCCACAGCTCTCAAAATCATTCTTTTGCTCTCTTCCAGATTGCCAATTACACACAGGATTCCTTCCCTAATGCTGTGCTACTCAGCAAATTCTTTGTGATGTGTCCATATGGGTCTGCACCCTCACTAGGAATTCACATTGGAAAAAAGTTAAAACCAGAAACCTACCTCGTATGATCAGTAGGAAACTGATTCTCACTAAAGCTTACAAGATGTCTTACAATTTGAACTTATAACTGTAGTCTTTAATAAGATGTTCTTTAAAAACACTTAATTCTTTTTACTATGAACTATGAGCTGCAATTTTCTTTTTTTCTGTGCAAAAAACAGTAAGAGACCTAATTACATAGACATCACTGAATTCTTTCCAGATTAATGACAATATTATAATTACACTCCAATTAAAAGAAGTAATTGATAGTTTGGGTTAAACTACAATATGTTGCACTGTCCGGTGCTTTCATAAATCAAGCTTTTATTCTAAATTCATACAATTTTTAACAATATCAGAATTGGTCTTTCAGTTTAAGTTAATGTTAAAATATTTGTGGGTTTTAGACAAATGGCAAAGTACCGCTTGGGAATAAGCATAGATGTTACACTGTTTCTATAACCAGAATATCCCAGTGATTGAAATTAACATTACCTACACAATCTGATTAAAAAAAAATCAAGGAAATCAGTAGTAGCCTTTCCTTTTTCTAATGATACAATTAAAATCCAACTGTAAGACACTGTCTTATATATGTAGTTCTTTCAGTGAAGTAGGAGATATAGTGAAAGGACTGCAATGGTGGGCTCTTTTATGTCAAACGTGCATTTGTGCTGGGTTTGTGTGGCGGGTTTTCTGATACCAGAGGAGGGGGCTACAGCGGTGGGCCCCTGTGAGAAGCTTCTTGAAAGCTCCCCTGGCTCCAAGTCGGACCCGCCTCTGGCCAAGGCTGAGCCAATTAGTGATGGTGGCCACATCTCTGCAATAACATATTTAAGAAGGGGAACTTGAGAGGGTGTTGAGGGGACTTGTGAGGAGGTGTTATGAGAAGGACACCTTTGTGAACACCAGGGTCAGTGGAAGGAAGGAGGAGGAAGAAGGGGAGGTGCACTGGAGCAGAGACGCCCCTTGTATCCCATGGTGAGACAGCAGGGCAGCCCCCCCGCCCCCCGCCACCCATGGAGGTCACTGGAGAAGCAGAGATCCGACTGCGGCCTGTGGAGCACCCCTGGGACTCTGGGAAGAAGCCCCCACTGTTGTAGTTTGGCGCTGGAAGGACTGCAACATGTGAAGGTGACCCAGGCCCGAGCATCTCGAGAAGATTGTGTCCTGTGGGGAGGACTCTGGCAGAGAGAATTTGTGGAGGACTGTGTCCCATGAGAGGGATGCCACGTGGAGCAGGGGGAAGAATGCAGAAGACTGCTTCCCCCTCTTTGCAGGAAGAAGTGGCAGACTGCACCTCCCATCCCCTGCCCCTGTGCTGCTGGTGGGAGGAGGTAGAGAGAGATATTGGGAACAAAACTGAGCCCAGGAAGAAGGGAGGGGTGGGGGGAGGTGTTTTTAAGATATGGTGACACTTCTCACTATCCCATTCTGTCTGTTACGTGTTGTTGGCATTAATGTTTTGAATTAAAGTGATGTCCTTTTTTCTTCCCGTAATGAGCCTCTCTTTTGCCTGTGACCATAACAGGTGAGCTACCCCTCTCTGTCCTTATCTCGATTCCTGAGCCTTTTTCTTCATTCTCTCCTTCCCAGCACTGGGGGGGAAGGGGTGAGTGAACGGCTGCGTGACACTCAGTTGCCCTCTGGGCTCAAACCATGACAGCATTTTAAAGATTATCCTTGAAAAAGGAAATAGGGCAATCAGCTTCCACAAAGAAGAATACATACAAACCGGAGAAACTGGAGAAATACAGCAGCAGGGAAAATTAACAAATGTTTTGAAAACTCACTGATTCAAGAAGGACAAACCTGTGCAAGAGGCTTATTTTCATTCAGCAGTTCATGTTCAAAAAAACGATCTAATCCTTGCTCTTTGACAATCTGTTCTGATTCATCAGAAAAGAGAACCGCATCCCCATCAAATGCCACCCTCAACTGTGTATCCGAGTAAGCAACATCTTTGTTGGCAGTGAACATTGTAGCTGATGCGATGCCTGAAAATGGATCAGAGAACCTCAGTTAGCATGTCCTGCAAAGTCATTCATTAAACTGTCAGCAGTTTGGTTCCAACAGCTTATTTGAGGTGACCTTTATATATGGTGAGCACAAATGATCACTAAAGCTAATTAGTAATGGCTGTTCTGTAACATAAACACATGGAAGCTGTCCCATTGACATAACTTCTCACACATGGTTCCTTTCCATTCCATATAAGAATATACAAAAACTGTCCCCAAGGTATGCTGCAAATGAGACAAAGCAGAAAATTCCAAGGAGACCCCTGAATCAAACAATTTGATATTTTTTAACTCCTTACAAAGCAGAAGTTGGTTTTTGTAAGTCACATGAAAGAGATGACTCTATTCAAGAAGCTGAAATGAGGTGAGTAGGTATGTATGGGAGTTCATCTCTTGTAACATGGAAGACAGAAAGGTGTGACAAAGGTAGAGGGTGATTAAGGCGTCATTATCAGCAGGCTGAAGTGTCAGAGAGGAACAATACAGAGAAATAACCTGATTTTATTTCATTAAGTAAAATTAAGTGGTAAGTTTGCACCATACAAAGTTGTGATTTTCTGCATTTGATGAAGCAGCACTACCTTCTGTGAAAGACACACAATGTATTCATTTTTCTAACAAGTTCAATGAAGAGATAACAAAAGAAAGTCGATTCAAACCTGCTTCTATAGCTTCTTGCACCTTTTCAGAGTCTGCTGAGAGGTACAAGTTCGTAAGGTATGCAGTCAGGTAACCAATAGGGCTTTTTCCTCCCGTCATACAGAAACGTTCAATTGTTAAGCCTAAAGTAAGAACAGCACAACAAGGTGTGACTCTGCCTTGGCACTATAAACATGTAAAAGGAACCCATAAAAAGGTACACTAGCTTCCAGGTGACAGTAAACTTAAAGAAGAAAAATATGTTCACCACAATTTCAACAAGTTAGACAACTTAAAATGACTACAATGTTTGATCTGTCCTTCCTCCTTCAGAATTTTTAAAAAAAATCCCTCCAAGACAGCAGAATAACTGCTGTGAAGGTATATGTATAGGGGGTGTAAATACCAAAGAGCGAAAAGTTTAAGGACTTCTCAGAAATTAAGATTCACACCTGATAACTTAAATCTAGAGCTTTGGACCAAATTATCTTTAACACTACCTCACGCTGACACTCAGAATTAAATAACATCCTCTGAGGAACAGGTGTCAGTATCAAAGAAGCTGCTTTTACCAAGGCCAGAACAGAAAAAGAAAACTAATTCATTTCATTATGTAACAGCAGGCAGTTCTACAAAGTACTATTTATTTTACTTACCATAGTGATTGATGCTGTTTATGAGTCTCACTCCTACTTGGGCATGGTTATTAGTCATCAGGACAATATCAAATCGTTCTTCATCATCAGGGTACAGCTCAAGGAGCCGGGCATTGACATGTTCCAGCGCCTGCAGGTTAAAAATGTGAAAGTCAACAGACAAGTGGAATGTGCCTCCCTTCTTAATCACTGTGGTTTTAGTGATAGGATTGCCTTGAAGGAGAATGTGAAATACCTGATAGTTTAACTTGCTGATCTTGTTTTATTCCTTTCTGCTCTGCTGCTCCCAGCAACCATTTGACTGGGTTCACTTGGAAGGAAGCAAGTAAGTTTCTTTTGATGAGTTACAGAATTTAACTTTATCATGGAAATGCTTTTTCTTGGGACACCATAGTCATCCAGAATAAATCAATGCATTGTTGAACATTATCAGAATCCCTATTAGTCTTTTTTTTTTTTTTCTTGTCCACTTGATACTTGGACTTTCTTGTTCACTTGAAAATTGTTCTTGTGAGATCAAGGAGAAAGTGTAAAGGAATTTATATGTTCAAGTACTTGCTTTGCATGCACAAATGTGAATTTGGGCATATGCTTATGCAAAGATTTGCTGACACAGTTCAGGTGGTCAGGTGTCAAAGACTGTCCTTAAGTAATGAGTACAAAATCATATCCTGTCAAACATGATTACCTTGGTGATTTCTAATTGCAGTACTGAATGAGACAGATTTTGATTCATTTGAGATCTCTTTAAAAATAATGGGCCAACATGTTATATCCAGTTTGGCATTCTTATTTCCTTGACCTTTCATCTGCCCATCTCTCTCTGTATCCATCTTTTCTCTCATCTTATTTAGAAACTTATTCCCTTGGAATAAGACTTGCTTTTTGCTCTGGGTTTATACTCAGACCTCTGCTTTGGCCCTTGAATGGAATTCCTTGGAATTACGGCAAAAAAAGTCAACAATGAATCATCAAATCAATGCAATTTCATTGAGGTGCTTTAAAAAGTCAGACCAGTGGTTAAGAATTAAAAGATAGATTTCATAATTAAATTCTGGGAATCTCACTTTAAAAAGCACGGCTATGTTATGTGGGACTATGCTTAGGAAAACTCTTAAGTGAGAGCCTGGTTTAAGACCTAGGAAAAAATCTTAGTATGTGGTCATAACCCATTCCTACTGCTAATAATCTACTACACTGGTCATTTCTTAAAGTATTAGAGGATAAGGGGGAGTGGAGGAGGTGATGCCATTTTTTGTCCAGCCTGTACACTTTGAAGCCCAAGGGGATCCTGGCCTGTGATTAAGATTTTTAAGTGCTACAAGCATGAAATATGATACTTTTAAATTAGTGTCTTTAAAATATCAATAAAGGAATCCAAACAAAAATGTAGTATTTCTTTTTGCCTTCTTTGTCTCCAAGTAGAAACAATCACCCAACAAACCCACAGTTCTCTAGCCTAATGATTCCTGTGACTTAAGCAATTTATGAATCTCTTAAAAAATATAAAAATTCAAAGGCAAATAGCATACCAGAAGGGAACAGAGGTCAAGGTGCATTTAGCTGGGCATAGCTAACAGCTCTGATTTTCAAAGTGTGAGGAGTTAAACAGTCAAATCTTGCTTATATTTAAAGTGAATTTGACACTGAACTCTAACAAATCTCTTGAAAACTCACTGTGCTAGCAGCTATCTAGCCACTACAGATAGAAAAAGATGCAGTAAATTCAGTGGTCAGCCTAACCTCACTGGTGTACAGAGTGAAATATCTTATGATCACTCTTCTATGTTAGAAACACCTTTACAATGCTTGTGCTATTAATGCTTATAACATCTATCATCTGTTATATTTACAACAGCACGGGTATTGACATAAGTAATTTTTCCACTCTGTGTTTCCAAAACATGATCAATGTGGAAAATGTTTTAAATTCTGGAGACTAAAACTGAAGTAATGAAAATCTACTTTTAAAACCTTAAGTGTTCTGCCACAACTCTGCTGTCAGCAAGAATGACTGCTAATTATGATTTAATAAATTTTCTAAAACTGCTGTAGTAGACCTTATCAAGCAGTTCTCCATGGACATAAAATGAACTCTGTAGGCGGCATTTTTTAAGTCAGTCCCACTAAAACCTGTGTTCCTCAAAACCATTTTTTTTTATTATTATTATTTTTTTTGTAATTTCACTTGCTTTTCATGCTGGACACTTGGCCGCTTCTCTTATCTTGTGCAACGAAAGCAAAATACTCCATTTCACCTCTGCTTAAACCCTGACTCCCAACTAGGGGGTCTATTTCTTTTGCTGGTCCTCAAGAACAGTTTCCAGGGTGACAATGAAAACAAGGACAAATTAAAGCTGACCAAAAAAGAAAAAGTTCATTTCTTAATCAAGTAATTCAAATAATATTGAATCAACGCTGCCTTTAACCATAGTAGTCCTGTTATGACTGAGGCATAAAAATGGAATGAGGAACTAAGATGTTTTTCTGAGGGGAAGAGGTTGCAACAAACTTAAAACAATTTGTGGGCCTATCTTAACTGAAAGTAGTCTTAGAAGGAAAGGTGCTTTGTGTGCCCCGTGTCCAGCAGAAAATGCAGGTTGCCCCTTACTCCGCCTCAGACGTGAAGCAGAGCACCGGGGCATACAAACCGGGATGCTGAGGGTAAAACGTCGGTCCCGGTGACGCGGGCAGTACGTGATGTCCCGCAGGCGTTTAGTATTAGTGCCGGCGGGAGGGGAGGTGAGAGGAGAGGGAGAGGGAGAGGGAGAGGGAGAGGGAGAGAAGGGGAGAGACGGTAGCCGCAAGGCCGAGGCGTCTCAGCGACATGCGGAGGCGATGCCGGGCTCCCCAGCCGAGGCCATCTCACCGGCGGGGGAACAAGTGCCCAAAACGTTTGCCCCGAGCAGGATTATCTCTGCCCAAGGAGGCTTCGGGCTCCTCCTCTTCCCGAAATTTGGCCTTGCAGCATCCTCCGCGCCCCGCCGCTCCCCCCGCGCCGCCCCGGCCCGGGTACCTTGACGAAGTAGAAAGCCGGCCCGGGTTTGAGGGTGACGTTCTCGTTGTCCTGCTGGTACTCCACGTACTTCTCCACCCCTTGCTCTTCGTAGATCCGCCGCTCCTCCACCAGGTCGAAGAGGGCTCGGGAGGAGACGGCTACCGTAATGGCGTGCTGGGGCTTGGGCTGCGGAACGAGCGGAGGGTAGCGCCGGCCCGCAGCCTTCGGACCCTTCCCCTCCCCTCCCCGGCCCGCCCGCACTCACCGGCCGGGGTCTCTTGGAAACCAGGTTGTCGTAGAAAGCCTTGGCCGCCGCCCAGTCCTGCTCGGCCTCCTGCAGCCGGACCTGCGCGGCGTCGCTGGGCTGGGGCGCCTCCGGGCCGGAGCCGCTCATGGTGCCTGGTGCGGCGGGGGACGGGGCTGCGGGGCGGGCAGCGGGCGCGGCCGGAGCCGGCGCGGGCGGCCGGGAAGCGGTGGCGGCGGCCGCCCCCCCTGCCGCGCCCCGCCCCGCTCCGGCAGGGCGAAGTCACCCGGGCGCCGGCTTTCCCTTTCGCTCTGCCGCGCCCGGGGCCGCCCGGCACGGCCCGGCACGGCACGGGCCTCCCCCGGCACGGCACGGAGCGGCAGCGGGGCCGCGGCCTCCCCGCACCTCACGGCCCAAGGGTGAGCGGGGCCGCAGCATCTGTCCTCGCCGCGGGGCGAGCAGCGGCCGCAGCTCAGCCCTTCCCCGCCCCGTGAGGGACGGCGGGCGCAGGCCTGCGGCGGCCCCTTTCCCGCAGCCGCTGTGACACCGACCGCGGCTCTCCGGCTCTCCGTAGCGCCTCGAGTAACGGTTCACGCTGCTACTTAACGTTAGGCAACAGCCGCCAGCGCTGATTTTATCTACTGCATTAGAGATTTATTATTTAGATGTAGTGGCTTAATTGATTTCACGTTAACTGCAACAAATTTCCGGGAGATTAATAACGTAATAGAGTAATAATATCTCTAGCAGTCAAGATGGGCCGGGTGTGACCTAGGGGTCCTTCGTTCCACACAGCAATGCTGGAAGTAGCTTTTAGAATCAGTAACTGGGACAGCAGTGTTGAGGGCGTATGCAGCACAGGCACTAAACTGTTATTCTGGCATTGGTTTGAGTGGTCCTAAACCCCAGAATCCCACACAGGGCTGTGAGCTGCTCCTCTAATATGCACCTCTCTGAAATGCTCCCGTCTGCCGACTTGCTTATCTGAACTGCAGCAAAGGTCTCCAAGCTGATGAGCTGGAGGAGAGAATGGAAGGTGAGGAAGGAAGCAGATCTTCCCCTGAGCTGGTACGGGCTCTGGTGTGGCAGACCCACAGCCTTTGCTGTTGTTGGTAGCCAGCGACTCAGTGGTGTCTGTACATCATAGCACATGTAAGCACCATCCAAAGGACTCTTAACATTTTGAAGGGACACTCTAAACATTGCTTCTGACCCTGATCCCTGCATAATCTTTATCAAATTGTCAAGTCTTTCTGCCTCAATCCAGTCTCCAAAAAGAAACATTTTGGGGTTTTTTTATGTGGCTTGCAATGAAAGGAGGCTTATGAGATTATACCATCTGTCCATCATTCCCCAGTGATGTCCAGTTCCAAATGATTTTGACAGAAGGATAAAGATCTCAAAGAGATTTAAATTCTTAAAATGTTTAATGAGAATCAACAGCAGCACATAATTTGTTGCCCTACTGGAGGAAGGACTGTAGTGCAAATGCAGCATATGTATCTGCTTGTTCTTCTGCTACATAATAGCAAATGAATACTCCCTGGCTGACCTGCCATTTCCAAATCTGCCATATTGCTAGTTTCCCAGCTAACCAGGAAGCAGGGAAGTGGTGGAAACTGGGAGGTTAGAGTAAATGGGAAATGGGAATTGACCATACTGGGGGACTGGAAATATAAGGTAAAGGGAGAGATACTGAGAGTAGTATATTAGGAAGACAGATGCGAAAACAGGAGTTAGGATCACTGTAGGTGGCTGTTGTCATGGGAAGATGTAAAAGTCATAACATAAATCTGAGCAAACTTGATTTTAGTGGCTCTGCTACTGATAGATGTGTTTGTTTTCCTTGAATTTTGATCCTGAAAATTTCACCCTAGTGTCTGTACTCAGAGCTGTAGCGTGTCCTGCTCGGAGACTTCAGCATCAGTCTAAGAGGCTGATCTCTAAGAAGAGCCTATTCCTGGTTAAATACTGCAGATGGGTCCATTGCCCATGGAGAAGAGAGGGAAAGAACAGGAGGAATCAGGAACCAATCCTCTGGTGGTTACAAAACTGAACTGTCATCTCCGTGTGAACCTGTGGCAATACATTAACCAGAGCCAGGCCCAGGTTAAATGCTTGTCTTGCTGTGTTCCCCACCACCCTGCATCTACTCAGGAGCAAAATCAGAGCTCCCAAAGCATGTTCTTTGTTTTTATTTTTGTTCCCCACCTCCCTGTCTGCCCAAGAAAAGAGTCATCACTCAAGTGATGAAGACTCCTTTTAACCTTTGAAAGACACCTGAAAACTTAAGAGATGGTAACTTGGTACTGGGCCCGAGCAGTGCTGTTGAAGTGCTGCTGCTGAAAGCAGTGCTATGCTAACATAAATATTTTGCTTGCCAGACCCACATGGTATCTCTACATAGCACTCAGCTGTGTGAACATATGCACTGAACTGAGATGTCTCTGTTCTGTGCTTGGTTGCTTGCTGCTGACATACCCTCCATTTCCTCTTTTTCTGGAGATTGTGAATGGCAGGCCTAACATGAAAGCCTTCCAGCTTCAGCACCTTATAAATGAAATCTTGACTTTCCAAATGCAGAGTGTAACAGCCTTATCTACATCTAAAAAATGTAGTAATGCCCACGAGGCTCCAGGAAAAAGCTATCTCTTGCTTTTACTCCTGGGGAGTCTGAGAAATAGGAATTAATCCAAAATTGAGTGACTTTGTTGTTTCTGAGCTAAGATAGAAAAGAAAGGAGTTTTCTGCTACCGCTCATTTATTTGTAGGGCATTTGCATTTAAACAAACAAAAAAAGTTGTGTTACTATCTTTGTATGTACTTTTTTTTAATAGTAAGTGTGCAGCAAAAGTCATGCACATACTGTGAAGTCTGTTATAAGGAGCTGAATGAAAAGAAAGTTCCTCTGCCTGAGCTGGCAATAATTTTCCTATGTTAAGAACAGCCACTAAGTAAGATTGATATCTTCTTGTTCAAGAAGGAGCTCAAAGTGCATTACTAGTGAAAAAAAAAATGTCTTTTTTTCTTCTTTTGATACCTACTTCCTACCTGGAGGGATGTGAAATATTTCCAAATATTTGAAATAGTGAGATCAGAAGTAAGAAAAAGACTCTCAAAGGAAGGACTTTTTCTCCCTTTAGATATATAGATCCTAATATGTATTGTGCATGATTATATCACAGTCCAGGGCCTAACTTCCAGAGTCACGTCTGGGTCACTTCAGAGTGTGATTGCACTGACTTTTACTTCATATATGCATTGTGATTTTTCAAGTACCCGTAGCATAAGTATGATGTTCCTAGAAGGAAGGAATCTGAGAAGGGCTTTGATCTAGGTCAGCCTGCTGTGGCAAAATGTGTGGCAACACTGTCACATTATATCTGACCTGCCAGATAAATATTTTGGAAAACCCCCCTGTCTGTAGATAATATAAATACTTCTAATGCAATCCTAGAATTCAAGATGAGATTCTTTAAGACACTTAACTGATTTTCTATATGCTTCCTACAAATCCTCAATGTGGATCTCAGGTAATCTGTATTCCTTTGGTTGTCTGCCTCCCGTTGATCAAACTTAGACTAGCATGGGCAGAAATGACAAAAAAGCCTTTAGTTTGTGCCAAAGATGTGCATGATGAAGCTGCGTCATGCCTTGAAGGCATATGTATTGACACTGAAGAAATCTTTCCATTGCATCAAAGTATTCACTTTCCTTTTACACCTCATGATGCTTTGTAGTTCGTCTGTTGTTCAGGTTGGTTTGGTCCCGCCTCAGCAGTATTTTTCATTCTCTCTCTCTCTTCTTCCCTGTCCTTCCCTCCCTCTGGGTTTGTGCAGGAAAACAAGAATGCAGAAACCTGTGGCATCACATTGTAATCTATGGGAACTGCCTTGTGTCTTTTCCTGGCTTTGTTTTGCTGCTGGTCTTTTTTTAATATGTTCATTTGCAACAGCCACATAAATTACCTAGTGACATAGATCTTATGTTCTTCTAAGGTGATCTATTCCATCGCCTTGAGCATGATGCATTCCAGTGTTTGTATGTTCAGGTGACAAGTGAAGCTGAATCCAGCACAAGCACAGAGGATTGCTACAGAGGAGGCATAAGGTTCACTGAACTGTGATCTCTTTTCCCTAAGCAATCCTGTTTAATTATTGCAGTGGAAGTTTCATTTCTCCTATTATTGAAGTTTTCTATTCCTTAATCACGTTAGGATGAAATCAGCAGCCATGTAGTGTCTTCAGCTTTTTGGAGATTTCTTCCTTCTAGGGGGCTTCATATAATGTTTTCTAGGCAAATATAATTTATAACATACATTTATAGAACTGAACTGTCTTCCTAACTCTTCTGAGCTGAGCAACAAATTGTTATCTTACTTTACCCCAAGAAAGGCTCATCACATAATTGCAAGGTTTCAAAACAAATTAAGAAGAATTCTGAAATTCAGATAAAATACTATTTTTACCTAGATGTTAACTGAAAAGGTAGGAAAACAGTGCCTTAGCTCCAATGCTGAATAGGCCTGCTCCATCTAGTAGTTTGCTACAGGGAGAATTAAGAAGGATTCAGTGACTTCTCTTACAGTAGAGCAGGAGTTCAGCTTCAAGCAATCCTGGCTGTTTCACCAAGAATGTGGAATATGTCAAATAAGAATATAGTCTTGTTGAAAGTCTGTGGTCAGAAAAGGCTCAACAAAAGGCACATATGCTATCACAAAATAATTGTACTGTTGGTTTTTGAGTTAGAAAAGAATCTGTAATAAAGTCATAACTTCTGTATTAAAAAAAAGAATAACAATAGCAATAATAATAGGTTTAGCTGGTCAGGATTTGACTTTGCAGTACTGGAATTACTCTGTAGGCACTTACAGAGCACAGAAAATAAAAATGAAAAAAATGTACTGCAGGAAGGTTTGTCCCTGCTCCAAGCTTAAACAGAAGAATATTTGCGTTACAAAACAACCACACACAAGATGGAAGGTGGATAAATTATACACACAAACCCTATGGGGTTCCTATCTCCTACTGAATAAAAAGTACAATATCATGAAAAATTTCAAGTTCAGCTCTGTATAATAGAGACAGTTGTTTAAGTATTTTTCATTGTGCACCAATTATCTCCTTATTAACAGAAATAAATGGAGGCTCCAGTCACGCAAACAGCCCCACAGAGGGACGTGTCTGTGCAAGACCAAGACCTAAATGTTGAAACCCTATTGATTCATTTTACCATAACAAAAGAAGTTAAACTATTCTAAGATTCACTCTGGTAATTACATGTTCTATTCTGCATTAAAACCCCATGATTTAGCTATTAGGTTGTGCTAGCTTCCATGAGGGTTCAAGTTAAGTATTAAATTAGGCTAAAATCTTTAATGAGAAAATCATATTGAAAGAGATTTTAGGTCATATTTTTGTGTGCTTATACAAAAATACCATAGATATATCACTTAATCCCTGTTGCACTGCACTAGTTTTTAAAAAATGAGAGAACAAGCAAGACTGTTAATGTGTTTCTCCTCCCCCCCTCTCTGAGGCATACATAGAAAACCCATTCAGGCAAAGTGTGGTTTCCCACCCGTTTCCTGAATGGAAGAAGGTATCAAACAATGTGCACACTCAAGTGACACTGATGGGGGCTACTGCATGGCCCCTGATGTGACAGCAGAGTGGTCCCATGGGCTTTGGGCAACAGGAGCAATGGCAAAGCAGAACCATCAGAGCAAAAACAACTACTGATTGTGTTATGGCAGTGACTGCCTTTCACACATACATTGGGAAAAGCAGATCCACTGCTGCCCTAAAACATAACATCTGCCTTTTCCCTTTACATACATAGCAAGTCTCATTCTAGCCTTACTCCGTGGTGTAACTCACAAATGATGGGACCTACACAGCAGACTGGCAGACAGGGTTTTTGTTTACATAGACAGCCCTCCTGCTACTATCCTTGAGGACAAAGCCTTTTTGTTTGTTTCTTATGAGTACGTGAAAAAAAACCCACTTTCTACACAGTCCTAGGCAATGAAGGACAGGGATATAGTCAGAAAATGTACAAGTTGCTCCATGCAAGGGGTGTGGGACAGTGTGATTATACCTATTAATAAAGGAGACAAGCTTTAATTGCAGAGAGAGTGCTTTTGGCTGCACAGAGTTACCACCCAGTTCCAAGAAGAGGATTGTAAGTGATTAGTGCAGCGCTCCTGAGGGGGAAAGCTAGAAGTGTAAATACAAGAGGAGATTTAAGGCTTCTCTAAGCTATGACTTCAAACCTGTCAGCAACCTGCACACAACATCTCTGTTATTTAAGTTACGACGTGATTCTCTTTTGCAAGGAATGTGTATCCCATTTCTGATTCAGGTCCCCTCCCTCCTTTTAGCGAGTTAAGTGTTTGGGAGAAAACGAGTAAGGACTAAAAGTGATGATAATGTATTATTGTTGGTGTTATGCTAGTTTCCAAGGTCCTCAAAAAGCACTGGGGAGCTGTTGTGTTTGATGCTGTAGGAACACACAGGAAGGTGGTCCTCGTGCGACATCCCTCCTCCCTTCTTGAGTCCTCTCAGTAGAAGGAGGATTATTTTTGCAGACCTCTCCAAGCTCGATCATTAAGCGTGAGGCTCGCACAGTTGCCTTTCTCTGTGCACTTTCCAACAGCTGGGCTGCCATCTCATGCATTTGCAATGCAGTGCTTTAATCCCTCTTCTGCATTTGGCCCCCACACAGCCAAGAAAATTGGGCTGACTGAGTTAGTGTGACTGCTCATGGGAATTGCCTGGTGCAGAGGGTCATGAGACAAGGCTGTGAGACTCAGCTGCAGCTGAGTGAGACCCACACTCAAAAGATCCTTGTGCTGTGGCTTCTCCTTTTGTCAATGAACTTAAACGTTACTTAGACATGTTCATCAGTTCACACTATGCATACATGGGGTAGAAAATAGCTGTCTGCTTTTAGTTTGCTTGAAAGTGACTTTCAAATTGTATTATTTACATCAAAGAAGTATTTACATTTCTCTGTTTTCAATATTTTTCTTAAGGGCATGGAAAGATAACAATACAAGCAGCAATGACAAGAGTAACAACAGTAATAACATAAAAGCAATGTTTCCAGTAGACTTTTATGATGTATAGTTCCATTAAGTGTCTACATCACAAAATCCAACCCTTATTCTATGTGGTGCTGTAAAATAACAGAACAAAAAGATAAACTCAGTGGGATTTCAGTAGGCCATGGATCATATAACTGGGTGATCTGAGTTATATTATCAGCTTCAGCTCCCGACTTTGAACAAAACACATAAACTGTCCTGCTTTTATCCTATTTTCCTTCCTGCACAGAAATTTCCAGGTTGGATGCAGTCATTATGGTCTTTCTCTGTAGAGAAAAAGGCATGTGTAGAAGACAGTTTATTTCACTGAAGGTTTAACTTGCACCCTGGATGCCCTTCTCTTTCAGATGGAGAGCCTGTGCTGACTGTATTGCTGAGGTCAATGCCTTGGGTAAATGTGTGTGTAATGCTGGCACAGCGGGAGTGAATGAATCCAGACCTCTGAATCCAAGACATTTAAACAAGATCATGTTTAGTCTCTCCAAAGGTACTGCAGGCTTTTTAACCTGACTGGCAAGTCCTGTGTAGGACTCAAAAGCTAGAAGCTACAGGCCTACCAAATGATGGAGAGTCTGTGAGAACTGCAGTCAAAGGTAGCCCAAGGATCTTCATCCGAGGATCTTCAAAGTAGCTGTGTTGGGTACTGGTGGGTGAATGTACCGGCAGTAAAGAGCACAGCACAACTAGCAAGTGTTTTTACAACCTAGGTTGTCCCAATGCTGCTGTGTCTGTCCCTATCAGTATCAGATAATTCAGGTTTGTCCTCATGGGTTGCAGTCACAACCTCCTGCTGTGTGAACATACCTTAAGAAGTAGTTTTTGTTCTTCTGAAATACATATCGTGTGTTTTTGTTGGGCTTGTATGTATATTACTGTGTGAAATTCAGTGGTGTGTGGCAAGAGGGAGGTTATACAAGTTTATAGGAAGGGTTGTTTATATGTTTAAATTCGGTGAATAGCTGTGAGATGGAAACAAGCGGAGTGTTTGGAGGGACTTGGACTGAGATACTGTGAATGTGGAAAGAGCAGGGCTCTGACAGTTCCCAATGGCCTGTTCAGATTTGCCAGTTCTCTGGTGATAGTGTCTACCACTTCCTGTGTTTGGTTTTAATTAAATTGCATTGAGTGTTTTTGTGACCTGCAGCAATGTCCTTTCATACTGCCCTGTCTGCTCACAGAGGCTGAAAAGATTATTATAAATCAGGACTTACATGATGCTGGGGTGCGGCTGTTGAGTCAGAAGGCTGAGCTGGTCCTGAACTCACCCTCTAACAACATTATTGCCGTACCCACTGCTAGGCACTAGTCACAAATTTGAGCTTGAAAATCCAGTGCCTGGCTAAATTTTGATTTGGGTAACTCGATAGTATAATATACTACATAGAAAGTAGAAAAAGCAATGAAGAGTAAGAAAAAATTTCCCTAGACTATTTCCTTGAATTCACAGTAATGTGAATATATCCACCGATGTATAAATTAAAACTAATTAGATTTCTTTTGTGCTCTGTTGAAGTCAGAAAACTGTTCTAGAGTCTTACTCAGACATATTTTCTCTACTTTCCAGACTGAAGCTAATGAATATGTCTGTCATACCAGAGCTTTTCACGATGTTACCTTTGTCTCCATGGCGATGTATCTTTACAGCCTTTATTTTGGTGAGGTGTTTTCTCCAATGACTCCAGTTGCCCTTCTCTGCATCTGTTCCAATTCCAATAAGCCTTCCACAAACTAAGAACCCCCAAATTTCATTGAGTATACCAGTTTTACCATGCCTTCTTGGGATTACATTTAGCAGAATACTGGACATGGTATTTGGATTGCTGCAGGTCGTTATGAACCACCCATTCTTCAAGGCTCTGTACAAACAGACATAAGCCAAATATTGTGCCTCAAAAAGCTGCCAGAAAGCAATTCAACAGAAATAAGAAATTCAGGCTCCTTCAAAGCCTTGACTTGTGTGTTACTCAGTATATACTCATTGTATTTTAGCCATATTTACTAATTATCATTGTTTCTTTATTAACAGCTTTTGTTAACCACTTGGATGCTAGATTTCTTGTTCTTTTTCTTAAGATCCTGATCTTGTACCTTGTACCAATAAATTTCATCTTATTTTTAATCTGCTAGTTTTCAAGGTCATTTAACCTTACTAAACAAATAAAAACAAACCTGATAAAATTTGATAATTTCTCAAAATCAGGAAAGATATTAATGATAAAAATGTTTACTTGTGCATGACCTACTTTTGTTATGTAAATGAATGTGATTTTTCTTTCGTTCTAGTTTTGATTTAAAGCTGTGAATACTACTTAGTATTTTCAACTTATTTTCAGCTGACTCAATTAATAGTTGTTTGATAAAAAGCTATCTATAGTTATCTCTGTAGATATTACTTCTCTAATATTCTCACCATTTATACTAATCAAGTAAAAATAACATTACTTATCCAGCAAGGAGGTGTGTGATGAAATCAGATCCAGAAGTAATTAGTGCTTATCGTTACTGGTACCATTTGTTCTCCAGTCCGTATCCATTAATTCCTACCAAAATGAAACAGTTCTTGGTGATACTTACATGTCTAATAATATCACAGATATTTGGATATGGTATTTCTCACTGTCTTCTATAATCAGTTTTATAGTATTCCTCGTTATGCATGACCCTCTTCCACGTGACATCTTCCAATTAAGGTCTATGGTCAAAATTCTGTCTTTCCTGCTGGTAGTGAGATATTTTCATCAGAAGAATTTCACTCTTCCAGAAACTAGTTTCTCTGTCCTGGAAGAGGCTCAGATGAGCCACAACAGACATTCAGGTACAAGTGTTGCATACAGCCCCCACAGAAGTTAAATCTTTAACACTTAATAGACCACCTCAGAAAGGGAAAATAGCATAGGAATACCTGGGTTTGTTCTGTTGGCTACAAATTCTTTTGAAAGGGAAAAGTTGCACTATATCTGGGCAATAGATTTCTTCTGGTTCTGTAAGAATTGTCTAAGTTAGAAACCCTGTGTATAAGTGCCTTAGATCTCCAGTTCAGCTGAATTTCATCAGATTATTAATCCTCACCAGCCTAATGTCAAAAAAGTACCACTGAGAGCAGGGGTTAAAAAATAAGTCCTGTATTGTTTTTGTAGTTTCCCTCACCATAATAACTTCTGGGTAGTACAAAAACATTGGTCAAAAAGCTCTGGAATAGATTTTGCCTTTTTTTTTTTTTTTTTTTTTTTTTCCTTCTCTGTGTTACAGCATGTTGGCAGGAGGTTTTTGGGCATCCAGGTGAGAAAGGAATATGCTCAGTGCAGATGATATGTTCAGCAGGTTCTTGCTAACTCAAGTATATCTCTCCTGAGTATGTGTAAACAGATTTTCCAAAGCCTTAGAACTTGGCAAATTTAAGTTGATTTTCACAAGTATGGCAAAAGTGACTTTAAATTATTAATGTGATCCAAACAATACATTGTTCCCAAACTGAATTATAGGAGGCAGAAGAACAAATTTTGCTGAAATAACTTTTCTCAGTCCAGGTTGAATTTAGAATAATAATAATAAAAAAAATTTGCAAATAATTAAAGTTTGGCAAAGTGGAAAATATTAGTCAGCTTAAACTATAGATATTCATACATATTCTGCCAGCAATGTATTCACTCCAAAATGGGAGAACTCTTTGCAGCTGAATAAAAAGCTGTGAAATAGCTGGTAGCCACATTCTTGGGTTTTATTTAGTGCCAAGAAAAAGACTAAATAGCAGACCATGCACCACATATGATTCTGATGAAATGCAAAAGAAGGTAAGTAGTCAATTAAATTATAGTACAAAAACATAGATAAAATTAATCTTTTGGAGGATTTGGACACCACTTTCATAATATCTCCCAATAAAGATAGGCAATATTGCAAAAATATGTGAAAAAAGCAGCAGTTTGACATTCCAATGTCTTACAAGAAATAATAAGCTATAATAGGCACATGTTTTCCTATAAGCCACTCTGAGGCATTTTTTGTGAGATGGTCTCATGGTGTGTTGCATCAGTAGAGAGTTCAAATCCTGTTACCATTTCAAAACACTTCTTCCTCTTTCAATCTGTTATAATGACACTGATGTCGTCAAAATTCCTCATAGATTTGGCTATTAAAAAACAACAAAAAAGAAAAAGATAAATATTTCTTGTTATCCCAAACAGACTTTTTCAGTTTGTCCTAAAAGTCCTTCTTTTTTAAAAAAAAAAAACCAAACAAACCAACATACACCCCACCCCCCCGCAATAGTCCAGATGCACCTGAAATGACACAACTACAGGTTTGATTCTTGATGTAGCGTTTCAGGGCAGCATCAAATGGTATTTTCCCCAGCAAATAAGCTACCCCATTCAGTTCATAATTCTGTTGAGGGTCTACAGATGAAGTCTTTTATTCAATTAGCACAGAACAGTAATGATTTCTTGCGTAGGATCCTCACTATCTTCCACTAAAATCACAGAGATGCTTCAAGTCTCTGTTTCTCCCTCTGCAGCTGCCAGGGGCACTGACTCCGAAGCACCCATGCTGTGCTGGGATAGCAGCTCCTCATCCCATGATACCACCAGGACCCTGGCATCAGGACCTCCAGGACACCTGATTCCAGCTTTTGTAACTGTTTGCAATGCAGTGGCTGCTCTCAGTTTTTGGGGAGGCATATTGAGTGCAAGGTAATGTGTATGTATTGAGTAAGAACACTAGAATGCTTCTGGTGCTGCAGCTCCTTTGAAGTAGAGCTCCTTTCCATTAGGGGTGAGACTGAAATTCCTCTTCACTCTTGCCATTGGATTTTAGAATCATATTGCATGACCTTATGGAGAATGAATGAAAAAAGACATCTAAGACCTTTTAAAGTGTGTTTTTCTACACCCAACCACTGCTAAAATAATAATTATATAATATTTTTAGTTTCAAATTTCTTGCCAGTGACTTTCCCACTATTCTAAGACTGGCTTGGCCTTTTACTTTGTATTTATTTTGAAAGGTTGCAACATACTTAAGGAAAAGAAAAAAATATGTTATGAAGTAATAAATGTGTAAAATACGATGTGTGATATAAATTATGAAGATGAGATGAATGATTATTGTTTCTGTAGAAAAAATGTAGAGTTAGAAAATACAGACAAATCTATTAAGGAAGGCATATACATTAAAATGGCTTGCTCACATTCGGAAGAAAAGAATGCATACACTGGATCATTAATGTAGAATTCTGCCTTTGGGTGCTTTTTTTCCCATTGGTTTTCAAATGTAGACATGAAATAGCTGGAATATAACTGTGAAAAGAAGGTAAACTGATGAAAGGAGTCCAAGCGCAGACCTGCATACAAGTCTGCGAGGCCAAAGTCATGTTAATATAATGAGAGAATGATCTTGCAGTGAGTGCTAATGAGAAAAGAGAGGAGAGGAAAGTAAAGCCTTCATAAACCTGTCCATTAAGAAATGCTTTTGTAGCACATGACATACAGCACAAGCCACACTACTTCTGCTTACATTGACTGGGTGATAAAGCCCAAACCAAACAGTTTGGAGATGCTCCATTTTCTGATGCTTACGTATTTTACTGCTGATAGCCACAGGAATACTAATTTACTGCTATTTGCTAAAACGCTTAATTGGAATAGTCTACTCATGCCAGGATCAAGGCTTTTGGGCAGAAGATTTCTGCATTCCGGTCTCTGAAGACACCTTTGCCTATGTGGCCTCAGTAGTTAACAATATCAGGGTGGCTATGGAACAGGAGCAATAGGGAGCATTATTAATTTATTGTTAGTGATATCTCCATTATTTAGCAAAAGTAGCCTCAGACTCTTTGACATATGTCCCCTTTACCAACATCTATTCAGTATTTACTCCTGGAAAAAATTATGGAGATAACAAGGTGGTTTTATGTGACTTTTTGCTGTATTTCTTCCTAATCTCCTGACAATGAAATATATCATCTGAGTTTTCCACTTCAACAGAAACATTTTTTCTAACAGGGTGTTTTACTCCTCCGTAACACTGAGATGATCAGAGTCCTGGCAGGGCAGTGGTCTGTCCAAGTGCCAGCAGAGAAGCTCCAACCTGATAGCAGACTCAAAAATTCTGGTCTAATGGATGATGGTGGTGCCAGCACGCGTGTCTTCCGGGAGATAGGAATGTCAATCTCACACTGCAGCAGGATTTCTTTCCCTTTACAGCGGCTGTGAGGAGCGGCAGCGGTGGCATTGATTCCAGCTGCTGCCGCCCAGCTGAATGCCAAGACAGATAAATTGTGGGATGTTCTTAGCAGCTCCTCCATGAGGTAGTAAGATAAACACATGAAACATGAGATATTAAAGAGTAGATGATAATCCATTTTCAGGAAACAGCATTTCTCCCGCAAAACAGGCTGAACTTTATCAGAGGGAAAACTTCTCCTGGAGGACTTGCCAAAGTAAATCTCTTTGATGCAAATGGTTTAAGCAAAGACATTCACCTTAATCCACTGTGCAGTGACCTGGTCTTCTGATACGGAGAATAATTATGAGTGTTTTCAGAATTGCTGCAGTCTGCAAATCCTCCAAATTTAAAATAAGTACTTTTAGTGTTCCCACTTCACCACTCTGATATTAAAGTCATCTACTTTTCTCTTGAATTTAATAATATCTAATGCCTTTAGACTTTGCTACTTGAAAGGACTTCACTGCCTTGTGAAGGACAGATTAAAAAATGCAAATCCCCATTAACAAGTTTCTTTCAGCTTTACAGTTTTATTGTTGTGTCTGTGCTAAAAGGGATAACATCTAATAAAATGAACGACCCACAAATAACTTGCCCAAAGGGTAGTACAAAATGGAGAGGAAAAGATTAATGTTTAGCTGTTGAAATTGGTATTTTCATGCAGATTGATCTTTGTGCCAGTTTGCCACCCCGGACATTTTCAGTTTAGTTTATTTGTGTTACAGTAGTAGTGACAATGTAGTTAAATATAGCCTCTGAAAACAGGATCTCTGCCTGTTTCATTTGTATTCTACTGTTCTTTCATTAAACATTTCTTCATCTTTACAGAGCCAAATTCTTACAATAATAAATCAGAGACACCTAAGGTTCTTGCCAAGTCAAATATCTACAGTTTCTGGCAATTATGTAATTTCCAGATTTGCTACAATGGCTCTTGCTGATAAGTCAATTGTCATAAAAAGAAATGTTCCAGACCAATCTTTATTAGGGTGTCCTTCACTGATCTGTGTAAAATAATCCCACTCCTGCCCCACTCTCTTTTAGAAAAGAGAAACATAATTACAGCTTTTTCCCTTGCTTTGAATGACTCTTCATCATAACAATTTATTTCTGGAAAATGTCACATGAAAATGTGAAAAAGGTAAGTTTAAACCGAAGAAATCAGGCACTGCTGTTATTAATAGAACAGCTCAAAAATGTTTCCCATGATGTGTTATAATGGCTCTGTCTTATAATAAAATTTAACAGTGATGTATTTCCCTTGTTCTCAAGTTGATTTTGTATTAGAAGTCCAGACAAAAGTAATTTGTAGCAAAGGTCCCTGATCCAATGTCTGTATATGGAAAAGACTCAAAGGACTTCATGCCCATTTAAAAGTCCTTTAAAATGATTAATGGCTAAATGCATTACAAACTATCAAGTATTTCACACTGACAAAACAGAGGACTTGTTACGAGTTTTGGCCAAATTTTTCTTCCTTAGTACTTAGAGTATAATATCACATAAACAGTAATTCATTTATTCAATTTCATCAAATATATCAATTTCATCACAAACCCATTCAGAGTGGTGATGAAGTAAGGGCAGATGAAAAAGAGCCCTGCATTTTTTGCCAATTTTTGCTTTTTTTTAATGTAGCTGCTTTACATTTTAAAGGGTGCTTGCAATCCTCATTGTCCTCATTGCAATCCTTCTACCTCAAAGCATTCTTTGAGTCCTTCACCATGTTGATGGCAAATGAGGAAGAATGAAATGAAATCCCAGGATTTAGCTGCAAGTTCCCAATTTCTGGTCAGACCTGGAAGTAATTCTGGCACCAGCTCTGAAAAAGAAGCCTGTCCCTTTCTACACTTAAAACCTAATGATTTATTTTCCAGCTCTCATCATAGTTTTTTCTTGAGTAAAAATGCAAAGCTGGGATATATAGAAATGGGGCCTGTCCTGGCTAGTGGAGTTGGCCAATCTCATTCCCAATGGTTCACTTTGAAACAAAGTCCTAAAATATTATTGTTGGTTTTGCACAAGCAGAATTGTGTAGTATTAACATAAAGCCAGACAAACACAAACCCCATGTCTTTCAGCAAAAAAGAAAATTCTTATGACAATTTGCATTCCTTGTAACCACAGTGTTTGCCTCTGATGGCATTTTGGACTCCTCAGTGCTGGTGTCGGCCACACAGCAAAGCGGAGATACCTTCACGTGCAGCAAGCCCAAACACAGCAGTTCATTCATTCGCATGGCTATGCTGGCATCCCCAGAAGGCATGCTCAGGGCATCACTCACTTCACTTCTGAAAAGCTCCCTCTTCTATCAGCAGCCAGCACTCAGAGAGCTTGGCAGTGCGCCTTCCAGGGATCTGCTGGCCGCCACCTCCACTTGAACTGCCACGTAGGAACACCCAGAGCCCAGTCTGAAACCTGTTGACAGCTCAGAATATATCGCATTATAATAGCTATTACATATATTTAATGACAGTATGTTTACACAACTTTATTAGGTCATACGCTTACTTTATGCAGAGAGCTTGCTAGCTGTTAACAAATGTGTGAAACTGTTGATCTTATATGTAAGATCACCGGTATTTTTTTGCAGTTGCAAGAGGTTTTAAACACACACAGGAAAAGCAAATAAAATGGAATTGTCTACCATCTCAGAAACATTGTGGGGGTCATAACATGGAGGAGACTAATTAATCATACACAAGACACAGCCAGCCTGTGAAAGATCACAGAACAAAAAAATGGACCTCTGTATGTCTGTTTATCCATTAACATATTATTTTTGTTTCTGTCTCTTTCTACAAAACATTGTTTTTTCCTCCATACGTGTCGTGCCTTGATACTGTGCATATAACTCAATAACTGTTCTGAAGTTTGGCAGGTTTCCAACTGCCCTCATGTCATCTTTATGAAATTTGAAAACATTAGGGTTGTACATATTATCTTTTGAAGTGATGATGTGATTCATTATCCTGCAGCTCTCATTAGCCACAAGGGGCTAAGAAACTTATATCATGTGCAAACTCAACTGTTTAGTGGTTTGTCCAGGGGCAATGCTAAGGTCAAAATTAAAAATGCTGAACCTCTCTCTTCCATCTTTCATGCTCCCTGTCGTCTCTTTATTAGCAAGTTCTCTGTGGTAAACAAACAAACACACACATTATTTTTACTCTTACGTATTTATAGACTTAAGAAAAAGTCTCAGCCAATAGAAAAAATCCCAGTATACATTCAAACAGACTAAAATTCATTACAGTGCTAATACTTTAGGAAGTATGTGAAATAATTCCATTCAAGTCTTCCGTGATACCAGTGCCAACAAAATAGCATGCCACCATCAAGCTTTGTTATACATTGTAAATGAGGGCTTAGTGAGCTTTCAAGGGGGCTGCTGATAAGGGTAGAGGTGATTCCCCCATCCTCCAGTTGGTCAGGGAGTTGTCTCCAGGGCTTAACCTCCAGGCTGGCATCTGCAAAATTTTCTTTCTTCCCACTCTTGCTAGGATGCTGGGCTGGGCAGGTAGGTCCACACTAGTAAATAATACCAGGTTGGGGAAGGACTCAGGCACCATCCCATGACTGCCTGTAGTGCTTTGCTGTCAGCATTCTCCTGGGCACAATGGAGCCATGCCAACCATGCCCAGTCCTGCTGTGGGGATTTTATGCGGCAGATGTGGCTTCCAGTAAACTATTTCAACACAGCCACTCTGTTTTTGGAGAGAAGAAATTTTACCCTCATGGACATGACTTGTGCTATGCTAGCTGTCCTCAGAATACAAGAACAGCCCTCAAACTGTTTTTTATTGTAGATATGCCATAAAATCCCACTGAAGGCTACTCTCCTCTGCTGTAGCATTGTGCTTGGGAAAGAGAGAATCACACCCAGCTGGGGGAAAGGAATACAGTACATGGTTCCTCTTCAGCTCTTCCCACATCCAAGTGCTGGAGCAGAAAAGAAATTCAAGCAGTCTCATCTGTGCTCTGAGACAGCAAGTGGGCAGGAATGAAGAAGTCACAAAGGGACTAGAAATAGGACACAAAATTAGCAGAGTGAATACAGCAAGTCTATTAACATCTAATAATTCTGGCACTCTTTGGAACAGGGGATATTTAAGACCATTTCCATGGTATTAGTGCATCTCCCATCACTATATTCAAGTATTAAAATATGGATTATAGCTAACATTAAAATTGCCCGCATGGGACCCAAGAGACCCTTTGCACTTTGGTGAATTACAGGAATGCTTTCAGTGAAGTACATTCATTGATGCAAACAGGGGAAAATCTACTCTCAAATTTATGGCTAACACCATAATACAAGCTAGATCTGAGGGATTTTTGTGTGTGTGTGTAAAACTATATATCTACAGTTATCCTAGCAAGTAAAAACATTGGTTTTGCAGAACAGTTATCTTTTGGGTCTGTGGAACTGACATAAAGTATCTCAGCAAAAGCAGTCTTACAGTTGCAGTAGAGCCAATATCTTACAGCTGTGACTGTGCTAGGAGAACTGCCATCAGTATGGTAGTAAAAAAGAAACAGGCAGGAAATAGGTTTCACATTCTGGCCAAATGTAACAGTATGGAAAAATGTTTATGTCCTGAATCAGGACAAAGAAGTCAAAACCTAAAAACATCATGGGCTATAAATCCTGAAGATATGGTTTTGGTTCAGATCAGCTGTAACATTTTGTTTGGGCAGTTTGGAAACCTTTTGGTTGTTTTCAGTATATACTTTGTGATTTAAGTTGCTTATCTTTCTCTATGAAAAGTAATCTTGAGCCATCGAATGGTCATTTCTGGAGACAAAGTCTCAGTTCAAAAAACATTTGGAAATATTTTTCAATCCATTTCCCAAAACCAACATTTCCCCTTGAAAAAATATTGTATGAAGTAATCAATATATTCTAATTTGAAAAGTAGAACAAAAATGTTCCTGACCAACTCACTGATGTATCCACAATGACAGCAATTTTCCTTGGTAAATGAGGCTTGGAACAATTCATATAAATTAGACTCATGTATGTGGGTGCTGCAGGACTGGCAGGGATAGTTTTGTATGTTTTGATAGTTTTATAAGCTCTGTCTTCATTTGCTAGAGTTGATTGTTATTTTTTATTTTCTGACAGTATTGGGGATTCTTTCTGCCACACTCAGACATCAACGAGCAGAGCTATTCCTACTACTTATTAATGATTTTGGATTGGCTTTAGGTTTGAACTGGACAATTACAACATCCTAAATACTAAGAGAAAAATTTAAGGAGGTAGGGTTAAGTTTGGAAATAAAAATGGGAATGGGAACTGTAAACATTTTTGTGAAGTTGTATCCCCTTTTTGTGGCTTGCAATATTTAAGAAAAGCACATCTGAGGAGACATTTTGGCAGAACTTTCTGATATATATTCATTTTGCTCTGGAGGATGACATATTCTCTCATTAATACATGTGCAGAACACCCACAAGTCTGCATGCAAGACATTCTCTGATGTTCACAGCAGAATTAATATTAGCTGAACAAAGTGCCATGTAATTAATAGAGGATAAATGATTAACAAATGTGATAACAAAGGCTAACTCTGTGATAACAAAGGCTGACTCTGGTCACAGCAAACTGGCCTTCTTAAATTTCCTTCATGGTTGGCAGAGGCCGGTGGATTCTTCTAGGGGGTGATTCAAAGCAGAAACTTCCCATAGGGGCTCTTTGGCTGAGCCAACATGATAGGACTCACAGGTCCTACAGCAAAACCTTGCAGGCTCGGTTTGTGCGGCACCGTGGCCTCATTCCAGCTCTGTGAGGGAAGTAGACAGGGTTGTGTTTCGTTCGCTTGTGCATCAGGATTTCCTTACAAAGGCAGTGCAGGTCCACAGGTAGAGAGAATATCACATACCATTCCAGCTTATTCCCTGATGGGAAAAATTGTGGGGAAAACTGCAGAGCATATCTTTCCTTCTGTATGGATGCACCTGGGGTGCACATCCTGGGATCAGGATTGCAAGGGGCACCATGGAGTGCCCTCACAGTATTGCAGAGTAACCTCTTGCTCTCCAGGACCTCTAACTCCCTCAATCAGCTACAGATGAAGTGTAGGGTGAATAACTACTTACTTCTGAAGTTAGGCTCTGGAATGTCTCTCCCTCCAAACTCTGAAAAACATAAACTGTGAACCCAGTTATTGTTTCTTTATCATCTGGAATGAAACATAAGTGCTGTTGAGCAAAGTCTTGCCTCTTCATTTTGACAATGCATATCCTTTAAAATGTTATCTCCTGAAAGTAAATTACGGAATTGTGTGCTGATGCTTTTTAAAGACCAGCTTTAATGATGACTATGTCAAAATAAACCTTCTCTGGAGACTGCAGATATTTAAAACCATGACCAAATCAGTGCTGATCAAACTGTTTTTCTTGATCTGGAAATATTCGACCTCCCCCTTTGTAGCTGTCTGTGAAATGCTTGTTTCTATACACACATTAGTAGAGTTTCTGGAGTATTACTTAAATAGTGTTATTTTTCAGCTTAGTTTACCCCTATCATAATTTTCACTGTATGGTCCTTTGCTGCTCTGCTGTAAAAGCTAGAAGCAAATGACTTTGCAAAAATGAAGACAGAATCTTGAGGCCATTATGCTTTCTTATTCCAAATGTTATTTTATATACCTATAGAAATTATATGTTAGCTAAACCATCTGCTAAAGTCATGCACAAGCTGTTATTTAACAGGGTCTGCAAATGATCAGATACAGCCTCACAAGAAGGTCACTCAGTCACAGCAAATTACAAATGCGTTTCAAATAGGATAATTTGACCAGCTGAAAGATATATAGAAATATTTTCTGAGGAGAAAAACACTAGAAACTGCTTGCCCGTTACTAGGTTTTAACTTTGAAAATATCTCTGGAAAGAGACTGGAGTCCAAACCACAAAATACAGAGATGGATTTTAAAATCCTTGAATTTGGGGGATCTGGTCTGAAGCTTTAGTTCTGCTCATTGTTGAGGGGGATCTCATTTGTGAAATTCAGAGTTGCATCTGGGTTTGGGTTAGAAATTAATGCAAGAATGGGGTTATTTGCTTCCAAGAATCTTGATTCAGATCCCACTTCTAATTATTGTCTCAACTGAGGAAGCACTGATCGCTAATGCACATCATTCAGGAACTCTGTATAAGTATACTTGCACAAAAGTTTCACTTTACGCAATTGGAAGCAAATGTAGCGATTGCAGCCAGACCTGATTTGGCCATGAGTGGAAACTGCTTACAGCTCTGCAGGATGCAAAATTGAATCTTTAAGGTTACCAGATTATGGTTTCTACAAGCAGTCAAAAGGACATCACTTGTCATGGACTTACTTTGACTATGAGAAAATAGTTTGCTATGAGTCTGTTTTCCACCAAACATTGTTTAAAAAGTTCTTTAAAAAGTTATTATTTGCTTTTTATTAAAAAAAATTGCATTGGTTTTCTATCTGTTTCCAGTGGAAGCAAAGGTTATGGGATGACATGTTTGTATCTCTGAAAGCTTTTGAAATTCTTGGCTGATTTCAGATAGACTTACTAAAGAAACCAGGTTCCTACAGGTTTCAGGTAGGGGTTGCTTAAGAGTCCTCTCTAAGGAGAAGGCTGGAATGTGATTATTAAAGGATTTGTCTTATGAGTAAAACCATGATGAATAAAAGAAAGTATCAGTCATTGTTAACCCTTTCTGAGGTACTGGAGAATCTATCCCCGAAATCCCAAGCCACAGGAAATAAGAGTAAATGAGTTTTGCTGTTTTGAGGACTTCTTTTTTTTTTTTTTTTTTGAGATTTATGTAACTATTATGGTCTATTTTGAACCTTATTCTTAGCACCTCTCAAGGTTCTGATGACATTTTCACTGCGAAAAAACTCCTAAAGCTGTACAGTGAAGTCCACTTCTTAGATGGGTTCACAACAGAGCAGAAGCTGATTGAGTAAGGAAGATAAATATTTGTGAACAGGTTCCTAAGACTCTGAACTTGTTTCTGAGAATGATGATGTCACTTGATTCATTTATAGATATATGTATAAGCTTTTTCAAGAACAACTGCTTTAATTCATTCAGCTGTTTGGGGAAGGAGAATTCACTCATGTGAGTGGGAATCGGAAAGGGGATTCAACTTGTGGGAGGACCTCTGAGTTTTGCGAAGCAAACATTACTATCTTACCTACTAGGAATACCATAGGAGAAAAAAAAAAAAAATTAAAGGCAGTATGCTTTAATTAATTGCAAACCTATTTTATCTCTTCCTTCTCAGAGGAGATTTTTTTAATTTGAAAACTCTCCCTACCTGGAGTACTGTGTTCAGCTCTAGGGTCCCCAACACTAGAAGGACATGGACCTGCTGTAGCATGTCCAGAGGGGCCCCTGAGGAGGTCATGAAGATGATCAGGGGGCTGGAGCACCTCCCTTATGAGTACAGGCTGAGAGAGTTGGGGTTGTTCATCCTGGAGAAGAGAAGGCTCCAGAGAGACCTTAGAGTGGCCTTCCAGTACTTAAAGGGGGCTACAGGAAAGATGGGGAGGGACTTTTGATCAGGGAGTGTAGGGATAGGACAAGGGATAATGGTTTTAAACTGGAAGAGGGTAGACTTAGATTGGACATAAGGAAGAAATTCTTCACTGTGAGGGTGGTGAGACACTGGAACAGGTTGCCCAGAGAAGTTGTGGCTGCCCCCTCCCTGGAAATGTTCAAGGCCAGGCTGGACGGAGCTTTGAGCAACCTGGTCTAGTGGAAGGTGTCCCTGCCCGTGGCAGGGAGGTTGGAACTGGATGATCTTTAAAGTCCCTTCCAACCCAAACCATCTATGATTCTATGAAGTCTGTAAGATTGTTCACACAATGGATCAGATCCATTGTCTATATAGCCCAGCAGCTGGTACCCAACAGTGATCAATGACCATAAGGAGATGCTTCAAGGGAAATTATGGTTCATCTCCTCTTTCCTCAAGATCTCCCAGCATAGATCTGTTTTAACGTAATAATTAGAGACAGGTTTGTGCCCAGAATAATGAGGTTTAATATGTCAATTATACAAACTAATTCTGTGCAAAGGAAGAGAGGGATTTTTTAAAGGGGTTAATGCTGACCTGATGATTATCTAGACTGAGTCAATGGAGTTTATTTTACTATTAGGCAATAGTAGAATCAAAATAAGAATGATCCAGCTTTTTGAAGACTTCACCCCAGACAGTCTAACACTCAACATGCCTACTCATTGCTATCTACTGAGATTTCATTAAGGTTCCAGGATTTGTTGGAAACACTGCAGAGTGTTCAACCTCCAATGAACTGGAATAGTTTTTTTAATTAAAGCTGGAAAATAAAGATGAACTGAATAGAATTTTGAATCCTACCTCTCTGTACTTTATTTTATATATCTATGTTTAGCATCAAAACAGCAGATGGATCCAATACTGGAAGGGGCCTATTCTGTTTCAGACATTCCTGAATCTCATGAAATCAGTCTCAGGATATTACTATTAATATGTCTGAGCATTTGTCCAATTTGCCCTCAAACCTAAGTTACAACTCTAACCTAGCTCTGGACGCTATCAGCCCATTCCTAATAAAAAATGGACTTTCTTTATCACAATATATAGTTTTATCAGTCATGGTCCTTTGAGGCCAAATGTCCTAACATAACGTTAATTCTCTGGTCTTTTATGATCTCTCTTTTGTAATCATCTGAAAGCACTTTATAAAAATAACTTATGACATATCTGTGAAATACGTAGTTGATATCATATTCTTTATGGACAGTTCAGTGCCCGAAGACATCTGGAACCCAAAATAGAAAGCTTGTCTGTTTCACCTAAGAAAAAAACCTGAAATCTAGCCACTCTATTTCTGTGACCTGAAAAAAGTTTTTTCACAATAGTTGAGTTGCTAATAAGGGGTTTTTTTGCAGTTTTTCAAGCTCCTGTGATTTCCCTAATAGCCACTTGGAAAATGTAAGGCAGTGTGAATTTAAATTAATGAGATTCTCAATACAGAATGCACAGTGTAGGAAATAAAGCTATGGGACGATGGCACTAGATTAAAACACAGGACACCGAGATTCACTTCATTGATTAACCGCAGCTTCTTGGGGTGACCTTGTAAGTCACATAAACTTTTTGTGGGTAGGTATCTCTGTTGGTTTAGAGGACTAGTGGAACTTCTGATTTTTCATTTCTTCTTTGCCTGATTTTAAAATCTTTGAGGACAAAGCTGACATTCATTAGAAATCACTATATCATCCCTGATCATCAGGCTTTGATCTCAGCTTGGGCTTGATACTACTACAATGCAAATTTGAAATAATATGATAGGAATATTATATATTTCTCTTGTACAATAATTTTCCTACTCAGAGGAGTTGACTAATAGGATGACTTGTGTTAAAGTTTTGAAGTCTTTCCTTTCATCTCATGGAAGCAAAAATATAGTCACTAAAGTGTAAAGTGATTTTGTGTCCTGCGTTGTTGCTGCAGATGGACTCTTTCATAGTTTTAAGGAACAGTCACAGTAAATCCTTTGGGCTCCATGCAGCACTTGCTCTGTAACTTCGCGCTGAATGACCGCTGGGTGGCTACACTGCCCTTCGGCATCTCCCAGCCCTTGCTCCATTCTGTCATCCCGGGATTACATACTTATTAAGATGAACAATTGAAGGATACACCCAGAAATCTGGAAGTATTCAAAAACCAGGCTTCACTGGTCTCTTATTTGTACACTGTGGCCCATTGGCCTGCACACTGAAAAGTTACAGCACTATTGGAAAACACCATCAAACAGCAATAAATGTGTGGAGGAGAAAGGGAAATACAGAGATGAGTTAGCAATAAAGTGAGCATATTCTGCACATTTATCTTGTTAGTCTCCATGTCCTGGCCAATTCCCAGTTTGAGCACTTCTGCTGGATATCCTACTGGTTCACAACTCTTTTGGATTTTTATTCCCTTTCCTATGCTGACATCCACCAAGAAGCCTCCTGCCACGTGCTGGGACCATGTCTGCTGGTTACTGATATGGATCATGGCCTCTGACACCTGACATCCCTTCATTTTAGCCCTACGAGGAAGATGATCTCTTATATTATGGAGGCTACATGTGTGAAATCATCAGTGTAGCTTCACAGCATTTTCATTTTCAGGAATGAAACCTGCCAAACCAAACTCATAACTGAAGGTCTGTTTAAGCTGTCTCCAAAGAGCTTTTGACACTGGGCAATTGCTGACGCTATAGCAAGACAATGTTAAATGACAAACAGCACCAATGTGAGCAGCAGAGCAAACAGCTCAGCTATGACATATCCCATGGTATTGTGAGCTGGAATAGCATGTTCTTTTCTTAATAATGATTGCTGTAGACTGCATTGAACAGTCCCATTGGAAATGGTAGCAGGGAAGCTTTGGGAAGAGAGAAAATGTTCTGATTAAAGCCATTTCTGTGCTTACCCTGAAAAGTGATGGACATGACCGGTTCTGACTGATGCTCACTAGTCTTCAGTATCTCTTGGGGCTCTCTTTCCTATTAACTGAAACAAAATAGGGAAAAGACATGATTTTTTTTTTTTTTTTTTTTTTTGGAGAGAAAAAAATAAACAAAGGTTGCATTTCCATGGCTAGGGCATTGCTTTAACAGAAGGTGTAGTATCTTGGAACTGACAGAGGTTTAAAGTTTAAAAAGGAGAAAGGAAAAAAACCTGTCAGTAAATGTGAATGTGTCAGTAATGCCCCAGCATGAATGGATAGATGTGCCAAGAAAGTACCCACCTACCATGCCCCGTTTTCAACTAGAGAAAAAGTTTTATGTTGTGGCTGACAAAAGTCAGGGTGTTAGGAGGGAAGGAGAAAGCAAGTGGTATGTTAGTAGGGTGAATCAAGTCAAGGAGCTAATTCTGGGGTTTGTATGCAATGCAATTTCCAGTCTTTCAATGCAGCAGGACTGAAAGAAGGCTTCTCAGTCTAAATATAGCATTGACTGATTGCTATGTGCTGTGCAGTCATGCTGAAAGGCTTTTGTCCTGATGGCCATGTGAGTGGGAGGCAAGCTTTTTGCAAGCAGGCGCTACACTGCTATGCATTGCTGTGTATTATTTCCCGTTGTATTGAGTAATTTGTGTGAAGAGCTTGCAGTAGGTAAAGGCTTTGTTTCAGTCTCTGCAATCTCTGCAGCCTTAGCAATCTCTGCTCATGGTCTTTAAAGGAGAAAGTTTAGGTGAACATCTGACTTTACGATTTAAAGCTTTCCTGCAGGCTAAGTGTTCAGCAGTTCTGCATTTATTCACTAATGCCCTTGCTCATGGGGCATTATTAGTCCACAGGGCCAGATGCAGCTGTGGTGTGAATGGCAGAAGGCTGCCCTGGACAGTGCTCAGGCCTCAACCTCATTGTGTAACATGAAATGTGCCTCAGTGGGGAAATGCCAGAGAAGGATTGTCATAAATCTGATCCTGTCCCTTAGGTGAAATTAAGGGTTATCTTTGGGCAGGTGAATTAACTCAACAGTATCTTGATATTTTCTGTCTTGTAAAATGAGGATAATAAATCTTACCCATTCCTGTAAAGGCTTTAAGATATCTGAATGAAAAGTGCTACTTACATACTGGATATTTTTTTTAGAGCACTCTGCTGCGTGATTATGTCAGATGCAAATATTCACTATTCACTCCTCTTCCTTCAACAAAAATTGGAGAAGATGGGATCAGAAACTTGGGCCATTTCTTGAGCATCTTTGGACACAGATCTGGAGCTAATAGGGCCCTTTTCTTTGGAATAGCATCTACTGAAGACAGGCAAAATACTATTCCTTGCTTAATTTCTGTTTTCTCATTGATATCTTTGCTTCTGCATTGATTAAAAGTAGCACACTCTAAGAAGACGTCAGAGTTTTTATTTTGTTGTTTTAATTTTGAACTTCTGAGTCTCCCAGGTTTAAACTGTAGGAGTAGTGCCCATATGATACAGCTGCTTGCCATATGTGTTGGAGGGAGGAACATGTGATTGTGAGGAATATGATGACATCCAAACGGATAAAACATTCATCCCAAGGTGAATGGGTGTATCTGTTATATATTTTGGCGTTCTCTTTTACCAGCAGACTTAGAGCAATTTAAAAGCATAAAACCATAAAAGAAAGAAAGATCATAAGGGTTTGTGAAGGACACTGACAGAAATGGAGGAGAGGGCTTATCATGAGCTACAGTGATGAAAACAGTGGGAGGTATATAGATGAAGTGGAACCACTCTGAGGTTCTCCCTCTTACACATACTTTAGAATAAGAATGGCTGGCTTCCAAAGACTTTTTTATCACCAGAAATATCTGTTTTGCTATTGATTGCCTTTTACTCCTTTAAAACAACCCCATCTTTGTTCTCAATTTGTCTATCCCCCATCCTGTGTCTTGCTATCAGAGTCCAAAGCACCTCTAAAATTGACAGCAAGTTAACACGATACTGACGTAGATCAGCACAACATATCCTAACAGCCCAGCCTATGATAATCTTATGACTTTGACATATCATAATAGACCGTTGTTAGATAAACTTATATCTTTGCCATATGCAAAGAAAGAACTCAGCATAAAACAAACCTATGCCTTTGGTGCTTCTTCCCTCAGGGTGAAGCTTCTCCCTAGATAGAAAAGAAGCAAGCCCTGTTTGGACCCTTCAGATAGATCATCAGTGGATGTGAGCAGTGTAGAAATGTCCTTCTGAGGCTCCACACAGAATACACATTTGGGCTTTGTAAGGAAGCACATAAACATTTTCCATGAGAAGTGGTACTGATCAGCTTCCCTTCCCCTGTCCAGCTTTTCTTCTCTGGCAACAGCATCTGCTGCTACAGTAATTCTGAACCTGTTCTGCTCAGCCTCTGCTGTGCACATCATGCCTAGCTGAATCAGTAGATGAGGTTTTTTACCTCATTGAACTCCTAATCCTTTTGGGAATGTAATACATCTAAGTATTTGACATATGAGAGATCTTTCAAGATTCCAGTAGTATCTTTTCACTTGGCAGTATTATTCAAGCATGGTCATCATAACATGACTGTAGATATCCTTTGTTTTTTTAAACAAAGAAAAAAAATTAATTACTAAACCAAGTACTACATGATTTAGGGGACCAGGTATGAAGAATTTGAAGAAAATCCAGAAAAGCAAGTAAGCAATTGATAAGATAGCCAATAATGAATAGTTAAGGTACAGGTTTGAGTACAAATATGGTCCTTTAAAATCATTACTTTAAATGGGAAACAAAGTTATTGGTCTTCTTGCAGATCACTCAAAACCCACCACATGCAATTAATTAAAAAAATATAATAGTCAGTGGGTGCCTAGATCTGTTTCAGTACTTGTAAGAAAGCTGGAAAGCACTACACACAGAAATTTCAAACACAGACTGACTGGGTAGAATTGTTCAACATGTAGTATGATGCTAATATGTAATGTAAGGCGTGATTGTATCTTTCGCTGTTCTCCAGTAGCCTGTAGTGATTGTTTCCGTAAGAAGCCAGCATTTGTGATTGTGTCTGTGAATTGTAATGAAGATTCTCAAGAGTGGCCAGAAACATGTGTTTTCTCTCATCAACACATCTCCCATCTTCCTGGGAGCCATCTCAGGTAGCCTGACAACACGCCTGATAGTAGCTTTCTGGCTATACAATAAAGTATACAAACGGACTGGTCCAGACAGGTGGGATTTAAAGAGTCACCCACCATATGTGTCTGGGGCTGGGCTGGAAGGTAGAATGGCCAAGAAGTCCAGATTTGAGAGGAGAGTCAATATACTGTATACCAAAATGAAAATAGATATTTGTATGCAACACCTAATACAATCAGGGTTTGCTGGTGTTGTTTTCTTCAAGGCAGCAGCTTTAATAGCTTCTTGATGCTTGCCATATGTACAGTCTGATGTAGATCATCAGCTGGAGGGCTTCGTGCTTACAAGACATAGTGGAACACATATATTTGCAGTGCCACATTAAAACTCAATTGGCTGCTGCTTACTCTCAGAATTTCATTGTAAGCAAGACATAAGATTTAAGAGAAAAATCCATAAGGATGTATTTATGTTCCAAAGCAGAGCTTTAGATCAACTTCTAGTGAAAGACTGAAGCAATTTCAGAGTAATTAATGGGCTTCCTGTGATCGTTGAAGTGATCTCACCCGTAACTAATGATGGTAGCTTACATGCACATGAGATAGATGTGGATCAGTCATCCAGCAGGGCAGATACAACATCTAGTTAAGATATGGAAGGAATGGCAAGTGAATCTGTATGGAAAGAGGAGTACATAAGTAAGCATAATGACTTCACTGGATAGAAAAAATGGATGTGCTATAAAGTTCATAGGTTTTATATTTTTCTTTCTTGTTTTAAAATAATAATTATTAAAACATCATTGTTTAATGGCATATTCATAATTTACAATACCAATATAAATGTGAATTTTTATATATATATATCTCACAAGGCTTAATGCTAGATGGGATGATTGTATCATTCAGTCTGACTCTGTGTATTCCAGTGCATTAACTATTACGCAGAAGACCCAGATGGCCGAGGGAATCCTCTGTATCCTTGCAGAGTGCTGTTCTGTCCTCAGGCTGCCACATCTCTAGCAGCAGCCAATGTGTAATGTCGTAGAGAGAGGAGAAATGCACCAAACCAAACAACCCAAAATAACAACCCGCCAGCTAAACAGAAAATGAGCAAATAAACAGAAGAGCTCTTGAAGTTGTTCATTGGGATGGAAAAAATATTTTTCTGATTTCTTCAGGCAACAAGCTGAAGCATGAGACTCAGCCGCTGTCTGAGCCCAAGAGCAGTTGAGACTCTGCCTGCTGCAGCAGCCCACACACCCCTAACTCTGTAAGAGTGGAGATTTACTGAATCTGCACCCAGAAGAGAACGATAAACCCTTAATTTAATGCCTATAACCTTAATCCCAGCAGCTGCCTGAAAACACACTGTAAAAAGGTACTGAAATTTTCCAATTGATGAGGATGTGATCATCTCCCCTTAGTATCTATACTGTTTAATTGTCCTCACATAGAGAATGTCTCCTCTTATAACAGGGCTGATTTGTCTAATTTGACCTTCCAGCTCTGGATAGATGCGAGTGTTTGACAGAAGGCTTATGTTGGCAGTTCTCATCTCTCACCCATACGCTTGCATGGCATGATAGCTCACCCAGCAGACAGAAAACCTTCATGAAGGCCCTGTTTAATAGCAAGAGAAACAAAATACAGAAAGAATGGAAGCATTTACTTGTACTTGTCTGTGAGCTAAGCAAGTGAAAATCAGGAATTGGCTTTAATTGTGAGTTTTTTAACCATCACAATGATGTGGTTAGGGGAGTTGCATAGATCTCTTCCTAAGTGAAATTCAGTGGGTGTGAATGGATCCCCTGAATACATCACTAAGCCCTGCCAGGACTCCACCAAGAAATAGTACATCTCCCTGGAGCATGGCAGACCTTTCAAAAGCAGTAAATTGCAGATTTTGGTCCTTAAAGGACTTTGTTAGTCAAAGCTTTACATCTGCAGATTTAAGCATTTATACAAGTTGAGCTTTTAGCTAATATTATTTAAATAGGGCTTGGAATGTTGTAGGCAGCCAAAATGAGTCTTTGCTCTTAACATATGGTATGGTATGGTTTAACAGAACATTAAAGCCTTTAATCTTGCTAAGTAGGAGAGAGAGAGAGAAATCAAACATTTTTAAGTCAATAGGCAGCTGATAGCAATATTATATGCATGTGAAGTACAGCAGCTAGTGTTGGAGAAGCTATGTTTTTCAACTGCAAGGGAGAACTGCTATATTATGGATTGCTTAACAAAATCCAGGTATTTAAAAAATCCCTTAGAAGGAAAGCTTACACATATAAGACCAATGACTGCTTTTAGTGCTCTGCAAAAAAGTACATTTAAGTATGCCAAGCCATAAGTAAGTCACACAGATCCAGTGTGTGACAAACCATTATACAGTAAACCCACAGACATCAAAGGTTTTGTTCATAAAACTAAGTACAGACATTCACTTTGCAGAGCCAGAACCAAAATTTCATTTTCTATAAGTTGTTTATTCTTTGTCTTAGAAATCTCATGAAGCAGAATGGAACTCAAAGGTTTCGTATTCAGCTTCAGGCCATTCTAACATATTCATTTGAATTCAAGATGAAGAAAATCTCTACAAAGTATTCTCTAAGTTCTCTGAATTTTTATTTTGGGCACAGTAGATTACATTCCTGATCTTGCAAACACTTAATGCATGTTCTTAATTTTGTGCAACCCTTTGATCTGTGTAACCATAAAAGTTTACTCTTGTGTGTTAACATTTGAAGGACCAGGCATGTCAGAGTAGCAATATGTGTTTATTCTGTGAAATAAAAAGGAACAACAATACCAGAAGCTGGAGTTTTTCACAGTCAAAAACCAGACAAATTCTCCTTTGGGGCACATCTAGCAAATCTCAATTCTCACACTTTTCTCCAAAATAGTACTTGAAGTCTAACTACTGAAGTAACTAGATAGCTACTCTAAATGAGAATGTATGTTTGGAATGGCACAGCTAAACTTCTACCTTTCTGGAGTAGAGGACCCCAGGACTCTTTTGCTTCAGCAGTACAAAGCTGGTAAGAGACATGAGACTCCCCAGGTGTGCCTGGCTGGGGCAAACCTGCCAGTGAGAGGAAGGAAGGTGGGGAAGAAAAAGAAAGAAGAATTAAAAGGAACTAACTCCTCATTAACTCAGAACGTGGGGCTTGTGTCATATGAGACGGGACAATTCTGCAGCTGTTCATCACTGTGGGGCTGCATCCAGCCTTGCTTTACCTACCAGAAGGGGGAGAGAGTGGCACTGTGTAAGCAGGTTTCTGCTAGTGCGATATCTAGTCACTACTATGTAGGAGAGAACAAACAACACAAAACAAAGCATGCAGTTCCCTTGGGACATCTGTGCAAGACCTACAGACATCAGTCAAGGTGTGAATGGACTCTAGACAAACGAAATGGATAGATATCATCCCTCTTCCACAGCTAAAAACCCATTTGTTTAAATACCTGCCATTTGTTATTAAAGCTGTGCCAAATAGAAGATTGCATTTGGTAAAAGATAGAAGTAATGCTTTTAATTAAACCAGATTCTTAGAATGCTTCATTTGATAAAGAAGTCTCAAGATAACTTTGTTCCTTAGTGGGGCAGTCCTGTTGATTTTGTATTAATCCAGTGGATTTCTATCACTTGGGAAAAAAAAAAAAAAAAAAAAAAAAAACCAAAACCAAAACTATAAAGTGCTTGATTACTCTTTTTATCTTTATTCCATTTTCCTCTGGCTTAATTTTAAAAAAATAATTTCCTTATCTGCTGTGCACCCTCTGCTCAGTGCTTGTCAGAGATGTGTTTCTTCTTTGACGCTATCAGCATTAGTACATTTGTGAAGTTAATCTATCTGTGTTGTCTAGAAAGCAGTTACTTTGCTGGCTCTAGACTTAAAAGAAAAGGGAAAAAAAGTTGGCAAACTGCTTTTTAAACAATGCATGGTATTTCATGAAGCATTTGCAACTATAAAGGATGTAACACCATGGGTGAATTACAAAACTAACATTAAATCTGAGTTGCTCTCAGAAGTCTGTTTTTGCCTTCCTGACATAATGGTCCCATCCTGACACTGCTATCTCCTCTCTGCCAAGCAGTAGCAGACGACAAGCCTTTTGTGCTGATTTTTTAGTGGAAGATCAATCAGTAATGGTGAAACTGGGTATAATCCAAGAGTAGCTGTATTTCATTTACTGTCTTGGGCCAGAGGTGGTCAATCAACAAGCAGAATAAAATTTTCTTTCTGTGTTTTCCAGAAAAAAATTGACTCACAAGTGCTTTAAAGCAGGGAACAAATGAGAAAGTAAAGCCTGCAGCTTTTCACATAGTACCTTACCCTAATCTCTTGTTTCTATACAGAATTTGACATAACCAAAAAACTAACTGTCCTATGCTTCATCTTCGATATTTGCTGGCATACAATGACAAGTGCAGCCCTCCCACACACAGAGGAATACAGAAGCCTGTGTTTAACTGTCCTCCTGTATAATATCTTCTCTAAAATTTTTTTCTTTACAAAAGGTGTGATGCTGCTTCAGCCTCAGTTTCCAGAGATCCAGCTCTAAAAGATGGTTAGCAGCCTGAAGGACAAAGCACATTTTCAAAAATCATCAGGATCTGCATCACAGCATATTTGTGTGATTTGTGTGATGAGGGCGGAATTTCAGCACCATAATAATTCTTAAGTATTTTTTAAAAAAAATTCTCCCTTTATCCTCAGAAAGCACACTGATACTTCAAACTAGGAGGTGTAGAGGTGTAAAGATTCTTTTAAGTATGCAGGACACGTAGTGCCATTTAAACCTTGCAGGTTATGGTAATAATCATACAGCAAATTACCCATCCTGTCCTGAGTTGTTACCAGATATTTGTCCTCTCCTCTGTTTGTGCTTGTGCTGGGAGGGAGTGAAAGAAAGGAGACAGAGCAGTTGTAGAATGAGACAAATTTTCCCCACTGATTGGGAACAAAACCAGACTGAACTGAGTTCTCTGAACTCTTCAACATATCACGGGTGTCAAAAATAAGAGGATTCTGGGACAAGTAATAATGAGCTGCCTCTGTCAGAATGGGGGAAATAAATGCAACACAGGCTCAGAACACCATCTGGGAGAAAGGCACAGAGGGAACTGGATATTAAATTGCTTTTCATTTACATCTGCCAAATGAAATGAAGTTTACTCCCAGAAGAAGGTTTGAAAATAAGTCTTCTAAGAGGACAACTTTCCTGTGTAGATAATCAAAAACGATGAGAAAGATATTCAAAGAACAGAGCTTTTTATGTGTGGGTATGTCCATATAAATGGGTGCAGGCTGTACGCTGAATGGCCCAGACATGAACCATCTGCAATTTGAAAATTACAGAGCTGTCCTAGCACCCAGTTCTAGTGTAAATATACGCTAAAACATCCTAATGTGCTGTGTGGTGTCTGAAATGGAGATAGATTTTGTCTGCCTGCTCAGAGAATAGACAGAAAGAGGTCATCCTTTCCATATAGGCATGTGCAGCATTATCATTAGCTCATAATGCACATTAGCCAACTAAAAGGAAACATTTCCAGGAAAGTAATGGATCTGTTAGTTCCTCTAGTTCAGTAGCCAACTTTTCCTTTTGTTCCCATGATGATTAGTTCTCATAACATATGAGAAAAGTAATTCCTTTTGTCTAGAAACATTAAATAACCATATCATTAGAAGTTCAACACTTGGCAATTTGTAAACTAGATATTAACACTCTGAAACAAAAAATCAATGGCTACTTAAGACATTACAACCAAACTGCATGGCCAGTTTTGACTTTCAGGTACTGTGGAGGGAGAAAGGCAGCTTTATTTCTAAATTAAATGTTTTTCTGACAACATTCTTAGAAAAATCTTCCATTTTTTTTTAATGACAACTCTAGAATTCTTTTCACTAGCTTTGTGTAGAACTAAGATGCTTCTGCCTCCCAAACAAGAAACTGAAGACTTGGAGTTGCAGGCAAATCAGTGTTTGGTGATGTGTTCATAAAAGCATCAAGGAACTTGAGTCCATCCAGCAGCTGATATTCACGAGCCAGTTCATTATGCCTTTAAATCAGAACTGTGCACAACTTTCTGATTTCTTTTTGCCAGACTCTGGCCCCAGAAATAGTGTCAACAGCAAAACAAGAGCAAAAAGATGAGTTTAGAGCTCTCCTTCTGAGATGGAGTTACATGAACCTGACTCTGCAATAGGTAGTGGGGACAGCAAGAGTATCTAATTTTCTGAGGAAGAGAGAGCAGGCCAGCTGGCAGTTCCTGAGGACCACAGGGAGCAGGAAAAGAGCCAACTGGAGCAGATAGGCTAAAGGGTTGGGAGGTGCTTGGAGAGAGACCGTGGGAATGGGCAGAGAGAAGGCTTCAGAGGTAGGTGGGAACTGTATTCCAGAGCTTTGGTCGATATGAGTAGGGAGCTTGTTTCTGACATGATATGACATGTCAGACATGCTGGTGAAGGGATTTAGAAGCAGAGAGGGGCAGGAGGGAAAGGATAATTTAGCTATGACTTTAATGAGTGGAAAAGATAGAGATGAGAAAATCACAGAGCCAGCGTAAAGAAGTAGCCAAGACCTGAACCTGGCTTGTACTGGGAGGAATTGGTAGCATTTTGAATAACAAAAAAGAATAATTGCCTTTATTTAATGACAAGATTCACATCAGAAATAGATACGTCAATTTTTATATAGAGACATATTTTTTGCTATCTTTATTTTGCTATATTTTTTGCACCAATGACCATACAGGTGGTAATCTCAGAGTTTCTGTTTTAAATCATACTCCTCCAAGTTAATGACATGTGAAACTTGATCTGTGCTATAATTAATAAAAGTTTGGAGCAGCTAAACTAGGGAAACATGGAGTTTTAAAGTGTATAATTAAAAATGAATTGCTTAAAAATCCAGTATATTATCATAAAAAATATTATGAGAGAAAATGTAGGTAGTGTGTTACACAGCAGATCAGGTGACCATAATGGTCTCTTCTGTCTTTAGTATGTAGAAAAATCATAGATAGAGATCTAAATTTGATACACTGAAGGTTTTGTTGTTTTGTTCAGGACTGGCATCTTAGCTGGTTTAAGGAGATGCATGGGCAAACCCAAGTTTAAAAATAGATATGAGAGACTCATATGTGAAGCAGTACTCTTTGGTATCACAGAAAGGCCTTACATAAAACTAGGTCAGATTTCATTTGGTAATTGAAGCTGGGTCTCACCTGCCTGGGTAACCTGTGCCTGCTCTAGAGGGAGTCCCATTTGCCATTCTATTGTGCCTAAAACTAGGGAGCTTGAGGCTCTCAATAGAGACCTTCACAGGCACTAATTTTTCCCCATTGACCGCATGGGAAATTTAGAAACCTCCTCTAGAGTGACTGCCCCATTAGCAATCTAATGTTGTAGACTAGATGCCCACATTAAGTTCACTGGATCTTTGGCTGAAAGGGCTGCCATGAAAGGGTTTCTCAGCCATCCTATTAATGTCCCATCCACTGAGACAACTTGAAGTAGCATTTTTCTCTTAGGTCTGATATTTGTGAAATACTTGCTAAATCACCTCAGATATCATTAAATGGGTGCCAAAGAAATTTAAGATGAATTCCAGTTCAACGAAAGTAGCTTTCCAAAAATCTGTACATTTTGGACACTCACAAGTATATCAATTAAGGAATCTCATGAGATATTTACAGTGCCAGAAGATGTTGTTCTTTGCGATTCAGGCTGATGATATTTTCTCAGGAGCCCAGAATGTATGAAATATCATTTTTGGTGAGTAAGAGCAGAATCACATATCCCAGTTGCTGAATTATTAATATTTGCAGAATGTGTAGTATTATAACAAATCTGCTGTCTGCATTCCCTAGTCTATACTGAAAAGCTCCCCTCTTTTTTTTTAATTTTGTACTACTTTTACAAAGTTTGCTGATGACCTGAGCACAGTTTGATTGCCATATTTCTCCACTAATCACAGCTAAATGTTCTTTTCTCATGCTTTATGAAACACAAAGTCAAAACAGAATAGAAATAGAGGGAGTAAACTGTAAGGTCAGACAAGCAATGTGCAACAGGACTAGGAAGTGAAGCCAGACAACCTTGTGCTTTCATTGCAAGGTCTTTCTCCTCCTCCAGCCCTTTATAGTAAAAATGCCTAACACCTTGATGCTTTGGGCAGGTTTCCATACTCGACACATCTCTGGAGGTCAGAGAAGGGTGGGAAAATCTCGCTTTGTCAGTGCGTGGGAGGGCTTTGACAGCTGCAGGGCGGAGCTGGGGCCCATCTAACCAATTTGGCAGCCCTTGCTCTGCTCTGGCCTCTGGAGATGGTGACCTGGAATGCAAAGCCTCCTCCTTTGTGTGGTCTCATGCCTATACATGCTGCACGAGCCTAATGCTAGTCTTGCTAGAAAAGATAAATTAAAGAAATTATTCAGTTATGTAAAAATCTTAATCAAAACCCATGAGCTCAGCACAATCCATAAATATCTCAGTGTTATTTCTGGGACTAAAGTTGAAAAACAGGAGAAGAAACAATAAAATGAAGGAAAAAAATACCTTACTATAGCCAATTAGTGTGAAAAGAGTAAATATGTCTTTGTTGGAACTTTGAAAAAAGAAAGTTTTGGCCTGTTGTCTACTGTGGCATTATCTCAGAATAAGAAATAGGGTGATGAATTTGTTGGGATACTCACTGGAGAAACTACTTGATTGCAATCTGGCCTGCTGCTTAAGGAAAATAAAATTGAGTTCTCATCAGGCAACAAGCCTGTATAAGTTAATAGGCTTTAATAATAGCACCTCATTACATTTTTATAAAACTGCCTGGGAAATGAATGCTGGAAATACAAAGAAAAGCTCTATGGGATCACAGTTATAAAGCAAAGATAACATAGTCAATATTACAGCACTTCAAAATAATGCATACACTATACTGGATACCACACAGAATTCAGTGACTGGGATTAAGGCCAAGTAAGCTTTTTTGAATGGATGTCCAAAGCAGATGGGAGCCCTGACTCATGCTTTGGAATAGAAAAATGATTTCTGGGACAAGGTGTTTGGGAAGCTTGATAGCAGTCAGAAAATTAAGAGGTACTAGCCTCAGTGAATGCTGATGTATAGTAACAATATTGTGGTCACTATTAAAAAAGTCACATTTGCCAGCAAACAATCATTTTACTTTTGTATCCAAGACACACCACTTCTTTCCCATGGATTTTCAGTACCTCTGTGCAGTAACTGCTGACAAACATGTACACTTTTGAAAAACGATGAGCACTCTGTGAACCTGGCGGCATTTCTGTTCCCAACAATTGGTCATTAATCAATACTGTGGTGAAGAAACTGTTAGACTCAGTGGAGGTAAGAGCAACAGAGAACACTTCTGAAAGGATGCATGAGCAAACAGCATGACTGCAAACAGCAAAACTACAGAAGATTTTGTTTGTATCAGGGAGGTCATGCACATTGCCTCTAGTAAGGATGTAATTAGGTGTTTCATGTGGGAGCCAGGGCTCCCAAGGCTGACTGATGGAGGCAAGTGCCTGTAGAGGATGATGCAGGATATCTGAGTTGGACTGTAATTAAGATATCAATTTATATACCTTCTTCTTTCCATTTACTACACACAGAGTCTGGGCAGGTCCTTAAATTAAGTGATTAGAGTTAGTCAAGACAAATTCCGTTCCCTCTGCTCCAGTGTGTCAGTGCCATGAACTGCTGAGGTCTCTGGGAGCTGTGTATGCTCCATACTTCATAGAGGTATTTAGTACATCGGGGGAGATCTCCTCTGATCTTGTGTCCTCAGTGGTAATGCTATATTTTAATTAGTAGATCAAATTAATCAGCTTGTCACTGTCAGTGACAGACTAGAGATGAGGCTTTCATGGGACACACATCGACTCTTCTGGAATATCTTATCTTTATCTCATTTGAGGGATTTTCTTATGTGACTTTTTGATGACAACTTTCAACATGTGTGGATAATTGTTACATGACGGAGACTGGCTATTTTGACTCTGAAGAAGGACGTCGTAAGACATGTACTCAAACCAGAATGTGACGCATTCCATGAATGTGGGGAGATGCTTCTCCCCTCCCACCAAGGACACCTGAGGGCAACACCAGAACCTTGACACTGAAATATTTCAGAAGGCAAGCTTCACATCTCTGACTTCAGCAAAGACCAAGCGTGAGTGCTCATTAAATATTAAATAATAGTATGGTTCAGATCTGAATCCAAACTTCTCATCTTGCACCATTCCAGTTAAGCTGGTTATGAACAGGAACACTGCTCTGAAACCCCTTTGAACTTTGGAGGAATTTTGGTTCTGGATCTAAAACCTGAGTTCAGTAGTGTGTAACAAGAGCTTTCACTCAAAAGGGAAGCATGAAAGGAAATAATTCAGGATTATTTTTGTAACATATTGGAATAAACAGCAGAGAAAAAGAGGTCAAGTCATTTGTGACTTGTATTCTAATAGCCAAAAATTATCTAAAAATACGAATTAAAAATATGAAACAGGCTTGTATGAGTACATTTGAACTACTATTTCACAAAAGTTTTAACTGCAGAAAAAAACTTTATAACACCACCTGCTGTTCTGCTGGTTTTGACCTGACCCCTTTCTCCTTTTCTTGTTATTATAAACAGTGAGCTCTTTAAGTGAGAGCTGTTTAAAGGATAGGGGGCTGTAAGTGTTCCTTCCTAGATCCCAGATGCAGTGGGAGACTGATGGGCTTTTTGATCTTTATTTTATGAGTGTCTGATAAATTGCCTCTGGCACCTGGCAACTGAAATTTCACTATCTGAAAACTAACCCTTATGTCAAACAATGTGGCCAGTCTCATACTCTGAGTTAAAGAGCTGCATGCATTTAAGTACAGGATGTTTTCCAACATTCAGTACAGTATGTGGTGAAGCCCTGCTTCACATATTATTATTAGACAGATCCTCAGCTGATGTAAATTGGCATAGCCCCATATGATTAAAGGAGCTGAACTGTTTTACATCAGCTGGCAACCTGGTCCAAAGTGCAACACACATACTTTTTGATTTAAAGTAGTATTTTGTATGTGATTCTTCAAAGGTTGGTATGGTTCAACTTTTTCAATATATTGCTCCATGGCCTCTGTTTTTTGTTTCTGAGGCAAGTAAAAAAAAAAAAAAAAAAAAAAAAGTATTAAGATAAAGCATCATGGGTAATGTTTTCTGGTTTTCTTGTTTGTTGGCTGCTTCAGATGGAAACTGAGCTATCGTGTATTTGAAATCAAAGTCTCAAATGGTGTTCTGGCTAATGACTACCAAATTGTGTTACTACTTTGTGCCCTGGGGGAAGTCACCCTAGTCTCCACTTTGTTTCTCATGTGTTCTGGAAAATGATAGGAAAACTCATGCCTGTGTCGGAATTGAGAAGATCAGCAACAGATCTGCCTGAAGTACTGGAATTTCTGTCTAGTAGGTAATCCCAACGTTTCATATTTGCAACAAGGATTGTGAGGGAGAATTACAGAAATGGAGGAGAGGGTTTATCATGAGCAACAGTGATGAAAACAGTGGAGAGGATACAGACAAAGTGGAACCACTCTAAGGAAATAAGAGCAGAGGCAGCAACTTTCATATTTAAATAAACCAGAACATGGTGCAATCTTAAGTACAGAGGTTATGGGACCATGAATGCTCCATGCATGGGCAGCTGAGGATGGCTCACAGGCCTCTGCTGGGCTTGGGAGCAGGAGGAAGGTTTTGAACACTTCCTTGATCAGGAGAGTCTGGAAGTGTCAGCTGGGTGAAAGAGAGCATTAAATCTGAAATAAAGCAAGAAACACTAAGTAACTGATGAGCCTGATTGCCATAGTAAACAATATCTGTCAGTAATAGTAAATGCAGGGTTTCCTTGCTGCAACCTTGAAGAGATTCAAAATCTGAGGTAACTTAATAGGAACATCAAAGTGAGAAGTCAGATTATGTTTAAATTTGTCTCGTTATGCAGAATCCGTTTCCTGTGACAGGCATCCAAGTGGCACCAACCCAGCCACGTTCACAGTCATAATTATTTTGTGTTGACTAAGACACATGTAAATTTTATTTTTCTCCAGAGGTGAAAATGCTGTCACGTACCACATGTGCTTCTGCATTGCTTGCCACTGCCTCTCCCCTCCCCTACACCATGTCCCCTGCCAAAGGGGGCTGGGGCACGTACTGTGTAGGAACGGCTGCATGCAGCACCGAATGTTTAAGTGCAGGTTAGATGGCTCCATGGGAGACATCCCGTTGGAGGATGACATCCCACCCAGAGCACTAATAAAATGGTTCCTTTTACGGGAAAGCTCATGCTGGCAAATTGTCTTTGAAAACAATGCTGTTTGCTTAGACCAGAGCATTCTGTATTTTCTTGCAGGAAAGGCAGTGTGGCTGGCAAGGCACTGGGTGAGGACTCCAGACATCCGAGCTCTGGTGCTGGCTTTGCCTCCAGGCTTGTGTGGGGGTATGGGCAAGCATCCCTGGAATTACTGTGCATCTCTTCTTCCCCCCGAGCCTTGCCTGTTAAAATGGGATCATGTAAAAACTAGCACAAATTGAGCCTGGAGCTTAGAGGAGGCCGTTAGTTGCTACTGAAGTACAAATAAAAATAATCCATAATTCTTCCATAGAACATTTAAAGCAAACAGTCTGGGAACAGAAACAGCCGCATTTTACTTCACTGAAAAATCACACAGGACAAAAGGAAATGCAGATGTTCTGACTGAACTGTCTTATGAGCTGTTGACTAGTTAATTAATCAAAGTTGTCTAGTGATTTATTGATTAACAGAGGTTCTGCAGTCATGAACATGTCAGATTTCACAATGGAAAATTTAGCAATGGAAAAAGTCTGGTCTTTTAGTTCCTTCCTCAATCAAGACAGAATGGTATGAGAACTGAAGACATTTCATGTATTAAGCTTATGCCAGGCAATCTAATTATGTGATAGTATTGCTTAGGCAATTTTGATTGTTTTTTTCTATGCAGCTTTTTTCTAAGTGGAGTGATTTTTTTTCATATTTTACCAGTGCTAGCAAAACCCCCCATATAAGAACTCCTATGATGTCTTTATGTACATACAATCAAAAGTATGCAGTATTCCCCATCATTGTAGTCATATTAGGTAGTCTAATAAAGGGTAAATACTGAAGAAGTTGCCTTTCCTGTAGGGGAAACCACAGAAGTAAAATATATTTAAATTTTCTCGGAAGACAGAAATACCTTACCTATCAGTTTTTGCCTTGCCACCATATCCGTCCCTATGATAAGGAGGACACGATAAGGGTTTTTTTCAAAAACATCTGCCTATCTGTAAAGTTTTCTTTAATTATGTAGGTAATAAGTGCAAAAGGCTAGTCAAATACATGTATTTGAATTGTTATTCAGAGGACACTGAGGTCTGTCACTGTGCTTATATGCCCCTAACTTTCTCTGTCATAAGAAAATTAGCAGGAGGCCCATCTTGCATGCTCGTAAATCTCACCTTTGTACTTCGTGGAGGTCAACTGTAAAGAAGTCTATTTCTCCAATGCACAGATATGTTAGAAGCCTCTATAAGAACAACTGTGCAAACAACCATACTGGATGAGACACGTATGATGCAGAATGTCTCCCAACAAATGAGGAGGTACAGAGGGCTCATCAGAAGATATGATGACTCTGTCAAAAGAGGCTGTCTTAATAGTCCCCTCATATCAGAAACTGATAGAAAGTTCAGTGTCTGATTTCATAACTGTTCAACAATGTTAGATTTAATTATTATTATATTGTATTCTATTGTTTTATATTGTATTATATTACACTACATGTTATTATATTACATGTTATTATTTATCAAGTAAATCTGATTCTAGAAGAGGAAAGGTGATATGCATATGATTCTTCATTACATCTTTCTGGCTTCTGGAGCAGCCCATTGGAACAGCCCCCAGCTTCCAAAGTTAGAGTCGTCTTGATGCTACTCTGTTTGACACAAGTGCTGAACTAATCTTTGGCTCAGTAGGTGCTGAGGGAATTCCATCAGATCCCTTAAACACACCTGCACTGACAGCTTAATGAACTTAAAGGATGAGGTCATACCATTTCATGACAAGAAATCCTCAGATTCTTCTGCTGATAAATTGGTTCTGAGAATGCAGCTAATGCTTTCCCAATGTGAAGAAAGAAAATAGTTTTTTTCCATTAATTGCAATATCTGGATATTCAATCCAGATAAATTTTTTGCCATAACTTTGAATTACCTATGTTAAAAAAATCTTAAGAGCTATTTTTAATAAAAAAGTGGAAGCATGCATGAAAAATATGAAAGGGTGTCTTTAAATATAAATCTTAGATTAGTTTACTGAAAATACATATGTCTATGAAAGGACAGGCCTATTTTTAGAAGTATAGCGATATAGTCTTGTACATATGTGTCCTATCTTGCAAAGATAAATCCTCCACATAAATTAGTAGAAAGAAATTACTCAAATAACTAGAGAAAATGTAGCTTAATTAAGTAGTCTACTTTTCATGTTCCAACGATTAACATATTGTGGTCTTCTTTTAAATATTTGGACAGTAAAAAGAATTTTTAAAATTATATTTTAAGGGGATTTTGCTTAATGACTAGCTTGCTTTCTTTGAACCCACACCTCATCTTCCTCTGCACACAAAATCTCTTCTAATGTCCAAAGAAGCTTTATGAGAAGTACAGGTGTAGGATGCACAGTAATTGTCTGAGAATTAAAAACCTACAGTCAGGAGAAGACAGAAAGTACCTCCCTTCCAAAATCATAGAGGACACTTCTAATTAATCATCAAGTCTGAAACGTATAAAGAACTACTCCTGTCTCTGTATCCAGCTGCTTTCTGCCATGTAAAGCACCCATAGGGTGATAGGGACTTTCCTCTGGGGATCACAAAGACCACAATGCTCTCATTGATCTATTATCAGCAAACAAGGAAAATAAGTATCTAACTACTGAAACAATGCATGGCCTTCAAAATAATCTCCTTCTTTATTCCCTGTTTCCCAGAAGTCATTTGCTTTAGTGGTCAGTTTTTGTCTCTGCATGCATCTTATTTGTCTTATCCCAGCCTCACTAATCACTCTGGTGACTACAGTCACTAATCTTCCCAAGTTGTAGCCTGCCTAAAGCGAGCACTTGACACAGGCACCTGAGTTAAATCTGCAAAGAGAGGTGGGGTGAATCAGGGTCTTCCAGTGTTACAATTAATAACAGTTTGGCTCTTGTCCTGTAGAAACTTGACATAGTATTTATTACACCTATGGATAGCAAGGGGTCTACTCCAGCAGTAAATATTACACCCAGAGTTTGCAGGATTTGGTTCAGATGTTTCATACATTCTGTAATGCATGCTACAAAAGGGGTGTTTTATTGGCTCAGAAATGGGAAATTTCTTCACAGAAATGGGAAACAAATGCAGCAGCCTCCCTTTGACACCAGGCTGCAGAACCCCATTTTGAGGCACATGTTATCAATGTTTTGCAATGTTTGAGATGCATGAAGGGGAATGATCTTGGGTTCAGAGAGATTCCAAGTCCGTTAGTCTTGTAGCCTGAGTCCCTGTTCCCAGTCCCAGCACACACCAGGGAATGGAGAAGAGATCCAGCTGTTGCAATGTCTCCAGAGATATCTACCAGGGCATCTAACTGCTGCTGGGCAGAGCAGCACACAAGGGCCATAGATCAGCTGAGACTTCCCAGTTGCACGACATCCTGTGGGAGATTTTGGTTCCTTGAGGACCTTCCCTCCTGGTTTTTCTTGGTTTTCTCAGCTTCCTTTTCTTTGTTTTTCCTCTCTTTTCAGAGGAAGCTGAAGAAAATGCAGTGAGACTGTGGAGTTCCCTGAGTGCTCCCCTTCCTCTCTTTAGTTTTGTGCTATAAAAAGACATGTCATCCTCTGGTCCTCAACTGACATTGGTTTGAGCAGTGGCTTTGTAAACCCAGGTCCGGCAAGAGCCCGAGGAAGGCAAACCTTTGATCAGTCACACAGCACCATAGGTGATGTGGCATCACAGAGTCAGGGACTGCACTTTTTAGTCAGGGGTTACCTTTAATCTCTAATTTGGCAAAACAAAACAAAACAAAGCAGAAATCCCCCTGAAGCATTTCATTTTTGCCTTTAATGCCAGAGAGCTTAAGCATGGCAGTTTGGTGATGTGCTATGCAAATTAAAGCTGTGAAAAAACAAAGCTAGTTAAACACAAGTTTTTCTTTAGCAGGTAATTATTCTTAGCTGTTTCCACATGCCTCCTTACAGCCATGAAACCCTGCTACATAACGATGAAAGACTAATTTCAGAACTCACACATGCACTATTTTGTTAGCAGTGGAAGCACAAGCAGAACATCTGGGTGCCAAGTTCAAGCAAAGTGCAAGGGTTTTTTCTGAATTCAATGTTGGTGTGTCCCATCATGTAACTATGATATATGATAAAAGGAAAAATCACAGCCAAACTCAACCTTGTTCAAAGCAAGGTGCTAGTGAAAGGATGGGATGGAAAATAAGTACTAATGGATTAATGTTCCATGATAAACGTTTTATTATAAAAGCTAGTGAGTGATTAGATAATTCTTGCTTCCAAAAGCAGGATTTAAATATTTCTGCTTGGCTTTCAACCAAAATAAATACATCATTTAACTATCTGGTTTATAGGAACATCTATATGAATAAAAAATTAAAAAGGACTTGCTTTCTTTTCTACAGTAGGTGTAATAAATAGCCAGTTATAGCAATAAGCTGCTTACTGTTTGGAGCTGTTAGGATACATAAAAAGAAGTCATTACAAATATCGAAGGTATAGACAGAACTCTCCTCTGTGCAAGCTTCACTGTCACTTATCCAAATAGTTATTCAAAGGCTTGCTGAACAATCAAAGTTCAGATAAGAAATCTTCCATTTTAAGGAAAATGAAGATATAAGCATTGAACAAATCTGAATATTTACATTTGTAAAATCTATACAATCACTTGAACCACAACGATGTTAATTTCACCAGTACGGCAGATCTTGAACACAAGTGGACTTGCCAAAAGGGTATAAAGATATTAAATATAATCACTCGTAAAACTTTCCTTCTATAGATATCTTTATTCATTAATGGATCTCAAAGGACTTACAGGGGAAAGTCATTTTATCCCTGTTTTGCTGATGAAGTAATCGAGGTAGTCATAAGTAAAACAGCTTATTCAGCACCATCCAACTAGTCAGACCCCAGATGTCTCAGGTCCAATTCAATACTGTGTTTACCGGATCATGATAGCACTGATTGCATTGGTTATACTTGATGCAAGCGGTTGAATGTACACTTGACACTTTCTGTTTAGAGAGATGTCTTTTAGAGGGACAGTGTCCTCAAATCAGATTGCAATGATGCCTTCTGTGCATTTTTCTCAGAACAACGAACATCATTTCAAATAGCATCTACAAGAATTCAATCTGGGAGGCCTGGCTGACCTTGAGGAGACTTGTAGGAGAACAGGCAGACCCTATCACATACATGAAAATACTCTCCTCCTGTGTACAATTACTTAAACGTGGATAAGAAGGTCAGAAAAAATTATGCAGTCTCTAAGTCACAGATTCAGTCACAGTCACAGCTCATTGACTTAATGGACAGTGACCAAGCACAGGGATGTATGAGTTATGGAGAAGAGGGCACAAAAGTTATTTTACCAGAATGGCAAATTAAAAGAAAGAGGAAAGCAGTACAATGCAGAGAAGTGTGCTCATGGTCTTTCCTCCTGTCAGTTTAGCATCTAAGTCTGCTCTCTGCTTCTTATTAAACACCCTTGATTTTGTTTGCTTCACTCTGCCTGGGTTGAGGGATGCACCAGGTGCCAAAGGAATAGAACGGACATGCATAACAGTCAAAGCAACCATAAGTTGATCAGTAGATATACATGCTGAGGTCACGCATTTTTAAAGTATGACCTTATGATACTTTAACATTACAACACTCCCAAAGACAAGTTTAAGGGCTCAGGCTGATCTCAGTGATAAAGGCAAAGAGACCATTGTCTTAGTCCAGGAAGCCTAGGGATAAGTGCATGTTTATACATTTTTCTCCTAGCTGTCTAGGACATGATAGATTTAATAAGTATATTTAGTACCTGGTGTCTGCTGACAGTGGGGTGCTGGATATGCTGATCGACCATTGCTCTGGCTTCTGCAGTCTCACCATCTTGTGTTGTGCACAGGATCAGAGAACGAGAGCAGAAGTGAACCTACAATGTCTTTGAGTTCCTTGGACTTTGGGGAGATTGTTCTGGCTAGCAGTTTTGGGCTCAGGCAGGCCAGGTCTAAAACTAAGCAAATATGGGGGTACCCAGTCTGTGCTGAAGTCTGTGCTATCACAGCTGTGCTGCAAACAGTCTTCAGATATTCCTTAAAATGCTTGCTCAGGAATGTCTACTCACACTACACTCACTCCAGTGTAAACACATCCTTAAAGCAGATGTAGAACATGCCCCAGGGGGAGATAATGCAACACCCAGCTATGGCTGGTAAATAAAGCAGTCTATGTACAGTCACTTTGCCCTGCATTTTAGTACTAAGCTGAAGGTCAGACTTCAGCTCGAAGAAAAGCTAGTGGAGCATGACAGCCGTATAAAATACGATATAATAAACATATGGGAGTGTTGGTTTCTTCTGCTGCTATCGGTCTCTTGGATGTCAGTGGATGAAGATTTGGCCTGTGTTGTATTGCCCTACAGTAGTTTTACAAACAAGGTAGATTTATATGTCTTTGGAATTAAGCTACTGCTGCAAAAACAAGTCCCGTAGAAATGTTTGGTGTGAGATTATTTACAGAGAGGCTACGCTGGTTCCTTTCATATTAATGCTGAGGCTCTTAAAGTTATGCTGAGCATAATTCTTTTCCATTTTTGCTTAGAGAGGGTTGAAAAGTTATACTTTTATGGAAAGATCCACAATCCTAATATCCCCAGCTTAAACTAAGCCCCTTTATGAAAGGACTTGAATGCACTGTGCACTGAAAGCCAGTAGAGGAAACTTTAGATTGAATCATCTTGAGCATATAATGCAAGCTATTAGGAAATTCAGCTGGTAACACTGTGTAACACATCCATGAGTAAAGATAAGTCACCACAGAATATTTCCTCTGAACTTCAGTGAACATCAGAATTTGAGTTTGATGGCTGCTGAAGCCTATTTCCCAAAGTTATCTGGGCCCCTAACTCCCATGTAATTGAAATAGGAACTCTGGTTGCCTTGAATAAATTTGATCAGATAGACCCAAATTTTATATCTATCAAACTTCATCATATCTCCAAGCATATTTCTAATATTATAATGTTGTCAAACACCAGAGAAAGAGCTCTTCACGTGGATGTTTAACAACAATTATTTCATAATTTCCACTGGAGCCTGAAAACAGTGTGCCCATGGGCTACCCCAGGAAGATGCAGAAAAAACCTTTTCACTATGTGGTACAGAAGTGACATGAGGGCTCCCATGTGTCATTGTTGCCTGTCTTATTGTTGACCTTCTTAAAAAGTAACATAGGATTATCACATGTAAATGTGTGTGATGTGTGTGAAGGTGAGGAAGTTTCCTCCCTTCCCGTTGCTCTGCATGAAAAGAGCAATAACAAATTTGTCTGAGTGCAAAGTTTAGGCTCAGAAGGAGGGTTTTGTCAGAAGAGGGCCTGGAATGGAGTTGTAGGGGTGCTTCTAAAAATTACTTTTCCACCAGAAAATACATATCTTTTAGTGCTTATAAAATTTGGGGCATTGTGGTGTATCCTGCAGTATTCTGAACCAAAATTGACAGGCAACAGAGTGCATGTTACCATTCCTGTTTGTCTGAGGGCCTAGGATGGGGTTGATCCTGTCCCTGTGTCCCCAGCCACAGGGAGGTTTGGGATTTTCCAGTCTTGGAATTGCACAGAGCAGCAGATGAGTGCATTCATCCAGGCTAACTGTGGGCTCTTATCTCAGGTAGGAGTAAAGCCTATACACTACTGGGAAAGGCAAGTTTTCTTCAAAGCACAGATCACACCAAGAGCCTAACTAGGATTCTCCAAACAACTTTTTGAGGTGGCTATCTCTCCTTAATGACCATAAAGAGAGTGTAGGGTGGCTGGCCTCCAAAATTAGTTGCTTCCATTGGTATTGTGAGTATCTGCTGAGTACCACCTGGAAAGGATTTGCTTCCTCCTAACCCTCTAAAGACTGACCCTGTTCACTCAGGCTGTGCTCCTGGGAGAGCTTTTGCCCCTGCCTGAACTCAGACAGAGTGAAGGTTTGTTTATATCCAAAATGAATGAAAATGTCCAAATAGTTCAGGGTATAGAGCTGTGTGAAAACTGCAGATCTGACTCCAGGGAGTCTTGGTTTACAGTGAACTACTTCAGAAAAGAAACATGAATTTTCTTTTTTGCCCCACTTCTCTGATCCCTCCATGATGAGACAGAGGAATTCAGCCAGGGAGGGGGCAGCTCAGGCTCTGCTCTTGGGGCTTTTCACTGGAAAGAAGATGCTGACTCCTCATGATGCTGCTAGTGGGTTGAGTGTAAATCCACTTTCCCACCTCAAGGACTTGCCTCTGACCATGCACAGAAATTCATAGTTTGTTTTTAAAAAAAATATTGCTCTCCATCATCCATAAAAGAGAGAGGCTTGTTGGAGCTGCACACCTCCCAGGCACAGTGCTATTGGTTGCCCTGCCAGCCCCGTGATGTAAATTACCTTTGCACTTTGTAATAGAGTCAGCACCATGACAGGAACTCACACATCACTCAGTTGGCTAAGGGTAATAAAGAGGAAAATCAAAAGGAGCATGAGTTCATGCGGGAGGTATGTGCAATCAAGGAGAGAGATTTATGACGAAAGCTGAGTTATAATATTAAAGGGTATAAACAGCTTCTTACTGTTATGCTTTCATACACCCTGTGTTCCTTCACTAAGTACAGTGTTAAGTTTGGGAGAGACTTAGCTGAGAATCATTGCTTTCTTAGAAAGGGCTCTGGAAAAACAAACTTGCATTTATGTGGCATAAAAATCATTGCCAACGTTCAGCCTGCATCAGTGTGGGCAAGTATGAAGTAGCAGTCTCTGGCTAACAGGCATCAAAAGCATGTTTTGAAAGTCTGGTGCGACAATCCTCATTTGTTGACAGCGGCTTAGCAACTACAAAACGCACTTGCTCTACTCACCAAACTGCAGCATTGTCTATCATCAGTAGCCACTCATGTATTTACCAGAAACAGAGCCAGGTGCCTGACATTGAGATGGCCTCAGTACAGATGGTACCAAATTCATTCTTCTGAGAATAACATGACTACAACATTATCTGGGCATCCTCTGCTATAGAGTAGGAATGACTGTACTGTCTTGGGCCAAAGCTTCACCCATCCCAATTTCAAGCCGCTCATGCAAACCACTGCAGATGCTGAAGTAGGCTTGTACGGGCAGGGCATGACACAAGGAGCAACTTGGGCTCATGCTGGTGGCTCCCCACTGAGCTGCTCCATGGCCACCAGAGCCTTTGGGCCCTGTCTCCTGTCCCCAGCAAGGTGGGCCAGCAGCCCTGCATCATCTTTCCCTTCCACACACAGTAACCCCTGCCTCCAGTGAGATAGCCACCTACATGCTGAATAAAGAAAAAACTAATTCAGAAATAGCTCAGAATAGAATAATAGAAGAACTGAAATGCCACAGAACAATAACGAATATTGAGCCATTTCAATGTACTTTTTAATCTCCGTCTCCAGTGTAAAGAGCAGTCCTTCACACTTACTAGCAGTATCTGATCTGAGTTTTCCCATAAGACTACAAAAAGAACTTTTCTGATTTCTATGTTTTTCCAGTGATCTTTATGCTCCTTTTATTCTCAGCTTGGAAACCAACAACAAACCCAGGCAATGAGATCTCCTTCCCACTGTTTGTTCACATCCTCTCCTTCTCAAGTTGTAGCTAAGAGCTAGGTCAAAGTCCTACAGGACTGTGGTATATAGTATATTGGTATGTCAGCTCTTCCCCTGCTATGCCCATTTTGCACCCCATTTCACCACACAACTCCACTATTTTTGTTGGGATAGAAGGGGAGCCAGGTCTGGCCCCAAAGAAATCATCTCATGGTTTGACACGAGGGTAAAGGGAAAGCATGGAAAACATCATCCCACTTTTATGTTACACCGAAAAGGATGAAACAGATGTTTTTAAGTAAACATGGGCTCTTGTTATGCATTTCTGAGAAGTCAAAAGAAGCTTTTTCAGAAGCAGGAGTAGCCCATGAATTTAAAGGAGTTTTAAATACTGTACTTTCCCATAAAGCTATAAAACTCTGGCAGAAAGCTCAGCAGCCAATCAATGAGGAATGAACCTGAGCATGTTATAACTCAGATTACCAATAAAAATGTCAGGCTGAAATCAGAAGTGGGTAGTTTTATAATCTTGAACTGAAAGTATTTTTTTAATTGCTTTCAAATGGGGAACTTAACAATATAATTAAATATATGTATAAAAAGCCCCAAAGTGCTACAATCTGCTTTACTATCTGACTTTGTCAAGCTGATTATTATTACAATAGGGGAAATGGTGGATTTGAATGTCTTTTCCCTGGCACTGCAATTTCCCAGCTGTTTTATTGGGATTGTATTAAAACTAGACAAAATGGACTCTGCTGCTTCCATAAAAACCAGTTGAGCATTAAGAGTTAATACCAGCATTTTAAAATCATTAAAACCAGCCTATAGCTGTAGATTAGTGTGGGGTGAGATGTGTTATTTGAAGCAGGTGTGATCTGTCAGGAGCAGTGTTTTGGCATTTTACAACCACTGGGGCTACGTGCACAGCTGTAGACTGAAGAAAAATGGACCAACGTGGGTACAATGGGCTGCTTTGTATATAAGCTGCTATTTTGCTAATGCACTTTTAGCATATATATAGATAAACAGTTCAAATATTGATTGGTATTTTCTGGTATTAATAGACTCACTTTAATCTGGTTTAGTCTCTAAAGTATATTACATTGATCACTGACCACTGATATATTTTCTTACTGAGACTAAATTATGCTCTTATCCAAAGGATATGCATGTAAACAAAAGTGCCTGGAAGAATAGTTTGGATAGTGGAAGAGAGCTGAGTATGTGCCAGTCAGGTGTAAACTGCTGGAAATAACCTGTTACTGTTTATGGACCAGGTTGTACAGAGCACTTTAGGGCAGAGTTGGTTGGGAGCCAGCGATCAAACGCTTCTTTTGTTGGAAAAAGCTAGTGTGGGGAAACAGAAGTATTTCTAGGAATGTGTCAGGTCTGATGAAGTTTTGATGAAATACAAACAGAGTTCTGATGGAAGTCTACCACGTTCCTGCCAACCTGTGCACAGGTTGTTGTTGGACCAGAAATTGCTTATTCTTCTAAGGTTCATGTTGATAGGGCTGCCCCAACCTCCACAGGTCCTGACCCTCCCTAGCGCTGGTGAGGCTGGGCAGTATGGAAACCTTGACTGAGGTTTGGAGAGTGAGCTTCCAAGAATTATTTAATTATGAAAATTTCAAAACAATATCTCCATTATGACAAAACAACTTTTTTACATTAATTTTCTTTTCCATGGGGCATTTTCATATTTCTAGTTTTCTAAAAGGCAGTGTTGTGGTTTACAATTATTTTAAGTAAAGGTATTTTCCCATGAAAGGAAAATCTCAACTTAATCTCATATAATTGATGGTATAGAAATTTATTGAGATGCTACACACGGACTTTCCAAAGTTTTACATAAACTACTCAGATTTTGACACCAACATGTTATTTGGGACAGGAACATGTAGCGGTATTTCACTGTTTAAAGCAGCAGAATACTTAATGTCATAGTACAAAACTTACCTGATATTACTGTTTATAACAGTGTTATTCATTATACTATAGAACTTGTGGAAAATACTTTTTATTGTACGTGGTGAAAACAAAATATAATTGAAGCATGTAAACTTTGTAAGTTTATGGAAACACTGAGTAAAACACCATAAGACTGATAACTAAATTGGATTTTAAGAACAAGTACAGTTCTGGGAGTCTGACAGGTTATAGATAACATATAAATAGTGCTGTTTCATTTGCTGTAAATATGAGGGTCTGTTTTTCTTCTCACCTATACTGATTTTTTTACCATTGTAATTCCCTTTGTTGCAGTGGAGCTACTAGTGATTTATACTAGTGCAAATAAGAGTCAGAATTGGGAGCATTACTTTCAACCCAGCAGTGTCCATTTAACTGTCACAGTGGGTAAAGACAAGAGCTCTCAGAGAAGGTTGTTTATCCTTATGGGAAGGGACAATAAAAACCACAGGGGATTTCCCTTCTGGCCTGGGTGGAATTTTAAGGGATGGAAAAGGGTAATTTTTATTCTCCACTTTAATTAGCCAAACCCTTTGATGTTAGTGGTAGATACCAGTATAAATCTCAAGGGCATGAAGTTAATGGAATTACATTAAGAGTGAATTTTCCTCAAGGACCAATTCACACACTCTGCTTTGCAGCTAAGAGTGCTATAGGTCAACAAGTCTTTGTTAATTATTACAGATCATGTCAAACATGACTACCTAAACCACAGAAATATGCACCATTCAATTACACATGTATATCCAAAAAGACAGTATTATTCTGAATCTTTCCTGTTGAACAAAATACCAGAAATTTTTACTACTAGACTCCAGCCAGGAGCACTGATATGTTAGCTGAAGGATTCTGAGTATAAAACAGGCTCTTTATGAGTATAATCCCCATTTCTGTACTTAAATCTTGGACTTTTTGCATTCTCTGTTACTGGGACATTCACACGATCCTTGGTGACTCCTGGGACGCAAACTGTGTCTCCTGTGCAGCCAAAGGAGCAAAGCCAGCACTGTCACATAATAAATAAAACTGTGGAAGATCAAATGTTATAATATCCTGAAGGGTGAAGTAAGTGAAGTCAAGCTAAAGAGGAATGTATCCAGAAAAACCTGTGAGGCAAGACCAAGGATCTCATTTCAGATTATCACACCATGGGAGTGTGAGGGCATTAGTTCCATCATCTCTGGTGGTAAAACAGAGGTGGGGAGGAACACAGATATCAAGGAGGAGAGCTACCACCAACACTTTCCATGTCTGTAGTGTATAACAGTGGCCATCTCTAAAAAGCCAGCAGTGGTCACATGAGGTTATATGATATTGTTATAACCTCTCTTTTGGGAAGAGAAACTATTCTGTGGCAAGAGTTGCTAGAGACGGGTCTCTGTGTTTGGAAATGGTCCATGTCTGTTGCAGAGGCTTGCAGTTAGCTCTTATTGGTGGTGAAGTTAAGGTAGAAAATAGTTAGAGGGAAAATCACTTTCTAAAAAAGCAGTGGCAAGAAGAAAAAAGTCTCTATGTATACAGTGGCTCAGTCTGCAATAGCATTAGGTTAAAGACTTCCTATGCTTTACTATCATTAACACATTGTAAACACGTGAAGCTAACTATTCATAAAATAGCATCCATTTCATGGGCCAGATCACTCCCCTCTTGTGGGAAACCATGCAGAAGAGAAGGGTGAGTCTCTGGGGAATGTGAAAATTTTCAAGAGCATTCCTTAAGGGGAGATAATATTTCTCTGGCCCATAACAAACAGCTCATTTGAACCTGAGAGCTGGTATACCTGCAAGATTGTCATAGGATCCAAAATAAAAAAAACCCTCATGATTCTGCATCACAGCAGTACAGCAGAAGGTAACTCTGGGGCTAGAGTGAATTTTTGTGCCTCTTATCAATCAACAACCTGATGTTCTTGCAAGTCTCACTCCAGAAGAAGTTAAGCAGAAAGTAATTTATAAGATGTGGTAGGTAATTTAGTTGGAAGTGATGAGGTCTCAGATAAAGTGGTGTGATGAGGTCTGGGTTTCGTGGAAGACATAGGTAAGCTCGATACAGAGAAAGTTAAACACGGTGAAAGAAGATTTTAAAAATGTGATTTCTGAAGAAAAGTTGAAAGAATTGAGTTTATTTTCTCTATCATAGGAAAGAAAATGCAGTGTATTATGCAGTGTTCCTGTCTGTAATACAGGAAGTTTTGGAAAGGAAAGCAGTGAACTGTTTTCCACATTCAGACAGAATAGAAGCAGCTCTACAGCAATGATGAGTAATTCAGTACAACTACCCATGATTTGTTTGGTAAAGATACCTAGGTGAGGCTCTTTCCACTGGAGGCTCCAGTTACAGTGTAAGCACAACATCTGTCACTCCAGTGTGACCTGGATTACACTTGATCCTTTTTCCAGGTTAGTGGACATGTTAGGTCATGAGTCTATGGACAATGACAGATTTTGAGTAATGCCCGACAGCATAATGGCAATGTCAAATTGACGACAGATGCCATCTCTGAGACACAGCATCTTTTGGTTGCCATTACATTTCCAACCAGCCCCATCAGCTGCTAAGCAATGACTCTGCCATATTTCTCATTCTGCATTACACTGCGTTTCTAGAAACCTGCATCTAGTCATTTTCATGGTCCTGATCTCAGCCAAATGTTTGCTGAAAGCATGAAATAGGTGCTTTCACTGCTGATTTCTAGGGCAGAAGAGTAGGAGGCATCACCTCCACCCCTGCATTCTCGCACTTACACGTCGCAAAGGCCATTTGAGCTGGTCTGGAAGGTGCAAAGGCTGGTGTCGGTGTCAGCCTTTCGTTTCCAATTAAAGAGCTAATATGTGTGTCTGTGTTATGGAGGACAGTCTGGTCCTCCGTAATGAGATATAAACTTACGCGAATACTAGACTTATTGTGCCAGCAAAGTTCTGAAAAAAATCATGTGGTAGTGAGCATAAATAAAAGATCTCACAGTCTCTTTCAATTAATATTACTCATATTGCACATGAAATGTATACAGTGCCACATGAAGAAAAGCACATACAACTGGTGCGAGCAACAACTTCCAGCTCTGTAAGAAGCAGGAAACACATTTTTTGCTCAAATGGGGTTTGACTTTAACTAAAGGCACTTTGGGCAGCTGCTAAATTGTATTCTGAACTGGCATTTGCAGACATCTTATCACATCCAGATTGAGGCAGATATTGGACAAAGATGTGAATGTCCATGGTCCATCTGAAAGCTATTCCTGTATTCACAGTAGAACTGTTGATACTTGAATTAGAGAAACACTCCCGCTCTCTGGTATGTTGTTTCACTCCTCCACCAGCAGCAATTTTGTTTTCCTGTTGTAAGCCTCTCTTTTGGGCTGCCTGTGCTCAGTGAGCAAGGGCTGAGCTGTGGGGGGACCCACCCATTACTTGTCACCTTCTCCACCATGAGACTGAAAATCTGGGAAAACCAACATCATGCTCAGTGCAGAAGAAATGTAACCTACAAAACTGGGTTAAATGCTTACATGAAAAACATGTGCATACTTACGTATATGTATAACTTTCTCTTGGAAAAGATCTGGCAAAGTACACCTGGGCAGAATAACCATCTCAGCCTTCCTTTAAATTTTGTCTTGCAGAAGTTTTAACAAGCAAGAGAGCCCACTCCTCCACCAAGCAGTGCTAGGCAGAAGCTCTAGGCTGTGCTTTTGCTTGTGACTGATGGACTCTAAGGCTTGAAACCAGGCATGCAACTTCTCTGAGACCCAGTTGCTGTGCCAATAAAACAGACTAGTGAAAGATATCTCCCAAGAGCACAGTGAGGATTAATAAATAGTTGAAAAAGCTTTGAGATACTCAGCTGAAAGGTACTTGATACTGTCAAATAATTGTTATATTTGTTATTCATTGATAAATAGCTATTTGGACATTCCTTGGGAAAATGTGGACATTTGAAAAGAGGCCAGTAATATTCTTTACAGGAAAAGCAATGACCATAAATTTGAACATGCTTTATATAGGTTACATCTGAAGAATGAAAATATATCTGTAGATTAAATTACTACATTTGTAGAGTATAAAAATAGGATATAGTCATAATCCTCCTTTGAGTAAAACAGGCAAAAGAAAAAAAAGCCCCCAAAACAGCTGCTACGCAAAGTTTCTAGATGCAGAGTTCAATAAAACCTTGATGTATGTAGGATGTATAAGCAGAACTTAGTTTGGATATATTAATCTCCAAAACCCTTTATTTTGCAGCCAAAATATGCCTACATGGAGTAGATTAAAAATATTTATACAAGGCAAAATTCCAAGGCTAGTGAACATCCTGTTGCCAAAGACATTTTGCGGACAACAATATATCATTTTACCACATACAGTAGTTACTGCTTTCACAGTGAAAGAATATGATAACATAGATATATACACATGCAATTCAGAAATTATATTTGTGCACATAAGTTGACTGAAGTGTCTCATATGGCCATGCAGGAGACCAAATCCTACAAGTGACTGCAGATGTCCTGTTTTCAGTCTGAGAATAATTGTTTGAACTCCAGGGAAAAGCTGTGTAAGTCAAAAAAATGTTGTTTAGACATGATGGATGACTTTGGTCGCTAGCTGTAGACTTGTATTGAGTTGCCCTGCTGCACCACAGATTTCCTGAATGAGGCTAGGCAATGCTTTAAGACCTTAACATCACCTTTAGAAACCTTTAGAAAAATTACTGGCATGACTGGCCAGAGTTCAAGCTTCCTATGACCCTCTAGTGATGGCTCATGGAGACCCAGTCAGAAGAACAAAAAAAGGAGCATAAGACTGGGTCAGACTAAACATCCACACTATCCACAGTTCCATATCTAATAGCAGGCTTTGAAATACTTTTATGCCATGAATGCACCTGATCTCCTTGAACCCATTCCTACATCCCAGGGCAATGAGTTCTGCCATTTAATTTCTCACTGTACCCTCCACATTTCTTTCGAAACCACCATGGGTTTATCTCATTTGGTGAAACCCACTCTTGAAAAAAATAAGAGACAGTGACCATCTGATTCCAGTTCAGCTTCTTTGAGGGACATAATTGTAACATACCTCTACAAGATCTTCCCCAGGCTGAAGACTCTAAGCCAAATTACTTGTTTCTTCAGTAGAAGTAGTTCCACATCAGTAACCATCTCTATCTTCCTTCTCTCTCTTTTGTTAGGTTGCTATAACCTTTTAGAGATGAGGGGATGAGAACACAATGTTCAAGCTGCACATGCACCAAAGATTTGTATCATGACATAATGACAGTTTCTGTGTTGTTTTTCTTTCTTTCTTTCTTTCTTTCTTTCTTTCTTTCTTTCTTTCTTTCTTTCTTTCTTTCTTTCTTTCTTTCTTTCTTTCTTTCTTTCTTTCTTTCTTTCTTTCTTTCTTTCTTTCTTTCTTTCTTTCTTTCTTTCTTTCTTTCTTTCTTTCTTTCTTTCTTTCTTTCTTTCTTTCTTCTTCCTTCCTTCCTTCCTTCCTTCCTTCCTTCCTTCCTTCCTTCCTTCCTTCCTTCCTTCCTTCCTTCCTTCCTTCCTTCCTTCCTTTCCTTCCTTCCTTTCCTTCCTTTCCTTTCTCCTCTATTCCTTTCCAGAAGTGTTTTCTGATTTATATACCTTCTATGGGCTCAACCTCCCTCTGGTGGCTCCTGTTTGTCTTCTTTGGCTATAGACAGAACTCAGGGAAACTGCTTTCCTAAGGCATACACACCATAAACACCCTGATTTAAATTTCTAAAATGAGGAGGAATTATTCCAGACTTCGGTTTCTCAGTTTGTTGTACATAAACACCAAAGGATACTATGAAAATTAGCTTGGGAGACATGCAAACAGAATTGTAATAGGACCATGTCAAATATGATTATTTACATTAAGTAGCCATACTTGACTTAGAAAAATTTAAGAGTGTGATTATCTCGAGTTTTGGCACAATTATCCAATTCTTCTACCATTTTTATTGAGAAAAATAGAGGCAAGGTACATGGAAAATACCAGCATTAGATGGAGATGTTAAATGTGCCTCCAAAACCAGATACCTTAACTTCCTGATTAACAAAAACAAATCAGAAAAAAAAATTAAACAAAAGACAACAAAATCTGTTTTTTTCTGGATAACCTTAGGGGAAAAACCAAACAACTATTTTTACTGTGCATTAAATGTAATAGTTTTCATCCTGGCACAGTGTTATTAATGACAAAGTTATCTGGGTATTTTCATAGAACATTTTGTAAAACAATATCTTGGTCTTGCTTTCGATGTTTATTTTGCATTTCATGAAGTTATTGAAAAGAATTTCATGAAGTTTATGAAACAAATTCAAGGAAATTCCACTACTTGGAAATTTTAACATCTGAAAAGAGAATATTTCTTCAATTGGAAAAAAAATAGATTAATCCTTCTCTCATATTTAACTTTGAACACTTTGGTTAGATAAAATTGAGAAACATTCAGATCTTGAACTATTTGAAAAATATTTTAAGAAGTCATTTCAACACAAAGAAATGTAAAATATCAAAATTTTCATTTCAAAGTGTGTACTCTCTTCATCTTGATTAGAATTTTCAACACAAAATTGCAAAAAACCAATTTGTTTTCCAAACATTTGCACTTTCAGGATTTATTTGTTGGGGTTTTTTGTTTGTTTGTTTGTTTTAAAACTCTTGGGCAAGAAGCTATAATCTGCTCTAATTATAATGCCCCATTGTACAGTAATTAGGGCCATTTTTTAACTCTACATACTCTGAACATGAACCTCATCTTAAGGAAACCAGAGGTACAAAATTTACCTTATAAAATAAATAAGTATCAGGGACTGTGCTGTTTTGTCACATAGAATAATAAACAACTATCCATCAATAGTCAAGTATTCAAAACTATTTAAGCTGTTCTATGGTACCCATCACTGTCATTTTTTTTAGATGATTACACATTCCAAACCCACTTAATTTACAGTGAAGGAAGACTGAACTCTGCTTTCTATCTTCACCAGGCTTTCAAGAAGAAACAAATACACAGGACCCCCAAAACCTAAAACAGAAGTAATAAAGTACCAAAGAAAAGATGAGAACTTCTCCATTCCAAAATAAAATCTTGCTGCTATTGGCAGCTACTTTCCAGGACATCCTGTTTTCATTTTTCTATTTCATCTATTTTTCGTCTCTTTTCCAGCCCGATCTGAAGCATCTTCATCCTTCCTTGCCATGCTTAATTCACCTCTCTCTCACCATTTTCTGTTTTATTTGAAGTGAAATTGTTCTGCCACTGTTTTTCAAACACTTTCAGTAAAGAATTTAACTCAAAACCAACATGGATGTGTTTTATCTTAATTTCTAAAAAAAAAAAAAAAAGGGGACATTGTAGCCAGGAAAGAAGCCCTTTGCATGGTTCAGACCATTCCAAAACCCATGCCACTGAGGCTCCTTCCTCACATAGGCCTACGAGTACATAGTTTTGTTAAATGATTGCCTTAGGCAATTTTGTTAAAAGATGCTTTAGGCATTCACTTAGGTCTTTCATTGCTTCAGGACTCGACACAGTGGAGTGACAATTAAACATTATCATTTGCTACACATGCAAGACCTGATCCTGCAAACATTTACACATGCTAATATCTAATTCTGATCGTCATAGGTTAACACAAAGTTGCTCAAATGCATAAGTCCAGAAGAATGGAAACATAACACAGAATTAAAAATAACCTCTCTTTTCTATCCAATTCCTTTTTTTCTAAGCTACAAATTGTAGCAAATAATTGCTTACTTCTGAATTTCCCAAGACGTTTTTCTTCCTCACTATTGTTTGGTAATGATGCTTTTCTATACTAATGGTAAAAATATTTTGAATGCAGTAGACATTAAGGCTGTTGATTGAAAACTACTTCAAGATACTTATGAATTGCTTTTGGTTTTGTTTTACCTCTCTTTGCACTCTATATTCTATAAGAAAAATGGTTGGCCTGCCTCTTTTTTTTGGTCTTTTTTTAAATAAAGCAAGCCCATTCTTTTCCAATCTGGCAAATAAAACTTAATAAAATTATATTCTTTGATCTCTATCTAACAAAGAACTGTATATTGTTAAATGAAGTGGAACTGCAGCTACACAGTTTTCTGTGGACACACAGTCCTGGAATCAATTATCTATAGATTTTAGAGGAGCACAAAATTTACAGACTTTTCAAATGGGAACTGATGGTGAGCTGAAGGAAAAACACAGATGTTTCATAGTGGTGCAATGACAAGAAAGAGATCAATAAAACACTATGAAGGAAAATTTTAAAGGAAATAATGCTTCCAGATTTATGTGTAATATTTAATTGGGCACCACTGGAGGAAATAATTTGATTATTTGCAGAGATAAACCTGTACATCTTTTAAAATAGTTTCTGTGATGAGTTACTAAATAGTATGGAAATTTAAGTGTAGTTTTAATATACCTAAGTATTAAGTAACATTCATGTGTATCACATACTTTTAATAAAGTGGTGATACAATGTCAAGTCACCACACAACAGGAATAGTGCACCATTTTTCTAGGAATTGTATAGTAACCACCAAGGGTGATGGAAACTGCCACTTTGCTATTGCAGCTGCAGCAAGAGTCATGTCATTTTGATTTGCTGTACATTTAAAATTTACTAGTTATCATGGTGAAGAAAATCCTTGTAAGGATTCTAGTATACCATCAACAGATAATGTCTCTGAGTGAATGGTTTATAAATGAAGATCCAGCTGTGTAACCATTTGATGCCAGACATATTCACATTCAGGAAACTGTTATCTGAACCTGGAAAATTTGACATAGGTTTGCACAGGCTTCCTATGCATACAGTCATGAAGCAAAGGATCTCCAAAAAGCTATTAATATTCAAACTGAGTTCAGGTTATTAATTTATTTATCAATTTTCAGGCAGATAATTCAGACATCTGCATCTGAGTTAAATTACCATAAGATCATTTTGTAGTTAATGGAGACAAATAGGCATGAATAAGGCTTAACTAATTTTAACTGATTTTTAAGGTAGCAACTTCAGGATGAGCTGAACTGCACCCTAGCAGCAGCTCTATCTCTCCACTGATTATAAAGACAGCCTAGACAACTGGCTCAGATACTGACATTTGTGCTGTAGATACCTACACTGGATCAAACAAGTCTTATGGGGTGCCTCTGCCTGTGATTCAAGCCAGCTGAACAGTAGTCAGCTTCAAATCAGCAGCATTAGTTGTGGTTGCACACTGAATCTGGACCTGATTCACTTTGAGCTGGTATAGGTCTCAGGCAGAGTGCGTTCACAACTTACTTCAAAGGCCTCCTAGTCGCATCCCTGGGATATCTGGGGAGAGCATTATAACTAAGGCTTACAGCTTTGGTAAGTATAGCATACCTAAATCACATGCTTTTAAAAAATCAGTAAAGATCTGTTTGCTTTTCAGCCTAGTCTCTAATTTGGTCATTGTGGATAAACTGTCTTCAGAATTTTGACTTAAAGAAGTATTGCTCTTTGGTAAGGCATCCAGAGTGATAGATGGAGACTAAGACATGGAAAAGGGTAGTTAAGGCTTGTACAACTGGCAGAAAGGTAGAATCAGAAGCCGATATGAAGAAGCAGCATTGCTGGTCATAGAGTTTAGTGTGGAGAAAAGTAAAACAAATTAAAGATTTTTCAAAGAAAGAAGAGCAGGTATGGATTTAGGACAATAAGTGAGGAGGATGATCCTAGCTGTCTCATTTTGAAGATTCTGTAGGGAAGTCAAGTGTCTTTGGGGTGTCAAAGAGAAAGAGCTCAAAGTAGATGAAATTGAAAAATATTACAATCTGGTAAAGATATTTTGTGAACACATTGTAAGGAGAATGCAATAGATTTTCAGTTGGAAAAGGATATGGTGCTCTGGCAACAGACAAGGTGCAGATGAACTTCCCATAACAGAGAGGTTTGCCTGAAACATGCTATAGCACTGCAGTCCTCTAACCCACAGGCAACAGGCTGGTGAACCCTCATAAATACAGGAGGTTTTGTCTTCCTATCCTTTTCTTCTGCTCCTTTTTGCAACCTATTAATCTTTACATTTTGAGATAGATAAGTGAAGGTAAAGACCTTTTCTATTGATGGATTTCCTGGCCACGGTGCTCTGAACTAAGAAGGCAGCTGCTGTCTGCTACCTTCTGTCAAATGTTCTCTTAATTTTATTCTAACATCTTTCTCCTTTCACGTAAATATTTCAGACTATTCCTACACATGAAGTTAGTTACATTTGGCAAAACTACAGGAATACCATGGGTCAGGGACCCTATTAAAAATAGAAAATACTAAATACTTAATTCTAGTTGTGATAGCTTTCTTCTTATGATGCACAGCTCCTGGAATTGGAAAGGTTTAGTTCCAGCTGTCACCTCTTCCATAACACCCTGAAATCCAAGAAATAGGAGCCCTGCAGTCATGAACTATTTAGCTTAAAGATAGTGAAACTGCACTTCTGGCAAGTGTACTGACTGTGAGAGCATCACACCATCCTAGGCAATCATATTCACTCCCTCGCTTGAGTATGGGTCACTGCAAGAGTTACATGTTACTGTGGAGAACATGAAGAACAGCCTAGCTCTGTCTATGGTTATCCACCAACAAAAGCAACTTCTGAGTGTCTAAGTGTAATTACAATTAAAGACTTATATTTCTTTCATCTGGTACAGATGAATTAATGAATTCAGGTGCCTACAAGACCAGGCAGCTCTAGGAACTAATTTATTCTCTGGTTTTGAATAGATTTCAGGATGTGGCCTGGGTGCCACCCCTGATGAAGTGGAAGCAGCAATTAGCAGGAGTGGAAAAATTAGAATGATGTTTAAAGCCATGGCTTCTGTTTACAGCAAAAGTATGTGCCAAGCACAGCTGCACTCAACATTTATCAGCAAAAAAGAGACCTCCAGCTGTCTTGCTGACAGGTACTAACCTTCCGTTGCTCTGCCTCAGTAATAGATCGTACTTATGATCAAAAATAAAGTATCCTTTTATATCCCTGTAGCCACCCACCCTTTCTGCCCTTTACTCATCAGTATTTACATACACATTCAGTAATTTAGTGCTTGTGAAACTGTGCAACCAATAACACTAGATAGCACAGTTTCTTTTAAGATCTTCCTTACAGATCTCTGGTTGAAACTTAATCCTGACCTAACATTGCCCTCCTCTTCTTGAAGCGGGATGGTATTTGAAAATATGATGGTACTATGAAAGCCTGTAGAGCTGAGAATGGGGACATTTAAGCTGAAGTGTTTGATCTTTGCACCCGGAGTTAAGCATCATTTAGACAGCAAAGTGGCTTAATTTTCAGAAGGGCAAACTGACCACAAATGTGCTGGGTAATTAACATCCCAACAGTCCATTTAAGTAACTTAATAATGTTATCCCTGATTTACTGAGTAGGCCTTTTTCTCACAAATCAATGGCACAGCCAGAAGGAGATCCCAGTGCATGTAACTCCCCCTCCAGTGCTCTCATCATTAAGCAATGAGTCAAGTTTAAACCTCTACAGATATTTTGTGGATAGAACTGGTAACCTCCAGCAGCAGGTGGGGTCAAAATACAGGCATGCCCTCACCAGGGACCTCCTAAGTAATATCAGATCTGCCCGCACCTTCATTCCCTGTGCAACTTCCCAGGTTTTGACTGTCTCACAGAGAGAGTCAAATCCAGCCTCAACCCAGTAGTGGCAGTAACATGAGCTCCCCCCAAGGCCAAAATTTCTGATCACACACTCAGAAATATCTTTGTGAACAATTCCCCTTTTAATGTTATTTCTGTATAAATTATGCACTGCTCCTTTCCAGCCAACCTTTTTTTTTTTTTTTTTTATCAGCAAAAGTTATTTGGTAACGTTTTTGTTTTCATACTGAGTTTTGATTAAAGAGGAGGAAAAAAAAAGCCTCATTTCATTTTCACAGTATCTCTCAGCAGAGCATGCACTGCTGTTTCTACTGTGGGATTTTGTTTTTCTCTACAGTATGTCTTGACATATAGCCCTCTCTGATTACTGTGCTTGCACAAGATTTCATTATGGTTTTGATAACATGCCACAATCTTTAAGTTTCTGTTTGATATAAAGAGTCTGTCCCTGAACAGTAATCATGAGAGAGTGGGGAATATTGAGTGTTAGAGTTTCCATATTTTATGAGCTGCCAAAATAAATGATTTAGGGCAGAAAAGCCTGTATTAGTAGCAGATCTCCAGCTTCACTAAGGCAAGAAACAGTGCTGACGAGTAGGCCAGTTTGTGGGAACTTATTTTTAGGGCTATTGTTATAATTTCAGTCTGTAGGGCCCAGATTCCCAGGTGGTATGGGTTGATCCAGTTGCATTGTCTTCTGTGCAACTGTGAGTTTTTCACTGGTTGATGATTCTCTCCATAGTCCATGTCTGTCTAAGCATCTGGTGCTGATGAGACAAGCCTCTTCCGGACATCTCCAAAATTTTCATCTTACCAGTTCCCAACACAAGCAACATTTGATTATTTACAGTGTTCCTTGGGGTCTTTCTGATCACTGCTACATTAATTCCGTATCTGACTGTAGAAGTTGTACCAGTCAAAGGGGAGTCAAGTCAGTTTTAAACTTTGGCTGGCTGCAAAAGAAGAGTAATACACCAGAGATCAAAGGGAAATATTTTCCAAGGATCTCATCCAAGGGAACTCCTCTTGGATGAAAATATTCCAAGGGCCACACAGACTGAAAAAAGTCTCTCCAGAGGCCAGAACTGCCCATTTTCAGAATCTCTGTGTTAACAACTTCCAATTCCCTGTTTGAGCAAACTTCTCTGGTGGCTCCTGTTTCACTGTATTGTTTATTATCTGTCTACTTGGGAAATCATATGTAGGTAGTGTTTCCCACCATATTAACTTTATCTTACATGTATCTTAAAAAGTAACACTGATCTGCTCCCTGAGTCTGAGAAACAAGGTTATGTGAAGTTGAGTTTCTGGGAAGTTACGGATTTCTGGGTAAATGTCTTGGTCATGTTTGTTCAGTCAGCAGAGTTTCACTAGAAGTGAGCTGAATTGAATTGAGATTCCACTTGGACAGTGGAATAAGCTGCCCAGGGAGGTGGTGGAGTCACCATCCCTGGATGTGTTTAAGGGCCATTTGGATGAGATGTTGGGGGATATGGTGTAGGGGAGAACTTTGTAGAGTAGGGCTGATGGTTGGACTCGATGATCCCAAGGGTCTTTTCCAACCTGAATGATTCTGTGATTCTGTGACTCTGAGATGGCAAGATGTTATCTCAGCAGGAATGTCATAACTTTTTTCTTTTTTTTTTTTTTCTTAATGGAGAATTTAAATGCATCTACAATCAGAGAAAAGGACAGTGTAGTCTGTCTGTAATCATGCCCAAATTCTGTATAAAATGGGATTGAGTTAGGATATTGGCACCTAAATTCCAGATTGTGGCCAGACTGTGTACTCCACCACCTTCTCTCACAAGCCAGAAAGTGCCTGAAGGACTTCAGTTAGCTGAAATAGTTCCCAATAAGTCTTGGTGATTCCCAGTCTTTTCATACTGCACTGATGAGTGGCAATTAACTACACACTCCTGTATAGTCCTGCTATTTTCAAATTACACTTTCAAAGATCCTTGCCTATTTTAAGGAGTATACTGAAGTCATTTTTACATGGCTTCATATTCTGAGAGAAATTTTTCTGAACTTTAATTTGACCTTTCTAAAATGTGGAAGGGAAGGGAATATAGTAAATTACAGAATCAAAGAAACAAGGAAACTAGAAGGGATCTCTAGAGGTCATCTAGTACAATACCCTGATTAGAGGACTATAACAAGAGTAGATCAGACCAGCTGAGGCTAAGTCTAGCTGAATCTTGAAACCCTCCAAAGACAGACATTCCACCTGGATGTGGGTTCCAGTGTTGGACTACCCTCCTACTGCAGAATTCCTAATGTCCAAGGTGAACTTCTCAAGCTGCAACACTTTGCTCTTGCCCTTTGTTAAATCATCTGCTACTCCTGAGAGTAGTTTGGCTCCATTGTCTTTATAATTATCCTTCTAAGGGCTGTAGGCCGCTGTTAAATCACCCCTTTGCCTCCACATCACTGCTTAACAGAGGGCTTATTTCCCTCCATCCTCTGGCCACACTCCTCCTAACATAGCCCTTAATGCAGTTTCCTGTACCTGTGATAAGAGCACCCTGGTAGTTATTAGCCTAACTGGTGATCCCTAGATGCCCAAGGTCCTTTTCAGCTGTTCAGACAATTGACTCCCTGACTTGTCTTTCCTCTGCTCTAGGTATAAACCTTTGCATTTATCCTTGCTGAACTTTGTGAGACTTCTGTCAGCCTAATGCTAAAATTTCTTGGGGTCTCTTTGGATTGAAACTCTACTCTTGTAGAGTGTATCAAGCCCTGCCTTCTCTGTTTAATTAAGTATTGTCCACACATTTGACAAGGGTGGATTCTGTCTCATTACCCAGGTCATTGATAAAGATACTGAACAGTGCCAGTCCTAGTATCGTCTCCTGGACTGGTTGCTTGTTGCTGGCTGTCAATTTGATGTTGAACCACTAAGTAGAATGAGGTGCTCTGGCCAGTTTTCAACCCATGTTGAAGACAGTTCATGGAGCCCAGATTTCCTCAGCCTACACATGAAAACACTGGGTGGGATGGTGTTAACAGTTTTACAGAAGTCAGAGTGTATTACATGTTATCTGGACAGCCACTCATTTCTTCATCAAAAGCAGTTGGACTGGTGGAGTGTGTGATTTGCTGATGTTGGCTGCTCCTGATCCTGTCCTTCATGCTTGTGGAAGTAGTGATAATGTGATGGTGGAGGACGGGATGGAAAGCTCCTCTGATGAAACAGATTCCAGTCAAATGATACACAAAGTGTTTTACCACTCAGTACAAATGCTTAAGTATGACTGCACATTAAACCAATGCTGGTTTTGGTCATTCCAAATAATTCAGCTCCTGAGACTCTACTTCTCCTTAGCAGAACTTCATTGCTGCTGAAGTTTTGATTTGTCTTGACTTGGAAAGAATATAAGGGTGTAAGGATATAAGAACATTTATAATTATGTAAAAATATATTTTTAGCAAATATAGTTTGGTTTTGGCACGAAACAATGCTGTCTCTTACAATACCTGGTCTTCCTGTATCATACCCTTTTCCCCTATTCATTTATTTTCTCATCCCTTTTGATAAACTATTTTAAATATTATTGTTATTAAGTATCACTCCTGGACACAAGTCAGAATGAATAGCTCATTTCACGTCTCCCACAGTTGTTGTTTTAGGGTTTCCATAAACTCAGCTAGACATCAATGTATCAGTTACATTAGGGCCATATGTTCAAGACTTTCTTTCAAAGCATTAGGACTAGCATCTCATATTTTATGCTGTTCAGTATATTATAATGTAATGTAAAAAATAAATATGAAAATCAAAATTAAAAGGATTTTGGTTTTGGTCAAACTGAAACCTTTCAATTGACCCTAAATTAATTTCATCTTGCAATTTCCCTTCAGAGAATTTTTGAAATTTTCAAGTGGGGAAGAAAGCCAAGGTTTTAAATCCTTTGTGAAAAAGATTTTCATTCCCTGCAGAGCTGTAAAATTCAAGTAACAAACATGTACATGTTTTATCCCCTCCTAAATCACATGTCAGCTTCCTGCAGGCAAATGCCAGCAGTTCCTGTCAAAGGTATAAGGTATAAAACTGTTCTGGTAGGAGCTGAGCTTCAGAGACTTCCTGGCTAACATGGGGATTGTAAAAAAATCCAAAATAGATTGGGAGGGAAGGCCGTATTCATGTGAAACATGGAAGCTCTGCTCCAAGATCAGAGATAATTTTTAAAGGGTCAGGATCCTCTGGTTTGTTAGAATGGCCTTAGGCTTTTCTTTGGAGAGCTACAGCTTGAAGAAGAGAGTGTTAAGGTAATAAAAATGACTCCAGATACAGGATTCTTCAACTGGAGATTTCTAAAAACTTTGAGAAGAAATATGTGTCCTCACTGGAGCTCACACAAGAACTATGCATGGATAATGGATAAGGTGAGAAATGATCATTTTAAAGAAAAAAATCCAAACCCTTTCAGAGAAGAAACTGAAGCCACAATGATAATAAATAGCAAAATATTATTTGGTTATCTGTGCCAAGCTGTCTGTGAATGTCCCTGGTTTAGATGAGTGTAAGTCAGAAGATATGCAGAATGAGAAAGGTTCACTTTAGAAGTAGTCCCTAAAAAAGACAGACATTCTTAAGTAGATGAAGGATATATTCAGTGTTTCACTCATAGTCACAGCAGATACAAATAACAGAAAAATGTTACTCTATCTAGTGTATCTTCTGGCCTGTGCTGGATTTTTATCCGCAGATTAGCCTCTTATTATTTTGATTTTTATGTAGGTAAAACTTTCAAAGAAATGTGCACAACAATGGATATTATTTTGGAGACTATTCCATAAATAAGTTTATAGAATCTTTTTATCAGTGACAAAGCTCTTTTCTGATCTTAATCCTAACAGCTTGTTTACCCGAAAATGTAGCATCTGCAGTAAATATAAACTGATTTAGTCTAATAATTTCAAATCCTGTGTAACTGCTTTTTTTAGCTGTAGACCTGGATTTTCATTCATTTCAGCTGACATACAACGCCCTGCCTACGTCAAGTAAATTACCTACATTATCTATGGAGTGAGGGCATCCAGGGGAGTAGTGGCTGATCTTCCAGAAATCCACACCCTGGCTCACCTCACTGAAGCTTACACCAGTGACTTGAGCCCATTTCTGTGAGAAATGAATGGAAGCCACTGAAATCAAAGGAAGCAATCAAATGTTTGTATATACTCCTGCTTAACTCACAGGCTTTAAAAACTGTTTTAACTAAAATCATATAACTTTCCTTCTAGCCACAGCTTATTTTTTCCTTTAATGTAGTAACAATATTTAATATTTAATAATTAATAGCAATTAAATAATTGTTATTTTCTGTGTGTCCCACTATACACAATTTTTCTCTGGACAGATAGTCCCTTTCTTCACCCAGATTCTTGAGATATCTTGTAGACTTGCTTTGTGTCCACAGCACAAAGGACTGTGAGCCTGATTAACTTCTAGCTTTTGCTAGTTTGCTGCTGCTTGGCAGTGCAATCCTGATACTAAAGTCCATTTGTTTTAAATCAGTTACATGAGGTTGAGGAGGCAGAGACAAGTAGTTCCTGGAGTTGCTTTAGTGAAACAATCTTTTCCAGCCTTACTGAATTATTCAGAGCAGCAAAAACAAGTACTATCTGCAAAGAGTTGCAGGATGGCTCTCGCACTACTGAATAATAACAGTAATAGTTTAATAGAAATAAAATGGCAGATACAATTAATTGTTGATAAATGTGCCATATATCTATGGAAAACCACATTGATAAAACCTATAATATCTAATAATATCTACCCATCTCATATTGCCTTGTGACACAAGTTTAGGTCTTTCTGTCTTTCTCTTATGGCTGGTAACTTGTAATTTGGTAATTTTCAAATAAAGACAAGATTACATGCAATCTAGTTTGAACAGGAACTATGGCCTGTAGGTGGTCAGGCATATCAGATGGTTGGGCTGTTTAGGAAAATGTTTAGCAGTCAGCAAATGTAAAAAGTTTGAAAATGAAGATCATCATGGCCAATTAAAATACACAGCTGTCACATTTAATTCCAACATAATCAAGGAAAAAGATTATTATCTTCCCAACTGAGGTGCTTTTAACATATTTTAGACACTCACAGTGTTTCCAATACATTTCAGACTCATGTTATATCTAATATCCATTATCTTTCCCAGGTTTCTGTCAGAATTGTTGGATTTTTGGTTAATTATCAACATTTGTGTGATTTTCTTCCCTACGTTATGATTTTTTTTCTATTTTCAATTTTCTTCTCTTTTATTCTGTTGAGTCTCTCTCAGCATTCTCTGTCCTTAAAAAAATTGCAAATCTTCCCAACTAGCCTCTGGACTGCATACCCATTTTAACAATGTGAGGAATTCCACTGACATTTAAGGAGTGCCTTACATGCTCAGAGCATGTAAGGCTCATGCACTGAAATATGGTGCTGAACTGGGGTTTTAGTGCTAAGCTCTAGACAAATCCCCTCTTCTTGGAGCCTGCCGTGCTGGTAAAAGATATTTCTGCCATCAAGTGCTCCTCACCCCTCCTTCCTTGGCTCCAGGCAGAAGGCTCCCACCTGTGCAGCTTTGCTGGCAGAGCTGATGCTCCTGTCCTGACATAGGGCAGCACCTGTGGGGACAGTTCAGCCCAACACCACAAACTGCTGAAGCTGATGGTGGCAACCACCTCCACCAGCCCCGCTGCCTCGGGAGGGGGCTGCCTACCACGGCCTGGCTCCCTTTCCTCAGGCACTAACGTAGAGGTGAAACTGGGAAAAGACCTAACACTTACAGAGCTCAATATAAAAGTGATTTAAGGTACAGCGTGCAGCGTGCCAGGAAACACTTCATTATGATTGTAGGTGTTACCCAAAGAGCGCTAGTGTGTTTAGCATTTTAGATTTTCTACCCTATAACACATGACACAAGGTTTATGCTCCACATGCTTATGTCAGAAAAGGTGTTATAATAGAAAAATGGGGAAGGAATTAAAAAGAACAAACAGAGTGCTCGGTGAACTCAGGTTCATAAATAGCTTCTCCAAAGTAATATCTTTTCAGAAGATGAATCAGAAAAAGACTATTTACTTCTCTGTGAGCCAACAGAGCAAAAGTGATTCATTCGACATGACTGAAACATTAGACATCTGTAGGATGGTCAGCAAACATCCTGCTCCTATATATTCAGTATCGCACAGCCATTGGCAGAACCAAAATTGAAAAGTAAAGTTTGTTTATTTTGGGGACAACTCATTGTATTTTTTCCAATAGTTCCTCCTACTGTAAGCTAACCTGCATTCATTTAGGGCCAGGCACATCACTGTAAATTATGTCCCACAAAGCAAGAGATGGAACAAATTAATATAGAAAGATTTTATTTTTAAAACAACAACAAATGGCCACAATCAACAACAAAACGATCTCATTATAAACTGGAATGATGAATAAGTTACATACACATAGGATCCCCTTCCAAGAAAAGAAGGTCAAATAGTTAAAGGAATTTTGAAACTTTGACTGCGATCTATGTGATTACTCAATATTTCTCTCATCAGTTGTTATAAAAACCATATATATAAGGATGAAAAGCTCATATAAGGCAGGAAGGATAGCCTGCTGGAAATGGCACAGCATTTGAATTTAGGAGTAGTGCCGTCTAAATAACTAACTTTCTTACTCTCTGGCTAAACTTAGAAAAAAACTGCTTCAGGACAACCCAAAATTACTTTTTTGTTGGTTTTGCCAAAATGAAAATGAAAGAAAAGATATTTCAGTGCTGAACAAATTAAACACACTGCTTGACTTGAAATAGTTCATTTATCTCGTAGTTATTTTTTTCTGCATTTCAATTTTACATTAGAATTAAGTAGGCCTACTCTCAAAATGTGTCAGAGTGAAAAATCTGAACTTTGTTTTTCTAAAAAGGGGTGAAAATAATTCTTATTTCAACCACAGGGTTTATTTGTGATTTGCATCATTAGTCTTACACTGCAGCTTCCCCACATCAGGACAGTCTTTTAACACCTCTTGATGTCCTATGGACATATCAAAAATTAAATCTGATGGCTGGGATAGAATTAGGCAGATATATGCAATTGGTATGCAATAAGCAGACCCAACAATATCTTTCAATTAAGAAGATTTTTTAACCAATCTGTCAATGGTGGTTTAAATTGTGAATCCTCCAAAGAGTCACCAACCTTAGGATGTCTGGAGTGTACCACAGCCAGTGGGAATAAACCGCATTTATAACTATGGAGGATGAATCCTCATTTCTTTTTAGATCTACAACTATCAAAGGAGCTCCTTGAATACATATGATTTCACCTCTGCCTTTCAGCCATTTTCATGATGAAAAGAATTAGCAAATACAAGTGATGTGTCTAGGAAACAGGCAGACCTGCCCTGCCAACATGGTACTAATTTGTTTCCAATCCAGTGGCAAATTATTCTAAAAAAGAGGGAGGGGGGAACATTTCTCTCAGAGAGAGAGAAAAAAAAATTAATAAATATTTTGCAGAAGGTGAACTTAGAGGTCCTGACACAAATCCTGAACAAATTACAGGGAAGCAGAACCAGCTGGTGGGAGAATACTGCTGCAGTAAGCACACTGCCTCAACCCCGCCTGCCAGCACTCCAGTTCCCAGCTTTACCGTTTCTAAACACCTTGGCAAAAAAATAGGCAGAATGTGTTGCATTTATTCAAGAAAAACAAGAGGAGATCCAGGTTCTTTTATGAGAGAACCTGAGGAGGACGCTGGGTTTTCTATGCCAGGTCACTCTGTGTGCTCTGAAAAGCTAAGCAAAGGCTGCTTGCTAAAGGGAAGCTTAGCAGAGAGTGGGGAAGGCAGAGTGGTCTCATAAGAAATGGAGGTTATGACGCAGAGCTCATGAATACAGGAACACCAGTGGTGTGGGCAGAGCTCACACTCCTTATTATCTGCTACTCCATTAACATACAGTGATTCTGTGTGTGCTGTAACATGGCATGGGGAGAATTTTTCTTTGGTTTTTGTTATTTTAGCTTAATTTTATTTTTAATTCACTATTTCAAATTACCTGTAAGAGGCCACCATCTCCCTCTGAGAGAGAGCACTTTTCCAAAGGGGTCTCCAAAGGCATATACGCCTGCAGGTGCAGCTCTGGGAAGACATCTCACCATGGCATTTAAGTGGCTAAGAGCTGCATGTATCCCATTACTTCTTTACTCCGTTCTCTGTGGCCAGCCTCCGAGTCATTACATTTTTTATCCATCTGTTAGGTGCTGCCTATGTAATTCTTGGAAGGATGGGTTAGTGTTTGCTCATATAACATCAGCATGACTAATCCCTAGCTTGGATGGAGCTCAGATACTACCAAAACCTAAATATTAAGTAAGAATTTTTACTTTATATAGAACATAGAATGTAAATGAAGTGAAAGAAAGCATGAGAGAGAAAGGGGAAGGTTGCAATAGTGGAAGAATCTTTACTCTAGCAGGCTAATCAATAACTAAAATCTGGAACTGCATGAGTGCTCCTTTTTACAAGCTTAAGTATTGAGTAATTAAAGATTCTTGAGAACTTCAGGTTCAAAATGAGTACTGTTTTTTATAAGCATAAGTATTGAGTAATTAAGGATTCCTGAGAACTTCAAGTTCAAAATGGATGGCTTTCAAGGAAAGATGCAGTAGTTCATCCAGAAACTGCTGGATCACTGCAGGACTCCTCTGGCAAGATGCTGTGACCTGCAATCTGTGGGAAAACAGATTAAATCCTCAAAATGGTCCCTCATGTTTTTCAAATGCATGTGTCTAAATATTGCAGCTCCATTTACAAACAGTTAATGGGTAGTTAGTAAATTTTTCACAGGGTGTCAACAAAAGGCTAATCAGACCTTACAGTAACAGTATAATTCTATAACAGCTTCTATTGATGGACTCTCTCTAACGTGGCTTGTAAATCCTTTGTTAAATAAGTCTTAAAATATAAGGTGTTACAATGACAATAATAATCCAAATGTGCAACCAATTCTCCCTCCTGCAATTCCAGCAATGCTGATAATGAGCTAACAGAAGCACTGCTGATTACTGCAATGAAGCCTGCAGGGAGCAAAACCCTAAAGGCTTTTATTAGCAACACCAAGACACACCGCTGTTTCATGCCAAACCAAAATGAATCACCTTTTCTATTTCTGCACTGGAACAACCATTGTTTGCATTGCAATACGTTGCACAGTATGGTACAAAAGTGCTACCCATGCTATTAGTCAGATCTGAGTATTCTTCTGAGTTTCATCCAGGTAGTTCACTTATTTCATTTTTACAAAATGGGAAATATAAATTTGGGCACTTCAGACAGGGCAACCTGGCATACTCTTGTCTTTTCTGAACAGGTAAAATGCTTTGGATGACTTGTATATTAACAGCGCTGGAAAATAAAATCCTGTGTGCCAGGTAAAGCAATGGTGTCACAACGGTCTCACTGACAGCCTGACCCCTACTTCAGAGTAACTATTTAATGAGAAAAGTAGAGTCTTATTCAGTGTTTGACCTATAAGTTGAGGTAGCAAGCATGAAACTCAAGTAGAAGGGTAGGGTTGAGAAGTCTTGGATTTTCTTTTTGATAGATATTAATGATGTAAAATATGTGTGGATCCTTTACTCATTTAATAAACACTGTAAATGACACAGAAGTAATTCAAGCCCCTATTTGCTATAAATTTAGACTCAGAATGAAGTCACGGAGTAAACACTGTCGAAATGACTTCTCATGCATGCTCTCTTCAAAAAACCAGAAGTGACATCCAGCACCGTACTGCATGGCCACAGTTCCCCTTGGTTCTCATGGAAGCTGTTAATTGCCCAACACCTCTGAAAATCAGGTCTGAACTGTCTCCGCCTGGGACCCAACAGATGAATAAACAGATACAGTCCCAAATGTGAGGGAATCAGGAAAACTCTGGGCTCCGACAGTGAAAATCACAGTAGTTTATCCCTGTGCCTCTGCTGCACACCTTAAAAACAAACCACACAAAGTTTAAAAACAAGATGGAGGTGGGAGGAGCCCTTGCTGCTGTTTTTTTAGGTGCTGTTGAAATAGAGCCAACAGAGCAGCACAAGGGATCTTCAAGAAGCCAAAATGTTATTAATTACTATTATATTTATGTGCTAATGCTGGTAATCTTAAGTAACTGTTTGTGAGAATGTTTCAGCCTGTCTGAATCCAGAAATATTGTGTAGATGCAGTAACTGTCAAGAATACGAGCTGTGGAGCAACAAAAGCCACCTGCATTGCTCATGAAGGTCTGGAACCAAAGTACCGGAAAGACGGGGTTACATGCCAAGAAAAGAAAAATCCATTCTGTATGTTCTACATATGGACCGAGGCATGAGGCCCATAAAGATGAAAAGCTGCCGCTAATTTTAGTGGGATGTTTCTATGACTAATGGGCCGTGTCAGTTATAGGTCCTCTGGATATGCCACAGTGCCTGCTTGGAACTGAAGAAGAAATGTTTGATTCCCAGATGGACACCTTGGAAAACTGACATTCCCACGAGCAATCGTGTATCTTTGAAATGATGCTGTAGCAATGGTGATGAAAATAAAATAGAGGCAGATCCTGTTCTTTCATGGCTGGAGGCAGTAATCAGTGAATCGTCACACTGCCAGAGCTGACTTCATTTGCACTTTGGCAAATCTGTGCAGCAAATCTGAAATCCAGGTATTATTATTTTCAGTCAAAATTCCAGCAACTGACATCTCTTGCTACTTTTCAAGTAGCCCCTAGTGACTCGCCAGTGCTAAAGGACTTTACCATATTTGCGGGAGCACAGCCACTAAAAATAGTCAAGCATGTGCCTACAAGATGGCTTAGTCTGCGCAGGGTTATAAAACACACACTGGACATGTGATTTGCTTTGCTGTCGTATTTTCTGAGTTGTGAGCAGCAGCCTGCCAAAAGAGAACTCGTTTGGTGATTTCTTCAGAGCCGTAAGCTTAAAACTGGTTTTTCTGTTCTTAATTTATGTCATGGAGTCTCAACAGCAATTTAATTTGAAGCCTCAGAGTGGGGGAAAGCCAGCTACTGATGTCTGCAGGCTGGTTGAATGCGTGCTGGCAGAGGACTGGAGTCAGAAGCTGCGCTGGTAACTGCTTCAAAGAAGTGGCTGCTCAATCCTCAGACAGTCTGATCGTTTTCTTTCAGCAGGTGGCATAAGAACTGGAGCAGAAGTCTAGAAATGCAGATGGGAGCATCTGGATACTGTACCTGAGAGTTACGTGGCTGACTTGGTATAAATAAACAACAGAATACATACTACTGCTATGATTGAAAATGCCGCAAAAACAATTTCACCTCCAGAGAAATAGTCCATTTCTTTCCAGCTTTATATTTGAAAATGTAGACAGGGGCTCAAACACTTTGAACTTTAGAAAATTTAAAAGAAACCTTTGGTTTGAAAGAATTTTGTTGTTAAGAAATTATTTAGGTTTTCTTTCTTTCCGTCTTTCTTTCTTTCTTTACTCCTCATTCTGGTTAAAATGGTCTGCAGCAGTGTTTTCTTCAACATACTGAACCATGACCAGAAGAATATACCCAAAGATTTCCTAACAGAAGTTGCTGTCACAAGATATGCTAACGTCACTGATTCACTCATAAGCTTCTAAAATTTGAGGTATTAAGCCTTGTAACCTTCTGACTGGTCTCCAATCTTTATGCACTTAATGAGAAGCCATTTTTTGTTCCCATATAGATATATGTCGCTTGGAAATGGCTGTTTCCAAACCCATGAAAGTTCATAAATCTAATGAGAGCGCTGTGATAATGTGGGCCGTCTGTTGAGAGGCAGCAGATTTCAGGCCTTAATACATCTTTTCTTACATAGAAGAAATTAGCAAGGCACATCAGGGTTTATTTTTAATGTTGTTTGTTGAATTTTACCATATAGATCAGTCTTGACAGGATCTCGTCACCAATAGCACTGCCACAAATCTTTGCCGTCGAGAATTTCAACCCAAACATCAATGTGGGACTCCTAGGACCAAGGGAAAACAAATTAAATAAAAAGAAAAAACCCAGACAACCTCAAGAGTCCCGGATCCTGCCCGCTCCATGGGATGAACGCGGGACGCCGGGCACCGGCCCGTCCCCCCGCCGCCGGCGCGTGGCGGGGCTGCCCGCGCGGCAGGGCCGTGACAGCGCCACCTGGTGGCGGCGGCTGCGCCTGCGGGGGCCGGGCCACCGCGAGCCACGGGGCGAGCGGCGCTGGGGGCGGCGGGGCCTTGTACCTACGTTGTTGGGCGTCTGAAAGTTTCCTAGTTATGGTTCTTTGTGGTCCAGTTTACTTTTCCTCTATATTTTCATTCTGGTTCTTTTTTTCCCCCCTTCCATTTCACGAAACTTCCTCAGTCCAGAAATTCCTCAAAATGGCTCTTCTGCAGCAAAACCAGAACCCTTGTTCTTTTTGCAAAACATGTCAGCACAGCACACTGTATTCTAGCTTCATTTTTAATGCCTGTGGTTTTGGGGAAAAAAAAAAAAAAAAAAAAAAAAAGTAAGTAGACAGAGGTATTATTGGGAATTTGTAAAAAAATCCAAGCTCATTTCCTAGCTTGCATTTCCTAGTTTGTGTGGAACTAACCTCTCCTAATTTTCTGTTTACAATGTAGGCACCTACATCTGAGATAGTCATTCTGGGTGTCCTTTATAGCCAATGGAGATAAAATAGGTGCAGTTACGATGGGAACAATCTGACCCTTTTTAATGGCTACTTGCCAAATGAGCCACAGGGTACCGTAGAAGTACCTACTCTGTGTAGGGTGCCCAGCTCTGCCGCAAACCTTCAGACCGCAGGTGGCCCCCAGAGCCTGACGACTGCTGTTACCTTGCACCACCCTGAACTGTGCTGACACAGACCTGAGACATGGCTCTGGAAAACTCTGCTTTAGTCTCTCCTTGCAAGACTTTGCTCTTGCTGCTGTTTCCCATTCTGAATTCCTTTTTTTTTTCCCCAAAGTACCATGGGCATGAAGTGCAGGCAATTCTTTACTTTGAGGGCAAACACAGGGAAATCCAAGAAGCTACTGCCAAAGTCCTAAAGGCTGCCAATAGCCATTGAAGCTGGTGCAGGGTCTGGAGCACATGTCGTAAGAGGAGCGGCTGAGGGAACTGGGGTTGTTTAGTCTGGAGAAGAGGAGGCTGAGGGGAGACCTCATCGCCCTCTACAGCTGTCTGAAAGGAGGTTGCAGAGAGCTGGGGATGAGTCTCTTTAACCGAGTAACAAGCGATAGGACAAGAGGGAATGGCCTCAAGTTGCGCCAGGGAAGGTTTAGACTAGATATTAGGAAGCATTTTTTTACAGAACGGGTTGTTAGGTGTTGGAATGGGCTGCCCAGGGAGGTGGTGGAGTCCCCATCCCTGGAGATGTTTAAGAGTCAGGTTGACATAGCACTTAGGGATATGGTGTAGTTGGGAACTGTTAATGTTGGATTGATGGTTGGACTGAATGATCTTCAAGGTCATTTCCAACCTAGAAAATTCTGTGATTCTGTGATTCAACTTCCATTTGCAGCTTCTACATATGTAAGCAGCTACAGGGCACAGGTGATTCAGCCAACTTCCTTTTCATCACGCTGTGAGAGGATGAAAATGATATCATGGCTATTACTTGTTTCTATTTCTTAGCTATTCATGTGTCCGACCCATGGACTCTCTTCCTCCCACTGTACCCAATTTATGTGTATACAACATATTCATGAAACCCCAAAGTGTATCATTTGCTGCCAGCCATCCTACATTGTATAAATACAAAAAGGAGACTATGTTACAGTGTGGGAAGTGTGATATCAAAAATACATGCGTAAGTAAGGGCTCACCTCGTAATTCATGTGTGAGGGAATGAATACGACATAGCTAAGAGTTTTCATTGTTAATTTTTTTCAAGCAGATTTTAATTGTTAACAGGCAGGAGCTGTGGCTATGTGTGGTCCCTCTCCCATCTTCAACTTTTGGCAGTTGGAGGGTGTTGATGAGGAATGCTGAGTTTGAGTGGACCTTGATGCTCTCAAATCACCCCTGCAACCAATTACAGAGATGGAGCTGTTAAAGGAGCTAAAATTACCTGCCCTCCCGAACCTCAGCTGCAGCCACTCTCAAGGCAGCATCCCTTCCTCCTCAGAGCAAAGAATTAATGTCTGATTAAACCAGAGCCCACTCCTCTGGTGCATTATGGCAAATCTTGTGGCTTTTTGACTACAAACCTGGTACCACTGCTGTCAGCCAGGGAGTTGCCCACGTTGTCTTTGATGAAGAGAATTGGAATAGACATTGGTGTTTAAAGAAGCCTGTTATGATTCTGTTTTAAGTGTCTTGTACAGTGAGTTTTCCAATTAAACTCGGGCATTGTAATGCACTATAGGCATTGTAATTGTAGTTACAGATGTTTTTGACTTTCAGAAAAGATTTCCTTATGTGTTGTAATGTTGCATATTCAATGTGAAAAACAAACCCTTTTTTTTTTTTTTTTTCCTGTGCATGGGGGGCAGAAATGTCCTTCAGTTTCAGCTTAAGACTTTTTTGTTTGTTTGTTTTGCTTTGAGCTCAAAATATTTTAAGATTTTTTTTTTTTTTTAGGAAAAAAAGAAGGTATTTTTCCAGCCACTCTGACAAGCCATCATAAGCCAGTGGCGATGGCTGGGAATTTTAGCAGTATTTTCCTGCCAGTGGATAAAGCTATAATGAGTTTTTCTCTTCAGTACCTACATCCGATTTTTGGAGATTCCAGTGAGCTCTCACCTGACCAATAAGCACATGAATAGCTTTGAGAAAGCTGAAAGAGCAGTGACTGTCACATTGAAATACACTTAAGAACACACTCTTGGTTCTTGTGGTTTTATGGTTTTCAGCAACGTGCCTGCTGAATTCTGTTATATTTTTGTAAATTATACTTTAAAAAATTAGCAAAATACTTTTCTTCCTTAATGTCAAAAAGATACAATAATCAAAATGTAATCTGATGTGATGTGGCACTATGAAACCAGTCTTGCAGAAAATTGATTCCAGCAAGCAGTAGTCCTGGGAATGGTTTCCACCCAGTCTTCCATTCTCCAGCTCATGTCAAAGCCTTTTGAAGATTCAAATGGAGAAATTATCAAACACAGCGATTCTTTTCCCCTTCACTTCTTTACTCTCATTGTCTTTTTTCCTTTAAATGAAATCAAATGCATTAATGAAAAAAAAAAAAAAAAGATGAAGAAATGCAAGAGTAAATAAGATTTGGTCTCCCTGTTGTACTGATGATACAATCTACCTGCACATGCAACACTTTTTGCAGCATGAGATTTCCCTGAATGAAAAGAAAGAAAGAAAAAAGTAGTAACAAGGAGAGATGAATGTTATCTGGAATGCATATGCCTATGCACAAGCTGACTGCACACCTGGATAATTCTGACAGACAGCCTCTCGGAAATCCAGAAATAGGATGTGACAAATGCTTGGCATGCATTGTGGTGACTTAGAGACATCATTGTGACAGGAGCTTGATATTCCTGGCATGAGAGATGGGTTATAGAGATATCATTGTTGGAAATCACGCAAATACCTTTTTCCACCTTGATAGGAAAGCCTCCGTTTAGATAATATTTAGCCCATGGTCTGTGCTTTTTTGGGACCTAAAAGAAGAGCCTGAGGGAGAACAACTGTCTCTTGAAAGGCTGCAGATGTGTAGTCACCAAAGATATAACTGCACTAATCTGAGATTCTTCCTTTACTAAAGAGAGAAGAAGGGCAAAGGTGTGTGAAGGGAGAGTTTATACATTCTTCCTTGAGTTAGTTGTGTTTATAAGTGAAAAGCAGTGCTTTGCAGTGTGAGTCTTGGAGATACTCTGAGAACAGTTATTTTATATGCTGATCCAAATGCCTGCAGTTATGGTATACACTACACATTTCAGTGTTCATAGACCAGCTAGATATCATCCACAGGACTGAAAAACATAGCTGAGCGGAACCAGGACTGTTTCTTGACATAGTTCAGAGATGTTTTGAAAAGGCCGAAGTACTGTCATCTTCTTCACAGCTGAAATGTCCAGGTGGTGCACTCTATATATTATGGGCAGAAAGCTCAGGGGGAGTACATTTAGATGTGAGACTAAAATATGTCCTTTTCAATGTTACTGGAATAGATATCTATATCCACTTGAATGCATTGCCATATATGTGAGAAATTATGTGAGAAAATCTGGGTGAAAAGCTTATGCCTTATGTTTAAAATCATCTGTAGAAGTCCTAATTATATTTGCAATATTTATACTTCATATAATGCTTACTGGGCGCATTAGACATTTACTTGACAAAGAAAATAATTGACAATGTGAAAATCAGAAATTTACACAGTTAACTATGGCAGATCAAAGTCTGGAGGCTTAATATTGTCTATTGGGCCTGAGTTTTGGTCTAGCCACACTGATAAGTAATGAAAAAAACTAAGGCCATTGTAGTTATACATGAAGGCAGATTCCCTTACTCATATTAACAAATAACTTGTATTCGCACATATTCTAGGGAAGTCTGGCTACCCCATTATCCTCTGAAAAGCCACTTGTTCTAAACTCATGTAATTTAAACAGTACAGAATCAGAACAGGCATGAATGGCACCAGCATTGCCTGGGTTTCCCTTTCTACTTCTGCAGTCAGTATCTATGCAAAATGCTGTCTCGCCCCAATGTGAGGACTTGTCTATCCACCATAGCAGCAAATAGTGCTGTGGCTCCAAATTTACCAGGTGTTAGGCAAGGACAGCGACCTAGGTGTCTGAATGCTGTTACGTGTGCCTAGGGTTTTCCTTGGTTTGCAGGCAGGAGGCAGAGGAAACTGATAATCCAAGAGGAGGCAAGGCCCTTGCAGACAGCATCTGCTCTATCTTGGGTCTGCAAGTGGGGTTCAGTTCACCTTGCAGCTCAGACTTTGGACCTCCGCAATGTTCCCGAGCTACTCAGTGGGGAAAACAGGCACTTGTGGGGTGCGATTCCTCTGATCTGTTAGGTGTCTGCTGGAGAGTGAGCTGTGTTGTGTTCTGATGGTGCCTGTCCGTCCCCACCCGTGGCCTGGACGGAGCTCAGGTGGGTCTCTTAAGGGCTACATCTGGTGTTGGGCAGAGAGACCTTGGCGTGTGCTGGGGGAACCGAGCAAGGTGTGGGCCCTGTCCTGGAGCACTCTGGCCACCCCGCTGTCCCCTTCCAGGGTGAGGGGACACTGCCCACCCGGCCATCTCAGGAGCTGCCCTGCAACCTCTGCAAAAGCTCAGCGGTGGGACGGGCAAAAGCTCAGTGGGGTAATGGGCAATCCCGCAACGGAGTAATGGGGAAAAACTGCGGCAAAGCTTTCAAAGGCAATTTTCTTTTGCCGGTAGGTAGGAGGCGCCATTTAACAGCTGGTGAAGGGGAAGGAGCGAAGCGGCGAGTGGAGGCGAGGGGCGCCCGCGGCAGCGAAGCTCCTGCCGGGACCCCCCACCCCAGCGCCGCAGCCCTTGCCCGGCTCCCACGCCTCGGGCATCGCCACCAGCTCGAAGGAGCGAAGATTTCCCAGCTCCAAAAGCTGCCGCTTCAAGGCTGTGGCCACAGAGGAGCCTGAGCCCTGCAGCAACGCAGCCGCTTCGGCTCCTGCTGTGTCCCCCCGGCTGTGGCACCCCTCAGCCCCCCGAAACCGCCCGCTCTGCTCGGCGGAAACACGGTGTGGGGCAGCTGCTGTCGTCCCCAGCTCGGCAGAAGATTAAAAAAAAAAATCAGGAACATATTGACCACGAACATGAGAAACTCATCTGAAAGTACAGCATACGCTCCCTAACGTGTGGTTTTAGCATTTGAGGTCCTTTATCATAGGGGATAATTCTGCAGAATAAATATTAAGGGGAGTTGTTAACACAGACCTTACCACCTGGCAAAATGGAATCAAGTATGCCATAGATGAAGTGGAGTGGGATTCTGTCCGCTGTGTTCCGGGGCTCAATCTGCTCTTCTGCCTCCTGAAAAACTTGTCTCTGCTTATGTAGGTAAAAGAGTTAACTGGGAAACATTCCTTTTCCTTCTCACTAAAAAACAAAACAAAACAAAACAAAACAAAAACCACCCAACATGAAGTTTCCCCTAAAAAGTCAAAAACTGTCATCTGCTTAGAAAATTTTGAAAAATATGTTTAAGGACTTTTTTCATTCATATGTTTTTTACATATGTGTCAGGGAGGGGAAGGGAAGGAGGGAGGAGAGGAGAAGAAAAATGAAAATAGGGGGGGAAGAGAAAAAAGAATAAAAGAAAAGAAAATAGGAAAGAGAGGAGAGGAAAGGAGAGGAGAGGAGAGGAGAGGAGAGGAGAGGAGAGGAGAGGAGAGGAGAGGAGAGGAGAGGAGAGGAGAGGAGAGGAGAGGAGAGGAGAGGAGAGGAGAGGAGAGGAGAGGAGAGGAGAGGAGAGGAGAGGAGAGGAGAGAAAAAGAAAAGAGGAGAAAAGAGGAGAAAAGAAAAGAGGAGAAAAGAAAAGAGGAGAAAAGAGGAGAAAAGAAGAGAAAAGAGAAAAGAAAAGAGGAGAAAAGAAAAAAGAAAAGAAAAGAAAAAAAAAGAAAGAAAAGAAAAGAAAAGAAAAGAAAAGAAAAGAAAAGAAAAGAAAAGAAAAGAAAAGAAAAGAAAAGAAAAGAAAAGAAAAGAAAAGAAAAGAAAAGAAAAGAAAAAAAGAAAAAGGTATTTCCTGCAAAAGGTTCCTTTAAAAAGAAAAGTCATTTTCTGCTGAAAATGCTTCAGCAGCAGCAACAAAGAAGTAACTGTAGCAAGTAGTTAAACCACACGAATAAATTTACTTACCTGCATAGCATGATTTCCTTGTTTGCGTAAAGTTTATGAACTGCTCATATGTCAGCAGGATGGATTCCTGGTAAAGAACTGATTTATTTCAGTGGAGTAATCCTAGCGCAAATTGAGTATAAGATCAGGATAGGTGTCTGGCTTCGGTGATTCCTGATTTACATCATGAGCCAGCGGAACTGAACTTGTGACATTTCTTCTTAAACATGCTTAGTATTAAATGAAACCAGCTTGTTTGACCTAACGTTGTTCGCTGTTCCACGGAGATAATATTAAACTCTGCCCTGACACGTATGTACATTAACCCAGATGATCCTAAAGGAAAGCTGAACTTGTGCATATATCAGAGGGTAGAATTCACCCCCGCACTTATAACAACCAGAAATTTCAATTACATGACTGGCACAGGAGAATTTTAAATCAAAATGATTGCTGAATAAAAGCAACGCTGGCTTTATCATTCAACCAAGCCAATTGGAAAGAATGTGTAAACTTTACCTTCTACCTACTCCATCTGCCTGTGCCTTGAGAGCTGCCTCTGCACAAACCTTACTAGACTTGTTATCGGCTCTACAGCAACCATCAATTCTAATAAGAACTGGCATTCTGTTGAGATTTTGTGAGATAATACTCTTTTGTAAGGCTTATGTTTTGGGATGACTGTAAAAACCAGCAAAAGCCGTGCTCTGAAGAAGCTCAGGACGTGCTAAGCGGCGTCCTGCGCTGAAGCTGCGCGCCAGGGCGCGGGGAGTTCAGGGGTGCAGGGTCCGGTCACCCATTAGGCGAAGCTCTTCGTGGGAAGGACTCGGGGGCGGGGGGGGATTTTTGCTCAGGGAAGTTTCTCTCTGGCCGAGGATGTGGTTCAGTGCTCCGTGAAGGTTTTCGCGGGGCTGTGGGCTTTTCGCTGGCCCACGGGGGGAGCTGTAGGCCGGCGCAAGCCTCCCCCGGGCCGGGCTGGCGGACTCGGAGGGGCTCGGAGCGGGACGGTGCGGGGAGGCGGCTGCTCCCCGGCGGGTCAGTCACCGCTGCGCCTCAACTGCCTGCGGTGGGAAAACAGGCATCCAAAAAACGATGAGGAGTTGAAGCTCTTTTTCCACCTACAGCTGAGAATGTGTTTGATAAGCAACACCTAAAACATGTTAGGAAGGAGACAGTTTGTTTGCCTGAGTGTGACTTTCTTGGCAGCAGGATTTCTCCCTAATTTATAACCATTATGTAAACTTCTGACTTCCAGATTCACACTGTGAAAATATTCAAGATGAACTAATCAGGGTGGAAATCTGAAATTGTTTCTGCATGGTTTATATCCCCCATCTGGCAGCGCAGAACAAACAATACGACCCTGATGGTGTTTACATGAGTTACCTTGTTGGAGGAAATGATTGTACTTAGAAAATTGTCCTTGCTCGAGAAATTTGGCCTAAATAGGGCTTGATATCTTTTCAATCTCTTTTTTTTTTTTTTTCCTTTTTTTTTTTCCCTCTTGTATATGTTTGAGGAGGGGGAAGTTATTAACTGTGAATTAGAGCTTTCACACCACATCTGTCTTTTAACTATAAGCCGAATTTAGGTTAAATGTTCAAAAGTTACATTTGGTCCCTCTGCTCACTTTCTATCGAAAGCTGTACTGGTGATCGTCCTCAGAAATCCCTATTATTACCTATTAAGACATTGAGTGTGACTGTTTCCCCCCCCCCCCCGCCTTAAAAAACTTGGCCGTCCGCAGTTTCAAGTGGCTCTGTAAATGTAGTGTGCACATTCAAAAAGCATAAACGTGCTCTGTGATTTTCATTTTGCTGCACCCTAAGTGGAGTTTCACTATAGCAGAGTTTATTATGGACAGTTTTCATGGTATTTGATTGGATTTGCAGTTCTGTCACTCACCAAGGTTTTCTTTTAGGAAGAGTTAGAGAATAGAAGGAATAGCTTGACAAATATTAATAATGATTATAAGACAAATTTGTCTTCAGGAACTCTGGAGTTTTCAGCAACTTTGGAAGAGAAATTTTGTTTCAGTCATTGCCTTGCAGTGCAGAATATCTGACATGTTTGTAGCAGAGTCTGAATCTGCATCCAGAAGTGTTTCAGAAAAAATATAAACACATAACGTTATACCATGAGAATTCATAACCCTAAAACGTAATTGTTTTTATAAAATACGGTCATTTAAATTAGTTATTTCACAAAGTTAACAAGGGGAAGACAATATGTTTTTTTTAAAAAACCTAAAATAAGTGAGGTCTTGTGTAGTGAACCGTTTAAATTTTTTGGCTCTAGTTTGTATTATTCTGTAGTTTTCAGTTGGCCTTCTAGTGATCACTGTGAATTAATGGGATATGACTGTGTCATGTGAGCTTTCCAAAAAAATGATGGAATTATATTAAATTTATTTTACTATGAATTCCATCTATGTTCTCCCAGAAAAATTCCTGGACACAAATAATTTTAAAAACAACAAAACTGGCTTGTCTTTCAGGCTGAAGTTTAAAATTATTTTCCAAACACTTAAAATCATAATTAAAAAGTGGGTTTTCTTTCATCCTAATGTAATGAGCCAAGATAGTGCATACTTTGCATTAAAATTTTGGCAGTTTTTATACAGTTATTTTTTAGTCAAAATCAAATTTATATGCTAAATGATTTACATTAAAATTGGTTTATGTTTCTTAGCTTGAAGGTTTAAGATGATTTGAAGCAAAACAGCATATCCAATATCCCAAAGTGACTCTGCATTAAGAGCTGGCTTGTAAATAGAGTATATATTTAATCTGGATTTTTTTTTTACTTTTTTTTTAATGAAAGAAGTGTTCTCTATTGGAAGGAGCTGCAGCTTTCTATATAAAACTGTAAAAGGAGCAGATCCTGCAACAAGGCAAAAGTACCATGGACTCTTAAGGAAACAGAGTAGGGTCAAATTATACAAAGAAAAATTGGGAGATTTTAGACATACAAAAGAAAATCTTGTATCCTGAATACAGTGTAGTGTTAGAGAGATCCTAAGGGTGTTTGAACATGACAACGCTTTAGGAACTGTGAGACATGTACGAATGTTGTGAACATTTCAAAAAACATATCCAGTTAATTTAAAAGATTGAATTACTTATTACTTATAGAATGAAAGGAAATAAAAAGAAAATATTTATTTCTGAAGTACTTTTTGCCTTGTTTATAGGTCTAACATGAAGAATGCAGATTTTTCTTTTTAATCACAAAATTATTTTTTTTCTGCGATCTGAACAGCAATTAATTGTGAGCTTCAAGGGCTATTTTAAAGTACATAGTTACTAGATTTTAAATTTGTTGACATGAATACTCTATCATTACTTACAGGAAACATACATTCTAGGGGAAAAGAAAACCTGGGGAATGTTGAGTAATAACTAAAATAATATGGTAGGATGAGTGTTAATTTCAAATCCTTTACATGATGGGAAAAAAAAAAAGAAAAAAGTGACGGTAAACTGCTGTTTAACAGCTTCCCACTGTTATATAAACTTTCAAACAACCATGAAATGTAGGTCTCTGGACATCACTTAAAAGAACCACAAATAAACAGAGGGTCGTACCACACTTCTGTTCCCTAATGTGTAACTAAAAGGTTTAGCTAAGAACAGAAAGTGTCTAAAACTCCTTTTTGTTTATCTACCGCCTTGTGTACCATAAACACAAATAAGCAAAGCAGGGCTGGAGTGGGGAGGTAGGATGCTGGCAGCCTGTGAATAAGGCACAGAGGAGGTAAAAAGCCTGTTAATGTCTCCAGAGGGTCATCTTACCTTTGTGCACGCAGCAGGCTGGGACATTTATGTAGCAAAGAATCACCTACTTAAAAAATAAGGATGCTGCACTTAACACTCCTGTGCCAGAACATCTCTGGGGACTTGTATATCTTTCATGGAAATTTGCTGAAGTGTAACAGTTTAGCAATTACTAGGGACTTAGTATAATGGTGTCCTTTTAACAGAGTAAAACACAAGTGGGGCTATTATACCTAATGCACCTTCAGGCTGCAAGACTGCATCCTCTTCAGACTCACTGTGATCACGACCAGAAATTTGTAGTGGTCCTAAATCATGCAGAATTCCTCTGAAATTGAGGGTGGCCCCGTATAAGCTGGAATTTCCTCCTGGGAGGAAACGTTGATACCTGTGCTGTTACCAGTGCCACGTGGGCCAACCCAGGGAGGAGGGTCTGCTCTTGGTGAGAATCCCATCTCTTGGTGATGGAACAAACCTGCTACCAGAAAAAAAAAAAAAAAAATCATTATTAGCTCTTAGTTACACTGGTGTAGACTAAGAGTTACGCAAGTTATCCAGAAGTATACCCGGGCAGAAACATTTTTTGCTCCAAAGATAATACTTGCAATGCTTTTATCCCTTGACACCAAAACAATATAAATAAAACAATACAAATAAAACCTGCAAAGGTAATTTTCTTTGGGTCTTACTCCAAAACTATCCTACCTTTCCCATGCTGTCCCCCCCCCAAAAAAAAAAGTCCTGTCTTTTGGGGATTTCACTCTTGCTTTCAGTTTAGCAAAGAAAGTGTTTAGGCACCACGGTGACAAGCAACAGCATAAATCCAATAGCCCACTCAATATAGCATGTTTAGGAGAAAAGTGGGGCCTCTGGTTCAGACACAGTAATTAATATCTATTGGGGTATAGGCTTCCTTGAAATATTCATTATATGAAATCAGGTACTTACATGTGCAGCAATTAAGTTGATATATATGTGTGTAATAATTATTTATTTGTGTAATGTGTGTGTGATAAATTACCAGTATGTGGACATGTCTTAAAACCTGTTACTAATCTCAGTGTTGGTCATGTAACCTAAGAAGGAATGAAGATGTAAGCTGTAGCGATGATGGTTATACAATACCGCAATGAGAGCAGAACATAATACAAATGTCATTACAGCACAGGGCTGCACGCAAGCATTTTGACTGCTTGCAGATTTCATTTGGATGATAAAACAAGGTGTGTGTGTGTGTATAGCAAGGATTAATCGAAGGATCCATTTGCTTACTTTGTTCCCATTTACAGGAACATTGCATGGCAGGAATTCACTGGCAATGTTTCTAGAGGGATGTGGTAGGCAAGAGGCTATGTAAAGGGTTACAAGCTGTAGAATGAAGTCAATAGCATGAGAGTTACCCAATAATAATGCAAATTGCAGAAGGAGCATGTACAGGAACAGAAAGGAAAAAATATATTCCCCATCTGGGCAGTTATTGAACATTTTGGACCGTGGAACACGCAAAATGGGGTGGAGCAGAGATTTTCCTGGCTTGCCTTCCACATCAATCAGTTTGTTGGGAATTGTGCACAGCAAACACAGTTGTGCCACTCTGAAAAAGACAATGGATCAGAGAAACAGCAACAACATTTTTCCAAAATGACTGGTGGTTCTGGGGTCTCATTGGACATACTTTGAAGCTGTCACACGTTCAGGAAGCGTTGAAGCCCTATTCTCTGAAACTCAGGCCCTCTCAGTCAACTGAGGGCAAAACACATTGTGTTAGGAAGGCTCCGAGTGAGGGACATGAAAATCCTCATCCAAGATAATTGCATTCAGGGGATTTCTGTCATTGGAGTAAACAGCTCTGGGAATTCAAATTCACTGTTCTTATTACTGATGTAAGTGATTATCAACCAAAATGAAGAAATAGCAATTTACTGTGAAACAGCAAAAAATATTTAAATTGTAGATATCCTCTACAATGAAAAACATTTCAGGGAATGTGCTGAGCCCACACCTTTGCTGTAAGAAGTAATAACACACAAAGTCACTTTTTAAAGTCATGCAAGTATTTTTCATATAACAGATACAGTTTAGACAATATTGGACTTTTGTCACTGAAATGTCTTTGTGTTGACTGTTAAATGGGATGTGAAAAGCTTACCGCCCAAAGTGGTGCTTTTCACTTCTCAAATGCCCTACAAAGTTTTTTGTGGGTTCTCAAGACTATAATGGACTTTCACGATCTCGAAATTCAAGCTATTTTTCTGATTTTTTAGAAAATAAACCAGTGTAAGAAAGTTCATGTGTCATTTAGAAGACCATAATAGCCCTAGATTAGCACTAGGGGTTGTTGAATTTTTTAGCTGAAGATTTTTTCAATGAAAAATCACTTTCATCAACAGTTTTTAATTGTTCAAAAAGAAGTCAGGAAATAAAAAAAATGTTTCTAGTTATCGAAGTTTCTTTTCAAAAAGAAATACCCAAATTGTCTGCTTTTGTTTTTTCTTTCTTTTTTTTTTGAAACTGAAAGCAGTCAAAACCAAGTTTTATGTTCAATTGGAAAAGTGAGAAAGAAGGAGAAATAGTTTCTCTTTCAAAAATGTCATCAATACATTTAATTATTACTGGAAGCTAAAGGCTTTGAGTACTGGAATATTTTTCTTTCTCTTTTCCTTTCTTTTTATGTACTTTTTTTTTTTTTTTTGTATCTGCCTTTACAAGGCTGTAAATTGTGATTAATCTACCAACCTATCACCAGGATTGAATTACATTTTGTACTGTGCTGCAAGACTAATTAATTTAATAGTCTTATGTAAGTGCAGCCTAGTTGTGGCATTCTGAGCCTCCTCACACATGGTGGTTTTGTGACTCCAAACTGAATCCCAAACTTTTCAGGTTCATGTTCTGGGCAAGCCTGACAAAGTGCCAACTCTGGCTGCTGTAGACTGTGCACGTTTAGCTCTGCCAGACATTATTTGGCTTAGTCAAGCATAAGATGGATAAGCACACATGTTGTTTCCACAGCCATCCTCTTGAGCCCATGTGCAAGAATGCCCCATTCCCAAGAAATTATTTTGTCAAATATCTTCCTGTATGACTACCCTAAATAGACTTCCCAGCTTATTGTCTTCTCTTCATAGTCCAGACACCTTCAATTCTCCTTTCAGCTTTGAGAATGGTTGGACCAGAAGCAACAACAGTTCCCATGGTCTATAATATCCCTGCAGTTGTTTGATGCCCCAGAATGAAAAGGAGCTTAAAATACTACATTAACTTGTGAAATGTTCTTCCCCATCAACTCAGAGGATTCATTAGAGAGACAGGTAGAAAGGAATTGAGCCCAGAGTATACTTTTATCTTCCTATTCCTATGCAATCAATGAAAAAATCATATTTGAAGTAGGAGCATAAAGTTCTTTACTCAGGGGAGGAATGAAATTCCTCTTTCCATGCATCAATGTGCACATGCACATCTGACCTTATTTTTTGTAATGCAGACATGGATTTTCTCCATGTTCTGATATGCATTTCCACAACGACAAAGCTGGTTTTGTACATATTCTGTTCTGTATTTTCCAACATTACTGTTGGCTTCTTGCCCATGGTGGATGTATTTTTGAACTGCTGGTTTGGGCTGAGCCTTTTTTTTTTTTTTTTTTTTTTTTTTTCCTTCTGATTTGCATAGCATGAGCTTTTACTCGGCTGGAAATCCTGGCCTTGTTTTTTCCGCAGTCCTGAAACTCATGAAGCAAAAAGCAAGTCCATGAAGTGAAGACATAAGCAGAACTTCCAGACTAGGTCAGTACACTTCTTCACCCACTGTTCATACCCTCTTCTTGAAACTAAAGAGCTACCCAAGACGTGAGTTGGATCATGAAGGTATCCTAATCAAACTTGGAAGGAATCCTAATTTCCCTTAAAGCTAAATTAACTCCATAGCACTGTCATGGGGAGACCACTGTCACCTAAAGCAGTGGGATTTCACTGTCCAGGTTATCTCAACTGCATCAGTCAACAGCTTTACAATTTTGACATTTGGGAGAAGCAGTTGTAAGATTTTAATGAAAGCAGACACTTGCCACCCCCAAGTAGCTAAATAGGCTAAAAATATCCCTTGTTTTGGTATTCCTAGGTTCCCTGAGGTTAGCGATATGTTTAATTTGCTGTCTGTTTGAATACAGGAACTCCCTTGACAGGTTTTTGACACTGGAGTTTTAACAGGAAAGTTTGAGTCAAGTAACATACCCACTCAGCCCCCTTTAGCTGTCCTCAACAGTATACTGCTCCCATTTTTTTTCATAAAATAAGGGCCAACAAAGATTCCAAAGATCTGAGAGGTTCTCTATTGTTCTTTATTTTCAAAATAGAACCATTCCCCACCAATTTTTTTCTAGTAATTTATTCTGCCTCAAAAAAGAAGAAAAAAGAAGACATGACTTGAAGAACACTCTACAGCACTTTCTGTTGTGACATTTTCTTTTGAGATTCTCCACTTGAATTCTCTTGCATTCCTTCCTTACTGATTATGGCCTTATGCCCTTTGCTTAATAAAGTGTGCAGAAGCCCATGATGAACTACAATGGTCTGAGTGTGGTTGAGTTTATGGCAGAGTACAGGCCTTCCTTTCTTGTTCTATGTTAGGAGTTGTAGTGGCAGTAGCCATCCTGCTGAAGACATAATCAGTCCTGAGACTAGCAGCTTCTGGGAAGTAAGTGTAGGCGATTTGCATATCAACTTTGTTGTAGTAGGCTTCATGTTGAGCAGTCTAGAGGAAGGGTTACACAGGGAAGGAAGACTGGTATTCAGATATTAAACTTGTTTCCCTTGCATGAGATGCATCTTACCTTTTATACGGAAAATGCATACTGCAAACATGCTTTTCTCATTCCTACCTGAGGTGCTTCAGACCCACATTTGCTACCAGTGGTCTGGCTGAATAACTTTGTGGGTTAGTTAAAAGATCCCTCTTTCCTTTGGCAAAAACAAAGCTTACTTCTTCAGTGGAATAAGATTCCAGGTAAGTACCCTCAACATTGGTCTACAGCTACAGTTTCTCTTTGGGGAGGATAAGCAACAGAGAAGGTGGGTGAGACCAACCCTCAAAGACACACTAACCTGAGAGGAAATATGGAGAGCTGCTCTTACTGTTTGGGAAATGGCTAGAGGGAGGACCACTTTTTATTAGTCCTTATTGTGGTCTTAGGGATACTCTAGGAATATCTGCTGCCCTTGGCATCGCTAGTGAGATAGGCAGAGGAGCCCAGCACTGTATGGCATCTGTACCCAAAGAAGAATTAGCAGTGAAGACCTGGAAAGCAAAGGCATCAGTAGTCCCTGAACTGAAAGCAAGGTTTAACAGTCTGGCAAATGCCATCATGGCTTTGCTGCTTGCTTTCCACAACACTGCCCTATGCAGTGTGCGTGCACCTCACAGGGGTTTCCGCACTCTGCTCCACTGCTCAGCCAATGTGTGCCCTAGAGAGGGGGTCTGCACATGTTTTGGAAACTCTTGGAGGTATCTTGAGTTGGGGTGAGGTACCTAAAATAATTATGCAGCCATATGATGACTAGAGGTCAACTATTATTTATAGTCAGGAATATATGCACAAGGTCTTGGTATTCCCAGTGTTACCATTATCCCCACGTCAGCTACAAAATATGAAGCTTTAAGTGTGGGGAAAAACCCTTCTGGATATTTCTGTTGCTCTTTTCTTTCATGGATTTCCTTTCACTTGGTAGGGTCTCTGGGATGAGGCATCCAGAAATACAACGTTCCTGTGCGGAGGTGTCTTAGTCGTACAGGCTAGGTTTATACTAACAAAGCAAACGGTGCCAGTGCCTGTTCTCTGACCTTGGGGCCAGCTGGCATTGTCTTGACATTTATGTATTAATAAGCTTTCTTTATTTCCAAAAGGGGACTATTTCAAACTGCCTGTTCTGAGTGGTCATTCTCCCACATTAACTTCTACACTGTGCCAGGAAATTGTTTGGGAAATGCTAGGTGATTTTAACAAAACCATGCCAGGGGCCATTCTTACAATTTAACCATGTAAGTGATCGAGTTGCAGTGCCCAGAATATTCCCTGGCACTGGTTAATTTATTAGCATAGGTATAGTCATAGAAAGGGACTATTGTGTCCATAACTGGCAATACGATGCTTTCTTGCTTGCAAGCCAAAACTTATTTTTGGCAGCCAAATTGCTCCACAAACTCATGTGTCTTCTGTTCCTGTGTATTAGAATCACATTTGAGATAAAGATTAAAACAAGAGAGCAAATTAACAGGCTGTTTATCCATCTTCAGTGTTAACATATTCTGGGTAAGAAATTAGAGGCTGCCCATTCCATTATTTGAGGTTTGATTTATGTGCTGAAGTTTAGTTGATCTGCACTACTTCATTTTTCATTTTAAAATAGACCCAGGGACCCTGACCCTCTTAAAAAGAAAGAACATTAGCTCTGTGGTGTTGCTGTACAAAAAGTAAACAGCCAGTTTTATGAGGAAAATGTCTTCGGGATGCATAACTCTCGCATGCCAAAGCCTGAATGTGGGATGCAGTGTGTGACAAAGACACAAAATGAGGGACACACAAAAACTATTCATCCAGTAAATTTAAAATGTCGTGTGACCCAGTCCTGTAGTATAAATAAGTCTTGCTGTAACCTCAAAATTATGATTCTTTATTTCTGATGCAAATGGTTGTCAACAATAAAAGTGTGGTACAGCCACAGTTGTGTGGAATGCAGGAATCTGAGTCTAAAACTGGATGTTGGAAAGGAATGTCTAAATATATGTTACATACCTATTTAGTTCTTGTTATTGTTCATGAAAACTTAGTTTAGAAAGGGCAACTGATTCTTTTACTTATTATATCACATATTTTGGACTGACTCCTCATTAATAGAGACTGGATATCAACCTGAAATCAACCTGCCAAAGTGCAAATGAGAGACATGTGGGGCTGTTCTGATTTCCACCAGCTGAGAGTCTGGACTTTACGTTTTTCTTGTTTTCTTTGTTATGTTTTTCCTTTTATTTTTTTTATTCTTCTAATACTGGACAGTGGTTTTAATTCTCATCAGCAAGATGCAAATAAAAACTGGTAAACAAAATATTACTTTACGAAAAGCTTGTTTAACAGTATATTCAATGTCATGAATACTACTGTACTAGTTGCTTGGCTAAAGCAAGCCAATCAACTAGAATACTTATTTAAGTGTCTGAAACCTTGCTGTAAATTGGAACTTGTAAGGAAGTGCTAATGCAGACTGCTGTGAGATAAGAGTGAAAGTGTGGTTAGTCATGTAGCTAAAAAGCAATTTCTGTTGCTTTGTTTACTAAGTATGTAGATTAAAATCCAGTAGATGTGATAGTAATAACCTGTTTCTAATCCAGACAGATTTTATAGTTAACACCTTCGACTTCAGTGAAATATTTCTTGGATTAATCTGATGCAAATGAGAAGAGAATCATGACCCAAATGCTGCAGTTCTAATGAAACCCTTCTCCCTGATCCTGTCTCTGACCTCCCATACTTTATCTTCCAAAGATCAGCTTTGTGGTGTTAATTATGGGGTAACTAAGCAGTTACTTCCTAGAGCAAATCAGCAAAAGTCCAGGTTTGCTCTAGAGGTCCCAAAGATCAGAGCTCTGCGTTTCTTCAGGTTTCAATTTACCAGGCTCAAAACACTTAAAAGCACAAGGAGGAGAGGCTGGGGAGTGATCGGTTTACAAGTGACCTGGGAGTTCACAGTCTCCATCCCGTGAAATTACAGCCCATATAATAGGTTTTGTGCAGAGAAAACCGCAACAAATTAACTCTAGCATCTTTGTTTGGAGGAGAAAAACACCTCTGCTTTATCAGCAATTCCCAGGTTGTCCTTCACTGTAGTGCCAAACTCTTTTTTTCCAGGAGGAATGTTTTGCACGTGACACACACTTTGCTATTCTGCCAAGCAGACATTTAACAGTAGTACAACTAGGTTTGAGTCAAAAGTAATACCCTAGCCCTTCAAATGCTAATGTGCACCATTATTCAGTGTAGTTACACTGAATCTCATCACCCTCTCTGGTTGTTACCACTCAACTGAGTTCCTACCAAGTTTTCATGGTCACAAAATTCTTCTGTGATGGGTATGAATTTAATGACTTGTAGAAATGTTTGAAAGACGTAGTATACAGCAAGCAGTGTGTTTTGTCATCACATGTCATTCAATGTTCTTGATGCCATCTTATAGGTGGGTTTGGGAATGTATATTTATCTATATTCTGTCGACTTCCACCAAAACCATGAGCATAATGAGTGACTGTATCTAGTGGAAATTAACAAAAACAGATTAGAAGCATTGGCCTGTAATGAGAAGAATGTCCTTAAAAAGGAAAGAGTGTTATCTGCAAAAGTGGAGAAATTTTTGTTAAGATGTTTTGAGAAAATATTTTATCAACTCATGTTCATTTTTTCTACTCCTTTGTCAAAGGTAATTTTTTTTTTTGCAGATGTCAACACTGAAAAAAATGCAAAGATTTCACTGTGAAATCTGCCAGTTTTGCCAAAACAGGCAATTTTGATTCCAGGGTTTGAAAATTTGCTGTTAGTATCAGCACTGAATCCCGTCACTCCTTTTCAAAAAACTTGTATTTGCAGCTTGGGTGTATTACAGCAATCCTGAAGTTAGATTGAAAGCCCAGATTCAGGGTGGTTAAATTCATCTGTCCAAGAAGAATACATTCAGTGGCGTCTATAATCTGCAGCAGTGAATTTAAACAAAGACCCAGGACATGGAAGCACATTGCCTTCTCTGAGATTAGCAGTTGTTTCTGTGCCCTCACCTACTTGTGTAATGTCCTTGGCAGGGTTCCAGAGGATAACTTCTCTCCATATAAAAATACCATATAAATAACATTAGGAATATGTTTCGGTGGGCTCTGTGCTTAAAACAAAATGTTGCCTGATCCTCTATGTATTTGGGGAATGAAAAAGAAACTAACTTCTATTTAGAAAATCATTAAGGCCCAAAAGGACCCAGAGGAGTTTAAGTGTTGCTGCATTTATGCTCTATGGAGGTACACTGGTCTGTAAAAGCAGGGAGGTGAGCAGAAAGTAGAAATGCACAATGGAGAAATAAGCTGCCCTTTATAGGCAGACACTGAGAACCAGAAATATCTAGGAAATACTGACCACTACTGTGTAGGTGCAGTGCACGTGCTTAGCTCGAACAAATCAATTATTACAATTGTATGGTATTTTGCACTCCAGACATTTAAGCAGAGTAGTTGGACAGTTACTTATGTGTTTTTTGTGACTTTTCAGAATTTGCACATATGGAGGCTGAAAAATATGCATACTTATAAAAGTCCCAAAGCCACTGGAGGAGTGCTTAAGGTTGTACTTGGGCATGCACAACAGCTATCTGCAAAGCTGTGTGGAGGGCTTCTACAAAGGCAGTCCTTGCTTGCCTGTTGGAGATGTTTAGAGGCAAGGTAGGGCAGAGAAACTTTGATAATGAAACCAGATGTGAGTGAGAGTCATGCAGTGCCTGAGCTAATTAGGGATAGGGCATGGATGGTAGAGTTCACTTTTGGGCAAAAAGGAAGAATGGAGCAAGATTGCTTGGGAAATCAGACAGCAATCAGTCCAGCAGATGACACATATGCTATGTTGGAGACAAGTGGAACAGTCACAAAGCTTTATATACAACAGGATTAGAATAACTGTAGACTCCATGGTGGAACAACACAAGGACAATATTATATCTTACTCTACAATACTTGCAACATAGTCTTAATCCTATGGACTGGTTGCTACTGTGTGAGGTTTAGCTAGCAGGCAATAGCGAATAGCCTTCCCACCAGCGGAGCACAGCACTGCAGACCTCCCTAGTACTCCTTGGTGCCTCAAGAGGCCATTTCTGCAAACAACTTACTGGTGCCCAGCTACTGGGAGATGGTTAGAAGTAGTTTCTCAAACTGCCCTTATTCACTGCAAAACAGACCTGACCATCATATGCTGTCTCACCTTGGACCTTGGCAGCCCCAAGGACTTAAAAACCTGCCATCAAGGGAATTGCAACCTTGTTTTCGGGCTGTAAATTTTTGCACCGTCAGTAAGTTAGAGTTCAGATCCAGAATGCTGACCTGAGCTTGACATACAATATAAATGTATCCTATGATGGGTTTATTACATCCTGAAGTCTGATGTTGTTGTGGATCCAGACTGCAGACTTTTTAGCTTTGTCCTAAGGTTTCATTTTTACCAGCAAGTTAAACAGGGCACAGGCACAGACACTAAAACTCCATTATCTCTAATGTTAAATGGTGCCTTGCCTGATTTTGACTCAAGATAACTAGCACTCTTCCTGATGATTCCCAGGTGTGATCTGGGAACAATGTATGGGATAAAGATGTTCCCAATGTTGAATCTGAATGTGGCCACCTTATTTTGAAGGTGAAGAGAATTTAATACTGTGGAGATAACCATATCATGCTATGCTAGCTTCAGGGTCACAACATCATTTACTTTGCAAGTATAGATAGAGGCTCGGAGGGGAACCCAGGAGGTACCATTCTTTCCTGGCCTAGACCTCCAGCTGATGGAGAGGCTGTCTTGTGACTTCAGAGAAAATAGCATCTGTGTGGAAGGGGTGCAAGGGGTGTTTCTATACATACATGCCCTAAGGCAAACCCTACACTGAAAATGTGCAGAATAACAATATGACGAGGGTGTTTGAATGGAAATGTCTAGACTGAGTTACTGCACAAGAGAAATTCTCTGAGGCATCCCGAAAGCTGATTGCAAGGGCGGCTGTGTATTAAATACTATTTCCTAGTAAGTTGCACAGAACATGCTCTTGGTGTAACACTTTTCCTTGTAAAATCCTGAAAAGGCTGAGCTGTGGTCTGTGCATCAAGGAAATACACCAAGGAGCATGAAGAGAAAAAGAGTGAATGAAGGTGAATAAGTACATCATAATCCATTATAAAATATCATATTTCTGCATAATATGGCCTGCAGTTATTGTCACAGCTTTGGATCTGGCTGTTATTACTAGAAACTCACCTCTCTTAAATCATTAAAATTGGTGTTGCCTAATTATCCTTTTAGCGTCTCAGTCAGTCACAGCAATATATAGAGCTGAAAGAAACATCCTGGATCATTGAGTCCAGTCCTGGGAAATTGCATCATAGAGTCCCCGTTACAAAGATGCAAGACCCTTCTTAACAGGAGGCAGGTTTCAGTCTTAATCCCTGCCAGTATGGCATTGTTTCAAATCTTTGTTCCTCTGTGGGTTACAAAATTCCCACTTCCAGTCTGCATTTATTCTCAGCAAGTTTCCACCCATTCATTCCATCATCCTTAGCTCTTCTGTTTGCTGCTAATCTCCCCAAATTGTTTGCAATCCACAGACATACCCATTCACAACAGCATCATTTCCACATGCTCTTTGAAGTCTTTCAGCTGCCTCCCCTTCTCCTCTGATTCCAAAACATAGTTCTGATGCATACGTTCAAGACCCTTTCTCGGTTAGCTCCTCTTTGCTTATCCTCAGTATTTTGTTTCTTATAGTTAACTAGTACAGTCAGTGAATACCACTGTCCCTTCTCTCAAATGAATGGTATTATCTTTACGCACCGCTGGCCCAAATAAGAAGCAAGAACAGATACATGAAGCCACAAGTTGGCTTTTCAGTCCAATAATCAACATTTGTCAGAAGAGATACGCATCTCTGTGGGTTAGAAACTGTAGAATCTGTACCAGTCCAGAAAGAGGTCACCCAAGAGAATGCAATGCTAACTGTCTTTTTAAAAATGTTGACAGCAAAAAAAAATAATCTCTGCCTTCTTCAGAGAAATGATTACAATCAGAAAACAAGACAGAGAATAGTGTCTTCTGCTACTGGTTCAGTTTCTTCTCTAACACCTCTGATTCTGTGCAAGAACTTGACTCAACCAGCACAGAAAATTACTCAAATCTGAATATGTGCTTAGGCTGAGAAAAACAAAATGAATGCATTGACACTTCAAAGACATGCCCACTTTTTTCCAAAATACTGTCATGGCTCCAATTTTCATAATTTTTAACAGATCATTGCTATAATTATTTATTCAATGAGTTTAGAGAGTTTTCTAGCTGCTTTGCAGCTCTTAACCTGTCGATTACAGTGTAATCGTGACATTCTTTGTCATAAACATGCAGAAAACAAAGCTAAGGCATCCTTTGTAAAATGTTCTTGCATCAATTTAGCCGTTTTAGTTTTTCTTTAAAATGTATGAACATTCTCATTTTGCTGCAGAAAAAAATCTTAGATATCTTTATTTTGACATGCAAATATTTGAAATAAAAAAGTTTCAATGCAGCTGTCAGATACTTACTAAAAATATTAGTTCAGGTTACACATATTTAGAGCACTGAAAACATGGGATATGAGAACTGAGTTGAGAAAGAACGTTTTAGTTGTAAACTAGTGGTATAGAAAATTTTAAACAATAGTAATGAGACCCAGGATATAGACATCTTGAATTCTGCAACCCCTATTAAACAAAGTACAGCCAGACGCAACAGTTAAAAATACGTAACCACACAAGTTCCCCATTTGCCCTCTTTTATTTGCTCTGTGTTTTCAATTTGTAATGACAATTTTGTATCAGAACAATAAACCAAGAGGATCATCTTTCTTTTGCCAGCTGTGACCCAAATGACTAGATTTGACTGTCCCATGAATGGAAACTGACAAATGAGACTTCAAAAGACTTCCCATTGCCAAGTTTAACAAAATTCTGCTATCTTTTAACCAAATATTTATGTATTACATGACTGTGTTTTATTATATTTATGTATTACATGGCTGTGTCCTATTAAATTTAAGTCTCCTCTGATCAGCAATACTCTCAGTGTCATTTGTAATATTTGGTTTCAATTAATATACATAGAACTGAAAGAAATGCACAAAACCTTGTTTATTTTCTAGCAGTTGATGGTAACTGATTAAATCATTGCACATGGCACGCTTTCCATCCCCTGTTTACCGTATAAAGCAGCTGGCAGGCCGCACCTGTCAGCCTAGGAGAGAATCTCATAAAGCTGCCAGTAAAATAGTGTAGCTGAATACACATCTGCTAATAAATTCTTTTCATCATATCCTAATCAAACAGCATATGTAGTTTATGGCCTTGCTAATAAAAGGTTTGAAATATCTGCTTGTGAACTTGATTTTATCAATGCCAACCCGTATGACCAGTTTTTATTTACTCTTCTGCTCAGTGGAAAGGTGTGTGGTGAAACAGCAGAAGCACAGGAAAAGGGAAATTAAAATTGGTTGTTAACATAGACAAAAAATAACCCTGTTCTTTTATTAATCTTCTTTGTGCATTAATGGGACTGCTTCACTGCTCTGCTTGCCAGTCATTCTGTTCCTGACTCCAGCCACCATGTGCAAATACTTTCCAAGTGGTTCAGATGGGCAATTTTCTAAGAGCATTTACTGTAACACACAGAGTGTGATTCACAACTTGAGTTTCAAGGTGGTCATGTCCAACTGTCTGTTTGGATGACTGGATCTTAAAATCTCATTGTCTTTGTGTCTTTGGCTATAGATAAACCATAGAACTGTTATCTTCTGTGCATCCAGCTCCAAAGAGCCTGAAGAGGAAGGAAAGATAAACAAAGTCAAGATATTGGCAATGTCACATCACTTCCTCTCTGAATTAGAAAATGCCATTTTCCTGCCTTTGGAAAAAACTTTGCGTGGAGAAAAAAATGGGAAATTCAAAGTTCATAAATGTTATCTTTACTTCAAAGGAAAAGACATTCCCATCATCCCCACCAACACCTGGTATTACATCTTGAGTGTGCATATTTTAAATACAATTTCTACATGAAGGTTTTTGAAATATTTTAAAAATAAATGTACCTTCAATATCTGGTCATTCCTTCTAAACCTGGAGTACTTTACATATGTGGGCTATTAACAACCCCCTTTATTATTACATTAAGACTGACAGAGGATATCAGTAGAGAGTTACTTAGTGTTTTCTGTAGTCTCAGCAAATTTCCCCAGAAAATCAACTTTTGTCAACAAGAATAATTCAGTTCCTCATAATTGTGTTTCACAGATACTAAGAAATATTTTTACTTTACTTTATCCATGATGTTTATAACACTGATGACTTTTATTTTCATGTTTCCTTGAGCAAGGCAAACACTGTTTCCTAAGGTGATTTGCAGTACTGCAAAGAGAGCTGCCGTGAATAGAAAGAGGATGGATTTTGTTGCAGAAGCAGCTGACTTAGCCAGAGATACCTAGAAATATCCTTAAAGAAATGTAACAGCCCCATAGCTATCTCTCTTCCCCATCAGCTTTCTTGTGATACTGTTTGTTAAACTCAGGCAGATGATTAACACGTTATTTCCCTGCCCTGTCTGGAAAACCAAAGCTGCAGAAGTGTCCAGCTGACAGTTTAGAATTTAAGACTAAATCTAAGATGTGGGAGGTGTCCTGCATCCTGGCTCCAAGAAGGAGAATTGTATCATGATATCTCAGATGAGTGTCCTGTTCAGGCAGGTGTATATCCCATAATCGTCTTTCACATTCAAAGCAAGCTGTCCCTTCACATTTTGGTAGCTGATATTAGCTATGCTTTATACATACCTAGAGGATTAAGCTTGACTAGTGAGATAGAGTTTCCTAGAAAATCTTGAAAATAAACTGTGAGGCCTTTGGCTGTAGCCTATACACCACCTCTCAGCAGTTCATGACCTGTAGAGCATGCTCATGGGTGAAGAGAGTTTGAACATAGAGACCGGCAAAGACCTGGGTATTTATAGAGAAGGTGACACCTGAGAAACAATTCTGGGAATTACTCTACATGGTACAGTAGGTGTCTAAAAAGCAGACAGATTCTTAATCGATCTTGAATGCATGGCTTCTCTGAAAGCCAGAAATGAAGCCTGTGAATTCAGACATTGTAATGTTGGCAATTTCCAATCAGCAGTCTAAGGATTTCCACATAGGTTATAAACAGTCAACAAAGAATTAAGGAAAATATTGAGTAGGGGCTTTTTGGACAGAAGGAGAAGGAATAAGATTCAGCAATAATCTCTCTGAATGAGGAAAAATTCTACTGGATAGCTATAGCTTATTTCTTTTATGCATCCTTATAGAATCATAAAACAGATCCCAGATGCCTAGCTGATACAGGATAAATTCTCATTTTAGTGCTACATTTTGGTGCAGAGACCATTTCTGTGCAGCAAAACATTATAAAAAAAAAGTGCTTAATGGATATGGGATTGAAGCAGACCTTTTTAATTTAGGCTGTCACATAAAACGGCCAGTGGCCACTATTTAGAATGTTTTTAAATTTCATGATCAGGGGCTGTACAATGCATTAATCTCGACACTGGGAATATAATCCCTCCTGGGCCTGCATTTGGCTGTAATACTTTAAGCAGATATCTGTAATTTTGCAATCAAAGCCAAACCAAGATGAACTCTGACCAGAGGTATTCTGAGGTGATTTCTATTTGCAACTTCTGAAAAGAGGCTTTCTGCCATAACACTCATTTTACTTTACAGCTTGTGAAAGAATCAACAGATAAAAGGCAAAGACTGCCAAAGAAATGGGGTAAATATATTTACTGTGTAAATATTGTATTATTAAATGAAATGTGTCATACTTAGTTTCAGCACATGAAGCAAAACTGGCAGAACTGGACAGAGATACTTTGATTTCATTGCGGGGTTTTTTCACTTTTACAAGCACAGAATGTGGGTTTGTGTCTGTCAGAATTTTTAGACGGATATGACAAGCTATTTTTTGCAGTAGTGGAAAACATGGAAAAAGAATCCATTTTTATCTTCAGCAATCTGGGATGAAAAAGATAATATTCTATCAGGTGAGTCTGGGAAGAACAGAAGAAGTGATTTTATCTCTCCATTTGACCCAAGAAAAGATTGAGTAGACCAAAACCATTCCTGGCATGTTTGTCTAACCTGTTCTTCCAACCTGTCAGCAAGAAAAACTGCACCAGTTGCCAGGCGAGCTATTCCAGGACTTAACTCTCCTCACCATCAGAAAATTCTTTCCACTGTCTAACCTAATTCTCCCTTTCTGCAATTTAAACATACTGTTTTTCTTCCTGTCATCAGGGGATCTGGAGAACAGACTATTCTGTTCTTCTTTGCAGCAACCTTTTAATTGCTTCACACCACAGTTCTGCTCCCCAGGCTGTCCACACTGTGTATTGGGACACCTCCAGGACCCATTCTGGAGTTGAGCAATTAGGTGTCTCCTCAAACAACCTGTAGTTCATTTCTTAGGTAGTCCAAGTACTGGTCCAATCAACCAAGCACCCAACATCTCTTCCTATCCACTAAACCTGGTTCTTCAACTTATACTCACTCCATTGGACTTTACACCCTTCTTTGTCCTCACACTGTGTCCTTCTGCCCATAATCTATACCCATATTGTCACTGTGTAGAAAAGTATGAATGTGACATGGTAAAGCAGCCACTCTTCATGTCCAAGGCAAGCTGAAAAAGTATTTCCTCTTAAAGAATACCAAAAGTTTCAGGCCCTCATGGAGGCAGGAGGAGATATGGGCCTTGTGGTAGGATACCTCAAGCTATCCTAGGCTCAGGTGAGAATGGCATGCGAGGAAAGAAAAGGACTGAGAATATCCCGAGCTGCTGACAGGGATGTGGCAGGCCAGCCACAGCTGTGAGCCTTGAGTGGGAAGAGTGCGATAGACAAACTTAATGCATATCATGAGAGACCAGTGAATTAGTTTGTGCAGAAGTCCATGCGGTAAGTATGAAGCCAGGCTTTACTCAAGTGCTGCAGTGTGTGGACACAATCAGTTCACATTACAAGGAAGGAACAAAAACATAAGCCTGTTTCCAATCGTGAGGAATTAGGAATGGAATAGACAATTTAAAAAAGAAAGCATGATGTGCTACTGTATAAATTCACAAAAACTAGAAAAGTTGTGCACAGTACTATGATCACACAAATACAGCAGCAGGACTGAAAAAGATTTAGAGAAAGAGGGGTATGGAAGAGCTTCTTTGTAAAGAATGCCTAAAGAAATGGGTACTCTCAGGTCTGGGAAACCAATGACTGGGGGAGATATGGAAAAGGACTATAAAGCCTAAAGTGATGTTGAGAAGGCCGTAAGGATGGATTGTTTAGCTGGAGCTAGAAGAAGGGAGGCATAAAACTAAGTAAGAAGCTCATTTGTTTGGGGTACAGTTAAGCAGTGGATTTCCTTGGCATAGCATGCTATATGTGCCAAAATTCAAGAGGAGAAACAATCAAATTCAAGAAAGACAAATCCACTGAGCTCAGGAAGACCCTTAATTATGAGTAGTTGGAGCTAGCTGCAGTTTTACTACCTGTTTACCCTGTTCTTATGCTCTTATCTTGGCATCTGCTTTTCAATCTGTCTTTAGGGCTAGGTCAGCTTTTTGCTGGATGCAGTGCAACCACTCCAATGTAGGAACACTATGGGTGTGAGCCATTCTAGGCCAGCTGACCTTTCCAAGAAGGAGATCAGAAAGGCCATAGGGACACTGCCATGAGGGTCTTGCTCCAACCTTTGTCTCTTCCTACCACCAACCCAACCCTTCCATCCTGCTGCCCTCAACCTCACCAGCTGTGCCATCAGCAGCACATTGCTGCTAGCAGTTGACATGTCATGCTGTTACTTCATCTTGCTCAGCAAAAGCAGTATCCATCTGTAGGTTCCCCCATTCTTTTGACTGACAAGTTTTTGTGGTCCCTCATCCTTTTTAGAGATGTTCTTAGGATTTCTTATGCCTGAAAAGAGATGTTTCCCCACATCCTCCTAAGGAGAGAGGACAAGATTTCCATATCACTATATTATTTCTTGTACAGAAAGACTAAACCTCTGCTGTTAGTAGGATGGTGCAGGACCTGCTTTTTGGACCTGAGGGCAGATGGCACAGGATGGCTCACATCCATACCTCTAAACCTCTTTCTCTGCACAACAGTTTAGCCACATCCAGAGTGTCTATTGGAAATTATTCCTGACTATACAGTCCCCTTGAACAGTGTTCAGCTACCACCTGGGGGAATGCTAGTTGACATAGACCAAAGGTGTGTTAAAAATTTAACTTTATGGAAAATTGCTTGCCAGAGCTTGGGCCTTCTCTGTGGCACTACAGCATCAGTATTTTAAAGTTGGAAGTGGGTTTCAGAAAATAAAAGTTTTCTTAAGTCTGATAATGATTCACTAGGGAGTGTCAGATACTTTTAAGAAACCTTCAGAGATCACAGAATCACAGAATCATTCAGGTTGGAAAAGACCCTTGGGATCATCGAGTCCAACCATCAGCCCTACTCTACAAAGTTCTCCCCTACACCATATCCCCCAACATCTCATCCAAACGACCCTTAAACATATCCAGAGATGGTGACTCCACCCCCTTCCTGGGCAGCCTATTCCACTGTCTGACCATTCTTTCTGTGAAAAAGTTTTTCCTAATGTCCAGTCTAAACCACCCCTGTTGGAGTTTAAAGCCGTTCCCCCTTGTTCTATCACTAATTACCTGTGAGAAGAGACTATCTTCTCTATCGCTCTACAATGTCCTTTCAGGTAGTTGTAGAGAGTGATGAGGTCTCCCCTCAGCCTTCTCCTCCTCAAACTGGACAGTCCCAGCTCCTTCAATCGCTCCTCATAGGATTTATTCTCCAGGCCCTTCATCAGCTTCGTTGCCCTCCTCTGCACTCGCTCCAGCACCTCGATATCTCTCTCGTATTGAGGTGCCCAAAACTGGACACAATACTCCAGGTATGGCCTCACCAGTGCAGAGTACAGGGGGACTATCACCTCCCTACTTCTGATGGTCACACTATTTCTAATATAAGCCAGGATGCCATTGGCTTTCTTGACCACCTGGGCACACTGCTGGCTCTTGTTCAGCTGCTTGTCAATTAGAACCCCCAGGTCCTTTTCTTCCAGACAGCTCTCCAGCCACACCTCCCCAAGCCTGTAGCGCTGCTGGGAGTTGTTGTGGCCCAAGTGCAGGACCTGGCACTTGGCCCTGTTGAAGCTCATCCCGTTGACGTTGGCCCACCGATCCAATCTATCCAAGTCCCTCTGTAGTGCCTCCCTATCTTCATGCAGATTGACACTCCCGCTTAACTTGGTGTCATCTGCGAACTTACTGATGATACACTCTATGTCCTTATTGTGGTGGTTTAGCCCCTGCCGGGGTCTGAGACCACGCGGCTGCTGCCCCTCCCCCACAAAGGGAGTGAAATACAAAGCCCCAAGACTGAAATAAGGAAAGGTTTAATACAACAATGCAATAGCAACACAACCAACAACAACAATAAAAATAACAGTAATAGTGATAGCAATGAACAGAGCAAAATAGCTACCAAATACAGCAGTTTGAAGCACGATGTACAAAACCACGAGTGCACCGCGCTCCGCGCCAGGAAAATGTGACCTGCCAGGATGTGACGTCCGCATGGTATCTGAATAACCCGGCTAGAGCTTCCCCCCCCCACTGCTGGGGAAACTTAACCCTATCCTGGTTAAACCAGGACACTTATCAAGATCATCAATAAAGATGTTGAACAGAAATGGTCCCAACACTGAGCCCTAAGGAACACCACTTGTGACCAGCCGCCAGCTGGATTTAGCTCCATTGACCACCACTCTCTGGGACCGTCCATCCAGCCAGTGCTTGATCCAGATGTCCCATTATTGACAATTTGGTAGAAACAGTCCCTCCAGATGAGAATTTTCTCCTTGACCATGGGTAGTCAACAGTTCACATCTGTTCTATGGAGAATCTTAGGTCACATTCAATCTTGTACTGTAAGGTCATCTAGTAATCTAATGATTCAGCTAATGCTTGGTCCATTCTTGGCCTCATTCTTCTTTCAGGGGAAAAAATATGTGAAAAATTGTGTCTGCTCCATAAGACTTCAAATATGGTTTTAGATTTTGGTGTGATTTTTTTATGCTTTTGCTAATCTCTATAAATAATAGAAATAGCAGCACAGAGAACTGTATTTTGAACTTCACAAAGATGGTAAAGTGTGTGTTAGCTCATTAATTAAACCATCAAATTTCCAAGTCTCCATGTGCATTATTTTACAATTGTACTCAGCAATCTTAAAAATGTGATCTAAAAAGACATGTTGAGATTTTTTTTTCTATTTCCCTAACTCCTGTAGCAAGGAGTTCCACAAATGAAGTGATTTTTAGGAAGAAAATATTTCTATTATTATTTTAAGTGTATTAATCTTTTCACTATTTCAGTAAGGATAAATAGATGTTCCAAGTTACATAGATCTATAAAATTAATTATTTCACACAGCTAATATATAATGTCCAGGCTGCATCCTACCCTTTTTAGATGCTCCACAAGTGCCTCTTTTAAGTCCCTAAGAATTTTCATTGCTTGTATAATTTTCTTATTTAAGTAATTACTTTATCTAGAAGAAGCATTATGCACTTTAAAATATATATAGGTAAAATGTGCTATGATATTAGAAGTTTTCCTAACAAAAAGAAAAAATTCAATAATAACCATTTAATGAGAAATTTTGGTGCAAGCATCATACATGTTAGCTGTTCTTAAATCACTAAAGAAATGGGTTTGGATTGCAGCTTTTCCTTTCAATTTAAGTTGGTGAGCAACCAAATTATAATCAACATCAATAAAGCATACAGGCTAGAACAGTAAAAAATAAAGTTGAAACAAAATAGTTCGTGTCAGTTGAAACAGGGAGATAGATTCCCAGGTGGCTTGTAAAGAAAAGGAAAATAGCCATAATGAACAGTACATTGAATCCAACCCTCTATTCCTTCCTGAGGCAAATCTTCCCTTGACTTCATGCCATGTTGCTTGTGTAAAAAGTTGACCAGGGCTCTGGTGTGGGAGATATTGCTTATTTCCAAACACAAAACCCATCAAACTTCACAAGCCCTTTAACTCTGTGTGTGTTCATGTGCCTGCTCCCATGACTGAGGCTTGTTGTCCGTTAAGAGCTGTGACTTATTTCATTCTCAATTTTTCTTCTGTTGTTGGGAATATTTACTCTGCCCTGTTTTAATGTGAAGTTCAAAGCAAATGGGAAAACATCCCAAAATTCAGAATCACAGCAAGATCTTATTTCACACTGTATATCATTTTGTTCTGTCTCCTCTCACTGGGCTGGATTACTGGGTGGCAATGAAAAGTTGGGCCCTTAGCGAATAAAGGTATTCAACTCCTCATCTTTAATTCCCTTTTGAAAATCTCCTTTTAAAACATAGGGAAAACAAATTTTTATTATTAGGTTTTAATATATGTTTGAGCCTGAAACAGATGGAAGACAAAATCTAAATAAATGTGTGTAAACAGCTACATATTAGGCACAGAAGAAATACTGTAAACTTCTACCTCACCTAATCTTAGCAGAAATCCAGGTACTGCCTTTTGCTCTGAACTAGATTTACTGCTCTGGAATGTTTGACAAAGTGCCTTTCCCAGACACAAAACCTAGGTAGGATTCATCTGACTGAATGCAAGCATTTTCCGTGGAAATCTACATCAGAGATAGTTATTCAAATTCCCTTTATAGCCTCTTTTGTTCCCTTTATAGTGTCTCCTTTACAGTAGAGAGAAACAGGCACTTTTCAGGACTAATCTCATACTAATGCAGGTTTCTAAAATGGGTGAGATGAATCCAGCCCCCAAAGTGTCTGTTGATTCTAAAGTAATCTTAGACAGGCTACCTGAGGTTCAGATGTCTGCACTGTAGACAACTAAAGTTAAATGAGTTGTATCTTACATAAAGTATTTAAGTTCAGAAGGACTAATTGAGCAGTTTAATATATTAAATTGAGCAAATATCTCTGACTAAGGAATAACTTTTTTTTGGATACAACACATCTTTCTGAAATGCAGCCAATATTAGTATGAAGAGAAGGAGAATTCACTACTTTCCTTTGTAGCTGTTTTTTCTGACTAATCTCCCTCACTGCTGAAAAATGTGCCTTATTTCCAAACTAAACTTGTCTGGTTTTAGCTTGTATGCACTGATTTTCTTTAGGCCTTTTTTCTTTGGTTTAAAGCTCCTTTCGGTGTTCAGTGTTTTTCCTAATGAATGTACACGCATATATAAACAAGCCACCCTTAAATCTACTATAATCTAAACAGATGGAGTATTTCCAGTGCCCCACTGTAAAGCATTTTCTCCATCCTGAAATGATTTTTAAGGTCCTTTCTGCATCCTTTCCAATTTTTCAACTTTTTTGTTCCTAAATATGGACACCAGATGTGTATACAATATTCTAGTATCAATCTCATCAATATTACATACAGAGGTAAAATCATCACCCTGCTTGTATTTTTTACTCAGTTTATACAACAAAGGTTTCATACATGAGTTTCTTTCAGAATTACATTAGGAACTTCTGCTCTGTTGCTTGTCTCAAATCTATTTTAGAACAGCTGCAGAAGTTTGGCTGTATTAATCTGGTTAGTTGAAATTGTCTCACCTGGCTAAGTAAGTCAGCTACTTTTATGGATCATTATATGCTCTTCCATTGGTTTTTGTGTCATTCACAACTGTCTTCTGCCAATATTTTAGGAATATTTTACATTGGATGTGGTCACCCTTCAGGCAATCTTTGAGAGTTGACAATAGAGGTAGAAGTGTGCCCCATGGCTGGGTGCCTTTGGGAACTCTCAGCCAGTTCTTAATTGTATCAATTTATTCCTTTATCAGCTTTTCCATTATTTTGGCTGGGATTGATGTCCAGTAACTTGCCTAATTTAACCTTTTTGAATATTGGCACAGCATTTCTACTTTTCTAGTCTTCTGGAATTTCTCCAGTATTTCAAGATTTATTCAAAAGTAACGTTAATGATTCAGCTGCCTCCTTGGGAAGCTGCTGAGGACTTTTGGATTCAAACTATCTGGCCTACAGATTTAAAACTATTTAACAGTTTTTGTCTAAAATCCTTCTTGGTAACTGGACTGGAAAAATCCTAATCATCCTCATGTGATGTGATTAAATGGTGCTGTTTTTCTTGCAGTATTAAAAGGCAATATTTACTGAACTGAATATTGACTGAATCCCTTTTCTCTGTCATTATTAAGAGATATAACATCCTTATCTAATGACAAGATTATATAACTTCTAACATATTTTAATCTTTTTTATAAAAATATAAAAAGTTATTTCTCTTTTTCTTAGCAATTATTTTCCTATGCTTTTACCTTCTCATGTTAATTCTTTTCTTTTGTTCAGAATTTCTCATTCATACTGCTAACTAAATCTGCCATTTCTGTCTATTTTCACGTGTTATACATTGCTTTTACATTCCCAATTTCCACAAAATGAGGTTGGGCTTTTAGCCAAAGTTTGTTCTTTCATGATTGTGAAACTGTGGGGGTTTAACCATCTAATAAACTCTTCTAAAAGAATGCCTAGGTTTCATTCAAAGTTAGCTGCTTACATTTCACTTTCCAGGAATTATGCTCATAACATTCCTCACCTTTTGGAAATTGTGTCTTTTTAAAGCACAAACTATGTGACTAATTGTGAAATTTCTGTGTTTATCTTCTTAGAAGAGGGCAGATCATGGTTGCTTATCTCCAGACTGCCACCATCCTTTGGTCTAGAGAGACCATCTTTGGTCCAGAGTGTAATTCACCTGTATCTAACATTAAAAGGCTGTATTTAACATAACAAAGAACAAAATTGTCATAGACAACATCTTTAGATGAATGACTGTGTATTTAATTTTTAAGATTCTGTTGTTTTATGGCAGTTTGAACTGAACATCTAACCTTCTTCCAAGCTGAAGCTTTCACATAGCAAGATAAAAAATTTATTTTGTTGAGATGTGTAAGATAGTTTAGAAACAACAACTAAAATGTTTGGGTTTTTTGTCACCTGTATTTTAACAGACCCTGTCCTGAACAGATATTGCACAAATCAAACTGTTTCGTTCATTTAACCACATATATTTAGGCATACAGAATGACAACAATCCTTTATGCCTGATAAAGTGATAAGCTCTCTTAAAAACAACTAGAGCTGCAGTGAACTTTGGAAAACAGCCCCCTAAAGCTTGTAAGTTTTATTACCATTTTCCAGGTGGGCTCATAAGGAAAAGGGAGGCCTTAAAATAATGGAAATAGCCAAAGCACACTCAAGGGTAATTCAGAAATTTAAAAGCAGAGTAGCCAATACAAATGTCATGCTATGGTGAAGATACAAGCCAGAACAACAGTCTTGCATCTCTTTGAAATATGACATGTTAACTTTCAGTAGATGCATCTTGGAGGAGACATGTCAAGCAGGGGAACTGTCTAAGAGACAGAGGTAGAGAAAATGCTAAAGAGGAAGGAAAGTGTATTATTATTCCAAATTCAGGCCAGACTGTGGATCTGCTATCAGTTGTGTAAGACAAGATGTGTTAACAATTGCACTTTTTTGTTTTACATAATGAAACAATGATTTTCCCTTCCTCCCCTCAATCTGAGAAGGAAGATAGTGGTTACTAGATATTGCAAAGAGGTTATTACAGCAAGATATTCAAACATCCAGACATCCTCCAGCAGCTGCTAGATGACTTGCTGGCTCCTGACTCATGTTTCCACCTCTTCCTGAGCGTGAATTGTTGTGGATCACCACAATACAGCCAGTGCTTAAATCCCAAACCCCAAGTGTAGGTGTCCCACATAGGCACTGAAGTGCAGGTGTGCCTTACAGATCTGTGTGCACTATATCCATTGATAGTCCATAAACTGGAGAGTGTGCCATCTTCTTTCTGCTGAATTGCTTGTGCAATCCTCATTTTCATAATGCCTGACTGCTACCTTGTCATTAATGTCAGGTACTTATTTCACATTAAAGATCCCAAAGTTATGGGCAAAGACCCAAGGTGGGGCAATTTATTCAGGGAACCTGAATAAGGAATAGGAAATCTGTGGTTGAAAAGAAATTGAGTCTCCTGAGTCCCAATTTCTTGCATACAAGTGATAGTGCATAGGGCAAGTTTCAGCAAACATGGCAAGTTGTCCCGCCCTGCTCCAATTTTGTGACTAAACATACACAGTTAGATCTAATGCTTCCTGGCTATGGCAGTTCCCATATGCAGATCATCCTAGGACATTTCTGAAGGACTGCACCTATTGCAGGCTCTTGGCAGTTCTGCAAACAGCCTTGCTGCCTGCTCAGAAGAGGAGCAAACTGGAAAGATGGTGGTTTAGATTAGTTTAATGCTTCCCAAGCATGAGGCCCACAAAGCACAGGGTCTGATACCATCACCATGTTCATATGTGTTCACATCTCCCAAGGGAGTCCCTTATAGAGCATGGAGAGAGCTGAAAGATTCTATAAAAATATGCGGAAAACTCAGCAGAGAAGAATCAGTTTCTAGAAGAAAATATTTAACATTTTTCCTGAAAAGTTTCCATTTTCATGTACTCTATTTTAGTACGAGATCTGGAAGAGACTGACCAGGAAGAGAAGATAAACTGCAAAATCTGTTGTAGAGCTTGGAAGGGAGGGGCACAAAAAAGTCACTGCACTTTGATGTGTTTTTATAGTTCTCTCTAAGAGATTTTTGTGTGTAAATAATGTAGCTGAGATCACCCAGAGTAAAGTAAACCTTTTCCTTCAGATGCTCTGATTTCCTTAAAGAGCTGTTTGTGTATGCATGTGTGTGTGTGTGTGTGTTCCTGTATAACTGAGAATAGTCAATGGATTCAAACACTTTCAAACACATTGAAACAATACTTGAGAATTATTCCTGAGCCCTGCAGAGTGTTTGGTGCCTTACAAAACAGGGGAAATCCTAACTGCTACTTCTAGAGCATTTTGTCTTACTGTCTAAATTACAGAAATGGAGAAATCCAGCTTCTTTAGGGCCTGGAGTAAAGAGGCACCACATTTTTATCATCAGAGGGATATTCCCCATCTATGTCAGATGAGGATCAGATACAAAGACATCACTTTTTAAATTGTTGGGTTTTACATTTGCTCCAATGTCTTACCCTGACTCAGTCAACTGTAATGAAAGAGGAAAACCACAAATGCGATATTCAGAAGAGATGCTATTGCTGTTCCACTGACATGATTGGGCAGGGCTGTTTCAGCACACAGCCTCAGTTATATAAACAACTGCAAAATTCAGAAGGTATTTGGCATCTCTCAATGAGTGGCAAAGAGATGTTGCTTCTTTGTGATCAGTTCAGATCCCAAGCCGCACTGTAGTGAGCCAGCACAGACTTTTAGGAACACTGACAGTTCTACCCAGCTCTTTCCTGACCTCTGTGGAGTATCTGACACCACTAAGGGTTTGGCAATAAATAATCAAGGGGTGATTCGTATGAAATTGTTATGTTCCCCCAACCCAAACTATCTTTAATCTGAGAGTAAACTGCCATTTCCATTAACATCAGTCACAAACTTTGAGGGTAGGCCTACATTTTGTATTTCCATAACTGACTTTCCTGAGTCAGCTTCCAAACTAATGCAGTCCACGCTTGTTTGCAGTGGGGCTAAGCTCTTGCATGGATTAGTGTTGATTAGGTCTGTTGATCTGAGGTTAGACCACAATTGTTTCACAAATGGAAATATTCTTGTTCATCTTTCCCCACCCACAGAGGACACTTGTTTGAAGAAGGATTTGCTGGGTGGGTAGAGAACCTGCCAGTCACTTCTCTCAGACAGAACCATCCCTGTTTGCCATCATCCCTTCAAGTCAGTGCTGTCAGTTACATTAGTTATTTCCTGAGCACTACTTTTATCCAATAAAGAAAAACAAATATACAAATGAGAAGCATGTTAAGCAATCTCTCTCTGTTCCCTTCAGTAAGGCATAATGGAACAACTGTGTAAATAAAACTGTCATTTTTATAGACCTCAAGCCATCACAGCTCTCAAGTGCACCAGATTCTGTGGGATGTGGTTCTACATTGTAGTGGCTGCAGCTTGTCCTATTGCATGACCAACGCAATGTGTCATTTCTTGATAGAGGAAAAGAGAATCACCCAAGGGCATTAGCACCTGCCCTGGGAAACAGCATGAATTTCCAACCTCTGTCAGTTGTGGTGACTGAAGTATATTTTCAAATACTTCAAAACCCTATTCTTGAACAAGGTCTTATACCATACCTTAGAATAGCATTTTTCCATTTTCCAATAAACTATAGGTTTCACAAGATCATTTGCAGTGGGCAGGGAACTTCCTCACCCAACAGTAAGGCAAAACATAGCAACCAAATATCTTTGATATCGAGGATAAATATGGCATGATCTTGGCTTTGGCTCATCATCTTTCTAAAGGGCAGTTTCTGTCATGTACCACACAGGACTGAAAAGTTGGAACTTGGTGCATCAACAAACATTCATACAGAACAAGTAATGGATAAATTGTCATCTCCTCTAATGACTGACTATTTTAACACAACTGTCTTTGAAATATAAGGAAAGATACACGTATGGAGTATTTTTGGTTGCACGACAGAGCCTTTTGAAAATGTTTTTCCTCTCAGACTCAGACAGTATCCTTTGAATAAGCTTTATAAGTAAAAGCTATACTGACTTCATTATGGAAACACTGATAGTCTGCAGCTGGATGCTTTTGGTGAAAAAAACACTAACTGCTTTGGCACATATTAGCTGGATTGGGAGCTGTGAGATATGTTATCCAATCAACAACTTGCATCTGGTCAACTAACATCTTATCCAACAGTGCTATAGGTGAGCTAATAAACAAAGTATTATCTTTATACTTGTCATTCACTGCAATTAACAGTAATGAATTAATTAATTAATCCCTGGTTAGCTGATTTGTGATCACTTTGTGGTAGGCAACAAAGGTAAAAATCAGAACTTAAATGGTTACCATGTCATTTCATGCTTATTTTTGTATTATCATTTGGCAAAATGTTATGTACCAATTTAAAACAGCTGGTCCAAGTGAGTTAAACCAGTTTAATATCCGGGATATATCACCAAGGGGATTACTTATTAAATTATAGGAAGTGATCTTAGATTTCAATAGCGGTTTATTATTCAAAATTGTTTTGCCTTACAACAAATTGTAGTTTTTGACCTCAGAGTTTGTATCTTTCATTTTAATATTGTGGTAGTTTATTAGAATCATAAATATTAAGATATAAAAGTTTATTATCCCAAAATTTCAACAGAGACTCATTGGAAACTATTATTCCCAAATGCTTTTTTGATGACAGTAAAATGTACTGTAAGTTAAGTGAAAAATTTTATTCAACAGTTCAGATACAATGCTATTTCTCTCTGTTACATAAAAAAGACCACACCATTTCATTAGAACCCAACTGCATCATTCTACTATTCATGTAATGTAAGCTTTGCTGCTATTTTTAAAACAGTAGGCCCAGATTCTCACTTCCTAGTAGGTTATCTCCATCAGTTTTGATGTAATTACTCCTGATTTACACTGGTTTGAGTGAGATCACTAACAAATTCCAATCTTGTTCAGTCACAAGGAGAAAATATGGTTTCTGGTTTCCTCACAAAACTTGCATAACTTTTTTCTGAATATGTTTTTGGACAGATAGAAAGGTAAGTCATAATGCAGACCTGAATGATTAGACTCTGACAAGGCAAGCTAGATGGAAAGGTTTTGTCTAAATCTGAGATATGAGTAATCTTTTGTGGACCTCATCATTCCTGTAGCAAGTCCCATATTTTGGTGTTCACTCTTGGAGAGCAGCTGTACTGTATTCATTTGCTTTGTGCTGAGTGGACTGCAGAACAATTTCTCAGTGGATCAGGGTAAAAAATATTGAATAGATTTGGCTTAAGTCTTGCCTGCCTGCTCTGTGACTTGTTAGTCTCCCTGCACAGGATTCATTTGACTGGCTGGAGATATCTGTAGCACAGGGGTTTTTTCTCTTTCTCAAGTAGTCACCCTAAGCTCCCTTTTCATCAATGAGAAAAACAGGCATTTCTGGGATATGAGTCAGCCCACAGATGTTTAAAATAGGCCAGATAAATTGCGTTCCAAAATTGTTGACTTATTTTCATGGGTGATGAAGGCAATCTATGGTGACTAACTCACATATACTTATCTACAATGTTGACAGTAAAATTATGTAAGCTGTATCCCACTGCAAGACCATAGGCTATCCAGTTGGGTGAGAAAATTGCAAACCAACTCCTTTCTCAACTGTCAGGATACAATCTCAAGACTGAAAATAAATTAACACTTTAACAGAGAATTTAATTGAATGTGATAAACTCAGCAAAGCTATCCTCTTCCCACAAAGTAGGACAGTCTCTCTGTATGGTGCTGCTCTACAATGTGAGGATGCATGGGCTGCTCAGCAATAAGATATGACTCATGATACTGTGGGCCACTGCTCAGTGGGCTCACACTGGTAATATTTGTCTAGCATCAGTCCTATTGCAAAAGACAATTTAGAGCATTTGGTGGTTGGAGATGACATATTCCAGAGACAAAATAACACAACTATCCTGAGATTGTATAGACAGTAAAGGCTGGATTGTGACTTCCTCTGTAATGAATAAGCAGGCAATATTAACATGTCCAGTTCCTGGAGAAAATTCCAGTCTGTAACTGTAAAAAAATTATAGTGATTCATACTGAATGTTTTGGCACAAAGTGTGATGAGTGATGCAGCTTGACACAAAGTTATCATTTCTTCTCTAGCCTCCCTCTACCTTCTTGGTGAAGAGATGCAATGAACTAGACATGTATCCATACTTTTTTGCAAGTGGAATTTCTCTTCCTTTGAGTAGACATAGCAAAACTCAGTCTGGCCTTTCTTATTCTGCTTTGAGTACAAAAGAGTTCCACTGAGCACTGTTTTATGTATGCTGAAACTATGATTTTGATGCCTTTCTGGTAAAGGCAGACTGAAGGTTTGACTTGCCTTTTAAGCCAAGTATCACAGCAATAACTGTGATATTAATAAGGGCAAGTAGTTGGGAGTGACTGTGCTTTTTATCTGTGAAGCTGCACAGAGCAGAGCAAGTGGAACAGCTCCTTTGCTTATATTTTTAAAAGGTCAGATTCCAGGCCTGTTATTCATGGTTTATACTACTGAATAGAATCATCTTCTGTATGAAATTTGAGCGATATTTGCATATAACATTGCATACTAGCTGGGGCCCAAGACCCCTTCTGTCCATAGCCTTTTGCATTTGAGATGGTTTGTGCTTTAGACACGGGATAACTGGCTGGAACTAAGGGTCTAAAATTGGAATTTCTTTTCCTTGTGGAAAAGAACTACTCACTCCCAAAGAAGGTTAAGGACAAGCATTAAAAGGCTGAATGTCTTCTAGTACTCACCTGTAAGTCCCCAAACTGTCTTGGAACAGACAAATTCTCTAGTCATTCACCAGGAAACCATTGGTTCACTGCAGAAAGAAGAATTATGGGAAGTATGAACTTAGGTGTCACTTAAGTACATAAAGTTCTTGGGAGGACGCTGTCATTTTCCTTACAGCTTTACGGATAGAGAAGGATGACCTGTATATACCAATACTGGTGTCAGTCTTCTATAATTCTGTCATGAAAACATATGCTCTGTGTGAATCTAGCTAAAAATCCTTTTTTTTCCTAACAAATAAGAAACTTCTGACTATTTTTACTTGATTTGGTGAATTGTTTTAAACATGATTTCCTTTCTTTTATCCTCATGGTAACCCTTATAAAATATTTCTATTTCTGCCTGTCCATATCTTCCGATTCCTCAACCTGTGATTCATTGTCTGGGAGATCTGCTGGGAATACTGAGTCAGGTTTTCTTCTCCTTTAAGCCAGGATGACTTGCACTGCTACTGGATGTACTACTAGCACATATGGTAATAACACCTGCTCCATATTCTGAGGTTCCCTGAAACAGCTCTGGCTTGCACTTTGAACTGCCTCTCAACTAATCCCTTCCTTTAAAGAGGTAGGGAAGAAGATGACAGTACTTCTTTGATGTTTTTAAACAGTACCACTGCTAGGTTTTTTCTGGCGATTACAGAAGCAGGTTTTTTTCTAGTGGATCCATAGCTTTAAAATATTTTGAGCAAGGCTTTGTAGTGAATTTGAGCTCTGAATGTGTATTTCCATCATCAAACTATTAAATGTAATTGATCTTTACTGTTAAGATTTTCATAATGTTTTAATAAAAAACCTGATGTCTGTTATTACCAAAATATGAGTAAAGATGAGTATATTAGAAGAAACTGCAGAACAGAACATACAATGAGTGTGAGGCAATGTGGAAAATTATCAGAATACGTTTTCCATTAGTTAAATGGCAATTATACTTTTATGCGTGAATGTGTATAGATGGCAGTAAGGACTTCAAAAGATGATATTTCTGACAGCTAGCACTACAAACTCAAGCTGAAACATGAGAGACAAGCTTTGTTCTTTCTCCTCACTCTTTCATCATAAGAATTAATAGCAAAGTTCAGTAATCAGAATATAGCTGACATCTTTGATGACACACGAAGCAGAATGGAATCCATCTTGCTTCCCCATAGATTCATTGTCTTTCTGCTGCTGACTACAGAAAATAGTTTATCTTGGTGAAACAAGCAGATGTGATCTGAAGGTATAGCTGAGGAGAATATGCCACATATCAGATTTGCACTGTTATTTTTCTGATGGCAAATGTACTCTGAAAAGTGAGGTTTTCCACCTAAACCCAAGAAATTAGATCACCAAAATTTTGGTCTAGCCATTCATTTCACAATAGTCCGAGTCTTCAGGTCTGTATGTAAAGGAAGTTAAAGATTTCAGTATAATTTGTCAATCATCTCTCTCACTTTCAATAACTGTTAAAATTTCAAAAAGTATCCATCTTTTCTTATGCATTGTCTTAGGAAATTTACAATGTGAGAATCTCATGCCATACATACTGTAAATGACTGAAAAAAAGGTAATGCTACAGAATCTAATAAGCAGAAGAAAACCATCCATCCAGGTGTTCCCAGAACAATCTTATTGGCTGTAGATGGTTTTCACAGGGAATAATATGGCAGAAACCTCACCAAAACAAACAAAAAAATTATATGGAATCTGACAGTTTTCCCCAAGTAAGAAATTTTCTAAACATCAGGCAGAGGTTTTGATGAAATCATCATTGAAACAGATGACATATTATGTCTTCATATAAAAAGTGAGAGTGACACTGCTATATACCTTCTGCAAAGAGGAATACAATTGGGTGGGTACATAAGTTGCAGTCTGTGTGACAAATGTGATTTTGTCCATCGTCAAATTGTGAAGCAGGCCAAAAGGTAGGATCCCTGGCTGTCTAAAGAACCAGATGAGAGCTGAAAAGATTCATAGCCATTGAAGAGCAGCCACAGATGGAATCACATCCCACATGCTTACTAGTGAGAGGAGCCCGATAATTTTATGCAGGCTTTCCCATCCTCCCTACTACTTGGCTTGCAAGATGCAATGAACATTTTCTTCTTGTCAAGTGTGCAATTGCCTCCTTTGCAAAGGACATGAAATAAAGCATTGCTATGTTGTTTGAACTTCTTGAAGTAGTAAAAAGATAGCAGACTTCACAATAACTAAGGTTGGGCATTCTGGCCTTGATTCAACAGTGCACTTAAATATGTGCTCAAGATCATCCCCATTAAGCAAAGCACTTAAGCACATTCTTAATTTTTAACATATGTATAGTGCTTTTCCGAGTAACGATAGATTTAAGCACATGCTTGTGTGTCATAGTGGATTGGGGCTAAAATCAGCACATATTAGTTCTTTCCAACAAATCAAAGCATCTGTTTCAAAAATAACAATGGGTCCTTCATAGCAAACAGCTGTACTCATCTACAAAGTGTTTCAACCCAAGGCATGACTTGATGACTTGATGTGCATAATAAGAGAAATGCTATTTAAGATGGACGCCAGTTTGCAGAAGAGGTATTGGTCCTTTCTGAAGATGAAAGCTGAAAAAAAGGGCCATTACATCTTTTGTGTCAGTAAATCTTTCTTTGTAATAAGAATAGGAATATGTGGATCTAAGTGCATGCTTAGGGAGAAAAAGAGGAAAATGTCACAGTTTGGATTTCATGTCTCTTCAGTGCTGTATTTAGAACAGTTAGAATTTCAGTTTGCTAAAACATTTCCAAAGCTATGGCTATTTTCATTTTTCCATGGGCAAAGGTTTACATATTTTTAGTGTTAATTCACTTTAATAAATAGGCACCCTTTAAAAAGCTGTACAATAGAAAGAATAATAGTTGTAATGCAAATCATCTAGGGATTAAGGACTAATAATATAACACTAGTCATCCCAAAGGATCCCTAAACACTGGAATGACTTTATAAAAAGATATCAGTCCTCAATCACTCACTCTTTCCCTTTTGGGGTAAGCCACAGTAGTGATTTATCAAGGCATAGCATTACATTTAAGAACAGAAGGAGAAGGATATTATCTTTGACTACAACAAAAGAGAGAATTTTACGTACTGTAGACAGAATAATTACCCAAATTGGAATTGGCCAGGGCAGAGGGAAAAAATGGAGGAGGTGAACTGAAGGTCAAAATGAAGAGATGGGTGACTTCTAGAGAGCCATTTGTCACCTAAAGGGGAGGGGAGGAGGGGAGAGAGAAGCAGAGAAGAATTATGATTCTCTGTGGAAATCAAAGCAAAAGTATGCATTCCTGCCTTCAACATTGTTGTTTGGTAATATAAGGTTGTGGGGAGCTTGACAAAGAGCCAGAAAAAAGTTTCTTTTACCCAGAGAGACAAGACAGATATATCTGGGAAAGAGGCTTGGGAGCCCTGTAACATGCTGAACTTGAGCCAAATACTATTGGAAAGGACCTGGGAGAAAAGAGAAACTCCAGGCACTGCACTGGCTTTCTTTATTGGAAAGATCAGATCTTTTTGTATGCGATTTGAGATGTTATATATATGAGTGTGCATGTGGGGGCAGGGTGGGGGGAGTTATTTTGCTTTTACAGGAGCAGCACTTCACCAGAAGTCAGTTCATCTGAGTCTTTGGCTATCTCCAGACTTTGGGGTCAGCATAAATTTCTCTGTAAGCAGTTCAGGCCATATACTTGTTTGGCATCTCAGACCACAATGACATTGCAATTTTGACTGAAGACTATTATTGCTACTGAATGATTATTTACTATACATAATCGTGTATGTTTTTGAAATCTCTTGCATCCTACCTAACAGGGTATTGCAAAACAAAGACAATTGTGTTGAAACATAAAGGTCACAAATATACTGTTAGAAGATTAACCAGAAGGATTTCTCTGGACAGAAAGATCTGAGTTTAAGTCTCTACTAAGGTTCCTAGGTATGATTCAGAAAGTAAAAGACCTATAACAATTATTCTGTAGATTCATTGTTACTGCACAAATCAGAAAGGGAGAGATGGAAAATCTGAATGTTATGCAAATTGCAAATCTTGCAATCATGGCTATGTAGATCATCTATGAGTCCCTATTTAAGGAATATAGATCATTTATCACTCTAAGTAGAGCAGGAATTTGGAAATCTAAGTTTTGCAAATTCTTCCATTCCAAAATATGCTTTCATTTCAATCCATTTGAAAGCAGCCATAACAAAAATGGTTTGAGTCAGTCGAAATGTTGTGTTTTGATAACACAGAGGTATTTTGCTTCAACTTTTTTATTACATCAGATAACATTCATTTAGGAATACAAAATCATTTAAAATGAAACATTCCTTTCTGTTTGTTATCCAAATTCTTCCTAACCATTTTTTTCTCTAAATGTAAATGAACCAGCTAGATATGGGCAAATATAAAGTTAGATTTTAATGAAACTTCACATTCTGACACAAAAATGGACTTTGGTACAAGAAAAAGAAAATCCCTTTCACTTAGCATGAGGAAGCCTTGTTTCCTGTGTCCTTGGAAGGACAGAAGGAAAGTAAAGCTACTAGGACTCTGGGGTATCTGTACAATCTGTGGACATGAGTTCTGAAGAAGCTTGAAATTAAGGTCTCTACTCTTAGAATTATCTTACTTCCTTAGCTGACAAGGTAATTTAAAAAAAATCTCACACATTTTTCTTGACAGCTTTAGCCTTAAGCATATGTACATGTAAAACATAAACATATAATAGATGCTCTGGTTATTGTCACCTACTTCTAATTTTCATCACAGGACTGTGTATCAACAGCTTCTTTGGCTTTGCTCCTTTGCTTCTTGTTTTGTGTACCAGCTCTGTTTTATGCACAGCAGCAATCAGTTCTTCTAATCTCTGTCCTTATGCATGCTAATAATCCAAAGTGAACCTCCTTTACTTCCAGAATGGCATTGAACGTACTAATAATTTGGGTGATTATTGTTTCAGCTGTTTGGCTCCATTGATATGCTTCTGAATAAAGGGCTGTTCTTACACCTACCAGCTTTGATGAGGTTTCTCCCGACCTCCAGCATAGCTTTATAAATAGCTATATCTATCCATCTTACACTTAAAACAGAGGAAAAGAATGTTGCATCAAAGAAACAAAGAGGCCATTGGGTTGGACAGGTTGGTTGTAAAAAAACATTTTAAAATTATTTCAGTGAAGACACCTCCTTAATCTGATTATCTTCAAGCTAAATAATTATTTTTGAAGATTACAGCTACTCCAACAAAACCATTTTGAAGGTATCCTGTAGACACCAGTCTTAAGAAGATTGACATGCTTATTCTGCATCATTTTGCAGCATGGCAAGATGTATCCTGGGCGCTTATGTGACTTTCATTCCCTACCTGTCTCTGGCATCAGTTTTCTCCCTGGGAAAAGGAATGTAAGTAAGCCAACCTCTGTGGAATCTGTTTTTTCAGAAACTGAAAAGTATTTCTCTTGCTAAGTGGTTTCTCTGCCACCCCTGTTCTTGTCTGCAGGAGACCCTATAAAGGAACACTTTGCTTACGGCAATTAAATGCACAGTGCCAAACTTTTCCTTAGCAAAATGACAACTTCCCATCCCATAAGGATAATTCATACTTAGTTACTAGGTAAGGTAATTCATACCTTAGTTACTAAGGTAATTCATACATAGTTACTATCTTGGCTTTTAGCAGGTTTATTCACTACACATTGCAGAAAATAATTACATCAGCTAGAACTTAATTTTCATTGTGATAATATTAACCTGGAGGTTTAGAATCATGCCTTGCACATGCATTGCACATACAGCAATGATGTGTTGATGGGGAGAAAGCCAGACATGTTGAATTTGTACCAAGACTAGTACAACCAGGCATTGCAGTTCCTTGAAACTGCATTAACTCTAACACAAATTCACTGGACTATAGCTACATCCTTGCTAGTTATACCTGTATGGGTAATTTAACAGTGTTAGGATTTGTTCTCTTCTGAAGGCCAACTTCTACAGTCTAGCTAATCCATGCTGTAAAAGTCTCTTATCATTCAAAACAAAGTAGTTATACTAAAACTGACTGTTGTGAATGCTTTGATTCCCAAATTGTGTTGGGCAATCTTTTTAGGAGAATGCTAGGTAGACTGACAAAATGTGTGTTAAAATTTTCCCTAGCAATCAAGAAAATCTAGTTCTGACACGTAGGTCTGGGCCCTAGCAATGTTTAATTTGTCACTATAGACAGAGTCTACCTGAGCTCTTTGTTCTTCAATCTATACTGACACATTAGAACAATTGCAGCCTGGCAATTAGCATTCCCAAGTTAGCCATACATCTTTCTGCATCACAAATTTAGTCATGCAACTACTACTGTTTCTGCAGAGGTTTGCCTATAGTGTGTTGGTTGAAATATGTATGTGACAATATTTATTCCATTTAAATGGAATTCAAAACAAAAAGTGGGGAAAAGAGAAAAGGAAGGACTAATAAGGCAAGAGAGCAAAACAGTACTGTAAGAAACATGAAATGTTTTAGCTGAGATTTCTTGTAGTTTTCAGACAATCAATATTAACAAGATGCTACCTGCCTAGCTGCTGTTAGATGACAATTTTCATCATGGCAATAATAAATAGCTTCAGATCAGTGGGCTGTTTCTTTTGTGAGGTACTACAGAAACCTTTTCTCATGCATGAGATGCATAAATTTGGTTTGGACATAAATATAGGGCAGTATTGGTGGGAGCAGTTCTTGACAGAGGAAAGCAGAAACTCACCTCCTCCTAAGCCAATGACAGGTAGGTTGCATAAGTTTACAGTGAGAAAGACTTCAACATAGTTCTGATAGAATATTAAAAAAAAAAAAAAAAAAAAAAAAGAAGATATCCTACTTTACTGATAGCTACTGACTTCTTTACAGACATCTTTACACAAAATGATGTCTTTCTCGCAAATCAGCAAAGATGCACAACTAATGTAAACTGGTACTCCGCTGAATTAAGTTGAATAATTGATCCAAAGCTGGTGCACAGAGTTAGCCCTCCCCCTGTTAACTAGACTTCTGATATATTTTAAGAACCTCATCACAGGCTCCATACAGGATTAGTTCTTACATGTGTCCCTGTGACCCTTTCTCCTGTGAATTCTTGAGCACACTTTCTGAAACTAATAAGAAAAACTCACATGTAAGAAGTCCTACAACTTTTATATGGGCAAAATAAGACTTGGCAAGCTTCTTTCTTCTTTTGTCTCAACAGCAATGAGCACCAATGTTCAGCAAGTTGCTAATGCACCTTTCTCAGTGACATGTCCTTGCTTTCTTGGGTTTCTTTGTGTCTCTGGATCTTGTCTGTTTTGCTCTATATGGCAAGTCAAACTTCCTTGGCTCACCCATGGGCTTCCAGTCAGTCTTAACCAAGACTTGTAAGATGACACATTTCTAGAAAGAACTAGATTAACTGTAAACAATCAGAGAAACTAGTGAACCACTCCTTAGCAAGTCAAAAAATTGACAGGAAGGTTCACTGGTATTTTTAGTGAGGTGCACAACAGACTTTCATAAGAGGCTGGAAACTCCTCACTTAACACTGAAAGAGGATGGGAAGTGGAATGCCCACATATTTCCCCAGTACATTTTTCAGCAGATGTACAGATTGTATTTTGACACCACCTGAACCATAAGACTTGGAAATAAACTTGGCACTGCTATGTAAAAAATGAAATCCTTTTATGTTCACCTAACATTTCACTGTGATATATGGATAATGACTGTTATGAGTAAAAAGCATTTTTACAAATTATTACAACTCTAGAGAAGATTTTTGTGTCTACACTTCTTTGGCATTGACATTGACTTCAAAGGGGAAGAAAACCGATAAGAAATTACATGAATGATAGGAGATAAAGATATATAAAGAAATATTTAGAAACACCTAAAAGGTCTGATTTTGGTCTAAAAGCTTGTTTTTTAATCATTCAATTAATGATCCAGGTAACAGTTTTGGTTATTTGCCCCATCAACTCTTGTTCATTGCAGACAGGATTTATTCTCTAGACATTCAAAATGAGTCATCTATGCCTAAATCAGACATACAGTTCATCTGACAAGTATTGGATACCTTTATTAGGAAAGATGAATTCCACCATTAAGTTTCTTTTCTACACTAACAACGCAATTATAATTCTATTTTGTGAATATTGATATTTTGTTACACTATTAATATAATTAATATTATTATAGGTAGATTTTTAAAAGTTTCAGATTTTTTGAACTCTTGTTCGTTGAAGCATCTCAACATGTTCACAAACATAAGACCAAGAAATTTTAGAACATTAGTCCTATTTTGATAAGTAATTAAGGTACTTGAGAGTGCAAAGTAGCAATTGGACATCTTTACCTGTGTGCATATATTGTGAAGTCTGTACTGTTATGATGACTTCTTTAAAATCTCATTAATTTAGTAAATCAAAAAAATTTAAAAATAATTTAAAAAAAAAAAAGAAAGCCTAAGAAAGTTGTAGAAAAAGTATTCCCACTTCAGGAAAATCAGGTCTTTAAACAAAACAAAATGTAATAAATTATAGAAAGAACTTGGCAGTCAGTATCTCGAGGTTCTATGCATCAGTTCCTACAAATGCAGACTCTGAGGTACCTAAGATAGCTAAGTAATGTAAGCAGCTGAGTGAGAATAGAAGGAAAAAAACAACAACAACAAACAAATCTATTTGGCTTTGTTTCAGAAGGAATGAATTTTTCCTGGATGGCTCATTCCAGAAGCTGAAATATTTGAACTAAACCATGTTAACAATGGTTGTAGTTCTCGCGTCTTTTCTGCATTTTATTATAAATTCTTTTTGGGAAAGGAAAAGTTTTGTGTATTTTTAAAAGTCAAAACATGACTTTAAATATTCATATTTTCTGAAAGAAAGCATATTGCTTTTCTATTGAGTCATGCTATGGGAATAGAACACAGACCATGCTGCTGGGATTCCTACAAGAACTTCCAGTTGCTTGTGCATATTGTATAATCTGTGAATCAAGGAACTCAGCTGCAGTTAATTTTCATTTGCTGTTTGTATATAAATGCTTTTAGTACTTAAACTAAATTCAGATCAATTAAACTAATGTTGTTTGACATAATATTCCTTGTTCCAAAATCAATATCCCTTCATTTGACAGACTTATTCTTGAATTCAGGATGTTTATTATTCTTAAAGCTTACCTATAGACCTGGTTTTTGTCTTTGATGATGTAAAACAGTTCTTCCTTATGTACTATGAGCCAGAGTATAATGGGGTTCAAATTTCTCTGGTAAATATCTTTAATTGTAAGATCATGTCCGTTAACCTCTTACCACAGTGCTAACTTCCTATCCTTTCCTTTTGTCTTTGCTGTTTCCTCTTTGAGACCATATTCTCCCAAAGAAGATACATTTTTTTATAGTACTCTGCTACTGAAGGCATCTTTTTCTGAGATTGTAGTATTTGATGATGAAAGGTCCTCCACCAGATTTTGAAAGATGAAGTCTTCCAATTTCATTTCAATCAACAGATTCCATAAAGGTCCATGGTCCAAAAATCTTTCTCCAGACTGGGTTTGTTAATGTTTATGCCTCTGACTAGAGAGGAAAGAGGAAGGGGCACTATAGGGAAGCACTAACTCTTTCAGTGTTAATTGTCTGTACATCAAGGGGATGCACAATGCATTTGTCCCCTGCATTTCATGGTGATCCAGAGTTGAAGTGATTCATGGACTCATGGCAATACTTGCTTTCTACTTGTTTCACAAGCCTGTTCATACGTAAGTGTCCTGGTTTAAGTCCAGAGGGCAACTGAGTACCATGCAGCCACTCACTCACCCCTTTCTCCTCAGGTATGGGGAGGAGAAAATAAAACAAAAGGCTCAGGGATTGAGAGAAGAACAGGGAGGGATGGTTCACCAATTATGGTCACAGGCAAAAGACACACTCCATTAAGGAAGAAAAAAAAGCACCATCAATTTCATTTGAACATCACCACCACTACCACTCTAGCCAATCAAACAGAGTAGGACAGAGAAATATAATCACTTGTCAGAAAACCCTTCCCCCCACCTCTCCCTTCTTCCTGGGCTCAGCTTTGCTCCAAGTTTCTCTACCTCCTCCCTGTCAGCAGCACAAAGAGGACAGGGAATGAGTGTTGTGGTCAGTTCATCACCCGTTGTCTCTGCTGCTCCTTCCTCCTTAGGGGGAAGACTCCTGACACTCTTCCCCTCCTCCAGCGTGGGGTCCCTCCCACAGGAGACAGTCCATCATGAACTGCTCCAAAGTGGTTCCTTCCCACTGGCTGCAGATCTTCATGAACTGCTCCACCGTGGGTCCTGCCACAGGGTGCCATCTTCCCAGGAACAGACTGCTCCAGTGGGAGCCTCCCTCAGAGTCTTGGCTACTCCAGCTTCAGGTGGCCATCTGCTCCACTGTGGACCTCCATGGTGCCAGGGGGACAGCCCGCCCTCTCACCACAGCCTTCAGGGGGGTCTCTGCTCTGGTGTATCACCCCCCCTCCTCCTTTCTTCAGCTGATGATGGTGTTTGCATAGGTATTTCCCTCACAACTCCACCTCCTTCCAGGTTCCCCTTCTTAAATACATTATCACAGAGGTGCAGCCACCATCGCTAATTGACCTAGCCTTGGCCAGAGGCGGGTCTGACGTGGAGCCAGGGGAGCTTTGAGAAACTTCTTACAGGGGCCACTGCTGTAACCCCCTTCCCCACTACCAAAACCCCACCACACACAAACCCAACACAATAAGGAAACCTCTTGTGGGGAAATATTGTACCGTCCTCCCACAACAAAAAAACATGAATCACATTTTGACCCTCAATTTTGTATTTCTTCAGATATATCCATACTAATGGCTACAAGAGCTTGCCTGAATAATGGCTGGTTAAGGAATGAATGCAGTCCTTAGAATTTGATCCACCAGGAATATTTTTCTTGAGCTTTTGTTCTGAGAAGATAGAGCAGGGCTCATGCCCTTCAGATCCTCTTTACCCTCCCACTGTGGTACTTATAAATCTTGCGATTTTGTTTTGTCTGGCCCTTGTCCAAAAACAGACCTGTCGAATGAAAGGCAGCTTTGGGATCATTTATCAATGTAACAGTGGGAATAGTGGGCTGAACAGTAGTTTTGTGCTGTTACCAAGTGAAACCACCATGAGCAGTTACCTAATTGGAATAATATGGCATATGTTTCCATAATTGCTCTCCTTTGATAACTTTACTTAGGTCATGTTTTCTCAGTTAATTATCATTAGAAAAATATCTAATGAAGGTAGCAAGGGTTGCAAAAATATGGGTATAGGCTGCAGTGTGACTTATTTTCAGACACAAATATTTTCTTTACATTAATGGTAATAGAAATGATATAACTTGGCATCAGCTGCAAATGTAATCAACAGCTATGGTTCCCAGGTATTTATTATAACTGAAGGTCAGAGTGGAAGAGGGGTTATTAATGAAACTTAAGCCAAACTGTCTCAATTATGCTGCTGGAGGGCAGAGTCCTGACCTCGTCCTTGTCCACAGCTGCCCAGACTTCCAGACACAGACAAGAAATGAAATCCTACAGCTTCAGGTAGATCCTCCCAGCCACTCAAGCCTTGCTCCTGCTTGAGAACAAGATGAAAGAAAAGGGTATTACTCAATGCTTAGAAAAAGAATGAAGGCAGCATGACTACTGATAAATTACACCATATTTCTGGGAGAGATGTGAGAGAATATTATGGTTCTGGACAACTGCTCCAGAAAAAAAACTTTTCATCCTTCCATACTCTGTTCTGTGGAGAACAGTTTAGGTCTTCTGACAGGGAAACTTCTCAGTAAGTATTTTTATTGTTTTTCTTGAGTAAAAACCTATAATTTAATCTACATGGCCTTTAAAAGTGTATCTTAATCTGAGAGATACGCTGATAAAATTACTAGCTATGTATTAGGCTGGTATCTGTCTCACCTTATCTCAGGTGCCTAATAGTTAGAGGTCTAAGTCTGACCTGGTGACCTCAGACTCACTTTATAGTCAGAAGAAAAAATGGGCATTCCCAGATTGCAATCCATCTTATTTGAGCTAAGTACACAAGACAGGTCAGATGAATTGTGGCCTGGATTTGCTTCCACTGAGTATAACAGGAAGCCAGGGTAACTAGCAGAGTTTTAAATGTTGAACTTTCAGATGTCTACATTAAAGTAGATGAATTGCACCCTGAAGTTATGCACACTAATAAATTAAATGGTAGAAAGGAACATGCCCTGTCCCTTTGTGGATGGTACCTGGCTGGTTTTGACCCAGGTGAGCTACTGATGTCCAAAGCAGTTCTGGAGTGAGCTGGGGCCAGAAACTGTTGTTAACAGGCAGTTTGGATGTGGCTGCTCAGTGTCTGAAGTCACAAGGATTCAAGAAAATGGATGCAGTCCTTTCTATGATGGTTAGCTGCAGTGCCAGACAGCATCTGTGAGCACATTTAATTTTCTAGTATGGACATAGTCTTAGTAGCTATAGGAAACAATTCATATCAAACCAGTTTTAAAGCTACGGAAGTCAAGTCACACTTTCCTATAGATTTCGGTGAAGCAGTCTCTAGACAGATATATAGATAAAAATCCCTTCCTCCAGCCTCCAAGGACCTCCAGAAACCAACAGTAATCTCTTTTCAGAAAGTATGACACACCAATCTTACTGCTAGAAAATAACAAAGATGTGAGCAACTGTGTGACAACACCTAGCCAAAACATTGTGTTTTAAGACTATGATTCTGTTCCCACTGACTTCAAAGCTACAGGATCAGTCCTGAAAAGTTTCTGAGGTTTTTTTGCTGGAATGATAATGGCCGGAAGAGGAGTTATTTTTATTCTTTTTGAGAAACAATGAATAAGAGACCATGCTTACTTTTCACTGGAAATTCTGAAACAATCAGTTCACTTCAGGGGAAAAAAAAAAGAAGCCTCTGCACTGAATTATTTTTTTTCCACTATGATCATGAACACTTTCAAAGAAGCCTGACTGAGGACAGCCAATGCAGGATAAAGCCAAGCTACTAAAACATCTTTTCTTTCCTTAGACATTTGGGGCCTGTATTCTCTTTGTATATTTTGTCAGTGGGAAATAAACCAGCTGTGTTCTTGAAATCCCTGTTTCTCTTTCTTGTTAGGTCAATTCTCTTTTATGCATTGTGTTTGGCTCTGCTAATATCTGTGAGGGAACCTGTGGTTTGATTAATAGCATTTTGCCTTTTTTTTTCTTTAAACTTGCTTATTGGTAGGGTGGTTTTCATTAGCCAAGACAGTAACTAGAATGAATTACACTAACTAAATAAAGCAGAGTGTAAAACTGTGGAAAGACGGAGATAATAAGAACTAAAGCCCATCACACACAAATTTCTTCAGCAAAAATAACTAAAACCAACCTATGCCACCATCACTTTTGGTTCATAAATTATATGAAAAGCCAATATACAATTCTGTATTACAACTCTACTCATAGAATCCTAGAATAATATAGGTGGGAAGGGACCTCTGGAGGCTTCTAGTACAACTGATAAAGCAGGGTCAGACCAGGTCTTTATCCAGTCAGATCTTAACATCCAAGGACAGAGTTTACACTACCTCTCTTGGCAGCCTGGTCCACTGCTTCACTGTCTTCATGGGGAAAAAATATTTCATTATATCTGGACTGAGCTGCTGTTGTTTCAGTTTATCTTTGCTGCTCATCCTCCCACCATGTGCTACTGTGAAGAGCTTGGCTCTGTCATCTCTCAGTGCCCTCGATTCAGACTATCACCCAGTCCCCATAGTTTGGTGTCATCTGCACACTTAATGAGAATATACTCCAACACCACCTCCAGGTCACCAGTAAAAATGTTAAACAGGACAGACACTATGACAGATCCCTGCAGTACTCCACTAGTTACCAGACTCTAGATAGAGTATGACCCATTAACCACTATGCTTTAAACCCATCCATCAAATCAGATTTTACCCATCTAGTTGTTCACCAGTCCAGAGCATAGCATCCTAGCTTGAATGCTGGGGAAACACTGCTAAAAGCCCTGCTAAAACCCAGGTAAATGGCATTCACTTCTTTCTCCTTATCCACAAATCTAGCTACTTTTCACAGAAGACAATCAGATTGACAGGCATGAGTTATTCTTGGTAAACCTATTGTTCCCAGTCAGCTTCTTGTCCTTTACATGCCCAGAAATGGCTTCCAGAAGGACTTGCTTGATGGTTTTTCTAGGGACCAAAATGAGGCTCTACAGTCTGTAGTCCCTTGGATCATCCTTTTGGGCTTTTCTTTTTAAAATATGCACAGAATTTACTTTCCTCTAGTCTTCAGGGTCCTCCCTCATCTCCATGACCTTTCAAGAGTGGTCTTGCTATGACATTGGCTGGCACTTTTAGACACAGCCTGTATGGTCCCAAGGACTCACATGGGCTGAGTTTTCTCACACAGTCCCTGACTTGATACTCATCAACTGCTCATGCCTCTCTGAGCACTTTCTGTAATCACAGAAGCCTGGGACAACCTCTTAGTAAAGACTGAGCTAAAGAAGGTACTGAGTATTTCAGCCTTATCCATATCTGCTGACACTAAGCCACCTGCCTCATTCAGCAACTATTCCATATTTTCTTCATTCAGCCTTTTATTACTAAAATAACATTAGAAGTTATTGCTGATTTTGATGTCCCTTGCAAGACTCAACTCTAAGAGAGCTTTGGCTTACCTGACACCATTGTCACATTCCTGGGCTACATTTTGAAATTTTTTCCTTTGTAGCACAACCCTGCTTCCATGTTGCCCATCCAGAAGACATCAGGCAGATTAATGTTTCCCGTTAGAACCAGGGTTTGTGATCTAGAGACTTGATTTACTTAGAAATTATGGAATTTCACAAAACAAGCTCTGATGAAGATTTTGCCAAGAAATTTCATTACTGAAGCCACAGCTAACATGGATATTTAACTATGGTGCTAATAGTTATGAAAATTGCTTATTTATCCTGACATTTTTTGATGGAGCTAAAACCTCATCAGGTACAGGAATTTTTCAAGATAATTATGAGTCATTCTTAGTACAGAGGACTCAGGAATGTTTTATGTTTTATTGATGGTCCATAAAATAGTTCTTAAATGTTGACAGTTTTGGTTGGAACAAATGATAGGATTTTGCTCAGATTCATTGCTAAGGACCAGACTACAGTACTGACTATCACAGTGAATAGTACCTTCTCAAATGGTCTTGTTTCATTTAAGTCAACATGACTCTTCAAAAAGTAACATATAACTCCATATGAGTAAAGTTGTCAATATAGTTAAGAATAAGGCATCTATTTCCCCTTCTTTCACTAGAAGGAAGAAAATTATAACAGACATAACTGGGACATATTTTACAGAGAAATCTGGCTCAGCAGCATGATGGTCCTTTTCTCCAGGCACCAACACAAATGCTCTGCATTTAATCAACATTTGAATCCTGACATACTTTTCAAGAGCTTTTCAAGAATGTGAAAACACTGTATCCCATCTGAGTCCAAACTTGGGTTATTGAAGGCCTATCTAAAAACTGGAAATTATTTGGAACAAACTGTTCAGATCTCTAAAACAATGTCTTTTCCTTGTTTGCCAGAAATGGATAATAATATGACATTTTAAATTTCATCAAATGTACTTATGCTACTTTTTTTTTTTCTTTTGTAAATGCAAGGGGAAATCTCACAACAGAAATATGATTACAGTCTCTTCACAAATTCAGGCTAATACCATTGCACTTGTTATAACTGGGACCTAGTTGGATGTTTTTACTATAATCAAAGTAGCGAGAGATTTATAACAAAATTCATGAAAGCTCTAAAGTGCTATTTAAAGGTTGCATACCCCCCAGTGTTATCCATGTTCTAAACTTTCATCATTAAATGCCCTGGTTATCTTGTTATTTAAACGTATGTTTGAAGACATGCCCAGATGGGTTTAAGTCCTAATAAACACAACTGATGCTTATGTTATTTGGAGATTTATAGTTCAAGTATTCTCTTGCACAAAAGATTTTTTTCTGCTTTATACCAGTTAGTTTTATGGTTCCCTGCAGGATTAAATCTGGTTTTGGTCAGGGTGCTTTCTAGCACTTTATTTAATGATGACATAGTACTGTACAGGAATATTACCCAGTAGGCAGTATGGATCCAGCCGTTCTGCTTCTGAAGTAAGAGAGTTAGTTGTGTGGACACAAGTTATGCTGTGCCACACCTCAAATCCATACCAGGGTTTCTGGCAGGACTACTGTGGACAATGGCAGGACTTTCTTTGGCCAAGCAAATATTCATTTATGCCCTAAGAGACGGAACTGCCTTTACTGCTGCATCTCATAGTAACCTATAGTTAATAACAGGGCAATATTTTAGGAGACAAGACACCTGAATCCAGAGATTTTATACAAAATAAAAGTGTCCAAACAAGAAAAGAAAAATTCCCTCTCCACTGCCTGTAACCTGGTTGCTACGCTGCTGGGAGAAGGCAAACATACATTCAGTCTGCCCAAATGAAAATAAATGTGGACACCATTCTTTGACAACCAGGTGAAGTCTAGGCGTCACTACTCCCAGAACTGTTTTGTGGGACAGAGCTTGCTAAACTATCAGACAAGATATATTTTTTGTCTGTGACTTCCAGATGACAGTCATGACCTTCTCTCCCTGACATAGATGACCTCCTGTCTAGTAGGCTGAATTTTATGGCTGCTGTTCTTTTGTGTTTAACACTCTCATTTTGTCATGTAGGGGAGTCCTTGTGCCCAGCGCAGGGTTGTGCTCTCTACGAAGGAGCATGGGTAGAATGACACATGGGTAGTATCAGGGAAGTATTCCCAAAGAATAATTTTAGCATCCGGGGACATGGTAGAAAAAGAGGAATAATAAGAACAACAAAGTTAGTAAATGCTCTAGTAAGAAACTAAGCCTTTCTGTTTAATACAATCTTTGTGAATCCCTCCTGCTTCTTTTGAATCTAGTCATTCAAACAGGAAAAACTAAACTTGGAACAAAGTCATCAAAATTTCTAGAGATTGAGAGATCTGCCTGTCTCCTTACATAACCTTTCATCTCACAGCCCTTTGGCCAAGCTTGACTTGTCCACATTTTGGAAAACTCCCTCTTCAATCCTTTTCTACTGTCCATAAAGGGAGTGCTCACGGCAATATTATTTTCTGGCTCATCCACTCTGCTATTAAGACAGTGGACAGGCTAAATTCCTGATCCAAAAGAAGACAAAATGACACATTCCAAAAGTCATTCCCCACCAGTGCGCTGAGAAAAATCACTCTGGTTTATAGTGTATAGAAAATACACTTGAGTATACTATGTCAGTCCATCTCTGTTCTGGAAATCAGTTAACAACATGCTTAAATGATGTCTTCATAGGATTCTTTTCTAAAAAGAAACTCAGATATTTTGTCTCAGGTGGGCTTTTAAAAACAATTTCATAAAGTACATAAAAATAATATCATAAAGTACATAATATCATAAATATGATAAAACACAGGTGCTATGTCAATAGAACCCATTTTCTACAAGGAACTGTATACAAAGAGAATCCATCCATATCTATTTTGAGAATATGTATACCTATTTTTTTAAGTCAGCAAGGGCCTTTCTTATTTTCATCCTTTCTAAATTTGCTTGTAAGTATATTAACATTACAGTCCTTATGTGCACCAGAAAAATATCTGCCTTGCTTGCAGTACTTAGTGTTAACACCAAGGTGAAGGACATACAAAAGAGTAACACCACAGTTTTAAATATGATGTCAAAATAGGTTATTGCCTGTAATTTCCATGCACTAAAGGGATTCTGTCAGGTCAAATTAGGTCCCAGGTTTTGTTTTGATAAAGAAAAGTATTTAAAAGTCTTAAAAATGAAACATTTTCATGATTATTTATTCAACATTCCAATGGGAAATTTTCCTTTTTTTTTCCTTTTTTTTTTTAAACAAGCATTGACCTACACTATTCATAATGCAAACATTACACTGTTGGGCTGATCACTGCTGGCCCATGAGAACCTAAAAGTTCTGAACTGAGTTTAAAAAGGGTGTAAAGATTTACACAAGACTGGTTTTGCTGTCAGAGTTAAGAAAAAAATTTAAATAAACAATATAGAAGATAAAGCAAGGATATTCTCACATATAAGAGAGAAATGAAAAGACATTTATTAAAGCCTGTTTAGAGAAAGATGGATATGCTTTTTTGTTTCTGTAATGGCAAGTGATCTGCATTGAAGAATACTCAATCCATTAAAGAAAAGGCAAACACTACATTTATTTTACAGTAATAATCTGCTTAAATATAGTATTTTTTACCTAGAGAAAAAATCTGAAGAAAATTATCTCAGGTTTATAATAGATTCCAAACTAAACGTAGGTCAATATATTAGAGTTGCAAAATGTAAAATATCACACATGCAGACAGGTTGTTAAATCTTCATACGCAGAAGTTTTTAGTTAACGTTTGGTAACATTTGTTCTGCTTTATACTTGAGGACTTTATCGAAATATGTTCTATTTAAATTGAGGGGAAGAAAAAGATTTGAAGCTTTTATACATTTGCTTGAAAGCCCAAATGTTCTCAGAAAAAGATTAGCCTTTGGGTCCATTTTTTGTGTATGGCAACTTGAAGAACAAAGAATACTATATAGTTAAAACATCAGACTTATGAACATAGATAAAGGTGGGGTTTTTTTTACAACGTTGCAATTATCAGAAATGTCTTTTGTTTTTTCGTAATAACTTTCATAGAATTTTCACAGAACATTTTTTAGAATAATACTTTGTTAATATCAATAGTAATAACTAGCAGTAATTTAAATGTGCAAATAGGAATATGTACAGATTCAAAAGGAAGGTAGTTCTTGAGACAGCAATATATAGGACATTTCAAGTGGTAAGTATCCATAGTGATCAGATAGTTAGCATCTCTGTTCTTGAACTGACTACCACCATTTCTTTCTGGTCTCATCTGGTTTTGATCTTCTGGGTAACCTTAGAGTCGATCACCTCTACCTTACTAATCTTAGTCGAGAAATGGGAATGATATTAAATTTGTTTATACAATTCCTTATGTCTACTGATGGAAATAAGGAGATATTATTGCATAACATTTATTGGTATTAGTATTATTTAGTATTAGTATTAGTATTTATTAGTATTAGTATTTTACATGAGCCCAAGGCTCAGAAATCCTAGGACCATTTACTAAATGTAGCAGATTATTTCTTTTGTGACTGGAAAAGCCATAAAATCCTTGGTTCTTCTTGTTTTATCCAAAATATTGAGACAATCTTCCTTTACGCTCTTCATTTTATTGATTTAGATTGCAAGCTCTGTTATGAAAGTATTTTTCCTGACTACATATTTATACATTACTTAAGAGCCACTGTAAATGCATATGAACAGAAATGTTTTATGTGGACTAGATGATGTCAAATTCCTCGTGGACGTTCTTGCCAGACTTATGCTTTTTCCTCATTTGGCCCTCAACTAGCAAGACTGAGAGATTTTCTGGTACAGGAATGCTCTGAGGTAGAAAAGTCTCTTCAAGGTAAGAAATACAGACTGACTGTAGTATCAGTGTGAGTGTGTTTATTACAGAGGTAAAATAACTCAAATTCCACTACACTGGAAAAGCATCCTAGTCTGTAGTTCATAGAAGCAGGCTCCCTTTTGTTTGCTGCATTCTAACTAGATCATTTTCAGACTTGTGTCACCAAGAAATCTAATAACTTCAATGAGAAGACTAAAGGGTGTTCCTGTCCTTCTGTCTATCCCATTCATACTGTCTATCCCATTCATACTGTCTATAGTTCAATGATCAGGGTAGGACTATCCTTAAAGAAATGCTATAATTTTTCCCCTTCAAAAAGAAAGACAGCAAAATCACAGTTATCATCCTCTGTCTTGCTTTAGCAAACTAGAATAATGGAAAAACAATTATTTTATAAAACCAAATACATTTTCATTTCAACAAATGGAGGCATTTACCACTTTGCATTAGCAAAGCAACTAATATGGTTACTCTGGCAATAAACCAGAATGAAAAGAGCAGACTGTACCTCAGAAGTCTGAAGGAAAATGCACTGATATCTTGATTGCTTTTAATAAGAGACAAGGATGAGCAAATTCTCTTTTACTAACCTTTTAGCAATGCTGTCTTTGAATTCTCAGATAGTTGGGCCGCACAGGCTTGCATCAGATTTACTTTAAAGTCCCCAGTTCAAAAATGGAAAACAAACCCCCCTTAAAAAGACCTGGAACTTATCCAGGGATCCAGGAGCTGTTTATTTCTTTTGAATGACATAAACCCACATTTTTATTTATAGCATATCTACTGGTTCCAACCAGTCCAAAAGGCTGGAAAAAAATGAAGGCAAATGATAGCCAAGAAAACATTTACACTGAGTTCCCCAAATTATTTAGTGAAAGGGTCATTTATATCTTTGCCCCTATCTCCATATATAGGACAGTGCATAGCTTCTCTTCTCCAGGAACAGACTAGAAAACAGTAACTCTTTACCTTTGGATTCTCACATCTCCAGGGAAGCAGTGATTTAACCTATATTAACCTCTCAATTCTACTGCATGAGTTGTTACTCCCTAGCAGCTGGTCATGTGGCTGTGGCACACATATTTTTCAGGTTGTAGGACCCAGCCAAGCATTGCACTCAGGAAAGGAGTATTCTCAGACAAGTGCAGTGAAACTAAGAACCAGGAACTTGAATGCCTAGATTTAACTTAGAGAGTTTCGTCTTACGTTGAATTAGACACCATACTTGATCAGGGCTATACCATGGAGTGCTGTGCTGAACTAGACTGTTTTGGCCATAGATTCTCACAAGGTGGTATGAAGACCTGCAGCTTCTGTTCTACAGAGTCTTGTGCTTCGTTTGCTACCAAGTCAATGGATGAAAGATTGGCCAATTAGCTCAGTCTGGTGCACATCATCCCCTGAGGGACTGGCCAACTGTATTTCATGCTTGGAAATGCACAAGCTATGGATACGATATGAGGGCTACACTGAGCAAGTCCAACTTGGAACTTGCAGCTACATAAATACCAGTAAATAAAATAATGCCAAGACATGGATTTGAATACTGGTACTTCATTATGTGTTCCTTTACATGGCCTTTGCCTACTAACATGTTCATTTAGTACAAGAAGGACATGGACCTGCTTGAGTGAGTCCAGATGAGACCACAGAGATGACCAGGGGACTGGAGCACCTCCACTGTGAGGACAGGTTGAGAGAGTTGGGGTTGTTCAGCCTAGAGAAGAGAAGGTTCCAGGGACATGTTATTGTATCCCTTCAATATTTAAACTGGGCTTATAAGAAAGATGGGGACAAACTTATTAGTAGGGCCTGTAGTGATAGGACAATGGGTAATGGTTTTAAACTAAAGGAAAATAGGTTCAAACTAGATATAAGAAAGACATTTTTTATGATGAGGGTGGTGAAACACTGAAACAGGTTGCCCAGAGAGGTGGTAGATGCCCCATCCCTGGAAACATTCAAGGCCAGGTTGGACGGGGCTCTGAGCAACCTGATCTAGTTGAAGAAGTCCCTGCTCATTGCAGGGAGGTTGGACTAGATGACCTTTAAAGGTCCCTTCCAACCCAAGCCATTCTATTATTCTATGATTTCAGGAGCTTGATCCCAATACAGTGTCTAGGCTCAGTCACCTCTGTTTGGTAAAAAAAGAATTTAGGTAGATGGATACAACCTACAGAGACTTTCAGTATCATGTCCAGAGGATGGACCTGACACATTACCAGCAATGTAACCTGTGAGACATACCAGCAGCTGTGATGTACAAAGTCTAGGTTTGTTTGAGCACTGTTCCTAAGCAGCTTCGTTAAACCTGAATTCCTCTTTCTCATGCTGTCCATGGTATCACTAGCCAATGTGAAGAAATAAAAGAATGCTCTAATCCTCCCTACTCCCCTGTGTTTGTACAAGTCAGGCTACAATCTAGTTTTGATTAAGTTAAATATAATCAAGTCTTCAGCAGAGGGAAAGAAACATCTTGACCTTTTTTTTTGGTACAAAGCAGACACCAATATTGGTTTAAAACCAACAAGAATACAGGATTTTTATAAACAAGTAATATTTCAGGAACCTGTCCTATAAGACAGACAATCTGTTGTCCTGACCATGCTGGAACCCTTGAGTTCTTATGTATATACTATGTATTTTATGCGCTGTTAAACTACAAAGGATTTCTCACATACATCATGTAACTCATGTAACAGTTCAGACTTAAGCCAGACTTATTTGCTATCCTTAAGTCCTTAAACACTCTCACTCTCTTTGTTCCTCCTCTACCTATTTTTTCCAGTGCTTTGGGGTAAATTACTGGAAGAGCTCAATGTGCTTTGTAGAAGACCAGGAGTTCTGAGCTTTGACTGGTTTAGTGGGACTGATTTTGCCATTTCAACCTTTCAAAGTAAAAGAATGCTGATACAGACTGAATCCAAAGTATGACAGGTGCATGTTCAAAGCCTTATGGGATCACTTACACATAGCAGCATCATTTTAGCCACGGTGATGTATTTAAAGCAAGAATTATATGCAAAGGTAAAAGTTTAAAACTTGCTGGTTAATAAAAGTCACTACCTCTAACAGAAACCTTCATGTCTGACACTTGTTACTTTCACAAATGACAGGACCCTTCTCCAGATAGTAAGCTCCTACTGCAGCCCTGCGTTGATTTGATTTTAGGGAGCCTTTGCATGTGTAGTAAAATCAGAACTTTAAAAGAAGAAATCCTCTGTAAACATAATATTTCATGTATTTAATTTAGACCAATATATGTATTAACACTGCAACAACTTCTGTTTAAAGAAAGACATACAGAAACTTTAGTTTCACACAGGTCACAGTAGCTATACTTCATGGAAAAATAAAAATGTTCTTTACATTTGCACAGTGTTTTACTTTATATTTATTAGTTTGTTTAGGCTGGTTAGTTGGTGGGAATATGGCACTTATGCTGTAGCTCCCTGCCTTCTTGGCTTTCTGTTATCTGAAGGGCTTACATTCACACAAAGCATACTGTAAATGGCAATTTGTCATCAACTGAGGAGGATTAAAGAGGGATCAGTTACAAGACAGTCTGCTGCTTATGTTTACTCTATCTACATCAACACTTCTTCCTACCTTAGTGAAATCACAGTCTAGCGCATGAGTAATTTGTGTATCTATAACAAGTTTACCTGATATTAAGAGCTGATTGAATACAAAGCACAGGCTGGAGCCTTTTGTCTCAATATTTGCCCTTTTCTTGTTGTCACGAATCACCTATTGATTTGAAGAACACAAACATATCTCAATGGTGAGAGTTAATCTCTCTTTCATGCTTGTTTACACACTCTGTTCAGTCCAAGAAGCCAATTGCACTTTTCACCTTGGTCTACAAGTAGTCATGCAAACAAATGTCCCAAACCTGAGCAACTCCCTTTTGTGTCCACCTCTATGTGTTTAACTCATGCTTCTGCTCACTGTTCCTAGCTTGGTTATATATTCATTTTAGAACTAAAAGCCTGAGATCAAAGGGTCTGAAGGTACTCTGTGAAAACACTGGTGAGCAAAGGACTGGACTGACCTTTGTGCAAATCCTTTAGTTTCAAAACTGTGTCTGCTGATACTCAAATCTTGTGTGTGCATATATATATGTGTGTGTATACCTGTGTATGCATATGTACACATACAGTAAATGAATATAGTATAGTAAATACAGAGACATTACATATCTCTATAAAGAAAAAGATGCAGAAACTTTAATTACCATGAAGAAAAATAAACCACATGCTTAATCTAAACCTAAGATTTTTCAATAGGACAGGGGTTGTATGTTTTCTTCAAATACTTAAGATAGCAAGGATAGCTGGAAAAGATAGCTTTGTTTTGATGTTTCTGTTAACTGAGCTGCTCAAATACATATTTTTTTCTTCACATGCTTGCTCAAAGTTCCTAAATTCTTTGTTCCATGATGTGCACATAGGTAATGTTCTTGGAAGGGCCGAGCTAATGTGAAAATAATGATGGACAATAGTAAGACCTAAATGACCATGGGTGACTTTTACAAAGTGATAAGCACTCTGACCCCAATTCAACAAAGCATTTAAGTGAGAGCACATGTCTATTGAAGTCATTATCCACATAGCAATTGGTAAAAATACAATTTCACACAGCAAAACTGTTTGTCTTCAACTGAGTCACTATTATGGCTTCTTGTGCTTTATCCTTTGATGAACAGTATGGAAGGAAAATTAGCTACAATGTATAGCCCTAATACTGTTTTAACTCCAATTTATATATGCAGTTAAATTTCCGAATAATCCACTTATTCCAAGAAATAGTAATGTTTCTTGCATTTTTAAAGACTCTTTCTTGAAGACTGCTGAATATAATACACTTAGAAGCCACAATGCTGGTTCAGACCAGAGATCTTCTGTTCACAGCTGTGCTGCTCTGTTACTTCAGAAGAATGAATCCATAATTGTGATCCACCACAGAGTCCATGTGAACATATAGTTTTCACCAAACTACACCAGTTATGCTGACACTGGCTCTCAGACAGACATAGAGCGTACAAATCTTTGTAGCCCACCCTCCCAGGGCCCACCACAACTGTTGGTCTGCTCCATCTGGTATCACATAATTTCCAAATGTATCTAAATACAAGACTACCTAATTCACAGTATTATCTACCTATACTTCATAGCAAAAGAAAGAGGGAGAGGGACAAGAAAAGTTCTACCAGGGCCTGAATCCATGAAGATTATTTTCTATGTGTACCTGGCAGATCACATAGATCAAGGTGATCTTAACTACCATCCCAAGGACTCAGACTCCTTAGTTCCTACAAAAAATGGCCTTTTTTGGCTTGATTTCTAAGCCAGCAAGTATCATTGTCCTGACAATTTCCTTTATCTCACTAACATGTGTCTGAGGGCTTTAATATTTTATTTTTTGGAAGGAGCTCATAAGCTTAGTCCAGCATTAAGAGAGTTCACAGGGTTCAGGAGCAGAGAACAAACTATTGGTAATAGCTGTTAATATGTTGTTAACATTGTTAAATACATGCATGTGTGGGTTTATCATACAGTTTTTGGAAATTTTCCATATAAAACCTACACATTTTATCCCCAGAGAGAACAAAACTGTATTAACATTGCCACAACAATTTTTCTCTCCTCTGGTGTGTAAACCTTCATAGTAAGATCCCAAGGAAGAGCATCACCAAGACTCAGTAACCATCAGCTGTCCAGAAGGTGTGTATGACAGTAGACACAAGAGTCCCTGTTTCCTTAGAAAAAGGGCATTTATCAAGGAGTCAGCTTCAACTATGAGTTTAAGAGTCCACAAAAGCCAGGCAATATGAGGAGAATTGAAAGGGTCTCTTAAGTAACCATAGCTGGAGGGAAATGGGACTTAACAGTGACATACTATGCAAGCACCTAAAAAACAGTTTTGCTTGCATAACTTGTTCTGTGTAAGGTGGTTCTCTATTACCAGAGCAGATGCTTGGAAGATGACACCAAGGTGTCCATAGCTTTTCAGTCTTTCAGAATTTCAAACGTGAAGACACTGGTAAAAATGCAGGCAGATACTGATAGGCTGAATCTTTGAAAGTAGTATGATGTGTGGTTTCCTCCTAAGTCAAACCCATTCCTACTAGGCTAATTTCTACCTGCATGTTTTTGTTTTCCTGCATAATGAATCCATTGTGTGTTTAGAAATAGCATGTCTTCCTGGGCTGGCCTCATCAGCCTAGCATGTCTGAGCACATACTGGACATAGCTACTTACAGAAGCTGGCAAGAGAGTCAATGGCTTAGGTTACATGAGTGTGTCTGGGGCTGGCATCAAATTGTATTGATGTTATCCTGAACTCTGGTGTGCCTTGCTGCTAGACAGATTTAACTTGTCTGGCAAACTTGGTATTGGCACTTAGCCTCCAATACCAGAAAAGAGACCTGCAATCAGGGCAGCACAAGGTTTGAGAAAAGTTGAGAAGGGATGGGAAGAAAGGGAAAGATGTGATTGTCTTTATGGGCCTTTCCCATTTGTCAGTGAGGTACCAACATCTTCTAAGGAGCCAGATTTGACACTTAGTCCTAACTAGTGAGAGACTGATATGGTATTTCTGTGCAGTATGGAGAAGTCTTCCTCTTAGGGGCATTTACTTGCTAGCGTAATAACATGGAGACACTAACAAATGAGAGAGCAATGTGCTGCCTCTGCCACACAGTTTTTTAAGAGTCATCCGGCACTGGAACATGCTCACAGCTGTGTTGCATTTCAGGTTGCTCCATGTCATGAGGCACCAGGGTGTAAGTTTTCCTGGTTGCTTCAAAGTGCATGGAAAGTCTTCATGACACCTGGGGCTTGTTAGGTTTTTCCTTCAGGCATTCCAGATGGACTAGTGTGTCTACAACAGCAATTTACTTCAGGTCAGGAACACGCTTCTGAAGCTAATCACCCAGTTAACCCCTCCAACTGCTCCTTGGATTGTATCATGGAGTGATCTTGTATCACAGGAAATAAATACTTTTTGGGTCAATATAAAGCAAAGGGTGCTCTTCAGCATCGCACCTAACATGCAGCAAGTGATAATGGGCTGAAATTTACAGGGCAAAACCAGAGCTAGTTCAAAACCAAGCTCCTGAAATGTGTATAATGGGCTTATTGCATCCTCAACACTAATGGCTTAATAGATACGCTGCCATCAAACCTTGCTGCTGTAAACATAGCTTGTGTAGACAGCTGGGAAATTGAACTTGAGAGTGTTGCTGAAGGCATTTGGTAATGGCCAATATATCAGAAGACAGTGCAAGAAATCATCATTGAGCCTCCCCACATATACGGAAAGGTTTCTTTATACCGTCATTAAAAATAACAATTGTCGCAATTATCAGACTTTGGTTTTGTGGTGGTTGTTACTACAGCAGTGTAGTACTTCAGAAGGAACCTGGTGATCCCATTGTGTTAGGCAATGAACATGCACTGAATAATAAGATTTAATCCTTTTAACTTTTAGTCTGAGTGTAAAGCCTTTGTTGATCTATGCCCTGAAGCATGAGAGTTTGTTTCCGTACTTTATTTATAGCAGTGATATTTGTGCTGTGTTATTGAATGTATTGTTCAGAGGCCTTTCAGAGCATGTACTTTATGTTATGGCTTATTCCTAATGCTCCTGCTTGAGTGATAACTTGCCCGAGTGCTAACAAGACAAAGCATGCTCTGTCAATCTTGAGATCTTTACACCAGCTTTTGAAGGCACATCTAATTATAAAAATTAAAAGTGAATGTGATGCATGAATTCACACCCTCTATGTTGTTTTACCAAAGGCTGAAGGCCAAGAACCATCAATACAAATAAGTGTAAATTTATATAACACAATCTTCATGCTGTGATGTCTTTCTGAGATGATAAATAATTATGAAATGTTAGTTTAAGTGAAGAAAATGTCTGTGTCACTCACAAGTTCCAAACCCACTGAGTTTTGCAAGATTACTATCACAGATCTTGGAATCCAGGCTAACTTCCCCAATCTTTCAATTATACATAAGTGGGGAGTCTCATAAATTCTGATGCCTTCTGAAATCTTGCTATGTTACAGAGATTGCTATCTGACTCCCATCTACTAAGTGATGATAGAACCAGGCTTGAAGTTCCTAGAAGCTACTTAGGTCTCTTGATTTCTATTACACATTCATGTAGTTGACTGCTTTTTTACTCATTAATCTGGCTATAATTTAGGTGATCTCTCTGCATGTTACCATCTAAAAACTTAGTGAAGGAGGAAGACCTGAGAAATACTGAGGTCTTTTGCATGGAACAATTGTGTGGGACCCAGAAGAATACTTCTAAATTATACTGTCTGACTTTAGACAAGTCCCTTGACAATGTGACTTCCTTTACTTGTTCTACCCTCTTTCTCCCTCTTTCTTTTTTCTTTCTATCCATTTTTACTTTCCTCACTGTCAACAGTGCTTAGAATTTGCTGTTGACTGATTTATAATCTTTGCACCAAATAAAGGTAATGCAAACTACAACTGGTACCTCTCCCCATGTTTTAACCCTCACTGGTTTTTTTTCTCAATGAAAATCTCAGGAGTCTCAGGCACCAGATTTGTACCTCCCCCACAAAAGAACCAAACAATTCTCCAAGCTTTTATGCAGGCCTGGATTTGTGTTTCAGTCTTTTGGACTAATTGGAATTACTTCAGAGTATTTGATTTGGTTTGAAATGTAATTCACTTCTTACTGGCAGCTATGACCTGTGGGTAATAATCTAATGTCTATAAAGAATCAAAGCATTTCAGGGGGAAAAAAGTGAGCCATAACAAGGCTATATGCATGCTTAGCTCATCGGGTATCTATTACTCCTCATATCAGGTTTTCTGGTACATCTGATATTCTAGCACCTCTAAAAACTTCAGTCATCTCCTAAGAAAATGCTGGGATCCTCTATCATAGCAATTGCATTTTCTTAATATTACAATACGAAAGAAGTCAGCTGAAGACACTCATAACAGAAGTAGATGCTTCTAGTTCTCTTGAACAGGGATGTTATTCAGGAATAATGGCAACCTGGAAATTATTATTTTTATGCTCATGTAGTTAGTTTCATCAAAACATATGTACTTTTTCTTTCTTGAACTTGTGACCAGTATTTGCTGCTATGTTGTAGCCCTGGATTCTTGGCATTAGGGAATCCCTGTTTTTATAACCTAGCTGAAGATCCTTCTCATGGAGTTTGGGAAAAAATCTGAATATACCAATAAATGTTTTGGTTTTTAAAAGAAAAAAAAAAAAAAAAAAGGAGGAAAACTTGAAATGCAAAGTATGATAATGTTATGGTGTAATGGGAATGCTCTTGTTGAATAATAACTTTTCTCAAAGAAAGTAGCACTGTATTGAATGAGTCCTTTTTATGGGTAATATTTTCATCAGTGTGAATTAAATCTCTAGAACTAAGCCCAGAAAAAACAAGAGAAGATTTTGGTATATGCCCCAAACTACCTCATCTATTATTAAAAGTATAATGAGGAGACAGAGAGAGACAATAGAAATGTCTTTTATTATTATTATGTTTTGCTTGTTATTTTGTGTTAAATATTTTTCAGTGACATTGTTCAGTTTGCTTTGGGAACTTTTAGACATGCTTGACCTATAATGTGCACACTATAAAATTAATTTAATGTTTTACTACATTTGCCTTTGAACATGGGTCCTCTTCATTTTTTATGGTTAAGTGAAATGTGGAACGTTAAATTCCAGAGTTGGCAGCTGTGTGCTCTAGTAGTTATTCATTTCTACACCACAGATTTTGTTTCAAAGACATCATTCCTGAGCTGGATTGTATCTATTTTTCTGGGTGTTGTTCTTCAAACTACCCCCCAAACATGAACAGTCTTATTCTTGCTGATTTCTTAAGAGTACCAGAATCTGTAACTTAATACATGGAAAACTAATTTTAAGATTTTTATAAACAAACTATATATAGATATGTATAAAATCTTCCATTGTTCTTCTGAATATACGGATATCCAATATTTTTCCCACAAAAAAATTCCAAAACTGTTGTTTGTTCTAACCTTGTAAAATTGTTCTGGAATTTTACCTGTCGTTGAAGACAGAAAGAAGAAGGTTTTATTGACAGTAGAAAAAAATTAAATCTAAACTTATTCCAGATTATAAGAATATTCAAAATCTTGTGTAACAGTAAGGGTGTAATAGAGATAGAAGCTGTAGTAAGCTGCGAGTAAAGTCTGTCCTCAAAATCGAAAAGAAACATTTTTTTGAGAAAGCTAATCAATAAGCATCACATTGAGTCATGTTTCTTTGATTTCTCTACAGTTAATAGGTACAGTGGAGGTTCCTGTTAAAGAGTTTTTCCAGAGTGGAAACCCCAACTAAGTTTCGTGAGAGAAACAAAACCAGTCAATAAACATCTAAAACCACAATTATTTTCTGTGGTACATGGATTTCTAATTACTGACTGTAGAACATTTATTAGTGCAGATTTTCATTCCAGTGAACTAATTCCAACCTATCTTTGCCCAGAGTTTCTACCTAGCTGTACTTAGTTTACCTGTTACACACATGGAGGAGAAATTGAATAAACAGAAGTCTTCAACATGCTAAGTAATGGATGCTGATGTTGAAGACTACATCATGAAATATAATAATTGTAAAAATTGCCTGGCGTAATGCCAGTAAATCATGGAGTGCAAGATAACAAACGTTGAAATTAATTTTAAGCAAGACCATCACACAAAACTTCAATCATTTAGGTCTGAACACCACTCCCTTTGGAGACAACTAATTATGTCAAATTTTTAAGATAACAAATCATCTCAATTATCTCTAATTGCAACTAGACTGACCTCTGGTGTGTGGTTTTGCTTCGCTCAAATTTGCTCTGTATGGAAACCAGAGTAAGGAAGCAACCAGATGAGCGCTCATCCAGGTCTCTTTCACAACTGAGTCAGGGCACAGCTGAGACATGCACAGGCTTTTTTCTTGGATACCCTAGTTTGGACAGAAAGTTAGATGTCTATCAAAGGTTGAAATGATTGTGCTCCTAGGACTTATTTCTTTCTTTTGACTATGATAAGCAAAGGATCACTAGCTTAGATTTAGACAACAAACTCTGAGATGTCTAAGTTAGGTAAAATGAGATCACCCTTAAGAATTTGTCTCTTGGATAAAAAGAAGTAGGACTATGGCACGACTGAATTTCCTTCCCAAGGTGGGGAGAAGATTAAAGCAAGAAAGGCCCACTGGGCTTTCAGTCCTGCCTTCTAAAATGCCACAGGATAGAGTGCAGTTTCAGTTTTGACCTTGGAAAATGAGGGTATTTTAAAAAGTTCTTTTACTCCCACCAGGTTTTAGAGGAAGCCTGTTAATGCAACGTTCTGCAGAGGGAAGTTAGTGCTAGTCTCTCACAGGTTGCAAAGGCAAATAGCTGTTATTGTGCAGCAAATATTTTGGGTTTTGAGAGGTGTTTATATGTTTCTGATGTTACTGTTGGTTTAGCTGGTAAATATTTCAATTGCTGTTATAATTTTTTTTTCTTCTTGTTTCTAATTTCTGGAGAAATAGCTTATTCTCTTATTCTTATTCTAAAACCTTCAGCCCCCACTAAAGGAATAACTCCTCTTCAGCTTGGGTCTGTTTATTTAAATAAGAACTATTTTAAAAAATAAATTCAGCAGAGTAGTCTCTGACATTCTGAATGGAGAGATATTTTATTTTAGAGATGGTCTCGTTTATGTTGAACTTTTGAAATAGCAGCTCTTTTTCTGTGGCAAATGAAATTGAAGTCCTCAGTTGTTCCAAGACAGAGAAATGGCGTCTTCTGTATTTCCTTCTCCTGCCCATGAACTTCCGTTTCCAATAACAAATTTTTCAGACTGAAGTAAAGTGATTGCCATTTTAGAACCTGTGTTTATCCTTCTGTCTTTTCTCTGTAAAGCAACACTCTTTATCTTAGCTGTATTGTGTTTTCAGAGAAGAACAACAGCTAGACATTTCAGAGATTGGTATCATGCTGATAAATTGCTATAGACCAAGAAAAAGCTGCAGTAGAGCCATCATTTCTCTTTCACTCTGTGAGAAGTCTGCATAGAAACCACTCTGGCACTAGGACAAAATTCATGGCAAACAGTAAGAAAACTTATCATTTCCACCTCCTGCAAGAGCATTCTTTTAGCCTGTGTTCTGCTGTCATTTGCTAACAGCATAACACCAATTTCCATGCACTTTAAATAAGAGCTGAGTGAAACAGCTGTCTGATTTAAAAGTACCTGTGTTGGTATTCTGCCATCACACTACCTGTGTATATGTCAGGTTATATTACACTAGAGTAAGAAGTAGATTGCTAATACATGTCATGTTGGCAGATCTGTAGTAGAAATGGTTAAACTTTTGAAAGGGACAAGTTTTACTCCTAATAGTCTGGTCCTGCCACACTGAATCCATTTTGGCTGCTTCGTATGCTCCTATTATTGCAAACCTGAGGATGTATCCTGGTATGCTAGTGTAAATTGCATTTTTTCACATTTACTACAATACTACAATTACATCAATGTAAGAGATCAGAATCTACTTCACCTTGTATACATTATTCTTCTAGATTCAAAATGATCTCTGCTTCTTTAGTAGGCAATGTGGTTTAGAGACTGAAACATAAAAATAGCTAGTGTCTGCTGTCATCTTGATAGATTACCTATGAAAATAACTTATTGCATAATTCACTTTTTCATCCTTTTCCCCTTCTTGTCTGTTTGGTTTGTGAACTGAACTGTCTCCTAGTATATCAATGCATAACAGGATCCTCAACTCAGTTATCCTGTCTGTGAATTAGAAAAAATAAATACTAATATAACTCCATCACTCAGAACATCTGAAGAGCAGCTCTTCAAGTAGCTTTACCTGCAAAGACGTTTGTTGCACATTTCAGGAAGCACCCATAAAATTTTAAACATAATCTTTTATAAAAGTTACCTATGTGCTTATCATGTTAATAAAACATGTTCTTTCTCTCAGAGTTTTACAAATTCCTCTCTATAATGCTAAATCCCTCAGTTTATTCACAATAATCTAAATCTACTTCACAAGGAAAGCCCATTCCCCAAACCCCCACATAGTCCAGGAACAGTTACACTGATTAAAAGACAATGAAGCAATGCCCTGGGAGAAATATCCTTTGGTGACCTTGTAACAAGTGTGTATATGAAATGACGTTGGAATTATGGGTTTGACATAAATTGCACAAACTATATATGCCTTTATCCCCAAAGTCATCCATAAGGCTAGGAGCCTACATGTGCTAGTGCACATAAAGGACAAGCTTTTGCTGTAATACATAGTAATATAAGCATCACAATCTGTCTGAATGGGAATGAGCTGAGTAGGGAGGGGGAAGCCCATATAGGAAGGAGTCAGAAGACCTGGACTTCATTCTCAGTGCTGTTTTTGTCTGACTGTGACACCTCATATTACCTTTCTGATGCCCTTATTTCTCCTTTAGATGCTGCCTGCTTTGCCCTTGGTGATGGCAAACTCTGTGCAATGTTGTCATCCTCCCATTGATTTAAGATCATTATGGGAATCTAGGAATTTAATGTAAAATAGAAAGAAAAAAAAAGTACAAATAGTCACGGTGACACCTTAGGCAACAGAAATGCCTTTTCTGCAGTTGGTTTTCTTCTTATATCCACTGGATTGAGAAGCCAAGGCTCCAGGGCACAAGTGTATAAATATTGTGCAGGAAACTGTGTCATCATTCCCTCCTCCACAATAACAATGTGTAAGTCTGGGGCCAGTTCTTTGCCAGGCATTTGTCTGGGGTTTTCCAGTAGCAGCAGTTAGGCCTAAGGCTTTTTCTTTGGCAGACTGTTCTGATGATCTTTGGCACTACCCTGTTGCTGGTTTGGTTGGCTTCTGTGCAATAGAAATAAGCTTAGAGTTAGGCAACTGCTAGGGATCTGGTTTGTCTTTATTTCTTTCTGACATTTTTTCTGGTTTGAACATAAAATGCAACACTAAATTGAGGTTGGATTTATAACATGGGCCTTGCATTGCAAGAAAAAAAGTTGTACAGTAAAAAAACCACAGTTACTGTCCTTAATAGAACTATGTTCTTTATGATTGATTTAAGAAGGTTGAAGTCCTTACTGCAAATAAACACACAAAACACTGATTACCAGTGATTCAGTTTGCACTTGTAGGATTATAGGATCACAGAGTAATTCAGGATAGAAGGGACCTTGGGACACTCAGATCAGGGTCTACTATGAGGTCAGACCAGGCTGATTAGGGCTTTTCCCAGTTGGGTATTGGAAACCTCCAAGGATGGAGCCTGCACAACATCTCCTCTAAGTACTTCCAAGCCGAACCCCTTTTGTTTCAGCTTGTGCCTCTTGTCATTCATTCTCTCGCCAAACACGACAGTAAGCAATTCACCTTCTCACTGCTTTCCTGAAACTCAGACTGGCTGTTGTTGGGTCCCCCAAAGCTGCCCCTTACACAGGCTGAACAGCCCCAGCTTCCTCCTCACCTCCTCACAGGACAAGTGCTCCAAGGATCATGCCTACCCTGGAGCTCCTGGCCTGCAGTCTGCTGGTGGCCCTGGCTGCTGCCATGGCACACTGTTGGCTCCTGTGGTTTCCCCTGCCCAGACCCCAAGGGCATTTCTGCAGAGCTTCTCCCCAGCCACAGGGTTTGCATTTTTAGTTACACTATCTATCCAAAACCAGAGAAACTCTGATATAGAGCTTTATACTTCAGTTACCTCATAGGATTAGGTCAGGAACACGAGTCTTTTGGTTCTGTAGAGCTTCAAGCACCTCAGATTTTCATATGCTTGTATTGTTGTAATGTCACTCATGACTCATTTCTGCATTTTTTTCTGTTTTAACTCTCACCTCCTTTCCTGTGGTCTGAGTCAAGGCTCTGTAAACTGGCTTAGCCTTGTTCACAAAAGCAAATGATCTTTGTTTCACACCTGATTTAGTCCATGTTTCTTGTTCCTACACTTTATTTTTACAACTCCCAGATACTGTTATGTTGTACTCATACAGTTCTTCAGTGATAAATACTCTTATGTCATTACCCAGGAGGACATTAAGGCAAAAATCAGAAGCAACACTGCTGAGTGTAACCAGTGTGACTAGAAGGAATGGCCAGGTGACTAAGCCATAATGCGGTATTAAAAATACTGTGTGAGGAAACTCAGACACCTATCCTGCATGGTCCTTGGCTCAGGGCTGGCCAGAGTTGCAGGCACTCTCAGACTGCCCTGGGCACAGCCTGGGAGCTGGTATGGGGCAGGGTTGGTTTGAATGCATTGCTTTGCTTTGGAGGGTAGGAAGTTTGAGTAGGAGGGATGAGGTCAACACGTGGCATTGTCTCAAGGCTAGGGAAAGGGCCAGGAGTTATTCAGTTTGCTAAAATGATTTGATCTGAGCCCAGACACAGGTTGAGACTTTAATTTCAGTTTATTAAACTTATAAAACATCATTATAAGTGGTGACATTATTCTTTACCTGTCAGGGGCATTCAGGGGATGCATCTAATCCTGGTTGTGGAGTCAGGGATCCTGTTATGGAGCTTCCTCTATGCAATGAGGCTTTGTAAGGCAAATCAAAGGCATATTGTGGGCAAATGTGAGGTTTGAAATATCTCCTGGGAGTTTACAGAGTTCCTGCTCCCACTTAGCCTACAGCTTGGGGTCTTTCAACATGGAGGAAGAAAAGCTTATAGTTGCTCAGTGCCTCACTTCTGTCCTTACCACTCACAGTTCATTCACAGACGTGACATTCCACTAATACTTCTATCTATGTTAATCCCTCTTCTGTAAGAAGAAGAAATTAAGCCACAGAAGAATGTCTTTGCCTATGGTAAACTAGGAAGTCTATAAAACTGCATGGAATTCCCAGCTGAATGCAGCTACGCTGAAGAGAGAGAGGAGATTTGTTTTGGTTTGGGGTTTTTTCCTTCTTTTTTTTGATGTTTATTCATAACAAGAAAATCTTCTGAAACATGGTTTAAAGCTGACAGACAAAAACAGTACTTGCTGTGTAGTAGCAGCAAGATTGCCTTTGTAAAATACATCTAATAAAACTGAGATCTACTACTGTTTAAAAATGAGCAGGTCAAAGAATTTGACCTAACCTTGACGAATTCTGCTTAAAGTGTCTGTGGTTCAAAAGACTTCAAGCCAGACTGTTTAACTATTGGTTTTCTGCATGTGTGGATATCTGTATTTTCTGTACATATGCGTCTGGGCACGTAGAATTAGAGAGATATATATATATACGCACTCATGCATGCACAAGCACATTAGAATTAGAAATAAAAAGTGGTATAAAGCTTTCTTTTCAGGAAAAAGCTAAAGGTTTTTATAAAACATTCTCTTTTGAAACAAAGAATTTTATTTCTTTGCATATGTGAGGGACAAATGCAAGACAGAAATTATTTTGAAAAATTCGTATTATTTTTTTTGTTTTAACATGGAAAATTTACCAAAGAGATCTCATTTGAAATCACATAATTCATCTGCCCACAATTGCAGGAGACTGGTGTCAGGACAATTTTCTTCAGTTGATAACCCTTTCACCTTTAAATTCTTTTTTTACTTCAGGCTGTCATGTCTTCTAGAAGTGAATGCATTTAACCTACTAATACAAGATCAATTTTAAACCCCTTGAGAAAAAAAAGAAACAACCCACACTTTGTTGTATGCTGTATGTAATTTTCCAGTTAGAAAGGTGCTTATAGGCCACATAATGAAAACTGAAGGCTCCTTAAGAAATCATAATAATTTATATTCATCTTGAAAAGAAGTATGCATTTTTATTGCTGTTCAAAACTGAATCCCTCTCAAGTCTCTTAGCCAACAGTTACAGATCTTATTAGTTGTTATAACAGCCAAAGGAAAGTCAGCTCTCCTGATCAAAATCCCCACAGCCTTTTGATATGAATTTATCAACACTACATACCGGGTTAAGGCAAATCAGTTCTCTTTGTGTGTCAGTATGGATGTTCCAAAGATTTTCAATTTGGGACAATTCCTTGAGAGCTAATAGCAAAAGCTGGTTTTTACTTTACACCTAAAACATGTTTACAGATGTAGTTTGTGGAATATGACTGCTGATACTGAATTTGTGCCTGAAGTGGTGATTTGGGACCAGACTGCTCAATATTCACTTGCTCTGTGATGCTTTCAGCTTTAAGAAGCCTGTCTTCCACTGCTTATAGCATATTTATATTGCTGTGGAATATACAAGTATATGCTCTAGATAATGGTTGTGCTTTCTTCCCCTCACTTTTGCCAAAGAAACTAGCACATACTACATCAGTGTGCATTCTTGGAGCACAGGTTTTATATTTATACACCTGTAAAATGAGCTCATCTGGTATTTAATCTGGTTTCATGTTATAAATCAGGAAATTATATATATGGGAAAAACATAAGGTCTGATTGTGCAATTGCTGGCCAGTTAGCAGGCATCCAACATCCACCTGGATGGGAGCATCACTGCAGTATAGGAGCATCTCTTAAATCTCTGAATTTAGGAATATACATAAATGAGTTCAACATCTACTGGACTTACTAAAATAACCATATACGTAAGTGTGTCCAGTAGTACAAGCTGCATCCCCTAGTGCTTTACAGTAGAGGTTCTGAACCTCAATATTTCCATTCCAGCAATCACTTCTCATTTACCAATATGAAAAAGCTGAAATATCCTCTCCTTTGGAGGCAGAGGCCTGTCCTTTTCAGAGTCAAATGCAGAAATAGAGTGAACAGCATTTTCTTTATTCCAGTAAAGAAAAGACAAAAAAACCCCCAAAACAACAAAAAACCTTGGTAGAAACATTTGGTGACAGTTAATCTCCTGCAATCAACAGACGAATCCTATCTGATTTTATCTGAACGGCCAACATCAGATGCACACCATTCTTTTGAAGAAACGAAATTCTTTCAAACTTCATCAAACAATTTAAAAGAAGAATGGCCTTTAGAAAGTAATGAACTCTTTTCAGAAAAGCATGAATTCGAAAAGGGAAAAAATAACAGTACAGTGCCAGCAAAGGCAAGTTATATTCAACAGAAAAAAACAAGCTATTACATTTTCTTTTACAATAGTTTGTAATTTGATAAGAAATTTGGTACTAGAGGCCCACTTTTACAGAAGTGTGAACCCATTATCTACAATCTCCATTGAACACTTTTTCTCCCAGGAATCTGTGTCATGGAAACAGTAAGCCCTGGAGACTAGGCTAAATCTAGTTTGAAGAAACATCCTCAGTCTCATATGAGACCTGTGCATCAGCAGCTTTAATATACTTATCTGCTCCTATTACACTGAATTAGTCACTGATATGAATATGCACGGTTAGATTCAGACAAAATCAGTATTTTTCCTCCAAGTTTTTTGAAGAATCATATCTATCCAAACTGAAACTCTCTCTTAAGTCAGGACAATTTGGGTAAATAATTTTGGCTGGTGACACCCTCACTGTAATTGGTGGTCCCTTGGTAATCCATGGAGAACTGCTAATAATTCACACAGAGCATGGATGTGTTCGTATAGCTCTTCTAGCTCATATCCAGATGTCTCTACAAGGATCAATAGCACATTTGGGTTTTTTCTACACTTTTTTTTTTTTTTTTCATGTAGAAGTTAGAAATAAGGCTGCTACAGAATGTGGATTTATATGTGAATTTTCTTCTAAAAGGTTGTCAGAAAAACGGGCTGTTGAAAGGGAAGTAAATGAAGAAATGGTGTCAGATGAGGAGCAGTGCTAGAAAAAAAGTCCTAATTTGAAGTGGCAGTGTGGACAACACAGTTGGAAATGAAAGTGGAAGCAGTGCAGACTGGTACTGTAGAGTGAGAACATAAGGAAATGAAGTGATGTGAGATTTTTGGCAGGGGCAAAGTTGTAAAGGGCTGTGAAGCTGAGTTCCTAGAGCCAACTTTTTCATTAATTTCAGGTATCTGAGCTCAAAAAAAACCCCCAAACAATCAAAAGCCCAACTTGGAAGGAGGCACAGTTATTCAGAAAGTGTTGAGAATCAGCCCTTCTTTAAGTCTGGAGGTGGTTGTATAATAACCGAGAAACCTCAAATTATCTTGTCCCTTAAGTATAAGTGGATGAATACTTCCTCTTGAAGCAATTTCACTGTTTCTGAATTGGCATTGAAAGATCTGGAAATTTTAGATCACTGAAAAATATTTTCATTTAGGCCCTGGAATTTATTGTCTTCAAAACATACTCTTTCACTAGAGAAACAAGAAGACATTATAAGCCTAAAAGAGTGTAATATTTGCTTTCTGGTGCACATGTTTGACAGTAAGTCTTATCATTAGATAAGAGTTAAAGTAGCTACCATCCACATTCTCCAAACATAGCCAGATGGTTTGAGGACTAAGTAGTGAAAAAGCTCAGTCTTCAATCAAACAAAGCAGTTTGCATCTTTATTGTACCATTTGTTTAGTAGGCTGACATGGGATGCCTAACATCCTTAAATATCAGTATTTAGGCAGCTGCTTAATTAAATTCTCAAGGCTGCATTTTGATGGGGGTAATTCATTTTAAACGAACAACAAAACATAAGCCCTTTCTTGCCCTCCTTTTCTCTTAGCAGATAATACTCTCTTATCAGTTGCTTCTGGGTGACCACAAATAACAGTGACAGCTTGAAATGAGTCACTGATCTCTGCAAGCCCCCCATCCCCTACAAATCTGTCTCAAAATCTGACAGAAATTAATGTAGGTGTTTTATAATAACTTCAAAAGAAAAAATACATTTCTGGGTCCTTTTTGTGACCCTTAAGTGTCAGACCTGTTCAGGGGAATACTCTTGTTTAGCAGTGGGAAGAGTTTTGCCAAACAGATTTTATCTGGGTTTTTTTTACATAATAAAACAATTATTATTACTATAGAAAATGTTATTTATTCAAAAAATTTAGAATAATCTAAAACTAGCAGTTTGGGTTTCTTTTACCTTATTGAAATTCATCTTACTTCACTTGTATACCTAAATGGCCACTCTCATTTTTCAAGGGTGTCCCAATTAAAATTGCTGTTTGTATCCCTTGCTGACCGCAGGTAATACAGTAGCAAGGAGATGCTCTGGCCCAAACCTGAACTGTGGTTCAGTTCAGAAAAGACTTTTTCTCAGGCAGAGACCTTTTTGGGCTTCTCATTCAGATATCCCATGTTTCTCTAAATGCTCATTTCCATAAATGATCTAAAATAAGAAACAATATGTCTCTTTTTGCCTCCCAGCCTGACAGTTCTGGAGATGTCATTCTATCTCATTTCCAGTGGGGCAAAGAAATTATAAGGGAGGGGAAATTTATATAAGTTATCAGCCTATTTATTATTCATTATATACATATGAACATCTGTTTAATATCCATGTTTACCAAATGTAAGTGGTACTCTCAAGTCAAATATGGTTCTAACATAAGTAAAGCAGTTTAACAAACTTCAGGGGAGTTGTCATAAGAAATAAATATGTCATTTTTTTTACCATTTGAGCTTCTTCGAGATAGGACTGCCTTTCATTTCAATTTCATACAGCTTAAAGCACATTGTCAAATAATGGTAATAATGATGATGATTTTGATGAGATAGAATTGTTAATCATGAGAGTGATTACAAACCTTTAAAGTTTATTTATATTTTCTAATAGAAGCTGCTCTACCCTGTAAAATATTCACCAAGATTATTCTTCATTTCCCATTGTGATACTTCCTGTGGTCATATCCAAGACAAAATTAGCTCCTACTGACTGCAGTGGCTTATTCGAGGAGCAACCAGTCTTATCTGAATTTCACAAATACCTCAAATGGTAGCTTGTGACTTTGATTGCTAGGAAAGTAGACCTAATCAGATTCCTTTCCTTAAAACAGTGGTTCATTCAGATCCTTCACTCTGAGAGATCAAAGCTGTTCCTTCTCTCTATCTACAGGGAAGCTCATTAGGAGGAGGTTGTCAGGGTTATAATCACGCAGCAGTTCTACTTCTGGGTTATAACGTTTTTCCTTTCTTATCAGTCTGTGAGGTCCAAAGTGAGAGGAACAAAGTAGGTATCACTGACATACGATACTTTCAATACTTTCAGAAACACTATGGTTTACTATCTATTTTATTAATTTCTTCATTCTGAAAGCATTTTGCAAATGTATCTCAACTACGCAACAAGTTTGGAGGAGGTTTTCTCTGGCTTCTAACATTTTAAAATCAGCAGCTATGTAAATAACTTACTTTCAAATTAAAAACTCATCAGTTTGCATCATATATTTCAGGTATTAGCTGCTTGCACAAATTGATCTTAAGGACTATGTGTCATTTACTAATGTACTCATCATTGTTTTCATGTATATTAAAATATGTTCTTATTGTAGACATCAAAGGCAGCCTGTACAGTAGTTAGACTGTATGTCTTGCATCTAAGAACTATTCAGTTTTAATTCTGATATTGTCACTGAAATGTTTGGTAATTTCAAAAAACATTGCATTTACTAGCAAATGGTAGATCCTGGTTCCAGTGTCGTTTTCTGTCTCCCACAGCATTATATGCTCAGGGTGTTTGACTATGGAGTTTTGATTAGGGGACCACATTTAATGATAATTCATTAGTGATACCTGGTGACTACTAGGTATGACTTTAAACCTGCAAATATATCCTTCACTCTATTGCATTAAGAACTCCAGTCAATGCAGATGCGGTACTCATCCAGGTGGTCAAAATTTAAGATCAAGATTTAAGTTACAAATAAGACAAATCATCGTGGCATGAAATACAAACATATTTTTTAGGCTCTTCTAATAAGCAATTACTCAAAAGTAACCACTTTCCTATAACTAGGGATGAACTTTGGTCAAATTTTCCCTCTGAATCCAAAACATCAAAACTTAATAATATGTCTTATATCTGTAAGAAGTACATTAAAAAAAAATAATTATTAGGTCTGCCTACAAATGCCTAGGAAGTATTTCTTTACAGAATGTGTTGTTAGGCATTGGAATGGGCTGCCCAGGGAAGTGATGGCTTCCCCATCCCTGGAGGTGTTTAAGAGTTGGGTCGACATAGCGCTTAGAGATATGGTGTAGTTGGGAACTGTCAGTGTGAGGTTAATGGTTGGACTAGATGATCTTCAAGGTCTTTTCCAACCTAGATGATTCTGTGATTCTGTGATACATTGAGTAATTGATTGCAAAATGGTGGGACTGGAGCAGTCACTGAATGAACTACTCATGGAGTCGAAAGCCAAATGATCACATCCCTATGTGCAAGCCAAGCAAACGGAGTGCAATGTCATCCCAGCACAGTTACACAACTTCCAAGAACGGAGCCAGTGAGCCAGTGCCTACCTCACACTGTGTTATATATCTATAGCCTTCCTGTGGATGGGTCTAAGTCTTCCAGTTCACTTAGAGCTAGCTCAGTAGCCATGTAGTTTAATGTAGTGTCTTGCACAGCAGTGTCATTACAGGTTCCTACGTGTTCAGGCATTGCATATTGCACTGGGTTTTCCCCCTTGCCATTGGGTAAGCTCCACTGTTTCCTCCTTCATCTCTTTAATGAGCTGATCCATGCAAAATACTATTACTCGCTCTCATGCCTGTCTCTGGGGTCTTCTGCCATTTCATTCTCTGTTGCTACCCCTTCAAATTCCCCCTCCTAGGGTTCTGATGTTGCCTACCAGCAGCAGCTCTTTCTCACCACCATTTCACCTGCCTGACAAAGAGCAAGTTAGTGGGCTGCAGAGCTCCATTCTGCATCACAGTTAACTTTTAAAGGTGACATGTCTCACAGGCAACATCAGTTTTCATCTCATGATCTGTTTTCTCCAGAGTCAGCTCTCTGGAATCTACTCCCAAAGATATCCTCTTGACTAATGCAATTGAATTCATGCTTTAGCTTGGGAAAAAAAAAAAAAAAAAAAAAAAAAAAAAGCCAAACAAAAAAATCTCCATAGAACAACATTTAAGGACAATATACACTTGAAAGTCACATTGAAATGTGCCTCACAGATAAGAAAATTTCTTTTTTAAAGAACAAGACTTTGCGTCTGCTCCTTGATTTCAGAGGTTGAAGTTAGTAGGTAGCTAATAGTGATATGAATATCAGAGAAACCAAACACTGCATAAAACCATCTGGAATCAGCTTAAGGTGTGGGTTTCCATCCTAATACCTTATTTTAGAGTTGAATATGAAGTTACTAAGCTATATTTACTGAATCCTCCAGTTCACTATACCGTGTTAGGCAACTCAGAAGTATTTTGTATCTAATTTAAATAAAATGAATAAGAATTAATTTTAAAATATCCTAGGGATTAGGGGTTTCCTGAACTGAGCAAAAAATAGTGGACAGGGCTCTTCTTCACCTAGCTGTGCTGAAGAGGAATGGAACAAGTTGTGTTTTCGGTATGCATTTTCCACATATAATTTACCTGGTCTCATCAGAGGATCAAAATGATGTAAGAAAATGATCCTGATGCCCTTTCCAAAAACACATTTTCCCAGACCATGGAGAGGGCAATGATTTTATGCATTTGAAAATACAGGAAAAGATATCTTTGAACATTTACATACAAATAAATTGAAAAGCAAATGTTTCCTGAAAATTTACCTCAGTTTAAAGATATGTGTGCTAGAATCAAGAACCACCTTGATGTACAAATGACATAAGGAATGAATAGTGCTGTTTTAGTAAATTCCAGGTGGTGAAGTTTGTTGTACTGGTCAGTGACATTTTCTAAGCTGAATTTCTCAAAAGTGCCCAGCACTGAACACGTGTCCATATTCCTGTACAAAGTAATAGAGAATATTTGGCCAACTGGACTGTGTGATTGGCAGACATTCAGATGTTTCATTTTGGAAAAGAAATGTCACTTCATGGAATGGAACTTCCAGCTGACTATTCCACTGCCACTGCTGAAGGGGAAAGATTCTCTAATTTTTCCTTTATTTCAAAGTAGAACAGAGTATTATTAAAACATGGGTGTGTGAATATAGGCTCCTGATTTCTAAAATATTATCTTGTTGTCAGATTATAGGAAAAAAACTAATTGAATACTTTCAGTGGGTCTGTAGAATTCTCCATCTTGTTTCAATGACATCATTATGGTATTTACAATAATTAATTTTAAATCAACATTTGCTGGTTAATATTCTAAATTTTCTTATTATTTTATCACCTGTAGATTAAAAAGTACTTTTACAAAAGCTGCTACAGAAAATTGCCTTCATTTTGTACGAGGCAACTTTGAAGCACTGCATTTAATTAATTTAGATGGCCACCAATATAAGTCTGAATGAAAGGATGAGATAAAACAGAAGTAGGCTTTTCTACTTGTGTCAATAACATGAAGCATAATCATGTTTCAAAACATACACTGTTATTAAGCTGAGATGTGAAAAGGGAGCAGCAATAGGTATGTCTTCCCTCCATTTTGCACTGGATGTTGCAAAAAGTGAAAGGAACAGAGGAAGAAAAAGCATGCAGGAACTAACTTTCTTTTTCAAAGAGAGGAACCAGGAATGAGTAAGTGGTCCAGAGCTAATGGTCCTTTATGGTCCTTTCTTATCTGTGTGAGACTGCTGTCAGGTTGCTTAGAGAATTTGTCTTGCTTGGTGAAAACCCTTAATAAGCTGTTTGACAAAAGGAACCAGGTACTGGGACAGACAGCAAAATGGAGGAGAGTTTTTCCAAGCAGACCAACATGCCTGAAATTTCTTGTATAATCACAAGACTAGATCTAGTTCTAACCATAATCTTGCCATTTTCAGGAGATCTGACAAGATCATTTTTACTAAGTGACAACCTGGGACATTTTAGTTGAAAGTCTATAATATTTTACATTTTCCAGATTAAAGCAAATCAGAACCAAAAAAGTTTGCATCCTGGGAAAAGTAAAGATTTAGTTACCCTAGTCCTGGTCTTCCCTTGGTGGGTCACAAGAAGGAGGAGAGAAAAACTGGAGGTGTGCACTTCTGTTCTGGAAAGATTGCAATCCAGCTAGTGAGATATCCACCTTGCATCTCAGTTGGATATTTTTTTCTCTCTGGCAATTCTGTCCTGAGGATTTCTTGAGCTACAGTTGGGGAAGAATGTATGAGCTATTTTAGGGGCAGTTCTTGGACAAGTACCAGCATATCTCCTACTGAAGTCATCCAGGATGGGAGCACAACTGAAAAACTCTTGCAAGAAACCTCTTTTCAGCTTATGTCTGGTCTAAGGATGGAGTGCTTTTGAACTTAAGCAAACAGACATGTTTCTTTAGCTGATTAATAAATCAGTTAAAAATAAAGCAGTATGTTACATCAAAGGGTTTTACTCATCAAAATCCTGACCATTTTAATATGAGCAGGCTGATCATTTCTAGCTGAACTTTTAATTTCCCTGAAGCCTTCCAAATTTTTAAATTAACTTGTATAAATGAGTGATGATTAACCTATGCATCTGTTCCCAAACCTATCCTCATATTAAGTTCACCCTTTTCTTCACAGGATGTCTTGGAAATTGCTGGGATCTCATTTTTTTTCTAACTCTGTAGACATTCAGTAAGATAAGATAAGATGTTCCTTCCATTTCCCCATTAAAATTTCTCATCATTAGTTTTCTGGAATGAGCAAACACAGACCTTAAAGAGATCTTAATGCAGACTTACAGCTTCTTTGGTCTGTTTTAGGTTCTTTACCACTGACCCGTCAAAACCCCCTGTGGCTTTATTGGGTGCATACCATCTGTACATGTCCTTCGGGCAACAACTTCTGGAATGGAAAAAAATATTTTTGTGATTCTCTACAGGTCTCCATTCCAGACCTTTTTGCCCTCAACATCATGTTCAGAACTGGTTTGGTCTCTTCTACTGACAATGCTTCATTCTCTTCAGGTTTTCTCTCTTGTGCATGTGCAGGAGCTTGTGTTTATGAACCCAGTGAGGTGTTCCAAGGAAGCATGACTTGACACATTAACACGTCTTGCTGTACATTTGAAGGCATAGCACGCCACACTGTCAGTGGCAAAGGAGAACGGTTCATCACTCAGCATGACACAATGTTTTTCACTTATGTGAAGTGGGAAACACTTTATTCTTCGCAAACAGGCTAGCTGTGTATGGAAATCTCCTTACCTCTGAAATGAAGAAGCTTTTCAAATTTTGATGAAGTTATGGAAAGAAGGGAAAGTAAGTCTTTGTCTCCATGTTATGGCAGCTATATCTCATTTTTCATTATTTTTTATTTCTTTTTATTGCACTGAAATACTTGATTTATTTACCTCCCAATGATGCAGCTGGTATGAATATTGTTTATAACTTGTTTTCAACATTAAAAGTCTGAAAACATCCATTAGAGATATCATATGACTAAAAGCTGAATTAAAGGATGACAGGAATCTGGCAGTAACAGAATATATACCATTGTTCTAATTTTAAAATATATAAAATTACCTTATTGTTCCAAATATTCACTCACTTTAACTAGCACTTATATTAAGCAGCATAACAAATATGTAACATTCCACATAATTCATATTAGAACCTCCTGAGAAATCGTGACCCGTATAAATATATACATATCCTTAATTTTCCTTTCCAAGTTAAAAAGGAACTCTGTTCAATTAAGAAAAATAAAAAGAAAAAAAAAGCCAATTTGAAGTACAATATACTAGGACATTTTTCACAAATTTTTATTTAACTGGAACTTATAAAATAGATTACTTGTATTGTAAGTGATTTACATTTGTGGTATAATAATACTTAAGGTTTATGGAGATCAGAAAGATCAGGTCAAAGAAAAGAAATATTATTTTACAAAGGAGAAACAAGTGCAAAGAAAAAAAATTATTTGCCAGATTTGCCAACATCCCTTTGCAAACAAGAGGCAAAGCTAGAAATAGAACCCAGTGGTTTTTAGCTCATGGTCCAATATTCTATTTATTAAACCATACTGTTCATAATAAAAAGAAATAATTAACTGACTGAATCTTTCATTTATCTCTTTTTTTTTTTTTTTTTTTTTCAGTTGAACCCAATGTTCTTTATACACAACCTTTACTTATTGACTTCTGCTAGTGGCAGATAGTGAAACACTAAGCAATCTTATAAGATGGAAGTTGGACAGCAAAGAAGTTCCATTTTCATGATTTTTGGATGGAGAACACATTCTATTGCACAACAAAGAGCACAGACATAGGCATAACAATATCTGCTGCTTTCCTGAAAGAGTATTAGATGTGTTCAGAACATTCTGCCAATGGAGGATAGATGAGACATATTGGGTCGAAGAAAAAAGAGAGTCAGGATAGACAGTTGCACACATCATCATTTTAGGCTTGAAGAAATTCCCCTAGATGGGATAACAACTTTAATGTAATGTGTCAAGATGAGAGAAACAAGGCTGGTAAAAGACTGGAAGGAATGTCCTATGAGGAGCAGCTAAAGACTCTGGGTTTGTCTACCTGGGAGAAAAGGAGGCTTGAGGAGTGACCTCATCACTCTCTACAGCCTCCTGATGAGGGGAAATGGTGAGGGAGGTACTAATCTATTCTCCTTGGTATCCAGTGATAGGACACGTGGGAATGGTTCAAAGCTGTGTTAAGAGAGGTTAGACTTGAAATTAGGAAACATTTCTTTTCTGAGAGGGTGGTCAAATACTGGAACAGGCTTCCTAGAGAGGCAGTCGATGCCCCAGGCCTGTCGGTGCCTAAGAGACATTTGGACAAGGCCCCTAATAACATGCTTTAATTTTTGGTCAGCCCTGGAGTGGTCAGGCAGTTGGACTAGGTGACCATTCTAAGTCCCTTCCAGCTCAAATTTCTATTCTATTCTATTCTATTCTATTCTATTCTATTCTATTCTATTCTATTCTATTCTATTCTATTCTATTCTATTCTATTCTATTCTATTCTATTCTATTCTATTCTATTCCATTCCATTCCATTCCATTCCATTCCATTCCATTCCATTCCATTCCACTCACCATTTCTTCTGTGAAGAATTTTTCAGTGGGAAGTACTGTAGCAAAAGGTGTCCTTTATAAGAAGTTGTGCTGCTGTTAAGAGATAACTGATTGGGCATGGCCATAGAGTGGACATGTCACACTTTCATGTCTGCAGTAGTTCATGTTTCCCTCAGCTAGGGCTTTCTGGTCACAGCTCATGTTGTTGGTCTTTCCCTAAAAATTCCCCTGACAAAGGCATGCAGGGATCTCTGGAAATAGAAAAAAGGCTTGTGATTAAGATGGGGACAGTATTGGGCTGGGAGACAAAATACCTGCTGTCTACAGATGTGTTTGCATTCTAGCCCACTGTGGAAAAAGCTTTTTTTTTTTTGTTACATCAAACAGGTGTTTTTATTGTTACTGCAATATCTCTGGAAGAGTTGAGCCCATAATGCCTAAGCATTGCTCCACCTCATTCTCACTGTTCTGGTCACAGACAATTAGTTTCTATTCACCAGTACTAGACTGACATCTTGCAAGGGAACATTTTTGTGTCATATACATGCGTAGCAGCAAGCTTCAACTAAAGAACAAGCTCTGGTGGTAGCATTTTTGGTTTTGCTTGGTTTCTTTAGGCAAAAAGTTTGTGACATGATAGTATGGTACCCATACTGGACACTCAAACTTTTAGGGTACTATTTCAGAGTTACTGAGCAATCTCCAGAGATCTGTCTCAGAAGGAAAAGACTGATCTATGCTGATTTTGCAGTTTAGTGTCATGTCCTCATTCAGCCAACTCTCAGAAGACATTTTAACAGAGAGACAAGGTACCTTGTCAACATTCTTCATGGATCTTTCCTTAAAGACTCTCTCAATCCATGAAATGACCTCAGAGACAGAGCTGGAGTTTTTGTATGTGTGAAAGGTGCAGGAAGTATTCAAGTAAAGATTTTAGGGCCAAGTATCTGAACTCGCTACCTGCTTTTAACTACCACAGCTGGAGAGGACAAAATCATGTAGTCTTCTCACTTCTTTCATGGGTCTGTCATCTATTGTTGTTGAAAACACATAAAGAATTTTGTATTATGATGTAATTTATGTAACTTGTCCAAAACAATATTAGATTTATTCCATTTGCTATATGAAAGATATCGCTAGAATGCAGCCTATTTGGCAAAACTTGTCTCATAGTTCCAGGCAAGGATTCAATCACCTGTTGCTAAGATACTTAAAAAATATTGTCTGTTTTTAAATGTTCCTTTTTAATTGAATAAACTGTTAGTTTGAAATATTGCTGCCGAGGTTAAAAAGGTTTAGAAAATCTTATAACTTTTTTTACTGGAAAGCAAGTTTTAGAATGGCTTAAATGCAACAGCTGCAGCTTTTATTTATTCTATTCTTTAGTTAGACATTAAAAGTTGTATTGAAATAATGACTGCTTGAATATTTGGGAACATTGTCACAGACCAACTTAAAATTTTGATTACCAATACATTTGATCTGCACTATCCACGTCAGCTCTATAACAATAATTTCTAGTAAATAAAACTGCTCTTAGGGGTTCTCAAAATGCACAGGAATGTTACACTGGCACTAGTACATTGCCTCCATGTAATGGGGATGAAGGCATAGAGGTGAATAATTCCTGTTACTGTACATTTAGAATGATGTCACATAGTAATCAAAGACATTAAAATTAGGGTTTTTTTATTCTAACAAATATCTCCATCTTTTGTGAGAGTGATATTCCCAGGAACTGGAATTAAACTGACAAAATGTATTTGATTGCTAAAGTATGAATCTGTTGTATTGAAGTTCAGACAACACAGAACAGTAGAGTTCACCTACTGACCTGATTAATTTTTATCTCATTGCAGTAGAATTTACAGGCAAAAGGAGTGTTCTCTTTGCCTAATAAAATTGCACTTAGTGTGTTAACACTTCTTAGCCCTGACACTCACAGGTAAATACTGAACATGATTTTGGAGTCTGAAAAGAATTAAAGATATGTCCTTTGAATTGGTCTTTTGTAGTCTCTAAAGAGGAGGGAGTGTTGTATACCTCCACTTTTACTGCTCTGTTGGAGATCTGAGTGATACCCAACAATTTATTCTAATTTTTCTATTTCACTGAAGAATTTTGCCACAGAACAGTTTTGATGCAAGCAGAGATGATAAATCCATGCTTTTGGATAGGGAAAAAGAGTGCAAATTTTATTCCCAACACTTGACAGGTCTGAGACAAAAAAAAAAAACCTATAAATTGCATAGATCTGGACTAGTTGTTGCTATCAAGATTTGATTTATCCCTCCATAGGGAAAAGATCTGGTGTAAAACTTGAGTCTGAATGTATGCTAAGCTATCTCTCAAAGCTAATGTTTTAAAACCATAACTTCAAACAAGAAACATAATTTCAAATGCAATACTTTTGATTTTTTTTCCTTCTTTTATCTGGTATCTTACTTACTTTATCCAAAGTAAGTCTGGTAAAGAAAAGGAACAAACCAAACATTGTAAGTGTTGATTTTTTGTTTTTGTTTTTCCCCAGAATGCTTCCCCTTTGACTTTTTATTAGCTCTGTGAATAATGGACTCATTTAGCCCGGAAGATACTGCTGGTAGGTCATGAAGTCCATCTCCCTGCATCACAGTAGGATTGATTGCTTTACTCCTGAGCCATTCCCAAATAGACGGGTGGCCCAGTCTTGAATACTCAAGTGATGGTGATTCCATGACCCCTGTTGGCAGTGTGCATCACTTCCCTCAGAGCTTATCTAGTTTTTCCTAACATTTAACCTAGGTTTTCTCAACTGGATTTCAATTCCATCACATTGTGTTGTGTGGGCAATTGGTCATCTGCTTTTAAGAACATCCTTGCAAAAATACTTCATTATGAATTTAGGAATTCAGGTCAGGGTGGCTGAAATGTTTACTAAGTCCTGCAAGATTTATAGACATTGACAGTGCATATGACTGCAGATGTGCTTAGTTTTACTACCAAAATTTTAAAAGAGATATTTCATTCACTGAAAATCTACAGTTTACAAATTATTGAATTACCAAAAGGATGATTTAAGAACTGAAGTTAGTTACAAGTGCTAAATTCCAAAATTTTGTAAGCACATGAAAAATGGGTAGTGCAGAAAATTTTAGCAAAACAATGGAAAGACTTTCCTAGTAAAAGACAAATAAATAAAGGTACTTGAAAATCTGAGCAGCCTCTTCCGAAAACCTCATTTGGACAAAATGATCTGCTCACTAACAATCATCTGTGAGGTGTCCAGAGAAAATGGTTATTGTGATGAAATCTTGATGGCTTTATCTGAGCTGCTTGCCTACATTTCCTTTGCAATGAATGAAGAACATAGTCTCTTCTCCACTGTGATTCATGTCATCTTAATGTAGCTTTCTAATATGGATCACATGAATCATGCCTCAGAAGTGCTTATTTCCTTCACTGTTAAGCAGTCTGGAACAATCATCTGTGTACAGCTGCAGCTGTAGACAACTTGGGTTAGATGAGATGAACATCTTCTTTCTGTCACTTTAACTAGAAAGTACCTGCAAATGCTCCTTTTTTTTTTTTTTTTTTTCTTTTTTAGCTTAAGGCATGTCTAATACACAATCTGAGGAAGCTAATTTTTTTCTCTCATCATTGTGCAGAAGTGTTTTTCCAATTTTAGCTGAAAGTTGTCATAACACCTAATGCTTCTACTCATTGAGAAATTTAATACATTTTAAACTGAAATCTCTTTTTCTGTCCTTAAATGAAGACTGTAAATTTGCTCTTATCATCTAAGTAGATGAGACCACTCGAACACCCAGGAAGTTATTTCCAAGCACTATCCCTAATCCATGAAGCAATTAGGTTTCTCTTGATTCTTGGGGATGAGGAGGCTTTAAACATATTAGTTAAGTTTATTTAGAGGGGTTGGCTCTGACAAATTTGTGGAATGGAGGCTATACAGTCTGTAGATGTATATAAATGTGTTCTCCACCTGCACACATGCACAGCAGCATTGTCCAACTCTGATGTATTTCAAATTGATTGAAACTATAAATAGTGCTGCTGGCAAAACTGCAAACAGTAACTTCTGGACTAAACTTCAGCCTTTGCACAGTAAAGTCAGTCAGATCAGTGAATAGCACAGTTTGTTGGGTTTAAGGTATGTCATTGAGTCCTCTACTTCTCATAACAGTGTCAGACTTACTTCTGTTTAATCTCATGAAGTAACAAGCTAACAGAGTTTAAATAAAAAATTCCCAGTATTAAAAATAAAAGTGATTATCCTGCAATCCCCAAAGACCCGTCTATTGCCAACAGTTAACCACTGATGTGTGAGAGTGACCTGCAGGTCAAAAGAGATGCTTTTTGCTAACAACCTTGGTGTGTGCATGGGTCGGAGCTGTGACTCAACACTTTCTACATCTGGTAGATGAGGGGATGTGACACTGGCAAAGTTTTAAGATTAAAAAGAAGGAGAAAGGAAGACAACAAAAGTTTTTGCTGCACAGCTTTTGCTACGTGCCTAAAATCAGCTCTGTAGGACTTGTCTGCATTACGGTTATAAGGAAATCATAGAAACTAGTACTCACAAGATAGGTCCCTGAGTTTTACAGTTACAGCTTAAATTTTCATCCCAAATATGATTTTTCAATTAGAAAAACATGACTAAGGCTCATGTTTTCCAACCAGCTGTCCCAAAATGTCTAATCTTACATCAGCCGCTGCCCTGCTGTGTGACTGCAGGCAATTTCTCAACTCATTTATTTTCATTTATGATTATTTGTATTGCTATATATCTAGGAGCCAGAGGCCTTTGTGCCAGGTGCTATAAAAGAGAACAGAGGACAATTCCTCCTGGAGAAAGCTGAGAGTCTACAGCTAGAGAACTGGGGTGGACACAGACTGACAGCTGAGGACAATAAGAAATGAGTGACATTGTATCTCTGAGCATGATAAGATATGGCCTTAGCATGTCAGCAGCATGTCAGTGTTTTCTGTATCCATTATGCTAGAAAAGTGTCTTAAAGTGGGGACAAAAAAAAAAAAAAAAGTAATTTGATGCCTACAAGGATCTTCTTCAAAAGGTGGGAGGCAGGACCTGAAAGAACAGAGGTGCTTAGGGTGCCCACAGGAGGAGGACACATGCAGGCTAGCTGGGAACTGCCTTGCTGGTGAAGGTCCATTCATGGCTGTCCTGTGATATGAGGGAGGAGGAGGAGGGTTACAACAAGAAAGCTGTATGGATAGGACGATGGCCTATAGGAACAAGCTGTTTGCCAGGACATGGAAGAAGCACACAGCAGTATTCAATGCACAACGTTGTAGTGAGAGCTTCCCTGAGTAATAGGGGTTGGTTGGAAAGGTCATATTTTAGACACATTGTGGTGAAAGAAGACATTTGAGATAGAGCCTGGATAGGAATACCCACAGAGATATGCTCAGTGATTGCACACTGATGGCAGTGTGGTGGTGACAGTCCTATTCTTTGACTTGTCAGTATTGTAATCTCTTTAGGGAAGGCTCTGCATTTTCTATAACACTTAGCAGGATGTGTCCCCTCCTGCATTGTGGCAAATAGCTAATAGAAAATACAGTATATATATAGGTCCCTCAGCTCGGTTTAAATTCATTTTATGGATCTAGGTGTTGAAAAGCTCAATTTGAAGACTTAATTAAGAAAATAACAAGGAAAAGGACCAAATATATCCATGACACCTGCATATACTATGAATTCATTTTCCTTGGCAAAATGCAAAAATACTCATCTTCACATTTAACCTAACACAACAGTTAAGCTGACCACCAGATTTCATGTGCTTAGTATTTATCACTGCCATGTCCATAGTCCTCTAGGATTTAATTCAAAATGTGAATCTTTCCTAAATCATAGCACTTAAACTTCTAATCTTGTTTGTTTGTTTTGATTAAACAAAGATGTTCTGCTTTTTTTGTAGAAGTGATGTCACCTAATTGACTACATGTTGGTTTAGCCTCTAAAGCCATAAAATGTGATTCTATTCTTCATAGCTTTTAAGCTTGATTAAAGCAAGCTCCTCAAGTTGTTCTCTAATAGCAGGCTCCCCAGAAATGGAGAGAGATTCTCAAGTGGTTTAATGTTTAGAAAATGAAGAAACATCTCCACCCCCTCATGTAACCACAGGAAACAAAGTATTAAAGTTGGGGAGGGGGAAGGAATGGGGAAAAAGAGAAGTTCGTTCTCTGTCTTCCCCCCAAAATGTGAACCACAAAGGATTGTTTTCCTTTCATGTGAAGAGATTTTCAGTGTTTCATTTCCTTAGTTTTCTATATGGTACGAGCAAAACTCTTAAATCACTAGTTAGCGGTTTCGATCTAAATCTCATCATCTAATTATTTTTACAACGCATTCTTGGAAGGGTAGGAATGGTTCTGCCAGGAGATGTTTCACAATAATTAGAAGCCCCAATGGGTCTCTTAAGAATGTTTAAAGGGTTCCATATGCAGGCTGCTACAGGGAACCATGCTGTACACAGCTCTTCGTTTGAAGCAATAAGTCTTGACAGTCCTTGTTGTATTTTATTATAGCAAACAAAATCCATGCCAACCAATCAGGTTCCTGGATGTTTTGCCATTCTTTACTGGGAAAAATAACAGCAGAGATCGGTTAGCTACAAAGACACTGTCATATTCATGCAAATATGGGCGTTTCTCTCAAAGACAGTTCTTTGTGGCACAGAGACAGCATTAAAAGGTGATTTTTGGCAAATAATAATGCCTTAAAACCTGTGCATAAAGTTTTTCCCCATTCATGCAATGAACATGCAGAAATGGGTTTTGAAGTTAAAATGCATACACTGAAATATGACTTGCTAACACATGTAAATGGTCAATTTGAGAAGCTTAACACTCCTCCTATTGTGTATTAGCCAATGAATAACTGATGTACACTTTTTAGCTGAGTATATCTTGCTTGCACAGTTTTTTTGCATGTAGTAGGAGATGCCTGAAGAAAGTGTTCCAGACAAGGAGAGTTGCAACATATACTTTATTAATTTATTTGTACATGATACATACATGTTAAGCAATGGATAGTTACTTGACTAACAAGGGAGACAGAAAGCTAGAGCTCTTCCAGGTGAAGGAGTGATAAGACATGATCACATAAGTAAAAATAGGTAATGGAAGCAGAGAAGAAAATAGAAATCTCTCCATTCGAAAAATCATTATTACTATGAGGCCCTGGCAAGAGAACACAACTTTCCAAGAGCATCCTTTTCATTCTGAGTCTCACATATTTGTCTGACTTCTTGATTAGCTCTTGGGGAAACTTTGCTGAAACTAAGTCTTGATTCCTGAGGGTAACAGAGCATTTTTCTAGATGACTAGCAATGTATGTTTTTAGAAATGTGATTTGCCTGCATATGTGAAATTTTTGTGGCCATATTAGGCATACTCAAATGTATGCACGCAATTGCATATGCCTACACTTTCAAATCTAGCCCATAATGTCTTCATGTTAGGATACAGACACGTCTCCCGTGTCAGCTGTAAAATCACTGGCTTCATCTCTGCTTTTATTTTAAGTGAATGTTTTGGCAAGGACTCAGTCTGAGACATCATAGTACTACACAGATATCTGTATATAATTTTATAGTGAGCATTTTATGTAGAGTTGCCCAGTATTTAAATTTCACAAGTGATTTATGTCATTAACATACTTCATTAAGAAGGTTAATTTTAAATATAGTTATGTATTTTCAAGATATTTATAAACTGCTTTTGGGAATGTATTTTTCAGTTTTATAGCTAACATTTTAAACTTAATTGAGTGGTTCTGATAATTTCAGGAAAAATTTAGAATTTGTATGAGTTTTTTGATTCATTGTTTCTCTTATATTTTTTAAAAGAATGACTTGGAAATTTGGTCTCTTTGTGATGTGGGAAGAATATCTTTACTGACCATTCAATAAGAGTTGTCATTGCTGTTCCCCCACCACATATAGGACAGATAAATATAAATCTGAAAGAGACCATATGGATTTTTGTGTTCAGTCCCCTACAAGTGCAAGGCATCATGCAGCAGGTATAGTAGCTCTAATTTCTCCATGTACACTTTTCATAGATGCAAACTTAAGTGTTTCCTGAAAACTCTTTTTTTCCTACTTTTGTGTCTCACGTTTCTATGTTTTTCATAGTTCAAGGAGAGAAATAGGCTTATTAAGAAGGAAAAAATTGCAAACTCCCATGGATTGAAACTCCCCCTGGAAGTGTCCATCTCACTTCAGCACCTATAGGAGAAATCTAGAGCAAATAGCTCTCAAAGGTAGATAGCTCATGAAGATGTCTATGATTAAGTTTGAAGACTGTAATTCTAAGTTTACGGATCTCTAAATAGCATTGATGTCATTTCACCCGCCCTTTCTAGTTCCCATTGCAAGATGCAAAATATTCCCTAGCTTGCCACAAAACACTTTGTTACCAGGTGCAAAAGACAGTACTAAGCATGTTCAAATGATCAATGAAACCAAAGGCTGTTGTCAAGAGTATTAGCATGAAATTTTAGAGATGAATTTGCCCAAGTGATCCTGAATAATGAACTATGTCTTCTGCCATAAAAGACTGCAGATAATCCTCACTGACCTTGTCCAGTGTGACTTGGGAGAAGGTTCCTTCTTGGATCCAAACATGCAGCTGCAAGGCCTAGCTGCACTAATCTGACACGTGAGAGATTTTGCAGTACCTCTGGATACACCAGCACATTCTTTCCAATGTTGCAGATCCATTTTAGGTCTATCTCCGAAGGGCTGATGGAAGAAAAACATCCTTCCACTTCCTAATGCACTCAAGTTATGACTCAAGGAACAAAAAAAATATATATTTCTTACTAGCCTCAGCAGGAATCAGAAGAAACTTCAAAGCATAGGTTTAACATAAAAGAGTGGAAAATCAAGCCTGAGTAAGTAGGACCAAGATACCTTTAGGGTGTTCTTAGGAATAAAGAAAAAGAGCACTTTTTTTTTTTTTTTTTATAAAAAAAGGATCCTCATTGCATCACTTCCAATTTCTAGCCATAATATCACACTAGTCAGTTATGCAATCTTTTCTTTATCTGAGATTTCAGGTTTCATCTTGAAACCATTTAGGTTCCTCATCCCTATCTGCATTCTTTAGCAGGTTGTCCTTGAAAATCACAATGTGTTTGATTAGAAATTTTCCAATTTCTACTCAAAGTTCTTTCATAAGGATTTTATGTTCATCTGATCCTACACCAATATCAACTTTTAAATGAAATAACAATTCATCTTTCACATTTATTATCCAGATGTCTTTATTACAGTTATACACCCTAGTTGTTTTATGAGTCAAAACAAAGATTTTTTTAATCTACCTGTTTCTATTGCCATTTAAATTTTTTTTACATGAGTAATAATAATCTTATTCTTTAAATGTGACGTTACCATTCTGTAGTGATAGTAATTCCTTCCATGCCCGTAAGTCTTTTTATTAGTCTCCCCTCTTACTTGGAAAGCAATTTCAGATAAAGCTTTTTATTATCTTCAAATCTTTAATCTTTTCAGAGTAATAACCTTTGTTGACTTGATGCCTTAGGTTCTTAGTTTGTCTCTTAAAAATCCAAAACTTTACTTTGATTCTATTTCGTAGTTCTAAAATCAGTTTAATCAGCTCATGATCGCTTAATCCAAGAATAGTTTCTATATCCACCTCTTCTATGAAAACCTTGCTCTTTCCATCTTACATCTTTCTTTTAGGTTCCTTGGCTCAGGGATTCCTTGGGAGAGGAGAGGGCTAGTCATCCCAAGCCCAAAGCATTCCAGCTGGGTCTGGCGCAATCACTCAAAAAAATTGTATCACCTGACTTTTATTATTAGTGCATGTAGTTGGCTTTTTCCTTCCCAAATGAAGATGCTCTTCCTCCCCTCTCCCTCCTGCACCCTTGCCGTTCTATATCACTTAATTATTTTCTGTTTTATTCTACATTTATATCCAGCCTATTCCAGGTACTCCTTAGACAGTGTCTCTACTTTGAGAAAGTCTAATCCATCAAAGTCTTCTTGAAGGCAAACATCATAAAATTCCTTGAGAACTGCCATTCTCAAGCTATTTGTTGACTTTTATTATTTTTCCATGCCTTCACTTTTCTAAAGACTTGGGGGTCTTGCTCTTTTCACTGTATTCCATAAGTTATCACAGTAATTTTTGATTTGTGTCATCTAAAGACTAGTCAAGACACTTATTCCAGAATAATCAACTAGTTCCCAACTCCAACCAGATCTTCTTAAAACTCAGAAATACTTCAAATCCTGGAAGAATTTTGTATTCTTTCTCAGTCCTCACCCTAGCAGACCTGTCAGATAATGAATCCCAGCTATGTAAAACAGTTTCCTATTAGCAGTGATCCAACCTCTTGTCATGACTTTTCCATTCTTCCATGTCTCACACAAGACTTTACAAGAAAGTAAGTTTTACTGGAAACCCTCCTCATAATCTTCCACAACTCCCTACATTTAATCAGCTTCACAAAGGAATGATCAATGGGCTGTGTGCAAACCATAATTTTGAAGCTGAAACATGAAGCAAAGAACTATAATTCCTTAAAGTGTACCCCTCTGGAAAGAAAATATGTCTCTTGAACTGCAGTAATGCAGAATAATTTAGGTTGGAAATAATTTTGGAAGTCTGAACCCCTGCTCAAGCAGGGCTAGAGTCCATATAGGACTTTGTCTGCTTGAGTTTTGAGTATATCCAAGGGTAGAAATTCTATACTAACTTTATGAAATCTCTTCCTATGGTTAATTGGCATAGTTATGATTTTTATTCTTTTATATCAATCCAGAATCTCCATTTTTGCAGCCTAGGGTTCACTGCCTGCTTTCCTTTCAATGTGCACCTACCAAAAGCACCTACATCCATCTCTACATCTGCCTGATATTTGGAGAACAATTACATTCCTTTTTAACCTTCTCTTCTCCAGGTTAAGAAAACTCAGCTCCCTCAGCCTTTCCTCATGTGTCATGTGCTGTGGACCCAGACCCATCCTGGAGGTTCTCCATTGAGGTTTCTCCTGTATACCAATGCCTTTTTTGTTTTGGGGACCCAAACTGGACACAGTGTTCCAGCTGTAGCCTCATGAATGCTGAATCAAAGGAAATAATCATTTCCTTTGATCTCCTAGCCATGCTCTTGCTGGTGTACATCAGTATGTGGTTAGCCTTTATTGCTGAAAGGGTGCAAAGTTCAGTCCTCTGCAGCTGAGAAGGTGAAGAGATTTTCCTGTAACAGAGCAGGAGTTTTACAGCAACTGACCGCTGCCATGAGGTTTTGCACCTGGGAGGTCTCTCAAGCAGCTGACTTGCACAGCTAACTGAGGTGTCACACAGAGATCCTGTGATTTGTGTCATTTGTGGAGTGGATTCTTTTCCCTAGAGCTGGGGATAATGTTCATTTTTTTTGGTGGCTATTTAAAATCAGTATTAAAAAAACAGAGGGATGAGAACAAATAAAATTCAGACTAAACAGAATGTTTTAAAATGTACAATGTTGTTCTTGAGAGTTTTTCTCAATATTATTCCTAATGACCCCAAGGTACTTTAAAGTTAAGGATTATTTGGAATTGAAATATTGAATACTTTATTTTAGGAAGCATCAAAATAAAAGGTAATTTTTGTTGTTAGATTTTTTTTTTCTTTACTAAAACAGTTGACAAAATTGATGCTGGTATGCATAATATTCAGATCTTCCTGTTCTGGTTGAAAAAAGCTTAAAATTAAGATCCTTCAGTCATTCCACTATAGGTTTTCTTCTTAATCTTTCTTCTAGATGTTGATTTGTTCAGTAGAAAAAACATCACTTTTGGAAAATCAGCATTTCATTGACACTCCTCAAAGCAGCTGCAAGAGAAAATAGGAGGAAAAATTACTTTTCTTTTTCCACACAGAAAAAAACCTGTTTTATGGCTGGGTAGGATTTGCAGTCTTGACCAAGCTCAGTTTCAATCAAAGTTGGTAATTCTGCCATTGGTATAAAAAACGGCCAATGCTATTTTTTTATTCCCAGAATGTAGATAAATAGCATGTATGTAATACTAACAGGCAACATCAGCAGTGGTTGTGCTGAAATGATCTTCTGCAGCCAAACAAAAGATATTTCTACTGAGACTTGAGCAGATGTGAGCAAGCTCTGCCTGTTAGCTGTGTTGATGGGGGGTGGCATGGCTGTAATAAGACAGCACATACTTGGACTCATACAGCTTTCCAAGTCATCTGGCTTGTGGTTGACTATACCTGGGTGGGATGTGGCTTTGTGGCAGAGTTCACTTGTGTCTTTCAGGGCAAAGTCAATCGACCCATTGCCCCATTACTCTTGAAATCAGTCTGGAAAATGTGATTGCTTTCTTCCCCTCTGCTTGGTTCAGTACTCAGCTCTCAAATAGTAGGTTAGGACTTCTGCAATCACTCACTTACTTGGGAAGATACAGCCTGTAGTATGATAAACCTTTGTGTGTTGTGTTCAAAGTCTGATTTAATTCCTCATAGAGCGCTTCTGTGCTGATTGATAGTTCATATTCACACTGAAAAATTAAAAGACCATAATTAAAAGACCCCAAGTCTTACCACAGCAAACATAAGCAATACTTATTTTTGATTGAATTGCTAACAACTGGTAATACAGATCAGAAGAAACAAGATTTTATTTTCATTAATTCTTTCGTAAAGAGTTTTGTTATCTGAGAATACAATTCCTGCTCTTTATATAAAGATCTCTCATTGCAGTATTCAGCAACTGTCCTCAACTCCTCTGTGGTAAACTTCATCTCATTTTCAGGAGCAGTACAGAAAGAACACTATATTAAAAGGTAAAGAGTATATATGATAATCTCATACAATAGTAAAAACATCTAAAATTAGGGACTGAGAGGTTCATTTCCATGACTCTTTCTGGGAGCTAATCTGAGAAATATATGTGCTGGTGGGTGAATGGACCTAAACAGGATAGTCAAGGGGTTGTTATGCATCACACTAGTATAAAACCACAGTAGCTTCATTGCTACACAGATTACTTGCTGATTTAATCATAATTAACTCTGCAACCTTGACATCAAATGGAATCTTGTTTTCAATGGTATGTAATCTTTCCAGTAAAGATGCTGAAAGAAAAATGCTGCTTGATGTAAATAAAATGGCAGAATTTAGCCCTAGCTGAAAGAATATACTCCAGACTTCTGAGCTGCTTAAAAATCCCAAAACAGTGACAGCAAGTTCTAGGTAACTATTTAACTCACTACCATCTAAATAGGAATTTGCGGTCTGAAACTGCAGACACCAGTGACCGCCATACTCCTGCACATACTGTGGCTCATATTCTCAGCTTTCAGTAAAGGCAAAAGCATTGTTTGATGAAGGTTACCTGTATTTATTTAACACAATAGAGACCTTCATGACTAGTAAGACGCCACTTGAAGCAGCTTTTGTAACCAAGTAGTTGGCTTCCTGCCCAAAACTATTGGATAACTATTTGCAGATTAGAAGAGGGGACTGAAGACAAATGGTGTCTTGAAAGTAAAAACGTGACCTTTCCCAAACAACATGATGCTAAAATGCTAAGCGGGAGATAGCCCTGCAGTGTGACTTAAAAGAAAACCACAAGTTGTGTTTGCTTTTCAGCATCCACAAGCTATTATTCTGTAATAACAGAGGGAAAAGTTTTCTCCAGGCAACCCTTCCAGTGGTTGCAAACTGGAAATAACTTCCAACCACTAAATGATGTTTAATTTTTTTCTTTCCCTTTTTTTTTCCCCCTTCTATTTCATGCATGTCCATGTTTGCACAGCAGAGCAAATGAACTTCTAAGGATGTGTCACTCTGAATGCAAAGCAAGCTACCCTGATGAACAAAAATGTGCCATGAGTTGCACACAAATTCCAAAGGAAGCAGTCTCTAACAGCAGTTCCTGTCAGACCAGAGGCGAGTTAGAGCTTTACATGATTTTCTGGTACTTCTTGTGTTACCATGAACAAGTCACTTCTAACATCTCTGTATTCCAGCGCTTTAAAATGTAATCCAGCATGGTTGGTGAAAGATGGTGCACTGATTAGGCACTGAGTTAGGTTTTAGTTTTCACTTTCCCTCAGTGTTGGAACTTATTGCTGCATGTATACTACTGGGACAGCATGAAGAAAGGCAAAATTCATACAACATTAAAATCTTTTTTTAAAAGGACATTTCAATTTCAATATTTGTATTTTTATTTTATAAACACAATCCTGTGGTTTTGCCTTTTTTTTTCCTTGATACTAATGTTTATCAGGAGTTGGCTGTTTTGGATGTTTGTTACTCTTTTCTTCAATTATACTATGGAAAAGGAGGCAAGTAAGAATAAATCTGAGGATTTATTTTAGACGTACTGATTTTCATCAGCAATGCAAAATCATCCTTGAATAAAGAGGGATCAATTCTTTCTATTAGTAAATTAGAAGACCTGCTGAATCAAAGGTATTAAGGGCAAAATGACCACTACTACTGTCTAGCTTGAACTTCCATACAATGTAAGCAATTACGCTCCACAAGATATAGGCTTGGTTTTTAACAGAATATTTTGGTTTTTGCTTAAGTATCCAGTCTTGGTTTGAAGGTACCATGAGCTGAAGAAAACACCACTTTCCCTACATAGAAGTATTTCATTTTACCCTTCTTCTTCTCACCGTGGCATCCTGTGTGTCCCCTGTCCCATTCTTCTCCCCCATTTTTATTTTTAAATTTATTTCAAGGATTGTATTAGATTCATGACTGGTGAAAATTCATGTTAAGTTGGCTGTCCACTCCAAATCCCGTGCTAGAGTAACAGCTGCTACCAGCTGAGAAGAACCCAGAAAATGAAATTTAAAAATATCAATAATATCTGATTAAGGTTCAGACAGATTAACTGTACTTCTGTCAATAATCTCTGTAGATGGAAGATTTGGGAATAGGTAAAGAAATTTCTGCTACTTAGTTCACACAGAGGGAGTTTCCTTCATGTCTTGTCCCTGGCAACACAATCCCTACAAGTGGAATTCCACCCTAGCAGGTTACTTTTTTTTTTCTGTGCAGAAGCTGAAGTCTCAGTTGAAGTGTATTTCCCATTTCACCCAGTTGTTTCTCAGTCACTGATTTTATTCATGTGTGTTAAAATCTTTTCTATTGTCCCTTGCTGAAGTTTTTCCATGGTTGTAATTTGGACTATATGTAAAATAGAGCTACAAGTAATATCGTATTACTTAGTTCATTTTATGCTGCACATTGAAGGTGTAGAATAGTCTAAAATATTTAGGATTATTAGCATTATCCAAGCTAAAATGTAACTGTATTTGGAAATAAATTGAAAATAGGGCTACAAGTTTACTTATAATCTAATCATTTATAGAAAGCCTTCAAAGAGTTAAATGTATTCCTTTTATTAATGTATTTTTTGCAAACTGCATTAGTCATAATGCACAGATGATCCTTACAATAGCAAAGACTGTTACTATCACCTCTTTCAGGTGGGATGTTCCTTTTGTATGTCACCTGCCAAAATGACCTTCTAAAAGTGACATTCAATTGTGTTTTTATGGAAATCACATGCCTTTGAACGATCTTTGAATATGCCAGCTGAAATTTGTGTATTCCCTCCTCTCTTCTTCTCTGTTTTCTTTCTCATGTATGTCTTTTGGGCCACAGCCCGATAATGAACTGCATATGCAGAGACTAGTGTATATGAAGGAGTCCATTGGCTGCTGTAGAGCTTCATATGGAGGTGGGGATCCATCCAACAGAGTAATGTTCAAGTTGGAGATGTTGGACAGTAAACCACTGGCAGCAGAGACCATCTTCATTTGTGTCCTGCACAATATCGGGCATGTTATGGGTTGCTTTGTCTTCTTCTCTCATTATACAACCAAATTATATATAGAAACCACATGGGCACAGTAGGGTTCCAAAAAAGCTTCTTTACTAAATATAGAGAGCATAGGAAAACAAAGTTACTTATACATGGTATTGCTCATAAAAGTTTCTAAAACATTGAATGCCACAGCATAGAAAAGTTCTAACAGACTACTTAGAGAAATCTTACTTTGTCCACTACTCATTCCAACAGACTACATCATTGCTTTAAAAAAAAAAAAAAAAAGAAATTGTCAGAAAATAAAAATGGGAATTGCTTCTGACTAAATATAATTAAAAGAAATTGTCACGAAATTCAGTAATGCCAAACCACCAGCTTTAAATAGAGCCTGATTTTCATTAATAATTCTGCTTTCCAGTTTTTTATGATTTTTTCAGCAGACCTTATGGATCATATGTAACAATAATATGAGACATGCCACAAATGGTCCATTTTTAGATGAGATTCCAGGATTTTGCTTAGTTTTATGAGCACTGGATCCAAACTCCAGCGAAACTTGCCAAAATTCTAACCACTCATTAACTCAGGCTATCAACAAACTTGAATAAAACAGCTATTTGTAAAGTTATTTATATATATATTCGTATATACATATGCCCATACACAAGTACATACATATATATGCATATGTATACATATATGTTCCTCTGACCATGTATATATATGTGTATGTTTGTGTATGGGCATAAATATGTATGAATATATATAATTGCAGCCCTGGAATAAAATTACATAAAAATCAGCAGCATGCATAACACTGTAACCCTCTGACAGAGATAAAGGTCTCTTTGAAGTCCCAAGAATAAAAGACAAAGTGTCTGCGGAGCATTTAACTTTCTAAAAACATAAAGATTCACACTACCACAACCACAACCTCTGTTTCTAACTATACAGCCTGTCTGAGACATTCTGAGACACCACACAATTTAACTAAGCTAGCTACTTCAAGTTATATTTTGTAGTCCTGATTAATTTCTTCCTAGACTTATGGCCAATTTGAGACAACTTGGAGGCTGTTGACTTTATAAAATAATAAGCTTCCCTATCCCCTGAACAATAGATCCACTGAATTTTAAGCCAACATCTTTGGAAAGCTAAGAGTTATGGATAAAACCCAGGCAGTTTAAATCAGATACGCTTCCTTCATGTATCTGAGTCAGTCATTCCAAAAGTGTTTAAGTCATCTAAATTTCCTCTAAATAAAGGAAAGCAGGTAAGGGTGAAAGCATGAAGGAATTTCAGGTGCCTAATTCAGGCTAAGAACTCCTCCTTTACAACTTCATACACCTCTGTTCATCCATTCACTTTATAGGAAATGTAGGCATTAACTTGAGGAAAAAAGCCTCAGGAGGCACCTAGTATTCATCTGTAAGCTGGTTGCAGAAGTTAGATCAAGTTCCTCCACAAGTTTCAGGACCTAAGATCTGAATAACCCCTACATAGCACTGGCTGTCATATAACCCCTACATAGCACTGTTCATCACTCGCACACTTGAATTTTTACCTATCTTAAAAAAACACAGAAACTGTTTACATTGATTTGTACTTTAGTTTCTGACATGTAATAGGATAAGATGATGATATCAAGTTGTTGGCAACTTAAATTAGTTTTTGTCATTCTTTTGGGGTTTTTTTTTGTTGTTTTTTTTTCATTGTGAGAGTAGTAAGTGAACATTTAATTCGAGACCTTACAATAATGCACACATGCATGCAGGCTGAATTTACATTGCCTGAAGAAAACCAGACTTTCACCATTTTCAGAATTTTGTATACTTCAAACTTTACCTTATCTTTTAACACTGCTTTTGGGTTTGATTTGTTTTATTGTGTCCAGTTCTGGGCTCCCTGATACAAGAGAGACATGGACATACTGGAGAGAGTCCAACAAAGGGCCACTAACATGATTAAGGGACAGGAACATGTCTCATATGAAGAAAGGTTGAGAGAGCTGGGACTGTTCAGCCTAGAGAAGAGAAGGCTTGGAGCAGGGGGATCTTATCAGTGTATATAAATACCTGAAAGGAGGGTGTAAAGAAGAGGGAGCCAGACTTTTTTCAGCAGCACAAACTGAAACACAGGAGGTTCTTCCTGAGCATCAGGAAGTACTCTTTCACTGTGAGAATGCCCAAGCACTGTCACAGGTTTTAGAGAGTCTCCCTCCTTGGAGTATTCAAAAGCTGTCTGGACATGCTTGGGCAAGGGGATTGGCTAGATGGCCTCCAGAAGTCCCTTCCAACCTCAAACATTCTCTGATTCTGTAATTACATGATTCTGTGATTCTATGTCTAAGGTAGGCATATTTCATTTAATATTTTTTTTTTTTTTAAATGGAAGATATGAGATTGTTCTGGTCCTGTTGGCTGTTGTGATGCTAAGTAGTAGCTCACAGTACTATATATCTGATTTCCTTTTTGCACTGGATATCTTCATCAGATCCATATTGAAGACATCATGAACTGAAGAGGACCCAAATTCCATACATGATCCACACTGCTCTCACTTAAAAATAGCCAAAACATTTTAGTCATTCGAATTCCAGTATTGATCTTCTTGTGATCAGTCTGCAGCTTAGCTAGGTACCTTAGTCCCATAGATTCATTATAAGGAGCTGGAAAGAGCATGAGTAGTGTTACAGACATTTCCTAACTCCTATAACAATGTCCTGTCTGTGAGACTGTGGCTAGTTGACAAGAGGTAGACAGAAGACAGCCTGAATAACCATTTTCAGGGTAACCAGCAGGAGCATGACAGACCTGGACTACTTTGCTCTTAATATCACTCTGGTTTTACTGGTAGACATAAACTAGAGTACAAGGACTCATTCCCTGGCCTTGAGGCCAACTGGAATGATCTGGCCACATCTGCACTATGGTCCTGCCAGAACAGGGTGGGCACATGGTAAATTCTGAACTGTGGGAACAATTTTGGAAAATTTTAGCTGGGCCCAAGCCAAAACTGTGTTAGCATCCATGCTATCAGTTTAACAGCTTGGTTAATGGAATTTCAGTGCTCACAACCAATCCCCAAATCCACCTTAATTTATTAAAAAAGACATGTCATTTGTATCTTAGAATATAGAATACAAAAATTCGTGACCATGGGAAACAGACACTCTGTTTTCTCCAGCCCACAGGCTGCACTTTGTCATAGCTCCTACTGGAAGAGGGAACCTTGTGCTTCTCAGTTTGCCCTGTAAATCTCACAGTTAGGGAACTAAAGAAGCAAAAGATTCTGGTTCAAAGTTTTACCTAAAATCAAATTATCCATGTTACGTTAAGTATGTAGGGTTCCCATTGTATTTTGGATCTTGGATGAATGGATTTGTGCCATACACAAATAGTTCCTTGGAAAGGCATACCACAGACAGATGATGTGCCCAACCTTTCCTGCTGGCTAGGTTTATCCTCCTTGTTCTGTTTTGACTGTTGTTCATGTTTAACTCAAAAACTTGTCTTTGGAGACAATAACACTCCATTATTAGCTTCTGGAGCCTTGGTGTCTATTCTAGTTATTTAGGTTAGGTAATAGTGATCTTGCCCTATACCTTCACTCACTAATTATCCTTGTTACTGAAGTTATTTACTCCAACCTAAAATGGTCTCCTAGATGTGTGTTAGATTTTGACATTCTTAAAGCAGAAATCTGAGACCAAATTCTGCTTTGTATTCCACTAGTAAAAATCTGGAGCATTTCCACCGATGGATTTCATGGCTCTGTTCATGGGATATATTCTGAACAGTCTGTTCATTCCCTCAGTGTATTTGCAAGCATGATAGTTCCTCTTTACATCCACCCGAGAATCAGCCTCTGTAAAGCATTTATATTTTGACAAATCAGCAAATTTCCATAAAATAGTTTTCCTTGGAATTTTTATGACCAACTTACCCATCGTCTTTTTCACTCACGCATGAAAAATGCCAAAAAGCTATATAAATATTTAGTTTGATTTATGATTGTTTTCTGGGCTTGAGAAAGGCTGTGAAACAGCTAAGGAGAGCAAAGAAATCACAGTCCAGAGAGCATGTGGCAAGGCATCAATTGCTGTTCCTTATTAATCCCTAAAGTACATCCCAGTGAAATTAAATAAATTAGTTAAGCCTGTTCACCAAGCCTCACCACTGTCCCAAACGGAATAGCTCCTACTGCCTAAGAATCAGCTGAATGCAGATCATCAAATTACTGAAATTGGAAAGATATGATTAACCTCTGCAATTGTTCCATGCTATTTCATTTCTGCAGAGATCTATACTAATTCCATGAAAAAGGTATGAAGATCTGAAAGAAAGGCTTTTCTTATAGAATTTCCATCCCGCTTTTACAACCCAAAGTATTTTGAATTCTTTGAACAAGGTTCAATAAAGCATCCAAACTTTCTGATGTTCCTCCCTAAATTACATGGGATACTGGGGACACATTAAAGGATTTAAAAGGCTAGGAAATGTACTATATCATTTTTTGATTCCATAAGTGATTTTTATTCTTGCCAACTGTACTCGTGAGACTCAAGGGCACAAACAGACAGCCAAAGAGCATTTTTAATGGATTCTTTCACATAAAAATTTCATCTAGTTTTGTTGCCCTTGCTTATGTTTTTTTTTCCCCCAAAATATGCTGTAGTGATCACTTCTTAAAGAAAAGAGAGAGAAAATGTTTAAGCACCAAGATGTGAGTTTATTTTTAATAATCTCTCATGTTCATTGTGTTATGTATCCAATGGCCTTTTAAAAGATTGGCAGGCAGCCTACAAGTATAATACTAATACTGTGGGCTTTTTGTGTTACTGGTAAAACTTTATTTTCAGGAATTTAAAAAAATATTAGTGACACAAGCCATTTCAACAATAAGCAGGTAGCTAACATGCTACAGGAAACAGTGAGCTTGCTATTTATTTGCTCACTCAGCAGCAGCACATCAGAGTGAATTTTCAGCCTTGTCTGGAGGAAATTAGGTATCCCTATCTATTATTTTTGGGAATTCAATTTCAAATATAACAAGTTTCACAGCAATTTTCTCTCAGTACAAAACGGATCAATCTGAATTTTTTAGGAGCAGTGTCTCTGTTGGTTTCAAAGGACTCATTTCTTCAGTTTTGTATAAGGGTTTTTTTCAAACAAGTGTAAAAAGTTAATGACAAATGTTCCAACTTTTAAGTTTTTTGAACAATTCACAAAATAAAAGAAGCTGAAAAGTCAGGATATTTTCAGTAAGACTAAATGTATCTCAAATGTTTCACATAAAAGATGACTTACAAATAGTGATGCACCAATTTCAGTTCATATAGTAAAAAAACAAATACATTAATGCCACAAAGTTTTGCTGTTACAGACAAGCCCACATGTCTGTCTCCAGATTAACCTTACTATGGTTAAGTCTTGGTTTGGTGGAGACATAATATAGGGGAGAGTGACACAGCTAAACCATTTTAGACACTTGTGGGTCTCCTAGGTCACAGGTATCTTCTAGATAAATCAGTTGTGAAAAACTTTTAGTGGAAATCTGGATGCTTTGACCAGATACTACCACTAAAAGTCTTTAAACACCTCTTATAGTTATTTTCTATTCAAAAATAAACCAACATAAGCAGGATAAATTATAAGAATGAAGAAAATTCTAAACATAAACCAAAGTATTTTAAAATGGGGTAACAATCTAAGTCATTGTCTTATCTATATTCTCAGGTGAATTTTATGGAGCATTTTCTTTGGAAAAATACATGATTTTAAAAATACACAACATAGTCTCCACCTTAATATTAACAAAGTATATAACGCAATTTGCTAAAAATAAGAATTGTATGGTCCAAACCAGAAGGCTGGAGAAAGCTGCAGTGTGAGAGGTCTGCCTGCAGAGGTGGGGATGGATAGACCAAACTTCAGTTCAGCTGCTCTTTGCCAGTCACCTGTAGCCAGAGGAGCTCATGTGTGACCACAAATGGACCTACCTTAGGGTTTTTTTCTAGCAAGGATCTGTTTATCCAGGACAAGATGCAAAACTAAGACATTAATGGCCAGTGATGAAATGTGCAGTCATGTCTGTAAACTGAAACATGACATTGACATTGACAAGTGCTGTTAACTACTGGAATTAATGCACATTGTTGTCTGGCATAGCTGTCTAGTTTCACACAAGCTACTGAATGCATACAAAATGATAGTTTCTGTCAGTGTAGTTCTTTATTTGATTTAAAATCATGGCCATGAGGTAAGAAGTCTTGGGACTTAATACTAGTCCTCTGAGTTAGATAGAACCATGCAAAATTCCAATTCAAAGGGGGTTTTATAATTTATTTATTTTTAAAACTCTTATATTGAATTTAAATAACTCAGGACTTTTTGAACCTAAAGAAAACCAGATCCTACCATTTTATGGTCTTCTTTCTTTTTCATTTTTAGGGAAGTTGGGAGAAGCTGTGCATGCTCAGCATTTTGAAGGCAGCCCTTTACTGCATTGTATTAGTTATTGCAGTGAACCCTACCAGAAGGGTTGAACAAGTCACTGCATGGCAACTATATCTCCTGCTTCAACTGTAATCTTCCGTAGGCTATTTCTTGATTCATGACACTGTCTAAGCTTCCTCTGCTTCTCATAGTTTAAACACCTACATCACATTGTTGGGAAGATGCTTCTCCCCATCTTGAGTGTGACTGCCTCCTGTGGACATGTAGGTATTCATTTTTTCTAAGAGCAGTAGAAAAAGGTGAAGGTAATGAAGCTGTTCCATCCAGAGAAAGGCAAATTGGTAGTAATTTGGAGAGTAAGGTTTGAGTTTCTTCTTGGACTGAAGAAGAACAAATATTTTTTATTGTTATTGGGTTACACAGTAGTTTTCTTATTTCCTGTTGAACCTAAGCTCATCCTATTTGTGCAACAAATAGGTACTGGAAGGGATTTACAAGAAAACTCCTGACTTCCGAATCGTTGGTTTTGCTTTTGGTCTTTTTACCATGTATGTTAAATGCATAAATAATCTAGGTGAATCAGTTGCTCCTTGCTTGACTCAGGAACATGGTACAATAACACAGCTTCAAATGGAATAGTAAGCAAGATTTTATTTTATAACACACTATTACATGATGGATAGAGAACTCTGTAGGGCTTGAGGAGCTGGAGGTTAAGTCCCCCTCAAGCTGTGGAAGGAAGGAATTGTACTCAGGTTTAAATACCTCATGGGTAAATCCAATATTAAGCTGACTACTTTGCAAAAGCCAGTGAACACCACCTTCTTTTTCTGGAAAGCTGTTTTAAAAGTTAACAGGAATGATTATCGCTTGTGAGAGGCTTGGTCCTACTAGAACATGTGAACTGGGCTTTAGGCATGTTTATGGGATTAAGCCCTTTAGGGAATTTTGGCATCACTCAGCTGAGTTTCTGGATCCCATTAAGGCCTGGGTAGATCTGGGCATGCACACAATGCAGAACTGCAGGTGACTAGAGAACATCCAGGTCCAAATGTGGTGTGCCTGATGAGTTCAGATGCTTTCAGAATTACTCAGATGCTGGGTGGGGATTGAAATGATAGGAGGGAAGAGAATGAATTGCAGTTTAGGGCTCAGATATCTAAAGAATATATAAAATTCTATTTCAGATGAATACATTTCTCCTTTTTTCTTTTTTTTTTCTTTTTTTGTTTTTCTTCCCATCAGGCCATTCAGTCTTTCAAATGCAAATATAAGAGTAGAGAAGATGGCCCAAATTCTACTTACATAGATGGAAAATATTTTGATTTATGCTGATACAAATAATAGAAGTTAGTCGAATAGCATGAAAAAGAGTGATTCAACGCTTTCCCAAGAAATAAATTATTCCCCCGCCATGGAAGGGTTAAGAATAAGCTAAGTAGATACTAAGTTTGGGGACTAAAATTCTTTGTTTGAAAAAGCAAATAAATCAATGAACATCAGAGAATAATGAGAACCAGATTTCGCTAAGTTAATTTCTGGGATATATCATGGCTTTGGCTAAAGTCTGGTATAAAATATTCATGATGCAAAAATTCTATCACCCATGGTAAAATGCATTTTTTGAACAAAGAAAAGGAAAAATCCTATACTGTACATGGAGCCATTTTTTTTTTTTCTGCTACAGTGTTGTCAATCTGGAATATTTCACTTACTTTCATATATATATACACCTATATATATGCACACACAATCATGAACAACTTTGTTATTACTGTAATGCTGTACAGTTTCCCAGAAGGCAGTAAATCAATGTGTTGTAATTATAGCAAGTATTTACTTTGCTATCTATCTGCCTAGATTCCCAAACTAAGCCAAAATCTATAGGAAGCCTTTTTACCACCACTGGATTTGTCCTGTTCTTATGTGGTTAACAAGGTACAGCCTGAGAGCTGTGGAGAGGCTTGGAAGGACCTTAACTGAACACTCTCTCATTGCTTTCTTACATCGTAACATAGACTAGACATTTAATAGAGCAGTAAGAGCCTGCTGCCCATAGTCCTTGGAGCTAGCTGGGTTGTGAAAGTACGAAGAGCTGGACACTTAACTCAAAATCTTTGCCAATCTTTGGAAAAATAGGATATGAATATGAATTTTTAGGTCCTTAAGTGTTACTGGTGGAAATCTGGCTCCAGGCAGCTGAGGGTATGCCCACATCTGTCAGTGGAGGCAGACCCAGGCTAATTGCCCATGTGCTGAGCATGAGCAGGCTGGATTACACTGGACTGCTTCAGCACGACCCTGTGCCTATGCTGCTCTGCCTGTATTAGCTTCTGACCTGTGGTCCTCCTTTTTATTGCTTTAGTAATGTCATCATTGTTAGATCAGTCCTTTGGAATATTACCATTGTTCCAGCCTGTACTGTAGTCTTGCTGTAGATAAAAAATAATTTTCCCTGCTGGCTACCAAAAGCAGGTCCTACCATCTTTTTCATATTCTGTCCTGCTTAGGCTCTGGGGCTGCTCTCACAAACATGAAAGCACAACTCCTGTGTAGGACTTCTCATCCATAGAGCACATGAATCTCCATAAAAAAGACACGTGTCAAGTTACAGCATGGGAAAATGAGGCATGCAGATTGAGAAGTGAATCACCCTAAGTCACACAGCTGAACTAAGAGAAACAATTCTTCTTGAGGCAAATGCTTTATCTTGTGGATGCTGCTGTCTCCTAATTGTATGTATATACTCTTCAATTAATGAATCGTTCACTGACTGAAGAGGTGGGAAAAAAGCTTTTATACGATACTCCATGGAGTTTATAACTCAAGCAAATAGCTTAAACTCTTTCAGTGAAATACTGCTCATAAATAATTAATGATTGGCTTCCTAAAGACAATATTTTGCAGTAGTTTTGAACAAGATTGCGAGATAGGGTGGGAGAAAAAATGTCTCAGTTCTATCTGACCTACAACTACATAAAATTGGGTAACATTCAATTATGTTTAATGTCACAATTTTTGTTTGTTTTAGCTAATTTGCTTTGTGGGAAAAATTGTTTTCTAATGCATTCCAGAGTCCTTGCAGTGTTACAGTTCATTTTTCTGATCTTAGAATAAAGCTTTCAATATACAACCACCTGAGCCTCCTCCTAAACCTCCTTGGAGATCTCACTGTAAGATGTTACCAACATGAAACAACACATGTTCTCACAAAGGTCTTGGATTAGCAGCTACATTTCCCAGGTCTGTCTGTGACACTAAAGCCTAGTTTACCTACACTCTTCAGGCTGGGTAGTGACTTGATAATAAATAATCAAACTGAAATCTGTGTAATTCCACATGAGCAAGAGAGAGAGTCAGACCCTCAGGATCACTTCCTGAAGTGGAAAATGCACATAGTTCTCCAGGGAGAATTTTCTTGCTTAAAAGACAGAAAGTTTTGAGATCAGTAATCTGTAAGAATTTTTATCTTATTTACAAACATGCTGAAAAAAACATATCACTTGGCTTTACTGGGTTCTTCCTAAGAATCAGCCTCCTGTACAGATGCATTTTTTAAAACACAAATGGCGTTTTGAGGTGGAAAGTGCTCTTTATGTGTAAGATATACTGTCAAACAAGCTCCAAACCACAAATGTCAGATCTTGATCCAGATATGCATCTCTAATTCCCCAAAGGATTTGTTAGTGGGGGAGGGATTGGACAGTACTGGGTCAGGAGTTCTGTCTTGGCCCAGCATGCAAATAAATTCAAGCCATAAAGTTTGGATCCAAATTTCCCCTGAAGTTAATTGGGGTTTGGATCAAATGTTCCATCTCTAATTATGACTCATATTAATAACACTGGGGAGTGTGATTTTTTTCCAAACTGCTCAACATTGCTCTTATTCTGATCCCATTGAAAACTAGGGTAAAATTCTTATTTTTAATGTGGGGAAAAAAGTCTGCATTGAACACATGAAAATCTCTTCTCCTTTCTGCCTTCCCTCCTTGTTTCCCTGCACCGCCTCTCCCCCTGCCCAAGTCAATGTGTTTAGCTCATTCTCTGTAAAAATTTCAAAGCAGTGAAAATACCATCTGTTAAAAATTCCAGTTCTGTGTTTTTGATAAAAGGGAAAGTTCTTTGAGAAGTGCGGCATTTCAGTGATGATATGCTAGCTGAAGGAGGTAATGTTTGCAGCAACACTATTGGAATAAAAATTCATTTAATGAGGAAGAGTCCTATTTATATAATACTAGGTAAGATCAGATGCCTTAAAGTATTCAAATTTGTTCTCCAGTCAAGCTCCTGACATTACAATGGGATCAGTTAAAATATTTTCCTTCAAATGTGCTTTTGACTGAATACCGGAGGGAGGGAGTTACTGATACGTTTTTTTAAATAGAAAAGGATCTGCAGAAAAAATGATATTTTTTTTGTTGAGAAGGAAACTGGAATGATTAGGCAAAGTTTTTGCATTCTTCAGTTTTTCAGCGGAAAATTTGAGGTGGGGGGTGGGGTGTGTGTTCTTGTTGCTGTTATGTTTGGGGAAGCTTGTCTTGCTTTTTCTGTGGGAAATATCCAATATTTCCAATCAACTCAAGTTACCCATGCTGCCAGGAAACTTTAGGGACTCCAAACCCATTAGAAATTCCTTACTTTTTTTCTACATCTACTTGGGTATGTCAATGCCTGCACATCATCACCAAAAAATAAAAATAATAAAAAAAAAGAAACCAGGAAATAATGCTGCTAAAGCCTCGTCTAAGTGCCATAGACATCTTAGCAGTAAATTTGAAGACAAGTGTGTTTTGCTCCAGCTGTTCACAGGAGAACTCAACCGATGTGCTCAATCTCTTACAGGGTCGTGGTAGGGGAATGTGTTAGAAAGTGGAGCTTCTGCACTCTCCCTATGCTGTTTTCCTGTGATGTAGCATGTGTATGTGACTATATATGTATTTGTCTGTGTGTATGTGTATGTGCAAACCAGTGCAGGGGTAGCTGTCTAAAAGAGAGGTATAAGGAGGGGTGTATGAACCCTCCATCTCTACCCATCTGAACACTTTTCTAGCAAATTCATGAGCTGGGGCATGCAGGAGGTATACATGAGTTTTAATCCAACCCACTTATACTCTTTATCCCTCTGCTTATCAAGGGGAAAGCTGCACATGAACTGAAGTGAGCTGTTCAAGGCAAAATTTACGATGACATTTAAAATCAGCAAAGCTTGCTGTGGCCCTAAAGGTTGAAGCATACATGCACACTTCATATAATCTGATCCCAAGCACCCACCAAATTGGAGGTTAAAAGTATTGTATACATTGCTACCAGTTACGACATCAACATCTCAGATATGTGCATGTGATTTAAGTGCAGATGACCTGGAGCTTGATGATGCCATAACTTAAAAAGCAATTGGGCTGTGTGCTGGCTAGAACAACAATGTGGGCATTATAACAGTCTCACTTGAGCAGCCATTAAGACATCTCCAGCACACTGTTGTACTACTAAAACTTAATTCCCAGTAGACAATAATCCTAGACCCCCTCTCCTGTGAATCATGGGCAGTAAATGGCTGACAGGCAGGTTAACAATGGGCTCTGTGGGCAGTCTGACATTGTACAGGTGCGCATCATCACAGTAAAGTAATTAACAGGTACTTAAAAGAATGTACATTTAAGCTCAAAAAACCTGTTAAGAGACTTTCTAAGTGGACTGCTATTTTTTTGTAAACCCACTTATATTTTATGACCAGGTAAAAGGACTGCACAGCACAAATCCAATCTAAAAGTAGATCTGCAATCAATAGCTCTCCTATCAGCACTAGGCTGCTCCATCACAGTACTGTTTTATAACTCTGACATGTTCCTGATTCCGGATTTAAAGTGATTCAGCAATGCAGTCTGACCCCTATAAGAAAGAGGGAAAAACCAGTAGTTTAGCATTTTGCCCAAGAAAAGGCTGAGAAAAAAATCTAACCAAGAAATGCAATTTATTTATTAGGAAAGAAATGCTGTCTGGGTGGATATTTATAGGAATATATATTTATGTATATTTGTGTATATGTGCATACGTAGATGTGTGTGCACATACACTCACACACATACACAAGCCAGGAACTCCACCTGATATATATCTGCACAATTTTTTGGAGTTATTTGGGCAGTGAACAAAGGCCCAATATGAAAGTAGAGGCAGAGAATTGGGGGTTACAGCAGGGACTGCAACTTTATATGCTGAACTAACGAGCAGTAATGGGAGTAGCTAGAGTTCCCTCAGCATTTCCTCGTCTATTTCTTCTCTCTCTCCTCCAGTAAATCCAAGTCTGGCATATGTAGCAGATAAAGAGTTTTAAATGTACAATTTTATCCAAGGTTCTTTATAGGAGTAACAAGATCATCTGGTTAATAAATGCTTGGTTCAGTCCTCTGCCTTCAAAACTCTGGCTGAATACCTTCTAGGCATTAAAGGATTATCCCCGAAGGGTTGGTATTCTGCCTGCATGGGTTGGCCAGTGAAGGTTTATCAGCATTTTTCCTGGTGGACAGATTTGAACCTCATGGGAAAGTTTTGATGACTGAACTGGTAGCAAACCAAGAAGCGAGTCTATTTATTAAGAACACATTTCTCCACAAAATTGTATTTGCATAACTGTTTTAAAATATGAAGAAACAAAACCAGCCACAGTGATGTTGTCATCCTGTGGCTGGTTATAGGTCTTCCAATTTCTGAGAAGTAAGGTGGGGTCAGTTTTACCTGATACAGTGCAGGTCCCTGGGGTTTGGAGGACCTGTAGCTCCTGTGTGTTTGCTGGTAAATGTGATGGGAGGCCCTGCATTACGCCTTGTACTGAGGGAGATGTGACTGCAAAGGCATAGGTCTTTCCATTGATTGGCTTCTCTCTTGCTCCCTTCTCATAGATGAGAAGGTTTTCATAGTCTCTGCCCTTGTAACACTGACATTTCCTTTCTGTAAAGCAAAACCGCCCTAGTTCTCTTTCACCTTGTACCCGAGAAGAAGGACACCTGTACTCTTCCTTCTCCAGGATGCAACAGCATCCTTGCAATGCATTTGTTGCAGAGGCTTTTGCATTGTCGCAACCACACAGTGCTCCTACTTTGGTTCTTGGCATGGTAAAAATGCTCCTATGGAAAGTGTTTCTGGACTACTTCTTTTGCTGCTGTGGGAGTTAAACCCTGAGGAAATCTGGCACATTTGTTTGGACATTTTTGCATTAATACATTTACTTCAAAACAGTATTAACATGAGCATATGTTTGTTTTATAAAGTCTTAATATCATCCAAAAGAAAATGCTTTGGAACCATTACACAGATACATGTCACTAGTGTATTTTTCAAGCTCTCCATGCGCATTTCATGCTAAGCCTATGAATTCTAGATTAGACCTTATTTTTGCCATCCATTTTAGTACTATCTCATCTTTCCCTTAGTGAGATTTTGATTTCATTTAATCTCCTCTAACCCAGGAAACTTTTCACCAAAGCCAGAGTAGTCCCTCTGTGTAAAACAAACGCATATAAAAATCCTTAAACACTAATTCACCCTATTACATCCTCCTTAAGGGACTGAAAAACATAATTTGAAACCATTAAAATGTATTGCTATTTTTATTCAAAATAGATATGGTAATTTATAATAAAAGTCCACATCTCTGAAGTGGATTTCACTTCACCTTCCTAAAGCTACCTAGAAGTTACACATCTAAAATAAGCCACACCCTAGATTCTCTTCAGTCAAAGGAAAAATACAGGCTCTTCCAGTTTTTAAGATCCCATCTGAATATAAGCATCAGACAGATGTGTGTATCATTGTGTAGAAGTGCCTAATTCTCCATAATATAATAGAAGACTATATAATTAATTTACACTAATTGTCTATGTTACACGAGACATCTAAAGTCATGTGAAACGAATTTCACCTCGTATGTAAAGATGTCCAGAGAGGGGATTACTGTGAGGCCGCTCTATATCTGTTAAGAATATGATTCTAAAAAAAAGTGGGTTTTCTTCTTTTTTAACACATATATGTGAATAAACAGCTTTGCTGATTGATGACTGATCTTAGGAAACACACTGAAACATGGTATATACTATACTGTGTGATTAATATATAGTTTTAATATCCCTTGTGTTACTTTCCATTATAAGAATAATATAAACAGCGAATAAAAATATTTCCAAATTGTCAGCATGTCTAACTGGTCCAAATTGAGCGTCAAAGTTTGATGAGTGCAGCCCTTAGAGCCTTAAATGTTTTGCTAATCAGGTAGTTGATATAATTTGCAATGTTCTGTGGACATAAAAATAAAAATAAAAGAAAGACTGAGGAGGATACTAGTTACCACTGGCTTATTCGGAAGCAAAAAGACTCAAAAAGATGAAATCTGATCAAAATAAATAAATACTTCCAAACTTTCAGGTTATCATTTTCAGACAAAAATGTCTCTAATGTTAATAAGGGATTTAGGCCAAAGGCTTTAGAAGCTGCTATTCTTAAAAAAACATGATTTATTTGATTTTTTTCCAACTTGAATGTCATGAACCAGACATACATAATTATATTATTTGTCTTATGCAAGCGAACAAGAATAAATTAAAACTGGACATGTTGCAACAGGGCTGTTGACATTATATACAAAGTCTGCTTATTGTCATAAGATACTCTTAACCTTTAAGCCAAAATCTTTCAAAACTATTAGTGTTAAATCTAGCAGCTGTTGTCAAATTTTTCCCTTTCTCTGCTTTATGCATTGTGCTTTATTTGAAATGTTTGTTATATTTGTGTATATAACTTTCTGCAAGCTGTCCCTTGAAAGCTCAAGGGATTAAATGAGTAGGTTGAGCCGGTTCAAAGGAACAAAAGTTAACAAATTAAAAGAAAACTTTCTAAAATGAATGTGTAAACCATTAAAATATTTAGCTGTATTTGCATTGGATAGTTTCCTCTATATAAAACAATATGGATTGTTTAAATAAATGGGGTTAAGGGAAACTTATTTCTACTGTAAAGTTTATTAAAGCTTTAGGAATGATGGTTGCGATCTTTCTGTTTAAGTTAAGGCATGGAATAATCTCACCCTGGCAGCTCTAGCCAGCCCTCACAGCTTTGTCTTCCATCAAGACAAGGACACAGGACATCCGAAGACTGGAAAAGAGGTAAGGGGTTCTCCTGTGCTTCCGTCTAGCCCTTGCTTGAATGTTTAAGCCAGTCTAGAAACTGTGTTTCCTGGTTATTTGTCAATAGCAAGTGAGTCTCTGTAGATATTATTACAAAAATAGCCTCAAGTGACAGAAACCTCAGACTTCCCATAAGAAGTAGAAGGACAAGTTGGCAGGTTTTGGACTACTGCAGTATTTGATTTTTAAAGAGTTAGTCTGCAGGAAGATGAGGGCAGATGCCACATGTCTTGTAGCATATGATGTATCCTATGCTGTTTTATAGCATATGAAGTGGGTTTAGAAGATTCTTTATCTGACAAGGACCACAGCACAAGGACCAGCTTTTCTACAGCTGGTTCTGTGCCTCAAGAATTAGGCCTGATTATGAATTGAGGCACAGTGATGATTTGATGCACCTATACCTTTGTGAGGACTCAGGTTCTCTCTGTCTAATTCAGCACTGCACCATGTTGGTGTATTTGTCATGCAGGATGACTCAGGCAGACCTCCAGGTACTTGTCTGTGTGAAGAGTAGAGATGCCACATGGAGTAAACTTATTTCTGACTGAATTTCACACAGACACTCTCATGACCAGAGTAAGGGATGGCTTGTGGTAAGATGAAGCAGAAAGCAAGGGACTGGGAGCATCCCTTCTCAACATGATAAGTTGGTTTAAATCTCACTGGTGTGTGTAACAGCTGCTTTTCATTCACACTGAGTTTGTAAAGCAATCAGAGCCCCTTTTTAGGAGGGGTCACTGAAGTAGTAGATGCCTCCATGCAGAGGAAGCTATGTGCAAGTCTGGATTAAGAATTGGCTATATCACTCAAAAGGGTTTTCTAAACTGAGAGTTAAGATTCAGTTAGGTGGATATAGATGTTTTTGTGAGAAGAATTCAAGGAGGAAAAAAACCAAAAACTATTCTGAAGGGAACAATAAGCCAAGGGAGTCCCAGAGGCAGATTGTGTGCATGAAAGGAAGATCTCTTTCTGGTTCAGAGAGCGGGCTGAAGAATTCCCAGAAAGGTGAAGAAAAAATGGAATTAAATCAAATCCCATCTTCTTATTGAGTATTCCTGAACTCAGCAAGGTAGGGTGTTACATTTTTTTTGCAAGCAGGCAGGACTGCATCAAAGAAATATCTATCTCAATCTGTTTTAAGAATTAAAAGATGTTCCAAGGTGCCAAATTTTGTCTTGCCAAATTCCAGTTCCAGGTTAGAAAGGATGGAACTTTCCAAGAACTTCACAGGGTTACTCAGTAAAACCAGGGGAACTTGGTACCTATTGTTTTTCCATGTCGCTTTGATATTTCCAGCCAAACTGAATAACACTCTCCCTGAAATTTATTTCTTTATAGGTAGAATTATAACTTGAGGTCCAAATGACCTTTTGCATCTAGATTAGGGTTTGAAGTACATATATCAGAACAGTCTTTGGTATCGAATGTGCAGGTTTTAAAATACATTTCCAACTTGAGTCAACGACTTTTTTTTTTCTCTCAGGGAAAAAAAAAAAAAAAAAAAAAAAAAAAGAGAAAAAGAATGTGTGAAAGGTTTTGCTTTCCTATGCAAGTCTTACAAATATTGTCACTAGATTTAATCAGTCTAACCTGCTGAGTACATGACATTTAATATAGGATTGTTTTACAAATCTTTCTCTTCATTATTCTTGCACTATCTAGCCTATTATTACTCATAGAACTGTTAAAGAATTAAGACCTCTTACCTGGCATCCACAGCCAAAACCAAAGAATGTTGACTTTACTCATTAGTCAGTCAGGTTTTTCAGTTTTTCTTACAGTCTTAACCATTGACATAATTACCAGGAAATCCAAGCAGATTATTTCTCAGTACATTCAGAAACCTGAATTCAGATAGAAAATGTCTGATCCATGCAAAAATGCTACAGTTCTGAAAAATGCACATGAACAGTAAAATGTTAAAACTTAAAGTTTAGTATCACCTCAATGCTATACAGTTATAATGATTGGAAGATTATAGGGGAAAAAATGAGATTAATATCTGCTAGATCTCACAGGTTGAGACTCAGCACATAGGATGGATTCCTTTAGCTATCTGAAAGCCAAGTGTAAAGCCAAGCTGGTTCTGTAGACTCCACCTATAATCAAAGGTGAAAATTAAACACCTCCACAAGCTATTTTTTTCTGACTTAAAATGTTTTCTTCAGCTGCCCTTGTTTCTTATTCTTCAGGGCAGACAGACAAATGCTTAACTTTATTTGCCTTCTATGAATCTCACCCTCATTTTTCATCTAACTGGACAAGCCTGTGCACCACGGCCAATGTAACAACACTAATGCTGTGCACCAGAGACAATATAAGTGAGTTAGTGCAGTCTGCCACCTGGGAAGTATGTCCTGCTTCTCAGCAAATTACTACTGCATGCATTTCAGTGGTGCAGTTACACCATTTGTGGCAATAAGCCTGGTTGTGTATTTCTATCTATCACTGTACTCTAGCAAAAACACATGTTATACAGAGGAGTCGACAGGAGAAGCTGCCCTGACCAGCTAACAAAAGAAATAGATGAGCAAAATAGGTGCTGAAAATGATACACAGAAGAGAGGAAGCAAAAATTATGACAAGCTAGGAACAAGATTTTGTAAGATTTTGGTTTTGCCTGGCGACTTGATTAAATGTCACCATGAAGTAGGCAGGAAGGATAACACAGGGAGGTCTGAAAGGCTGGGTTTTGGAAGTCAGGTGAGTCCAGGGCAGTGAATCTGCCAGGGGTGCTCCATCAGCACAGAAGTGAGAATACGCGCAAACTAAAACATGCACAGCATCCTGACAGTGCTCAGAGCCCTGTACAGTGCTTGCTGTAGCTACATGGCCAACATCACCTTCATGCTTCACACAGGTATTGCTTCTCCTTATTGGCCCTGCTGCCAGCGACCTCTTGTTGTAACAGCCCCTGTGCACCAGACAAAGTGTGTCTGCAGTTCAGAAACCATCTTTCCAGGGAAAAGAAGAAAAATGTATCCAGGATAATTCTTAATAATTGACCCACCAACTGGGCTGTGACAAAGATCCATGCCTGGAAAGGACCTTGGCCCACAGATAGTCTCCTTTCTGCACCAGAGGAAACTAGTGGCTTGTATTTTATTGTAATGATTTCTGTAGTTTTTGGATGGCCTCCTCTTTAAAGAGTGTGATATACACAGAGCTCCTTCCACTTGCCGATAGAGGCTGGGGAGGAGGAGGGTGGGTAGCCCAACCAATAGAATTTCATAACATTTATTTGTTTGGGTAATTTACTAAGGGTTTACTAGAATAACCCCATGGAAAGATTCTCTGTCCTTTGTTATAACATGGACTGGAAGCTTAAGTTTGTTTTAAAGCTCTAAAATGACTGTAGGCTGATGGAAGATACATTATTTAACAAGCTCACTGTTTAAAACAAAAAGCTTGTTTAGCGACAATGAGCACTATCACTTTGTATTAACTGAAGTCCAGGTTCAGCTGTCTGGACACAGGCAGGATGCCTGCTCTCCAGTGTTCGTGAGGCAAATCTGGAGGATGAAATGCAGATCTGAACAGGAGATATAAGGAAATTGTTTACCTGGGTCAGAAAACAAAAAAGATATATTACAGAAAACATATGGTTGCTATTTAATTTACGCGTTATCATTTTTCATTCTGACATTAACATTGTTATGAGTGGGGTGAGAGCACTGTACATTGTACGATGTAATATAAAATGAGGGTTACCACTCCTTGCCAGAGGAAACGTGATTCAGAAACAATTTGGGGGCAATTGCAAGGTGATGTGGCACAGAGAACCAGAAGCTATTGAAACTTTAAACATCATTTCTGGACAATATAAGACTTGCTGCAAAACGACTTGTAAAAACATGAAAATGTTACTTTCCTGACCCCAGAGAATTAAAAATCTTTAAATATCAGTTCAAACAATGTCTCTTAAAGGGCACCACACTTTTTCATTGCCAGCTACCATTATTTTTAACAGTTTGTTAAACATACCGCAATAAAGAAAGATTAATGACCAAGATATAATCCAAAAATTCAAAGGGCCATGTTCAGATCTATTACATGCAGGACATCAGTGGTGAGGTATAAAGGGGGTATTTAAGTGGAAAATTTAACCTCAAAGCATTCATGAAAACCAAAGTAGGTGATTTAAATGGAAATTAAGTGTTTGGGGAAAACAGAGTAAAAGACACAAAAAAATAGAAAGATAAAACATAAACAATGTTTTATTAAGGAGAATGAAAAAATAATAATAAAAGGTTGTTTTAGGAATTGAAGGAATAGCAAAAATATGCAAGTATTAAGAGGATGGAGAAATGACAAAAATATACTTGCAAAAAAATACTTACAAATCTATTAATTTTGTATTTAACCAGCAAAGGAATAAAAAAAAACCTGTACGCCATCTTTTAGTGATTTCTCTATAACCATACCTAACTTAAAAATTCAGAAGAAAAGTAGTTTAAATAATGGGATTCATCTCACTAAGTTGTTGCCATCTAAACATTCATTGCCTTTTTAAAGATTTTGTTTTACTGAAAGTGAATATGAACTTTATATGAACTTCTATGAAAGTGAAATTAATCTATGTCTGAAGGATGAAAAGTATGCTGGAGGATGAATACCTGAAGTTAGAAACCTAATTTAAAATTGTTAGTCTTCAGTGAGATTAAAAACTAAGTCACTTTCTCTGTTTTAGGAGCTTTGGCTCAGTCCTTCTTGATCAGTGGGAAAGAAGGCAGGAAGGGTTAATTTTTGTGTCATAAAGATTAACCCTTGCCCCAAACCATGTCCAAACCAAAGACATGAACATAACATCAGTATCCTGAACTCTGTCCAACATATTTATGGGATGAATGCATACTGGACTGGTGATTTTTAAGAATACCAGTCTTGTCACCTGCAGGTGCAGGATGAGAAACCCCATTCAGCTAAACCTAGACACCTAGTTGCATGGGGTCAGAAGTCAAAAGTGCTCAAAGTAATGCTAGTCTCATGTGCAATTGGAAGTCATGTCCCTTGATACATTCAAGTTGGGCAAACATTTGACCAGCTGTTTTTGTTATCTTTAAAAATATTCAATTTGTATACTCACATTTATTAAATATCAGTCCCTGAAGTGTCATCTTCCCAAAGTATGACAGACCCTTCTGTGCTTTCCAGTGTTTACATTTTCAACACAAATTGAAAATCAGTATTGGGAAGAAAATAATTTTCTGATTTAAAAAAATGTAGAAAAGGTTGAGGTTTCAAGATTTTCTAGTCTACACGGGGCTAAAACCAAGACCTTGGGTTTGTTTTCACTAACACCAAAATACACAGTGATCTAATGGTAGTAGATCGTCTGTGTCTTAAGATAATATACTCAATGTCAAATCATAAGCTATTTTGATGCCTCACTTTGGTTTTGGCCAGGACATCTGAAAAAAAAATTGTTTCCAAACCTGTTCTTCATGTGAACAGTCCAGATTTGTTGTAGCTGTATTTTCTGATTAAAAAGCCATGCAAAGAAATCTCAGCAGGCATTTCAGGACACCTTTCTACATTTCCTTTGCATCTCTGAAACCTAAAACATACTTTCATTATGAATGCTAAGATTCTCACAAAATAAGATGACTTGAACAAAAACTTAAAAAAAAAAAAATAAAGCAACTAATATCGAGTTCATCTTAAGATCATGAAAGTATTAAAATGTAAATAAGGGTCCTGATCATATTTCAGTAACAAAAAACCCTCTTGTTTAAGACCATTGACAGCTTTGGTTTTCCTTAATAGGAACATTAATTTTAAAAGGTAAAAAATATTGTGTTTTTACAAGGATTTTTTTTTTAAACTTGTGATATGAAAATGTTAGAAATTATCAGAAAATATTAAAAGTTATCTGAATGATAAATTGTGTGTGTGCATATGTTTATACATATGTAATCTGCTTATGTAGTAAGCATACAGACACATGAAGTTACACCCCAATCCAGGCAGCAATTCTACTACGTTTTCACACGTTTTCTGGTCTCCAGGCTGTCAGTGGTTTTTGTTTTCAGAACTTCTGTTCACTAGAAAAATTCTGCAAGCAGAATGGGAGATATGTGCCTCAGCACCCTTGAAGCACATTGTACATTGATGGTCTGTTAGCCTGATGCTCACACTCACCATGACCAGTTAGATCTACTGTGCACATCCTGGTGGGAACAAAGCTGGTATAGAAAATGCAAAACCGACTACTTTTTTTACTTGTAAACCAAGCTAGCTATGTGAGTCCCTGTCTGACTAAGATTTTTAGCCTAAGAGAAATAGTTTAAATACAATGAATACTGAAATTCTGCACTGGTTGATTTCAGCATCTTTGAATACGAGTATCATTACTGTTACTATTTTTATTTTCATATGCACAGTATAACTTCAGCCATGACTAAAAAGATCTTAGAAGTTTGTACAGATGTTAATGAAAAGATCTCAGTAAACCTAATGGCAGAAAAACTACAGTATTAGTTTATTAAACCTGATACAGTCATCACACTTAACATTATGGAACATCTATAAATAATGTCTGAAGAGTTGATACTTGAGTAATAACCTCTTTAGTAAATGGTAAATCATTTCTTAGAGGTTATTATAGAATGAACATATCAATAACACCTACTAATGTACTTGTAACCATCCATAACAAATACTACTGAAGTATGTAATATGCTTCTAATATCCAGTATTCAATTACTAACCTCTGTACAAACCATTTATATTGAAGCCCTAATATAATGTTTTATTACTATATTAAAGTAGTGATTTACTTTGTCATACTTGTGCGGTTAATTTGCTATATAAATCTTGCGTCTGATCCTACAGTCTACATTATAGAGGAATCCTCTGAGAAGTCATAAAAGATAAGTTAGCCAGAGAAGCAATTGTTGGGTTGGGTCTCCTATTTTCTTACCTGAAATGTTTTATCTGCAATTTCTGTCTTTGCCAATAGGCTGACATTTTAAAGAGATTTAGTAAGAAACTACCCTGAAAGTTATGATTTGCCCTTCAGAAACAGATGAATTAAAGCAATGTTGCCTTTTTATGGTCCTTGCACACGGGAGAAGCTAGAGTCCTGGTTTTGTTTCATCGCCAGTGTGAACCGCCATCAAGTCAATAATATGCAACTGGCTGGTTGGTATTTCTGAGGAGAAAATGTCCTCTTCAAATCTGAGTAGGCTTCTAAGTCTGCAGACACAGAAACTTGCAAAATCAATTGAAATGGATAAAAAAAAAAACACATAAGGGAAACAATCTCTCAAGTTCAAATACACTGGCAAATCCTTAATGTATTTGCCAAAGATCTTAACTGGGGCTCTGGAAAGAAGATGCATAATTAAGAAATTTTGTCTGTGACTGTGAAGTCACAATGTGCTTGTCGAAGCACATTCAGCACCCATCTTGATTCACATCTTTGGCTCTTCCTTTTGCTTAAGCATTAGAGTCTGGTGCCTCTCCTGATATCTCTTGGTGCGACAAATCAGTCCATGCTTGCAAAACAATTCAGAAGTGGATCACCTATTTCCTGCTTCCCTCTCCCCCTTTTCCATAACAATATTGAACGTTACAGAGATATCTGGGATATAAACTACTCTAATTCATCTTTCCTCTGAACTGTTTTGGAGCAGATCTATAATCTTTTGTATGAAAGAAGCAGGGGCTGCAACTTCAGCCTCCTCATGCAGCCCTGTAACCTCAAGAGTATTGAGTTGTTCTAGCCTTTTCTCTGTGACCCAGAGACTGAGGAAAATCTTTGCATAGCAGTACAGTGTCACTTCAGAAGAGTCTGTAACCCCTTGACTGAGGTACCTCCACAGAAGATGAAGAAAAATGCATCTCAGTTCCTGCTAGAACTCAAGAAAATGTCTGATTTTGGCTCAAATCCAAATATTCTAAGTACCTCCCTCTAGATCTAGGGAGAATCTGGGTAGAGAAATGAAAGAAAGGGAAAGTTGTATTATATAATTTTAAAATAAGGAGTCCAAAAGGGTAGTTATGAAGCATTTTTATGATTTGGAAAATCCCATAGTTTAGAACTTCATGAAATGTTTTCCACTACCTTATTTGTTTGATTTCTGCAATTGATTAAATACCATCCAGAGAAGATGACAACCATAAGTACAGTAGCAAATAATAATGATATGATAAATTACAGAATTTTTAGAAACTTAATAAATGAAACAAAAAAAAAGCTTGTTTTCAATGTTGTGTAACTCTGATTTACCAAATTGTCAGTTTCTACATATCTTTCTTCCTGAAGACCAATAAAAGCCCAACTGATTTAAACTAGGTTATTAAACATTTGTATGCTTTTGGATTTGAATACATTAACATAATAGAATAATGGATTGTAAGTAGTTCATCAGTAAATAATCCACAATTATGGAGTTTGCAGACTGATTGAAAATAAATAGCAGCATATTGTATAATTAAGCCATAATCAAATGTCTCTCTATATACAAATGATAAAGTGTCCCCTTGGGCTATGGCCATGTGCTGAGGGTTTTATTTAGTTCAATAGCAAAAGCCTTTCTGTGCCAAGTTTACACAAAAGAAAAGTTAGTGAATTGCTAGGAATAAAGTTGACTGATCTCTCCATACAGCGTAATAATTAGAGCCAGCATTACTCCATGCACATTTTGGATACAGACTTTTGCAACAGCTAGCAAGATTAACCCTCACTGGTATTCAGCAGTAGTGCTCTCTGGCCAAAGAAATACTATATTTTGGTTTGTCTACAAAGCCAGTAACATTTCAATTTAATTTTTCAGTATATTCCATTATTAATACAATTAAACTTCAGTTTCAAACAAAAAAAAAAAAAAGTTGAATTTGCTACATTTTAGTGTCATCTCAAAAATGATGGTTTCTGAGATCCTGAGCAGAACCCAGTGTGGGTCCTGAGTTCTGTCTGAGACTCTCAAGTGATGGGGTTTGGACATGCAAGTAGATATAGAAGTTCAGTATTTCTGTTTACAAGGCTAGAATCTGGGCAAGAATATTTTAAAGCAAGAATCATTGCTCTTCCAGTGCAGCGTTTCACTTGGAAAGTCATGTGGTGAAAGAGTTGATTGCCTTTCTTCTGAAAGAAAGGTATTTACATTCAAGAGGGAGATTATTTAGCAGAACATCTCAAAAGGTTAGAAAATCTTGAAATATGGAAAAAGTATATTAGCATGCAGAATATGCATCTGAAAATAGCTTCTTTCAAAAGAGATCTATATGCAAGTAGATGAATGTCACTTAACAAAAGGGCTGTCCTTCTTCGCAGCTTCTCAAACAGTGCTACTAAAAATTCTGTTATATCTGATGTTTAACATGAAGACAGATAAACAGGGATAAACTTGTTAATTTTTGTTGGTGCAGGAAGCACCACTGCCTGGTATTGGGTCTGTGTAACACCCTTTGGTTACCCTTTTCCATGCTGCTCTCTCAGGTACCAGTAACACCCCTCAGAATTCAATGCTGCTTTCTAACAATCTAAATTGTAAACAGCCCATAGCCCTGGAAAAATTAGTCCTGGGAATTATACAGCTGCAGGTGGTTTTGTGGGATCTGACCTCCTGTGTAATTTATAACCTTCAAGTGGTTCTCTGGGATTAAGAACTCATATAGTGGATTGAGTTTGATAAAGCCTTGAACAGCCTTGGGAGTCATAGTACCTCTGGGGTTAGTTCAGTGCTGAAAGCCAGTATCTCAAGGAAAACAAACTCAAAACAAACTCTTAGGGTCTTCGGTTGTAGTTTTAGTGTAGTACTACATAACACTGCTTTACAGTCACTTCTCTGCTTTGATGCTACTTTCACTATCACAGCACAATTCTGGAGTCTGATTCAGTAATGGAGAGGATCTGAACGTGTTCACTCAGACTGACTCCTTTGTGAAAACAACATGGACTCTCCTGTCTTTTGATTCAACTCTATTGTTTTGTGCTATGAATCTCCCATACTGTGAAGCTCCTTGACTGTTTAATGCATAATGTTGAACCCTATGTTCCTATTGACTCCTAGAAGTTTATCTATTTTCTCACCTTTCAATAGCTTAAACTCATTGCTGGGATTTCAGCTGGAGTGTTGGACCAGGGGGAGCACCTTTTCAATTCTTAGAGTTTTGATGGCGTTTGCTCAGAAAACCTCTGTCCCATATAAAGTTTCTCTTTATCAGGCAACTAGTTCATTTACTGGAGTGAACTAGGCCTATACCTATATTTTTCTTAGAAATGGTTATAAAAAATGAAACATAGTGAATACTTCTGTTGAAGTCAAAACTTTGAAATAGGTAGCATCTCATCTTGTGTGCTACCTTACTTGTTCAGTAATGTTCATGGCCACATGAACAATTTTTTTGGAGGGAAGCCAGATGAGAGCTAAAAAATTAGGCATAGACTACTTTGAGGTAAGTCAATATGTGGATTTTGTTTTGCTGCAGTTGATGTGATTTCACTTGTCCCCTAATAAATGTTCATGAAAGGTTGGAATATAAATATTGCAAAGCAGCTGTTGTGAGTTTAATCCACATTCCATTAATGAAGATATTTTGCTCCGAGTGCTGGATTGGAATCTGACATATTGTTTCCTTGCATTTCATGCTGTACACCTGCAAGGTTTTTGGTTAAAAATAAGTGATATATGCTTTAGATAAACTGTTTTCTCAAACTAATTTTGGAATATTTATACACTTGTAAAATAAGGGGCAATGTAGAAAAACAAACTACTAGATTGTGCTCTGACTGTAAACTGGAGGGGGAAGGTTTTGCAAGCAGAGTATAAATATACTACCATGCCTAAAAGAAACAAAGCATAACACACAGTACTACATGAGAGACAGGAAGGCACACAGTCCAAGAAGCAACAACTTAGCCAAGACCTTCTTTCATCTCCTTTAAATGTTGCAAATGCATATCATTCCAACTGAATTATTTATTTCCTAAGGTGCTGAGCAAGACAGTCTGATTTGAATGAGGTCTTGTACCACCACCACAGAAACCTTTCTCTTAATACAAATCTGAAAAATAAAATTAAAAACCTCAATCCTTTTAATACTGGGAGAAGGAGTCCAGAAAGTGGGAAATGGTTATCACAGTTTAATTTGCAGAATAAGCCAAAAAGGAAAAAAAAAAAAAAAAAAAAAAAAAAGCTCTGATAAATGAGAAATAGTCCCATTATGTTATTATTCTGTTACCTAAGAAACTATCTTCAAAACAGAAGCCCTCATAAATACTCTGGAGATGCATCAGACACTTTTCCCTGCTGTACGACATTGTGTATATGGTTTGGCAGGAGTTCATCGTGTAGAAGATAAACTAGCATATAGTGCCAGGATTCTATTACTCTTGACCCTGACCTTTGGCTGCATGCTGTTTCCAGTTGCACTCCATCTTTAAAAAAAAGACAGCGCCCATTTTTTTACCCTTTCTTTTTTAACTTCTGTTTTTAAACTTCATAATCTACCCTTTAGTTGATACATATTTGAAAAATAAGTTTTTTGATCTCTTTTTTCTTTTTTTTTTAACTTCTGTTTTTCATTCCTTAAAACCAGCAGTAGTGCTCCTGCCAAAGTTGGCTTTCCCATTCAGATTTCCCCTCTTTTTTTTTTTGTCTCTAAGCACTAACTAGCTCAATAATGTGGAATAGTATAACGTATCCTAACCACAGAGAAAAAACATTCTTGGAAATGCTTTGTTTTTCTATGCTATATTTACTATTCTCTGAATCCAAGATATTCATTTATTGTTACCAACTGAAGTTCTTAGTAGTAAAGTCATGGGAAAGAAGATTATATAGTCATTGATATAGAATCAATGTTCAGGACTGTCAGCTCTTTACAGAAGGGTATAGAACTACCATGGGCATGTGACATTTTTGAATATGTTCTGTTCCTACAAAATTATGATCTCTATCAAAAGTCCAAAAGTAATGTATAAGGATGTGATAATTTGCAAAGCACTTTGATACAGAGCTACAATAGAAGTACTTGGTAAACTACAGAGATTAGATCAGGCCACAGGAAAGCAGAGGGATATTCTTGGAAGTTTATAGGGCCTTCTTCTGTGCTCCTAGTTCAGGCAAAACTCCCAGTGAAGTCACTGGGAATTCTGTTTGCATTAAGCAGGACAAAATTAGGTCTCTGTTTTCCCATTAGAGATCAGGCTAACTGCCATGGATGAAAATGTTTTCAAATAGAAAGCAAAATAATTTTTTTTTAACTACCTTTGGCTGTCTGGAGTGGACTTTAAAAAACTTAAATCCTGGTATATCCAATAGCTTTTCATTTTGTGAACTTTGCAGCAATCTGAGTATACTCATTTATTTATGCAACATTTGAATAACAAAACAGAATAAATACAACAAAACTCCCAGACCCAGTATTTTTAAAGGCGAAGTGAGAGAGAATCAGTGGAACTTCACAGAAATGTTACACTTTCAAGAACAGAAAAGTTTAGAAACCCAGTGTAGTCATAGTTAGACAAAAATCTCTGGTTCATTAAAGACAACAAAGATATGTTGCAATATAGCTTTCCTAAATGTTTAGCTTGTTTTAGAAACAGAAAATGTTAACACTGTAATTATAAAATGTTAATACTGGTTTGTATTTGGGGGCCAGGACTGAAAATGATATAAACAAACTGTTGTTACAGAAATTTCTTCTTTAACTAACTCTTTCATTCTGCCTGTAGTTACCAGAAAATGTGGTATGATAAAAAGGAAGAAATTAAAAACATGAAGGGAATAAAGTCCATAACCCCTGAGATTCACCACAAGTCCTAAATGTCTTTGATTAGTTATTAGTTAAACTGTATGATTTATAAATATTGCGTTTTATGACTCCAGGACCCATCTTTACCTGAAAGTTCTGCATCTCTAAAAGACAGGCTATAAAAATTATCATGAAACTTGTGATAAACAGTAATTGAAACACGGAAATAATGCAGAAAAGAACAGATATGAAAGGAAGAGAGGTCCACATAAGCAGCACTTTGTGAGACTTGAGTGACTGAATAACTTTATAGACAGGTGACATTGGCTGATTAAAGAGCTGTCCCACAGTAGTATTACCTACCTTACATACTTGATGGTGGATTGCATTGCAATCCAAATTAAAATTTGGTTTTCATAGAAAGTTAACAGAAGTTTTAATAATCTGTGTTAACAGTGAATTTGCACTGAAAACCAAGAATTACTGGATAAATGTTCCCATGATTTTATTTAACACTCTCAAAAAATTAAGTTAGCAGATATATTTCTGTCTAAACTTCATAATTATGAAGCTTATTCCACAGGAAGATTTTTAAGTGTTCTAAAAATTGTGGAAGATACTGAAAAACATTAGAGGCAAGAATTTAGGGACTTACCTGATCCAATCAAACTGTTGCCCCAAGGCTACACGAACAGAGAGTAGCAAGGAAAACAGTATCTAGGTACATTTGTTGGCCTGGAAGCCAAATGACACGGTCTGGCCACAGCCACACTAACAAATTTTTTACAGTGCAGAACAGGGTGGCTGCATCCAAACCATCCCCTGGGAATGGCCCTGGGCAGGTGCTAGTTCCTAGATAGATAGTGTTATTTGATGTGAGCCAAAAGGGCACCAGGGAATAAACAATTTGACCATATGGATAACTGTTCTTAGGCTACTGCCCTGATCCTGTCCACTTGGCTAATACAATTACAGTCAGAGAGTCTGGCTCCAAACCATTTTACATACCTATTCTCAAAATATGAAAATTCAAAATCACTACCTAAAATTGTGTAAGCATATACTAGACAATGTTAGAGGAATAAACACTCCTATATTTCACTATGCATTTAGAGATACCCAAAAGAAAACCACTTCAGAGTAGCTTAGAATTTTATGATGAATCTACTCTCCTAGAAAATAGTGTTGATAAAATGTGGTCCCCAATCCAAAAAGACAAGGAATTTTAACCAAATTTTTAGGTAGTCATTCTAAAACATATCCAGTTCACAAGGAAGTAGGATGAAGGCATATCTAATGTGTAAGTCTGGGTGGTCTTTCTGTGCTGAGCTCTTCAGGACTGTGAGGATTATCTAGATGACTCCATTCCTATCAGTGTTTGGAGAAACACTGTGACTGGACAGTAGAGTGCAAAGAAAAGTTGATAAAGGAAGTAAGTTTTCATCTAAATCAAGACACATCTCCCTTTTCACACTAATTGCTATGTTGTCATGTAGAGGGAAGTATGTAAAAACCCAGTCTTTATTTTTGTTTTTAATTCAAAACAACTTTTCCCCCTTGCTGCTGCTATCACTTGCTTTCCTCATTTAAGTTTCATGACTGGTTAAGTAAATTTTAGTCTATGCTGTTACAAAGGCTTTACTGCTCTTTTTTACCTTTTCCCCAACTATGTGGTCATGTCCTCTTCCTTGTTCTTGGCAGCATGTGGTCACTTGGCTTAGAGACCTTGTCCAACAGTCTGTGTAGTCCCATGAGTAACAGCACATGCAGATGGTCATAAAGCTAGAAAACATGACCATTTCTGAAAAAATTGACAGCACTGGACATGCATAATGCAGAAAAGAGAAGATTTGAGGAGGAAGCATATTAGCTGTATTCAAACTTAATACAGGCTGTTACAGAGAAGCAAGGAATCTTTTCTCTGTGCCAGAAGGGGATAGGACAAAAAATAATGGGCTTACTTTGCTGCAAAGGTGATTAAAGTTAAACATTAGGAAAAACATTCCAGCAGTACAGATAGTGAAGGACTGGAACACATTGCCTAAGGAGAGTGTGGAATTACCATCATTACATGTCTTTAAAACAGCTGTTTTTCTAACAGATGTCCACAATGTCCTTACCAGATCTGGTTCTGCCTTGGGGCAATGCAATGTACCATATGACCTCTCAAAATCCTTTTTCAGTTCCATTTTCTGTGATTGAATTATTGGATTCAACAAGTTGTTAATCCATGCCCTGTCACATTTTGTGATAAGTAGAAGTAAAAGGGGAAAGAGTGACCATCCAAAAGAAATATTACCTTGTTTTCTATGTAACCTAAATCTGAATTTGCCTGATTTCATCACCACAGTGCTTCAGTGGAAGAAGAGAGACTGAGTCATAGGATGCAGGAGTGAGTTATGACCCTGACAGGAGCAGTGCTTTTCTGAGAACGACAGATCCTTTTTATGCTTCATTTTCCTGCTTTCTAATGAGTATAACTTCGACACAGTACTAATAACTGTGATTCTCCAGATGGAAGCCATTGCAGAAGTATTATGCCAGTACTGTTCTCTCTTATTGACAGACTTTTGCCCCAAAGCAGTGAAGGTGATCTCTAACCCAAATATCTAAGTTAGGCAAATGGTGTCTTCCTCTAGAGGATTTTCAAAGTACTTATCAAAGAACTCTTTCCTCTGGCAAGGTAGGAAACTTGTTATTTCAGGAGCACTGTTTCCTTAATCTTCAACTGTAGTAGTAAATTAAATATGCCAAGGACTGCTCTCTGGCCTCAAAGTCAAATGCCAAGGCCTGGCTCCATCCACACTATTAAATTACTTTACCCTCCAAAACACCTACTGGAAGAGTTCATGCTGTCTTGAATTGTGCCAGAGATTGTTCTGAAATGTGTTGATTGACCTTGTTGAAAAATCACATCAGAGAATTTAACAGTGTAGTTGCTGAAATTTGAGTGGCTGGGAGTATTCCCTAGTTCTGTTTAATTTACTAGTGTGGAGGGCACATGATGGCTAAAAATTTGGTGAAAGTTGTATAGCTAAAGTTAGATTGAATCTCACCATGAAGTGTGTTAAGTATATAGAGAATCACAGAACATTTTTTAATATGAAAAATATCTTTTCCTTTATCATGGTTCTTATTGGCACGAGGACTGTTGTTTTGTGTGATTGGCAAGATTCACTGTTTTGGTAAGGCTGAAGATATTCCTTATAGCTTTCAAGAAGACTCATAAGACTGCAGCTGAAGAAGAGTACATCTCAGTGATAAGTGATGTGGCTTTACAAAAGACAGCTGAGTACATAGGGAGGAAGGTTGTAAGGAGACTGATAAATTCCTGCAGATGCAGCTGTAAAGATAATCTTGGTCCAGTTAAGAAAAATAAAATTAAGCAACTGAAACCTTCTTTTTCTCATGATAGTTTATGTGCCCCATGGTGCATTCCTGGCACATAATCCCTGAGTTTATCTGAGAAATGTACTTCAAAAACCTTCTTCAGTACATCAGCAGGACATGCAAATAAAGGAATTCACATAAAACCAGGCAGCCTTTCAGAAGATACCTGCTCGTCAGGTAAACACTGCAAAGAGACTCACACTCTCTAGGAGAAGAGTCAAAAGAAAGCATCTAGTAAACTCTGATGCAACAAGAGTAATTAAATGTAAAACTATTTCAAGAACTCAAATATTTAGGAGTATTGTTTAGTAAAATTAAGATACTAGAAAAGTGCTTACTTATCAAATATTTTTGGCAGAGAAACAAAGAGAAGGATATCTGAGGGTTCAGTGGAAAGAGAATCTAAGGACAATGAGAAAAAAGCAAAACAAATTGGATTATTTATATTTGGCTACAAAAGCAACTAAGGCAACAAGATAGAAAGGCAGCAAGAGGTACCAGGTTGAAAACTGGCAATGTTCCCGGGACAGTTGTGAGGGAGAGGAGAAGGCCCCAGGAGAGCAATTGCAAGAAATCTACCCATTTATAGAGACTGTTTTATTTTAGAGGGGACTGTATGCTAATAATGATTGATATTCATTTTATTTATTTACAAGTGTCATGGTTACACAGACAAGTTTTGGTCTCTGTGTGCTGGGCACTAAGTGCATATGAGGTTGTCCACACCCTAAGCAGCAAACAGACCATCCGAATGGGGTAGCACATTCAGATTTATCTGGAAAACAGATCTGCAACATGACAGGAAACATCCCAGAACTGCAGAGGTTCAGCAACCTGAGCTTGTCTTACCCTCATGACAGCACAATGCCGCAAATATACCCTTCCTTGCTTAGCCTTAGAAACACAAGATGTTGGAATTTTTGGTCTTTAAAACAAGACATGGCCACCACACATGGCTGGAAATTCATTACTAGTGCTTTGAGCTAGGTACTACCTCTTGCACGGGTGTGTCATGAAGATCCCAAGAAGAAAGAAGCAGAAAGCTTCAAAGAAAGTTTGTTCTTTACATCCTTAAGTCAATAGACCTATGAAGTGTCTCCCCAAAGGATGTTGTAGATGCAAATCTTACATAGGTTCAAGGGCAGATTGGACAAGAACATGGAAAAGAAATCCACTGAGAACTACTGACTCAATAAATCATGTCAAACTCAGGAAATACCCTAAAAATAGCTGGAAGCTGAGAGAGTATTTGGGGTTGCTTGTGCTACTCTTTAGGTGTCCCTTACAGCCAGTGTTAGAGATGGTATGCCTGTTCTTAAGACCTTATGTACTAGAACAGCAGCTGATTCATATATGGACTGTGTCCAAGGTGCACATCTCTTGGTCTTGTGTAACAGGGACCACATGGCACCACATGAAGCAAGAGTATAGCATGTCAGTCTCCTTCTTTCCCTTCTCTTTCACCCCTCCTCCTCAGCAATACTGTGGAAGCAGCTGGTTTTGTTACTCCTCCTTGGGCCAAAGAATGAGTGATGTCTGCATTAGTTTGAAGGAATCCCTCTTTGAAGGAATTACTCTTTGAACTGCTTTTCAAGTTCCTACATAAAGGTCATGCATCCTTGCAGGGAAAGCAGAGGAACTGATGTTTATGGACATATTTCAGAGTATTCAGCAGGGATTGCCATTTACTATATATTTTGGGTGTCAAGAAACAAGGCTGGGACTCTGGAAACTAGTCTCATAGGTATTGGTAAAATGGAAAAATAAAGAAGTCATATTGAACTAATTCAGCATTTAATTTTACTTTATTTTACTTTACTTTTATTTTACTACTATTTCCTAAAATTTTCTAGTCTTACACTGAGAAGGAAAAAACTCAATAATGTCATGACAAAATTTGCTGTTACTTAAAGAATAGTTAGTGACAAGAAGATCATTCAGTAGAAGCAAACAGCAACACATAGAACTGCCACTTTAGACAAATACCAGCTGTTCTGCTTAAGTTTTAGCCAAACACCAAGGGGAACTTTTCCTTCTATTGCCCATTAAGTTTTTTCTTGTAATAAAACCTGAAATATAATCACTTTAGCTGACTTTTCATGGGCATATATACACATGCATACATACATATACATATTTATATTCCAATACACACACACATATATATCTTTACAGCTATATCTAGAAATACCTAGTGTGTATATTAAGATTACTGAGGTATGTGTTAAGCAGTTGGAAATTACCCCCTTTTTTAATACACTAAAACCCAGAATGCAAGTAGCAAAATTACAGTGTAGAGCTAGCTAAGGTTTGAAAAAGTTGTGGGTTAAAAAAATGCAACAGACAAACCCAAGCCCACCAGAAGCTAACTAATTTATCAGGTTTCCATTGAGCCTAGAAGAGATTCTGTAGCACCAATTTTTCAGTTGCTTTTGTTTTGGTTTGGTGTTTTTTTCCTTCACAGCATAACTGTTCTTTTTTCAGAGCATCATTAGCCTATTAAGCAGAACTGTTCTTGCATATATGAATAAAGTTTTGGGCACTTGTTGTGGAGATAATCTGGGACATTATTAAAGTCTCAAATCTAACAAGACACGTTAAGTTTCAAATTTGATCCTAGCTTGGTTTCTTTGTCTGTGTGTGTGTTTATGTGTCCTCATATGTATACATTATATTCACATACCTTCTCAAATTTGCACATGCTAGATGTTTGGATAACACTGCGTGTTCTTGAAAGAGATAATCAAATCACATGGAAGCCTCATTTTTTTTTTTTTTTAAAAAAGAAAGATGTTGCTATTAATGAAAATGCAGAAAGAAATATGTATTCTTACAATCTTCTAAATACAGTTGGCCTAACAGGTTCAATATAATTCATGTTCTGCTTCCAATTTGACTTGAATCCAGCTATAATCAGTAGATCACAAAAGGTTTATATGTGTGTGTGTGTGTGTGTATGTATAAAATGCACAAGTCAGTTTAAACACAGAACATATTTTTAAAATTAAGTCTTAATTTCCAGCTCCATATTTTCTAAAATAAATAAAGTCTACAGTATGAATATATAAGTACAGCCTGAAATCATGGAAATAAGTTTGACTTAAATGAAAGCTCAAATTCGCATATTTTCCAGCTTATACCTGGAAAATATCAGCTTTTATTGCAACTTATCTGTAAGGGCTGGTTTATAAAAATTAATGCAAATAATAAGAGTGAAAGTGAGATTAAAACACCAAGATTTCTCTCCACATGAAAATGTTCAGATTTTTCAGACCCATGTACTATTATTGTCCATGAGCCTGGAAACAAACCCTGATATAAACACAGAATCCAAACCACAGAACATGACTTGTTTAAAAAGTTAAATTCTGTGAAGTAAGACAGGAAACGAGATTTATTCTTCTGGGAATTTTTTGGCATGAGCAGGGAACTAGGCATGCTCAGTGCATGTCATATCCTTCATCTATCACTGCTCTCTGAAGTAAATCAATTTTATTTTTTTTAACTCAAACCAAGGGAAGGCAGCACAGTCACCATCTGAAATGTGTAGAAATCCTTCTGTTTGACATGGCATTAAACAGAAGAAGGCAAATTACAGTGTGTTGCCTTAAGGATTATTGTTGCACATTTTGTGCCTTCTGGCTGTGGCAGTGTTTGTTCCTCCAAGTGAAATTAGCTGGGCCCAAGCCATTTTGCAACATTGTAAAAATAAATTGCTGCACTTGATAAGTGAATGTTAAACTTGTCACTCTAAACTAACTGCAAATTGTTTTTAGTGTCTTCAGGGTGAGTTGGCAATCTCTGATAGGAGCTGCACAGAAGGTCAGCTTTCTGCCTTTGAAGCCAAGTTTAGGTTATAGCTAGGGAACCAGAGCAAACACTCCTGCTCATGAGCAGGAGAAGAAACATTTCCAACGCAGTCCAAATCTTCCAGATTCAACTACATCAAGTTAAAAACTTGGGATCATGCTAACACTTAGATCACATCATGTTACTCTTCTCTTTAAAAACCTGAAGTGCTTACTTAGGAGGTTGGAGAGGAGAGAAGTCCTACAAGAAGGAAAAATATGGAGGAGGAAAAGGATCTTTGGCCAATTTTCTCTTGTAGTCACCTTTGCAGGACTTCTCAATCCAAACTGAAAGCAATATCTTCTTTCAAACACTCACAGGCTGATAACAAGAAGGAAATGATGGGGTAAAACCAACTTTATTTGGGTGAAATTTGGGAATTATGTCCCTTATATACAGAGCCGGTTTGGTATGCATCACAGCTGAAATGCAGTGTCCTTTTTCTTATTCAGCCTTGTAAATCTGGGAGTCAGTCAGTCAGTCAACCTTTCTGTTGGAAAGTCCCACTTCATAAAATCAAAATGTCCCTCAGGGAACATGGCATTTTACTAAAATAACAAGTGATTTATTTTTACATGAAAAAAAATGAAACAATATCTTCCTTATTACCCACCTCAGGATGCCTACACAAAGGCAGTTCAGCTGATCAGCAAGCCCAGGCAGGCTGCTGGAAGGAAGGTTCAGGGCTGAAGTCAACTCCAGTATTGCCCATGTTGTGTCTCCATTCAGATCCTCCTGCAAGACCTGGCTTGGGCCAGAAATAGCGCAAGTGGCTGCTCACACGTTTGTAGAAGACCCTTGACAGATCCCCAAGTGCACCTGGCAATCTTTCCCCAGGTCTGGCACATAGGGGGAAAAATATTGCTCCAGTTCTACTTTTAAGGGAAGCTTCTAGGAAATCTTCTGAGGAAAAAAGAAACAACAACCATTTATGTCTATTTATTATTAAAGAATTAATAAAATAATATTGAACAGTAGTTTTGAGAGTGAGTCAAGAAAAGAGAGACAAACGAAAGTGGTAGTTGGGATATGTCTCTTCTGCTGGAGTTTTGCAGATGTGTTCTTCTTTTCTCGATAGGTCCGTTCTCTAGCAGGAGCAGTGAGAAATTTTTACCTTCTGTAGGAAGCACAGAGAAAAGGAAAGATTTCGAGCACAGGCTTATTACAAGGTGATGCAGCCTTACTACTAGTTTCAAGCAGCCTGAGTGGGTAAGACAGTAGTTCAGAAACTTGGACTTTGCAGTCCCTGGTCCTTTTCTTCCAAGTCTGCAGCTACAGATGCTTTCTCCAGCAGTGGCTTTTGTGATAATGGACACCTCCTCTGGGACTTGGATTAAGCCCAAGTTTAAGTTACTATAGCAACAAGTTTCACAGAGTCATTGCCAGTAAATATTATGGTGATTGGTTACTGAAATCTAGGGTAAGTCATTATTCATGGGCTCAGTATCAAATGTTATGAAGAAGCATATTTAATTGTGACTTTTCTAGACTGGGCCTTGCAAGTTGCTTCAGGCAGTTCACAACATTTTAAAGTACATAATTAAATACAAACAACAGAGATCTGTAATACAGTGAATATGCACAATAGGATTCAAAATTATAATGGCACTCCAAGACATTTTCAGGGCTTAAAGTGGAAGTCTTCCAAAGCAAAAGAAGGACAAGAGAGGTCCTGAAGGTTTAAAATAGATATATCTAAGAAGACAAAGATAATAACAAAATAGATCAGCTGTGGAAGCTTGATGAGTTTGTCCACTGAAGCACCACTGCACTGTGTGTAATACCTATTACCTTACTCTCTGCCTCACAATGTTTTGCTGAGAGCTCACACAAAAAAAGCTTAGGCAGACAAACTGCAACAGTTAAGGCAGTTTAACAAATCTCACCCTTTCCTCCATTATCTTTCTTTTCCTTTTTTCTCCTTCCTTTTCCTCCCTTCTTCTCATGAGAATCTGAGGAATACCATCTCTCAATTTAAGATTATTTCCATTGCAAGTGACTAGAAGCTGTTGCATGATCAGCTGCAACTTCTAGGGAATAGCTTGCATTTATGGTGGAAATGAAGCATCTTTTAAAAATATTCTGGTACAACTGGAATTGTTATTCTCATTAAATTTCCAATTAACTTTCAATCTAGTACATAAATTCATTCATCTCAGAAACGATTTCTGAAATATTTTGCTGTTTATCTCTGAATACTTAGCTGCAAATGTATAGCAGGACTTGCATTTTGATTGTTATTCTTTGCAAGTGAAATACTTTATTGCACTTTATACTAATAAAAGTTTAATAATGGAAGGGTTTTTTCACTTCACTGCCATGATGATAAAGAACTGAAACCAGTATTGCCAAACTGGCAGATCAGGATAGCATGAGAAAGGCCCACAAAAACTGTGAGATGTAGAAAAATAACATATAGGTAAACATAAATTACTACATTCTGGATTTTTTTGCTTTGTATCCTAGTTTCTGAGCCATCACACTGCATGCAGATTACCCAATCAAAACTTTCTGTGCCATCAGAATGTCTAGAAAGTTACTTTATTTTAACTGTAACTGGGATTCTTACATCATCACTCATTTCCAAGGGCACACAATTTATGAAAAACAAAAAATACCAAGAGAATTTTTGGTAAAATCAGGGACTCAGGGCAAGATGGGAAATGTAATACCTTTCATTCTGGAAAAAAACAACCAACCAAACAAACAAAAACCAGTCAATCTTGATCAGAAGAAAAGAAAAGAAAATTAATTTATTGTTCCACTGTGGAAAGTCCTTTAACCCAACTGGGTGGATGAAACTCCCTTCATTTCTCTTCCTGCTTATCAATAGCTTTGCTGCTTTTCTGGGTTTGGACAATGAGACTTGTTTTTCTGTTGCAAAGTTTAAGGGGTAGGAGTAAATTTTGAGGTGTTTTCACATGGGCAGCTCTACTCACTTCCCATTGACATTTCTGCTGCAGGACTAACTCAAATCTGCCAAGGATGGAAATGAAAAACTAGGTTTTCTTGTACCAGGCAAAGGGGGTTGCTGCTGACTATGGCCTTGTGCTTCAGAGCTAGGCTGCAAGAAATCTTGTCAAGTGAAGAACTGAATAACCTGCCTCACAGGAAACTTTCTTACTTCTAGTAGCTGAGATCATCTTCATCTCTGCAGGTTGAATATAGATGAGAGGGGGTGTTCATGCTGTGAAAAAAATTATGTCTGAACAGAAACAGAACTGTAAATCAGAAAACAGAAAAGAAAGAAAAAAGTGTCATCTTTTTTTCCCCATTTGTTTATTCTGTGATGAAAATGAATTCTTTATCCTTCTTCATGATCTCCACTGTATAAAAGAAATTCTGTCTGTGTAAAGGGAAAGTGTTTCTTTCCTTTCTGGATTAAAACTGTTGGTCAGTAAATGTATATTGTCATAAATTATTTTAAAAGAACTTTTTACCAACAACTGTGCTTGGTGGTGATGTAATCCCAGTTCAAGTCATATTTGTGGTGGCTATTTTTGTGGGATTTATGAATCTGGTCTTATTTCCAGCAAAAAAGATACATTCTGACTAGCATACAATTGGGTTTTTTTATTTCACTGTACGCTGAATTAATGAATATTTTACCTTTAACCTAAATGTCTTTTCCTCTTTTTTATTTTCCTTTTGATTTACACCACTAAAACTTGAAGTCACATACTAGCTTAGGCATAAAAATCAGGATATATTTCAGTACATTTAAGACCCCTTTCTACTGTCTGTGTGACAAAATCTATTCTTGTCCAAAGAATGTGGCATGAGAACTTGGCTTACAGAGCTTGCTCAAAGACAGCATGCCTTGCTAGACTTGGAGGCATAGGACAGAGCTGGAAAGGACAGAGTTTTAGGGCATACTGAAGTCCAAGCTAAAGTATTGCCTGTGCAGGATATTCCTTAGTCCCTTGTCTGGTTATCCAGAGGATAGTCTATAAAGACAAAAAACCTGGACAGCACCTGAACTGCATTTTGAGGCAGCATGGCATAGTATAAGAAAAACATCAGCTTAGCCTGCTCTTGTCTTGGTGGAAATGCAGCAACTCTTTATGGGTATTATTAAGCCAGTACAGAAGCAGGGAGCAGAGACAGGAGAGAAGCAGGTAGAGAACAGGATGCTCAGGCATGGCTGAAGTAGCAAGAGGCTCCAGGGAAAAGTCATCATCCTGCCATCAGAGTGGACCTCTGTTCTGCTGCCTGCAGCCCTGCACCATGGATGTGGTGAAGGTATGAGTTACTGGGGTGAAGCTGTGGTTACAGCTTATACCACAGCTCAGCTGATGCATGATACTAGTTAAGTAGCAGCAACTTGATCGCGTGTCTAAACTGTAATTGGTGTGGCTTTGTCTACTGTGATGTTATCTGATCTGGTAAGGGAGATGACAAATATATGGATTTATTTAATTTCTTCATTTACATTTACGATAATTTAAAAAGATGCCTTTCCAAGGCATCTAGCCTCCCCCCCAACATCGTTAATAATTCTATAAAATAAAAGCACCATTAAAGTAATCACTTCCATATGCACTGAGCCAGCCAGCTGCCTTCTGAAACTCCTTCCCACCCCTTTATCATTGTGGGAAGCCTACAATCACTCTCTCCAAAAACTCTATTGAACAAATGTCTGGACAGAGTGATGCTACATAGTGAGGTTGTATAATATCTCCATGGAAGGTACAAAGATTTTTCAGAGTAAAAATAGATAGCATGTGTTTATGTCATTTGCAACCTGTAATACATAGGTCTCTTTGAGCTGGGTGCCAGCACAAATTCCTGTTAGTACCACTGTCTCTCTTTCTCACTTACTTAGTTTCTACCAGCATTTTAACTACAGAAAAAGAGTGGATCAGTTATTTCCTTAAGTTACCTAATTTCCACCACCAATAGCCAGTCTGCACTGAGGAACAGAGACCTGTCGATTCTACCAGCTTTTTGTTGCAGTGTCCCCAGTACCACTGATTTTTCTGCAGAGGGCTCATATAAGTCTTATCTAATGTGAATTTGGCTCAGACAATACTGAAGATAATGCAATAGAGATGATAAATTCAAAGTGAGCAACTCTCAGTTTCTACCTCTACCTACAGTCTTATAGAAGTGCCATCCCTGAAGCCAAATTGTACTGGGGTGCCAGAGGAATGGTAGAGTCCATTCTAACAGAAAACATTAAATATTACTCATGCAGCTTGATGAATTTAAGGTTGAAAATAGAAATTATATCTGCCTATAAATGTTTATGAATGGAAAAACTTACCATAAACAATAATATTGTGAAGAAAATAAATGGATTAAAATTGGAAAAGAATTCAGGCTGATCACTTTCTGAACATCAGACAAGTTAGTGGATAACCTCTCAGGAACCATAGTAGGAGTAAGAAACCCTAACTTTTAGCTGAAGAGCTTAGAAAAGTTTATGCAATAGAAGGGACCTGGCTATGATTCCCCAAACCAGACCTTGCTGTAGCCAGAGTACAGAGACAAAATGTTAAAATACGAAGTTGGGTTAAAGCATGTTTATGTGCTGAATGCACCCCATGTTAGCACTTAGCATTATTCCTTGCAATATCATATTTTACAATGTTTCTAAATGTACTAGCTTGTCATACATACTACTGGATTTTCATAGCCTGAATAGTTTGTAATTGAAGCTCCTCAGCTACCCTTGTCTTGGCAGATACCCTGGAGTTCATATGTATTCTTCAGAGGTTGCTCTATCCAGCTGCAAGTCAGTCCCTGAAAAGTAACAAAAAGTGTGCAGAGATTGCATGTGTTTACTGAATGTGCAGTGTAGATGTACGATAGCAATAACTAATCAAAAGACCCACAAATGGTTTAATAGGTTCCTTAAGAGACTGTTGAAGTGGAGTGGATCCTGCTTTGGGTCAGAGGAAGACCAGGTGACTGTCACTCTTCTGCAGCCTTGTGAGCATTGAAATGTCTTTCAGTAAGCCATAATCTCACTCAAGTTGCATCAATACTGCCATGTTTGGGGACTAGCAGGGTATCAAGACTGTTGTGCCAAAAAAAAAAAAAAAATTATAATTTACTAAATAAAAGTTATCTTTCCTTCTGAAAACCACAGTGCTAAAAAAAGGAAATGTTTCCTTTTCTACTAGCTTTGTGATTATGATGAATAGAGGTATTAAAATCTCAACATGCAGAGAATAAACTTTCTATTTTAGAAGGGGACAAATTGCTGTAACCCAAAGTAATTCAAGAAACATAAGCATTTTCTTCATTTTTCCCCCTCAGCATGGAAAAGAGTTCTTAGGGGGGTTAATGAACCTCAGCTGAGCTTTGGAGAAGGTCTATAACAAACTGTCCCTACATTGCACATTTCTCAGTCTCTCATACTACTAGATTGAAGAATAATTCTACCACGTAGACATACAGCCTGAAGAGACAAGCATGAAAAAGAACCCCTTTTAAGTGATTCTCTCCTCTCTGGTTCCTCAAATATGGCTCTCACCTGTGCCAAGAAAGAATAAAATTCAACTTTTCTAATTTAAATTAAGACACCTACTGAGGAACAGTAGGGAATCAGGTCTATAATTATTAGTGTTTTCCTATTTCATACAAGAAAACCATTTAATAATGGAGGGAAGCAAGTGACATTTGACCCACCTCCCCAGTATTTTTTTGTGAAGGTACTTCATAGTTCAACTAAGGAATGCATTTCCCCCACTATCTCCTTCCTTCAAGCAGGATCTTTCAGGATTGATCCCTGCATTTTTCCATGTTTTGTATTACTTTTGCTAACTATCATATACTAGCTTATCTCAAGTTGAATTTCATGACCTACATACGCTATTTCTTCTCTCATCTCCAGAAGAACTGCACCCACAGATGGATAATATACATGTTAATGTTTTCTCACAACAATAATAATTCTGTCTATACTTATGAGACATTCACTCCACTTCCATTTTTAGCTTACCTTTTTGATTATGTGTGTGAGAGAGTCACACAGAACTAGATGTCACTGAATACCTTATCTCCTCGGTCTGCTCCCTCATCTCCCATTAGCATTTCATTACATTAGTTTGCTCCCAGAATGTCTTTTAAAGTAAACCATTTAATTCCCCTGGATACAAAAATGATGTGGGCATTTAGGATACGCTTGGGTTTTTGGTGTAGGTTTCCCCCCACCCCACCCCAGATGAGACACAAACAATAAGCATGTTTTAGGAGTAAAGAGGTGCCACACAGAGCACAAGATTATGGGTCCTGTAACAGGAGCATTGTCAGTCCATGTTAGGTCTGAGCATGGTGAACACCAGCCACTGCACTTCTGCCTTTAGAGTAATAGCCATTGCCTAAAGCAGAACACTTACCTTTGTGGAGACAGTCAAACTGACCAGATGACCATCTTATACCCACAATTGAGAGAAGCTGTAAGAAAAGAAACACTTGAAATTCCAAACTATCTACATTTCTTTTTTTTTCTTTTAACTAAAATATTTATCTTTCCTTAACCATAACTTAGATAAACTTTTTTTTCCCCCTACATCTGCATGAGTGTCATTGTCCTTATATATATAACTTGCACAACCACCCCATTCTTATGAAACAAGCTGGCATGTTGCATTGAACTTACTGGCTTCTTTGGCCTTCTCCCTGTTCGTAAGTCCTGGAGACCTTATGGACCAAAAGTTGTCATAAGGAGTATGGAGAAGAGCAATGGGTCCACACACAGGAAGGGACTAGGACAGAAGGATGAGCAGGGCTCTGCTAAGAAATCACCAGCTCAAGAGAGTATTTGCTGCTAGATGGTAGAATGTCAGTGTAGGACAGTTGCCAAGTGGTGGCTTCACAAAGACCACCTTCTTTACACTGTTGGATGGAATGACAGAACCTCATCCTATAATCCAGGGTGTATATGGAGGCACCATAGTAGGTGTTTGATAAAAAGATGTGTGTCAGGCCATTCTTTTTCCTTTCTTGCTTGATTTTTGTTTTGTTTTCCCTGAGTTGAATTCATCTCAGTACTGAGCTGAAGCAGTATAAGCACCCATTCACAAGGTCCAGATGTTTTATTTTGCCAGGAGTTTAACAAAAAAAGTTGATATGTTCACAAAATTATGTGACATTCTCTTTTTCTTTCTGTCTCTCTCTTCCCACCCAGGGGGCATCCTCAATGCCTAATTTAGATAAGGCATTCAGCTTTTACAGACTAAAATTTTAGGAGATTAATCCCATACTAATGCAGCAACTCCAGATTTGTTAGGCTGCACACAGATGGTCACACAAGTGCCAAATACATTGTTGAATGTTACATTGTGCAGTCAGTTTACTGTCAACACTTTAGATGCTACATTTGGCACCGATAGGATCTTGCAGGAGTCAATATGTTGTTACTAAGCTTTTGTGCCTTAAATATTTTGGAGTTTATTTGAGAAGCTCTGCAATTTCCTTGTTCTACTCTATGTGATCAAGACAGGGGTTACTCAGTTAAAGGGCAAGAGGCAGTCATTAAAAGTGACACAAAGTCTGGACATTGGGGAAAAAATTATTCACAGGCGGAGTTAAGGGCTGGAACAGGTTGCCCAGAGAGGGAATGGAATCTCCATCCTTGGAGATTTTCAAAGCCTGGTGGGATAAGACCCTTAGAAATGTGATCTTACTTTGAAGTTAGCACACCTTTGAGCAGAAAGTTGGATTTGTGGCTCCAGGTGTCCCTTCCAACCTAAATCTTTCTGATTCTATGATGGACCTTCTTCATGCCATTTAGCTGTTGCAAACATGTTTTTGAGATGAGGACGGGATTCTCAAGTTTTCTTTCTTGTCCTGTCAGAGACTGGGTTTACTAACTTTCCAGGTATGCTGCAATGATCATTTCTTCTCAAAGACTTTTAATGACCTCAGGGATTTGTAGACAGAGGTGTTGTGGTTTGAAGAAGGATTTAGATGAAGGTTTATGACATAGTCAGGTAGTACTTCTAAGAGAGGATATTCAAAAGCACTCAGTATTGACCTAAGTAGTTCCACTGACATCATCGGGTATTTTACCATGGATGTGAATGGCAACAGTGTTAGGTGAAAGTCGAGTGCTTTAGAAAACCCTGTCAATAGTCTTTTGGGAAAGTCTATGGTTTGGAAAACCCATAATTAGAAACTTAATGAATCAAATTGTGGATTTCCTAACTAGGCATGTTAAATTTTAGGAGGTGCCTCTAACTTCCGACAACCACCAAAGAAATCGAAATAATAAATAATTCTCCAAAGTTCCTTTTCCAAAAACCATGGCAACAAGAAGATGAAAGAGGTACAAACATGTGCTGCAATATTAGGTTTACAAAGAAAAGACCCTACAAAAAGAATTCAATACTACTAATAAAAATACAGACTAATTTGAATAATTTTTCAAAATGACAGCTGTTTTACTAATGAATCACTAAAATATTTTTCATTCAGTCAAACAATATTTTAGAAATTGTGGTACATAGAAAGGATATCCCTTGCTGTGCAGAGAAACATAATATGTGCTCCATGGAGTAGGAAACTTTAATGATATATGCAGTTTTGTTATTAAAAGTGAGTTATATATTTTGCTGTACAGTGGAAAATTGTGACCCAGTATAACATATCTTCACATTGTTTATAACTTGAGGAAAATCAACATTCTGGGTTCTCAGTTCGCACAGTAGGAATTACATTTATTTTGGCCAAATGTAATTTATATAACTGCAAGGAACAATAAAACATGAACTTTATAGTGTTTTCTTACCTAAAAATAATATAGAGCTTGTAAAAGTGAAGAGATTATTATTGTAAAGAAAAAGACAGTAACTTAAAAGCTGAAGCTCATTTTACAGCTATGTAAAACTTATCCCAGCTCAAGTATTAAGGCACCTGTGTCTGCATTTTCATTTGAACACAGCAATCTCTGATAGTAAACTTTGTTTTCTCAGTAGCAGCAATCACTGCTGCAGGAAAAACCTTGTTTTATAAACCATGTGGCTTTTCTTACTTTTCAGTAAGTTGGATTTGCTGAAGTCCTAAGGAACTCTACAGAGATTTGTGCTCTCCAGCAATAGGGGTATGGATAAACAATGGGTTGTCCACAAGGCTCCTATCCTGTCCCACCCCACCCCACCCCACCCTACCCCATCCCATCCCATCCCATCCCATCCCATCCCATCCCATCCCATCCCATCCCATCCCATCCCACCCCATCCCATCCCATCATTTCTTAATGACCTCATCTATACTAATGCATTAAACACCATCAAAGCACAAGTGCAGTCAATGGTGCTGGATCTTGATTATCTCTGCTTTTGAATGGTTTGAACAGCACAAGCAAACTAACTCTCTCCTGAATGACGTTTGGAGAGTTTACAGTCTAGCCTGTACCTGGGATTACTCCCAACAAACAGTAAAATGCAGTCATCTTGTTGTGGAGGCTAAAATAATCCAAGATCTGTGGGCAAACATCACCAGTTGGTACCTGGGACAGTAACTGAGCTTTGACACTATTTAGTTTATTAATATAGTGAACAATTAGACTAAAATATATTGGGTATATCAGAATTCACTCCAGTGACACAGACAGTAAAAGCAATAAAATCTGTCATAAGTGATTCATATTTTTTCTTATCCTTTCTGTGATGGGAGATTATACATATGGAGAAGTACTACTTTGGTTTTACAGACAGGGAAAATAAGCTCCAGAGATAAGGAAGTGAATCCTCTAAAATCTCATGAAGAATTGTGCCAGAGCTGGGAACAATTGAATTGGTCTCTTGTTTTCCAGTCCTTTGCTTTTTTCACAAGTTCATTTAAATTCTTTTCTTACTGAAAGGGGATAGTGCACTATAATTTAAGAGAATGCTCTATTGAAAATATGAGAATAGAACAACTGAAAAAAAAAAGAGACAATGCCACAAACGACAGCATAAACTGTAATCTCGCAAATCCCTATGTACCACAACTAAGTCATGCATATTCTTTCAATGCGTTTTCCAGATAACCTTCATGAAGCTGTATACCATTTGTAAGACTGGAGATGGTTGACTCACACCTCTCTGAAGAGACTGCAGATGGGACATGAGTGGTCTGCAGACTTACCATTTCCTGCTAGGCTGATTGCCTTGATTCCAACATATCTTGTGCTCATCAGATCTGTTGCTCATACACAACTGATCCATGCATATGCAGCAGCTACCTGTTCAGACCCAAATCTTACTTGCCACTCTAGAGCAAAGAATGCATTAATTATTAAAAATCAAGCAAATCTGGTATAGAACATTCTTCTTTGGAGTACTAGCAGAATGGCTGATAAAACTTGTTTTTCATAGTTTTAGAAACTGCATTCCTAATATAATACTCATAGATACGGATATTCTACACACTTAGCTTTAGGCACTTGCAGGAGATACCTAAATTATGTACCAATAGAAAGATATGAGAATTTACAAAGGCTGAATCAAATCACTTAAAATTGAACTGTCTTCTTGACAAGTCCGTCCCTTGCCTTTAGACACAAACCAAGCCTTGGTTCTTATTTAAATGACTGCATACCTGAAGCAGGATGAATCTAGTACACCTTATTTAAAACTGCCCAAATAGGCGCTTCTTTTTTTCAAACTAGTGACACCAGGAGCAACTGAAAAATTTGAAAGGTCATTGCTGATTTTCACAAAACCAAAATTAATTTCCAAGGCTTTCCCTTAAAAATTAGTCCTCCAGCCATTTCTTCTTTTTCTCAATTGATTCCTTACTGAGAATTGTTATTGATTCCCTATTGATAGGTAGTAACTATGAAGCAGGATGGCTGAAAAATGGGTTTGAGTACTTAAAATGGAAATCAACATACAGATTTTAAAATTTACATAATTGTGATTATTTTTAATAAAAAACTTTACTTTTTCACTTAAATACCAGCTTTTACAGGAAATTAGTGTTGTGGAAATGTTATAGAAAGTGTGTCTAAAATACAAGAAGGTTCTTTTTTTTTCCTCACAGTTTCAGACCATTTGGGTTACCTAGTTCTCCCACAGGGCAGTTCTCTCCATGTTGCTGAAGACAGAGTATATTGCTGGCTCACCTGGACATAAGGCTTTCTGGAAGATTTCAGCCAAGTACCATTAAAGAACACGGGCAACATCAGACACCCAGGAACTCCATTTGCAAAAGACACAACAGTTCTTTTGAAACAGTATTTCATTTTTCAAAATAATACTTTTAGGATTTTGCGTATCCTCTTTTTTTAAAAAAAAAAAAAATAAATATTTTCTTGGGAACCAAATGATGCCTTAGAAAAAAACACTCAATTTTTGACAGAAAAATGTAGCAAGTTTTCTAAGAGAAAATTCTTCCCTCTACAAAGATGAGTAACTGTGTGATATCTGCTTTTCTTCCTTCCTTTCTTTTCCTGTTGTTAGACAGGCACAGTAATTTTATCACATCTAGAGGACATCATTATTCCAAAAGCACGGATTGTCAGTAATAGACCTAATGCCTTGACCAGGACCACCGAGCACTCTTCTGGATAAAACAGTTTTAAAATAGATTTTCTTTTTTGCTGGGGTTCTATCATTTTTGTGGTTCATTTTTGTTAATTGTCACTAATGACTGGAAAACCCGTTGAAAATTACTGAACTGCAAAGCAGCAATAAAGTGGATAAATGCAATACAAATAAGGTAATGGATCACAAAATGTACTTTGTGTATTTATTTGGACAACTACAGTTTAGTTTGATTTTTTAATGATGTTCTATTGTATCCAGTAAATGGTTCTAAGATCTGTTTTGTAAGTGATAATAAAACTTTGGTAGCACCAGTTCTCAGGGCACTCCTTGCCAAGGGAGGAGACAGATGGATCATGGGTTTTGTCATGGTTGTTCTGGTTTATTTTGTGTAGTGAAATAAACACAGTGCTTCTTTGAAGGAAAATACAAAAATGAAGGGATGATTTGCATTTACACTGAGGTCCACTTATATTATTCCAGCAGTGTAAAGGGGCCTTATAAAATAAATGTAAAGATGTCTTAATGTATCTGAGAGTCAGACTCAGCGTAATTATTATGAGCTGCCTATGAATGAACCCAAAATGCTGGGGAAACTGAAAGTATAAAACAGATAAAATGGAATTGCCTTTGGGGTCATAATGAACAGGAGGAACCAGCTAGTACATGGCACGTAAAATGACAAGAACGGGGGAAACAGAATTCTCATCAGTGCTGGGAAGAAGTCCTGTTTTGAGGTCAATTCCTACTGTCTTTAATTTCTGAGGCAAAGCAGAGGAGTGCAGGGATGGCTCCCTTTTAAGAGCACCATGAAATCTTTAATGTTCACACAGTGCAGCTCTGGCCCCATGAGAAAAAGTCTGGAAAAGGGGCCAGAAAACTCAGCAGCTTCTTTGAGGTCATCCTGTTCAAGGTGTGGGGTTTCCTGCCAGTGCTGTGGGCAGGCGGTGAGCCTTCACATCCATCAGAGAAATCCCCAGAAGAAAGAATTTCACGGATCTGAGAATATCCATAGGGGGGCTCAGTCTTTTAATCTAAACTGTTTTTCTTTTAGTATTTTCCTGTTTTTTCCTGACAACTGGGGTATTAAGGAAAGTGCAGTAAACATGTAGGAATGCAAAGTTATGCTTCCCATATGAATGTAATAAAAACATTGAAATTTCTTACTGAAATCTTGTGATATCCTTTGAATGCTGAATGTGAACTACACAGCTCTGGAAAAATGTGATTAAAATGTACTTACTGCAGGGTTCTGATAAGATAACACACAATTTAGTGTTCATCCCAATGTGGTGTGCATGATTTTATTATTTAGGCTACTATGTTCTGCTTAATATTAATACGCAGTTATATACAGTTGTATATATGCACACACATCTACACACAAATATATGTGTATATATATGCATGAAATAAAAGCATGCACTTTGGAATTATGGAGAACTCTGCCAAGAGATGGGTCCTCTACTTCATTCCCCAAGCACATGTACATCTGTACAGCTTTATGAACAGAAGTTATCTTGTTGACTTATTTTATGTAAAGCCATGCTTAAATGCAATCACAGTGAAGAGCTGAGAGGTCCTGAGAGGAATGCAAAACTGTTTTAGTTTATGACATTCATGATATAATGGCAGCATATTTAGAAAGATTTTGAATTTTACAATCAAGACTAAGAGTTAAAATAATTTTTTTTAGTAAAAGATATATAATCACAATAATGGTATTTTGGAAACAAGCATTTGCTGTTAATGGGAAGTGTCAGCTTTCTGTTCAACAAGAGATGTAAACTTTATGCTAAATTGTGTCCTTCCTCTGGGAATATAGAGGGAAGAAGGTTCTTCTGCTTTCTGGTTCATGATATTTGCACTGAACAATACCTACTCTTTTTTTTAACTGATAATGGCCTTACTGTGCAGGGTAGGACAGATGAGAAAAGCAGAGATTTGCAATCCCAGCAGCATACCCTCAAAAAAGTCCAGGAAGCATAATGAGGTGAATGATTTCCAGCGACGTATCCAAACCACTTGCAGGTTATGGCAGGATTTCTAAATTAAGAGATTACTGAGAGAGAAAATTATTACTCTGAAGCCTACTTACCTTCCTGGACTGAATCTGGGAGACCACAGCTACCTCTTGTTTCATTCTCTGGGCTGAGAATTATCACAGCAGTTCTTAAAAATTTAGCTGCAACTACCATAAACTATTCTGCTCACTTTTAAACTATGTGGAACACCTAATGTACAGACAGAAGGCCAGAAACATGATTGCTGACCGTTAAATTATTTCCTCTTGCTCAAATAACCAGACCTCTGGTACACATCAAGGAGAAAATCCAATCCTCAAAAAGTGAAACCAAATGAAAAATATGCTTCTGCACTAAGAAAATTTGGAAAACATGGGGAATAGGTATCTGATGGAAACATGCACATACCTTAGAAATATATTAGAATATCTCCTTTTCTTTATTGGATGGAATAGCCACATCAACTGGGTCACACGGTATGAAAACATGCTGTAATGAAAACCGGGCGCACAAGAGTAGCATAAAACAATTAGTCATGTTTAAGAAAAGAGCAACACTACAATTTAAAGGAATTTATATGAAAATAAACATGGTCTGAAGGAGAGTGGGATTAGACATTTATGAGACTGGATGATGAAAGCTATTGCACCATCTTGGATTAGTCTCTTTTTTTATCTTTATTGCCATATTTTTGCAACATGCTTGATGTAGTAAATTGCTCTTGTAAATGCTCCTTTTGATTTCATGTTGGTGCAGTAAACTCCCACACAAAATTTTTGCATTATAAAAAAGAAATAGACATGTCCTGATTGATATAAACCTGTGATACTCTAAACTATTTCTAATATGTCCTGTTTTCTGACCATGTCACTGACACAGGGATCAAACCTGTAAGCTTACTGACAGTAACAAGACAGCAAGAACCTCACAGTTTCCCCAAAGGCAATAACACATTTGAACAGTTTATTCAGTGGGGAGTAGGAGTTAGAAACAGCCGATGAACCAAGGAGGAAGTGGAGGGCACGGATCAAATACCTCCCCCCGCCAAGCCTGGAGGATTTCACGGCAACAAATATCCACTAGTAAACTGATTTTGAAAAATTAAACTCAGTCTGAGTGAGGAATAACTTCTGACAGGAAGAATGGGCCAGAGAAAAGACAAGTATCTGAGACTTCAAATCCTGTGGAACTGGCAGTGGAGGAAAACTTCCACTGCTAACAAAACACCCCAGGCAAAATCTGTGCTTCTTCACTGGGAAACAGGAATGTTTTGAGCTGAAGAGCTTGGGACACCCTTCCACTCCCTCCAAGTCCCCACATTTCAGTGCACCAGAGGGATAGCTGCACTGGTGGGGTGTCTTTTCTAACTACAGCACATGACATTTCATGGGTACATCTGCAGTGCCTTTTCAGTGAGTATTTCAGCCCTTTCTCAGGACCAGACTTACACACCAAAAAGCTGTTAACTGTCAAGCCTGCACCATGAACACCAGCAGTCCCAGGACACAAGCTTCAGCTGGGTACTTAAGCACACTCAATACCTGCTGATGGGTCCCCAGCCTGTTTAGTCATCTCACCCTTGTTTAAGCAGTGTGAACATTTTCAGCTCAGGCTGAAGCTGAGGAAATACCCAAAGGAATGGACAGATAGTGTACAAATCATCTGGTTCAGATTACTAAAACCTGGTTTTCAAGACTACTCCTCACCTTTCAGTGTCTCAAAATGGCTTTTATCTCTTAGGAACCAGTCTGAAAAAGTGCAAATGCCTTCTATTATCTCACAGAAGTCTGTATAAAAGGGGGATCGTAAATATGTTTGAAGTTACACTGAAGTACTAGGTCATTATTAGGTGGCACATTATTCCATTTTTATTCCCCTTTTCTTAAACCCACTGTTGTTATGTAGCTTTATGATGCAAGTAAATATCATAGACAATTAAAGCCTCCTAGTGATACTCTTAAAAGGTAATAGTTTGGGAGAGATTCATAGCTTAACTATCTTAAACTACGAAGCCAATTCCTCTAAACTAATCAAAAATAGACCCCAAAGGGACCTCTGCAGGAGCCTAGCTGTCTCAGTTGTCTATAAGAAGCCTGAACTGAATGCCTGAATTCAGGCAGTGTGAATAACCTCCTCCTCCTCCATATCTCCCTTCCTCCTCCCTCTCATTCTTTCTCAGATGCCTCCATCTGTTCTTTCAGTACAGGGAAGCTTCTCAAAGTGTGCTTTTTTTTTTTTTTTTTTGCAGTTTAGTTCTCCGTGTACTACTTTGAATAAGGAGCTCATCTTCCCCTTTGCGATGAACACTGTCTTCTCTCTGACAGAAAGGGGAGGGGGTCTAGTTCATAAGTGATCAGCATGCAGTGTTCTCCTGCAAAACGTGATGTTTTGTTTAAGTATCACTGCTGGACCTCTCACAGCTTGCAAATATTTCCTGCTGTCTCTGTAGCTCAGATTTCATTGTCTTCAGGATTGCTCTTCATGCTGAACCTAATGGAAGCATTTAAACTGGTAGCAGAAAGCAAGCATACGCACTAAATATCAGGAGATACACAGCAATGGATAGTCTTCCTTTGACTTCTCAGGTAGGAAAAATAGGTCAAATTTCATCTGTATTCAATATGTGAAGAACCTATCTTGAGATGCATATGTGAGATTCTCATTGCACCCTGGGATAGATATGGTTGACTTGACTGTCTGTGGTTGTTTTTTTTTTTTCTCCAACCTGTAGATTAATCTTGCTATACAGACAAACCGTGAAACTGGATTATTGACATCTGCAAACTATGTGAACCTTGAGCTCCTTATCCCACAAATAACTCTGGGAAGCAGTTTGGCCAAACATGAAGGTTAAAATATATAAATGTGTATGCATTTGTTAGTTCGTATTCACAAATCTTAGAGAGGTCTCAAGCGAAACAGGAGTTCTGAGTGTCTTCACATGGTTCGAGCAAAACCACAGGAGGCATAAGGTTAAGAGACATCTAAGTGGCTTCACATGAATCAAGAAAGCAGAAGCAATTGCTAACTGTTTTGGTTTTCTCATGCCTAACTAGTCAGACTAAATGTCAAAAAGCAGCATGAATATGAAATGACTGCAAGATGCTCTGGTGATCTGAAAATAGATGTTAAAGTATTATGGCATTGGCACAGATGATTTAGTAAAGCTGAGTTTTAAATAAACTTTATTAGTATTACAAATAAAAATTTCAATCAAAACAAGAGACAAACCATTAGAATCATAAAATTGTAGCATGGTTTCAGTTGGAAGGGACCTTAAAGATCATCTAGTTCCAACCTCCCTGCCATGGGCAGGGACACCTTCTACTAGATCAGATACCTCAAAGCCCTGTCTAACCTGGCCTTGAACACTTTCAGGGACAGCAACAACTTTTCTGGGCAATCTGTTCCAGTGTCTCACCACCCTCACAGTAAAGTATTTATTCCTTACATCTAATCTAAATCTACTCTCCTTCAGTTTAAAATCATTACCCCTCGTCCTAACCCTACACTTCCAGATAAAGAGTCCCTTCACCGTCTTTCCTGTAGGTCCCCTTTAAGTACTGGAAGGCCGCTATAAGTTTTCCCCAGAGCCTTCTTTTCTCCAGGCTGAACAACACCAGCTCTCTCAGCCTGTCCTCATAAGGGAGGTGCTCCAGCCCCCTGATCATCTTCGTGGCCTCCTCTGGACTCCCTCAAGCAGGTCCCTGTCCTTCTTATTTTGGGGGCCCCAGAGCTGAACATGGTGGTCCAGGGGAGGTCTCACCAGAGCAGAGTAGTGGGGGAGAATCACCTCCCTCAACCTGTTGGCCACACTTCTCTCAATGCAGCCAAGGATATGGTTGCCTTTCTGGGCTGCGAGAGCACATTGCTGGCTCATAGTCATTTTTCCATCCACCAATACTCCCAAGTCCTTCTTCTCAGGGATGATCTCTATCCACTTATCACCCAGCCTGTAGTTGTGCTTTGGATTGCCTTGGCCTTGTTGAACTTCAGTAGGTTTGTCCACCTCTCAAGCCTGTCAAGCTTCCTCTGGATGGCATCCCTTCCCTCCAGCATGTCAACTGCATCACACAGCTTGGTGTTGGGGTCAAACTTGCTGAGGGTGCCCTCAATCCTACTACCCATGCCACCAACAAAGAACGCTGGCCCCATAACTGACCCCTGAGGAAAGACACTCATTAATGCTCTCCACTTGGACATCAAGCCATTCAACGCAATTCTTTGAGTGTGACCATACAGCCAATTCCTTATCCACCAAGTGGTCCATCTGTCAAATCCATGTCTCTCCAATTTAGAGACAACATGTCATGCGGGACAGTGTCAAATGCTTTGCACAAGTCCAGGTAGATGACATCAGTTGCTCTTCCCCTATCCACCAGTGCTGTAATCCCACCATAGAAGCCACTAAATTTGTTCAGGCACAATTTGCCCTTAGTGAATACATATTGACTGTCACCATGTGCCCTAACATAGTTTCCAGGACAATCTGCTCCATGATCTTGCCAGGCACAGAAGTGAGGCTCATTGGCCTGTAGTTCCTCAGGTCTTCTTTCTTCCCTTTTTAAAAATGGGGGTTATGTTTCCCCTTTTCCAGACAGCATGAACTTCATCGGACTACCACGACTTCTCAAATATGATGCATACTGTCTTAGCCACTTCATCTGCCAGTTCCATCAGGGCCCATGGATGCATCTCATCAGGTCCCATGGACTTTTGCTCCTTCAGTTTCCTTGGATGGTCTTGAAACCAGTCTTCTATGGTGGGCAGTTCTTCATTATTCCAATTCTTGCCTTTGCCTTCTGTGACTTGAGAGATGTGACTGGAGCACTTGCTGGTGAAGACTGAGGCAAAAAAGTCATTGAGTACCTTAGCCTTCTGCATATCCCAGGAAGATGTGAATATACACAAAGAAAGACTCACTCCAGAGAATTTATGAGAACAGATAAATGATGAGAAAATGGGATAAAACACAGCATAGATAGTGCCTTGCCAGACATTTCAGGGGAAACCATTTGTAGGGGGAAACCATTTGCAGAGCTGGGAACTGACTCCACATCCCCTGAGTTTTAGCCTAGTGCCTTGACTGCAGTGTTGCATACACAGAGGTTAAGGCCATGTAGTTATGGCTTTTGGCAGTTAAAATATGTGTAAAATCCTAGCCCAGCTAAAGTCAAGAAGGATTTTACCTCTAACCCAGAGGAGTCTGAGATGTCAAGGAAGTTTGTTTTTGGTGGCCACCACTTTCTGCTGTCAGTCTGTTCACATGACCTTAAAGGCTACCAGTGTCCTGAGGTATTAACCCCAACAGCCTAACACCTTCAATTCTCTTGGTCTTCATTGAGGATATTAAAAAAAAAAAAAAAAAAAATCTAACTCGCATGTTTTCTTTTTTTTTTAATCTTTATTTTGATATGTGAGGGAATTGGAGGTTTTATAGGAAGCACATTTCAGTCATAGAGAAGGAGTGCATCAGACTGTTCAAGGAAAACAGAAACATCCATGACTTTTGCTCTTGGCAGTTGCTACATAAAACTGAACTTCTTGATCACACACAGAGATCTCAGTATTCACCTAGGCTGTGACAGATACCATTTCAGCTCTTTCTTTAGTCTTTTGGACAGCTGAACTCATGGCTCTTGTCTCCCACCAGAAGATTCGAAATAGGGAGGCTGACAAAGGACAGAAATAGATCTGTGGGTCAAGGGAGTTCTCTCATCTTTTCCTTTTCAAGTTCTTCATACATAGGGTCATCAGGCCGAAAAGAGATTATAGGTTGATATACAATCACATAATTTAATGGTTTGAGGACCCACCTCATTTCCTGCATTCATGCCAAATTTGTGTATATATTTTATCTAAACCTTTAAAGCAAGGACTGGCTTTAAGATCTCCCCTTACCAATCTGAAATCCCTAATCATTAAATTCAGAGTCATGCTTATGCTTTGTCGTCCTCACTGAACCCTGAATTGTCTCAGAGTATCAGAAGTACTTTAAACTAGGAAGGGTTAAGAATAATCATTGAGGAACTTCTGGAATCCCCCAAACATACCATTTCTTAAAAGAAAAGACCTAGTAAGGAGCTTTAAAAGTTGTTTAGAGAAAGCAGCTCATGTCAACACAGAGCTCATGATTCACTTTTAAAGTTTATTCAGAACTACTAAACTTTTATCTGATGAAGTCAATGGCTCACAGTATGTGCAAAGCATGCCTCTAGCCTTCAAAGCTGTGGTCAGTTGGCAAGTTAATCTGATCACTGCAGGATAGCCTCATTCTCTCATCAAAGGAGGAATTTTATTTTTTTTTAGCACTTTCCCAATTCTTCTACAGGAATCTGTCTTGCCTAAACATAGGCAAGACTTGCCCCTTAAATAAATATGTGTAATAAATACTGAATTAGAAGACAGTTACTGGTAACAGATTGAAATAGTTGACCCATACTTTCAGTCTTGCATGATCATTTGCCTGGAAAGATCACATATGACAAGTCAAACATGAGTATACAGCCAGGTCAAGACTTTTATATACACAGTAGTAAGCTCATGATCCTGTTCTGTTTCAGTCATATGTTCTCAGGTTTTCAGATATTCATTACAAAATAAATGCTTCTCTCGCTTCCTGAGTTTGAAGATCTCAATTATTCTTTTTAATTACACCATAGAGTAACTATTAGAAGTTTACAGTCAGGCTGCTCATTAATGGTCCATTTTTAAAATATGCAAGCCATACTAACTATTGTTGGTGACAAGGTACTGTCTGCCATAATAGCTCATGCATGAAATCTATGGAAGCTATTACAGAATAAGGCCAGCTTATTAGTAAATCTACATACTTTCATAGTGGCTAAATTTGGACCCACACAAATAAGAAGTACTGGACTAACATAAGGGGAAGACAATATTTTGGTTCTACTACTGCTCATTAGTAAGAATTGAGCTGGACTTGAAAGAAGTGGTTCTGGTATTACAAGAATCGTGTTAGGAGTTGTTGAGATCTAGCTCTGATTTATCTGAATTCACTTAATTTTGAAACATTTTGTTTGAAAATAGTAGTATAAAAGCAGGTGCAGCTACATACATGAAAACTCACCCTATGCTTAAAGTCTCATATGCTTACCATGCTTAGAGATGGCATCTGTATTTAGACAGCCAGCTAATTACTGACAGCCCTTTTGTCCAGTGTTTTACATGGACTGATAGAGAATATGATATGTGTCAACAGTCAATCGCGAAATTCTAGACAATGGTATAATAGACAAGAAATGGAGACATCAGATCTTACAATGATTAAATCAGTAAAATATAGCTATGAATCCTGTGTAACAGGAATAGAGTAAAAATAATAAAAAATGTCAAGGCTTTAAATCCAAATGAGGAAAGACTACCTAGTAAATAGTGAAAGGAAAAAGCTGGAAGTACAGGGACTGGAAGAAAAGTATAAAAACTAAGAACAAACTCCCTCACTTCACCAAAAACCCACAAACATTTCTGTTCAAAAACAGAAGTGATCAGATTCTTACTGCTCTGAAAGATTGTATCATCCTTCATTTCCTAACACCATGTTGAAATAATGGTTCAATGCTTATTTGAGGAAAGTAATGTCACTTTTTGAATTGCTAGACCTAATTTCAAAGTGCACAAGTTCCCTTATATAGATACTATGCTCATGCCAATCTGATTCAGCTCTGTTTGGCTGTGAAGCTCAAAATGGTGTCATTCCATGACACCAAAGTTTCCTTCTTTATCCCCCAGGAAGAAAGCTTTGCTACGAGTGAGAAGTGCAAGAAAAAAAAAAAAAAAAATTCAAAGGAGGTCAAAACTGAACCTATATTTAGTCTTAACGCTTCCCTGGAACTTACAGTATTGTAAAATCTGAAAACATTTATTGTTACAAATGCCCAAGTGGATCAAATTGGAAACAATCACTGGGTATCCAACTCCAAGTAAGTACAGATTGACTGCCAAATCTAATGACCTTACACCAACTTGCAGCTAAGATCATAAAGTTTTATTTTACCCTGTATTTTGGCCACAAACAGTCTTCATTAGCAAAGGCATGGAAATAAAAATGTGGCTGTAAAACCTTGGAATGAAACATGAAATTTAAGTCTAAAAACAAAGATAAATGTAGTAAATGCTGCTGTAAATGCTGCCAATTTTCCTGATTACCTAATCCTGTGTAGTATATTATTAATTAATAGCCAAACAATTAGAGATGAGAGCTGTGGGAGAAGAAAAGCACAGAGTTAGCAGAGATATATAAATCTCCTGTCGCATATCAGGCAGAAAAGGGGTAAATATGTGCAGCTGCATGTACTTCAAAGGCGTGTCAGCTGCATGCTTATTCAGGCAACAAGAGGCCCACAAAGCAGAGTTTCCATAGCTTTACAGAGACACAATCCAGCTCAACCGTCTTGCAGTTACTGATTCTTGGTCCCAGTCAGAGCAGTTACTGATGGAGCTAACCTGTGCCTGGCTCTGGGTGTAATATGCGCATGAGTGTTCCCTTGCGTTTTCTCTCCCATCTCTGAGGAAAGAGTGGGTAGGTCTGTGCCTTCGCGTGTGTTTTATACCTGCATAGAAGCACTTTCCTTTTTGAAATTCCACTTGTTATTGAACCAATTAGACCAGTGCCCTGCAGTCTTGTTATCTCATCCTTAACCACAGTGCTACAAATAAAAGCGTAAGACGAAGCCTGAGCTCCCTCTTGTTCCCTTATCGCAGGACCAGTGAGTAGGATTCAGCTCACCTACCTTTAGATATCAGCAGTTCAGATATGTACCTCTGGACCAGTCACCCATCTCCCTTTGTAGCCAACAGAGATAAGTGGCCACCACTGGCTGTCGAAGCTATTTTGAATGCTATCTTTGGGATGAGGTGAACGGCTCTACAGAAATGCCTATTTTTTCCTTTGCTTGTCCCCCAAACCCTCTCTTCTTTCAAAAGCCCCCACAAACAGAACAAGGAACAAAACACAAGAAAGGAATATTATGAATAAACTTTTATGTGAAATTGTACTTCAGTGTTACCCAACTTTAATAATGCAATATACAGCAATGTGAGAGCCTGAAACAAATTGATGAAAACCTTTTGTGCATTATGTAAGGACCATTACATCATTTTTAAAAGAAGTAAAGTATTTCCAAGTCAAATATTTTAAAACTTCTCATTTTAAGAAAGCTTTTTGCTAGCAAAAAATTAAAAATATTCCAAGGGCTCTTCTTAATGCAATTTCAGTATGTTACATTTCAAAAAAGCAAAAGGTGGGGAAAAACCCATTCCAACAGTTGTGTCAATTATTTCCTTGGGAAAGGTTTGGAAAGAAAAACAAAAAAGGTTGGAATCTTTCAATGACTTTTGCTTATGCCATTTTGAGGAACCAATTCCTACCTAAATACTGAACCTAGGTAAACTCATTCATAGACATGATCATCCTTGTTCTCTTTATCGGTGTACACTCTAGACCTTCTCTGCCCTTTCTGAATTAAGTGATCAGAACAGGATGCTATTAGCAAGATGTGGAAATATAATTATTTTAGACTATAGTTTTTTTCTACTTCAGTCTCAGATAATTTTTTAATAATTTTTTTCCATGCACTGCATTTTTAACTTCTACTGAGGTAAAAACAGATATCTGCAGAAATAACGTCAAGATCTCTCTTCAAACCAGCTAGTAATAGCTTGTCTAGAACATGACATAGCATGAGTAATATTAGGATTGTACAGTTAGGTGATAATTACTATCTGCAAGACTTAACCATTTTAACTAGTTTATTTTTAACCAACTCCATCCTTTTTTTAGCTCTCCTTGAAAAGACATGTTACTGTAGTAGGCTTTTGGGGGATTTTTTTGGTTGCAAAGACACTAAATAAAAGTTCTAATAAATATACTAATTATTATGACAGCAAACCAGTCAAGCTCAGATCTGAATCATCTTGTGCTAGTGCTCATCTCTCTGTATTTATTATAAAGGTAGTTTAGGAAAGCTAATATTCTGATGAAGGAATGTCAGATAAGAGGTTACAGTTAGAGTGAATGGGTTCAAGACATTATTTCTCTTCCTCATTAGAGAGAAAAAGACACCAGCAAAAAGAGACCATCATTTTACAAATCTAGCAACCAAACCTGAGCATCAACCAGCAAATAAATCCCTGCATTCGTCATCAGTACTTTATTCTAAACCTGTTTAAAAATCAGTCTGATGATCTTTAGAAATAGTCTTTTCATAAAGAATAGTTGTGATGAATGTTTTGAACTGACAAAAAAAATCAAAAGTTGCAGACCTTTTTTCTAGATTTTGTGATTTGAATTATCTGCCATTCTTAAAGGAAGCACAAGAATATCAGCATACAATTAATAAAAGTTAAGGAGGGAAAAGAAAATTCACACTTGTTAATTTATTTTTTTCTTTTTGGAAACTGATTTTTTTCCTATCCCCTTTTTTCCTTTGTTCAGTTATCAAACTTACAAAACAGTGAATGCATATCTATACTTTTTTCTCTGAAAATGTGAAGAATTTTCTAAACATAATACCTTAAGAAATAAACTTTTTTGCACATTTTGTCAAAACACAATGAAAGAAACAGAGAAGGTGGGGATTTTTTTTACTATTTTCTGTGATTTTTAATTTCTTTTTTGAATTATTGCACTAGAAGAGAAATAGGAAGGTAGGGAGATAGGAAGGTACATAGGTGTGCAGGCAGTCAAGAAGGAATGTAGGAAAGCAGAAAGCCATGAAAAAAGGAAAAGGTTTTATGTTTTAACTTAAGGAATTTTGAAATGTCAATATTTCAGTCTTTTTATAGAAGATAAAGCATCTTTCTAACCATCTCAACTGCATACACCTATACAGACTATTCTTATTGGTTTCTCTGAGGGCAAACATCTGGCCTAAATTTAATTCTTTCTCACTTACTATAGAAGCTTCCGTACATACATAAATGTGTGTGTATATGTATGCATGTAAAACTAACTGTAGAGCACTAGTGGATTTACAGTACTTTTATAATTAAATCCATGCTCCTGCATGCTAAGAAATCACCCTATTAAATCTTGCCATACAAGCAGTAGGTGGGCTTAGAGTTTATATTTTCTTCCTTATTTAAAATGTATATATTAATGTTTGAAAATTCCCATTTGGTGTACGTAGTGCATTGAGACCAAAGCCAGGAGCATAAAACCACTGCCAACAAAAACTGAATATGTAAAACAGGTTCAGTTAATTCTACATCAAAGTTTTCTATTACTTCGTAAAAGAAATCTACAACAATAGCAGGAAATTGTAACAAATATGTAATGGGGGAGGGGATAGCTTGTAAACCTAATCTCATTCCTGTTTAAATTAATATATATTGCAATAGTCCATGGGCACTTGCGTACGATTACAGTCATATGTTTCAGAACAGAGCAGTCTTACTCCCAAAAACAGAAGAAAGGGAAAGCAGTCAGGGCCACCCGCGGGGGAGCAAGAGGGGCAGCTTGCCTCAGCTCCCTCCTCGGGTAGAAGAAGGAGGGGTGACTGTGTGGCATGGGGATTTCCCAGATGACAGCAGCTTTTGCCATATATAGGCTAAATCCAATGATTCCCAAAAGCATTAGATTTATTGTGAAAATGTATTAAGTCTGAGGTTGTTTGGAAAATCTTGGCTGTCCCGTGACTGAGATTCATGGTGCAAATGGTCATATCCGAGACTTCCAGGCATATATCGATCCTTGATGAAAAGTCCTACAATATCATTCCCATTCATGACCCACATGTAAATACTTGTGCAGTAGTGCCAGGACCTTTCATTAATAAAAAGTATGTTACACACCCGGAAACCTTGGGCAAACCAAGCAGTTTTTCAAACACCACCCACACATGAATTGTAAGCTGTACAAAAAAAGTGACACAAAATGTGCTCAAACAGGAATACAGTAGAGCTAAGGGAGCATTTGATGCTTATGGTCAGCAGAGAGGAAGATGTAGAAATTAAACTTTGTGGAAACATTTACCTGCCCCTGGTTCAGATTGGTGCTGGGTGATACTGCCTGAATCTTTCATGATATTACTGCCAAAGAAGCTATCACTACACCTCATGGTACAAACATTTCTATTAAACCTTTTGGATGAGGGATTTTGGGTGAAAAGAACCCTTGAAATGCACTCCTCTCTTCCATTTCCACTTCTGGGATGAGAACTTCATGTTGACACTCTCCCTCTCTCTCAACTTGCAGACTTACAGGTACACTAAAAATCTAAATACTGCCAAGGACCATTCCCAGGCACTGGCACGTAATCATCTATACCGTTAAATTGTGACATGTCCTTGGCATGTTTCAGGAACTTGCCAACTAGTATTCTCCCAAACAATGTCCAAACACGGTTCAGAAGTTAGCATGATCCAAGGATCATTCCCAGTAGGGAATGAGCACATGAGCACCACTGGCTCATGTTCAATCTTCTGTCCACCAGGACCCTCAGGTCCTTTTCTGCAAAGCAGCTTTCTATCCAATTGACCTCCAGCCTGCACTGTTGCATGGGCTTAACTCATTGCAGATGCAGGATTTTTTCATTTGCCTTTTTCGAACTTCATGAGGGTCTAGTCAGAACATTCTCCAACCTGATGTCCTTCTGTCTAGCATCTCTGCCCATGAGTGTATCCGTTGCTCCTCCTAATTTGTTATAGACTGCAAATTACCTGAAGGTGTACTCCAATCCAGTGTTTAGCTCAACAATGAAGGCATTAAACATTTCTATGCCCAATATTTATCCCTGAAGGACACCACTAGTAACCACCACCAGCTGGATTTTGTTCTGCTGATCACAACCCCTTGAGCATGGTGGTTCAACCAATCTTTAACCTACACAACCATCCATTTGTACAGTCCATATTTCACCAATTTCATTATTGCAGTGCTCTGGAAGTCCGTGTCAAAGCCCTTCCTGGATTCAAGATAAATGTCCATTTTTCTGTCCTTGTCCACCAAGCCAGTGATGTCAATCAGGGTGGTCAGGTATAATTTCACCCTTGATAAATTCACACTATTGCTCTTCTCTTAAGCTGTTGAAACCAAAATTGTCATCAGATAACATTGTCCTAGTTCTAGAGAGAGGAACAGAAGTGAAGAAGGAGAGTGGTACAGCCACAAAATGTTCTGACAGGAAAGAGAGGGGAGGACTGGGCCATGAAGAGTGCAGGTGTGTACATATGTGATATTAAGAGAAGTATGAGAGATCCAGCAACAAGTAGAATCATAGAATCTTGGATTTGTTTTGGTTGGAAAAGACCGTTAAGTTCATCAAGTCCAACTGTAAACCTAACACTAACAAGCCCTCCATTAAACTATAGCCCTGAGTGCCACATCTACAGGTCTGAAATACCTCCAGGGATGGTGACTCAATCACTTCTCTGGGCAGCCTATTCCAGTTCTTGATAACCCTCTGAGTGAAGAAATTTTTCCTAACATCCAATATAAACCTTCCCTGGCACAACTTGAGGCCATTTCCTCTCATCCTATCACTTGTTACTTGGGAGAAGAGACCAACACCCACCTCGCTACAACCTCCTTTCAGGTAGCCATAGAGAACAATAAAGTCTCCCCTGAGCCTCTTTTCCTGCACGCTAAACAACCCCGGTTCCCTCAGCTGCTTCTCATAAGACTTGTTCTCTAGACACAAGTAGCTGCATTATCATTGGGTACATTGTAAAATTAGAACCATAGCACTACAGTGGTATGACTATATCATCCATCATTAGTTCAGAGACACAGAGCATCATGGTATATGACATTCATTGTAAACTGTGTAACTGAGCCAGCAATCCTGGTCACTGACTCAGACCCTAGTGATAATAGCTCCAGGTATTGCACAAGCAATCCTATGAATACAAGAAATGCCAGTAACTAAATTTCACTGGCTTTTGATGGAGACAAGAGACTATGTGGGCATCATTTCATGAAGAATTAGGACATGAGAGTCCTTGAGGTGTGCAAGGAGAGAAAAGGAAAAGGGAACTATTGAGATAAGAAGTGCTTTATAATGGAATTTAAGTGTTACAGTAAATATGAAATTGTCACACGTACAAGAATGACTTGGAAGCACAAATCTGATATATGTGTGTTATTTGGGCACATAGGAGTTCAAGTTTTACTGCTTTGCACAGGGTGCATCAGTTAACAGGGTAGCCTAAGACTGTTATATCTGTGGGGCCAGGGAGATAAATTTCGTCTATTCTGAAGAAGTTCCTCTTTCCAAACAGGTGCCAAAGGGGAAAAAGTACAGGAAAAATTACAGGAAGAAGAGAAAATGTTTAAAGAATTCAGAAAACTAACATTCATTCTGCACCTTCATGAGTCAACTGAGAGAAGGAAAATAATCTAATAGCATACTAAAAAGGGGCTCATCTTTCCAAAAAGAAGCTGCTTTTTGTAACATGACCTTTGAGTGACCCGTAATATCCCAGTCTGTGGTCTCTATAATAAAATAAAAAGATAGGGAATTCTACATAAAGCTGTGACATATCCCTGCTGGCTCAGAGACGCTACATTGTGCTGATTATGTTGATGCTTCCTTCATATTGCTGTACTTGGCACAGGATCACAATGAGAGACTGAAGCACTATTTTTTGCTGGCATAGAGCCACAGCAATAGTAGGAATAGGACAGAGAAGTGCTCTGAGATATCGGAATACTTTTCAAAGAAGAAAAGAATAGAACAATACTTAAATGTTACAAATTTCCCACTTGGAGTCCAAGAGATTTAATCTCATTAAGACTGCAAGGTCACTAGGGCAAGTATTCTGCATTAAGCACCAGCATCACCAGCAAAATGAGCACATGATGGGTGACTGACTTCCCTCAGCACTATTAGAGCAGTATGTCCTAGCTCCTGCAAGCCTTTGCCTGTAGGGCAAAGGGATTTTGTCCCCCACCTGTGCATGCAGCACTGTATGTTTCAAGCACTGTCTGTGGCAAGCAAGGTTTCAGAGCACAGTTTTAAAACTCTGCTCCTTCTTGGACTGGGAGCTTGTGTTATTTTCTCATTTGGTTCATGTTGTGGTGCACCACTGGGACAGTAGAGGTGCTGTAGCTGACGGATCTGGAGTTAGATCCCCCTCATGAGAGGTTTTGCTTTATGGCAGTCTCAAGATTGTGAGGCCTGAGATGAGGTAGCTCAAAGCAAGCTTTTGCAGTCTCCAGAGGTTGAGAGCTGCTGTTCCACAGCTGGGATTTCGCACAAAATTGTTCCACTGGACTGAAACATGGTGTTTGTTTGTTTGGAATTTTTTTAAGAAGCAAAGGTAAACTTTTTCCAAAGGACAAGTGTATTCTTGTTACATAGGGAAAGGATTACAAAGGGAAAAGGATTACAAAGGGAAAAGGAAAAGATTATATATATTATGTATTTTTGTTGCATAGGGAAAGGGAAAGGTTTATATATTCAAGTTTCCTGTGACACACAGAGGATCACCAAGAGGTCCTTTGCAGTCTGTTGTCCTTATTCATTAACATCCACTTTTGTCTTACTTTTTCTGCAATGCAAAAATGATTTCCACCAATAAGTATAGTTATTTATATTATTATACCACCCACTAGATTCTCCTAGGTGTAGCCCAGTTAAAATTAGTTAAAAAGAGGTAAGATTTTGCACTACAGCTTTTGTGAAACTTAAAGGGTGCCGTACTGGATAGTATATACAGTACAACGAATCTGATGTATTGAATGAATGTTACTCAGTAACTTCTTCATTCAAAACACTTTTTTCACTTTTGTTAAAGCCAAGCTGAGCTCACAGGGACAGGACTGCCATGTTTGCCTAGGTCTGTACAGAGCATAGTGCAAACAGATCATGACCTATATCTATCATGTCTTTGAGGAGCAACGGTGTTATAAATAAACAGTAACAGGGAGAAAATAAAAGCAAGCATCTTCTCTCAATGTTAATAGTTACCACATACAAAAAGCTGCACAAAGGTGAATATCACTTAACCAGGTTATGTTTGTATGATAGTTTGAAGATTCACAGTTTTTAGAAAAGTTATGCCTGAACATGAGGAACAAATATCCAAACAGTATAAACATTGGGAAGGATTGCATTAAAAATAATTGGTGCCCTCAGTGATTCAGTTCCTATTCAGAAAAGGGTAAACTCACATCAAACTCACAGTGGGAATATTTAGGTTCCCACATCCCTATAGTTCTTGTATCTTTTCTTTGAAAGAAAATTTAGCCGCATTGTAGATCATGGATACTGTGACATGATAGTCCTATGTATCACATAGAATCAGCTCCCTTTTCAGAAGTAATATCGGTAGTAAATTTCCTTCTTTATATTTCTTTTATAGAAATATTATTTCCTTTGACAGATTATCTCTTTGAATTTGGAGGCAACAAGACAGTCTTAAAGGGGTCATTCGCTATTTCTGATTACATATCTGTCAAAGGTAGTAAGTGCTCAAAATCTGTTATTTTTCCCTCTTCAATATTTTTGGTGATTAAGTACCTCAATTATCAATAAATGGTAACATCTTACAAAGGTCTTGTTAATAAAAGATTTTCTTTTGTGTCTGCAGAACAAGGTTCTGTCTTTGGATACTGTTTTATAGTTTCTATTGACTTTGGTTAGAATTGTTCCAGAGTTGGAGAGGGTCTGAATTGGGCTGTAGCTTGCAACTTCCAATTTAGCAAAAAATCTTGTTTATAAATTTTGGCAAAAAGGGGAGAAACTACCAACTTGACAAAAAGCTTTGGGTAGAGAATGTTTGTAGCAAAATGAAAGCAAGACATCATCCAATCTCCCTGCATGGTCTGGCAGTTTATGAAACAACCAAAATGAAGCTGCGTGTGGCCTGAGCCAGGCCATGCTAAAGAAAGCTCTATAAGCAGGCACTTATGGTCGGTTTCAACACAAGGAATCAAATGGCTATTCCTAGGATTAGGCCTCCCATTCATTTTTTAATAAACAAAAACCAAATGAAAATATCCCAGTTATTAACATTGGAAGAGTTGGCTACTGTGCATATACAGTATATTTCCATTACATTTTAAAATCAATTCATAAAGCTGCAGGCCAACATTCCATAGATGTACTGTTGGCCATGAATGACGTCCTTATTGTGAAATGGGATGGAAAATGCACTCCTAAATGCACAGTGGACGCATTTTGCTAAATGCTAACAACTGGGACATTTTCATTTGTTTTTGCTTATTACAAAAATAAACAAAGTAAACAAAAGGCATGAGTGCAAAGCAAGGGAGTTATTAAAAAGAGCCTTTCACTTAAGTCCTGGCTTAGCCATCTTCTGTACAATTTAATTTCTAGTGGGTATTCTCTCAGCTGGTTCTCTTTAGTTTTGACTACCAGATGTGAGCATGGGTCCATTCCTTGGCTTAAAGAGACAGCAATGTAGGCAATTAGAGCACTCTCAAATCTTTAAAGCATTGTTTTGCCATTGTAAGAAACCTCTTTTTTTTCTTTTTTTTTTTCTTTTTTTTTTTAATTATGGCAGTTTTGGGAACATGCTGCCTAGTGAAGAGCAGGATTCGTGGCAGAAGTTGTTATCCCTTATAGGTGTGAGAAAGGCATTTCCCTTTATAAATACTCAGCTTGGGCTGCCAGTTTAAAGGCAGTAATCTGCAGGGTTTAGCTGTGCAAGGGCTGCTAGCTCTATGGAGACAGAATAGTCTAGAGGTTGGATGAGGAGGAAATTTGTAATGTATAGTCTGTCCTATAGGGAATGCCAGAGGGAGGAGCAGCTTCCTCCCATCATTTATAATTACACATGGCAGTCTGGCCATCAGATTGAACAAGGCCTTAACATTTCAGAGGTTTAAAGTACAAAGGTATTCATTTACAGGGACATTACAGGGAGATTCAGGTCTCTTGTGCAGTATGGAAGACAGGAATTTAGAATCGCAAAGGATTTTCAGATTTCACAATTTGTCCTCATTCACATTTGGAAAGAAACCTAGTTATTTCAAAGGACTCCATGAAAGACAATGAGAATGGTTTGAGGTCAGTCAAAGCATTGTATTACAGTTTTGAGTTTCATATTATATAATATACTATATATTAAAAACAAATCAAGCAAAGAGTTAGTCTAAAATCAAAACAGCTTGTTCTGGAAACCTGGAGCAGGAGGCTTTGGCTGTGTCCACATGAGCAAGTCGTGCAGCCCAGGAGTGGGTCTGCAGTCAGAAGCTGTTGGTGTTGAGGACCTGACATCTGTACTATACACGTTTTCAGGGGCTTTGCTTCACACTAGCTTTATCCTGTTCCCATGGTTTAAACATTCGTAACTGTTTTGAGTGCATTAGCTGTTCTTCTGGAGCACATCTTCCAGTTGAATTTAATCTGAAAGGAATCCAGTTCTCTCGCTCAGAGACCACTCCGTGATGTGAACCGAAGTGTGGTAAGTGGGAACAAACGGTGGATTCGTTTCAAAAGTTCACTTGAGAGCCGAACGAACATGCTGAAGTAGACTCTCCCTTTTTCTACCTTTTTAAGGCCAGATTTCAGAGAGGAGGACATTTTTTCCTCCAGCTTTTCAACTCCAACAGAAATACACTTTCTGACAGAAAACTGTTGGGAGTTCTTTTTGCCAGTTTTATTTAATGTTTCTCCTTTCAGCGGGAAATCAAACAAGAAGCAGGCACCCATTTCAATACCCCACCCCAACCCTATCGAGTGCAGGAAGGCTTCTTCAGGCCTTGAATCGTTCTACAGAAATGTCACCAGATCCTGCTGTATCTGGCAAATGCCCAGGGGTAACATATGGGAAGCATGTGCTGTGACTTGGGGCGGGGGTTATTATTTTCTTAATCACTGCCACGACTGCGCTCTACGGTTTTTTTTCCTGAAATGCCACTGGATTCAATTTGAACACAAGTGTTACTCCTCCTTGCCCCTCTGCTTCTTGCCTTGGAAACTCTTCCACACAAAGGCTCTGCCTCACTCAAGTGACATAAAAAGAAGATGAACTTGCTGAGAGATTGCACTGTGTAGGAAGCTAAACTGTTTTGCACTATCTGTTCCTCATTTGTCTTTTTCCTTAAAAAAAAAATAATAAAAATCCCTTTATCCTCCCCAGCAATCTTTTAGAGCTTGTATATCAGCTAATTACAAACTCACTCCCATTGTTTTTCCTGATATTTTTCTTTTTCAGGTACAGCAAATGACCAAGCATACAGCCAATATCAAAGTGGCAGGAAGGGAATTTCCCAACATCAAGAAGTTTATTTAACTGGATTTTGGTTTCACATCCATTCCTTTACATTCCCAACTAAAATAATTGGTTTTGGTGCATTTGGCAGATGGTTTATGGCTAATTTTATATTACAGAAATAAAGAGTTTTCTGGAGTACTTTTGGGACCAAAACAGTGGAGCGTTCCTAATAGGAACTTTAGAAAACTCTTGCTTAGTTTTGTGCAGTTTAAATTGGAATTAGTGTTTAACTAATTAGCAGAATTTAGAAATCCCCACTAGAATTTTAGCTGGTTTTAAACCAATCTAAAAATTTTATCCCATATGTTCATTCAAGCAATAAGATACCATTGTATTCAAACACAGACAAGGAACTCTGATGCCAGCCCCATAGGATGATATTGATGGTGACAGGAGTAACTTGTTTATATGGAAACCTGCCTATATATATTTACAAAAGCCTTTTGTTTCCTGGTTTCCATTTCTGTCTGTCTTTCATTGTGAATTAAGTCCCCATTTTGCATTGTCTGTACAAGGTAGTTTCTGAGTGCTTAAACTGTTACCCCAAAGGCCTGCAAATATTCAAACCTGGAGAAAGGGCAGTGAGGTTCCAGGTCAAACCTGGGGCAAGTGTTCCTGAAAACCAGGACAACTAGAGTGTAAATTTCCACATTTCAAGAAGGAGTGATGGAGAACCTGAACACAAGGAGTGTACCTGGAATCGGCACACCTATCATTCTGGTAAGTCGAAGGAAAATAACACTGGGACCAGAAGCATGGTGTTCAGCTGCAAAACAATTCAGCCAAGAATACAGCAATTATTATTAAATATTGTTGTGTATTTTGGTCTTTATTTTTTTCCTAAATGACCTTACTGTTTAAATAAGTGCAGTCACTGGACTAAGGTCTTGACCTGAGATAATCCTTTTGGCTGTGGATATTGAGGTAGAAATAACCATAGCAACCATAGAGAATTTCATAAAACATTTGTTTGCTTCTGTTTAGCTAGCGAAGTCCAAATAAAAAATGTCATATATATCTGGTGTGTGTTATACATTGTGCCGTAAATGTCATTTGTTAGTTGTTACTCTTTTTGTGGTTTGGGAGGAAATTCCAAATGTAGCTGAGGGAATCTGGCTTTAAACATACAGAAAGCTCTCATTCACTATTGAAATGCATTCTGGGAGGACTGCAAGATGTTTTGGAAAAGCAAAATTTGCCTGCACATGATAAGACATATTTTAGGAAAACATAGTAGAATCAGGATAACTGAGAAAACATAGAGACTGTTTCTTAAAGGGGTGTGCTTATCACAATGCCATAAAAGATGTAGTTTCATTGATGTATTCACAATTGGAAAAATTCCTGGTATCTCAGAAAGACAGAGATCGCAAAATGTTTTCCTCTAGGATAAACTCTTTACAAGCTTTGTCCCCAGCAAGACTTAGTGTAAAGGGATATTCCCCAGAGGACTTCCCAAGAGACTTATTGATGGTATCATGTTCCAAACAGTATTTAAGGCTACATTTTATCTTGTTTGATTTGTGACATGAAACATCAAAAAAACCATATCAGCACAGAATAATGCTAGTTTGAGACTGTTTTAATTTACCTCATACCCAAAAAGAATATAACTATCCAAACTGGAATTATCTTCAAGAGTCACAAGACTGCGTGAATGACCACAGCTGATAAAAATCTGATTTTGTATCTCATCTGGAAAACAGCATTTACAGTAGCATACTGTGGCATTGTAATGCAATGCTGGGTCAGTGGAAAAAAAGAGATCCCCTTAGTGAGTAATCCTGATGTTTTGAAAAATCTTGTTTTTCTTACAATCTTTCCTCCAAGTTTGGGGGTTTGGTCAGTTGTATGGGACTGGTCCAGAAAGGAAGATATTAAAAGTTGCAGTGAACTACAGGTTTAATTAAGGCATTCTTCCCTCACCTCATCATGCATTATGTTCCAGTAAGAGTCCAGGGAGACACCAAATTCAGTTATTTTCAAAACAGAGCTTGTTAAGCGTAATAGAGCTCTATGACATGGTGGCTGATAGCCTGCTGATTCAGGAGGTCACTTTTGTGTTACATTCTGAAGTGAGAAGACGACGTACTTTTGTGACTGAAATAGGCTCAGGATGTAGCTTCACTCAGCTGATAAAGCTTCAGGAAGAAAAGAGGGAGAGAAGGTTCTCTGAAGCAGAGATCAGGGCTGTATGAGAAAATTAGGTAGGAGTTCACAGGGAAGATCTCTTGATGAGACAGGTCAAAAGGACATTTTTGGTTCATTTCATATGAGGAATTTTCTCCACACTGCAGGCATAATGTGAACTTTGATGAAGCTCAAAAACCTGAAATTCCTTTTTGGATTTGATCTCAGTACCTATAGAACCCAGTAAAATCCAGCTGTCCACAAAACTGAGTCCCTGCTGCTTTTACTGCTTGCTATAGGTGCAAATTGCTGTGTAAAAATACAGAGTGGCCTAGGTACTGGTAACTCAGAGTGCAAAATACAGTCAAAAAAAGAAGCAGAAGTTAATCTAATTCTGGAGATATGCCAAGCGCTGCTTAAATCAGGAGCTGAGTCAAAGGAACTGTGGACATTTTGACATCTTGATCCAAGTAGGAAGAAGTTTTCAAAGGCAGCTTGAGACAAAATTCACTGTCTGCACACACTGGAGTACTATCAAAGAGATCTTTGAGGTAACCCAGTCAGCATAGTGAGGAGAAAACCTCAAGCCTATCTGTACTTCAAGGCTCACTATAAGTCATGCTTGTTGTCAGGATGGCTGATTCCTCAAATTATTCATGGCCCAACCATTTGTGCTATATCTTCTATTATTTTGGAGTTGTATGACAGCTCAGTGACCTTTATAAAAATTCAAATGTCGAGTATTGCATGCTCCAATTTTATGGGATGTGAGTCCAGGTTGACCACAGGAGCAGTGGAGACAAGTTGGAATGGGTCCTGAATGTGTTCTGGGCTTCATGTTTTGACAAACACAACCCCTTTCTAATGATGACTGGATAATATGTGCTTACTAGGGAGAAGAATAGTCTTTTCTTGTTTCTTCCTTGGGGGTCATTGTCTGCACCACAGGTGTCAATAAACTGAGTCATTATAACTTGAGTCTCAGAAGTGAAAAAATAAAAGTCATATGATCAACAATTAATGAATTTGGGCCTTAATAAAATTAAAACAAAGCACTATGCTAAATGGGTGTTAAATAATATATGCCAATTCAGAAGGAATAAGACACTGATTGCAGTGTAATTGGACAAGAATGACGTATTCACACACAGATTCCAGAATACTTTCTGAGAAGGATGAACACATAGTTCTGCAGATATTCACAGTATTTTATCTTCAACAGAAATATTTACAGCATAAAGCACAAAAGCCACCCCTCAGCTTGTATTGCAAAGCCAAGTCCAAGCAATAAGTTTGTTCTTTAAGCTGGAAAGACAAGGTAAGAGAGCTCAACAACTGTTTGCCTTCCTTCAATGCCAATATGGTGGGGTTTTTTTAGTCAATGGTAATAAGATAATCAAACTTCTATAATCCTACCAAAGAAACATGTATTGAGGACATTTGTTTTCAGTTACTTAAACGCGATCAATACAAGAATTTAGTGCTGTTAATTGCATTTATTACATGCTGCTAATAGAAGCTGCAATAGCTTTCAAGTAAATATCATCTTAAAGAGTACATATTTTCTGCCACTTTACAAGTAAGGTCAGCGAGCAATTAATAGCTATTACCTGTTAACTAATAGTTATTACCTGTTAACTGTACCTCTGAACTGACTCTTTTTGGATCCTAAGCCCACACAAGAATTTCAGTTGATTTTGTATGGTCATGAAAGATGCGGGAAATGCTCAATACCTCAAAGATGGGCAATATTGAGGTAAAATTTTACTTGGGTATAGCTGCTTCATATTATCCACAGATATCTGAAAAGATTCTAGTGGTTCAGTGCATTACAGAATAAAGACATTTGGTGCTGAATATTGCACTGACCCATAGAACTGTATAATGGAAAATGACGTGATGTTTATCTCATACCACTGATTTTAAAGATATATCACTTGAAATTTGAATATTCCCTGCAAGTTTCTATGCTCAAGTGAACAGAAATAATAAATGATAACTTACAAATATCTTGGCATCATCTTGGCTATTGTAGTAGTTGGATCATGCAGGTTTTTTTCTTAGAAAAGAAAGACCTGTGATTTCTGCTATGCTGAAAGATAACCTGGCTCAAGTACCAAGTATCACAGGTTAAGAAATACTTGCACTTGAAAAATCCATTCTAAGACTCAAATAAACAAACAAATTCTTTAACAGCTCATATTTCTGTTTTACTATTCTTTAGAAAGGACTGAATATCTTAAATGCTCCATAAAGGACTATGTTTTGCTTCAAGGAGTGACATTTACTCTACCTTAACTTCAACCATCTAAGTTATTACTGTGAATTCTCCTGAGGGATACCCCGCTTTCTCTTGTGGCCAGACACTGAATTTACACTCATAAATTTATGTTACTGAACTCAGGTTAGATTCCTAGTGTACCATAGTACCTTTCTAAGCTGTTATTTTAATCTTTGAGTTAGTATCATCAGAAAAGTATTATTTCCATCATGACACTGCCCAGGTTGACCTCAGTATATCTGTTTATATATAAGATAAATATGAGCATCTCCAGTCTCATGAAATTGAGACTAGTCTCAACAGACAGCTGAAGGGGTTTCTCTGTGGAGAAAAGGGACTGCTTTTCTTATCCATTTTCCACAGCCTCATTGTAGACTTGAAAAGACAGACCAGCTGTCCCAGGACTGGATTCTCAGTTAATGTTAGTTTTAGTCTGCAGACTCTAACAGCTATGACAGGTCCCTTAAGCTGAAGACACGTCCAGTGGTTCACCTGAGGAGGTTAGTTGAGGGTACTTAATGCCAATATTTAATGGGCAGAGGGGGTGTGGTGGTATAAGATTTTTTTTATAAAGGGAATGGTGTATCATTGTTATCTTTATGCATACATTTATCTTCTAGTTATATACACAAAGTATACACAAAGTATTTACTCAAGTCTGAAGTCTATACTTGTGACTACTGGGTAATGCATAAAGGCAGAGGTAGATTTCACTTGAGAAAGTTCTCTGCTCAGATGGAAAACAAGTGGTGGAAGAACAAAAACATTCTATTCAATTTTTATACTGATGTAGTTGAATAAAGTTCAGCTTTAAGACATAACTTACTGAATATTATTCAGTATTTATTGCTTTGTGATCTTAGATTTCATATAATTACCACTTCTGTTTGAAATATTGGAAAGTATTTTCAAAGAAAACATAATTCTTCTATTCTTCTACTTGTCGTTGTTATTAAGATGAAAGAATCACATATGAACTGGGGGAAAAGAAATAATTCCAGCATGTGAGTGAGGTTTTCAGCTTGGTGAACAAGTTTTTTCCAAGTTCTTCCCTTGAGTGGGTATAATTTCATTTTCACTGATGGGAGAAAGGGACTTACTACCTATGCTGTTCTGAACTAGTAACTGTGATTATTAGTTGAAGATTCAAGATTTTCTGGTCCATCTACCTCAAAGTTAAATTGATCATCAAAACTGTGTCCAGAGGCACTCATTCAAGAAAGGGTCCCATCAGAAGAACGTCCTCTCCTGTGCAACAGAAGAAATGACATTGAAATATGGAGCTATTTCATGACAAGGAAAAGGAAATATTACTTAACATAGGAAGAGGGACTCAAAAGCAGGGCTGCAAAGAAGTAGGTTTGACAAGCTGCTTTGACTTGGCAGAGGGCTTGTGTATAATTCAATCTTTGCTCTTGAGAGCAACTTTATTCCCTTCTTTATGATTCTTCTTTAAACAGTTACACAGGTTTACTTCTGCATTCTTAATATGTCAAAAGTAAATTGCAAATCCTGAAACATGAAATACGAAACAGATTTTTTTCAAACTTAAGGCTTCAACTCTGTGAGAATCCGAGTATCCTTGACCCCATCCAGTCCCTTAAAGTTTCAAACCATGTAATATATATTATGTCATTCCTCCCACTGTGAAGTTTTGTGGCACACTGAGCTTACTTGAAGATGATTAAGATAATTAAAGTCAATTAAAGAATTGTGGCATAACAGGAAGATCCTGCACATACACACCTGGATTAGTTTTGCAAACATGTTATGTTTGCTAGGCATCAGTGACAGTGATAGACAGTGATAACACACAGACTTGAATGGGTTGGGACAAATTAATATTAATAAAATGCATGACTATATAAGCAAGGTAAGATTTATAGATGACCTTTCCTTAGACCAATTGATATAGCTGTAAAACCACACAAACTCTTTGTCACACTGGTCCTAGATTACGTCTAAGATATAAAAACTCAGTTTCAGGCATGCCTAAACATTTTCTTTCTTTTTCTTATTTGTTGTTCTAGTTGTTCCAGAGGTTCTAGTTAATTATTCTTTTGATTACATGAAAAGTATCAGACTTTCCTGAGACTCTTTTAGGTTAGCAGTTCTCAGCCCAGAGTATGTTGGTCTGTGGAATTAAAAAATCAAAGTTCTTGGATTGTAGTGCAAAAAGTCTTGGAAGAATTGGTTTAGGCCATCATGCCAAATAAAGGGTGGATAAAACTATACTGTGTTATAAAGCTAATGGATCCAACTGGCTATCCCTTCTATCAATATCAGATTTTTATTTGTCCAAACAAGGTCACGTAATTCCTATGCACCTCAGCTATCCTTCCTTCATCTACGTACAGTTCAGAGGAAAATGTCCCTCTCTTACCCCAAAATATTGGCAGGTGTATCAGGAATTAAAATTTCTATTAAAAATAGATTTATTTTGGACGTCATTTAGACTTTGAAAGACTTGGCATCTATGACACCTGATGTGGTTGCTCTCTATTCTGTTTGTGCTGTTTCCCCTTTATCACAAGCTTTTACAAGATAATATTGAGTCTTTTAAATTTAATTAGAACCTTATTTCATTCTCTTTCTGGTTCTGGCTCTGCTAATCATGGTCTGAATCTTTTTCAGTTCTCCATACCCAGTAAAAATATTATTAGATAGCTCTTTGTTGTGGTATTTCACAATCTAAAATGTATGCTTCTCATTTGAAAATATTATACACATCACTTCAGCACAGTATTTCAGAGAGAACTATAGCTGGGCTGAAGAAATTAATATTTCTTATGCTGAAGTGCATGTTTTAAGTATTAATTTTAATACTACATTTATACAGAGTGAGTTCTATGGATTTCTACTCACTATTAGCAATATAGAGTTTTCCTCGCCAACAGTTCCACTGTCCTGGGACTACTTAGCCAAGATACTACTGATCATGAGTACATGGGAAAATGTTGTTCCTGTGAGTTACCTCTGTACGAGTAAACTAAGAAGGGACAGGATACTGGCTTGAGCATTGACATATCATAATCTATATTGACAAATCCTTAGTATGCTCCTTGGCATGGTTTTGGTACGTGCCAACTAGTACTCTCCAGCACTACAGATCAGGGGACAACATGGATTAGAGGCTATATCCAGAAGATGGCATGGATGAGGCCACTGTGCTTGTGGGGTGGGGAAACAGAGTTTAGCTATGTAGACACAAGCAATGCAGGTCCAAACAGTAGGCCTGACCCATACTAGTAAGTCTAATAGTAATGTAGCTATGTTCTATCTTATCAAATATAGTAATAAGATTTGTTTTCACATTTTTATTTTATATTGCCACAGTCTATTTTCCTGAACATCAGCACATTAACCTAAGAAAACTGCATTTACTTTGGGTTAGTTAGATTTCTTAGGTTGAACGTAGGAGATGCTGCTCCCTGATGCTTACCTAGAAACATTAATAATCAGATGAATCTCAGCAAAGACTTAGATATAGAGTCAATCAGGAAATGTGATATGGTTTTACTATGAAAACATTTAATCAAAAAAAAAGCCTAGCATATTTTGGTGGCAGTTTTAAAAACATCAGTCCTAAAGTGTTAAATCATTGCCCCGCATTCCTATATGTTTTCATACATATGTTAGGTTCCCTTCCTAAACTTTATATACTGTTGTATTCAATGGGACTACTCACATAACTATGGGGTTTTGCATCATGTGAAGGTTTGAGAATCCCCACAGAGAGTGGAAGCATGTGAAAAAAGCACTATAGTGCCCCAGTACTGAAAACTGGTTTCAGCAATTGCTGTTATTAGAAAAACAGCTGCTTTTCAAAAAAAAAAAAAAAAAAAGGTTACAGGGAAAATCTAATTTCTTCATAAAAAGAGATTTGAAAGAAAAACTTATGACTAGTCCCTGTTATGTTCCAATTTCCAATCTACTTGTTTGATGGATTCTCATTTTGCTATCAATAATTTATTAGTAAAAGTAATTTGTTTATTCCACAGCAACTCTTAGCTGCAGAAGATAGTATTATATCTAGAAAAATGCAGAAACCACCAATGCCAGTACTGTTTCAAAGTCCTTTCTTTAAAGAATTTTTATTTATCAGCTAGAAGAACCAGAATTCTGAACGAAACTACAAAAGTAAGGATCTCCAATAACTTAAACAAAAATATATGTTATAGCAGAGATGAACTCTGCCCCAAAGTTAAAAAATCTAAATAATTTATGGGTTGAAAAAAGGAAAGAATTGGCATTATTAGTTAAAAAAACTTATTTCTGTTGCCTAAGAGGACAGAGAAATCTGTTTCAGGAACTGTATGTAAATCTACATAGTCCTATTGCTTTGACTGGCAAGGATCAAACAGCAGTAACGATGAACTCACTTTTTGCAAAGCTAGTGTTGTTAATAGTCTACCACTGAAATCAATCTTAGGGTTACAGTAAGTCTTCAAATTTTTAAGGGATCCTGAAAGAATCTTGATGAACCAATAGTACAGGTTTGAATTTTCTTCTTCCCATTGAGGTTATCTCTATAATTTCAGACCTCTGTTTGCCACCCCTGTATTAACACTACTGAGTCATGAACTCTTTAAAAACAAGAGCATAAAACTAGGGAATTCATTCGTGTCATACCTGGGGTTATATCTTTGATTTTTGGCACTGCCCCAAACAATGCAGGACTTTTAGGCACGCTAATGTAATATTTGCATATGAGCCAAAAGACATTTTTTTCCTCTGTCCTGTCTTTATTTACCTTATAGCTTAGGCATTCTTAAAATGCATTTGTGTTGACGAGCTAGTGCAAAGGAGATTATTAGTGCTTTTTCAGCAATGAAAACAAGCAAGCTAAGCAAAAAACACTTTTGAATTTTTCTAGCTTTACGTTGTAGGTTCACGGCTCCTTCCACATTGTGCTGTCAGTGTATTTTACTAGCCTATATCATTTTTATAGATCATGAACAGTAGAGGCCTAAATTTTGACCCCTGTCGGGCCCCAGTAAATCTAGTTTTCCACAATCTAACATAGCTTCTCTGTTTTCTGTTTTTCCATCAGTGCTTTATCCACTCCCATGTACTTCCCTAGATCCTGGCAACTTTTAGCTTAAACAGAGACCAGTAGTATGGAACATTGTCAAAATGTTCTGAAGATCCAAATAAATTATGTTGTGTTTTATCAGCTTTGTCTGCAGCCTCCTGAAGCATCAAGTTTGCCAAGACCTTTTCTTTCTAAATCATTCGTGTTATCTCTGTTAGTTTAGCACTATGTATTTACTTTTATAACATGTCCTTTACTATATTCTGTATTAAATAACATAGTGATGGGACTGCAGTTCCTTGAGAATGCCCTTTTCAACTTTGTGCAGAGCTGTACTGTATTATCCATTCATTTCATTTGTGGTATGTTAACTGAATAAACAAGCTTTCCAGTACTCTACTGGAAACCAACCCCAAGAGTTTCATGAAAATTAGTGCCTTTTTTTCCCCCAGATTTCTATTTAAGTGTCCCCAGTTCTTCAAAGATTTCCACTGCTGCTCCATAAAGTTTGAACAGATTCATCTTTACAGATTTATACTTAGTATTGTGATGCCAACAAAGTCTTTACAGCAGAAGTTTTCAAAATGCGTTCAGCAATGTGTAAAACCTTTGACAGATAGTTGAAATATTGTAGGCTATTGTTTTGCTGTCAGAGGACATCTATGCCATGAGTTAAATCAGTTTCTATTCCAACTTGGATTTCCAAATTTTGTAATAATTTTTGATTGGCCATCATTTATAAAGGAAGTTCTTTCTGGGATAGAAATTATTTTTATAATGTTTAAATCTCAGAGACTTAACAGGAAGCCAAGTTTTGAAGAATATTTGAACAGTTCATTTTTCCAAGTGTATATAGGAAAATTTCTGTTCTTAAAAATCCCTTCAAAGAGCTCATTATTAAAAGGCTTATGGATTATTTGTGTTTTAACCTTGAAACTGTCAGTTTCTTTAGATTTTATTTTTGCATCAAAACTATTCAATTGCTTAGGTAAAGAATGATAATCGGTTCAATTATGTCTCTGCTTTTTGGAACTATTGGCACTACTTTGAGATTCAGCACATTTCCTTTTCTTATAAACCAGCTGCAGACATGATAGTCAGAATAAACCTTTGGTTTGTTAAGTCAGTATTATCAGTGACACTAATGTGCCAAGTCAAACTGTACTTGAAACTATATTCTTGTTAGCTCTCAGCAGCCAGCAGAGGATCCTTCATGAAAGGACATTGGTTTTGCTTAGAAGACTCAATTCAGTTGCTAGACATAGGTTTCCATGTCATTTAAGAAGATTCAAGATGACCTAGTTGACCTCCAGATAAAATCCCCCACAGAAGGATGCTGGCCTCTTGTAGTTTTTATGCTATATCTACCAGCCTTTTGTAGATGTCTTAGGCAATCTGCTGTATCTCAAAAGGAATGAGACAGTTGAATTCACAATGGAGTTCTAAAGACCCCTGTCTTTAAATACATACACTGAAGATGTTTTGACTGCTTCTTGGTCTACTGAGAAATACGTACTTCTAGTGTTCAACTCATCTTAACCTATTTAAGAGACATTGAAAATAATTCCAGGAGTCCTCTTTTCTCTCCATTAGTTGTCTCTTGAGATCTCCATGTATCCTACGGTAAAGGTTTCTCTGATCTGGGTGTGTAGGATGCCCCTGTTCAGGCAAACTAATTAAATCCATCATCAATGCAGTTAATGCAGTATGTGAGACACTGTAGTTCTTTAGCAGGAATATGATAGTTCTCTAGATTCCATTTCATCTATTTACTGCAAACTATTTGCTAGATTAATTTGTTTAAAATATGTATCTGTCAGTGTCTTGACTACCTGAGTGTACCTGAAATACCCACATGGGACTGATAGATATAACAGAGAACCTCTGGAAGGTCCATGTTTGCTGGAATAGTAGCTGCAGGCCAAGAAAAATACACCACAAATGCCACTGTGTGCCTACATTTAGGGAGCTGACTGTGTCTGGATCCCACTGACTAGAAGTGGAGCTCACATGTAGACACTTACACTACAGCTCTCCAAAATTTAACTGTCTGAAGGAAATTAAATTCCACTCTTTCTACAAATATAGCCAAGGAGTGATTCAGTTGCTTGAAGCTGGGTACTGCAGATCCACTGAGATATCCATACAAGATGTGTAGCCTAACATCCTAGCTTAACCTGAAGGAGTCTTACTGTCACTCCAGAGGGACTTGAATCTTTTAAACCCCAGATGGTAACTGTCTGTTAGCCACATAAGATCCTAACATGTCTCAAACTGCACTAAATACCTCTGTTTCAGTGGCTGAATTGATCCCTTAAATTTAGACTGATTAGTTTAATTCAGAGAGGCCTGATCTCCAGAAGTATTTAAAGCCTGAAGTAGGAGAATGAATCTTTTCAGAAAAATCCTTAAGTACACTGATGTCACTAAATCAAAAGGGGCATAAGAAATATTGAATGCTTGTTCATCGACACTGTTTAGTGCACTCCTGACTCTGTTTTAGACCAGTTCATACTGTTGTTTCCAAGATACTTCTGCCATAAGTAGACCTAGTCCTAAGCAGAGTGGATATGAGATGTTTGATGACACATGATCTCGAGATATGTACCTAGTTTTGCTTAGTAATGAAGAACAATCCCCCAAAAATCCTTGGTTAAGGCTCTTCAACTTTACCCGGACATGTGAAGACCTGCAACACAAGAAATGACTAAACAATTTAAGGTTGCTGTCTAGTCTAGTGATTAGAGGAGTACATCAGACTGGTGAGTCTTAAGTGTCAGTGGCTGCCTGTATATTTAACTTGAGCAGACACGGACAAAGTACAAAACTGGGCCTTTAAGCAGGAACAGAAGCTCAGAAAACCTTACTTGGTCATGCATCTCCTGTAAAGGTTAGTGATTCAGGCCCTTACAGGCATGTTGCTTCTCCTTCTCTGAGTCAGTGAATCTTTTACACTTTTTCAGAAAAGTGAAACAACTTTCAGAGGAGAGGCTAAAAATACGTGCTCTCCTGAGCAGCCAGTAACCTGGTGGGAAATAAATCCTGTTCTTCCACAGCCCAATGCTCATTCTTGGAGGGAAAGCTGGGACACAAAAGGAAAGGCATGGTATTTCTATTAGATCAAGCTTCTCTAGCAAGTTTTGAAAATCAGTAACTGATTTGTAAAGTCTGGTGAAACTGTGATAGGAGATATTAACCATACTGTTATGCCTCATCAGGACCGAGGTGTTGGAAATCACTAGAAAGAGAAGTAAAGGTTAAGAAAAATTGATGGCATGATGCAATGCATTTCAGATATTTCCATGATTAGGCAGGAGCTGATTGGAGCAGGCTAAGAACCCATATTTTGAATTTACAACAATTCAATATCAAGCAACAGAGTATGCGCTTGAATGGAAGTTTCATATGTAGCAGCAGAATTAGAAAACTATTTGTTCACATGCTTCTCATCCAAAGTACTGAACTCCACTGGGAAGGTCCATCCAAACAGGAGTATATGAACAGTCCATGGGAAAGTGTGCTAAACTCTGCGTTTTAAAAATGATTGGCCATTCTGAAGATATTTGGAGGATAAGTCTCTTAGTGATACTTCTATTTCTAAACAGAGAAGGGATCTGAACCCAAGGATAGACTATTCTTATTCTTGGGCTATATTTCCTCCTGGAATTGGTACTGCAATATTGCAGTCTACAAAGCAAATCTTATAGAACTATATAAACAAAAGAACATCTAGACATGCTGCTTACTTTAACTTAAGTAAGTGTATTAAAAGAAACAGCAGCTGCCACAGTTAAAAGCAAAATATAAATTGATCTAAATCCCTGATCAATTCACCCTGATCTTTGACATAGTACTGTATTTCATGGCATTGGTCAGCATAATTCAATCTTTTAAAAAAAAAATCTTGAGGATACTGGCTGAATTTCTGGCCTTTTGCTAGCTTACTCTGACGTTTTAACTGCTACAGAAATGTTGGTATCTGAGCCACCATAAAAAAAAAAAAAAAAAATTCTTAAAGGAGGATGGGGGGAAAGGTGAGAAAGAGTGGGAAAAAAGGAAAGAAAACTGACTCAGTTCAATAATCCCATACAGCCAATTGCTGTAACTTTTTATTTTGGCTTTTTTTGTGTGTGAGAATGTGTAATAAGCCTGCATTGATCTATGGACCTTATTCTCTGGGGAAATATGAGTCACAGATGCATACTTTGGAGACACTCTTAAAAAATATTATCTCTCAAGTGTTGTGTGAAGCTTTACAGCCTTCTTACTGCAAATCTTCCATGTCACTGTTAGAACCAAGTCCAAAATATTTACATCTAAACAACTTATGGCATCTGTCAATAAAAATTCAGTCTGCTCCTAAACATTTTTAAGTGCAACATTTAAAATTGCATAAACAGGAGTGAACTAGTAGCAGTCTAAAGTTGTCATCATTGACAGTTATGATTTATCTTAACTCTCCCTAGCCATTTGGCTAAAGTTTTAAGTAAACACTTTCAGTCTTCCTCATGTTCTCTTTACTGCCACCTCCCACTAATAGGAGATGTTGCCAAGAAAAGCAGCCAGACAGTTCATTTACCTCCCAAACTTGCCTGAAAGTAGCTTGCCTGGTTTAGACAAGGGTCGAAACTACTACTGCACATTTTCAACAGATGGAACAATGCTTCACAAATTATTTACATTAAAGTTATTTGCTTTCAGGATGTGTGTTTAATGAATGGTTAGTTGAATGAAATATTGCAGCTCAGACAGAGAATGCAAGCAATTCAAGCAAGCCATTTATGGTGATAGATGTAGCTGTGATCCTTAATTTTCTACAAAGCAATGTAGCATTTTGTCCTCATTCTTCACTAGCTCCTTGAATCTGACAAAAACATGGTTTCTATTTTCACTCTCTTCCTCCTCCGCTACCCCCTCCCCTGCAGACATAGTTCCATTAATCAGCTATGTTGTAATAATACCTTACACTGATAAGACATTCTCTCATTAACAGATCTTCAGAGATCTTCATAGATATGATGAAGAACTTATGATTATCCCCATTTAAAAAATGAAGATGTAAAGGTATTATAAAGTTTAATGTGTTAATTGAAGCCAGCCAACCAAATACAGACATGAAATCTGAAAACCCTTCCCAGATCCTCCTTCCCTGTTCAGTCTCACATACTGTTTTATTTTTCTTAAGTAAGCATTTGAGGTAATGTCACTGCTGTTAGCTACCATCACCATGGTTCTAAAACTTTAAACGGGAGAGTTAATTGCATAGAAACTTCATTTCTAGTAATTGCTAAAGAAGAAAATCCATATGGCGTTTCTCCCTTCATGATCATCTTGAATTGGACAACATATCACTGCTACATGACATCACATTTCTTCAGAACACTTATGAAAATAACAGAACCCAGCCATTAAATATGCTTAGGTAATTGTTAGGCAGGCTGGCCTTTTGCAAGAAAAACAGAGAGTAACTTCAAAAAGAGGGAGCACTCCACCTTGAAATACTTTCTGCTCCAAATCAACCTAAAGCAAAAAAAAATTCTCCCAACTCACTTATGTTTCTGACAGAAAGATACCTGTAATATCCTGTTTGTCAGTAGACTAATAAATAATTTCTGTAAAACACCAGGACACTAATAAGATTAGAAGTTTGTTCTTAATCTGTCAAAAACAATAAGAATGTTCCTGACATCAGTAGGCTTCTGTTTGGACCTGCAGAGAAAGGTACACAGGGGAGAATAAATCCCAAATAAATGTTTAGCATCCTGAAGAATGAACAAGTAACAAGAAAAGGTTTTCCTCAAATTGTGGATTGCCTCACTATTTTCTGCTCTTCCAAGGAGAACACAGGATAGCACTTGCCAGGAGGATCTTTTGTCCTTTTATTGAAACTTCGTAGTTCTGTCATGTTGTCAGGGTACACAAGCTGAGTGCTAAGATTTCCCAACCCTTCCTTGGAGTGTGGACATCAAAACAGGCTTGCCTGAAACATCTATTTTGTCTGAACTGGTGACTTTCCTTAAATTTTTTATACTTCATGCTTTCTAAATTATCCCAAAATAATTTTACATCCTAGACAAATTTAGAACAGAAGCAAAGGGGGATTTTTAACTAAAGGAAAATGTTAAGCTCTTCGTGACAGACTTTGAAACATCTACAAAAGAATAGAAATATAAAACCCTCATCCCAGGATAAATGAAAAACTAACCTTAGCTGCTCCAGTGTCTTACTTTGTTTCAAATCCTCTCTACCCTTCCTTTCCTAAGAATGGCACCTTCTCTTCCTTCTTCAACTTGTCTTTCACCAGAATACTCTTTTATGACCTTTAATTTACTAGGAATTCAGTTTTAACTATGAAGAATTCTTTACCAAATAAGTTCTTTTGCCATTCTTTCAGCTTGGACTGGGGTTTTCTTCTTCCTTGGAAGTTTGTTCTGAAATTATATTTATTGAGATTTATACCCTTAGATAGAATATTGTTTTGTTGTTTTAGTAACCATTTTGAGGTATACAATATTTTAAAGGTGACTGTTAAATTTTATAAATCATATCTCAAAACGTTCACTGTATGTATTTTTTATCAAACCTATAGGGCTAATTCACATGAGTTAGCTTTAGGCACAGAGTGCTAACCCCTTTAGACTGCCTGTATAGTGAATGGTGAGAACTAGGACCCTCTATAGAGCAGTGTAGTGCATGCAACTCAGTGGAATATAAATCCATAAAGCTTCTCAGTGGAACTTGCTTTCTGGGAGTGCTTAATGCACCCTGACAGTGACGAAGGCTAGCAGCATACTGGGCTGTTTCAACAGGATCATAGCCAATAGGTTGAGCGAAATGATTATTCTCTTATTTGAAACTCATTAGACCACATCTGGAATATTGTACCCAGTTTTATGTCCCCCAGTTTAAAAGACATCAATAAATTTGAGAGAGTACAGTGGAGAGCCACCAAGATGGTCAGGGCTGGAGTACTTACTGTAGGAGGAGAAGTTGAGGGAGCTGGGCCTGTTCCTCTTAGAAAAGAAATGGTTTTGGGGGACTTAACAGCAGCCTGCCCATATATACAGAAAGATTAGGCACCTCACTAAAGTGTGTGGTGGGAGGATGAAAGTCAATGGTCATAAACTGAAACATGGAAGTTTGTGACCGTCTGTAAAGAAAATAATTTTCACCATGAGGATGGTCCAGCACTGGAGCAGACTGCCCAGAGAGATTGTGCAGGCTCCACTCTTGTAGGTTTTCTAGATACATCTCAGAAAAGCCCTGAGAAACTTGACCTGATGTCACATCTAACTCTGAGCAGGACACTGAACTAGAAACCTCAGGAGGTCCTTTCCAATCCGAATGATTTTATCATTCTATGAAATTAAACAGCAAAGGAATCTCTGGTTTCAATTCATAAAAATAGGACCAAATAGAGTTTTAAAGCCCAAATGTCTTTTGTCTTCCATCAATGTAAGTTGAGACATAACTGAAGCACATGGCTACAAAATGGAACAAAAATGCTATAAGTGAAATAGAAATAATCCATTGGATTTTATGTCTGTGACAACTATTTCAGGCTACTTTTTTTTAACACTAAAGTGAGTATCTTCTTTTTGTGCTGTTCTTTGCCCTCTCTGCCATATCAGAGGACATCATACTTGTTTCCCAGTGTATGTTCTGGGGCACTTTTTGTCTGTTTCCCATGTAACTCCGGGCTCAGAAGTGAATAATACAAAAACATTTATCCAGTGATATGTATGGTATGGAGTATGAAGCATTGTAAGCCACTAAAACAATGGAAAAAAATCAAGCAGAGGGGTAGTGCAAGAATAAAACTACGCACAAAATAATTTAAACACTTACTTATTCAAGTATATCAGAATCTGTGCCCAAGAATGCTCTGAGTGTTAAGGTATTAATGTGAAGGATAGAAATGAAAATATAATGAAAAACTTAATTTACGCTTATCTGAGCTGACTGCCAGCTCTGCTTCTGACTGAGAGGTTTGCATGATCCTGAGAGCTATACTAGAGACCGTAATGAGTAGTTCAAGGGTCTGTTGAGAGAAAAAGACCACTCAGAAAAAACACAAAAAGTCTAGAAGTCCTAGCAATTGAGGAGGGCGGGCAGGGAATTTTGTGAGTGCTCATCTAAAGGAAGGACAGCTTGATCACCACCAGCTAACATTGCTAATTAGGAAGAGAGAGTTCAGTTCTTCAACAGCAGCAACTGTAGTGGTTAGAAAAGCCTAAGGACAGAGGATGCAGGAAACACAAGGACAAGAATGGAAGGCTTTGATTCACACCTGAAAAAAATTGCCTTGAGTCCCAAAATGTTCAGATAAAGAATTGTATAGCCCATAGAATCAAATAGTAAAATCCTTCCATCATTTCAGGGGCCATTTCTTGAGAGGGAACTAAAAGTAAACTGAGTAATGAGAAAAGTGTTTGGCCCCATGTGGCTGGAGATTGTAGTTAGCAATGTTGTCCCCAGCAATGAAAAAATGACCACCAGTACGCAATAATGTCTGAATTATGCTTTCTTTCTGAACAGCTCAGTTTTCAAACCTGGGGGTGCTATACATATTAGATCATATATAAGATGTTAATATAGCATAGTGTGTCATAGGCTGAATAGAATGCAATGATAAGTAATAATTTTATACTGTTTAACATTTAATGTATTGTGACTGTTTTAAGTCTGCAGAAACTCATTTATCAAAAATATTCTGTGCAGCATATTCAGAGAATTCAGAAGTTATATTCTGTGTTTGATACCATGGCAAAAAACATGCAAAACTGAGTGTGATTTTGAGTGATTCTTTTTATCACAAAGTGAGTATTTACCTACCTTGAAAGGCATCTAATTTCTTATAGAAAATGGAAGAAGTCAGAATCATTACTTACCTTTGCAAATCATAGCTCCATCCACCTCTGCAAGTCTTATCAGTAAGACTGAGTTTTAGCAGGAGGGCACCATGTTTAAGAGTAACATGGCAGATAATTCAGTTGTGGATCTCATTGCAGAGACCTTCAATTTAATTAGCTGGCTTTGAAAGGGAGACTGCCTGAATGGAGACATATTACTTGGGATCAGTCACAGCTCACTTATGCCAGTGAAAACCAACTAAAAAAACCCCCATGCAAACACTATGCAACAGTAGCAGAATCTTAATATTTGGAAAGGAATGGAAGCCAACTCTGTGCTGGGTGCCTGTGTTGAAACCTCACCAAACAGATAAATAACTATTTACTAAAATTAAGTGAAATCAGGTGAAGTAGGGATTTCATATGATTCAAGTTGCCATGTGAAATCAAAACAGTTGTCAGTAATTTAGTGATAACAAATTTTTAAAATTACTGATGTTAAATAATTAAACAATTTACTGATAACTGATTAAACAAATGTACTTACAATTACATCCTGTCTAAACACTGATCCTTTTCTTGCAAATTTTATAACTGCTATATAATCTTATATAATAATGCTATATAAACAAGGTACAAACATCTGACACATTTTGGTGGGGAAAACATCTATATCTGATACACTGTGGTCACTGCTGTTGAAGCATTTGGCCACAGATCACAAATTACAAATAACACATCCTGACTTGCAAGTGCTAGACAGAATCATAGAACCATGGAATGGTTTAGATTGGAAGGGACCTTAAAGATCATCTAGTTCCAACCCCCCTGCCATGGGCAGGGACACCTTCCACTAGACCAGGTTGTTCAAAGCCCCATCCAACCTCACCTTGCACACTTCCAGGGAGGGGGCAGCAATAACTTCTCTGGGCAACCTGTTCCAGTGTCTCACTACCCTCACAGTAAAGAATTTCTTCCTTATATCTAATCTAAATCTACTCTCTTTCAGTTTAAAACCATTACCCCTCATCCTATCACTACACTCCCTGATGAAGAGTCCCTCCCCATCTTTCCTGTAGGCCCCCTTTAAGTACTGGAAGACTGCTATCAGGTCTTCCCAGAGCCTTCTTTTCTCCAGACTGAACAACCCCAACTTTCTTGGCCTGTCCTCATCAGGGAGGTGCTACAGCCCCCAGTCATCTTCATGGCTCTCCTTGTGACCTGCTTGAGCATGTCCATGCCCTTCTTATGTTGGGGGCCCCAGTGCTGGACACAGGACTCCAGGTTGGGTGCCACAAGAGCAGAGTAAAGGGGGAGAATCCCCTCCCTCAACCTGCTGGCCACACTTGTCTTGATGCAGCCCAGGACACAGTTGGCGTTCTGGGCTATGAGCACACATTGTTGGCTCATAGTTAGTTTTCCATCCACTAATACCCCCAAGTCCTTCTCCACAGGGCTGCTCTCAATCCACTCATCACCCAACCTGTATTTGTGCTTGGGATTGCCCCGACCCATGTGCAGGACCTTTCTGAACTTCATGAAGTTTGCAGGGGCCCACCTCTCCAGCCTGTCCAGGTCCCTCTGGATGACATCCCTTCCCTCAGCGTGTCAACTGCACCACAGAGCTTGGTGTCATCAGCAAACTTGCTGAGGGTGCACTCAATCCCACTGTTGATGTCTCCAACAAAGATGTTAAACAGCACTGGTCCCAGTACAGGGGGCCCCTGTACGAGGCCCCTGAGGAATGGCACTCATCACTGCTCTCCACTCAGAGACCAAGCTGTTGAACCCAACCCTTTGTGTGCGACCATCCATCCAATTCCTTATCCACTGAGTGTTCCATCCATCAAATCCATATGTCTCCAATTTAGAGACAAGGATGTCATACAGGACAGTGTCAAATGCTTTGTACAAGTCCAGGTAGATGACATCAGTTGCTCTTCCCTGTCATAGAAGGCCACCAAATTTGTCAGGCACGATTTGCCCTTAGTGAAGCCATGGTGGCTGTCACCAATCACCTCCTTATTTTCCATGTGCCCTAGCATAGTTTCCAGGAGGATCCACCCCATGATCTTGCCAGGCACAGAGGTGATACTGACTGGCCTGTAGTTCTCCAGCTATTCCTTTTCTTCCTTTTTAAAAATGGGTGCTATGTTTCTCCTTTTCCAGTCAGAGGAAACTTCACCAGACTGCCATGACTTCTCAAATATGATGGATAGTGGCTTAACCATTTCATCTGCCAGTTCCCTCAGGGCCCGTGGATGCATCTCATCAGGTCCCATGGACTTTTGCACCTTCAGTTTCCATGGATGGTCTTGAACACAATCTTCCCCTAGAGTGGGTGGTTCTTCATTTTCCCAGTCTCTGCCTTTGCCTTCTGCGACTTGGGTGGTGTGGCTGGAGCACTTGCAGGTGAAGACTGAGGCAAAAAAGTCACCGAGTAGCTCAGCCTTCTCCATATCCTGGGTAACCAGGTCTCCCGTTTGCTTCCAGAGAGGGCTCATATTTTTCCTAGTCTTCCTTTATCACTGATACAGCTATAGAAGCTTTTCATGTTGCCCTTGATGTCCCTGGACAGATTTAATTCTCCAAGGGCTTTGGCCTTCCTAACCTGATCCTTGGCTACTCAGACACTTTCTCTATATTCCTCCCAGATTACCTGTCCTTGCTCTGAAGGCTTCCTTTTTGTGATTGAGCTTTTCCAGGAGCTCCTTGTTCATCTACACATGTTTCCTGACTTCCTCTTTATTGGGATGCATTTCTCTTGAGCTTGGAGGAGGTGACCCTTGAATATTAACCAGCTTTTTGAGCTCCTATTGCCTCCAGGGCTTTATCCCATGGTACTCTACCAAGAAGATCACCAAAGAAGCCAAATTCTGCTGTCCTGAAGTCCAGGGTAGTGAGCTTGCTGTGTGCCCTCCTCACTGTCCTGAGGACCTTGAACTCCACCATTTCATGGTGGCTGCAACCAAAGCTGCCCTTGAGCTTCACATTCCCCACCAGACCCTCCTTGTTGGTGAGAACAAGGTGCAGCATATCACCTCTCTTCATTGGCTCCTCTGTATTTTTTCTTGCATTTTGCAAGATGGCACATGCTTTGATGAAACAGGAAAACAATAGTTAATTTTGGGCTTGTGGATAATTAAAACCACTGAAACAGTGGAGAATCTCAGTTTGGATCAGAATACTGTAGTTTAAGCCCAGATTTTATATTTTATCTTTGACTCACAATAACATTATAAACTACATGTTTTTGCAGTTTGTTTTGTCACTGTCATTATTTATATAGTATCATAAATGTACACCAAGGTTTAAAAGATGATCCATAAACTGTAACTGAATGAAAATGGGACAGAAATCAATCCCTGAATCTGAGCTGTTCTGAGCTTTGGAGAAATGCTATTAGAAACATTATGTTAGTGGGGAGCTTGCATTTTGGACAAGCTGGATCAAACCCACATACCTGAACTTTGGTAAAGTCTGGATGCAGACCTCAACTTTTGATCTCTAGTCCTCACTGCAATTAATTCTGCAATACATGGGTGCCAGAGATGGTGTCAGAAGGCCTCCTCTACTTCAGCTGTGTGCATTCTGCACAGATGAAGCATTAATCTTCTGGTATGTTACATTATTATGGTCTTTTCAGGAATGAGTGCTGAAATCACTGGCTGATGACACAAAGTGTTGAAATAGCCATGTATTAAATCATTAATAACTAAGCATAACAGTATCATCTTGGCTGCCTCTAGAGGGTTCGCTGTGTTGTGGGATACAAATGTCCCTTGGTTTATTCCTCTGCTGACTCTAAATCTGGTCACTCTGAGGCAAGCTGGGCAGCTGCAACACCCACATGCCAGTTCTGGAATTAAATTTTCCACCAGTTAGAAAATGAGCTGGCACATTTGCTTGGCTGGTTCTAATGAAGTAATTTCTGGGCCAGGTCTAGAACAACCTGTGGGACTGTTTCATGGCCAGGCTGCTGGTGGGCTATTCTATTTTAACATACCCATTATATTGTGAAAGAATTTGCCTGTCTGTAATATGTCAAAGGATGAAGCCTGGTAAAAAGGCAAAATTAATTGAATGTCCAAAATTCTTCATGTCTTTGAGGGAAAATAGGCACAGATAGTTTTAATCTATTTTTCTATAATACATTTTAAGTGAAGACATTTTATACTCTATAAGATGAATAGTTCCCTAATGAAATGGCACTGTAGCATTTCAAGTTTTCTACAGAAACATATTAAGTTTCTGTAAAAATTGCTTGAAATAGAAATTTGTGTACAATCAGATGTTTAAAATACATCTTAGTTATGTAGTGGATGAGTTCTATGTGATGACTTCTTTGACAAAAACCCTATTGAGAGGATACTGTCTAATATTATGTTTTCTATTGAAGTCTATCAATGTTTCCATAAATCTCTAACAGGAAGGGCACTTGAATTTTTCCCCACTTGGAAAACAGCCAAAACTTTGATCTACTTAGAGGGAAGGAGATCCCTGCCTCAGAAACAAGTCACTTTTGGGGTTTCATAAAGTCAGTGGGAGAAATGCTACAGTGAAGTAAATAAGAATCATTTACTTTTATTAACTGGTAAAATCCTGGCTCAAATTAAGATAAAGACAAAAGTAGTGGAAATAGCATTCTCAAGAAGTCCATTACATTACGATTAGGATGTTTGTGCCATAGACTGTCTCAATCTATGATGTTTAGAAGTCTTCCTACAGACCAGATACAAGCATTTTGTATAAATATTTTAAAATATTTACTAAAGAACAAACCATATTGAAGTCATATTTTAAAACTTACTTTAAACTGACTTCAGACTTTGCATAGCCACTGATGTTTGTTCTTTGATCTGACACAGGAAAACTAAATCCTAAGCATTTTCCATCACCAGAGGTCATCTGAGCCATCCATACACTAAACCTCAGCTTTTGCCAAATCTCCAATTGCTCAGTGGTGATAAAAGCAACAGAGAGGGTAGAGAAGGCCCAAGAAACTCTGAGATTTCCCTGGTGGTCTTCTTTATTAATGTTCATTTTTTCAGAGGTGGAGAGGAGCAAAGACATAGCCTCCAAAGCAGCCTGAAACTGGAGATGCATGAGGAAGAAAATCCTGCCCCGCAGAAGAGCAATCATGTGATGATCTTAAGTGTTCTCCTCACTTGCTGAGGGGGTGACTGCATTGTTCCCATAAGATTGCCTAGATCTTGGCAGTTTGTTGTTGGTTTTACTCCTTGAAGTTCAGCTCCTGGAGTTGTGAGAAGGTGTTTTAATTTAAAAGGGAGAGGAAAGGAAGGACATTTCTAGTTCCAAAGGTTGTGAAGCAATGGTAAAAAATTGCACCAGTCTGACCTAATGGCTAAGAAAACAGATGGCCCCATATTTCTTTTCCTTTTTTTGAATAAAAAATATGATTTTATTTGTGGCATGACTCATGGTTCCTGAATGATTGAGTCCAGATGCAGGTGCTGCATTGCCCTCCTACATTTCATTCATCCATCTGCACTGTATTTCTCAGTCTAGGCTTAGAGGCACAGCTTTGATCCTGCAAGAGCCTCCTTGTCAATATCTATTGGATTTATCTGCTATGGAACAGGATCTCAAGGGTTTTCTGGCTATGCTTCCACATCCTCTTCCCAGATCTGATCAGCTCCTATGAAATATGTATGGCAGATCGTTCTAACCTTAAAAAATTAAAAAGTCAGCCCTATAGGAAATCCCAGTTTTTCAATGTTTCCTTTTCACTCAGGTCAAAATTTCAAAACATATTTTGCATACAAATACTTATTGCATAAAATTATATAGACATACCAAAGTATCTGAAATCAGTTTGACTTTAAACAACATCCAATTGAGTCAGTGAAGTGTCTCAGAAGAGTCATAATTTTTGTCATTCGTGACCATATTCTTATTTATGTTTTAGTCTACCTGTCTAAATTGTAATTCTGACAATGCATATCCTTTGGCATTTTAGTACCACTTTCATAAGTTATTCTTCCCTGGACAAACAACTTCTGGATAACTAAGTTTCGGTATTAAATATTTTTTTAGCTAAGCGGTGATACACAATTCTAGGGATAAGCAGGGATTCACCTTCCTGTAAGAGAAGTCTTACCCTTCTCAATCTTAGCATAAGATCTGTTACTACTTATTAATTCTAGTACAGTTATGTGTAGTAAATACTAAACAACCTAAGAGTCCTGATGTACAAGGTGCAATTAAATAATGTGTAGTCTTGGTAAACCTAAATATCCACAATGCTGGTGCCTCTCCAGAAGTAGGTTTTAAGAAGGATAGAAAAAGCAACAATAGCCTGATTGAAAATATGGATAAGAATTTCTTCCCAAGGATGAGGGGAAGTGGGAGAGGGTGCAGAGGCGTCTGTGAGATGATGATAAGAACTGGCACCATTAGTGAAGTGATGGTGGAAGTTGACTGAACAATTCGACATTAGATTTGATAGGGGGTATACCAAGGATAAGCCCAAAGCCAAGTGGTTGTGAAGAGAGTAGGAAACGGTTCTGGCTGGAGCAATGTAGAATTTCTAGTTAAAGTTAAATATATTGTGAATTTACTGAAAACTGCAGTTTCTATCATACACATGCAGTACAGATACACAGAAGAGTAAAGGTGTCAGAGGTGTCAGGGACAAGAAATAAATTAGAGAATTGAGGCAGTATAAGATATTTTGGCTGTATTCTGTAATCCTCTGCTACTGGGTAGGAAAGGAATTGTTCTCCCTCCTCCCATGGAATCTGATTAATTTATCGCTCACTTTCTTTTATCTGTTGGAAATGGGAAAAGTGCTTTATTTCAGTCTGAAATAAACCCACCACACTAAACAAATTTATTTTCATTTTTTTTTCTCAATATGTCAAGATTTGTAAGACCAGTCACATTTGCTTTAACCCTAGTTAGGTCAGAAACATGTTGCCCAGAGAGGTTGTGTAGGCTCTGTCTCTGGAGGTTTTCAAGACCTGGCTGGATAAAGCCCTGAGTAACCTGGTCTGGTCTCATAGCTGACCCTGCTGTGAGCAAGTGCCATGACTTCCTGAGGACCCTTCCAGCCTGCATTATCCTATGATTCTATCATTTTATGTTCAGTCAGATTTAATGATTTTATTGAGTTAGCCAAACTAGAAAAACCAATACTTTACACATTCTAATATCTACTTAGCACTGACACCATTGTGTGAGTGCATTAAAATTTAGTCTTCTTTGAGGAAATTCAGCAGCTAGTAGGAAGTTTATTTGGTTTCATTTTATTTATTTATTTAGTGATTGACTTTCTTCCATGCCAGATTAGATCAGATGGCAGAGAATAAAATTCTATGTGCTGTAGCAGAACTGATGAGTATCTGCATGATACAAATGAAATCACCAGCATCACAGAATATTAAGAAAACTATCTACCAATTTTTGATCCTTGAGCAAAAAATAATAAAATAAAAATTAATATCTGTAGAGTCTGATAAACTATAAAATTTCACATGGTGTTCCCACAAACATAAAAACACAAGTCTAATGAGGTTTAAATTTCATTTAAGCACTCAAAAAATTAAATTTAAATCAATATTTTTTTAAAAAATGTCACCAAAGTATCTAGCCATTTGTAACTTTTAAAAACAAAGCCTTAGAACATTTATCATGGAAAACTGTAGGAAAATGGCTGAATGCCATTCCCAAGTGATATGAAGTCATACAAGTTTATTGCCTCTGACATCAGCTACTATTATGTTACACTTTCAAAGTGTTCTGAGATGAATAAGACAAAAATTAAGAAAACCTCCTGTAAAGTTTTCTTCCTTTACTGGGATGCTATTTCCAGTCTGGAGAGTTTAAATCAGCTAATCTAACCTTGATATATAACTAAGTTATAACTTTAACTTATATATCTACACATTAAAGACAACTTTTATGTTTAACTAATACATTCCTTCCAGAAAGACATGATCTGAAGGTGCTAGGAGACGAAGCATCCACTGATTCTGTGGATCTACAAAAACTGGTCAGTGATTCTGCATTAATTTAATCTAAATTTCTTTCCCAGTTGTTTTCCACAAACAGTACAATTCCTTAGTTTAACATCTTTCTTCCACATAAAACTTACAAATCTTGACTTCCTTATTAATTTAATGTAAGTTTCTCAAATACATCTGTAAGTAATTCTGAAATTATATAACAGTGTTCTTGAACCTGGTCATGAATAGAGCTCAAGAACAACTGCCCTTAAAAGAGAATTACTATGTAACTACAGGACAAAGCAATGAATCTGTTAGAGGATGCACTACAGTGCCAGTAACAAGAAGAAATTGAGCTTGAACAGGATTTTGAGTAACCTCAAGATGAAATTAAATGTTGAGATAATAAATACCGTTTGGTCTGTCTAATGCTCAGATAAAATTTTTACAGTCATCTCTGACAAAGCACTGTATATTTCTGAACTCATGTGTCCTATTTCTGTTGTGCTTGGCTATGGCTACAACTGCACTTGACGTTTTTATCAAGAACACAGTGGACAGTTTGTCTTTTTCTTTCTCTGCATAAGGTTTTGTTGTTGTTGTTGTTTGGGATTTTTAAAAATCTCTCCCCACTGTGACATTTCACAAAGACTATGTCCTGCTGTGATACTCAGGATCTCCCATTCTCTCTCAGTATCAGTGTGCCACAGCTTGGCTTCACAGTGACACAAAACAGGCTGCTCTGCTGGAAAGGCATGTGCAGCTAGCTGCCACATTTTCTTCTGATAGCCTGTGTTCAATGCCTTGATGAAAAAGTCCTTATATCACATACCCTTCTTTGGAAACTCTACAGACTGACCAAAATGCCACTCATAAAGACTGAGACAGTGGTGTGAAAAACTGATAGGGAAATTTCCCTGGGGGTAACATTCCTGTTCATCCAGCAGCTTCCAAGTTGTATCAGGACTTTCATTTTGACTTTCCATACCCTGATATTGCTATATCAGTATCTGCCTTTGAGTCTTCAAGCCAGTTCAAGACAGATGCAGTTGAATAACTTTGCAACTAGTCATACAAGGATCAGAGGAATTAGATCGTTAAGTCAGGCACATAATTACAATCTTCATTAACAGAAAAAAAATGCTGTGAAGAACAGTTGTGACCTTGTTTGAGAATAAAATTGTTAGATTTTCATATTAAAAAGACAAAAAAAAAAAAGAGATATAGATAGTTGGTTTCAAGGAAATGTTTCATCTGATCTGAGGTGAAAAAACGGCATTTAATTTCCAGGGAATTTTTAGTTCATTTCCTTTACAAATATTTTTAATTTAATATAGGTAAATTTTAAAACTAAATAGATTGTCTAGTCAAACATTTTACCAGATTCTTTCTGACCAAAGTAATTCAGCAAAATCAAGACAAACTCTTGAACAGTTTTGGTTGTCAGGGATCTCTACTGCAGTAAATAAACTACCCAAAAGAAAAACAAAGGCTTCTATCTACTAGAGAGGTCTTTTTTTTCTTCTCTAGAGCAAACAAAACAGTTTAGTATGACAGCATCTAATTATTTCTAGAAGAAATAGTAATGTACATTTTTACACACTCTTCTAACTAAGTGAGAAGCTTTTCATATGAAGGATAAAACATGCAAAGCTCTATAGAACTTAAGGAGGGAAAATACTATGAAATTTGAGGTAAGCTTGACTCTATAGGTCTGTGCAAAATTTGGATATTAGTGACATTTGCTAAAGAAACCACTAAGATAGATAAAGACTCATTACTCCTTGAAAACCATCTGTTCATTTAACTGCAATAACAAAATACAGATTTTCATCTTGTAAACTTTCTATCTGGAACATTGTTAAAACACAGCAAACTCAAATACTTATTAAGAAAGCAATGCAATCAAGATAGAAAACAATAGGTGGCAATATCTCCTAGCAAGCCTAATGTGCAAAGTTCGATGCCATGTGCAATCTGCTGCCATATCCACTATCAATACTTTCCTTCTGAGTCACATGTAAGTACTGAGAACACAGATTTACTGTGTCCACAGAACACAATGTACATCCAGCAGAGCGGCATGTGTCCAACCCTATGGAAGGATGTACGTCACCAAGCTCTGCTGAAAGCCATTGATGCCTCATTCAAGCAGGGCAACCCTTGAACATTCAGGATCTATGGCAGGCAAGAATTTGACATTTGTTTGCTTTAAATAAGTGTTGTTCTCCTTTATGCCACTCTGTTCAGCTGCAGAACCACAACATGGTCTCTAGCTTGCTCATTTCAATGAAATAGTAAATGAAATAATTTTATGCAAAGAGCTAATTTGTCCCAGAGCTGTTTCTAGGCTACTTTCTTTTTGGCCTTTAAGCTTTTTTCAGACGACTGATTCATATAGGAATGTTGGTGCTAGTAGCAGAGAGGTTCCTGGGAGCCAGCAAACACAGATTTTATTCCTGGTTTGGTCACTGAGCTGCTCTTTTTGAGACCTCCCACACATTTTGTGGACTATTTAGAACGTGAGTCCTCTGGGGTTGGGTTTGGGGTTTTCTTGCTCTTACTACATGCCTGCACAGGACCTCCTGCAGAAGGGTCCTGATTTTGACAGAAGTGTTCATTAACTCCTGTAAGGCAGCTAAGGAAAACCTCACTGCCTTTGTGCTCCTGGAATGCAGGATCTTTCTTCAAACAGTAGTTAAATATGGAAAACCAAATATTATGCCTCATCTTCACTTCCTGGAGGCACCTTACTGTTCACTGTATTTTCCTGCACTTGGAGAAGTGACTATGCAAAGGACACTGTAGAAGAGAAATCAGATAGACCCCTCTGGATTTTTCATGCTAATCTAAACACAGAGTAAGGAATCACAGTACAGAGAGCAGTACTACCTCTTCGCAGTTTAGATTTTGATGTGTCTGATACAGCACTTTTTAGGGAGGGAGGGAATGTGTACCATGGAAAGGAAGGAACATGGATGTGTAGTTTACCTTTGATAGATATATCTACATACACATATGTATGAAAATGTCTCTGCAGCTTTGAATCAGACACTTAGGCCACCTTCACCCATGGGAGGATTTTCTAGCATGATCTACTACTTTCTGCCTGATGGGCTCATTTAAAAAAAAAAAAAAAAAAAAAGGCTGTTTAAAATACTGCTTTTTGCAAGCCCTATATTCTGAGCTGACTAATTCTCCAGGATACTTTGTGGTGTCTGTTCAGAGTTAAACCTTTTATGTCAGGATAGCTATCCTCCTGTCTTTTGTAGCTCTTTGTACAGTGACATATCTCTATCATAGAACAGCCATAGATGAATAAAGTTATAAAACCTGGTTTCCAAAACTTAAACTAATGAACTATCCTCCCATTTTGGGTTTGAGCTTTGTTCTTCCATTTATTGATTTTACTTTTCCCTCTCTCTTTAAAATGTACTTTAGTGCAAGCTAGGATTGAAGGATAGGATTTCCAGAAATATTTACCAACTGTATCGCTCACTAATTTCCAGAAAACTAACTCAGACCAGCACTCAGTCCTTGCAAAACTCCTTTAAATTAGTTACCTGAAATTAAATGATTTAGGCTATCAAATGACTGTGGTAATGAAAAGAACTCATCAATGTGTACAACTTCATTTAATCATTTTATCAGACCATTTTATGGTAACACTGATATTCACAAACTGCTTTTCACATCAGCTCTGTTGATTTTTATCTGATGCTACAACTTGACTCCAGTTTTTATTCTCCTTATTTGTTCTGAAAAAGGTTGGCATGTGATTTGCAAAACTGGTGGTGTACCAAGTCTTGTGGAACTAGAAATGGGGGAAATTAGCTTAAAATATACATGTATTTGTTACTTTAAAGATCTATAGTAGATGAGATATCTAGAAAGTATACATGGAAAAATACTCCTCCTCCGTAGAGAGGACCGGTTCAGAAGTATGCTTTAAAAGAACAGATCCAGCAAATAATGGATGTTTGGATTCCTGTATTGTGCAAGAGACTGGATTAGAAGATGGTAATAGGACCACGATGCTTTAAGATTGTAACTTTTGCCTACTTCACTGTCCTTAAGAACAACCTTGAAAAATACAGCAAAAGCTTCATTCTTTGTGTTTCTACTGTGGCAGCTGCTATTACTAAATGCAACTATGAGCTACATAACAGAAGCAAATGAAGATGAGATTGTTGCACAGGCTGGGGCTGGCATATCCCTGACAGTTTTAACCCAGTTAGCATGAGCCTGGTGGAGACCCTCAGAAAGTACCCTCACTCCTAACCCTTGTCACAGCTAACATTTTCATTGCAATTTCTACCCTTGCTCACTATATTAAAGCAAGCATCACAGCGTCTAGCCTATAATTATAACCAGACCTTCATTTGATTACCCAGGGGTATCTCAAGAGTGGCTTCATTAATGAAAACAGTCTGCTCTGTGTCCTTGGGACAAGTGCAAAAGAAACACTGATTTAGTCTCCATTTGGAGGGCTGACTGACCTTGGATAAAAACTGTAATCAGTTCTTGGCCTTTGTGGTATGAGAAGGAAAGAAAGATCCCCTGAAGAGAGCAGTGTGATCATAAATATTTTCTGGTTTTGTTTCCTATACGTATAGTTTGTATGTATTTTTCGTATTATATATTGTTCGTATTATCAGCTACTACGTGTCTTTAATCAGTGTCTGATTTAGGTAAGAAGAAATGTGTTGAACAAGGTGTTCACATCTTACTGAAATTGAGCTTAAATTGAGCGACCAACTCTCTTAAACTCCTTTAGAAACCCAGCTCTTAAGTTTCTTGGGAAAGTTACTGTTCAATTTGAACAAGAAAAGGAAATGGGCCTGGGGGGGATTCATGGGGTGGGGACATAATAAAGGAAATTGAAAACCAAATGCTTTTCTTTCTGTAGCTTCACAAACATTTGTTAGATATTTAATTAACTTCATATTTCATTTTGCAGGCTGGATCCCACATTAGTAGCTTCAGTTGCTAAATATGTAAAATCTGAACAGTTATTACTGTTTTAATCAGCAAAATTGTTAGCTGTGTTCTCTTGGTGATGGTTTATGGAGGCCCTATAAACTGGCACATGAATATTCAATGCCCTGCCAGTTTTGTTTTCTATTTTGGCTGATTAATTCAGACACAGAAAGGGGATTAACTTCCTTGATCTTCATGAGTTATTGGTATAATGTTGAATACTGATACCATCTTCAGCCACGTGCAGACTGTGAGTACTCACAGGAATCTTATTAGTGCTTGGGTTTGGGTTTTTTTTTCCATAAACTTTATTTTTTTTCACTGCACTCTTCCACTCCTCTCACCTAGTGGGACAGAGCAGATCCATGACCAACAAAGTGTGCTGGCACCCACCCAGCTGGTCCGCAGGGAAAAGGGGTCACTTAGTTCTACTTCTGAATCTCTAAGAGATAGTTTGTGGGTTTTGTTGCCTTTTTTAGCTCTATCTCCATGATTTATGAAATAATCATGTCAGCTTTCTGCAATATAGGAATTCATTACAGATTAACACTCAACTATCAGATCCAAATGGGGGAAAGGCGAACAATTAATGCTGCCTAACTTGGAGAAATATCTAAAGAACTGTGCCTGTAGAGAGGGTTAGAAACCTGCAACTCTTGCCAGTAAAAAACATGGCCTTAAATTTATTAAAAATAAGGATTTGCTTTTATTTGCTACATGCTACAGCTTGCTCTTTGGTAGCTTTGTTTTGGGGTTTGTTTCTGAAGCTGAAAGGAGAGGGTTCTTGTCTTTGCTTTAAAGTATGTATAATTGGATACCAAAATATCTTTGTCCCTCATCACCCCCTGATTTGTGCACTTGAGCTTCAAGTAACAAGACTGCTCTGAAGAAAGCCAAAACCATATTTCAGTCAAAGATGACCCCATTGTCTTTGCAAATTAAACATAATTGTTAAATTTTCTCCAAACTCAAGTGTTCAGTTTACCTCTCAATCTGAGTAAAGTTTTTTGTAAGCAGACTTTCCACAATAGAGTCTGTAGTAGCTTTGACAACTTTAAGGCTTTAGATATCATTGAGATTTCACTTTAATAAATTATTTCTTGCAAAAAAATCATGAAGTTTATCCTATTTTATAATATATAGCAGTCAAAACAATAAGCAGATATAGGGCTAAAAAGCATGAGTTTGCATAAAATAGGTTTAATTTATGACTTTCTAGTCTCATGTTGTAGAAGCTATTTGTCTGACAGGACTTGGGTGAAGTTTAAGACCATGTTATGAAAGATTGGGAGAGATACGGGTGAAGGTTGGTAAGCTGCTATTTTACTACTTTGATTTGTAAAGTGGATAAATTATACTGTGAGTTACATATGATTTTTATACAGTTGACTAATTATTTAAAATTGTAAATCTAAAACTTTAGAATATTTTCACATACATACAAATAACTCTACACTGATTAAAGCTCGTACATTTTTACCAGTTAATTTGTTTTTAAGCTTCTCTCAGCTGGTACGCTGAATACTTCTGCCCCCACCATACAGTAGGTTAAAACATTTGGACATCTATCTTGTGGAGGAATATTTAGGTTTTTAAAAAGCTCTGTAGTGGATTTTTATCTTCTTTTTATTTACCAGTTCTTCAGTCTGTATCATATATTTACTCATAAAGCCTAAATGCACTGCCTGGGCCGTCAGGGTTCTTTTAGGAACAGGGCCGTATCTAGTGTTCCTTGTCTACCTAAAACTCTTTTGTCAGTAGAAGGACTGGGAATATAGAAATGGATCCCAGGAGGGATATATAGTAGCTATGAATAGTATGTTAGTTGACCGCAAAGCAGAGCTGTTACTGGCATAAAACAGAGACAGCTCATTAGAGAAAAGAATATTGTAGTAGTGGAAGAAATTTTGCTTCAAATTGCTTTCCAAATGTGGCATTAAGAAATGAGATGGACCACAACACCCAAAAAGGATGGATGATCTTGAGGTTAAGTTATGGGACTTTAATTCCATGAGAGATCTTTGCCAGTGAGGTTTGCACTAATGGACGCACTACAGGCTCTGTTTATGCCTTTGCTTTTTTCTAAAGTTGTTCCACTTGGGGGTACAGACTTTTTCTTCGCTCTAAAGCCCTTAAATGGATTATAAGATACAGCTTCATATGTACTTTTTTCTTCAAAAGAAATACTGTGTAAAACTGGACAAAGGCTGATAATTCTTTACCTGGCATGTGGGTTACTTGTGAAAATATTTGTGCAGTAACATTTTACAGGGAGGTTTAAAAATGTGTTTGTTCTGTTGAACAGAAAAAAAAATTTACAGCATTTTTCTGTTTTCAGAAACAACAGTCCTTTCATATTTCCCAGGCGTCACTACAGAACGTGATGTGACTTCCTTGGTCACACAAAATTTCACAACATGGATCCAGGAGGCCAAGAGATGTCAATGTTTCAATAAAAAGACTGGGCAGTTCCTGAACGAAACCTGAGCTTTTCCATCCTTCTGCCTCAAACACAAAAGGATAAGTTATATCTTCTGATGACAACGTGAGTTATCTGTGACATTTACATGATCACTTAATGCGCTATAAACGACTTGGTATATCATATAAAATTCTTATATTTCTTACTGTTTCCTCTTTCATTGTAGCTTTCCGTAATATAAAAATTCAGTCACCTAAATGTTGGGCTTAATCCAAATTCAAATTAAATTTCTTAAACAGTTGGTACATGCCCTAATTAAGGACAGCATAATCTCTTCTGCTATGGTAGGCAACTGTAGATAATAACTAGAAATACTGCATTTCTAAAAGCTACTTTTTTATGGTTCTAGTGTGTTTTGCAAAACTTTGTAGGGTCAATCTCATTTATGAGCTCCTTTAACTGCATTTTCCTCATACCTTTTAAACTTCATGCTTTAAGTAGTACACATTAGGTGAGCTTCGTGTAACCCACCAGAAATATTTGAACTGCGTCATAAGAAGCTCAGTCTAAATTGTTTAGCTTTTCCTTATCTTGTAAGCCTGTCTTTTCTCTAGTTCTAAGTCTAACATCCTTTCTTTTAAAGCTCACTTTTTTAAATGTCAGAGTTTAAACTGTTTTTCCTTCCCTTTACATTTCTTAATGTTCTCAATGCTGAGATTAGGAACAGAGGAATACAAAATCAACCCTTCTGGTTCAGACACACGGTCCATCTTCTCAAGCATTTTTCTCCAACAATGACCATAAGCAGATAGATCAAAAAATAATACAAGGCTTGGCTTTATCCATTCTCAATGAAGCAATGGTGTGTGGGGTAAATAAATTTTTGTACTTTGTAGATTGAACCAATGGGATTCAATCACCTAACTATAAACATCTACAGTCTAGACATATACATCTGAGCTTATCACTTTAGGCCCCTTACAGTCAGTGGGGAGAAACAGACCCTGTTAAAGTGCAACTCAGTATATCCTAAAGTCACTATCTAAAATGCTTAAGATGAATTGTACTAAAACACCTATTTTATTCCATTGAGTCTGAAGGGAGCTTGGGTTATTTAGCTAAGATACAGACAAAGCATTTAGGCAACTTTCACACAAGGTTTGAAACTTTATTTTTTAGTGAGTCATCTGAATCTTGTTACTGATCCATCATTTTTTAAGACTTAAAAGTAAGTCATTCTGCTATGGAAATAAGGCAAGGCTTTGAGTTTTCAGAGGTAAAATGAAATGATTCTAGGTTGGCATCCTATTTGATTGGAACATCCTTAAATGGCAGAAGTGTGAGAGTATGCTGATTTCCTTTTGTTATACATTCATGCTACCTTTCCAAGAGATTACATTGTCTAGGAGTACCCTGAATCAATAGATTTCCTCAGTGTCTGTCATCTTCTTTTCATAACTTCTTTACAGGTAACCTGAGCTCCCGTGGAGGTCAGACTGCTTCAAGTCTTGCCTTCTTTGCCTGAGTTGGTCACAGCTATGACAGTCTGGTGGTTAAAATATTAACTTGAATGTATATATCAGTCCATGCCTGACAAATTTGGTGGCCTTCTAAGACAGAGTTACAGTGTTGGTGGATAAGGGAAGAGCAGCTGACGTCATCTACCTGGACTTGTGCAAAACATTTGACACTGTACTGCACAACATCCTTTTCTCTAAATTGGAGAGATGTGGATTTGACAGCTGGATCACTGGTGGATAAGGAATTGGCTGGATGGTCACACTCAAAGACTTGCAGTCAACAGCTTGATATCCGAGTGGAGAGCAGTGAGGAGTGGCATTCCTCAGGGGTCAGTATTGGGACCAGCGCTGTTTAACATCTTTGTTGGTGACATGGACAGTAGGACTGAGTGCATCCTCAGCAAATTCACCAATGACACCAAGCTGTGTGGTGCGATTGACACACTGGACAGAAAGAGGGGCCTTTACAGGCTTGAGAGGTGGGCCCGTGCAAAGCTTATGAAGTTCAACAAGGCCAAGTGAAAGGTCCTGAATATGGGTCAAAGCAATCCCAAGCACAAATACAGGCTGGGTGATAACTGGATTGAGAGCTGTCCAGCAGGGAAGGACTTGGGGATATCAGTGGATGGAAAACTAACTATAAGCCAGTAATGTGAGCTCCCAGCCCAGAAAGCCAGACATATCCTCGGCTGCATCAAGAGAAGTGTGGCCAACAGGTTGAGGGAGGTGATTGTCCCCCTCTACTCTACTCTTGTTTGACCCCACCCGGAGTCCTGTGTCCAGCACTGGGGCCCCCAACATAAGGACATGGACATGCTCAAGAGTGTCACAAGGAGGGCCACGATGATGATCAGGGTGCTGGACCACCTCCCTTATGAGGACAGACTGAGAGAGTTGGGCTTGTTCATCCTGGAGAAAAGAAGGCTCCCAGGAGACCTTATAGTGGCCTTCTAGTACCTAAAAGGGGCCTACAGGAAAGATGGGGAGGGACTTTTCATCAGAGAATGCAGTGATTGGATGAGGGGTAACGGTTTTAAACTGAAAAAGGGTAGATTTAGATTAGATGTAAGGAAGAAATTCTTTCCTGTGAGGGTGGTGAGACACTGGAATAGGTTGCCCAGAGAAGCTGTTGATGCCCCCTCCCTGGAAGTGTTCAAGGCCAGGTTGGATGGGGATTTGAGGAACCTGGTCTAGTAGAAGGTCTTACTGCACATAGGAGGAGATTTGGAACTAGATGATCTTTAAGGTCCCTTCCAACCCAAACCATGCTATGATTCTGTGATTCTTCACCCATATCAAATCAATGACTTAACCACAGTCTGTAGACAGTCACTCTCATGCATGTGTAACATTGATTGAAAATTTCATTACAAGTAATATATCTCTTCCAAATAGTTTGCCTTGTATAAAATAGTATAGATGGGTGAAATTATGGGTTGTCAAAAATCACAGATGACTTGTCTGGTTTTGACAAGCAGGTCATGTGGGTGAGCTGGCATACGTGCATGCCATGCTACAGCAGGCAACAGGAGTTAGGTGCCTCACAACAATCTTTATGAAAATCTCTCCCCAGGCATTTTGATAACAGATTATTTGCTGATATTGATTTTATGCCATCACAGTCTAAAGATCCAAGTCTCAGAGGGGTTTAGACATCTGATGTCCATGGGATCTCAGCACCACAGACAGTCTGAGTCCAGATATGTGGTCCAAAACTGTCAGTTTGACTGAAGTCTCTCCAAGTGAGACTGAGGATGAATAACTCAGTCCTGTTATAGCTCCAGTGATGCCAAGGCTTGGCTGGATGAATCCATATCTCATCAGAGTGCAAACCAACCTCTATGGCTAGGGAGTCTTGTGATGCTGCAGTCAGCCAGCAATACCCAACAGCCAGCTAGAACCACACTGTGCTGTAAATCTTGCCAACGAAACAGAAGGGGAAAAAAAAGTCTTATTGGACATGTTAATCCATTTAAAAGAGACAGGAGAACTACTCTCTCTTCCCTCTGGAATTGTATTAAGAATATTTTATATTGGAAATGTAGTCATGTGTAGCAATTTAACATCTTTTATCTTGGTAGACCACATATGTATTCTCAGTGGAATAAGGGGCAAATACAACAAGAACTTCTGAAATGTGAGATGGTCTTTTCCAACCTAAATGCTTCTATGATTCTATGTGTTCAGGCTGCTGGTGGGTGCAGTGAGCAGTGGAAAAACGACACAAACTCTTTCCAGCATAATGTTCCGAATGCACAAACCTGCAGAAATACTTAAATGTGAGTGCAGAAAATTACATCTAAATACATCATTTAAAATGTTTTATTATTAATGCATTGATATTTTATAATCTGGGTCACTAAATGGGATTAATAGAGAAAAGATCTAATTCAATACTTCTACAATATGAGTCACTGACAATAGGTTTTAAGTTGTATAAACAGAAGCTGGTAATCTCTCTCACAGATATATGCTTGCATAGACACTCATATAGTGCAGAAAAACAGTATTTTTCTTTTCATAAAATGTTGCTGGCAAAAATAATATTTTTATTGCATGAGAACTTTAGAAATACAAATACTTTAATTTTTCTTAGACCTGTCATGTGTAAATTGAAATCTTTTAGCAAATAAATAAATAAATAATTAGCAAAAAAATAGTTTATGTTTTGGTGGAAATAACTATGTGAGGTAGCAGATTTAAGGGGCAATTAAACAAGTATGCATGAACCATCAGCTAAAAATAGTAATAAAATAGAAATAGAAGGTTTTTGCAACACTTTAAAAAAGGATGTCATTGCAAAATTATTCAGGAAAAAATAATGCAGGGAAACTGAGTTCTAGAAGCCCAGTTAGGTTCTTCTCCAGGTATGTTGGTGGGAATTCCCACACCTAAATTTGGACTTTTGTCGTAAGGCCCCACATTAGTATTTACTCTTCCTAATTACTTCTGTCTCTTTTTCTGTGTTGTACAACTGTTGATCATGGCTTTATCACTCTTTAACAATGTCTACTAAATTATTGGGAAGACTCCTCACTGTTGCAGGACTCACTGGTATCCCTAAGGAAAATGATATGGAGAGCCTATGACGCCAATAGCAAGGATAATAGGAAACACGGCGGTTATCAGATATTTCTGAAAACAGATAAAAATAGTGTTCTGCGCTTTGGGAAAATTAGTCAGTGAGTGATAGTGTTGTTGAGGTGATGTAACTCAGCTTTCTGTCTCTTCATTTTCATGCTAGTGTTCTTCTGGAACCAGGCAGAACTGGATTGCTCTTACCTCAAATTGCTTGTGCAGTATCAATTTCCATTCATTCAGCTGAAATACCTTCTTCCCTTGAGAAGAGCCATTACTGTTCTTTTTTAGCTCAGACTCACAGCTCTTATGAGGAATTGTTTGGAGTTTTAACAGTTAGAGTCCACATGTGAGGAAAAAACAGTTCCCTCCAAACAAACTCATAGTTCCCTGGAGATTATTCCCTGGATCCAGATTACTAACAGTGGGAGGAAGGCCAACACAAAGGCATAAAATATAATGGAATGACTAAAACAATGTGGCATGGTTCTTAGGATGAATTTCCATAACCCAATATTCATGGATGTTGATTGTTTGTTGCACAAGATGTGGTATAAGATGTTAATTATTTTATTTATAATTGTTGAAAATATTCATTTAAGTTTCAAAATAAATGTGTTTATGCTTTCTTGGTTTGTTTCTGACTTCCATTGTCAGAATTAATTTATTCATGTATGTGTTCTCTCACACTTGTTCCAAGCATAGATTTTCAAATTTCTGTACCATGAACAGGACCTTCTACAACATACACCAGCATAGTACTATAGCTGGTTGAACTGTAACTATGAGTAGATCTGTTATAGAAAATGAAATTGCACACTAGAATAAAATAAGCATGTAAATAATATAATATATATAGTAGAATACTTGATTTATAAGTTTGAGCAGGTAGGAACCGTAACAGATCAGTTATCTAATTAAGCTATTTAATTAAGACTAATTCTGGCTTCTGTAGAACATTTTCATGTCATCAACCCAAAATTGTTCATTCAGAATGCTATTATTTGTGCACATACAGTAAAGGAATAAGGCCTTTAAAATGTGAGTTGTACTGTGGCAGACAATTCTTCAGTTGCAGTCTCTGGGGGATAAAGATGCCAGAAATGTGGCTTTATACTTCAATATGTGGAGGAATACAGATCTTGTGCATATTCTTCGAAAGAATATAATAAAACTATTGGTCACAAAGTATAGATTCATCTGCATGATGAACTTATTAACAAAATTTATTGCTGTCAAGTTAGACAGAGGTATTATATGTTTGTAACTGACTGGAGAAACATGCACAAACTTTTTTTTTTTTTTAATTAGATTCTTTTTAAATTTTAAGACTATATAATAGATCCTCCATTTATAACATAAAAGAACAAAGGTGGGAACAAAAGAGGTGGATTTAGTTGGAAATGGATTCCTTCATCCTAAACACCCTCAGACCTGCAAGAACAAGATCTGGAAATAACAACGGGCAAATACAGAGGAATGATCTCTGCAGTCCCTGTGTCTGGGTGTTGTCTTCCAATTAATTTAACTACCCAAAACCAAATTATGGCCCAAAACTGTCAGTACACGCACAGTCTTCTTGTGAGGGCTGTACTGGGTTTGTGTGGTGAGGTTTTTGGTAGTGGGGGAGGGGGTTACAGCAGTGACCCCCTGTGAGAAGCTTCTTAAAGCTCCCTTGGCTCCAAGTTGGACCCTCCTCTGGCCAAGTCTGAGCCAATTAGAGATGGTGGCTGCACCTTTGTGATAAGTATTTAAGAAGGGGAATGTGGGAGGAAGAGTTCAAGTTATGAGAAGGAGTTGCAAGGAGGACACCTATGTGAACACCAAGGTCAGCGAAGGAAAGAAGGAGGAAGCGGGGAGAAGGTATGCCAGAGCAGAGACCTCCCCTGCAGCCTCTGGTGAGATGGCAGGCCATCCCCCTGCCACCTATGGAGGTCCACAGTGGAGCAGAGATCCTGCAACCCATGGAGGACTCCACACTGGAGCAGGTGACTGCACCCAAAGAAGGCTGGGACTCCATGGGAAGAAGTCCCCGCTGTTGTACTTAGGTGCTGTGAGGATTGTGACACATGGGGGTGACCCATGTCAGAGCACCACAGGAATGGTTGTGGCTGTGGGAAGAACTCACTCCAGAGAAAGCTCATGGAGCACTGTCTCCCATGAGAGGGACACTATGCTGGAGTGGGGGAGAATGCAAGGAGTCCTCCCCCTGAGGAGAAAGGATCGGCAGACTAACCATAACCCTCATCCCCTTCCCCCTGCACCGCTGAGGGGAGGAGGTAGAAAGATTGGGAACAAAACAGAGACCAGGAAGAAGGGAGGGGTGGAAGGAGATATTTTTAAGATGTGGTAATGCTTCTCACTGTCCCACTCTGTCTGTTAAATAGTGTTGTTGTTAGTGTTTGAATTAAAGTGTTCTTTTTTCTTCCCCTAAGGAGTCTGTCTTTTGCCCGTGACCGTAATGAGTGTGTCATCCCTCCCTGACCTTATCTCGATTCCTGAGCCTTATACCTTATTTTCTCCTTCCCATTCCTGAGGGGAAAGGAGTGAGTGAACAGTTGCATAGAGCTCAGTTGCCCTCTGGGCTCAAAACACGACAGGGCATGAGTGCTTTGGTGTTGTGTCAGATCAGAGAACTCATTAACAAAAAAGCCAGATGTTTTGTTGTCTTGTTTGTGGGGCTGCTGGATCATCAACTTAGAGACAAGGAGCACTTCACATGTTGACTCTTCCATCTCACTTCAGGATCAGAAGGAGGGGACAAGGTCATGAAAAAACAAGAAAAATTTGGAATGTCCTTAGCTAACAGGGTCAGGATGTGACTGTGAATGCATAACTCCATCCAAAGAGTTTTATTTCAAAATTCAATGACTACTGGGCTTCCAGAGCCTAATTACTAGTTCCTGGACCTAAACTCTGAACAAAATCTCGGTAGCACTAGAGAATCTGACTTGAGTTTTACTGCCCAAGTCTGATCTCAGACAAGCAGAATTCCTCACGTAGACACCTGGAAACATCTTGGTGATGCCACAGAGTAGGGATAGAGTGCTACAATAATATGGCCGGGTCATAAGTCCATAAGAGCTTATATATAACCTCATCAGCCCACAAGCAAGTCAGGGACTGAAGGGTCAGAAGAAACTTAGGAACCTCCATGCCCTTTAAGGCACTACTTTGTGAAAACTGAGCATTCAACAAGCATTCAAATTGCAGTTTATTTGTTGAATAGAGGTGGGAAGATGGGCACCTGTCCACTGGGAACTGCACCGACACTGATGTCAGAAACTTTCCACTTACACAGCTGGAGAGATTTCAGATAGCAGTAATTTGAGATAAGCCTCAACTTTCTTCCTAAATCTGAACCACCCAGTGCTGAGTGGGGGGCTCAAAAGTGGACCTGAAGCTTTGCTGCTTGGGCTGGTCTCCAATAGGAACTTTCAGTGGCTGTGACCAAAGCTGGGCAAGAATCAGAACAAAATAGATTGGTAAAATCTAAGGATTTCATTACCAATTCCCAGAACCATCCAACCCCTTTTGAACTGGGCTTTCTGCCAATTTTCTCCCAGGTGATATTGTTTTGCTTCAATGTACAAGTTATTTAAGAAACACCTCTTTAAAAACAAACCTTCTAAGGTAAAGTTCAAATTTTCTCTTACTTTCTTTAAAGTTATAAGCAAAAAAACCAACTGAGAAAGACCCTTTCTATGCCAACAGAAAGACAAAAATTTTCCACCTTGCGGCTTAATTGGCAATATAATAGTTTAGAATGTACTTTTAAGAGGTTTGGACACACTCTCTTGTATTATCCTGTCCAAATGACATTAGTTCTTTGTTAACACTGACTTATACTGCACTTGGTATGCAAGAAACCTTCTTACTGTTATAGTATAAGGCTAATTTCTAAAATGTCTCCAAAATGTCAAACTGGCACTTAGATGAAGACATAAATGAAGCATTTGAAGTAACTTAAGCATCTGGAAAAAAAAAAAAAAAGTCCTATAAAATATGACGCTTTATTTTTTCTAGTACAGATTGGCATTTTTTTTCTGGTCTGGCTTCATCAAGGTGTAGTTGAGCACATTCTGGATGAAAATGATGTTCCCAAGTTCTGCACGTGATGAATTTGCAAGCCATAAGTATGCAGGCGTGAAATCTGGCACCTTCCAAGCTGCACATTTGTACTTACAAATTCACTCAAGATTTATAGCCATTACTAGCAGATGATGTCATCAGCCATTGCACATATTCCCTACCTCATTTTCCCAAGGTAGGATTTAAATTTTTTTGAGGAATGTTGAACTGGCAATGAGTACTGATAATGAGCAACAAATAGCAGGGACAATGTCAAATTATTTTTAATACCAGAACAGTATTCCTTTGCGGTTAATAACCTGCAGAATGTTAATGCATCAGCAACTTTGTTACCACATATCATGGTTTAAGCCCAGGGGACAGCTGAGCACCATGCATCGCTTGTTCACTCCTCCCCACTGGTGGGATGGGGAGAAGAAAATATAACAAAAGGCTCAGGGATCAAGACAAGGACAGAGAGGGGTAACTCACCAGTTATGGTCACAGACAGAAGACAGACTCAATTTGGGAAAAAAAAAAAAAATTAAAAGCACCATTAATTTAATTTGAACATCAGCACCACTAATGTACCAAATCAGTAGGATAGTAAAAAATGCAACCACATTGTAAAAACACCTTTTCCCCCACTCCTCTCTTCTTCACAGGCTCAGCTTTGCTCCCAATTTATTTACTTCCTCCCCTCCAGGGGCACAAGGAGGGCAAGGGATGGGAGTTGCAGTTGGTTCATCACCCACTGTTTCTGCTGCTCCTTTCTCCTTGGCGGGAGGACTCATCACACTCTTACCCTGCTCCAGCTTGGAATGCTTCTCATGGGACACAGTCCTTCATAAACTTCTCTGACATGAGTCCTTCCCACAAGGCTGAAGCTCTTCACAAACTGCTCCAGTGTGGGTCCCTGCCATGGGCTGCTGTCCTCCCAGCAACAGACTGCTCCAGCACGGGCTTCCCGCAGAGTACTGGCCTTCTTCAGATGCAGCCACCTGCTCCAGCGTGTGGTCCTCCACAGGCTGCAGGTGGGCATCTGCTCCACCATGGACATCCATGGGCTACAGTGTGACAGCCTACCCTCTCACCACGGGCTGCAGGGGAGTCTCTGCTCTGGCATACCTCCCCCCCACCTCCTCATTTTTCACTGACCTTGGTGTTTGCATGGATATTTCCCTCACAACTCTCAGGTTTCCCTTCTTAAACATGTTATCACAGAGGCACAGTCACCATTCCTAATTGGCTCAGCCTTGACCAGAGGTGGGTCCAACTTGGAGCCAGGGGAGCTTCAAGAATCTTCTCACAGGAGCCACCTCTGCAGCCCCCTCCCGTGCTACCAAAACCCTACCACACACAAACTCAATATACCACATAAATGCATTTCCCACAATATTACAAGTTTTGTCTCTTACCTATAATTTCAGAATTTCTAATGCAGCAAGGTAACCAGATAAGAGAAACTACCCTCCAGGGAATGAACATAAAATCAAATCCTTCCCTAACTGGACAAAATTCCTTCTAAGATTACTAGAAACTTTATTTATATGAGTTGGGCAAGTAGGTCTTGGCCCATTTTCACTCTAAATAAGTACAGTTTAGCCATTGGTTCATGGTAATGGGCTAAATCCTGCTCAGTAGGATTTGGTAAATCTTGAGAAACTGTAGAGATATCAGTGGACTTTTTTCTGGACAGTCACCAGTGAAAATAGAAGAATTTGGCTCTTTGCATAAGGTTGCTATTTGTTCAAAATATGCTCCTACAGGCTGTTCACATTCTTTCTGCAAATATTTTAGTTGTGATTCAGGGCTATGGATTCAATGTGAAGAGAATCACGAAAATATCAGACTTCTAACAAATGATACATAAAAGATGAAGGCCATATTGAACAGCGATTTGAAAAAGGGCAATGACTCTTTTTGCTGCCCATGAGGGACAGTCATGAATCATGACTTACACTATACCTTGTCTATGACTTATGGGAATTGATTTTCTTATAGTGAACTGGAGAAACATTTCATGGAAGAATTATTGACATATGCCAACATCTTTTATGGCAAGCAGTAGGTGAATAGCAGTTGTTGCCCAGCAGTAGGTGTGCCAAGTACTATATAAAGTATGTCCACTGTGAAACACTGCTTATTCCATCAGATAATACCAAGCTATGGCTAGTGGTAAAGGGGATGTGTTACTTCAGGCAATTGAAGCTAACTACATTCTGGTTCAGCTCACTTTCCTTCTTTTCTTCCTGGAAATCATGAAGTCATCTCAATTTTTATTTGCTCCTGCAAGTTAATTTGCTTATAAAACTCAGTGTAGGCAAGAAAAGTGTGAGTTTGTCACAATAAAACCCCAGTATATTTTGTCATAGGAGCCTGTTCTTCCCAAAGCCTCTAATTTGAATATGCAGTATTTGTCTATAGTTCCTATATTGACCCTGAATTGGATTAGATCCTTTTCTGATCTAGCAGCAGTGTTGAAGTAGTTCTTGGTAAATTCTTTGTGGTAAGAAATATATTTAATTTATTTATCTTTTATTTTGATTATAGATGTTCCAATGACAGACTTTTAAGAAATATGTGTATTTTTCATCTGTAAAATAACTGTCAGTGTCTGGCTTTAGTTTTCAGTACTGAAAACTTAAATATTGAGTTAATGGAGGAAAGCTTCTATAGAGCTATTTTGATTTTGTAAACATACTGAAAGATCATGACTTACTGACTTACCTCATCTAATATTATGCCTCAGTGACAGCAGAAAAACACTTTTAAAGTCAATATATTCCTGGGATGGACCTCTGGAGTTGCCCAATCTCCCCATTGATTATAGAAGAGATTAGAGTAATTCTGTTTGTACCATTGTAAGTACTTAAATTTACTGGAATGAATGGGGACTAAAGTGTCTGAAACAAAATTTTATTTATACTGGAAATGCCTATGCTTACAGATATAGATATTTATAGACATACAAAACTACCACTTCAGAGAAGTGTCATCATCTTTTTAAATCACACCCAGATATTTCCATAATTTACCATGTCAGCTCATCAAAATAAAGCATTATGCTATATCGCAGGAGATGTTGTCTGGTTAGGAAACTCAGAGTCATACAAATAGTATGGTTTAGGTCTGCAAAGCATTCAGGAGTTTCTGGATAGAAATGTTCACTGTTTACCCAAAGGTTTTTTTTGCTTCATTTTGTTTTGTTGAGGGTTTTTTTTTTCTTTTTATTTGCAGTGAAAATGCAAAAGACATTCATCAAAACTTTCTTCTGGGAATATTTTTTCCAACTATCTCTCTAAATAAATAAATAGGAGATTGGTGTTTTCCCATATTACACATTAAAATCTATCAAACATAATAAGCATGACATACCAGCACTAACTATGAACTGTAAGGTCTGTGAAGTATGAAGCCTCTTCTTACTGTGTCTGAATCACCAGTTCTCTTTGGGTAAACCTGGTTGCAACACAAAATACAATAAATTAAAATATTACAGTCGTGGCTCAATAGTCAGCTGCTGTGAGCCATTCAAGATTCAGCCATTTAAACACTCTCAGGAAAGAGACCTCATTTTAAAACCGCTTTCACTGTGACCCCTTATGACTCTGGTTGTTAAAATTCTGCAAAAATAATTACTCAGAACTTCACATTGTTCTTGTTCTTCTTTCTTTCTTTCTTTCTTTCTTTCTTTCTTTCTTTCTTTCTTTCTTTCTTTCTTTCTTTCTTTCTTTCTTTCTTTCTTTCTTTCTTTCTTTCATTGTTTTTATGTGAAGCTGGACCTCTTTACTATAGACACTATCCATTATATTCTGTCAGTGTTCAGCCTGGACACAGCCTTATGCAGCTCTGTTTCAGTTCAGAAGAGCAGAAATGCACAGCAGCCAGCTCGGTGTTCAGGCTTTCTATCTGGTCCTCATATTACATCTTTTTTTTCTGCGTCCATCTGGTAAGGTAGTTTTCTAAATTTGTCACTATTAGAGCAATGCAAACTATGAGAAAATCTCCAAAACACATGGAACTCACCTGCTTCCATGTTTCATTACAGGTCTGAAATTCAGCCCAGCTTCATCAAACATTTTACAAAGTTCACATGTCTTTCAAATACACCTGGCTGAGGTATAGTTCTGCATTTAAGTTATCTAAAGCCCAGGGTGCATATGAAGTCAAACGAACTTCTTTAGTTTTTAGTTTTTGTTTTTTAATTCAGTTTTGCTCTGTGCTAGCTCAGTCTGTTTGGACTCCAAATTCAAAATAAAACTTTTCCTTCTCCCCAAACTTTCACCCAGCTCTTTGTCTGCCAAAAATGTGATCAACAGGAATAGCTCTGAAGACCTCACCTCAGGCAAAGCTCCCATTTCTATTTTCCTCAAGGGAAGCTTGACCTGGCTAAGAGGACTGATAATGAACAAGAAATGGTAGGGGCAGCCTCAAGTATTTTTAATACCAGAATGCTACTCTTGTGTAGTTAGCAGCCTGCTGTGAAATGCATAGGCAACCTTGAAACAGTGAAAAAGATGTTCCCCAACAGAAAGTCAGTATTTGCCTGCAGTTGTTATTTACAGTTTGTTTAGCATGATGTGCTCAGCACAATATAAGGCACAAGTAAATGTAATCTCTACCCAGTAACACAGAACATGGATTAAAATAACAATATTTTTGTTTGAAAGTTTAGCATGTTCAGGTTGATCTGGCAAGGAACAGGCTTAGCAAATTCAATTTTTCTGTGTTCTAAAGCACCACACTAAAATATAGACACTTTCTATTCCATTCAATTCTAGGAAGAATCTTATAATTCTTCATATCACAAAGCCTTTGTAAAGAGCATGATGTCAGTAACTAATATCTGTCATATGCAGTTTAAGTTTCTGCAGTATGAGCAGATACTCTATGCATACCATTGTATTTGGGTACCAGTTTTGGGGAGGGAGAGTGGGAGAGCTGAGTGATAAATGTGCTGCATGTATCTAGCAGAAAAGTGGGTCAGAAGAAAGGCATGTGATAGACAGGACAACATCAGTTGTTGGTGGTTTTTTTTTTAATGTTTCTTTTCCTGTGAGAATTAATTCCAGAAACTTGGACCAACCTCTTGAAAAGAATGTTCTCTTCTCTGCATAGACAAGCATTACCTTCTGGGTAGAAAGGCTTGCTGTGCCTGGGGAGGGGATTTTGCATCCCAGGTTCCCACCCTGGTGCCAGAGAGATTCTTTGAAAGCCTGTCCACACTGCCAGCTGCAGACAGATTTGCTCCTCCTGCGTTAACCCCAGAACCAGAAGGGCGGTTCTGGATAAACTGCCAAATCAGGCCTGGAAGCAGAATAGTCACGTTCACACACAAAGGGCAGGGTATATTAGCTTGGGCATGGCGCCAAGTACATGCAGCTATACTGCTTCCAGATGCAAACTGGTGAGTCCACAAAGTCCTACTCTGCACTTGCATGGACTTACTAATTTGGATCTCTGGACCATGTTCTGTTTTGCTCTTAGCTATCTTGAGCCCAGGCCATCAATCATCTTGCAGGCAAGGGGAAAGACTTTAAACTTACTAAATTTTTTTTCTTCTTGGAGGAAACCAGTGGAGAGAGAGAACATTCTCAGATAGTTATATATCTTGTGTTGTTGGGTTACGCTACCACATTTAGTTGCAGATTCCTAGGAGAGATGGATTAGGGCCTAGATATATCACATTACTGAATTCCAGATGGGAGGTGAGAAAAACTTGTATAAACTCTGACCAAGATCATCATCTACTAGGAGACGTGGGATCTCCTTGTCAGAAACCAGGAGCAGAAGAAAAGGGAAACCAGTCGTGCTGTCATCATTGCTGCATTGAACATCAGAAGTTTAGAGGATATTGGAAAAAGAAGAGAAGCGAAAGAAGAAGAGAAGAGAAGAGAAGAGAAGAGAAGAGAAGAGAAAGAGAAGAGAAGAGAAGAGAAGAGAAGAGAAGAGAAGAGAAGAGAAGAGAAGAGAAGAGAAGAGAAGAGAAGAGAAGAGAAGAGAAGAGAAGAGAAGAGAAGAGAAGAGAAGAGAAGAGAAGAGAAGAGAAGAGAAGAGAAGAGAAGAGAAGAGAAGAGAAGAGAAGAGAAGAGAAGAGAAGAGAAGAGAAGAGAAGAGAAGAGAAGAGAAGAGAAGAGAAGAGAAGAGAAGAGAAGAGAAGAGAAGAGAAGAGAAGAGGAGAATCATTTCAGTTGGAAGGGACCTGCAACAATCATCACAGTTGATAACCCCTTCAGTGAAGACATTTTTCCTAATATCTAATGTAAACCTCCCCTGGTGCAACATGAGGCTGTTTCCTCTCATTCATTCCTTCCATTATGAAGTTGCTCAGGCCAGAGCAGTTGGGGTGCACACTGCTGAGAGCACTATATGTGGCAGTGCAACTTGGCAAGGAAGGAAAGGTAGCATAACACAAAAAAATATTAGCTATGCTATCTGGAAGAATTGATTACAGGAAGTCTTTGCTGAAAATGATTTTCAGCCAGACTAATTTCCCCAGACACAAAAAGGGGAAAATATCTTATCCAAGAGCAAGGAGTGAACAAACAGTCCTGGGTCTCATACTGGGGAAGTCTTAGAAGCTTCAGAGCAAACCACTGACTGTCTGAGCAGAATGGTTTCTTCATTCTGTCCCTTCATCCTAACATTGGGAGTTCAAGTTAATGAAAGTCAGTGTCATTTAATTCAAAACCATGGCTGTGTTCTTAATATCCAGGAAGAATCCTCGATGTCAAGGAGTAACTAAGACATGGTTTTGTAGAAACAATCAACTTTTTGTCCAAGAATGGAGCTCTCATAAGAAACTGATGAAAGACAAAACAACAGGCAAGAATTGTTTTCTATTAGAAATCTTCCAAGCTAAATAACCAAAACCAAATCTGAATCTTAAAATCTAACCACCTTTTAGAAACCAGTTTGAAAAGGGATACAACTAATCAGGAAACCACATCCCTGTCCTTCAGGCAAAATGAGATATTGAAAAGCTTTCCTTTGGAGAATTAGGGTGGAAAAGCATAACTGAAAACAATATTCAGAATGTCCCACCCCATCTGTAGAAAGAATTTATTGTTTCAATAATCTCCAAACAGTTCATTTTAATTATGTCCTAATAGTAGCTGAAATTATGAAACAAAAGTTATGCGAAACTGAGAAAGCTGATCTTTTCCGTTTTGAAGTATTTAAATATAACAATTTTTAAAGTATTTTTAAAAATCTGATTTTTGTCCAGGTGTTAAAAAGTTATTGCAAGTGATCTTTCTCCATAGAAAGTTTCAAACTGAAAATGGTAACCACATCAGATTAAAATCTCTGTGAAATTCTGAATCATCTTCAGAAGGCAGTGGGAGCTAGAGATGCATAGATGAAGGTCATGATCATTTGCTTTCATCTGGAATAGGCATCATGGTAGCTACCTCCTACTAATCTTGTCTCGTCATTACAATCCCATCCATTTTCTCCTCAGGTCAATCAAATAACACCCATAAGCTTCAGTCCCCAACAATTGGCAACTCAGAAGATGGAGCTCAGGTTTCATGACACAAACATTTTTGGCTTTGTGTTGCAAATCCACAGCTACTTTAAAGTAAATTAGAGATTAGAGGAAGGGGAAGCAGATGTGTAACAGGGCTCTACTCAGGAGAGGAAGGGGAAATCTCCTCTGCCCACAACATCCACCTGCTTATTATCCCCCTAAAGTAAAAACTCCTCCTGCTTTAATCTGCCATAACTATTAAACTATATGGTAGTTGAGGGCATTTGTCTCCACACAGGATTGGGATGTTAAAAAGTATTCATTTTGTCAACACTAAAGATAACAACAATCCTCCACTGTGTGTATTTTGTTCTTTACATTCTTGGAGTTTGCTTCTTGTTAAAGATATACCTGAATTCATATTTCTGGGATTAGAAGGAAGAAGACGGAAATTAATTAATTTCAGGTCAAGGTGACTGAAAGAAAGGAAACAGCACAAAATTAGTTTAGAAGGTAAATTGTGTAAATGACAAACTTGTATGTAATATTGTATTCCTTTTGAAAGGCACTGTTACTGAAAGCTATTGATGTTAAGAGTTTAATATGGTTCAGAAAAGGAGTACATAGTATATATATATAGTTAATCATAAATATTGTCAAAGGAACTTCATTGTGTCTGAAGAAAGCAAACATACTTTTATTTGAGCGTCGTTAATTTTGTGAAATCAAAATAGGGGATAATTCTTGGGCAAAATATGGTGTCTCATCCTATAATGGTCACACACCCACTTTTCAGGTTCCATTTATTCAGTTTTCTTCTTTTTTTTTCTCCAAACATGTAATACAGATCAAATGATACATCACTGTTTGAGACTTTACATTAAATCTGTCACATAAATTATTGATGTATAAACAGTATAGGATACTGCTTTTTCAGAAGAAAGTTTTGTCATAGAATTCAAGTAAGATTCGTCATAAAACCAGAAAATTTCTGTGGCATGCTCAGGATAACTAGGACCAAGTGGAATTTGAAGTGAATCATGATTATTTCATAAAAAGTCTGGTCCGACTCAAGGACTTGCCACAAGGACAGTATTTGTAGCACCAAGCAAAGCAGTTCTTTGTTCAGTTAGGATAGCATATTGTCAGCTTTTCACGGGAGAATGTGTTTCTTCATTGGAAAACTGAAGGGTAAGATTCTTATATATATTTGTAGGTACACAGTAATTGACATGGATTTTGGAAACAACTTTTCTGGTAAGAATTTATCTGTACTTTGGATTGAATAGTTGATTGAGAGTGAAAAACAAACAAAAAGTCCTCAAAAGCCCTTAAGATTTTCTTTTTTTCATTTTATGAAGAAAAATGTTAATCTTTTCAGGATTTTAAATTATAATGAAGCCTACTGTAATAACTTCAGTATTAACTAGTGACTTTTTTTCATATTTTTCAAGGAGAAAGAAAAGATTTGGAGATAGGGGATTTTTGTTTGTTTCCTCTCTGCCCCTCAGGAGAAAGAGTAGGGGAGGTGTTTTTATGTTTTGTTTTGGTTTTTTTTAAAAAGCCCACAAACCCAAAACCCAAACAAACAAAAATACCAAAAAAACCCCAACTTCATAGACATTTCCAAAACACTGTCCAGGAGAAACTCTGCTAATTACTTTGATTTGCTGAAGTATAGTGCACAGTATAACATCTCTGATTTGGACCTTTAATGTAGACTGACAATAATAGCAAACCAGCAAATACTTAGAAATCATTGTGAGCACTAAAATTGTCAATGGAGGAGACTGTTGGCAGTGAGGTGTCAGCTGAAACTCGCTATGTAGCCTGCATTCATAGCTAACAAAGAGAAGTGTCTTTGAGGGAGAAATTCACCCCATCCTAAGACAGAAGCTTGAGATAGATGTGCTGAATCAGCCGGGGAGATGCCATCCCTCCACGCTCCCTGAAGAGAGGTCTAGGTGTCACAGAATCACAGAATCATCTAGGCTGGAAAGGACCTTGAAGATCATCTAGTCCAACCGTTAACGTAGCATTGGCAGTTTCCAACTACACCAGATCCCTCAGCGCCATGTCAACCCTACTCTTAAACACCTCCAGGGATGGGGACTCCACCACCTCCCTGGGCAGCCCATTCCAATGCCTAACAACCCGTTCTGTAAAGAAATACTTCCTAATATCCAGTCTAAACCTTCTCTGGCGCAACTTGAGGCCTTTACCTCTTGTCTTATCACTCACTTAAAGAGGCTCATCCCCAGCTCTCTGCAGCCTCCTTTCAGGTAGTTGTAGAGGGCGATGAGGTCTCCCCTCAGCCTCCTCTTCTCCAAACTAAACATCCCCAGTTCCCTCAGCCGCTCCTCGTATGACATGTGCTCCAGACCCTGCACCAGCTTCGTTGCCCTTCTCTGGACACGTTCGAGTCATTCAATGGCCTTTTTGTAGTGAGGGGCCCAAAACTGAACACAGTAATCGAGGTGCGGCCTCACCAGTGCCGAGTACAGGGGTAAGATCCCTTCCCTGTCCCTGCTGGCCACGCTATTTCTGATACAAGCCAGGATGCCATTGGCCTTCTTGGCCACCTGGGCACACTGCTGGCTCATGTTCAGCCGGCTGTCAATCAACACCCCCAGGTCCCTCTCTGACTGGCAGCTCTCCAGCCACTCCTCCCCAAGCCTGTAGCGCTGCTGGGGGTTGTTGTGGCCCAAGTGCAGCACCCGGCATTTGGCCTTATTGAAACTCATGCAGTTGGCCTTAGCCCATCGCTCCAGCCTGTCCAGATCTCTCTGCAGACCCTCCCTGCCCTCGAGCAGATCAACACTCCCACCCAACTTGGTGTTGTCTGCAAACTTACTGAGGGTGCACTCGATCCCCTCGTCTAGATCATCAATAAAGATGTTAAACAGGAGTGGCCCCAAAACTGAGCCCTGGGGGACACCACTCATGACCGGCCGCCAACTGGATTTAACTCCATTCACCACAACTCTTTGGGCCCGGCCATCCAGCCAGTTTTTTACCCAGCAAAGCGTGCGATCATCCAAGCCTCGAGCAGCCAGTTTTGCAGGAGAATGCTGTGGGAAACGGTGTCAAAGGCCTTACTGAAGTTGAGGTAAACTACATCCACAGCCTTTCCCTCATCCAATAAACAGGTCACCCTGTCGTAGAAGGAGATCAGGTTTGTCAAGCAGGACCTGCCTTTCATAAACCCACGCTGACTGGGCCTCATCATCTGGTTGTCCCGCATGTGCTGTGTGATTGTACTCTGGATGAGCTGCTCCATCAGCTTCCCAGGCACCGACGTCAAGCTGACAGGCCTGTAATTTCCTGGATCATCCTTTTGACCCTTCTTATATATGGGCATCACACTGGCCAGTTTCCAATCTGTCAGGACCTCCCCGGTCAGCCAGGACTGCTGGTAAATGATGGAAAGTGGCTTGGCGAGCACCCCAGCCAGCTCCTTCAGCACCCTCGGGTGTATCCCATCAGGTCCCATAGACTTGTGTGTGTCTATGTGATGCAGTAGGTCACTGACCGTCTCCTGGATTGTGGGGGGGTCGTTCTCCCAGTCTCTGTCCTCTGGCTGAGGGGGCTGGATTCCCTCAATGCAACTAGTCTTGTTATTAAAGACTGAGGCAAAGAAGGCATTAACGACATCAGCCTTCCCCTCATCACTTGTTACCATGTTTTCTGCCGCATCCAGCAGGGGATGGATACTCTCCCTGGTCTTTCTTTTGCTGTTGACATACTTATAGAAACATTTCTTGTTATCCTTGATTGCTGAAGCCAGGGTAATTTCCAGTTGGGCTTTGGACCTCCTGATTTCTGCCCTGCATAGCTTCACAGCCTCTTTGTAATCACTGTGAGTGGCTAGTCCCTTCTTCCAAAGGCTGTAAACTTTCCTTTTCTCCCTGAGTTGCAACCAAAGCTCCCTGTTCAGCCAGGGGGGTCTTCTCTGTTGCCGGCTTCTCTTACAGCACCTGGGGACTGCCTGTTCCTGAGCCATTAACACTTCCTTCTTAAAGAGTGCCCAGCATTCCTGGACCCCTATACCCTTCAGGGTCATCTCCCAAGGGATCCTGTCAAGCAGGTGCCTAAACAAGACAAAGTCAGCCCTCTGGAAGTCCAGGATGTCAGTTCTTCTGCCCCCTCTCCTGGCCTCTCTAAGAATAGAGAACTCTATTATTTCATGATCGTTGTGCCCTAGTCATCCTCCAACCGCCACATCATCCACCAGTCCTTCTCTATTCACAAAGAGGAGATCCAGCAGGGCACCTTCTCTGGTTGGTTCTCTCACCAGTTGCGTCAGGAAGCTGTCTCCCACACATTCCAGGAGTCTCCGGCACTGGTCTCGCTCTGCTGTGCTGTATTTCCAGCAGATGTCTGGGAAGTTAAAGTCTCCCACAAGAACAAGGGCAAGCGATCGTGAAATTTCTCCTAAATACCTATAGAATATTTCATCCACCTCTCTGTCCTGGGTGGGTGGCCTATAGTAGACTCCTACTACAACATCCGCCCTCTTGGCCTTCCCCCTGATTCTAGCGCAAAGACACTCCACCCTGTCTTCATTACACTTGTGCTCAAGGCAATCATAACAGTCCCTAACATACAGCGCCACCCCACCACCTCTCCTTCCTTGCTGTCCCTTCTAAAGAGCTTGTATCCATCAACAGGCGCACTCCAGTCATGGGAGACATCCCACCATGTTTCTGTAATAGCCACAACATCATAATTTTCCTGTTTCATCATGGCTTCAAGCTCCTCCTGTTTGTTACCCATGCTGTGTGCATTGGTATACATGCACTTCAGATGGGCTGATGTTTTGCCCCCTTCCCCCTTCAAATCTAGTTTAAAGCTCTGTCAATGAGCCCAGCTAACTCCTGCCCCAAGATCCTCTTCCCCCTCTGGGACAGGTGCATTCCATCTAATGCGAAAAGGTCTGGTGCCCTGTATACCAACCCATGATTGAAAGATCCAAAGCCCTGACGGTAACACCAGTCTTGGAGCCACAAGTTCATCTGTTGAGTTCTCCGGGATTCTTTTTCATCCATCCCCCCAACTGAAGGGACGGAGGAGAACACAATTTGTGCCCCTGACCCCTTAATCACTTTCCCCAAGGACCTGAAATCTCTCTTAATTGCTTTAGGACTTCTCCTGGTAATGTTGTCACTACCTACCTGAAAAACCAGGAGAGGGTAGTAGTCCTTGGGTCTCTGAGGAGACAGACAGTGTCAAACTGATAGATGTGAAGCTTCTTAATGACTAATGTTAGAGTAGGATATACCACCTTCCACTATAATTATGTTCTGAACTGTGTTTTAAATTACGGCAATGACAAAGCTTGCAGATACCAGAGCTGTTTCTCAAGAAAACCAAACTAAAAACCTCAGTTTAATTTAGAAGTGTTCACATTTTAATCATTCCTAGAAAACTCTTATTTTCCCCACTTCTATTACACATTGTATAAATACATCACAAAAATATGTTTTCCATTAAGAGCTTCCATTGTAAGTAAACTATGCAAGCACAGTTTAATACCTACGACTTGTGATATTTCTGGGTGACACAGAAATTGCCTGAGCTGAAATTGTGAGAACACTTGTATGCTGAAACTGAGCTTCTCTTGAAGGGGTAAAAATGGTATGGTTTTCCAAGTGTTGGTATTTAAATGGTTTTTCTTTACATACATTTTCATCTGAAACATTATGGACAAATCCACTGGCTGGGCCACACTGGTAACTTCTCGATTTGGGTGTAGATGGTAACCCCTGCATATACTTTTCTGATTCGTCCGTAATTGACACATTTCCCTACAGAGCACTCCGTGGGCTCTGCAAGAGACAGAGATGAAGATCACCCTCATGTTTTCTGCCATTACTTGTAGAGGAAGAACGATGACAACAGCTCTGGTGTTCTTATATGGCATGGCTCTCCTGTGGCCATAGCCTTGCCATGAAACACAAATGCTTCTCAAAGTGCCATCCTGAGACCCAGGAGTGGGGGTACATGCTGCACCCAAGAGTTTAGCCATGCCTTTCAATACAGAAGCACAGATGGAAAGCTGTGCTCCTCCATCTCCCATGCGTCTGGTCCCAGGGATGCTTTAAAGATCTCTGCCCTCAGCAGTTAGCAATTTCCAGGAGTTATGCCCCCTTTCTGGAACATTCATTATGGAAGAGCTATAACCTCTTCTGTCCCTGACTTCTGCTTTTATTCTAACTCTGATTATACTGTTTATTATTCATAAAGGGAACACCATTATTTTGCTCTGTAATTTTGTAATATGGGCTGAATAGTCTGGAAAAGGATGGCAGAGAAGAGGGTGGATCTTGCTGAGAAACGAGGAAAGACAGGCAAGGATGAGCAGAACCTAGGTCACTTACAGCAGCTAAGCAAAGAGGAGGAATGCTGCAGGAGGAAATTATTAGGATTACCAGTCTTCTGTCAGGGAAAATCTATCCAATTGCCATCTCACCACCTCCATTTCACAATATTACTGAGAAGCTATTTTTTTTATGTCAAATAAAAAACAGAACAAGTGAAAGGTGCAAAAAAGAGAGCACATCCCAAGCAGATCTCGTTAAATAACTGAAAAAATGGACATACTAAAAATTAGAGCTGTATTCAAGTTTTTTAAAGTTGCAGTTTCAAGTTTTTTGACAAAATTTCAGAGAGGAACTTGGCTGATTTTCTTTAATGAAAGCCATTGTGACAAACATTGTCTAATAGTTTGGACCTCATAGAGTGTTGTTTAAAACATATTATTTCATTAATTGTTCCATAGCATCTTCTAACATCACACAGAAAAGTAACATTTAATGAAAACTACATACTTTTTAACTATTTGTAGCTAACACATAGCACTTTAATCTTTGCATTTTGAATCTTAATCTTTGCATTTAATATGTACTGCACAGTCTGATATCAGCTTTGATTAGTACTGATTACTCTGTGACACTGGTAAAACTAACCACCAGAATATTCTGGTATTTTGCTCATAATTTGACAATCTGATCACCTAATGCAGAGGAGCTATGGTCCACTGAGAGCTAGCACAATGATAAAAGACAGAGATTTTCAAATATCAGACCAAATTTCAAATGGTGCACAGAAGTGTGAGACATTACTTTGATTCACATCGCTAGAGCTTTTGTCAGATATTAATGTGGAATATAAGCATAAGACACTGCAAAGTAATATAATTAATCAAAATTACGTTGGATTTCCATAATTATCAGACCTATACTTTACAACAATTTTTCTGACTATTATGAAACACCAAGGCAAAGGCAAAGAAATAATAAAAACATCATTGCTTGAATGTATTTGCCATGTAATTCATTATTTACCAGCTTTGGCAAAACACTGTTAATAGTGAGAATTACAGAGAGATCAAATTCCCATTGCTCCTAAATAAATGCCAGGAACACCATGTAATATGAAGTAGCTGGTTATGAGGAATGGAGTGGGTGCAGGGCTCAAATGTAGGGTCAAAACTGAAAAATAAAAAAAGAGGGAGGAGTATAGATCAAAAAAGTAAACAAGGTTTGGTATGTTCCAAAAGTTAGCTAATGATGTAATTCTCCATGTGCTCTTTTTTCCACAAGATGCTTGTTGCAGGGACACTGTGTCACATAAATGTCTGCTAAAGCATACTACGAAAAAGCCTATGTATCTTGCATAAAGATCTCAAGTTATAGATGCCAACAGCTGTTTATTTCTCAAATACCCACCTTATAATAAACCTACACTGTTTTCCAGCCCTGGAAAGATTAAAGTGTCTTGAAAAAGGCAGCATTTGGCAGCTCATAAAAGATGGAAGAAGCCTTTCATCCACTTGATCCATCCTGTGGACACTTGGCAGCCAAATCTTGCCGAGCAGCAGGCCAACTCCCTTCTTTGAGCACAGCATACCTGGACACAGCTACACAGTGGTGCAGAGCATATGTAAACCAGATCGCAGCAAGTGGGGCAGCACAGAGTGCATGGGAGACGAGTTATGAGGGCTTTAGCAAAACTGTTTGATGCAACCATCCCTTCCATATCAGACAATCGTATAATGCAAGAACAAGACTCTCAATGAAAAGGCAGTAAATTTAGAACAAATTTTTTTCTTTTTTTGGGAGGGGTAAAATACAATAATGCCAATAGAATGCTGGAATTTACTGATAAAGAAGGCAGAGAGACAAGTGCTATGTTTAGACATAAGAATTAGGATAATTTGTTGACAGGCAATATTTGTAGATGCGCACAATGCTTAATCTTACCTTGAAATTTGTTCTTTAGGGCTTAACTGCATGCAGATGTTTGGACACACTTTTTCAAGTAATATTGTGTATGTGAGTGTCCTAAACAAGTGCAAACCCATACTGTTCCAGGAATTCAGAGGTGTTGTGACAATTTACTACCTTTGTGGATCTGGATAAAGATTGTTATACTTCCTTGTTCCTTTAATATATTTTCAAGAACAGGTTATGCAGTTATTCTATAGCAAACAAGAAATAAAGATTGGATCATTTTCAGCTTACGTAAATTTTTATAGCTTCATGATTTCAGTGTACCTTAGACAACTTGGCCAGCAAAGCTGTTAACATTCACTGAAACACCAAAAGGAAAATAAATTTTTATCAGTACCTGAAGGATGCTGCTGCTGCTCGCTCTAGTCATTCTTTCAGAGCACCAATAATAACCTGTTCCTCAAAATATTGCAGGTCTTGAGCAAAGAAGTATGACACACAACTGAAAAACCAAGGACCATGGTAGAAGGCAGACAACTCAGCTCAGTTTCAGTCCCCTTGTATTTTTCTAGTGATTCTAAAGTCCAACTGAGGATATGCTTGAGGGGGTCTTCAGCTGGTATAAAGCCAGCAAAGATGACTAAATGGCCAGGGAATGGGTGTGGGTAACTGCTATAGTGTTTCAGTGATTTCCAGCTGCCAGTGTTGCCCCTGAAGACTGATTACTACTGCTCATAATTTTTAGATTTTAGCACCTCTAGGATATGCTAAATTGTGCCAGGGCCAAGTTGGGAAGACAAAAGCATCAGTCTGTTAAGAACCCATCCTTTGTTGCACTCCTCCCACTGCATGGCTCAGCCAAACCTGAAATTTGAAAGCAGCAGTGAGTCCAAACCACAGCACATGGCAAGTTAGGATCTGGGGATGATTTGGCCCACTGTGCAGGACGGAAGGACCACCCACTCCAGTAGTGTGATTTATTCCCATAGAAGTCAGTGGGAAAACTTTAACTTGAGTGGAGTTGGATCAAGGCACTGTATTTGTTTCCAACATAACTTTTTTCTAATATTTTGAGTGAATTGTCAGAAACTTGATTTGACTCCTCTAAAGCAAAACAAAAATATTCTAGAGCTCTAGAAATCTCCATCTATATATGTGTGTGTATACATAGCAATAGTTATATTTCTCTATCAGGCTTATGAGAGCAGACTCCCTGTGAAACAGGTATATGCCAAAGAAACATATTGCTGAGGGGTTTTAATTTACTCATGCCTCCAGCAACCAGAAGGTAAGACCAGCTGTCCATTCCAACATTCATGGTGTCATGGTCTTTAACTGAAATGTCGTGACAGCAGTAAAGTTATAAGGAGTTCAGTGACATGTGTTAATCCACTGATCACTGCCAGAAGTGGATTTGACTGACCTTGCTGGGTAGGAGAATGTCCTTTTGCCTTATAGAATCAGCAAACTATAAATCTTTCAAGATTGGATAAGGCTGAAGATTAGGGGACAAAATGCTACATGTTGTAATATGAATACCAAGTCTTTTTCTTCCCTTAATAACCATTTTTGAGTATTTATTACAATGCTTTATTCAGGATGTTGCCATGTAAAGTTGTGTCATCACTTCCATTGAAAAAAAAAAAAAGTTTCCAGCAGTATAATGTGGTTTGAAATTTGTGTCTGCAAAGTCTATCTTTGAAAATTTATTTTTTTTTTAATTGGCACAGACACTTTTGCATTCTAAATTTAATTTACAATGAGCAATGTCTTCGTTATTTTGGCTTGGCTATATTAGTCCATTTTCATAAAAATAAAAAACTAACAGTCAAGCTTAAATGAAAAAGAGAAATGAGCCTGAACCAAATCCTGTGAGAAAAGTCTAAGTAGGAAGTTTGCAATCAGGCCATCCATCTGCCTCTGAATCATGTAATAACATATAATCTTTAGAATGGGGTAAATATAAACTTCAGATCCAAATCTCTTAAATGAAGCTACTTCAGATTAAAACAATTTTGAATGCTTGAGAGGAAGTTGGGGTGAAAATGTTATATCCAAATTGTCATCACATTTTTCCTGTGTGGGCTGGATCTCCATGGATGGCAATTGAACATGACCTGCATAACACTCAACAAGCAGTCACGCAGCAAATAGGGAGCATCTCAGGTGGGGTGGCTCATGGTAGGGAGCAAAAGTCAAGAGCATTGAATTCAGTTTCTCCAGGTTGTAGTGGGGGCAGGTGCATGGTAATTGCTGGCTTGCAACTACTAAAGAAACAGTTGTTTTCTCTGTTGTAAGTGCAAGATGATCTCAACATAGTATCATTGTGAATATGGTGTCTTATCTTATAGAATATGACTTTCTGTTGACTTAGACTACCTTTTTTCTTACCTTCAAAGCAGGTATGGAAAGGGACTTGCAAGACCAACAGAGTTGTCTTGTCCTTTTCTTAAATTATGTTCAAGTTTTTTGCCTTTTATGCTCCACCTTCTTACACCACTTGGAATAAAAGATACCAGCAACTCATCTGGCCTGTTGTTCTGCTGCGGGAGTCAAGAATGACTTCTCTGGAATGATACAAAGAATTAATTTCATCCTGTACATTTGTGGCATTATTTTCATCCCTCTCCCTGTTCTCTGTACATTGCTGCTCTGCAACTGTGAGCTGTCAGGGGTCAGGATTGCTATTTATACATTTTTTATATTTGGGAGAGCTCTTTGTACCCTCCCACACCTTCCAGGTTTTCTGGCCATCCAAAGTAAAACATGTTGAAGTGCTTAAGAACTTTTATGAGGCAATTCTGGGCAGGTAATACCTACAACGGTTTCCCATAAGATCACTCCATTAACAGTTTTGAATGCGCTATTGTGGAGATTCTCAAGTACAAAAAGAACTTCAAGGTGTCCTTTATCATCACAAGGCCTTCCTTCTGTTGCATGCTCTTCCAATAAAATTTCTGGACCCCTTTAACAATACAGCTGTGATCATCCTCTTTCTTTAAATCAGATGAAATCAATCTTTTTGCTGAAAAATAAACTGGGAATAACAACTCACACTTTCTTTTTTTTTAACAAGAAAAATCCTGTTAAGTTGCTCTGTGACAAAACATGATTCAGTTGTATCTCCATTTTGCAGGAAATCTTGTTGCACCTCCACCCATCTTACACCAACTCCCTGAGTTTTTCCTCAAGGAAACAATGATCTGTAGAGACTACAAGAAAGTTGGCTAGTCATTCTGCTAGATAGAGTTATGTTATGTTCAGTGTCTTGCAACTTTTTCATGATACTCCCCCATCACTGGGGTATGTAGCTGGTCCTCCCAAGATAAACTCTGGTGCCACAATTTCTTACAGATTTGATAGTTGAATGATCATCAAACTGTTGAGTTTAGCTCAGTCCTTGGATCCTATCTTTCTCAAAGCCAACTTAATTTCAGGGTAGCCCTCTCATCTCTTTATCCAGTCTCAACAAGTCCTTGGCCTTTCCTTCATTTTTTGGAAGTACGGCTTCATGATGTTGTGACTGAGAGCAGAAAAATTATTAACTGGATTACAGCCAGAGTTTGTCGACAAGAAAAAAGATTGTTCCCAAAGCACACAAACCAGAGACTGTGGTGCTCTAATGCTGCTTTTTGCTGCCACGTCTCCTACCACTATCTGAATATCTCAGCAACATATGCATAAGGTCTCCAGACTTCCATCATTAAGGTCACTTTACATTTTAACTCTCTGGACAGACCATTATTGCTAAAAAAAAGAGACCGTAGACTTTACAACTAACTTCTTAGACTCACCCGTTACTGATAGGAAAAGCAAGATAATTACAAATTTACAGAACACCACCATGTCAACTTTCTGCCACATCTAAAACTCTCTGGCCTTCTGTCATTTTCATTGTCCTTTCTTCCTCTGTTCAACCTTCCCATTTTTAGGATATATCCTTATTTGAATAAAGATCATGCCTATTTTTAACTATGAGTTTATAACTCTTTTTTTAGTATTTTATTATTCTGCTAGAGTTCTTCTATTTCATCAGAGAGTACCCTACTCTTATGGGGATCATCAGCTGTTGATGGTCCTTTCATTTCAGACCAGACATCAAGCTCAGTTTTCACAGAAGAGGCTATTTCTGTTAATATGGCCTTTGCACATAATCAGGGCGATAATGCATTTTTCATTCATAAATTCAAGACTGAAGATGAAGAACAAATCAACACAGTGATTCTTATGCATACTCTGGGTCAACATGTACTACAGGCAAAAGATAAAGTAGCAAAGAATTGCAGCAGCATGCTTCAGACCTCAGTTAGGCATGTTGCTACAGCTGAGTAAGGAGTGCATTGATATTGCAAAAGGTAAATAAACATAACAAAAATGTCCTAATGGGCTAGCTCTTCCAAATGCTTAGTGGAAGCCTGCATTGCTTTGGAGTGTTACAACTTATTTGGCTAAGGCACCATCCCCTGAAAGTTGGACTAGGATGCTCTTGTTGAACCACTGGAATTACTCACTTTGGAGTTGAGTAATGTTGCATCTTATTCTTCTGGGGCCGTTCATTCCAAAAGAAAAGGACCAAAAATATCTCCCTATTTCCTGCTCTTCATTAAAATCATTGACAGAGAATTACTGGTCTTGGCCCACAACAATCTGTATGAGGCCAGTATTAAAACCTGGAGGAGGGAAGAACCACCAATAATAACTCTGTTTTTTCCATACAAAGCACGCTACACCAATAATCATTAACAGAGAGAGTGGGAGGGTAAACATGCATTATAAAGTATAGCCTTTACTGTGACACTGTCAAGGCTACTTTTGTACTGATTTTCACTCATTGTCACCTCTTGGAATATCAACAGGGTGGCATTAATAGCAATTCTATGAAAAAATGTAGCTTCATGCTCGCTTTTTGCTACCTAAGGGTATAATGGACTTTACTTAAATGTGTTAGCTTTCATACACTGCCAGAAGTAAACCAGTTAAGTATGTCCCACCTCTCTCCGTTTTACCTTTTGAATGTAGTCTTTTTAAAGAGTTATCAACAGATCTCTTCTAAGACTAGAGTAACTGCTTAAAACATTATGGTTTTTTGTGACACAAGGGCCAGGACTCAACTCCCTGAACTTTCTACTTCAGTATTTACAGTGTGGATATTTCCTTAAACTCCCTTTAAAATCTGTGGGGAGAAACAGGAGCTATGAGAATGGCTATTCAGCTGGCTAGTTCTAGGTATCTAATTTAACCTGAGATAAATCAAAGCCTGAAAGTGTCCTCTTCTTGCCACTGACTACAGTGGGGGTTTATAGGGACCAGTTTAGATGTAAACATCTATATTTGGCCAGATGGAACGCATCTGGCTCTCTTTAATTATGTGTATTGTCCAGAAGGCATCTAATTTCAAATGTTAAGCAACTAACAATAGTAACAAATTCTTTACAGAGACCATAGCAGCAACAGGCTTTTGCTTGGACACAGTGATGTGTGCTGTCAGTAGTCTCTACACACAAAAAAATCCAGCCTGTATGATTTTCTGGAAAGTTAAACAAGGTTTTCCTCTTTGCATTTTCATTGATAAATAAAAACTTAGGCAGAAATAAAAATGGGGGTTTTTTCACCTACATACCACCATTTATCACATTTTTAATGGTTCAAAAAGAAAAGTTACAACTGCTCTGGCAATTAATTCCATGTAATGTGCTATTCAGGAGGAAACAGAGGATGATCACATTGGTACACAAGTTCCAAAAGCAGTCTGTGCCGACTGAGCAAAGAGTTATCCCCATTGTTTAGGACAGTATGATTTTGTTAGCAAGGTCAAGGATGTAATCACAGCCCCAGTTCCATGCTTACACTGTGCAGCCAACACTGCACCTGTCACTCTCAAGTCACATAAACTGCCCATATCTATCTTGACTCACTTGCCTGTTATGTGAATTCTTTCGAAATCTTTCTGAGACAAGTTAAATCTTTCAGCATCAAGATAGCTGCTCTTCAATGGACTGAGCCACAGTGCAACTTCTCTGGCAAAACTGATCTAACAATGGGGTTTTGTTCTGAGTGTCTTTGAGAGGTATTTATTACTTGAGGCTATACAGCCTTTTATAGGCCAGCATACACTCTCATTGTTTTATGTGAAGAAAAAAGATTACGCAATGCTGGGTTAGTGTAAGCTCCTCGGAAGCAAATAGAGAACTATTGTGTAATAACAGATGTTATTGTATAGCATTTTTCGACATTTACTATAGACCCGAAAATAAGGGCACACTTTGAATGGAGAGCATTGCATTAACTTGCCTACAAGTCAAGGCTGTGTATTCTGCAAGCTCTTCTTAATAAAAAGAAAAATGATATCAAATTTCTAACACGAAAAACCATGATAAATCCACTAAATGGTAAACTAAAATATGGGCAGTCACTGAGTGGCAATAATGGGGGTAATATATAGCTGCTAATAATTTCTGAAATTTTCAGATAAAACAAAATAGCTTTCATTCCTTTGGCTGGCTTGGGTACTGGAATGCTATAGTTGCCTTGGGCATAGCTGTGAAGGATAATATTCCCAGGACAGGGAGACAGTGTCACTCATGAAGTGAAAGGTACAGATGCAGGAGGATATTTGAAAGGAGGTAATATATTTTTTAAAGAAATTAACAGCTAGATTTTTTTCCTCCATTTACTGAACACTGGATTCAGATGCACACTCAGTTAAACTGGCTTTACAACAAGCTACAGAGAAAACCATGAGTGCTACCACTGAACTTACATTGAGACACAGGATGAACCTGTCTTCTGAGAACTGCGCTGCGTGCTTGGAACACACAGCGATGAAGGGAGGGTTGTTTAAATAAACTGAGACACAGTTTCAATGTTCATACTCTTATTAGTAACCCACACATCCTTCCCTTGTCCTGTTTCCATCTGCGTGAACTCAAATCTTAGGACATTTTTCAAAGCACCCAAAAAGAGCACAGTATAAGCTTAAATTTGATATGTCTAAAGCAGAAATCCCCACAAAACATGCCTAGTTTTGGCTTATTTTTAGTTTCTACAGAAATCATATTGGCACTATTTACTTACTGTGAAACAGCAGTCATAGCTGAGCTGGAATTTTTTCTGGACACAACATTTGTCCATGTTGAATATTTTTAAGCCTGTAGCTTCTGGTAGCACACCAATAACTCTAAATGTACTAATTAACACTGCTTCTCAGTTTACAAATAATCTGCTTCTGTCATGAATTTATTTACAGTTATTTCAGATAACTCTAAATTGTATTTCATTCTGTTCTGTAAGGTTTTTTTCCATAACCAATACACCAAGTCTGACAACTGTCAATATAAATTAGGATCTTCTAGTTTCCACTCCTTCATCATCTGTAGCTTTGATATAAATCTATCCTGTTTCACTTAAAATACTTTCAGAACAGTGTTTGCTTATTTCAGGCACATCATCTTCCTCTTTTAAGCCTTCAAGTTATGGTCTTTCAGATGTTGATTCTGCTTTAGTTCTTTGTTTTTCCACACCAGCAAAATGTCACCTTCCACCTTCACCTTCATGGCAATCAGCTGACGGGGCTGAAACCTGTAACCAGTGTGGTTACCCACCCACTGTGGCCCATGCTCCAACATCAGCTGATGTGAAAGCAAAGCTGGCAATAGTGCTTTGTCCCCCAAAGAGTGCTCATTCTGTCCCAGATGATCTGCACCTAGACCATCCTTTAGTCCAATTTTACAAAAATCAAGCTGGCAATAGTGCTTTGTCCCCCAAAGAGTGCTCATTCTGTCCCAGATGATCTGCACCTAGACCATCCTTTAGTCCAATTTTACCAAAATCAGCCTGAGGTTTTATTCTTGCTACCCCTGTGTAGAAGAAGCATCCACAAAGCCATATCAGGGTCCTCTAAAAACTTCTCTTCCATAACATCTTCAAACAACATGACAGTGGTTGGCCTAACAACCAAAATTATTATTTTTATTCTGTCAGTAACAAACTCACTGCTTTCTGTGTTTGATATATTCTTCTACAGCCTCTAATACTATTCTCAAGTTTCAAGTTCTTCAGGTATGGGACTATCTTTCATTACATGTTTGTACAACACTTAACACAACTGGGCCATGTTACTGACTGCCAGCTGTGGGTAGCAGTTCAAGCAGAGCTTGAAGATCATCCAAGGAAAAAGAATATCATGTTACTCCTACAGTTACATATGCTCTGTGCAACAGTTTCTTATTTCAGCCACAACAGTATAAATCTGGAATAATTCCACTGGAAAGCTGCTCTTCTGCACCAGAACATGGTGTATTGTATCTACTGTTTGCTGTTAAACATGGGGGATGACTTTTCCATTTATACATCGTTTCTTTCAACTTTAGCATTATTTCAGGCTTTGCATGCTAGGCTAGTGATGATTCAAAAGGCACCAAAATAAATCTCTTCCTCCTGCCTCTCTGCTTTTTTTCTCATTCAGCAGAGGAGAAGATGTGCTAATTAAGTCCCTTTTTTATTAAATACAGATGCACACTTTCAGCAGTTTACTAGAAGTGTCACTTTTTAAAAAATATGGGAAACTGGAAAAAAATCATCACTCCAAATAGGCCTGCAGGAAGCAGGGATACTTCTTATCTGCTATTCAGAAGTAATTCTATAATACTAACAGGCAATTGCTATTGGTTTTAACCTACCCCCAGACGTACCCTATCCCCACAAGGCTCTGTCTCAATCTTACTTAAATTCATCCCAAGTCTAGGTGCATTCTTTCAAAACTTCCAGCAAACATTGGCAAGGGCTTGTGGCTGGCAGAAATAGATGCTGGTGGCCCATCAAAGTGTGAAGCACTCAGGAGGGTTGGCTTTCAGAGTGTGTGCAGCAGAAAGGAGAAGGGTGGATGTGGGTCACTATGATAAGTCTCAGCTGGCAGGGACCTGGGCAGAAAGGGCAAGGGAGGGGGCTGGAAGCAGTGCAGAGGCATCTGAGGGGGAGCTAGGAGGGTCCGTGGTAGATGTGTTGTTTTGGAGAAGGAAGGGTCACTGGGGGTTTGGGATGAGAAGGGGAAAAGTGGTGGGAGCTCAGGGACGGTAAGAAGCTTTGGTTTAGAGGCAGAGACATACAGAAACCTGCTCTCTTCTCTCTTCTTATTCCACAAGATTTGTCTTTGCTAGTAGGAAACTCCTACTGCTAATTAATTTACTAGTCAAGTAATGTCATCAGGTGGTGATAGTGCTTAGTCCTGACTGCAGCTTGAGCTGGGGCTTTTCAGAGCAGTATGTTCTTTTACAGAAAAATGTATGTGAAGTGTTGGGAGTCTTCAGGTTGTTCTGAAACTCTGAGAAGTCAGGTGCCAAAGGAGTTAATGTTAATTGAAAACCATAAAGTTCCCTAAAGTGTGCTTTATTTAATAAACTAAATTTGTCAACCATGTTAAAAGAATGAAAAATAATCAGGAATAAGACATAATGTCACTTTCTTTTTTAAGTTAATCAGATAGATAAATATCTCCTAAAATGTCACCAGTTAACTTAGATAACAAAACTAGCACCTTTTTTTGAGATTTCAAGGTACCCTGTCCAGTGGCCATCAGAGACAACAAAGAAAGGCACTTTGGTAATCCTATTTGTTTATTTCTGGTAACATCCATTTGGCAAGTCATTAAAAAAAATAACAACCAACCACAGTAATTCTTCTAAAAACAGAAGAGTAAACGATGTTTCATAGAAAACAAAATAATGCCAACAGTTTCAATGTCTAATTAGAAATTGTAACTCTTTTGATGATATTCTAACTAAGAGAGATTTTCAGAGGCAGAGAAAGCACTGAGGCTGCCAACAAAGCACTAGAAAGTGACTTCTGAAAACTTTAGGGATGTACTGGCACATGAACACATTTGTAAATGTGTCTTGAATTTCCTGGTGCCAGTTACCTTCTCTGATCTGTGCAACTTCCAGCATACAAACCACACTATACAAGCATTTTATATGTCCTATGTAACTATAAAAGTTAAAGTTTAAACCGTGTCCTCTCCAAAAAGCATGTGGAAACCTACAGTCAGACAAAGTATTGGCTATGGTCGCATGATAGAAAGAAGCTCCTAAAATCTATAAATAAGCAAAAACTGACAGATTAGCTGAGAGGAGCAAATGCATGTCTTTGCTGACTCAAATATTCACTCCTGCTACTAAATACTGCTTTTATAAAGAAGCAATAAACTATATCCACTAACTGTCAATGTCTCTATTCTCAACTCCGTGTTATGAAGATCGCTATCTAGGAATAAACTTCCTCTAAGATAAAACAACAAGACTGCGAGCTTTGGAGACAATAGCAAGATTGTCCCCCTAGATGAAGACACTAATCCTTAAGCATTTTAAAGAATATAGTGTATTCTTCAGATTGTACCTAACACAATTACACTTTGTTAAAAATTGGCTCCTGGTAATACAGGGGATGGAGGTATAGGAACAGTTCTAGCTTTTTTTCTTTTCTTTCAAAAGACCAAGTGGCCACATTTTATCCTTAGATTATGTTTGATTGTCTTTCCCAAAGCTACATGAATGTACATTAAGGGATATTTTTCCATATGGTTTTAGGAAGCTTGATACAGTTAAATGTATTTTCATTACATTAGTTACTCTGATGTAGATAGCTGGCATTAGATTATTGCAGCTTACGCAAATGAATGAAGACAATATAAATCTATGTTGTATATCAAGAATATAAAAAGAAAAAAGTTATGTTAGAATAACTACTTTTGCCAGTAATGCAGCTGGCAATACAGCTGTGACTTTCCAGAAAATAACTTTTATCTCCAGTCTTCTTATGTAGAGCAACAATTAAGTAAAATAGAACCATATGGTATTACTGATGGTAAGGGGTTCTTTGAAATACTTTTACATTAAAAAAAAAAAAAAAAAAAAAAGAAAAAAGAAGAAATTATTTGAAAGTGTGGCTTTATATGCACTGGTTTCACTAGATCAATGTCAAAAAGTGAAGGGGACAATACAGCAGTCTGAGACTGATAAAACATAATTGGCTCTGCTCTGCCTGTGGCACGTGCAGAACTTATGCTGTTGCATAGTTTGAGCTACTTATATAATGCAACATGTCTAACTGCTTCCAGCTCCAGCTTTGTCATACCCACTGGTGCTTCCTGCTTGAGAGCTACACTCTGTACAGCACAGTGGGCACATCTATCTACTCCATAGCCACAAAGTCAAGCTGGGCTGCAGCTCTGTTGATGTTAAACTGCTTGTGGAAGGCAAGCACAGATGCTCTGGACAGAGTGACCTGCAGCTTTTGGAGGGCAGAGTGTATTCAGACTATCTGAGGCTCTCTCTGAAACCTCTTTGAAAAGGTGAATATGCTCTAAGTCAGATGCCCATGATCACTGTCAGGCAAGAGCTTTCAGCTCTTCAGGTATCTGAACACCGTGGATGGTACCCCTGTGTTGCCTAAATACAGTTCTTCAGAGGGACCTTGACAGTCTTGAGAGGTGGGCCCGTGCAAACCTTGTGAAATTCAATAAAGCCAAGTGCAAGGTCCTGCACATGGGTCGAGGCAATCCCATGCACAAATACAGGCTGGGTGATGAGTGGATTAAGAGCAGCCCTGCAGAGAAGGACTTGAGGGTATTAGAGGATGGAAAACTGAATATGAGCCAGCAATGTGTGCTCACAGCCCAGAAAGCCAACTGTATCCTGGGCTGCATCAAGAGAAGTGTGGCCAGCAAGTCGAGGGAGGGGATTCTCCCTCCTTCTCGTGAGACCCCATCGGCAGTGCTGTGTCTAGCTCTGGGGCCCCCAACATAAGAAGCACATGGATCTGTTGGAACAGGTCCAGAGAGGGGCCAAGAAGATGCTCAGGGAGCTGGAGCACCTCCTTTATGAGGACAGGCTGAGAGAGTTGAGGTTTTTCAGCCTAGAGAAAAGAAGGCTCCAGGGAGACCTTATAGCAGGCTTCTAGTACTTAAGCATGGCCCATGGGAAAGATGGGGAGGGACTCTTTATCGGGGATTGTAGTGATAGGATAAAAGGTAACAGTTTTAAACTGAAAAAGGGTAGATTTAGATTAGATATAAGGAAGAAATTCTTCACTGTGAGGGTGGTGATGCACTGGAACAGGTTGCCCAGAGAAGCTGTGGATGCCCCAACCCCTGAAGTGTTCAAGGTCAGGTTGGACAGGGCATTGAGCAACCTGGTCTAGTGGAAGGTGTCCCTGCCTATGGCAGGGGGGTTGGAACTGTATGATCTTTAAGGTCCTCTTCCAACACAAAACATTCTATAATTGTATGATTCTATGAAATGTGTTGGACTCCACCTTCACTCATGGCAGTCAAAAGCTGCCTGCATGACATCTGTATGTTGCATTTGTACCATGTACAGAACATCGGGTGACAGCTCACATCCACACAGCACAGACATACCTGTCGCATGAGAAAGATAGCATGGTGGAGTGTAATTTCTGAGGCATATCTAAGCCCATGGTGAAGTAAACATCTACAGCAACCCCAGTAGCCATATTCAGTGGTGAAGGGTGCTCCATTTTGGCAAACTCTTACAAAAAGTGGTTTGCATTAAAGGTAGCAGAATGCAGAAGGCAAGTGTGACTGAAAATAATGGCTGTCAGTATGAAGAAAATTTCTAAATTTTCTGAATTCTAAACTTTATAATTTATCATTCCCATATTAACAAAAATTTCAAAAAATAACTCTTCTCCATTTTTATCAAAGCCATGGTTACTTCTGCAATGGCAATTTGCGATGTTGCATATGTCAATCAATTCAACATTAGAGGACACTGATAGCAAATTTTGATGGCCTGTTCACATGCACAAGTGAGTTTGATGTAGGTCGGATACAGATATTAGCTTTCAGGAGCAAGAGAAACTTGTGTTGCAGTGAGAGTGTTTTGGCATAAGATGTGATTCATCCGTTTCTGCCCTCTGTAATGGTGTAACACAAATCAGCATGAAGAACAAGTAAGTGGAATAACTCTCCTCACAGCATCCATGTTGTGAAGTCGCTACAAAGCTGGCTGATGGGCTACAAGTATTTGCTCACGTAGCAGGTCTGTCAGATTTGAGAATATCATGTGGGTCTGAGACAATCATTTAAGGGCTTTGGTTCTTGTCAACTTGTGACTTACACAACCCTGTTCCCATATGTTTTGTATTATTTGAAAGAAAGCTGGATCCATTTTACTTCAGATGAATTCTAAAAAAGATAAACATGTATAAATCTGAGAAAGAAAAATAATTTGGTATTTTGTCTTGCAAGACTGGCCTCCTGGGATAGGGAGAAAGGCATCTCACCCAACAGGAGCAGTTCTGGCGTGGGCTAAACATTAAACTCTAAATGCCACCATGGTACATGAAATTGTGGTGATGCAAACCTACCCTCTCAGCGCAGTCTGGGAGTTAGGTTTTGTCTCATTTTCAATTAGGAGAAAACTCCTGGATCAGCTCTTATTTGCTGTCTTCTCTGTCTCATCCCCATCAAGGCCATTATAAGTTTTCAGCATATGGAAATATTCCCTCTTTCACCCTGACCAAAGTTTCGTGACAAATCAGGAAATGTGTAGGCCTCTTCAGAGCACAGAAAGCCAGCTTCCTGTAAAATATCCAATCTGATCTTAAATTAATGCGAAAAAATGTGTTTGCAGTGTTCTGTGAGGAAAAGCTAACCCCCAAAGTGCGTCAGAATTCAAAATTGCACTGGGATTTTTGTGGGGTTTTTTCTTTTCCAGAAGGTCTCTATAGCCAAGGAAACCAATAACATTTTGCTGGAATGAGTTTGTTTGTTTTGAACTGGGCTGACTCAAACAGTAAACTTCACAACTTTGTTTTTTCTTAATTGTGTTGCTCGTGTTTTGCCAAATGTTCTTGCTGATAATCAAAGCAGCGGTCACTCCCTGGAGTCTGCTGGGAAATGGATTTCAATTACAACTCTGTAGATTTTCAAGCAAAGTATATGATTGAGCATAAGAGAGCAAATCTGAAGCTGAAATCTTTGTCTATCAGAAGCAGGTGCCACTTCATTTCAAACAGTCTGCTTCTAACACCAATCCTCGCATGTCTGGGGCCCTGCCATGAGGCAATGTGATGTAGATGAGGTCAATGGGAGCTACCCTCTCAGGATGGAAATGCAGGCATTTACCATCATATTTGAAAGACGGCTGAAACCCTTTTAGCTGCAATTGGACATTTTCTTTTTTGTTTGGTGGGAAGGGAAGAGGCTGGGGAGTGATCTTGCTAGTTTGCTTTTAGTTTTACAATGAAAATTATTTCAGTATAGCTTGCTCAGACTGAAAAGGTGGAATTATTATCCGGGAACTCTTAACCATAGTGGGTCAAAAAGGAAAATTACAACAGGAAAAAAAAGGAGTCTGGTTCCAAAAAATATTTGAATATTTCACTGCTTGTTTCAGCCTGAATTCGGGATGAAAATTTGAAACACTGAAACTGTTCTTCAAGGAAAAGTCTCCAACTAGTTGTGAGTCACTAACTGATCAATATTAAGCATTGATATACTTTTTTGAAAAATACATTGATATGTCTGAATCTCAATTCTTCTGTTTGGTTTATCGAACAGAGAGGTATGCCTGGTATTCAAAATCAGTTCCACATTAACTGTATCACTCCCAGAACCTTATTGAACCATGCAGCTTCATTACTTAAAAAAATCTGTTTTTTCCACATGGATCAGAATTCTTGGCCACAGTATGTTTCCTGCAATATATTACCATCTTTATCAAAGGGAAACCTTAAACATTTCATTTTAAATCTGAATGGTTTGTGTCAAGCCAACAAACCAGTAATGCCAAAATGCAGGAAAGTCTGAGTTGGGCTGATCTGAAGCAAAATTTTGAGCTTTGGTTTTCCCAATAGAAAATATTTTTTTTCAGTAATGTTGAAATTTACTTATGGAAAAGTGAACAGTACACTGACAAAAATGGCTCATGAGTCTTATGTAAACCATGTGTATGAACTATCAAGGCACTAGATTTAGTGTATTAGACTGGTTATTTCCTCTGGATGTTGGGTGCATATATATATATGTATTCATACTCATTTATAACATATGTATATAGGAGCTCTTGTGATGCTCTTTCTAGTTATTTGAGGTTAAATCACATCAGAGATAAAAAGGCCATGTGTGTTCTTATAAGAATACAGGGGAATTAGAACCAAGACTTTCTCATTATTCTGAAATGAGAAAGTCCAACAAAATTTGGTGGATAATTTATCATGTTGACATTACCATTTCTGAAATGTTGTATTTTCATAAGAGACTTTTAAAACCAGTTTTTATCTCTCTCTTGGTAGCAAAAGACACTCTGAAACTAGTGAATGTATGTTAGAAGATGTTTACTTGAACTTTCTAAAACAAACTGTTCATCTTGGGTGTAACAGAAATGCTCTCCTTTTATATTACTGTTCCCATGTCACTCTCCAGCAACTGGCCAACCAAAACACCTACTTACAAAGATGAACTATACCATTTCAATCTCCTTGGCTACTCTACCATTGTATTTCAGTTGATAAATTTGCATTTAGCGCTTAATTTGTTCAGTATGCCTTACTAATTTGGCAATATTTATTTTGGCATGTAAAATAGAAGGCAGCTGCTTTAAATGTCCTGCTAAGTTCTTTGTTTTGTTTTGAGAGCTTTCTTTTTTTCTTTTTTTTTTTTTTTACCCTTTTCTTTTCCCTTCATAAAAAGATCTAAGATATGAAAAAGCTCCAGTGTCGTGGACAGGGCTGAGTTTCCTGTTTATGAGTCACCATAAATATGAAAGGTGCTGGTTGACATTTCTCAGCTGAGGGATTCAACACAACTCTGTGTTGAGAGCAAATGCCCAAGCAGGGTGGTCTTGCGTTGACTTGTCGACCTTGTACATTGTTGAACGGAATCACTTTTAAAGAACAGTAGTTAAAAGAAAAGTCAGCTTCTCTAGCAGCTCTTCTTGCTGTTACTTTATTTAGAAAAGTGTGTTATTTTATCTTTGCTGTGTAGGAGTGATTGTTGAATCGTGTTTTTTAAAGAGAGAGCAATTAGCTGCATACACTTGGATTTATCCCTCATTTGCAGAGCCCTTAATTTCCCTCATTTCCTAGTGTTTTTATGTTCTTTCTCAAAACTTAAGTAGCCAAATCATTGTGTAACTGTTGCTAAATGGGCAACCAAGTTAAACACAAGTGAAATTTTTAGTGTATTTTGTACACACATCTGTCTGGCATGTCTCTCAGCCACACCAGTGCTTTCATTACAGGGATATCTTTAGACAATTAATTGCAGGTGCAAAAATGAAAATGTCTGTATAGTTAATGTCTGTTGAAAACATGGAAGTTACATAGAGGAGGTGTATATGAAGTGTATACATGGAGGTTTGTGCTAAGATATGACTGAGTCATAAATAAGTGTAAGTAAATGAATGCATACCTGGCAAGAATGTCACTCAACCTGCCCACTCTCCAGGCTGTGTAAAATACAAATTACCTGTGAGTGTGAGTTAGTTTTCTACCCAAACTCTAGCATTCTTGAGTTTAGCCTTAAATAGCCCTGGGGCATCATGCTTTGTGGCAGCAGGATGCTACAATTTATCAGTAATGAAATCAGCAGCAGGTATAAAACATACAAGAATATATATGGGAAGACACAAATTATGAGATACTTTCAGTAAGGTCTGAGCAATACACTGCTTCTTGTCTATTTTATTTAACATATGCACAAAAGAGAATGTTCATGTCAGTGCCCACAGCAATAAGAAAAAAATACTTACAGAACTTTAACATTCCTTGGTTATATTCTACATGTTCAAGAAAAAAAAAAAAAAAAACAAAAAAAAAAAAAACATGTAGTTTTGATCCATAATACTTTAAAGATGTGCACCTCTCAGTAAGAATATAGATTGGAGAATGGAAAATTAAGAAGGTGCAATAAGAAGGAGGAAAAGGTGGAAAGAAGTATTTCTGTAAAAGATGACAGAGATCAACAGCCAGGTGTGTGTGGAAAGCTAGATAGGAGTAATGCCTGGCAATGGCTAGCAACAGTCATAGCTAACTTTTCTAGTTTCTGAAGTCTAACTTCATTGCCTTCTTTAAAATCTGATGATGGTAAAATATACATAGATAAAAAATGTATGGCTACTGTCTGTCAGTAAAGGTGAAAGTTTTCTGCATTTAAGTATTAGTAGCTTTGGAGCAGCTACTTTTTATTTTCCTTTTCTTCTTTTTTTTCATAGATTATGTCAACTAGCATATGCAGGCAATATTCCAAAGGACCAAGGCTTTGCTTCTTAGCCAATGTCTGGCTGAACAGTTCAAGCACCAAAATGTTATAAGCTCCCTCCTGATCTTATCTTTCTTACTTGCATTTGTACTTTAGATAAACATGGTAAATTGACATTGCTGAGTACGAAACAGAAAAAAAAAATAATCTAAAATAATTTTGGGTGTTCATTCAATATGTATAGCTTTGTAAGTAAATGAATTAAGAACATGGAAATATCGAGATACTACCCGTGAAATCTGCACTGGTATCATAAATCCATTCTATTGGGTGATAACTGAATGGTTATCCAAACAGATTACAAGCTATAAGCATTCATAGGACCGTTTTCTTGAAAGTAAAATTATCTTTCTGGATAAATATTCACAGCGTTGAGAGACGCGATTTTAATGGTTTCTGCAGTGGGAGAAAGGAGAGAAAGTACATTGTTTTCCTCCTTTTTTTTCTTTCTTGTGTTCCTTAATATGTCAGTTTTCCTATTCACTGTTAAATATGTTTGTTTATATTGTCCTAAATTAAATGATTTTAAAAATACTGTATCAGGAATTCAGCAACATCAAGGATTCATTCCTCTTCTCATGTGACTGAAAATAAATACTCAGTGAAATGGTGCCAGGGTCAAATAGCTTGACTGCCAACATCTGCCCATGTCAAGACAAAACATCCCAAGATACTTTCATATTTTGAAAGCGGTAATCTGTTTTTCTTTCCCAGCTTTGGCACAAGTCTTTCTTTGATTTATAAGGCCTCAGTAAGTGGGTAACAGTTTTACACAAAACCCTGCAATATATTCACAGTGAAGGAGAAAACATGCTATTCAAACCAACAAAAGATTTCCAAAAGGGCATAGTTGGCCACACTCTATTTTGTGGATCTAAACTGCTGCTCACATTCTTGCTTTCCACCATGAGATACAGTATACGTAATATAGTGTAAATAAATAAGAGGAAAAAAGCTGAACCCCTTGGTTTATGAAAGCATATTATGCTGCAAAAAATATTTTATTTCTCATATTAGTTATTCTGTCTTTCATATATTCTTGGATTGTGTCCTTCTAGCTAAGGGATATAGTAAGGGATATTTTAAAGAGAAATTATAATTAAATATTGCTGGCTTGTAACCTGAATCTAGCATTCTTCAATTTCAAGTATCCGTTATCTAAAGATAACACATTTTGTTCCCCAGTCATTTTATACCTTATAATTAAACACTATATTAAATAATTCCACATAGGAGAAAAGTCACATTCCAGTCAACTCTGAAATACCCCGTCAATAAAAATAACTCCGTATAATTTATTTACATTCTATGGGTTTTTGGCCAAATTGTGACTCTTGTGAAATAAAAGCAAAATTTCTCTTTACCTGTGGAATATTAAGAGATTAGTTCAAGTTTTTTACAATTGCTATCAACGGCTGAATTAAGCAGAAATGTATTAGGGATAGGATCCTGCAAATATCTCATGGAAATTATTCAAAATAATTACTGATAGCACAATTCTAAAGAAACAGAAAATACATTTCTTTTGATGGGCTGACAATGATAACATGTAGCTCTGAATCCCTGCATGCTCTATTGATATGACCCATAAAAGGCCCATGGTTTCATCTCTTGTTTGTATTCTTCATTTTATTATCATTCTCTCTCTAAGGTCAGCAGTACTGGTCTCACAGAGACCATTAGCATGCTTTTGCTTATTTAATTCACTAACTGCTGAAGTGCATGCTGCTTTTAGTGGCACTCATACAACTCCAAGCACTGAAAGGTTTGGTTTCATGTACTTGAACTCAAGTGACACAAATATTTCAGTGGTGAATCAATACTGGGAAAGGATGGTCAGTAAGGTAGGGAGTGTTTATAGAAGATGTTTCATCACTACTAGTAAAACATGTCTTATTGTTAGTTCAGGAGGTGATGGTATTTATCTCTTTGAAGGAGGCTTCTGACAAGCCAACAACTTTCAGCCTGCTAGTAAAATAAAATTTTAAAAGTTGCACAAGCTTAGAAATCTAGCTTTTTGAAAAATGCCTGTGGATTAACCATTTAGGAATTTTGGTTTCCATAAAAAGAGATTTCTTCTGTTCCCTCATGATAAGCAACATTGAGTATATGGAAACATTGATCACAAAGTACATTTGACCAATTCATTTGAACTGATTATAAATTAATATTTAATATTTCCCTACAAAAGCCATGTTGTAACATTTTTAGGAGCACCGGGAAGTTGACAGTTGTCTCACATGCTAATCCTAGCCTGTACAGGGACAACATTGCTGTTCACCTGCTCCAAAAATGGGCTCCTAATGCTACATTAACACTGAAATGCCAGTAGTTGTTAAGGCAGTTATGCTTCAGAAATGGAATTAGAGGGAATTTATTCTGCTCTACAATAGCCATTTCCCTACCACATAAAAAATTCATATAAATAATTCAAAAACAAAGACAAATCTGCTTTTTACAGCACTTCTTCAACATAAAATACCCTTTTTTATTTACTGAGAGTAGAGATAATAAGAAGGAAAACAATGCTACAAAATATTTCTGTACTTTAGTGTTGTACCTAGACTGAACGAATTAGGCTGAGAGGCAAATTAAAAGCTATTTTTGGTTTCCTGTTAACACCATGAGTGCTTCTGTGGAACTGAAGCCCTTGGAGCACACTTGTGGCTAATATTGGGTAATATAGCTGGCAGAGGGACCAGAAGAAGATTACAGTTATAAAAACACAAGGAGGCCTTTGCCAAGAAATGCAAACAAAAAGGAAATATTTTAAGAAAATAAACAAAGCTACTGAGTAAAACATACACAGAGAGGAAAAAGGAACAAAAGAACATTTGAGTCTTGATGTCTTAACATTTTGTGGCAACATATGTGATAGTCCAGCCAGAGTGTGTGAAAGAACGTTACAGCTGTGTAAGCTATGAGATATCCACACACGCCTTGAGATCAGCAAGCCATCAGGAAAGCCCACCTAGTTTGCCAGCTTTGCAGGTCTTCTCTGATTCTACTAAAAATAAAAAGTTCCATCCAATGCCATCCATGTGATTGTACAAGCTACACAGCGAGTGAAGGGGCTGTTTGCAAAGGCTGCTTTAAATAGAAACCCTTATTCTTTTTCCAAGGTGCAATGGTTTATAGCAATTTCCTGAGGCTATAAAACACGTTTTTTAAAAAAAGACAATCTTCTTCTGTTCCATCTAGTCTACGCTATTCTTGTCTTATTGTGGCTATCTGCCAAGGACCAGCAAGTTGCTGTTAGAAACAGAAGGCTATCAGAAATATTCAGTCAATTGTACGGCAAGCCATGGCAGGTGAATAGTGTTATGTAGTGCACTAAGGGAAGAACGAGATCAGCAAATATTATGACCAAAAAAAATTACACTGAAGTGAGAATCCTCACATGCCAAATTCTCTATTCATCCCCATGGTTATGACTTCCAGGCCATGGCTATACCATCAGAGAGCTTGATCTGGAGCCCAGTCTCAGATCATACACATTGCCTAGACACCGCTTTATGCTGTGGCTTCTATTTAGAGCAAGCCATCTGCTCCCCTCTCCCAAACTCACTCCAATTCGTGCCCTGTGGATACAACTGCCTCCAGCTCATTGTCTTAGCCTTTGTTGGTGTAAGCTTGACCTCAGCTGCTCATGGAACTGTACAACATCCACATCACTGTCACGTAAACTTAAAGTTTGCACTTTTTTTCCAGAAACTTATAAAAAAGTCACCTGCTTTTAAAGCTGAATTAAGCTAATTAAAGATCCAGGATCAGTCTCTTAATCTTCCATTTCTCTAGGCTATATGCTGTAGGATGTCAAGACAGGATGGAAGATTGAATGAAAACAGTCTGTGGAATTAAAAGACAAAATATTCATGTAGCTGCTGTTTGCTTTAACTATATGAGTATAAGGAACATCCTAAAGGCTTCTTTTTAGTGTCTTATAAGAAGGTTTACTCTTTTTTTTTTTATTTTGTCATTTTTACAGTAATTTACAAAGAGATTCTGTTATATTCTACACAACTTCAGTTCACCATTTTTTTTAAAGTAACTCAAATATGGTTTAAGTTCCCACTTGTCCCAGACTTCAGATTTCTGAAAAATTATTTGCTGTTGCTATCCAGTGCAAAATATCTTATAGCTCTGGTGTAGTAGTGGTCCTCCAGAGTTATTAAAGGAACTTTGTTGTGGAAGCGTGTTACCAAAATCTTGGTAGTACAAACAAAGAAAATGAGACAGAGAGAAGAAAAGCAAAATTTTGCATATACAAATACTATCTTTTATTCTTTAACTCCTAAACTATAAATGAAGTTTTGTGACAAGAGTAGGAGAAAATTGGTGTCTGGAGAGGTGCTGTTGATACAGGAGTAGATCAGCACTAGTGTGTTCTTTAACTTTATGTGAACATGCCCTTAATACTCCATTTTTAAAATTTTTTCATATTACATTTTAAATACTGAATACTCAAAACAAACCTGGCAAATAGCTAGATGAGCTAAGAATACAGAAGGGTGTAAACGATTTGGGACTTGGGAGACCTATTTCATTGTCATGCATTTCCTATATGACAGTCACAGACATCTTAAGCTATGTTAACTTTTTAGTTTGAATTTTTTTCACAAAAACATTCATTTTAGACTAACTTTATAATAAATTTACTATTATGCAAAGTTGAAGTGGGTTTTTTTGAAAAATAAAAGTTGAGGGTTTTTTTTTTTTTCCTGAAAATGAGAGTAACAATCTTCCTCTGCCACACAAGGAGGATAAAAATATTGAAAGACTGTGAAACACTAAATTTAGATGACAACGAGAAGCTTAAAAATTCATATTTCAGTTTAATTTCTTCTTGTTTGTCTTTACTTTGAACTTATGCAGGAGTGAGATTCATCTGTCTAAACACAACCAACTAGTTGCACTTAAGATGTCTGAGCTCTTTGTAGATACTCAACAAGACTTATAGATTATCTGTACCCTTCTGGAGTGGCAGCCTTGTAGGTTATCACAAGGCATCTCAAATGGTGTAAGATGCACCCACAAGCAATAACAGGCCCTTAAGCACTGAACTCATCTACAGACTCTTACATGGAGGCATCTTAGCCTCAAACTGAATCTTGTCCTGGGTAACTTTCTGAGCCCTGTGAAACTACTCCTATTCCTGACAACAGGGTCCATATGCTTAAGAATATGAAGGCCTGGAGTTTTAAAACTTCAACCTGCAGGAGAAAGGATGGTCATACCTATCCACATACATATGTACAAAATTTACACAAACTGACCTTGCTCTGTAGTTGGCATTGTAATAGAAAAGTAGTCAGTATTTTGGAAAAGAGGTTGAATTAATGCAACAGATATTAATTTATAAGTCTGTGTATTTTACAACCAAGAGGAACACTTATTAACATCTACTGCAGTGATTTCAGATTAATTTGTACTGTTGATGTGTGCAGCTACAGCAAACCTACAGAGGCCTACAAAGGTCAGTAGGTGTATTTCAAATTTCAATAAAGGCTGAGGACAAATATTTCAGCTGTGGATCTACTTAAGACTGGATGGTGTAATTTCATTTAACATTATGCATAACACAGGCCAAAAATTCAGTTCTTTTCCAGTCCGTAATTTCTATTTTAGACACAGTCCATCTTTTGAACAGATTATTCTTAATTTGACAGATTTCAAATGAGAAGTCAATCCATCACATCTTTATGCAAATTGTACCAATTTAATGACTCTCACTGTCAAAAATGTGTGTTAGCTTTATAGTGTGAGCTTAAGTTCAGCATATAAAATGTTCAAGTTGTTCATTATTAGAAAACAGAATCTTTGCAAACACTTCACACTCATAGCCCTCATTTTTCTCTACTTGTTTCAGCTGCTTCAGTGCCATCAAAAAACATGTTTTCCAAACTTTGGATGTTTCTGACTTTATTTTTGCAGACTCTTTCCAGTTTGCTGACCAGCCTTTAAACTCCAGGCACTAGCAACTCAATTCATTTGCTTGTTTCTAGTACTTCTATAGAAGCTTTACCTACTACACCTGGTCTCCAGCTGCAATTCCGGAAGGAAAGAAGTCTCCTTAAATCTGGAGCTACCTCTGCTACTCCTGTATGGACATCTCAGATACACTAGGCATCAGTGGCTCAAAAGGTATTAGGTGCCTCTTTTTAGGCAACTGACCCAAGCAATATTAAAAGCTTTGCAAATACTACCTGCAGAATTAGCATAATATGCCACATCTTTATTATGTGTGTCATATGTCTGAAAACAGCCCTTGTTTCCCAGCTATAGCTGAACAAGGGCTTGACTGCCTACCTGTAATGACCACAAAGTTCTGCTTAGATAAGTACCTTCTGAAATAGACTCTCATTTTTTACAGCTAGGATTCTCATTCTGTTGTTTTGATTGCTCAACTTCAATAGGAAAATTATCTAAGATAAGACCCTTACTTGGAAGATATAAAAGATCTATCACTATTGTTTAATTACTTTTCTGCTAATATTTGTGGCACCCAAAGTTTTCAGTGTCAACAAATACAGGCTTTTTTCTCACTTATTTCTATCTTGCTTCATTTCAAGACCAATATTTCTTGCCCTGTCCAAGGAGAACAAATTATTGCCCAATTCTTTACAGCACAATTGTACATACTTGAACACTGTTATCATGTGTCCCCATAGTCTTCTCTAGACTAAACAAACCCTCTTCTCTCAATCTCTCCTCAAAGGTCATATTTCTAGACCTCTGATCTCTGTGCTGGACACTCTTTAATGGCTAAATGTTCTTGAAGTATGGATTCCCAAAGCCCATGAAAGCTTTAGAAAAGGCTTAACAGCATTGAGTAAAGGGATTACAAGTCTTACGGTGAATTTATGTGTACTCTTTATATATGATTTTTGCTTTTTTTCAGAAGACTATGACATCATCTTCCCAACATCTCCTACTGGCGACGGCCAAAAACAGACTGTAAAAGTATTTTAAGATGAAGTAAAATGCCAGCTGAGAATTTTTATTAGTATTTGGCACTAGTATACAGTTGAATCATGTACAAGGCCATGAGCATTTCTAGAACTGGAGCTGTATTTTCATGACATTCTGGTTTTTTGTCAAAAGAAAATCATCTTTAAAAAAAAAATTAAAAGCAGAAGTAGTGACAGGGTTCAGTAAGACTGAAAAAGTATTTCACATCACAACAATAATTATTCTAAGTGAAATGTCCTAAATATCAAATAAAGAGTTTTATGTTTTTTCCTGAAAGTAATTTAATAAAATAATTTCCCCATGCCAGAGATAAGTATATTTGCATATCTCATATTGAATGTCAACAGGATTTTTGCTTTAATATAGTACTAAAACCTTGCATGTGGAAAAATAATATGTTATTTTTATATGATATTATTTTAAAATACACTCTATCTCTGTTTGAACACATTTAGGTGATTGCAATAACTTTCATTTTGAATGAAATTAAGAAGTAAATTTATTTCTTAAATCTCAATTTTTTTCTAAAAAAAGGAAATTTTCACATGAAGAAAGGGAAATTTCCTGTGAAATGAAAGCTGACTCATTCACCTACTCTATGTGTGTTCACAGTTATTTAGATCATTGTGCAGAAACGAAATATGGCAACATTTCTACTGGCATGTTTGTTGTAAACTTTTGTTTCTGACATGTATACTATATCATTCTCTATTCTTATGTAACTGCAGATTACTTTAGCCTTTATCTATTCACATCAAATAAATACAATAGAATTTGACTCAATACATCTTTCCACAACTATTTTAATGTGAAATGGCAAGCTTAGCCCAGCACCCCTCATCCTTGGCCTTCAGACACTGATATGTATGGCTAACTATGTCCATATGAGTGGTCACACTAACTTCAGACAGGACTTTCAGACGCTCTGAAGTCACTTAACTCAATCCTTCCCATCACTGGGAAGTATTATGAATCTGACAGGGAGGACCGAAGGCTGAACCTGCTACGCGCTGAACACTTTCTGGCCAAGCAGAAAGTAAAGGCAGGTTGTGTTTCTTGATGTGCCAGCTGAGTCTCAAACACTCAGTCAGGGGTCACTGTTCTGGGTGTAGGAATTCCAGCACCCAGCAGTCTGTATTAAAGCACAAATAAGTAACAAGAATAATATGAGCATGTGTTTTTCTTTAGCTTTTAGACACTTAATGCAAACTGTGCCATTAATAAGCAATGATTTCTTCTTTCTTAAAATCATAGCATTCATAAAATGTGTTGCTTCTTCTGAAATTACAGAAATGATGTTACATCTTGTCTCAGTTCAACACCAGATGAACCTAAATTAAGGCATCTCTTAACACATTAAAGAGACAGTTGCAACAGCAGATAAGATACAGTCTCTGGAGCAGAAAAGACATTGGACTTTTGAGGTTCAGTCCACTTATTAGTAATTATACTTGCAAGTATGAATGGATTACAAACCACCATTCCTTTAAGTAAATTTAAACAGTACCCTTGATCTCTATCAGTAAGTCTTTTTCTGTTAACTAATAACACATTGCAGCTAAACCTTTCACTGCCATCTGTTCAAATGGAAACATGTGGTATTAGAGTTCTAATACTGTGCCCTTGGTAAAGATATACCTTAGAGAATTCTTTTGGAAAACTTCATAGTTAGCAAACAATTTGCGGGCAGTTAATTTGCTCCCTTGCTGGGGTTTGCATTCCCACGTGTGAAATGTGCTATTCTGATGGTAATGTTAAATTAAACGAATGTACACAGGATCATATTTACATAATATGGATTGTATTTACTCTGTGGGAAACTTGACTGTCCTGCAAAATACCATTATTGAACAGAACAGAGAGTATTTGAATTTATTTTTGTTGTTCTTGAGCTCTTCCTGTAGTATAAAGTTGTAGAACGAAACGTCCTCTTCTTGCATCAGTTCAAGCCTTATTACATCGTAGAAATGAAAAACACCTTTAATACATGCAAACACATGGAGCCACACACACTCATCTTGCAGTACAAATTCTCAGGGGGCTATGCTGATTGAAAAAGCATAATGTATTCACACTATAAACACATTTCCTTTTGTTTTTTCTTTTCCCTTTTTTTTCCCCTAACAATCACAAAACAAAGTCTTTTGAGAACATCTTCAAAAAGTAATGGCAGATTGTGAGACATTTATGGTGAACAGCATGTTTCCTCTTGCAGTAAAGTTCTTCTGTGAGTATGGCCATCATAATTTCATTAATTATCTTAGGAGTTGAATACATAGAGCAATACATATCTTTTGGAATCAAAGGTTATCGGGAAATCTATTCATTTTGAAATCGTACAATTTAGTGAATGTGTTTGACAAAAGAAAATGAAGATCAACTGATGAACACAAGCACTTTGCAAACACTGCTAAGTGCTTGTTTTAACAGCAAGGAAAAATGTTGTTCTTCAAGCCTTGAGATTTATAAAATAATTCAGCAGATCACCTGACTATTGTCAAACTGGTAGTTCAAGAAATGAAGAAAATACTAAAAAGTAATTTAAAAATTTGTGGGTTAAAGCCCACAAAGTAAGTGTCACAACTACAGTTAGATTTCTAAAGTTCTTGCCTTCCAGACCTACTTCAGGTATATAAAGCTATGCAATCCTTTCTTTTATGTCAAATGTTTGGGCCAAGCCCTGCACCTACCAAAACCTGTGGTCATTCATGCTGGTCAGGTCAAGGGATACTCAAAGCAGCATCCTGCCTGCACCCCTGGGTGAAGATTATTGCTAGCAGAGAAAACTGAGGGAAGGAATATAAGAGGACCAACTTGCAGCATTATTTCTTCTATTACATCTTAATTGCATTTTCCAACACACAACTTAGAGGCTTCCAGAGATTAAGGTCTGTAACTGCATTTCCAAATCTAATTCTTCCATGATATTTAAATATTGTTTAAACCCATCTATACTTTTTATTTATCTGTACTTTTTAAATGCAGCAATGAGTTCCATGGCTTAAATACATGTTACAAGGCAAAGTGTTTGTTTGGCAGCCTTTATACCAAGTTCATTATATGAAAGCAGGACATATTCTTACTTGCCATCACTTTAACTTTCTGATAGAAAACTCCCATACATTGTGTTTTCAGAATAATATTAACAGTTTGACAAAGTCTCTCATAGCCTTCCTTTTATAATACTGCAACTCTGTGGGGTAACAGGATTTCTACCCACACAGATTAGATGGGACTCCCTTCTCTAACAAGGCACCACTCATTACCTTGTCACTTCCTTGCAGGCTGGTTCCTGACCCCTGCTACGTTTGCCCATACAGTTGTGCTTCCTTCATGCTTTGCAGCTACACTTTCATCCATCTCCATGGAAATACTTCTTGTTTTATGTAAATTAGAAAGTGAAGAAGAAGTATAGCACCATTGGGGTGCAACCTTACATCTTAAAGATAGTGTAATGTTCACTGAAATGAAAATGTTACTGGGAACACATTTTTCTTAATATAAAGGGTGTGGTTTGGGGAATTTATATGAGAATAGACAGAGTCTTTTTATGACCTTAAGGATTCTTCATTAAAGAAATATCCTGATAAATGCATGAAACGCAAATTCTGATGAAGAATTTAACCAAAAGCTGCCTTTAGCAAATCCTGTTTCTGCAACTTTTCCACATAAGGTTTTCTTGTTTTGCTTTTAAGTGATATCATTGACATTTACAAACAGAACTTTCCATCAAAAGTAACAGTTGAAAAAGCCACATATTTCTCAAAGCCAAGCTGACCTAACACAATGTTAGATTGAAGTTACATTTACATGACATGCTGTTTTGTTTGTTTTCAGTGGGGTTACCATCTTATAACAACATTTGGAAATGATAAAAGGATAAAGTGAGGACCCCCTGTCTGTTTATACTAACACTGTATATTCATAAACAGGAACGAATCAGTGAGTACAAATCCCCTTAACTGTTTTATGGTTTTATTTATTTTTACTATATTTTATGTATCCCAATGAGGAGCACTAAGTTATTAATCATGTAGTAAGCCATATTATGTATTAACAGAACTGTATGTAAAAAAACTCTTTCCAGTTTGCTTGGCTGCCAAAGAGATTACACTAAATCATCTAAAAATACCATTACCCATAGTATTTCTTGTAAATGGACTAATATCACAAGTGTATTAATATTTATGGTATTTTCTAAAATTATTTGTCATCATATGGAATATATAACAAATAATGAAGATCAGAAATATTTCTGAGATCTGAAAACCCTGCAGTTCTGACACTATTCTTAGAACAATTTCTTAGCTGAAAACTTAAATCAGCCTCCGGGCCTTTCAAGAATTATACTGGTATATAACCTTTTTCAGGAGACTGTGGGAAGGGGATAATAATGTATGTTAGAGACTTTACACTGTCTTCGTGAGAAATATTCACTTAGGTGAAGAATCCAAACAGGCTAGGAATAAAATTTAGCCTGAGATAGAATACACTGACAATCCTCTGTGCATGAGATGCAGATAGAGTGATGATAATTACACGTGTTCTAGAAAGTCAGTGAATATAGGTGAACCTAAAGACATGACAATAACAGTTTTTTGTTCATTAAGCTCAATATCCTGACATTGCCCATATAAGAATTTACACTGTTTTATTTGAAGCAATTAAATATAATGTAATAAATCACGAACTGCTTCATACATGAATAATATCTGTTCGGCTTTACAGACTGAAGTTTATTGATATGTCAGAATAAAGCATTTACTCTTAAAGGATGGTTTGCCATTAATCTATCAGCCTAGAGCATCACTCTTTGAGGTGCACAGCATTAACTTTTTAACAGTGAACAAGAAAAACATGTAACAGCTTTCGTATAAAGTAGAGGAGGAGTAATACTGAAACCAGATGAAAACTCGGGGTTGATTTTAGAAAATATGAATGTAATCTCCCAGAATACTAAAACTGTTGGGATAAACAACCTTTCCCAAACGAAAAACACTGTTGAATCTTTACCAACAAGGGAACTGGATCTCATTTCTATGAAACACTGTCCAATTTTCACCAGCTGTTGGAATTCTTACTTAAAAAGGAAGATGCTTTTTTTACTTCTTTCAGAGTAACATTTTGGTCAGTTGAAAGAAGTCAAACATCACAAAGTGATTTGATTTGGGAAGAAAAAAATTCTGTATTTGGGTGTACAGTGGGAAGTCACATTTTTATAGCTCTCACTGATTGTGATGCCTAATCATTCAAATAGAGTGAAGGATCACTTACTGCATGACAGAGCCAGTTTTTACCTCACCTTTTTCTTGTGTGCCTGGGTAATCTAGGGACCTGTGATGTCCTTGTCTCTGTAACACTGGCAGTAGCGTTTGCTGCCTTTGTAGGGTTTTTTCCTAAAACTAATTAACTACAAAGTCATTCTTACTTTGTCCTCTAATCATGCGTTTCCAGTCTATCTTCAAATCATTCAATTTTTGTAGCATCAGTGATTAAGTTAAGTTAACATTCATGAAAATTTAATTTTAAAATGTCATGGATGAATCTCTGAATAGAAATATTTAAGGAATAAAACCAGATAAGATTTTTCCAACCAATTATAGCTTATCAATGCAAGAAAATGTGAATTTATATATCAAAACTTCATAACAAATAATTTAAGGACAGACAAATCTGTTTACTGATGTTCCTGGAGCAAAAAAAGAAACTAAAATAATTTGAAAACTTTCATTGTAAATCATTTACTTAGTTTCAAAACAAACCGTAAAGAACCTAGAGCCATCTCTGACACTTATGTGGCTTCATATGTAAGAGAGAGATCCTTATTAATTACTACACACAATCTTCAGTTATATAAATACCTTTTTTTTGGTGAGGATTTTTGGCCCATTTGGTGCACAAAGGAGGTCAACTACAGTTAACCTTCATCACCTGATACTTCACAACTTGTGACTATGCCACCACACTATCATTTCTTGTTCAGTTGACTGTATTACTGAAGCAATATACCCCTAGTCAAAAGGGAAATTTAGAAGTCCTGGCAAAAAAATATAATTTATGTTCTGAAATCCATTCCTTCATTACTCCATGCTGGGAAAGCACTGCATGCATGCCTGGGATTCTGCACAGTATCAGCATGAACCACTACTTGCACCCACGTGGTAGCAATTGTAGTGAGCTGAGCTAAGAAGTTTTTCAAAGACCGATAAAAGCATCACTGAGAACTGCTTTCCGATGTCAGTGAATAAGTGCATCTTATTTTATTAGCGTATGCCCATTTAAGTTTGTTATTGGCCCTTTGCACTCTATTGGACTAATATTTTTGGCACTGAAGATATAGCCTCAGGAAACAGTGGGGTACAATGCAGAGATTCCCAAAGAAACACTAGCTTGAGCAAAATAAAGTTTCCCTGAGGGACCTATGATTCAGGAGCTGGAAGCAGAGCTCATTCATTCAGGCACAGCCAAGTGCCACCCGGACAGCATTATCTGCTACCTGCCCACCTGCACTGGCTTACGCCGAACTGAGGCATGTGACCTGCTGCTGTCATCCTTCTACAGGATGTGGATGTCGCCTCCGCTGGCTTGACACCACCCAGGTGCAAAGAAGAACTTTAAAAGGGTGTGACTACATAATTTAGACAAGCTTTTAGATTATTTCACAGTGCCAGAGTTACATAAAGTGTCTTTACTTTAGCAAATTCAAGCCAGGATCACAGAAATGTTAAATTTATTTAAAGAAACTAGTGCTGTGATTCTGATCTTTTGGTTTCCTAATAGTTACATTCCATTGAAAATGCTTCTGATTTACAAGGGTATAATAACAAAAGGAATCAGACTATAGCCGTGCTTCCCAATCTCTCTCACACATCTTTGTACCTTTAAAAATGTTTGTATTTTTTAAAAAGAAATTCCACTTGATGTTGGAGGAAATAAAAAGTTTCCAAAACACACTATTCCCCTAGACTTATTTTGTTTCTGACACATGTAGAACAATGCTCAGAACTGAACTGGAATAGCAAGCGTTTCTTATTTGAAAAAGAATGCTTACATTGTTATATCCAGTGTTGAGTCTGCATAATAGGAAATCATGAATTTTGCATCCCAGTTCAGTAAAGCACTCCAGTTTTTGCTTAAAATTAAACTTAGACATGTGCTTAAGTAAGTGCTTTTCTGAATCCTAGCGTAAATAAAGATACCACCTGAGTAGGTAGCCAAAAATATCTGTCAGATTTTTAAGTTTTTAATCAGGGGGTTTAGGTGGTTTATATCAGTGCAAGGTTGCAGCTGCCTGGTAAAAGTTTGTTTAGTGATCTTTGATACTTATAATGACCCTACAAAGCTGTAGACTTTTATCCATTGTATTAATTTCCTCAGTTTTCCTATCATGAATTTCTTGTGTGCGCTCAAGATAGTCAAGAGGGTCAACTATCAAAGACATCTAATGAGATTTATAAAAATTCCTTAGCAAGCTGAACAACCTTAAACATACTTTTAGTATTATTTATACACTTTGAAAATCTTGCCCAGCATGTCTGACTCCACCTCCTGCACTAAAAATGATTATGATTCTTATAAATATACCTAAGTAATACTCACCCATTGATAATTTTGACCTAGTATCATTAACGTCATTAACCTCTACAAAATTTTCATGAGGTTGGACACAAGAATATTAAAAGTAAGATAGAAATAGATGTGGCATAACTATCTAAAATGTCTTTCTGTTAGCACTGTTACAGTTATAGAGTCCAATATTTAGAATAATTGAATATTTTAGTTTGGAAGGGATTTGAGGAGGTCAGTGACACCTCAAAGAACAGCTAATTTCAACATAAGAATAGTTTTCAAGTTATTTTGGGGACCTGTTTGTTCTTGCTTCACTGTGAGCTGTGTATAATTACAGTAGATATCTATTCCCCAGTGTCCAGTAGGTAGACATAAGGGTGACTGTATCATTGTTTATGCACATTGTTCTTCTGTAAACTAGCCCTTAGGTCCCTTGTTACTCTTCCCAGTAAAATTGCACAATGTCTAGCCTTAGCACAAGAAAATGGTACCTCTCTTTTGCAGCATAGAAACCTCAGATTGTATTCATATTATTTTCCTTGCTCTAATATATTACAAACTCACTTATAATGCTGCTTTCCATGTTTCCGTCTCAATTTGATTATTAGGTCTAGTATAATTTTTCACTTGATGCCTTTTTATATTTTCCAAGATTAATCTCATTTTGTCATCATTCCTGCCCATCATTCTAATATCTCTGCTGATCTGCTCCAGAGCTTACTGAAGTTGATGGGAATCTTGGAGCCATTTCCAGGTTCTTTTGTACTACTTGTCTTTCACCACCTTTTGCAAATCTACCCTCTTATTCATCATAGAGGACTTTCATTAATGAGTGGCTTACTTCTTCTAGATCATTAGTGAAAATGTTAAATAAAACCATACTGAATAAAGATCCCTGAAGTACCTAACTAGGAAAAGACTTTCCCACAAATCTACATTTTAAAGTTTTGTCTTCTGCTTTTGTTTATAGTCCTTCAGACACTTTTCATTCCATAAGATAGTGCTCATACCCCAGGCAATTTAAATTAATTCAGCATTTTCTATCAGATAGTTTCCATATCCTGGGCCAAACTCTTCTACAGTTATTCAAGCACACACTTACTGATGTCAGTGGGATTACATACAAGCAATACATGAAAGAATAAGCTGGAATTTAAAAATCAGTATATTTGTTCTCTACATTGTCTGTGAGCATAATGTAAACTGTTATCCAACTAAATAGAATAATCTGATTATGCCAACAGAAAATATTTTCTTCATCTCTAAAGCTGGGCTTAATTTATGACAAAAAACATGATGGAAGTTTTACTCCCTTTTTTACATGCATACACAATTATATATATATATATATACACATTTATTAAAAAGAGAATTTTTCTCCTACTATAATCTAACTAATTTTGTGGCAGCAATCTTTGTTGAAGCTGAATTGATCTTTTGGGAGAATTATGGCTATATTCAATTTAATTGAAATTTGGAACTTTCTGATGTACTGGAACGCTGTTGGATTTTTTTCCCAAACTTCTTGTATGAGTTGGAACAACTTCATTGCCATTATATGGATCTGACATACTGCAGAAGATGCATCTTGAAATATTTTAAATGGCAATCTGAGGAATGGAATGTGAGTCAGAAATCATAAAAATTGCCATAAGATCAGCCAACAAAATGCCTTTTTAATTAACGTCCTATCTGGATACTTAAATTGTATCCCTAATTAATATTAATAAAACCTGTTTAAAACCAGATCTAGCTGGAATAACTGAGGACCCTGTTGGTAAAGTTCCTAGGTCACTGATTAAATCCAGTACAGATTAGTAATGACTGAAATTTATGTTTGAAAACAAACATGGAACATTTTGATTGGTTCAGCCTAGTATCCAGTACAAAGGTGGCAATATATATTAAAAGAAAGACATATTTGGAACTGTTGTTTACCCTTGGGAAGATATCAACAGAACACAGAGTATGCACGGGACTTTCTTGTGATCACAACAGAGGAGTTGCAAGTTACAAGATGAAAAATATTAGCAAAGAATCTTGCCCAGCTGTATTCTGCTCTTTCCTTGTTATGCTCATCAATGCCTATCAATTGTATTCAGTAAACAAAATCATCATCCGTGGGTCTTCAAAGGCTCCCGCCTCTCTTCCTTAACTACATAGGGAAATTAGTCATTTATTTCATGTGAACTACTTCATTAGGAACCTTAAATTTGAGTGCAAATTGTGTGCCTAAATTGGGGGAACTGAGTCTAAGCTGTGAAATAAGTTTTAGATGTGTATTCAGATGAGCAACACTAATCCCTTTGTTTACATGCTTAGGTGTTATGCTGAAAGTTTCAGTCATGTCCTCTGGATGGGACTAGCTCAGAGGAACACGTATATGTGCGATGCCCTTTAGGCTGCAGAGACTGACTCTGACTCAGCCCCATAAAGAGGATGGTTTGCTAAGTCTGGCAGAAGCTATTTGACGTAACACTGACAACACCTGGCTCCCACCAAGGAAGGGTGTAACCCAGTACAGACCAGTCCAGACAAAGAGGAGGATCTGGGATCTACACCCATGTCAGACAAAAGTGGTGGGAGCCCACCAGTCCCATGCTCTAGCAGAGGTCATTGACCAGCACCTGCAAAGTATTCTGGATAAGAGACTGCCTCACCTCCCTCTCCACTTTGCACCCACGCATGAAAGATTCATGGGGCTAGGGAGAGGGAAGACAAGCAGACCTCTGCACCCTCATGAGTTTAGTATTCACTCATTCAGCATGGAAAAAGTGTAGAAATGATAGAAATGAAAAAATGACAGAAAGCCATTCAACAAGTAGCAGAAAAAAATCAGACAGAAGAAAAGCTTTCCTCTTTCCTAGCCGTTCTACCCATAAGGATCCTCTTGTGCAAAATCAACATCTCTCCCACCATCACCTCAATGTCATTCTTCAGTTTTTAGAGGTGCTCACACATCTGATGGGATGGCACATCTAATTTTCACTAGAACTTAAATACAGGCTTGCTTTACAACTTCCCAGACTACAGCACTTGCAGACTAACCAGTAAATCATGATGTGTCAAATGAATCCCTCCAGCCAGAAGTTGGAAACAAGGGTTAGGTAGAGGGAAATGTGTGCTTAGACCTTTACTCTTTCAGGGCTTTGGTCTGGGCATCATACTCCCTGGAGCAACAAAATGAATCATGCTTTGTTTGGAGTGACTAATCTACTAGTGTCACAGGGCCTCAGAGGAAAAGACTTTGGCATCAAATGCATTTGTCACCTGAAATATGCACTCTGGAGGGGACAAAACAAAGAACAATATATGAAAATATATCTGTTCTGGTTTTGACCTTCAAGTTAAGATTTCAGATGGTATACAAAGCAAAGAGTAATAGAGGCAAAGTATATATATATATATCTATCACAATTAGAGTATATCCAATTCCTATGACATCACTGAATGCCATATTGCCTTTTGTTAGCCACAACTAATGGATTACTTTTACTTTCTTGAACATGAAGTCATTAGTGCTAAAGTCAGGGATCTAAAGGAAGGCCAGGTAAAGTGTTAAAGGTCTGGTGGATGGAGATGTCCTAGAAAGATAACAGAGGCCAGCACATTATTGCTATATCAGACTCCTCATCAGTATCAGACGATTTCTTCTCTTGGAGCTATTGGAGGTTGCCTATCCATGTCTCCCATGTAGCACTTACAGGTCCAATCTCAATGGTAAGCTGAAAGACTTCTGGAAGAGCAATAGCTGCCAGAAAGAGGTAGAGCATGCCGCATGATCTTAGCAGTTACCAGCTGCAAGAAAACTACATGCAAGGATGTATACCTCCTGTTTTATTAGACCTCAATTCATTCTTAGGGGCAAGCTAATAACATGAACTGGCATTGAGATGTCTAGCCAGGATATCCATTTAAGTCAATGAGAAGAGGTAGGTGCTTTTTATGCTTTCAGAGGTGGATTGAGCCCACAGAACTGAAACACTTAAATTTGGAACTCCCTTGAGCCTCTTGCATTAAAGACTTGGGTAATGAGAAGAGGGAATTTATATGCAGAATTGGTGAGAGTGGCACATAGACTGAATCCCACCTATTTTAATACTGGCTTTAAATTCTTCTCCTAGACCCACCTTCACTAGTAGATTAGCTCTGTCATTCTTGTAGTTGACTGGGTTTTTTGTGTTTGTGCCTCAAGGCACTGATTTATCTAATCTTCCCAAAGACGCCACTTTTTATTCTAATTCAACATCTGGACTTTTAAGGACAAGACAAAAGAAGTGTGTGTTTGGGGAAGGAGGAGGGAGAGAGAGAGAGAGAGAGGGAGAGAGAGAGAGAGAGAGAGAGAAACAGCTCCTGGAGCAGGTATAAGATAAATATATGAAAATTATAGACATGAAACAGACATTGATCAGGTACACAGCAGAGTGCCTGTTTAATGTCCACTTTGTACCTATTGCTTGTACAAATAGAAAGCAGTGGCTTCAGACACAGCCTTCAGTTTACCTGCTCCGATACTGAACAGACCTACTTTCCTACAGGAGACAAGAAGCAGTGGAAGTACAGGTGCTGAGTAATAACAGCCACAGAAAGAATCTGAACACACAAATTCAAAACAGTGAAAGTTGCCTCTGCTCATCCCACAGCTAGGAAAAAAAAAAAAAAACAATCCTTCATGGTTTATGTCAGATGCAAGAATTCATTTATATGCACATATACACATATGAGTTTATATATGTATGTATGTATGGAAAGAAGAGAAAAAGAACGAATGCAGGTTACAGTTTATGTCATTTTACTAATCTTGCTGGATTTCAGTGCCAGCTCAATTGTTTATTGCCTCTTTCTTTTCTTCAGACATCTTCTTCTTGATACCAGTACTGTATGTTACCTTTATAACTGATGGTTTGAAATGAATTTTCAAAAACTGCCTACATTATATCCATTAATTGTCCGGTGACTGTGGAGAAAAGAAACCAGAACTATGTATTTCAAGTAATGCCCAACACATGGCAAACATCAAGTGAGGAATGTAAGGCCTATGCTGGCAAAGAATGTAATAAATATAGGCCAGATCATAAACACTGCTATAATAAGACAATTCAGTAAGAAGATTTGAAAAAATAAAATTGATTTCTGTACCTTTGCTTGTGCAGCTTCTCCAGGAAATAATTGAACAAATAAGCTCAAACCAATCACCTCCATGTCTAGTTCAACCATAAGCTTTTGAGCTCAGTATTCTTGACTTTGGAAAATAGAGAATTATTCTGTCCACAGCATGAATTAATCTGCAGAATACTCTGGCTTGTGTTATGCAGGAAATAAATTAGATGATTGTAATGTTACTTCTCATCTTAAAAATCTGTTAACTTTGAAATAACCTGTCCTTCACATCATTTAAACATAGTGGTCCACATCTTATCTTGTTTCAGCCAACAACCATATTCAGTAAGTATATTGTATTGAGCTAAATTAAGATATCAACCTCATCCACAGTTTTATATTTCTCTGTCCAAGGATAATAATTAAACAATAATAGTCAAGGCAATTGGCGCTGTGCCAGAATAAACATTATATAATTTCAACCTTGGACTGTAAGATCTTCATGGTAAGGTAGTCTTATCCTTTATTTCATCATAGTGCCAGTTTTCTTGCATACCAATATCAAAGTGTGAATAAGACAGATCCAAATCACTTTTCACTGACCATACGGAATGGTGCACCAACACAACTGTTCACCCTGTGTGCAGTTTTGCTGATGGATAGAGGAATTTGAGGGGATCACAGAGTGGATTTAAGCTAGCTAAACATGTACTACATGACTATGTATCAAATTACAGCTTTGCTTAGAGGGTCTTGTGATGGTTTTAAGACATGCTAAAACAAAGTTTCATATTAAAAAGGTCACTGGATCTGTCAGGCTTATAACAAGGGTTGTCTTACCAATGTGGCAACATGAACAATCCAGTTCAGCTCCAATGTTCCTCTACATTTTTACAGAAACAAAAATGTTATTAGTGATCTCCATTAATGGTTCCGCAGTATAGTAGCTGCTGACAAGCACTGAGCTTTTTCAGTGAAGGATCTGATACATTTAACTCTATCAACAAGAATTGCTTGTATATTAACTAGAGATTTCTAGTGAGAAGATTAGGAGACTGGATAACTGGACTCTGCTTCATCTTTCCACCTCGTAACTGACTGTATGTGCTAAATGACAGTATTGTAAACTGTCTGTAATATAACTTACATAGCATGTGCATATAGAGTTAGGGTTAAATTTAATCTTTCTAAAATGCTTGGAGATTCTCAGATGAAGAGCAGTCACAATGCCTGGAAAATATCAAACATTTACTATTGCTAAAAACAATCAAAGAAATAGACAAGATATGCTGCACACAGAAAACATTTCCATATTTATTTGTGTTCTTACATATGCAACATTTTTCTTCCAAGGACAAAATGACCAGTATAGGTAACACCAGGAAAGCTCCACTGGCCTGGTTGATTAGAGGGCAGATGTAAAAGTACACCATTCAGTCTGATGATATGTGTAACCAGCACTCACAGAAAGAGTGAAATAACTGTGCAGCCAGGTAGCAATGCTTTCATATTATGTCTAATTAAATACATAAAGCAAGTCAAAATACACGTTCAGTGTGACATCTCCTGGCCCACTTCAGATCAGGTGTATACTATTTTTCAAATACATCCCATTCTATTGATCCACGAAGAGGTTTTTTGGGCATGCAGTATTTCTTGCTCTATAAGGTGTTAAGCTCCTCCGCTGACATCAAGGTAAAGCTCTTCTGGCTTCTGAGCTGCAGATTCAGCTCCTCCCATGTCTGTGGGAAGCACGGACAGACAACAGAAACCTGTGCTCCCAAGTCTTAGGGTTCTCACTAAAACTCAAGGATAAAAATGTTTGGGTAAGCGATCATGTCAGTGGAGACTGGCACTTCAAGAGGGGACATGAGTCATACCTTGGTCTTAAGCTAGGATGAAGAGATGGGTGGAAGTGTCTGTCTCTTCCCTTTGAGACTGAATGACTGAACAGAGTAAGGGCAGAATTCAGCAAGAGATTTAGACACCCTAATTTAATTCTCTATTATGTGGGCCGGGTGACTAAGCTCCATAAGTGGTCAATGAATCATAGAATCATAGAATGGGTTGGGTTGGAAGGGACCTTATAGATCATCTAGTTGCAACCTCCCTGTCATGGGCAGGGACACCTTCCACTAGACCAAGTTGCTCAAAGCCTCATCTAAACCTGGCCTTGAACACTTCCAGGGAGGGGGCATTAACAACTTCTCTTGGCAATCTGTGCCAGTGCCTTACCACCCTCACAGTGAAGAATTTCTTCCTTATATCTTTTTTCAATCTAATCTCTTTCAGTTTAAAATCACTACCCCTCATCCTACCACTACAGTCACTGATAAAGAGTCCCTCCCCATCTTTTCTGTAGGCCCCCTTCAAGTACTGGAAAGCTGCTATCAGGTCTCCCCAGAGCCTTCTTTTCTCCAGGATGAACAAGCCCAACTCTCTCAGTCTGTTCTCATAGGGGAGGTGCTCCAGTCTCCTGATCATCCTCGTGGCCCTCCTCTGGACTTGCTCCAACAGGTCCATGTCCTTCTTATGTTGGGGGCCCAAGAGCTGAACACAGGACTCCAGATGGGGTCTCACAAAAGCAGAGCAGAGGAGGAGAATCACCTCCGTCAACCTGCTGGCCACATTTCTGTTGATGCAACCCAGGATATGGCTGGCTTTCTGGGCTGAGAGAACCCATTGCCAGCTCATAGTAAGTTTTCCATCCACTAATACACCCAAATCCTTCTCCTCAGGGCTGCTCTCAATCCACTCATTGCCCAGCCTGTATTTGTGCTTGGGATTGCCTCAACCCATGTGCAGGTCCTTGCACTTGGCCTTGTTGAACTTCATGAGGTTTGCATGGACCCACCTCTCCAGTCTGTCAAGGTCCCTCTAGACGACATCCCTTCCCTCAGCGTGTCCTGCCTGACAAACCTGATCGCCTGCTATGACATGATGACCCGACTATTGGACGAGGGAAAAACTGTGGATATTGTCTACCTGGATTTTTGAAAAGCATTCGACACAGTTCCCCACAGAATTCTCATAGGAAAACTGGCTGCCCATGGCCTGGATGGACAGTCCCAGAGAGTGGTGGTCAATGGAGCTAAATCCAGCTGGTGGCCGGTCACAAGTGGTGTTCCTCAGGGCTCAGTGTTGGGACCATTTCTGTTCAACATCTTTATTGATGATCTTGATAAGGACATAGAGTGTATCATCAATAAGTTCACAAATGACACCAAGTTAAGCAGGAGTGTCAATCTGCATGAGGATAGGGAGGATCTACAGAGAGACTTGGATAGATTGGATTGGTGGGCCAACGTTAACGGGATGAGCTTCAACAGGGCCAAGTGCCAGGTCCTGCACTTGGGCCACAACAACCCCATGCATCGCTACAGGCCTGGGGAGGTGTGGCTGGAGAGCTGTCTGGAAGAAAAGGATCTGGGGGTTCTAATTGACAAGCAGCTGAACATGAGCCGGCAGTGTGCCCAGGTGGCCAAGAAAGCCAACGGTATCCTGGCTTGTATTAGAAATAGTGTGACCAGCAGAAGTAGGGAGGTGATAGTCCCCCTGTACTCTGCACTGGTGAGGCCACACCTGGAGTATTGTGTCCAGTTTTGGGCACCTCAATACGAGCGAGATATTGAGGTGCTGGAGCGAGTGCAGAGGAGGGCAACGAAGATGGTGAAGGGCCTGGAGAACAAATCCTATGAGGAGCGATTGAAGGAGCTGGGACTGTTTAGTTTGAGGAAGAGAAGGCTGAGGGAAGACCTCATCACTCTCTACAACTACCTGAAAGGACATTGTAGAGCGATTGGTGCTGGTCTCTTCTCACAGGTAATTAGCGATAGAACAAGAGGGAATGGCTTTAAATTGCAATGAGGGAGGTTTAGACTGGACGTTGGGAAAAAATTTTTCAAAGAAAGAGTGGTCAGACAATGGAATAGGCTGCCCAGGGAGGTGGTGGAGTCACCATCCCTGGATGGTTTAAGGGTCGTTTGGATGAGATGTTGGGGGATATGGTGTAGGGGAGAACTTTGTAGAGTAGGGCTGATGGTTGGACTCGATGATCCCAAGGGTCTTTTCCAACCTGAATGATTCTGTGATCCTGTGACTGCACCACACAACATTGTGTCATCAGCAAACTTGCTGAGGGTGCGCTCAACCCCACCGTCCATGTCACCAACAAAGATGTTAAACAGTGCTGGTCCCAGTACCAGGAATGTCACTCATCACTGCTCTCCATTTGGACATCAAGCTGTTGACTGCAACTCTTTGAGTGCAACCATTGAGCCAATTTCTTATCCACTGAGGGGTCCATCCATCAAATCCATGTCTCTCCAATTTATAGACAAAAATGCCGTGCTTTGCATAAATCCAGAAAAGTGCAGTTAATACATTCAAAGGAACACAGAAAGTGATTAGGCTAACTATGGCTAGAGGCAGACTCAGCTGCCTAAACACAAGTTTCTGGTGCCTTTTGAGATGCTGTATGGTACCTGACATACCTGTGCTCCCACATCATGTGAGACCTTACCCATCTGGACTGTCAGCTGGGTGGCAGGAAGTAAGGTATCCACAGAACCATGCATGCTTTGGTATGTACCTGGCTAGATATACGGCTGATTGTGAAATCAGTCACAACTTTTATCTCAACTCTTAATAGTTGAAAGAAACTGTTTAGAATATGTTGCTAAACATTTTTAATGGTATAAAATGTATATGAAATTTTAAATGGCACTCAGTGAAAATTGCACCCATTCAACTCTTGTGGCTGCTGTGCCTTCTGGTACAGATGTTTTTCAGTTCCATTATGCCAAATAAATCCTGACTATTATGCCATTGAATATTTAAGGGGCGAGATTCAACAGCAGTCAATTCCTGTTACAAACAATAACTGACTCAGCGAGGGGAAGTTTGAGATGGATTTGCAGAAAAAATAAAGAAATGAGTATGGGCTGTCAGAAAGCAGAGTTTCTAGAAAGCCATTCCAGTTGTCTTACAGCTTTGACACATGGATTTTGGAAATATGTTTCCTGTTCTAGTTATATAAAAATGTCATTTGCACATAAGCAGTCCACAGTTTGGCATTAAAAGAAAACTTGTGCAGACAACTAACAATACCATCCTACTCAAGACTGTATAGAGGTACCTTCCTGAATGCAGAATGGCTAAATAATTTCTGGTAATACATATATAATATGTAATTAAAACTGTTTTTTCAGGAGCACGATCCCTATTGAAAAGAAATTGAGCACAAGATGCTTAGTTTCTCAGAAATGCTATATTCTTCCAATCTTTTTTCCACCATTCACTAACACATGTAGAACATGTGAGTTTATAGTCTCCCTATCAAAAAGTTGCCCTATGGTCTTGTTAGCCATAAGCATGTTTAATCTTGGTTTTGAAACCTACTGAGATCCTGACCTCCATTATATTAACTTTTCCCCAGATTCTGAATACCACTGGCATCAAAGTACAGGGTAAATACACTCTGACACAAATACATTAGTGCACTGTATGACAATTGTGGAGCCAGATTGAAATCTGGGCAGAAAATAATAAATGGTAGAGCAAAGTCACTCAAAAGCTGCAATTATGGCAATTGCAGAAGAACATATACATCAACACCAATGTTTATTTTTAGAAAGATAGGGAAGCTTCATACTCTGACTCAGTCAGCAAGTTGTTTAGTAGAGGCTCAAAGTTCAGCTGCTCAGTTAAATTTTCTTGGTCCTATGGGTTATCCTTATTCCATGGACACCTCATGAGTTCTACCCACCAAATACATGGCACCTCACTGAAGTCCCAAAATATGCATATTTTTAGAGCTTTTGAATTTGCAGTATTTTCTCTCAAGACATGAGTGACAAAATCTTATGGTTGTTGGACAAATTCTGATGTGAGCTAGGTTTGACTAAAAAAGCTGAGGAATATGTTGTTCTGAAACTCAGAATCAGATGTTCTGTGAGAATGTCAGTAACTTTGCAGGTTGACCTCTACTGAGGGAGAAAACATCCAGTTAAGACAAATTCATCTCCTATAGGTTTATTTGGGAAAAGCTACTTTTTCACTTGCTTTGGTTCTAAAGACACTGTTTTCAGACCAGGAGGTTTTAATGCAAGTTGTAACTATGGGAACATGCAAGGAGCGCAAAAAAATATGTTTAATCTCCAGATGAGGGAATATATCCTAATTAGTTATGTCTGCTCTGATGTCTGGCTACCAGCTGACAGACTCGACAGCTGATCTCTCTGAACCAATCCAAATTGGAAAAATATTTGGGTTAGGGTCACTTTCTGAGTGGGCAAAGGTTGGAGCTGGTTGCTATTTAGACTGAACTAGTTCATTCATCTCTAGTTACCCATATGTCAATACAATAGATTCCCTTAACATAATGTGCCATGGGCTAGAAACTTTCTGTTTTGTTTCTACCTGCACATTTTCATGGGCTGCTGCCAGAAGAGGAAAGCAATATGTCCTGGGACAAAGAGGAAGTTCTGGACGCTTCTGGAAAAGCTCCAGAATGCACTATGAGAACAGACACTTTGGATGTAAAACCTTCAAGCTTTGTGCACTTCAGGTCAGAGCTCAAGTCAGGCTCAGAGTCAATCAGAAGCTTATTTGTACACCTGTGAACAATACAGTATACAGGAGGATTTAGCTTTTTTATACTTTAGACACTCTGTCACTATCTCTGTGCTAATTAACTTTTAGTGTGTTCTGGAAAGACTCATAATAGAGACTGATATAAAATGCAACCAAGTCAGTGGAAAACCTCCCATCAATTTCAAAAGAAACTGGCTTAAGTGTTCATCACATAGGTCCAGGACAACAAAACCTTAGATGACTGCACAGTTAGCAACCATTATTTAATGAAAACAGTCAGTTTTGCTTATTTTATCTTGATCTCTAAAATTCAGATTCTAAAAAATTCAACACTGTAACTTTATTATTAGTTTTGCATAATGAATTATGAACAAATCTCAATTTGTAAATGCAAAGAAACACCATGTTAGAGAGTCAACATAGCCAAATCATTAGAGAAAATTCTGCACTGGGTATAGAGCTCCTGAGTTCCCAAATCTTCACCTAAAGGCACAGAAGCAATGCTGAGAGTGAGAACTAATAATCTTCTTTAAGTTAGTATTCTGTTGTCAAGACAGAGCAGGACTTGATTTTCAGAATAACCATGTTACCAGCATCATAATCTCACTAACATTAACAAGAACAAGTAGTTTCTCTAAATAATAGACTTTTTTCACTACTTTTCCTTCCTGCTTGGAGGACTGAGTGTGTGAATATTTGCAGGACCAGTATGAATGATGCTTAGAGCGAAACAGAGTACATTTATTAAGCAAGTAAATTAAACACTGTCTGCCATTGGCCCTTTTGTAAACAGTTCCTGGGCACTGTTTGACAGTATGCATGAGCCAGAGACAATTCCCCAGAGGCAGGGTGGTTGCAGTCCTCTGAAGACTCTGAAGGCTCTGAAGGCTGAAGGACTCTAACAGCTCTTTGTGCCACTGACCTCGGAATCAGAGAACAGACTGTGGTCTTACTCATATGGGTATAGCCAGAGAGTCCTGGGTAGTTCCTTCAAGAGCTGTAAATGCTCTGCAGTCCTATTAGGAATAAAATAAAAGGCAGAAGAAATTAATATTTCAGGATTCGTATCACATGATAAGAGGAGACAATTTCCCAGCAAAGCTTTTCCATTTTTACATTGCCTGACTCACTCTCCTGAGCTCATAAAATAGACAAAACGTAAACAGGAAGTACAAAGCAGTGTATTATATATGCCATACTTAAAAGCCTAGAAAGGATCCTCCATTTAAGATTTTCCCCTTTTCACAGACGGATAACTGGGTGGTATTGTTTTGCTACCTTCCCTTAGCTCTTCACATCTGTCTTTTGACATGCTTTCCAGCCCTTCTCTTCACTCCCCTGACCCACTCCCTTTGCTGTATCCCACAGCACATGTGTAGGATGAGCATAAAGCTAGCCATTAATTATAAAATCTTGTCCACACACTTTAATAGAAGTATGTCCCATTACACTGCTGACTACTTACTTTCCAATACATAATCTTACTATCTTCTTCCTTCTTGTGTTGTTGAAGAAGATAACAGGGGTCACCAATCTAAATTCTGAGCATGTAGACCTTCTGGATTTTCATCTGGCAAACATTACAAACTTCTCTCTTCATGATTATTTTCTATCTGTTTTATGGTCTTAGAGCACTGCACACTAGTTCCACTGATTGTAAATTACAGGATGGGGAGAGATCTGATGAAAATATTCACCTTTAAGTGGCCCAGAATTTTATGTCTGTGAGAAAACACATATTTTTCATTGCTAACAGATGCAACTCAGACCACAGTCAAACAACCACACATAGAATACAGATACATACCTATGTTACACACATTTCACATGCACATGAATACCTATCCTGTATTATTACAAATTCAGCTTTCACTTTATCACCATAAAAAATCAACTGATGAACAGTCCAGAAGTTGCAACACTTTGCTGTGCAGCTGTCTGGCATACTCATGTGGCAAAGAGCAAGCACCATGACAGCAAAATGGGTCACAATAATGAATGACATTTGCAGATTTCTTTTTCTTTCTGCCAGAACTCCTAAATGCACCACCACTAGCACACTGGTACTCCTTAAGACCCACTTCAGTTGCTGGAAATGTTACTGAAAAGAATATCAACTTCTGTTTTTAACTGGAAACTAATATTCAGGTTCTATATTTGGATTCCACTTCACAGCTAAATGCTTCAATTTCCACATATGAAAAATGGGAAATAATGATATTGACCTTTGTAGAGCACTTTGAAATCCAAGGAAAAAAGAGTTACAAGAAAAGCTGGCATTATTATTATTTTTCTTTTACCATCTGTGGAGGAAAAAAGAATGAAAGTTGATATAACAGAAACAAAGAAGTAGATGTGTTTTGACAACTTCATATAGGCTAGAATTATTTGGGTGGAGGGTGGTATTTGCATGAGATACTTTGCCAGTTTTCAAGAACAAAGACAATAAAATCTGAAAAACAAGAGTTTGTACTTCACACCACTGGCATGTTTAAGGTCTGGATTGAAAGAGATATTGTAAACCAGTCAACATTCTATTTTTGTTTGGTAGTTTTATCCAGCTGTTGCATACATGTAGATAGATTTTGGCTTCTGGAGTTCTCCTACATGCATGTCAATATTTGAGACCTGATTTCCCTATTTTAAATTGGGTAGCCATCCTGGAAACCATAATAAGATGCAGTACTGTTGACAGATTTTCTCATGGAAAGTCCAACAAAATGCTATAGAAGTTGCTATAAGCAGAGATGTGGCAAAAGCTTTCAGTGTCTCCCAAAAGCCCCTGGATGTTGCCTTTTTCTACCTTTCTGTGTTCTTTTTAGTTCTTTAACATTACTTTATAAGCTTGGTTTCATCTTACTAGTTGTTCCCATCACAATGTTAGCAATTTGTTCAAGTTAGCTCCAGACTCCCTTTATCATAAAGAATCAGTAATAAGCACATCTAGAGGACTGAGTGCATCTAACTGTCTTATACATATCTCTTTGGATGGGTAGAACTGCCCTCTGAAAAAAACCTTTTTTCTGTCCTTTGGATAGTGAGAATGCCAATAAGGCAAGCTCAGACTACAGCCTAGGTGTTTGGAGGGAGTTTGTTTAGGTGAGAAAAATCCCACTCCCAGTTGCACATAATAACATCATGATCTTCACAGAAAACATGGAGAAACAAGGTCTTGGCCCCCAATCTGGAAGCTCAAATCAAAGTGATGGACATACCAGAGAAGTGAGGGTATACCAGGAAGGGCAATAGTTATGGAAATATCAGTACACAATTACTCATTTTAGGAATCCATCTGGTTAGGTGTGTTGTTTCATTTAAATGATGTGTAAACGCACTCACTTAATGGCCCTCATTTATACATTTATACATGTCATGTGAGCACTACAACACACACGGTTTTAATTTTAAAACCTAAAGCACAAGTAGCAGACCTCACCTTTGCTGGATGCTGTCGGGTGTCAAAATCGAAAAGTTCAGCTTGTGCCCCTTCCAAGGAAATATAATACATACGCATCTGTGCACCCTGAGGTCTGCACACAGCTGCACAATGTTTTATGAGATGTTGCAGTGGCTTCTGCTAGACTTCCTGATGTAAAACTACAAACAATCAAACCCTCCTTCCCCCACATCCCATTCTCTCAACCAAATGCCTGAGAAAACAGATTTTTTTAAGCCAACTATGTCCTTTAAACACTTTTGCTCTCAAGAGCAGAAGTTGAGAAGTTATCTCGGTATTTACAGAAAGAGATCATGATCTTGGGTATTTCAGCTTTGAGTAGAAGGAAGCCAAACTTCTTAGCTTTGGTTCAAAACAATAGTTTCTCTCAATAAAGTCTAAATCAACCTTAGAAGGTAGAAATAAGCATGCTTCACCAAGCAGAAAAACATGAGCTGACATTTAAAATCTGCACACTGCTATCTCAACTACCCAAGAGAGAAATGATTCTTCATTAACAGAAGAAAAATGCAACCCTGAAAATTGATATCTTTGCGTTTACACCAGAACAACTGCAACACAATACAATGCCCCACCACTCTCTCTTCTTATATTCTAGTTTTTTCACTCAGCTTGTATCTTTTTCTAACTAGATCCAGGTCAATAAAATAAAATAGAATACAACTTTTGTTTTTCTTTTTGCCAAGAAAATGTAAATTTGATAAACCAAAATATTTTTAAATTGGTGTTGATTCTGGAAAATGGTTTGTTTTGAGTTTTAAATCTAAAGACTTCATTTTGACATTTTCAGAACAAAAGGTTTTGATTCAAAATGATGTTTCATTTTGATAAGTGGTTTTAGTTTCAGTAGAAAAAGAACAAAGGCATGAGAAAACATGAAATTAAATTAAATTAAATATTCGTAACTTTGCAGTTCACTAAAAAACTGGAAGAGAAATCTCTCTAATCAAGTCAATAAAAAGTGACTTCAAATTCCTTATCCTTTTTAAAACTACCAAAAAACTGAAAAAAGATCAGGTAGTCTCTCAACTACCTCAAACCTGACCCCAGATAAAAAGCATGCTATAACTTGAGTGCATAAGTTATTTTAGCATTTATTTGCCTGTTTTCGGAAAATGGACATGAAGCTGTCAGTGCAATATTTTCCACATCTTAGAGCGGGATGCATTAGAAATTAAACTAGTCACCATCAGGACTTCTCTGAGCCCACCTTCAGATTGACTTGTCCACATTTTTCAAAACCTATGTAGTAATACATTGTTTATTGTACCTGTTATCACACAGGGAATCAATAAGGAACTCCTTTTATCATAGGAGAGCTTCAGCAATTAGCCATCAGATGCACCAAATGATGAGGCTTTCAGCCATTTCACAGTGCCATGGGCTGTTAGTCTGGGATTTCCAATAAAGCTTGTACAGAAGGTATGCAAATTTTACTGCAATTCAGTGAGAACTGACTACCTAATTCCATTAGCCATCCCTGAAAATTCAAGCTTTAGTGCTCTTTTATAGTCATTTGCACTTTCAACCAGCAGTATCTACAGCAATACACTTCTACGTGGAAACCCTTTGCTGGTGGGCCTTCTCTTGGAAAATGGCAGGAAAAAAAAAGTGCTGTGAATGACATTCCCCCCAGTACAACCTCACTTAGCACAGTTGCTGAGTAAAACTTGATGCACACACAAAGTCGTGGTGGCGTCCTGCTATACAAATGTTCAACAGCCTGACTCTAAGGGATATATGATCACTCTTTTCAAGTGTTACCCTGGAAACAATTTGTCTCTTGGCAGACGTTGCATACTTATACAGGAAACTAAATTTAAATCCTTAGGCATAACATCTTGGTCATGCCTGCCCTTTTGTTTGAACTCCTTTAATAAAACTCTTGCCCTCACACTTGGCTGTACTAAATCCAAGTATGATCTTTGCTTCCTCCTCATTATTAGTTCAGAGGGAACACTCTAGTAGTTGTATGCAGGGTTATCCATTACCTAAAAGGAAAACGTGCCAACTTGGAGCTCTGTTCATTGACTTACATGATGTTTACCCAAGGATTTTCATGCAACTGGCTTATAATGGCCATGTAATTTGCCTCTTCTGAACAGCTTTACAGAACTGGTATTCATCATCAACTCAGACTTTTCAGCATACAACAGGTGAGTCAGTTCATAGGTGGCTTGGGAATAAACAACGGAACAAGGTGGAGCATTTAAAAAAAGAGAACTAGGCAAATAGAACTGGTGCAATCAATCAAAAATATGATTCTTAAATGAGTAGTTTCAGAGGGGTGACGACAAATGAATGGAAATGTTATGTACACAAGTTAGCCTCATACCTGGCTGAAGGCATATAGCGCAACTGGAAATTTTGGAAAGAAATATCTGCCCACCTGCCTGTTTTCTTGGCCAGCAAAAGCAGCACTTTCTAAACAGATGAGAGACCAAGGCAGTTCTCCACTTTTGCACACAAACATAGGCATACCCAAACAGGACAGGGGAGAGGAAATCATCCTGTTATTCCACAGTACACATAAGCTTGAACTCACACTCCCTATTCTAACAACCATCACTTCTCAAACACCTAGAGAGTGGCAGAGGTGGCACACAGCTCAGGAGCCCACATTGTCCTTTAGTGATGGCAAACTGCCAAAATTTGTCTATAAATGAGCATGCTCAACACCTCACAGGCCTTCTGGGGAAGCTGAGACCTCCCACATTAATAAGGGAGTTTGGGGATATTTTTTCTCCCCTCTTGCCTTTTTTTTAATTTTTTTAACATGCTGAAGCAATCCCAGTGGACCTGGAAGCACATGTAAAGGGAGACAAGATTGGAAACAAGTCTCAGAAGGATGGCATAAGGATTTAACAATACCTCTCGTGCTTAACTCCACTGATGAGGTAGATGCTGGCAAGGCACTGTGAGGAATTATTCAGTGTTCCCTCCCTCCTCCTTTTCTTCATAAAATAGCCTGTTAGGCAGAGAGTGCCTGAGACATGAGCAATGTTTTTGTTGGGAATGGATGAGTTTTAGCAGTGGGGGGAAAAACAGTTTTCAAAATTTACTTTTCATCACCGTGCAACACCTTGAAAATATTTTGGCAAAAGAGCCAGCTGTTGTGCAGTTCCAGGATTCTATCAGAGGTTCAGTTTCTTTGGCAAGTAGAATAGAAAATGCTACCAGCATACTGGAGGAAATATGAATAGCTCTAGTCAAACTGTTTAACACTGTAACCACGAAAAAGACAGAGTGCATGTGAACTTTTCTGTCTCATCTAAAGAATCATTAAGCATGAATTAAGGAAAATTAACCTTTTTTTAAAAAAAATTCATCACAAATTAGGGCTCTGTTGTGCTGTGTGCTTTTCAAAGACATGTCAGGAAGCAGTTGCTATATCTCAATATTCAATGTAAGTAAATGGGACATATGAAGGATGAAAGAAAAAAAATTCCACCTTCATTTTACATGTCATGAGCAGGAAAATGATGTCTTGCAGAAGCTCTCACAAAAAGGTTGTGATAATGAGGAACTGCTCTTAAATCCCATTCTAATGCTACAAATACAAACATTTTCTTTTTAGAAGTATGGTCTAGCTTCCTCATGCACATACCAGCTACTACTCCACTGATGTCAAAGGAATTATTTTTGCTGAATAAAAATAAAAGTCAAACCTGACCAAAAACATACTCTCAGAACCAGATTCACCAGTATGCTCCTGTGGCTTTATGTTACCCCAGTAATACAAGACAGCCATAAAACTAGATTAACTAATGTAAGGCTGCTGTGTGTCACCAGAGAAGTACAGAGCAGCTGGAACATCTATGGGAAATCTATATTGCAGTGTTTTACCATGTCTACCTTCTCACCTTCCTGACTTTCTCATCAAAGATTAGTACCAATTCCAGATGCAGAGAAAAGAGATGGAAAGTAAGTACCGGAAGAAAGAAAAACTAAGCATTTAACAGCAGTAACACAAACAGGTTGTAACTTCTGTTTCTTAAGTTAGTATGCAAGAAAATCTCCACAGCTGTGGTTTTTAAACTCACTACAACCAGATTTCTTTGTAGGAAGAGATAGCAATATTGAGTTAGTTCTTATTAACACCACACCATGCTCCTCAACTCTGAAACCAAGAGTTTCTGAGATGCAATACATGAAATCTAAAGTAGGCTGAGAACTCCCTAACTGATCATAGATATTGACATCCAAAGATTTCAGATCCACCATTTCTCTCATGTGTCCCAGATTCAGGCAACTTCATTGTGCACAATCGTCATTGTTTGAAATTCATATAGATCTATAAAACACACTTGGAAAACAGTTTCTTACTGTCTAGGTATGGTCTAAATGATTTACAGTGGAATGGATCTAAAATTATTTTTTAAATGTAAAATTTCAAAAATTGCAAATAAAATGGGAAAACATATGTAACTTTTTCACAAATTCTTTTCCCATCTTCAGAGCATCCACTTCAAAAATATATGGAAAAAAATCTTAAAATTCTATGCCTGAGGTTGCTTTCCCATACCAATTCATGTAATACTGTAGTAAGGCTTTAGACTGAAATCTGAAACAGTTGGAAAAGGGCAGAAAGAATTTCCTTAAACAAACTTAAACAAGATAGAATTTCCTAGCAGTGAAAATGATTAAATACTGGAATGACTTACTCACACTGGCCTATCTGTAAGAAAAGACAGGAGGTGGCTCACAGCCTGTGTGCAAAGATCTGGCTGAGCATAGTGTTATGTATCTTTCTGGCATGGGAATCTCTGAATGTGAAGTCCTCTGTTCATCCCTTACCTTTTGTGCTATGAACATAGTTGCAAAGTTTGCTACTCCATAATAAGATAATGAGGCAGAACATACCTTCAGAGAGTTCGAGAACTGTAATAAATTAGGGAAAGTCGATGACAAACTGACTAGCAGAGATTCAATCCAGAGGGAACTTGATAAACTTGAGGACAGAGGCAACAGAAAACTTATGAAGTACAATGAAGAGAAGTGCAAAGTCCTGCACCTGGGACAGAACAACCCCATGAATTAGCACAGGCTGGGAACTGTCTCAATAGTAGCCCTGGTGGGAAGGTGGGAACCAGATTGAATATGAGCCCACAGAGTACTCTCATCGTGAATAATGCATGCTTGGCTCTATTAGGAGGAAAGTGCTTAAGGGATCAATGGAGATTGCGATCCCCTTCCATTCGGCATTGGTGAGGCCCCATCTGTGTCCAGATTTGAGCCCCCCAGTACCTTTTGAGGTTAGAGGATGGAGTTGGGAGTTAAATATTACATGAAACAATTCTTAGGGGAATAGCTGTTTGGATTAGGGATACAGATATTTAATGTTTTGGGATAAACAGGAGGTCCAGATGAAACAGTTTTTTTCACTTGTCTCTTCTGTCCTTAATTTCAATGAAATCTAAAATAACCAGCTCTATGAAGTCACTTCGCTTCACTGATGGTTTTGGCAGAGTTTCTCTCCCACCATGTTGCCAAGAAACATGGCAGAGTAAAATGACTGTTGGACTGTCACAGCTTTAGGCCTTATGACTCTGAGGGATGAATGCCAAGGCAATCAGCATGCCGGGGAAGTTGCACACTTTGCAAGCTCTGCGGCATTACGTGACCCTGTGAAAAGGAAGACTCATGAGGTTAGAGGAGAAAAAAAGACACAGAAGGAAGGAGCTACAGAGCAATTAATCCCACCATTTATTCTGTACTGAACTACTACTGCCTGTATTTCATTTGGGTAGATGCTACCTGAGCAGATAATCTGAAGATAGCAGTACAAACAGAGAAATTAAATGATGGTAGCACAATAATCCCTCACTTTCCTGGTAGGGAAACCACCCCACTCCACTTAACTTTGTACCTTGACTTGTCTTGCCTTGCCTTATCTTGTTTTATATTGTTTTATTTTGTCTTGCCCTGTCTTGTCTTATCAAGACACTCCTGTATGAGCTAGCTGAGAATGGTCCAATCCTAATTTTTCCACCAGATTTTCCAGTCTGTATTAAATTTACACTCATGGATGAATAATCAGTTATCCTTCTGCAACAAATTAATTGCAGGCTGTTACAGAATGAGTGATGTGGGTACAAATTCTGTGAGTCTCTGCTATATAAAATTCAATATAGCCTTTACTGTTGGGATAATCCTGTGCCAATATACTTGGCAAAAAGTACAGAATGTGTGCACACAATGCGGGAATCTTTCAGGTCAGTATTGACAGTTACATATTTATGTATTTTTCAAACCACTTGAAAAGATATAGAAAGGATTGTTCTGAAGTATTCCTGCTACCTTGTGTATTTTATAAACTGCCTTGGGTTCTACATATGGTGCACTTTTCTAAAGTAAATGTAAATAACTGCTTCTGAATGCTTTCAGAGCTGCACCCAGCTCATCACTGTAATTCTATCATAAAATATATGTCAGTTATTAAAAAATGAACTAAAAATCCGCAGGCATGTGAATGTCATGTTCTGTCAACCTGGCTTTGCCATCTGCACATATGGTGGATGGAGTGGAACAACTATGATTCAGTCCTACAAATAACTGCATAAGCTTAACGATCGCTGTTTTGGGGGATGGTTATACTGAGAACTGTACTATAACAGCAATTCATACCAGTTGTTGAGGATGATTTGTCTTTAAACTACCTCGTTAGGTAGTGCTAGGAGAGCAATTATCTCAGTGCAGAAGACAGTATGGATAAATTCCATTAATCTTACCCAGCGTCCTTGGAGGCTTTGCATCCTGCACTGAATCCCTTCCTACATTTCTAGCTACATTTCTAGTAGTGTACAGAGTAGTTTATTTAGAAATGGCTTGTGCCTACATGCATAATTTGTAGACACAGTACAGAAAAATCCTCAGGCAGTGAGAACTATTTAATCCAATTAGTCTTTTGCAATACTGTACCCATAAAAATGTGTTTACACATGGATATGGACCTCTCCTGGGGACAGATTCCAGCAGCTGGTATAGCTGAGGCTCTGAAGAACATGACTTCTTGTACTGGAGGGAGCTCTATTCTGAGATGTTTCAGAAACTGTGGTTAGTCTCTACTTAGCATAAATCTGTGTATTGTGAATCTGCAGGCTTGGTTGAAGTCAGCAGGAGCTGCATGTGTGTAAGGGAAGAATTTGGCCCATTAGGACCTAATATGGCACATCAAAAGAAGATAGAGCTGGCATCTTTCGGAGAACTTTCTGATATTCATATGCAACTGCGCACTGTGGGTGGCATTGAGCTGGGTATGAATTGATTGGAGCATAGACAGGAACCAGAGCAACTGCAGCTAAGAGGAGGTCTGCAGACCACCCCCAAGACCACCGGTTTCCTTCAGAAAAGGGAAGGAGGTTAGGATAAATGGAGACTACAGACATTACAGGCTCTTGCAACAGAAAGCAATTTACTGTTACCAATGGGAACTGTGGCTAGGGAGAGGCACTGAGTGTAATTTTTTGTTTGTAGTTGGAACTAGCTCCTGAGACCTTACCGAGAAAAAAGTCAGTTGAGCAAACTCAGTAAAGTGGTGAAAATGTGTAGCTTGGGCAGGATGGGTTTTCAGATTCTAGTCTATTCAATCCAGTAGAGATTTTGTCCAATCATTTGAAGATCGTATCTTCTTGTTGCGATGAAATGCACATAGTGCAGTCTGATGTTATAGTTTAGTCCTGTTTTATAATGCACAGGTGTATGTACACATGCATGCTAGGCTATCTGATGGTCTGTATTTATTTTGGGACTGGTTGCTCTCCTCATGGTCACAGCTAGCAGATTAAAGTTATGCATCTGTACCTAATATGCTGTGTTTAAAACCTTTTGATACACTGCTTTCTACACTCTAAGGCTGTGTTCTGGTTTCTCCTTTCCTAATGTGTGTGGGCTATTCCATGCCCCTCATTACTCCTCAGATTCATCGTGCCAGACCCCTCTCATGCTGGCAGCAGCAGCATGTGCACTTCAGTGATTTATAATACCGGGCTCCTTGGGGAAGAATGTGTTTCACTGGCAGTAAAAGGGGTTGTTGTGCAGGTGGAAACTTGTTTAAACAAATCTGAACTGAAGTTGTGATATAATGGAGGTTGGTAGCTTAACATAAGCTCTGAGTGTCCAGAAAACGTATGTTATTTTACACATCAGAAACCTGCCTGAGCTCTTCATTTCAGAGATTTCTATCAACTGAAAGGGAAAAGAAAGTACTATTGGGGTAAATCTAAAATGAAAATCAAATGTTGTTGTATATCAGACTGCAAGTGAGGTGCATGGGGACAAAATCAAGGAGTTATTGTCAGCAAATTCACTAATGTTCACTAAAGTCTTTGTTTTTGCTTCCAGCTTTCTGAAAACAAATTTCAGATATGAAAATGTCTCCCAAATCCCGTCATTCTGCAAAATACTGAGGTTGTAAGGGTGAAAAAAAATATTGTACTGGTAGATAAATCTCAGAAGTTGCTGAACAAATATTCTTTCTTGAGTAATATACTCCCCAGATAATGCCATTATCTATAAACTATAAATGTGATTTTCTATTCAGACAGTTGAATGGAAAGGTTCAGAGTGCAAGTTTGGTTCAGACAATCATCCAGAAGTCTGAATGTTTATTGAAATTATCTGAACCTATCAAATCGCCAGTTTAAACTGGCAGTCTCCTGAAAACCAGCATTTCATGTGAGATTTCTGGCACTTACCTTTCAGGTGCTGGCCAGAAACATCATTTTTGTGGTGTTACAGTTTCAGACCTTGATGGCAATTACAATTGTCAAAATAAAAACTCTCTCTCTACTTGTTCCAGGACTTCAAAAATATTTGGTTGCAGTTTGGTTCTGAAAGTGTGAAAAGGTTGAGGAGAAGGTTTTTAATTTCCTTTTTCTTTTCTTTTCCATTTTTTCTCCCTGATTCCTTTTGTCTTTTTTGAATCACTCTTCATTATCTCAGTTGAAATGTCTCAGTAGTAAAATGATTCTAAATTTCATTAGATCTGGTAGTTTGTGTGCCTCTTTAGAACATCAGACCTATAAAGCAACTGTTACAGTAGTTTATTTCTTTGTCATCAGCTCTGTCTGTTGAAAATTAAAACATTTTCCTCATCTTGATGTGTGGCATATCTGACTGTGAAAGGCCCCACCATCTGTTTTAGGGCCTGTGGAACTTAGCAGGGAATGTGAACGCCATTGTAAGAAACGTCCAGTGTTTGTTTTATTTAATTTCAGATACAAACTAACTTCATATAATCTCAATACAGATCATTTTATATATTTTTTAAAAATATAAACTGCTTTAGATTGAAAAGCAGATTTCACATCCTATCTTCTTAGGCTCCAGGAAAAATTTGACTAAGGAATTTTTTTTTTTAACAGTACACAGGCAAAAGTCCGTGCTGTAAGACAAGGCTGAGGTTTCTGTCATCCAACTTCAGCTGTTTAAAGCAGATATTTAGCTGAAGCTAGCCATGTATGTTCCCTCTGCTGACTATGGACAGATCCCACTCAGCCCTTAGCCTGTTGAAAGTCTGGCACTCTGAATCCTAAAGTTTCATCCATTTGGGTGGAGGAAAGAAGTAGTTGCATTGTGCTGCCACAAAGCTTCCTCTGCTTTCAGTAGTGGATTATACCATTTGGAGCTCGGAACAGTTTAGTCTTTAATGTTGAATCTGTGCAGTCAAAAAGGTCTCTAGAAATAAACCCACTTAATCGATACAAGCTTGGTTAGTTGACAAGTTTTTATTTATTGGTACAGGAAGATGTTTATTACAGTGGACCTGCTTTCTCACCCAAACAGGAGACTGCCAAGATAACTTCTGAGCTTATTCATAGTTAATTACATCTTAGGTGTGCTATTTGAGAAAGGAGAACCTTCTGGGTCTTCCTAAATGGACAAAGTCATGTTTCTTTTTTAAAAAGCCATTTCAACATTAACAAATTAAAGCCTACAGAAAAACTCCTGAGTGCATAGGTGCAGTATCTTCAAGCGTATATGTTGTCATGTAAAATCTTGGGTTTACTTCAAGCTTTCTTTCTAGTATGTATTTGTCTTTCCTGGTTTATCACAGTTTGCATCTGTTCTTATTTCTAATCTTACTGGGAAAACGCCTGTACCAACACAGGCAGGAAGAAATTTGTGTCTCAGTTTAGGTATCTATCTTTCCTATAGAGCCTGCACGTTTCTTCACTAGTTAAACTGTGACAGGTAAAACTTTGCATCCTGCTTAAAAATCTTCACTGCCAGTCCCATGACTTTAATTTAATATTTTTTAAAGTGTGTTCTGACAGAGTGTTCTGTTAACTTTCACAACTCAGCCACAAACCTGGCTGCTGACTATTCTGGCTTATGAAACCAACTGTGAAACTTAAATCTTTAAACAATTATTGAAGTCTTGGGGTTATAGTGATTCCACATCAGTTAAACTAATTACTTATAAGATGTATCACCAGGCTTGGCTGCTAGTAAGAATTTCTGCAGTAATGTACAATTTTTCATATACAGAACAGAAGAGAACTATTCATCCTTTATCTCTCACTGCAAGTTTGCTTGCAATCTTCTGCAAAGCTACTTACCTTTAGTCTAACCACTGAAGGTTATTTGGCACTCCTGAAAACCCCAAAATCTCTTTTCTGCCTCTGGTACACTATCGCCTTGAAGCTAAACCTCATTCCTTAAAGCACCATTCAGATTTGAAAGCACTGACTCCCAAAAGAAGCTGCATAAATATCTCAAAGAATAGGACTCATTTGTAAAATAAAGTGAAAATAAGCAGGTCATAAACAATATACCTACAACGGTTTCAGTGTTGCTTTTAGCTTAACAGTTCATCATCTACTGATTATATAGGATAAAAAAAAGGACAAATAGTCCAAACTTCACATGTTAGGGGCTATTTTCTGAGAATATTGACAGCAATGGTGACTGTCCCCAAAATCAACAGGACATTAATGAGTTCGGTCTTACCCTCAGTGCACAGAATGCAAATATGAAACCATTTGTCAAACGTTCCAAAATATTAATAAATCTGGGAGCAAGATATGGTGGCAGATGACACCTAGTAAGATAGTAAGACATATAGCACAGTCCTTGGCATAGCTACATTTTCCAGAGATCTCATGGTCCTGCTGAGCTACACTCATCGAAAAGCAGAAAATCCAACAATCCTGAACTACTGTTTCTTCCTGAAATTCCTCAGAAATCCACAGTCTTCAAAAGTATTCAGATGTCATGATATTGAGATAATTAAGGCTTTTCTCAAAATTTTGGAAAACTGGCATTATGGACACAAGCCCATTGACCTGTCATTTCTTTCCTGACTTGTTAAACCTACAATTTATGGAATACACAGTGTAAAAAAGCTATTATTTTAAGCTGTGAGATATGTGGAAAATAATTTCCCCATATTGTGTATTTTAAAAAAAAAAAAAAAAAAAAAAAGAGTCCTGTCAACATCCTATCAGCATCATAATGTATAGCCTGGGGCCAAAAATTAAAAATTCATTTGTCTTGTTGTAGACATGAAAATGTCTGTGCAAGTTGAATTATATAGTAGCCGGTCAATATTCTGTCAGTTCTTACTCAGGAGAACCTCAACAGAAGTTTTCTAGAACTGGTAGTGGTTAAAAGTATAAGGACTTCAGGATCTGGCAATCAAGAGATTATTTCCTAACTAAAACCTGAGTATGGGATTCAGAATTTGTATTAAGATTGTTTAATACTGAGGCATTGTTTTAATTTTCCACACATGTAGAATTTGGCAGGAAGTAGTGAACGTGCTTTGTTTGACATCTGTTGACCTCATTTAATAATTGTTATTAATTCTTCTATTGCAACTTCATTAGAATCATATTACTTTCACAGGGCCATATGGGTGCCCTCTGGTGGCTGGATTAACACCTCACTGTTTGCTGATAATCTCTGATCACAAAAAAAATAATTTTTATTGACCTATTCACACAAATAAACTTTAATTTTACATAAAGACTCCAATTAGAGATTAAACCATTTCTGAAACAAGGATGCTAAATTCAACCTGAGGGTGAAGGAAGACTGCTTGCTGTAAGCAGCTTATTAAGGAATAATAATTCAGATGCTTAATCAAACTGAAAGTTAAATTCAAACATCTTTGAAATCACGCAAAATGGAAAACTAGTTTGGCTTCTGTTGAGATTGGAACTCTTGAGAACAGCCTTGTCCCTTGATTTTTCTGCTATTTCTGCTTTGATGCCAAAACCAGGAATTGCAGGGGAGGAAAAAAAAAAAAAAAGGAAAAGAAAAAAAATATATAAAAATGGAAAACTAGAAACACTAGAAACACAAAGGAGTTTGAAATTGGAGGAAAAGTCAGTTCTCATTTTATTCAAATGAAGTTTGGTTCTAATCTCAAATGCATTTCTCCATTCATAAAGGAATTCTGTTACTAAGATATGTCTTTTTCTCTTCATGTGACATGATTGCACACAGACTCATCAGACAGTCATTTATATTTCCAAACAACATTTAAACTGATCAAAACCACAGTATACATCCAAAGTAAAGCTAAGTTGGGAAACTAAGCAGTCAAACATTTAGGGGTGTGGTGTTGGTCAAAATAGTCAAGTTTAAAAAAATTTTAAAAAGACAAATTAGGATAAAAACATTCCTTTTCTCCTGGGGTTGAAAACAAGTGCTGATTTATAAATTATCCCAGAGATGGAGTTGAATCTATTTTTTTACAGAATTGCTATCTGCAAAACAGATGAGACAAGACAAGAGAAGATGAGATATGAGACAAGGAAAGGAAAGGCGAATAAACCTGATACAGCACTGCAGCACTGGACAATAAATAGTGGGAAAAGTGATCAGCCATCATAGACCCTGAAGCACCTTCACAACATACCTGACTAGGATAACCAGTGTTCTCAAAACCATGAAGAATACTTCACCTGTGACAAGAGTTTGCATAATCACATAATCAAGGTTCCTTCTCTCTTCTCTTCTCTTCTCTTCTCTTCTCTTCTCTTCTCTTCTCTTCTCTTCTCTTCTCTTCTCTTCTCTTCTCTTCTCTTCTCTTCTCTTCTCTTCTCTTCTCTTCTCTTCTCTTCTCTTCTCTTCTCTTCTCTTCTCTTCTCTTCTCTTCTCTTCTCTTCTCTTCTCTTCTCTTCTCTTCTCTTCTCTTCTCTTCTCTTTTTTCTCAGGGTAATGGGGTGAGTCAGCTTTGAAGATCCATCTATTCTTCTGACAAGGAGATACACTTCTCATAACTCTAGAATAGGAGAAAGCTACCTCTTTCACCTTCAGTAGCTCATGGTTATAGTGCTGATGGTTCCTGTCCTTATTTGTCAGCTGTCAGGAAGGTTCCCATGTTATTTTTCCTATTTCAAGATAGACATCACACCATTTCCTTACTGATGTAATGGAAATTTTACCTTTTGGTGGTATGAACGAGTTGTATGTTTAAATATCTGCCAGGCAACTTTAGAAATTACTTTAAATCCTATCTCAGTGTTATACTTATTTTGACTGTCTGCATTAAACAATGGTGTTTTCCAATGCTTTTGCAGTAAAAGTCTGTCTGTCTGTTTATCATAGTTTTAATTTGTCACTCATTGCTGCAGTATTTGCAAGTAACCCATTCCAAACAGAAAGGTCCTCACTGGAGTTCATGAAGCCTCTGACACTTCTCTTTTTGTAGCATTAAACCTCTGCTTGAGGTCAGAGATTGGGAAGCAGGAATGATGTGGGGTGTAGGAATAAAAAAGGATGCTCACATGGTTATAGCTTTCTTGGTGGAAAAGCTGTCTTTAAGAGGAAGCCTTTGGGACTGTCTTTAAATCCTTATTCTGGTCTGTGACAGCAGCTTTGCCCCAGACCCCTGATGTTAATTAGTGTGTGTTCATGGACTGCAGTTGATTTTTTTATGTAGCTGGAAAGTGATTAAAAATGAAAATCAAAGATTAATCCAGCTCTGGATCTGACTGATTGTCACTGGAGGATTTGTAACATTAATCTGAGGCACTCGTGCTATCTCTGACTTCAGGAAGGTGGCAGTTGTAAGTTCTGCCAGCTGGAAATTTTGCCTCACTCAGTTTCAGATGAAGCCTTTAATGATGCTGCAAACATACAGATCACTGACACCTTTCCTCCTTATCCCCTCAGGAGGAAGGGATGCAATAATTTCCTCAGAGGCTGGAGGAGAAAGAACCTTATTTTTCAGTAAATCCCTTTGACTACTCTGTCTTAGAAAGACATGAGACAGAACCTCCAAGCAACAAGAATATTAGTTACATTTAGTGTTACTAAAGCTAATATTATTATTGTCAACTGGGATGCTTCATTTGAAGACAATGTATGTGTTGGTGGTAGCACCAGTGGGAGTGACATTTAAGGCTGTATGTCAATATACTGGGGCCAGACTAACCAGACTAACCAGTTTCATTCATTCGTCAAAAGAAGAAGAATCAGAGTGGACTCCATTAGTCTTCTGCCTTTGATTTCTGAAAAAGGTGGGGAGAATGATTCAAACACTGAGGAGTCGGAGATAAGCAATTGGAGCCATTTCTCCTTCTGGGTCATGGGGGAATCTCAAGGCTCACAGGGACTAAACAGGAGAGGTCCAGCTCACCATGCATGGAGATATTTCTTGTGGCCATAACTGTGAGAAGACATCTTTTAGAGTCACTAATGCCATCTCCATGTTCTGCTCTGTGTGAACTGTGGCAACATATAAGGCATTTGTTCATGCCACACTTTGGAGCTGGGTAGTTTGCACTTTCTCAATTACTTCTACTGCTTTGAGTTATTATTCACCTTCAGTTTTTAAGACTTTTCTTCCTTTTTTCTGCATTCTCACCCCTTTTCTGCATATGCTTCTTTTCACCACCAGTTTCTTGACAGTAAAAAAATAAATGTGTAAATGAGAGAAAGTTATTTTTCTTGTGTGAAGAAGGAAAAAACAGCTGGAAACATTTCATCAAAAGACAAAAACCATGTAAGGCATTTAGAAGGAAATACATTTTGTTTCTTGCAAATTTGCCCAATATTTTTGAGCAAATCTACCTAGTGTCTATTTTAATGTTTTACATATAAATATATATTCTAATAATAATTCATAAAATAAATCTCATAATTATGATTGCTAGGAAAATAAAATGCAGTGTGTTTTATGTTTCTTTCCCTTGGAAAGTGCTGGTGTTCTGGTGTACTGCAGGAATCAGAAAGATTTATCTGAGATGTGTATGTTCTAACATTAAAGCGATTCTCCTGGAGTTCAGAACAGAAGAACTAATCTGGAAGTATCTATACACATACCTTCACACTGCTTTAGCCCAGACTTGTAAATGATTCAAAACAAAAACTTCTTGCAACTGTTCCTAGAGGTGAGATTAGAAAAAACAATTCCAGTACCAAACTGATTGCCTAGAATTACGGACTTTCATTTGGTATCTTTATTCTTTTGGAGGTCTTGTTTCTTGAGTAGTACCAATGACTGGTTTCTCTTACATTTTCATTGCACTAATGGTTAGTTTAGGAAATGGTAAATTTGCATCTCTGGTGTTCCAGGTGAGGAAGAGATGGGTGAGCACATTTTCCTGTCCAAATTAATGTGGTTGAACTCCATGTAGCTGTGCTGACCTGTGACTCTCCCATCAGTTCCACCCCTGGTTAGGACATGTCATCTTTATAGTTCTTGGTGCTTTAAATTCCAAATTAAAGAGGTATTTCTGACAAAAGCAATTGCCCCACATGGCTCCTCCAAAAAAACAGACTTTGAAAGAGCTTGCAGTATATTTTGTAACAATACTGTTTAAACAAATCATTTTTGTGTTTATAAGAATGTAAAAATTGAGAACAAAAAACCTAAATTATCCATCTTGCTATCCTAGGAAAATGTCAGATTTTGAGTCTCACACATCATCAAATCAATGGCACTAGCTGTCTCTTGAGTTCCAGGAGTTTTACAAGTCCAGAGATATGTTATGATTTTCTGTGCAAAGAGATGGGAAAGTTAAACACAGGAAAACTTTTTAGAACAACCAGAGGATCAGTATCATCAATATTTTTCAGTGTCATGTCTCCTGCCTCTTAGAGCCCTTTTTTACGGTTGACCAACAGCAGAAACCAAACAATATTTGATTTGATGTATTCAGATCAGAACTCCTTGCATCCTAGGAATAAAGGACAGGACTTTAAAATAGGACTTTAAATACACATAAAATGTGGGGAAATTATTTAATGCATCTTTTACAAGAAACGTAGTAATACCTTAATTTCGACCAAAAGAAACAGGGTGAGAAGTTAAATGATGTTGCTTAAAACAAATGACAAACAAGAAGACTTAATTCCCGTAAATCTTCTTAGACATAAAAGTTCTGTCCATATTAACAGTGGCTCTCCAAACAAGAGACATTTATATGTATCCATGTTTATTTAAAATGTTGGTATCTCACAGTGTCTCTGCCTTAGTTCTAATGGAAAACTTGTTAATAACACTTGACTATGTGATGGGCTGTTACATATTTACCCTCAGAGCAAGCATCTGAGGTGGAAGACTATTGTCCCCATTCACAGAAGAACAACAGTGAAATTAAGATCACTTTGATAGCTTGAGATAAATACGTACCCTCTTAATCTCCGTGTGATTTACAATGGAGAGTTGTTCATTCTGCTCTTCAGGAAGACAAGTAATCAAAAAATAAGCAAGTTCCTTTTCTTCCAGGCCTCCAAAACCCTGTGCTCTGAATTTGTACAGATGCTTTTGAAGATACAGAGTTGCAGTTTTAATTACCAGTCCTTATTAACCCAGGATGTGCTGGCCTCATTTAACTAGGAAGATAAACAATCCCAGGTAACACTGCTAAGACCTGGAACTCGGTAGTCATTGCTGTTAAAAATGTTAGACTGATTGCTGGTGACTTTTTCACTTGGACCAACCAATACTCCCTCTGTCAAACAACTCTCAGCACAGTGCAGCAGTTAGCTCAGGCCAAGGGCAACACTGAATGGATAGATTGGATGGAGCTGACATGTTTTGGAGACTAAAGAAGTTTAATATTGTGCACATTGTCAGACTGTGCCAGTTGACCTTAAGCTAGAGAATAGACTTTGGGACAGCAATTTACAAGCAAAGGTGTGCTACTAATTCCAGTTCAGTAACACTGGTTTTACTGCTAACCAATAACACAGATATCATGACTGCACCCAGGAAGTAGAGCACATGGGTGGAAGTGGATATTAGTGCACTCCATGATGGGTTTTCCCAGTTAGCTCTGCATCTCTGATCTGTGGCTCCCTTATGCTTCTGTTCTTACTAGTGGTATCTCCCTCAGCAACCAGGAATCCATTCACTTTATTTTTTTCCAAAGTACCTTTGGTCAGAGAATTCCCTGAAGAGATCATTTATTTCTTCCCAGAATTGGTTAAAACAGAGAAAAGTTTTCCATCTTCATTCCATCTTGAAATCAGTGATGTGACAGCTGCTTCTTGATGCTCCTTCCACCCTCAGAACAGCTTTCCCAAAGCAAATATGGAGTCACATGTCATGTGAAGCTCCCATGGTTACAGCCTGTGAAAGGTACCTTTGACATCATACTAACAGGAATATTTGTCACCCAAGTGATGTCTTGGATATTCCTCTCCTTGTCTTGGTATCAGTTGTCTTTTGAGCATTTGAAGCACTCTCTACTAGAGATGTTAAAAAATGCACTGAAGCACAGTAGAATCACGTTATTCCAGGAACCTGTGAAGGAACCACTTTAAGTATATCTTGTTCATCATATGATGTAGACTTCAGCAGTTGACTAAGCCTCTTAAGTTAGTATCTAATCATCCATAATCACTGGAGAGACACCAGTAGAGAGAGTTGGGGTTATTCAACCTGGAAAAGAGAAGGCCCAGGGGAGATGTTATTGTAACCTTTCAATATGTAAAAGGGACTTATAAGAAAGATGGAGAGAGACTTTTTACCAAGGCATGTAGTGACAGGACAAAGGGCAATAGTTTTAAACTGAAAGAGGGTAGATTTAGATTGGACATAAGGAAAAAATTCTTTGCAGTGAGGGTGGTGAGACACTGGAACAGTTTGCCCAGAGAAGTTGTAGATACATGTTCAAGGTCAGGTATGACTTGCCCTCTGGAAGCACCCATCTTTCTTTACTGACTACAAATGTAACTTATGGTGGTTACGCATTTGGTTAAATGCTTGGAAAAGGAATTGTTATTAGGAGGGGAATCTAAGCTATAATCAGTGCTGACTGGAATGAATTTATAAATTACAATTGACAGTTTCTATGCAATTATAAAAGAAAGTGCTGTTACTGAAAGAAAATTCTGTTACTGAATTATGTTTAATTTACTAACATATTTATCAGAAATAAACAATTAGATAAATTCACCTAACATATATTCTATGTACAGTTACTCCATATTTCAAAGACATTGTGGTCTATGCCAAGAATAGACATGTTGCTCTGCTTCTGAGGGAATCATCACTTACACCAGACTCACTTCTGTGTGCTTTTACTTTGCTGCAAGACTCTGCCTGCATTAAGCAAGACAGTGTATGTATGCATGTAATCGTTTGCTGTTTCGCTCAAATGAAGATACATCAGGAAAAGAAGAAAGTAACTTTATTCCAGTTTGAAACAGCATCACACAACTGGACTTAACCTGTTAAAAGAACAGGATGTGTAAGAAAGGAATATTGGTCTAAAATATTTCAAAATTCATTCAATCACAGCCAGTTCAGCACTGGTTAGAAAAACCAGAAGCAAATATCACTATAAGAATTTTTCAAGTATTTCATATCCATTGTTTTTTATACTAAAAAAATAACAATATTACAAAAGTCCATCACTCCTCACATAACAATTTTGGAAAGAAGTAAATATGGACTTATTTTTGGATTGGATTTGCAAGAGACATTTAGGTAAATAGAAGAGAATAATCACCCTCACAATGAAATCATGATAGGTTTACTAAAAAGGCCATCTTCTGTAAAACTTCCTGAGTAAGTTCTGGTAATTGCTTGTGAGTTGGTGCACTGACTTCACATATGTAATACTTCATATTAAGTTCTGGACATTGAATGCATTCACATTCCTAACTGGTGTATCACAAAGACAGCAGAACAAGGGTTTGCTCCACTGCTATCCATTCAGTCTCTGGCAGGATGCGTCCATACCATGACTTTACCAGCAATGCAGTTCATGCTACTGATGCCAGTCACACACAATGCATGCATGGAGAGCTAAAAACTGAAGGACCAGGCATTTACATTACAAGTGGACACTCTCAATAGTGCCACTGGGAATGACTTCAAATTCAGTTACACCAGGAATGAAATTATTTCAAGTGCCTCAGATGTGCGTTTGAGTGTGTATCATAAGACAGCAATTAGAAAGACAAATTTGTACCTGAGAAGAAACCACTGAGTTCACTAAAACATTAATATAAATCCATTCATTGTATACTAGGTTTAAAGAACTGGATATTCTAGAGCAAGGTCATGGCCCAGTTTTTTAGTCAAATTCCATACCAGAATTCATACCTGTAGCATATGGCACTAGTTTTGAAAGAGACAAATTTAGGGATCATTGTAAGTTATGGTTGAAATGGAATCATGAATCATCTAGACCATTTTCCCAGTCTTATTCCCATGCAACAGTAATTTTTCTGGACTTTTAACATTTGTATTAGTTAAACCTTTACTAGAGCTTAACTATTCTTTTAGTTTGAAAGTTGTTTCTGTTTCTGAATTATCATTTCCTCTTTTCTAAATTGTCAATTTATTCTTATCCTGCTTATGAAAGGCATGGAAAAAAGCTCATAATCTTTCTCTTCCTAGGTCTTTTACATATCTTATCATGTCACCGGTTCATGTCCCACTCCACTCAACTGCAATCTTCCCTTTTAAAAAAGCAGTTATTTTTGCATTTGCACAGAGGTCATGTTTTCTTAATCCCTTGGTTTTTTGCTCACCTTTGGACTCTTTCCAAGATGTCTACAAGTTTCTTTAAATGTGGTACTGAAACTGGGCAGAGTACTCCATCTGAGGTTTCCCTGGTGCTGAGTAGAATACAACAATTATCTTCTCCTCCATCTCAGAGGTAACACTCCTGTTATCATACTCCCCAATGAGAGTTGTCTTTTTTGCAGTAGCATCAAACAGCAATGGATAGGTTTTGTGCTCCCCTGTAGTCCCTTAGAGCCTTTTCCACACTGATACTTTCTGGCTGTTTTGCTCAGTTGATTTTTCTTTCTTACGTGATCCAGAGTTTGCAGAGTGAGAGTATGCATTTCCTGCACCTTGATGATAAGGAGAGAGGCTTGGCAATACAGAGAAATCTTTCACACTGCTGTTCTTTCACACTGATGTTTTTTCAAGACAATTTATATGTTGGAATTCATACAGAAAATTGGTTTTGAACTTATGCAAATTTTGTAATTGTCTTTCAGAATGGGTTATTTTCACTTTGGAACAACTTTTTGAGAATGAAACTGACACAGACATACATATGTGCTATAAAAGTATGGATTTATTGCATATGATTTGCACTGTACCAGTCTATTTATGTATGTAGCTTCTAGTCTTTGACTGTTATGCTATTCGGTGGTGAGTTAACCTTGGCTAACAGCCAAACACCCACCCAGTTGCTCACTCACTTTTCTCTCTCACCACCACCCCTCACTGGGACAGAGTGGAGAGGAAATTGGATGAGAAAGCTTGTGGGTTGAGAAAAAGACAGTGAGATCGCTTACCAATTACCATCACAGGCAAAACAGACTGAACACAGGGGAGAAAAAGAATAATTTATTGCCGATTAAAATAGATTTGGGTAGTGAGGATCAAAAAGACAAACACTAAAACCCACACCTTTCCTCCTCTTCTACCAGGCTCAACTTCACTCCATCAATCCAGGCTCCTTTACACACCCCCAGCAGCACAGGGAGGATGGAAGATGAGGGTTGTGGTCAATGCATAACAGTTTATCTCTGCCACTCCTTTCTCCTCATACTTTTCTTCTGCACCAGAGTGGGTCCTTCTCACTGGCTGCAGTCCTTCAGGATAAACATGCTCCGCAGAGCATGGGTTCTCCATGGACTGCAGAGAATAGCTGCTCCAGCAGCTGGAGCCTCCTACACCTCCTCCTCTGACGTTGTACTCCCTCTCTTGTTTCTCACTTTTTTGTTCCCTCCTTCTATCTTCATCTTGTGTTATTTGCCCTTTCTTGAATGTGTTTTCACACCAACTCCCCAGAGGCACCACTAGCTCCTCAGACTGGCTGAACTTTGGCGCAGTGTTTCTGTTGCGGAGGTGGCCGGAACTGCCTGGAACCAGCTGGAACTGGCTGTGACTGGCACAGAGCAGCCCCCAGCCTCTCCCTGCAGAGGCCTCTCCTGCAACCCCACCACCACCAAAACCTTGCCACGCAAACCCAGTACGTATGTAAATGTCCATTCCCTAACTAAATGCTGACTCTCGCTCGGCAGTCTGTCTCAGGGCATGCGATTTTGACATTATTCAACCTTTCCTGCAGCAGCATCGCAATAGCTGTGCAAAGACCCTGGCATTTCTCAGAAACCTCTACCAAAATCACAGGAGGATAGCAAAAGAAAGCTTGAGGGAAGTTACAAGAAAATAAAGTGTTTTCAGAAAAGGCAACAAGCATTAATAGGTACAAGTCCACTTCATCTTTGAATATTTAAAAAATCAGCTACAACAAGCATGATAATACTACAAGATAACAGCCATTTCAAACCAGAACAGAAGAGAGCTAGATTTACTGCAAAAGCAATCCTATGGCCAGAATGTATTCCATGTTATCAGTCTGAGAAACATGTTACACAAAAACTTCTAAAATGTTGATATTGTGAGAGTATCACTAGCAATAAAGAAGACTATCAGAATCTAAAGCACATACATTTTCTTAGTAAACATTTCTCTGGGATTTTTATTTATTTCTATTCTAAAAACAAAACGTGTTTACAGATGTTATTGTCCTGATTTATTGCATCTTTACAGAAAGAAACCTTTTAGGTTACAAAAATTATGTCACTTTCATTTACATTAAAATATAGCTTTTCTATGATCATTAAGCAAATTATATTACTTGAGGTAAAGCATATTCAAGGATCTACACATAAATAAAACCAGGTACATTACAAGCACTATTGTGATATTTATCACTGATGGAGCTTATGATTGCAGAACTATATAAAAATCTTTAGGGGTTACCTTAGCTTAATGGTGTTCTTCCCTTTCACTCACCATCCATTTCTTATTGCAAACATCTGCTTGGAAATAAAAAGGGTTTTATATTTCCCTGGGATATACTTGGCTCTACAAGAACATTGCTCATTTTATTTAACAAATACTTAAGTTTAATCAAGTTTTTAATTCCAGAAATATTACAGCCACTCATCTTGAATGACTTGCAACTCTAATCTATATATTTTAAAATGTCATTAATGAAAAAGAATAACGTAATAGCTATTGTTGGATTACGTAGCAGAAAATGAACTTCTTTGCTTTCTCTCTTGATTAGTGCTCTGGCATTTATTCAGTGGCTTGGCCTTGCTCATTTTAGCCTTGGTGCAATAATAATAACAAATGAACCCTATTACTCTTACTGTTTACTTACTTCTGTTCTGATGTTAGGTACTCTCCAGTTCATCTTGTAAATTACAGCTAATATAAAGGAGAAATATCTCTGTATGAATAAAAGAAAACAAGCTCCTTATAAACTTTACAAGAAGCATTCTTTGTGAAATAAATCTAAAGGGTTTGGGGAGAAGAAAATGATGTGTTTTGCACTCACACTGATGAATGCAAAAATTATATACCGTATTTTACTTACTAATATGAACTAGTAAAATTCATGGCATGCTGTTTTACAGGCAGTAAAATACTTTTTCCAGATGTGGCTTCATAATTCTCCAAAGAATATCATAGTTATCATAAGATTTATGGAGGATAATTTATTAATCACATTTTTTTTTTAACTTTGGAAATCTGTTTAGTAAGATGAAAGGGAGCTTTAAAATAAGTCATTTTAACCAAATGTGGATGGCATTATGATATCAAGTTACTCCTTTTGTTCAAATTATTTTTAATGACTTTATTTGTTTTATAGCCTCCACAAGTCAGTACCAACTTGGTGGTAATGATATATCCGGCAAAACTCTAACATTTTGAAAACCAGCAAGAAAACTTTTTCTAACATGCTAAACTAACTGAACTGTGCTATACTATTGTTATAGCTTATTTAGGGATATGTAAGCTATTTAAATTTATTTTTATAAGATTTGAAGGAGACAAAGCTTATAAAAGCTATGCTTCATGACTTTAACCCAGCTTCCTTAATGAAAGTTTATAAGTGGATCATATGCATAAAACACTGCAAGAATCAAATGCTGATTTTAAATCTGTATTTTACAACCAAGTTTATATTGCTGAAGCAGTTTCATTAAATCTGCAGTGAATATTAAAGTCATGATGGATCTGATCCTGGAAGCTATTTCATGCACAGATGGCCTGATCCGAAGTGTAGCATGGTTAGGGAAAATAATTTTCTTAAACTTTGTAACCTTTGGGCCATACCCAGAGCTCCTGGCTAATTGATTTCAGCACCTGGGTTACAGTTCCATGCCAGATCAGCTCCTTCATTGCTACCTCCAGCTGAACCATGTGAATGGTGGCAAATAGAGATAGCCTGTCTGTTAGATTTGTGAATGACATCCCACACTACAAGGGCTCAAGTTCAGCTGCCTGCAAATAGTCATCCAGTGCCTACTGATTTGCCTTAGTGTCCTGCTAGGCCTCCATTTGTTGAACCAAGAGAGTTCTGTTCCCCAGAGGGCTTGTGTCACAACTTCCAGCCCTGTCCAGTTATGTTAAGATATTTTAGGGCATTTTAAATGCCACTAGAGGCCTAGGTTTAGGCAAATGAGTTGAGCTTTAGCTCTCCATTGGCTCTAGTGAGATCTCACATACTAACATGCTTGTAGACACCTACATCTAAATGCACCTTAAATTGAATCATGCCCTGTGTGTCATGAAGCCATGAAGGAGACACGAAGGCAATTTGATACCATATTGACTTTTGTCTTATTGAGTGCAACAGAAAGAAAAAAGAGTTTAAAATAGATTAATGATACTTCTGAAGTTCAAGAGAATACTGTCACAAAAGATTGGCGTATTGGAAGAAGCAACTAGAGGAGATGGTAAGGATTACATCAGCTCCTGTTGTGGGAAATGATTCAGCATTTGATATACAGGTTTGTAAATTAATGATCTTAGTTAGAAATGACTGTCAGAACTATTTTTCTTCTATATCATATGACACAACCCAAGCTTTATCTTTGTGATGTGGGTGCTATGACACTTAGCAATGCCTTCACCACTTTAAAACAGACTTTATGCAAAGTGGAAATTAAGCGTTTACCTGCTTGTTAAAGATTTTCATACAGACTTTAGAACTCCAAATATTTCACCTTTTCTTAAGTACTGCCTAACAGCTAAGCAACCCCTTAGCTCATAGAATTTTTCTTTCTCATAGAATAGTTCTTATGATTTTATGATCTGTGGATTAAACTGGTTAAATAATTCTACAGCTTACCTTGTGTGAAGATGTTTGTAGTAAAGTCGCTCTCAATAACCTTCTTGGTGCAGAACTCATCTCCTTTTAATTTCCAAACATATGTATGAATGAGTTAGGAGAGAGGATGTGGCATTCATTTGGGGTTGAGGCTTACAAAATAAGTGAAGGAACTTTCCACCCCCAGTGCTGTTAATGTTCTTGCTCAACTCCCTAGCATTACTTTGAAAATCCTGTCTGAGTAACATGAGTGGAGTTTATATGTGACATTGCAGAGGCAAGTTATCAAGATGAGTATTTCTGATACAGTCTTGAGAGAGACTATACTTCCTGCATATGAACACAAGTAGATACATGTATGTGTGCATATGCATGCACAGATTTTGATCTAATCAAGCTAAACCTAAGGAAATTCAACTATGTAGCTGATTTCTGTACCCAAATTTGGAGTAGACAGTCTACATGCTATTACAGTTCTGAAAATAATGGTGTCTTGCCTAACTGTAGATGACATTACAGATGTTTACATCCAAGGTAGTCAATCATGTCTGTCTTTGTGTTCAACAGAGAAAAATAAACATTTTCTGGGAGCAATTCATCTGGACCATTTCAGATGTGTTTTAGAACGGAGATGAATTGTTCTCTGCAAGAGCCTGTTTCTCTTTATTGATTACCTAGGGCCTGGAAAAGTAGTTCAGATTTAGATGTCTACTTTGTAGATGTCTAAATTTGAGCAAATGAATCCCATACTCTGTGTTAAAATAATTTCCTACTGAGGATTCCAGATGTTCACAATTTCACCATATCAAGGTTTTAGTCAGGCTTACAAAAGCAAATAATCTGCATTAGGGGAACCCACCTTTTTAAATTAAGTGTTTTGTGTTCATGCTGTTATTTCTTTCTTTTTCCTTATCCTTGCCAAACTAATTTCCTTTAAAGCAGTGAATAAGTATAAAACAGTTTTGTAATTTTAATTTTTTTTTATAATATTTTAAAACTTTTTTATGATTTTGGGAAGTTCTGACAATTTCTTTTTCTCACATTGCTATAAAGACTGGTGTGATTTCTGAAATAATAAGACATCAGCATGCTGTTTTAATCTCTCGTATGGCTTTATTTTTCATTTCCAACTGATACTGAAAGAGCTGGAAGGCAGTTCACAGTCTCTAACAGCAAGTTCACACAAAGCTTTATATTCTCAGTGAAACCCTCCTCACTGCTGGTACAAAGAATATTGGAAAGATAATTTTTTGGAGTCCTCTACAAAAAATAGGATTTTTTTCTTGACACTTAGCTAAACTTTTCCTTGACAAATAGTTCAGTAATTAAAATTCACTAGTAGAAGAGAGATTGTATTATGAAAATATGTATTTATCTTAAGAGCAGGAGTATTTCTCAGATGATTCAAACTGTGATCAGGCTATAATAATTCAGGCCCCACAACTCTTCAGAAACATTAAATATCACAACTTTACTACTTATACATGGTTCCTATTTTATAGCTTCTTTTATGCTTCCCTGAGGGCTAGAAAAACTTTTTTCAAATGAATTCTGGCATATTTACATAGTATATAACTCAACAATGAGTGAAGAGAGAAACTACAAGAGATCACCATACCCCCATAAAAAAAAATAAATTGTGAGAGCTGGCAATCCTGTGCCATTCTCTAAGAAATTATAAAAGGCTTACAGACCACTGTGCCTTATCAAGCAAAGATGCTAAATAAAACCCTAACTTTGGCACTGGTATTCAGTGGGTTGGCCTTCATAAGTCTAAAGAGCCTCCAGTTATTTAATTTAGACTTCATTGCTAGAGAAGGCTTTCAAGACTAATCTCACTGAACTTTACCACCTAAAAGCAAAAGTCTACTCTCCATTAGGGAAATTAGCCCCTTCATGAAACAATGGAGAAAATGGGCATTTCCAAAGTATGACTCACCTACTGGTGAATAACTCTCTGAAAATGCCCTTTTCTCTCTATGTACCCCCAAGAAAACCTAGGAAATGTTTATGAATCTCAGTGTCATTGATTTTCATGCAAAGCAGATCAGACTTTTTACACATCAGGATTTTCTGTTGCAATGTTTCACCTATGTTTTTTAGTTACTCATTTCCTGGCAATCATGCTGATAATTTATTGGAACTGAAATGCTAAGACTTCATTTTGCATTCAGAATTACTACTAACCTTCCACTAAGAAGACACTAATATTATCTTGCTTTACATATGGGGGAAGCACAATAATAGCTGTTACAAAAGGTTTGTTCATAACAGTAATCAGGTATTTAAATTATTTGCCAAATTGCTGCCAAAAAGTAAATTACCAAGAAGAACAGAGCTTGATACAAAAAAGTTACACTGTGAACAACCAAAGGAACAATCATAAAGTCTAGCTCTGCCAGATGTGTACTATAATAGGTATAAAATCTAGACCGAACTACTTTTTCCATCTTGTTAACTAAAATGTGTAAATTATGAACTCTGTGGCTATTAAACAAAACATCCATGGATGAAGACATCTTCTCTAACAAAAGAATGATTGTAACCCAGTTAAATTATTTTGGAACCATCCCAGATTGAAGAGAGCAATTCACAACTCTCAGGATAGCATGACCAAGAAAAGGCAGGCATTCTTTTAACAACTATGTTGGAACATGATCAAGCAAATTCTTCACTATCTTGAAAATGCCTGACAAGGATACCTGAGAAAATGCTTCTAGAGTATCAAATTATAAAAAAAACGAAAGATCTATTCCCTTAACTGATCAACAGCCATATTTTCACATTGCAGTGGTATCCAAACAGCATACTGAAATATTACAAGGTGTCATTAAATGTCTTACAACATTTTAGCATTCCAAATCTCTATTCCAGGCACGATCTGTGTTTTGGTTATTCTCTTTTCATTCAAGGGCATAACATCAACTGACATTAAAAAGTATCATACCAAACAGAATAAAAAAAAAAAAAGGTATAGTCTGAAATGCCTTGTTCCATCAAGTCCAGGACATTCTTTATAAGAATATGAAACATATGAACTCCAAGACGGGTACAGCAGGTTTACTGCAAGGCTTTGAATAGCAAAGAGTTCCTCTGGTTTTCACCTTGTTTATTATTACAGTACACAGTAAATAAATATTGCTATCGTATTGTGAGCAGTTTGTTATTTTGAGTTTGAATGTGCCTGTCTTTCAGCACTGACTGAAAAGATGACTACTTCAAACTAGATGTATATTCTGTAGATAACTAACTTCAGGTGCAGTAAATCATTCCCACTGATTTCAGAAAATGAATCAGCAGCCACCTGGAGGTTCAGTGGGACTTACAAGAACTCTTCCCTCCCACTTCCCTCTGCCAGCCCTCACTACTCTTTTCTGCCTGTTAGGAGATCCTGCTCACCTCCTCCTCCTTGGCCTTCTTTTCATGTCAGAATCTGCTCTGATCACAGGAAAGGGAAGAGCGAAGATGTAGGGCTTTCAGCACAGCATCATCTGCCTCAAGCAAAAAGAGCTGCTAGTGAACCCCAAAGCTCAGGGCTGTGATTCTGCCACCCTCCCAGGGCTTTCAGGTCACCTCCATACCATTTCCCAGATGTCCCTTTAAAGGGAGAGGCAAAGATTTTGGAAGAGATGGGTCCACTCCATCCTACACCGAGAAGAAAATGTAGTGCCCACAGAGGCATTTATCTGTTATTCCCACTGCCTGTCATAGTGCAGACAGGAGAACAGGTGCTTCCATCTTCTCTGTTTCATGGTGGATATCAAGCCTCATTGGCTGACACTTGCTGCCTTGAAGGACCTGCACCAATCCCAGCCCAAAAACGTGGCTGTGGTGTGCAGGGGATCTCAAGGAATTTGGGAGCCCATGCTGTCTCTGGAAGCCTGAAGCAAAGACCAGTCTTACATTCCCCTGCCTAGGAACCTGGAGGGCCTCACCCCCCCTTGTTCCCATGTTCAGCTGCGATCCTGACTCTTCCATTTCTTTCTCCCCAGGCAGCAAAGGGGGGTATGGGGAATGGGGTGGTGGTCAATCCATAACACTCCATCTCTGTCATGCCTTCTTCCTCATACCCTTCCCCTGCTCCAGCGTGGGGTCCCTCCTACAGGGTACAAACCTTCATAAACTGCTCTAACATAGGTCCTTCCCATGGGCTGCAGTTCTTCAAGACCTACTCCAAAGCAGGGCCTTTCCACAGGGTACAGTCCATCAGGAACAGATTGCTCCATGGGCCACAATTCCTGCCTGCTCCAGCATGGTCTCTCCACTGGCTGCAGCTTCCTTCAGTGCATATCCATCTGCTGCATCCTGGGGTCCCCCATGGGCTGGTGTGGATATCTGCTCAGGCACAGTCCTCCATGGGCTGCAGGTGGACAACCTGCTTCACCATGATCTCCAAGGGGTACAGGGGAATCTCTGCTTCGGCACCTGGAGCTTCTCCTCCCCCACCTTCTTCATTGATTTTGGTGACTGCAGGACTGTTCCACATTATTCTCACAGCTGCTGTGCAGCATTTTTCCCCCTTCTTACCACAGAGGCACCACCACTGTGCAGATGGGCTCAGCTTTGTGGGTCCATTTTGGAGCTGGCTGGAACTGGCATTGTCCAACATAGCGGCTAGCTCCTCGTCTCTTCTCACAGAAGCCACACCTGTAGCCCCCCAGCTACCAAAATCTTGTCACATAAACCCAATAAACCAGAAAAAAAGAGGCTTCCATGAGTTCACTTCATGAGAAACACATTTACTGGGAGAGCTCCTGCTACCTCATAAGACCTGGCAGGGATCTTCTGCTCTCTGGGTCCAGAAATGCTGCTGGCCCAGAGTGGACTCAGGTATGGCAAAGTTTCTAATGAAGGGACAACTGGGGTAGTGACCCTCCCCAAGCTGAACTGAACTGAGGGAAGCAACAGTCACTCGAGCATTGAACAACTGCCAGCACACTGGACCAAGATCAACACAGCTGGACCACAACCAGCCCACCCCATCCCCAGATCTGGCCCCATGCAGGGCCCTGAAAAGCCTCTGGCCTCCCACTAGGAAGGGCCAAATCCCAGGTCCTGGTCTGTGCTGCCCCTCCCAGAGCCCATGAACTGCCTGCTGGCCCCCTAGAGTCCCACCCAGCCTCAGCCTGTTCCCATCCCCATCCAGTGGCTGGGGCTGGGGCTGTCCCTGCCAGCCCCATGCTTGTCCTGAGCCTTTGCTGTGGCTTTGGGACAGGCCTTGGGTGCCAGACCCCGTCCCTCTGTCCCCCTGGCTCTGCTAGCCCTCACTACTATCTTCTGACTGCTTGGAGATCCTGCTCACCTCCTCTTCCTCCTTTGCAGACCTGCACCACTCCTATCCCAGAAACACAGCTGTGGAGTGCAGGGGACCTCCAGGAAGCCAGGCAGTCCATGCTGCCTCTAGAAGACTGAGATGAAAAACCAGAGACAGGTTGAGATAAAATATGCAGAGTTGTGTTTCAACTCTGTTTTCCTAACTCACAGTATATATTTTTAGGTTTTCTTGTTTCATGAAACGAATATTCATAATTTTGCACTTTTCTTCTGTTTCACATAGTCACTTAATTCACACGGCATTTTTATCTTCTCCCTGAATGGAAAACAAAGTAGCAACACAGTGAAGATTCTACGGTCTCCATTGCCTTTTCTATATGCCCTCAGGAGAGGGAAGAATCATAGCATTCATTAGATGAAAACAGCAGTTCTAAACAAACCCTTTGTTAATACAAATGTCTGCCTCATGGTTTCAGACAGCCAAATCAAGCTATGCACTGAGAGTTGTTTACAGTCTGAAAAGTCACAGACAGGTACATGAAGTGATACCACATTTCTTTCTTAATGTTCAGATGGGAATTCAAAGGATTACTCAACAAATTATATACTCTGATTTCTTGAAATTGACAGATGAGTAGAAGTAATGTTGTACTTATTGCTGAGCTCTTATGATTTTACTGCTTGTAAACTGATATGAAAGACTCAAACAGTAGGAGAGGACCATCTTTACTTAATTTATACATTTTTTTCAACCAAAGGGAACATTTTTTCCCTTTTCTGGGAGTAGAATGCACAGTGTCTTTTGCAATAACTTTGCACAGATGTTCATCATGGCTCATAATGGCGGGTGGTTTCTCATCTTTATACCATCTTTTAATCATAAATTTTCTATGAATCATGGAATGTTTTCACTTGAAAGATTCACGGGATCGACATCTGTTGTGTAGAGTGATACAGCTGAAGAAGAACTAATGCAGACAGTTTAACGTTACTTAAAGATTAGACATTGCAGAAAAAGTCTTTATACACACTCCCAAGCCATTTGTGTATCTTCCACAGCTTCTTCCCAGTCTTTCTGTCCTCTCTATCCCAGTTCACACCACCCATGTAACCTTTCCTTTTGCCTTTTGTGTATTTTCTAAAGAGGACGAGAAAAAATGTCCAGTACAAGAAAGGAATGACTCATTTTTTTATATAACCAGGAACAAAACCACTTTGCATAAAAACATTTCATTGCTACTTACATACTATCTAAATGCATGAACTTGGTATTATTTATGAGACAATAGACTCTTGTTAGATCTAAGGTCCATTCTGCTCATTTGCAGAGTTATTTGCAAAGTTTTACTTGTATTATAAACAGTGAAGCCAGATAAATTGTGGGAGAAAAAAAAGGTGGTGGGTTTTTTTATTTTTCAGAATAGGGAAACCAAGGAGCAGAAAACATAAATTACTTATTTACGGTAACATAGGAAACCTGTAGCAGGAGTAGGAATTGAATTTACTATCTAGGAATCCTACCAGAAGTACAATGTCTTGTATCTTGTCTCTAAAATCAGATCATCATCACACTGTAGTTTTTCTGTTGTATCTTATCTGTTAGTTTTGTCAATTGTTACACTGTGGTTTGGGAGATTTCCAGATTCTGGTCTACAGTATACAAGTTTATTTCTTTGTGTGTGTGTTTTGTTGATTTTTTTTAATAAGAGATTCAAGAACAAATAAAGTCATATTCAAGAACAAATAAAGGCATAGAATAACACTGATAGAAGTAATTTTCCACATCACATCTTCCAATTATGTATAATCCCTTTTGCATGTCATGTTGTTTGCATCTGCAGATAGTCAGAATTGGTCTCAGCAATGTGTGCATGCAGAAAACTTCTAAGTATTTAATCTATATTTTTTGTAGTCTGCCATTTAAAAATGGTAGAAAGTGTGGAAAAATCATTACCATGCCAGGCAAAAATGGTAAGGCACACATGCACATAACTATTATCCATAACTATTACACATCTACACATATATTATACAAAATATTTAATGATTGATATCTTTTCAACTGGACATTTCTAAATGTTTTTCTTATCCCCCAGGATGATGCCAGACCCTGCTGATTTTGCAGGATGGGTATGATGTTGGTGGAAGACCACACTCACTTTAGACTCACTACGGAATACTGAGTTCAGTTGTGGCTAAAACTTGCAGGAAAAACTATCACCACAAGTAAGAGGGCAGCTTTTCTCTGAGTCTAGCTGCTTCTTATTACCTGTAACCCAGGAATTTGGCTCAGATGGTGTCCAGCCTGCCTCCATAGGCTCACAATCTTTGCCAGGGACAAGTCCCACTGGGACTTGAAGTCTGGATCCATGGAAAGAAAACTTAGTGCATCTGGAAGTTACCAGTAGGCAGCAGAGACAATGCTGAAAGAAAAGAAATATGATTGAAAGAGTATGACTGAAAGGTGGGAAATGGATGGAGACTGGCAAAGTGAGGAAAAAAAAGGAAGATTTGTGCACAGAGACTAGTAAGGAAAAGAAAGGGGAAATATCTCCTCATATTAGAAATTTGGAGCTCACCTGAGAAAAGGAAGGAGATCTCTTGCCTGTGTTTTAGTACAGTGGGTATGAAGCCTATGTAAGTCAAAAGGACTGAAATCAGCTGAATGAAAAAAATGCTGAAATAATTCTAACGGCTTTTTGGATGTCAAATAAGCTACCTTTCCGCACCATTTCTGTGTTTGGCAGGCTGTCTTGACCCACCTGAAGCAGCCCAGTGACACTCCCAGTGAATCTGTCTGCCTTTGGATCTGGTCCCACAAGGGAACCCTTTCACCAGCCTCTGAAACCCAACTCTTCTTGCATGAAACACAGCTATTGTCTAACAGTTCAGAGCAACAAGCTGAGGGCAGGAAATGAAGAATAATGTCTCCACTTGAAACAGCTAATTATACTTGTGTTGATCTAGTGTTAAACTTTCCTGTTATCATTGGCTATATGGTCTTGTGTATCTTGCCTGTGCTGAGGTTTTCTGGTAGCTTCGTCTTGGGCTGCAGTTTGTTATGCAGAAATGTGGGAGAGCCTTACTCAACACCAGCTGCGCCCTGCATTTCTTTAAACACTGCTTGCCAGTGTAGCTGTACTTTTAACATCAGATTGTCTTTGGTTAGGATGGCACATGTCTAAGAATGCAAGAAAGTTTTAATGTCACCTTGGATAAGTATTATCAACTAGAAATAAGATCCCCCCAAGCAGAGGAGAACTGGAGCCAATAATTTCAGTAGCATTCCTCTAGCATTCAGTAGCATATCCTCTATTTCACTAAAGCCTAGGACCTAATTTTTTTTCTTTCAGAAGCCCAGCACACAAATTTTTTCATCTCAAATCAAGAATTGCTTCCTGAAATAAAATCTGAAGAGGATGTCTTTGTTGTAGAATTAATTCAGATAATACACATTATTATCTCTGTGGCTAAATTAGCTTAGCCAGCAATAAAAGAAAATTGTAGTCAATTTACTGAGTCCTTCTTAGGGCTGCACTCATTCACAGGCAAAATCTGGAGGCGCTTTGTCCTGAAGCCATATAAGGTACTCACAATTTCACAACAAATTGAGGCACTTGACTCTTCTCTGGAGTCTTCCTACAATTATCTGCTTGTGCCCAGAAAAGACTGATCCATTTGAGGGATTTGCCCTCATTGTAAAATGAGGATGGGATCCAGAGGTTGCCCAATCAGATGAAATAGGAATCCGAGCTTTAGTTCCTTCACCATAAATGCAGCTGACCCACACTGAACACACCACCAGAATTCAGTACAGTGATTATGTGTTAAAAACAGAAGTTAGATGTAATATCCAAGTGCACTGTATAATGAAGGCATACAAGAGGCATATACATAACTTCATAGTTCCAGTTATGAACAGCCATGTATTTCAGTGTACCCTCAGGTGTAGACTGGTACAGAAACGCAGAAGAGCTCCCATAAAGAGCAGTGTTCAGGTGTCAGGTTTCCAGGAGTTGTCCAAGAAATATATTTGGGTGGGAAATAGAACTATTCATTCAGGTTGAAATTTGAAACCCTCATAATTTGGGGCAAAGAGAATGCTTCATATTGTTTTGGTTTTGTGAAGCTGGATTTTCATGACAAATTTGTAATATATTGTCACATACAGCCTTCCTTTGATAAAAGGAACATTTTTGAATGACAGAAAGTAAATTCCCTCTCCCAGACTTTTAAGAGTAGCAGTAAGAACATACATCTGTTCCCAAATTTTAGAAGAAACTAAGTTTCTTTGTATTCCATTCTGCAATGCAGAAGGAAAATTATGTATATCTTTACAGAACCCAGGTTTATATATAACTGTCCTCTTCATATTGCTGCTTATATCAAGGTCTGACTGGCATTGTGCTGGTTTCTGGCTCTGTACAGCACCTGGCATTTTTTACTACTTCTATATTAGCATACTAAACAGGGCCAGGTCATGACAGTAAATTACTAGCACACCTCTTGGCACTGTTTTGATCCAAAGTAATACTCTTCCAGGTAATGCCTGGACACAGTTTTCAGGTATTAGCTAACCCAAAAAAAAGCAACCTGTTTGGAGGCAACCACACAGTTTTGGAAAGTAAAAGAGTTCAGCTGGCTGATCATGAGCTCACTCATGTCAATAGGTCACAGAGCCAGAGGAAAGCCCTAGTCCATTTTATTTATTGGTATAACTGTAGTCCCAGAGTTCTGTGTTGTGGTTACACAAACATGGTGTTAATAATAACTGAATGTTTTCTCAATTCAATTGCTATGTGTATAACAGCTAATCTACTTTTCAGTTTTTACAGCAGCCCCAGCAATCACCATCCTTTGGATTAACACAGTGGATACCATTTTTTAAAAGTTTGATTTGTCTTCCATGGATAGGCACACAGTCAATTTGGATAGCTCACAGCTTTGTTGAAGATGTAAGTAGCCAGTAAAACAAATTAAAAACAAAAGAAAGAGAATTTTATTCAGTGTGACTGCATGACAGATGAATAACACAAGTATATCTCTTAGCCAATAGGAAGAAACAGAGACTGACCAAAGGTTATGGCTTACAGGCATAAATTTATCCTCTGTGATGAAATGTAACCCGATCCTACCAGTTTCAACTTTGAAGTCTTCCTGAACCTGTAAGGTTATGGGTCTGAACACATCTCCACCTCTAGTTAGCGTGGCTCTTGATTTTTTGTATTTTTTAAAATACAAAAATAAAAGAAAGAAACTAAAGCAAACTATGACACGGTAGGAATTTCAAAACTCTTTAAAAAAACCACAAAGGTATATTCTGTAGCACAGTTAATAATCCTTTAAAAATACAGGGCACAATATTTAATACTTCAAGGAGACAATCCATTTTGCCCATATTTCTTCTAAAAAAGCATGTTTACAGTTAAACAATAATCATGCCATCTATCTGTGGAGTAAAGTCTGCATTTCTTCTTCCACTTGCAGAAAAAATTGCTTTTTAGACTTTGTAACTTGCAACTATCTTTTCTGAGTACAATGTGAAAAAACAATCTAGATTTGGACAATGGTTAAAAATGTCTGCTGTGCTACTCGCATCTTCTAGTGAGGTCTTTCTGTTTTAATACAAATATTAATGTGTAACGAAAACTAACAAACTTCTTCAGTAAGAGTGGTGAATGCTGGTTTTCTTGAGTAATACTGTCTGTAATTCCCTTCAGTAAACACACAGAGTACATGAATCAGCCCTGCTACACTGAAGCACAGTCTTCTCCCAGAGGATGCTCCCTCAAATCAGTGAGACTACAGATGAACAAAACTTCTATTCACAAAGAGGAAAAATTTCAAGATCTGCTTATGAGGCTACAGAATTTTCTTGCATAGCTATGTGAAGAGGTGTGAGCCTTGCCTAATATAACTATGTCAACAGATATACTACTGAAACTATCATTTTTATGGGATAGCTTCATTTTGTTCAGAGTAGAAAGTATTGTTTCACTGTAACAATGCATAATGAACTCTTCCTGATATTGTGGGCTGGAATGAGATTCAGAGCAGTTCATGCAATAGTCTGAAAATAAGGTTCTAGTCTCAGGCAGACTTAAGACTTATGCAAAGTCCCCTTCTAGTCAGTGGAGAAGTACAGATATCTCTAGAAGGCAACTCCTAAACCAGGTGTTCAAGCAAAGTGGCGTAAATCACTCTGTCTGTCTCCACTGACAATAAAGGGAGTTGAGGCAACTGGTTTTGTCTGAACTCTATAACTTTCAGACTTACATAAGAACATAACACTGTGTATTGAGTCCAACCAAAAGTTCAGATAACTTGTTTTCCTGTGTTCATAGTGAGTGTACAAACAGGGCAAATATCACTTTGTTTCCTTTTAGTTCCCACTGTTGGGATGCTTTGTTAGTACACAGCCATTTCTTCACCTGCAGTGTACTCTGGACTTCAGAGACTTACTCAGAAATTGTTCAAAGTTGTTTTTCAGGGGCTAATCCCATTTTGAGGAATAAAGCTGGAAAAGGTTAGATGGAAACATCACCACCTTTCTAGGGGAAAGGATGGTTAGATGCGGAACTGGTTGCTTTTATTATTCCCTGAGTCATTCAAGCAATATTAATTTCCCTGTTAGAACAACCTGCTGTCAGCCTATATGGTCAGCATCATCATTCAACACAGCAGTTCTGTGCCACAGGAATGCAATGCTCAAGCTTGTGGATTCACCACAGACTTTTTTTAATTTTCCTAGTCTCAAAAAAAAAAAAAATTAAATTCATAAAAGCTGATGAGCAAGGAGTGTTAAAGCTCCAAAGTCAAACATCTGAAAGCTGGAAAAATTCAAATGAAGCATTCCCCACACCACAAGAAATGGAGCCTCCATGGTAGGGTCTGACTCATGTAATGCACAGAAAGGATCTAAACTTAGGCAGAGCTACCTCTGTGAAGGGAATGGTGATACAGCATTCCCCCACCTTCAGGGAAGCTGAACTTTTCATCCTAAAGAACTTTTAAAGCAGTAGATTGTGTATGTGTGCAAGATGATCTCTATTATACATGTAGTCAATCCTCTATTGTCCATGTCCTCAGCAATAAGACTTCTGATAGACATCAAGCCTGGAGAAAGCTGTGTGCATGTAAAAGACAAAGTTATAACAGAAGTTGTTTGACAACTGAAGTGGGAGTGACTTGTGACTGTTGCATCTGGAAGTCAGTGCAGAGTTCTCAATGACCTCTATGAGGCTGCCATTTGCTCCATGGTCATTAAATTCCTGATCCCCATTGAAATGCCATTCATTGAATAGGACAAAGCTTTTAAGATTCTGCTAAGATATTCAAGTGTTATTCCCAAAAGGCAGGGGTATTTTGATTAATTTCCCCAAGGAAAACTTATCTTTTCTGTAGACAATGTGGTGTAATGAAAATATTCTGTATGTATTTTAGTCTTAAGAATATATTCTCCTCCCTTTTAAGATTCTTATTTGTTAGTAAATTCATATGGACAATATAAAGAACTACACATTTTACTTCATCTTGAAATTAATCCACTGCTTATTTCAGTAAATTGTAGTTCTAACCAAGCAACATAAGAAAATGGCATGGAGTTGTACCCACTCTTCATCTTTGTTCATAAAGGTTAGAGAGATGGGGCGAAAGCCAAGTGGACTTAGATCCTCACCTGAGACATCTCTGTGGTCTGGAAGAAGTGCTGTGGAAACCCCAACAAGTATGAGTCATTAACATTATCCAAATTTGGTGGCTTTTCTAATTAGCCAACTCTCTGGTTACACGGCATTGGTTTCTCCTACCTGTATCTAGCTAGTACTGCTTCCAGAGGAACCAGACAGCCAAAAAGCACACTTGTCAGTCACCTCAGCAACTTTTTTTCCTCACAGTGTAGACCTGGAGAATAATACCCTGACGGAGAAAAAAGATAATACTCCTAAAGTGCCCTCACTGGACCCACCTCACTTCTGTCCTCCTAGGAGCCCTAGCAGCAGAGAAGTGTTTCTCAGGGGTCCTGTTTTCCCAGCACAAAAGAACATAAAGTATTGTTTTTATCCCTAAATCCCTCTGCTGATAAAGTTAATCTATAAACCATATATGTAAAAGAACCTTTCTAAAACAGTACCCATGCTCAAGGGAATTTTCAAGGACAACCTGTCATCTGTACTTCAAAACTTAGTGAACCCAAAGAGTACATGGAAGTGTTTTTCTGAGCACTGACAGGGCCTAAACTAAGACCCTTTTAGAAATTTGTTTCTGGTGTTTACTAGTTCAAATGGACTTCTTAGTTTAATATTTTCATCAGTATAGAAAGATTTATGTCTTTGGTCCTTGGCCATTACAAAAGCCTTTCTAATTCATGATCAAGATATTTAAGAGAACACCAATTTGTTCTGAAAGCCCTTGATATGAGATTATATTATATCCTTTATACCTTTACAGAATTTTGAAGGTCTATATGTTTATCAAGGACATTTTTATTAGACACCTAGGATTTTAGGGATCCATGATATGCACGATATAAGGACTTTTGCTAAGGTTATGCAAGTTGCTTTTGGAATAGGATCAAAACATAGCCCAAAGCTCCCTACCTCCTTACTTACAGAGCTCCTGTTATTGTATTTAGGTTTGGATAAACTTTTCTCTGGAAGGTGATTGCTCACAGCAGTTAATTTTAAACTTGCAGGCTTAGATCTGGCTCTATGTGTGTGAACAGGCTGTCATCATGCATTCCAGGTTACTCTCAGAAATGAATGTGTCTTTCCTCAGTGTTTCTCAGTGCTGGGGCGTCAGACATTCCTTCTGCTCTGCATTAATCCAATTACTAAACACCTGCAGACATGCAATAACAGTTTTTGTGCCAAGTCCCTTAGAAATGGTTTTATAGGAGAATGTAATCTGCTGTCCTGCTATCAGGAGTCGTGTTACACACCTGCCAAGTCCTGAGCTGAAAAATAACAATCAACGTTCTAATTCATTGCAAGAATGTTTGGGGGCACATTAAAGAGACAAAATGGCATTCTTCTTCATTTTACTGCCATGGAGTCCATTAAACATTTTGAACTTGTAGTTAATTTTATTAAAAGCCAATTTCAGTACTAAAATATTTACAGTACAGCATGATAAAAACGGACTTCTCATGGCAACTTAGGCAAGTTCCAAAAGATCCATTAAAGAGAGAACTGCTTCAAGCACATATATAGTGTCATTCCAATTCTGTTCTTAGGGATTTATCTGATAATCACTAAAATGCACTTCAAAGTGGAATTTTAAACTATGAAATAATTTGTTTTTCTTGTGCCTTTTTTATATTTTCCCCCAAAGATCTGCTTTTTTCTCCTCTATTTTTAAAGTGGCTGTGCTTCTCAGAGCTGAAACAAAACTTGTTTCCAGAGGGGAAGACTTTTTAAGACACAAGTGTTAAGTGCCAAAGAATAATACAATAGAATGAAACAGATATTTGGGAGTATGAGTCAACTGCTGACTGCAGCACAAGTTTTTGTACAGCCTTGGGTAGGTCATTTCATCCTTTGTGGCACAACTTTATTTGTAAAATGCACATTGATGAATCATAGAAATGTCAGTGTGAATAGTAAAAAAATTAAGACATTCCTAGAAAGCCTCTTTGTGAGACCTAAATTTGCTACCTGAAAGACAAGTGTGGTCCTTTACTAAGCTAAACAGCTCATCTCTTCATCTGTAAGACTGCTTATATACATCCAAATGTCATCTTGTTCCATCATGCTCCATTAGCTTCAATTATAAGTGCAGGAATTCAAACAGTGCAAAATTATTTAAAGAAATACAAAAATACCAAGCATAAATTTGAAAGAAATTCTCTATAATAATCCATAAAGTTGTTATCCCTGTTTACCTTGGCAAGGAATATGCAGGAATGATAGTGTGCGCTCCATTCAGGAAAAGAAATTGGATTTGACCAGAGTCACCTGCAGTTTATAGCACTGCAGTCACTGCTGAGGCCTATACATAATGTCCTAAGGGGTCTTTTGCACAGCTGTAGACAAGACAGCAAGAGACTGCTAGCCAACAAAGAGCATTCCAAGGCTACGGCCCTGTGTACTAACCCCTTCCAACTAACTTTACATTCCCCCATCCCATATGTAACCTTCAGCCCCCCACTTGAAGCAGGCAGTCTGACAGTAATAATAGTAGTCACAAGAAAAGGTAACCTCTGTCATACTAATAATTTTTGAAAACTTAAATGGCCAGGATGTGATTTTAATTAAAATGCACACTGCCTGGCTTGTCTGTTTCCAGGAGAAGGTTTCTCTCGCAGAAAGACGGTGATCCGTTATACCTATTTGCACTCCCACACTTAGAGGTCAGTAACATCATTACACAGCTTGATTTGTAGAAAGCACATATAGTGGTATATAAACATAGGAATGAATCAATTTTGCCTCCAGTTCGGTTTTACTCAGTAACCTTTGCGTGAACAGTATTTTGGAATGATCAAAACAAAGAGATTTTTTTGCTTTAGCAGCTCCTGTTGGTGTCGTAGCTTTGCACAGTCTCCTGTATGGCCTCTAGGAAGAGGAAGATATCTGGACTGATTACCTGACAAATGTATCATTACAGTTCACACATGACTAGTACATAGGGATGGTAAGGTATGGATTTACAAGCAGAAGGACTAACCTTTTCCCTCAGTGTATACCATACAGGGAAGCATGTACATAGTTTCAGCTCTTCAACTGTATACATCTGCCTCCACCCATCACAGTGTATCTGGTCCTAGCATTGGCTATTTCTTCCTTAAAATCTTCTTGGGGTTTTAAGTAGCATTTTGCAGATTTTTTTGTTTTGTTTTACAAATGAGAGTCCAGATTCTCTTTTGCAATGGGGGATGGGAGATCACCAAGATCGGTAATTGTCCAAGAGCAAAGCTGAGAGAGAGAAGAAGAAGTCTTTGAAAACAAACTTAAGTGCATTAGGCTTAAAGCAGTACTGCAGAAGATACAAAACTCATACCACTTTTTCCCTGTACTTTCAAAAAACCTTTATTTTGCCTTCTACAAAAATGCACAGTAAACTCACTCCCAAGACAGTGCAGCTATAAATGATCATGTTTGTGATCTGATGGAAACTCTAAGAGATCCGGAGTGAAAGCTGGATATGACAATCTACCATTCCAGGATCCTCTCCAAAGTAAAGGACTTGGTGCAAAGTGCTTTGCATCAGCCTTACTGTACCCTCTACTCTTCTCCCACTATAGGGATTGCTATTCACTGCACTGTGTCACTGCAGCATCACCAGCTACTTTGCACATACAGAAGCTCTCTTTGCAGAGAAACTACAAAATATTGCTCTGTGTGTTCCAACTAATATGCATTTAAAATAGGCTAAATATTGCATTTGCATGAGTAATGCCTGTCTTATGGACTCTCAGGGATCCATATAACTTGCCTTTTTTATTTTCTGTTTTCCCAGAGGCAAGCTCAATGCCCAGTTCCCTTACCACAGAAGTCAATGAGAATCTTGAGACGTATTTCAAGAGGAGGAAGGTCAGTCCCACTGGGGATCCTACACTGCCTAAAAATGACACAACTTTTTGGAGAGAGGAAGCCCCAAAAGGCTCCCTATGTTGCTCTCATGCTGGGCTGACTTATTTGAGGGGAAGGTCAGCCCATTGTGCAAAGGGCCAGAGAGTGAATAACACATTTGCTGCATGCCTGGGAGAGGAAGCTTGAAGATGGGAAGCGGGTCTGGCTTTTTAATTCCCACTGGGCCTAGCATCCTTCATGAGTTACTCCAGCTCAGAGACAGTACAGTTTCAGCATGTGTTTTCAGCTCTGCCTCTTCTTAAAGAGAAACAAAAATTCTATACCTTTTGGAGGCTTAAAATTCAGGCCTTGATTATGGATCAAAAAAGGAGTCTCCTACTCTATACTGATGCTGTACTTGAGAAGACAGCGACAGATGTGAGCTGGAGAATGCACCTCATCCTTCTCCATCTGTCTCCAACACTATCATGTGAAATGATCATTCACAAAAGGTGTTTCAGGGATCTTCGTTCCCAGATTTTCTTTGCATGTGTGAATCAACAGATGTATTGGAGGACATGAACTTTATACCAATGGATTCCTTTCCCCTAGGAAACAGTTCCCTTTCTGTGATGTCAAAACGTTCCCTCTGGGTAGAGAGTAACTTCCACAGCTGTGCAGTCCAAATGGCACAGATGCTTCTCTAGGATCTATCTTTTCTGACAGAAAATTAGATGCTCTTATCATGCATTGGAGAGAAAATTTATAGAAAAAAAAACAATCAGGTTGTTGTCAGTGCTAGGTTGGTTTTTTTGCTTGTGTATCATGTGACTTTTTAAAAATTGTGTATTGGTTGTAAGATCAAGACCAAAATAAGTATAAGATATATTTTTCATATTTCAACAGTAGTTGAAGGCAGTAGTTTAATATTTCACACAGAAAAATAAAATCAGTATTTTGACTACCTGTGGGTTTTTTTCCTTTCCTTAGAATTGGACTCCGGCAGGAGAAAGCACATTTAAAGCTACTGTCTGAATTTACTAATATGAGACTAAATCAGATAAGACAAAGACCACAAAATAACCATACTGTAAGGGACAAGAATTGACAAATAAAACTATTTATTTGCAGCAATGCCCAGTTGCCAGAGTCATCATCTGATAGAAGGAATACACATTATATGCTGAAGGAACTGAGCAGATAGAGCACTGGAAAGCTGGCTTGCAAAGAACCAGCCACAATCACAATAAATGATCAAAATCCATTCACAGAACTAGGAGATGATTATAGTCTCCTAAACTTACCGTCTTGCTTTGAAATCCTTCGTTTACCACAACACATCCACTTATCACATCTAGACTACTAGGGAGCCAGTTGCTACCAATTATCTTCAGCCCCATCCACTGAGATGTTGTCCTCTTCTTTTCTACTCTTCATGCTATAGGATTATGAATGCCAGTGCCCCAAAGGCTTAACCCTCAGATTAATTCTGCACACAGAACAAAGTTAAGCACATTTTGGAGAAAATAGCCTTAAAATCAAGAATGCAAAAAGAACCTAAAAGGAGATGCTCTGACACACTCTTGCATGGATTTATACTACAAAATATCCTAGGGTCATGTATCATCGCCTTAACCTGTTTTATCATCCTGATTATACATTTGCTGTACACTCACTGTCCATGTTAATATCTTAGTCTTCACTTGTTCAGCACAAACTTTGTCACTGTATATGGCTGAGGTAAAAGCTGCTGAAAGTCATAAAGCTACTTTAACAACTTGAAAAACTGTATCATTTTTGCCAGAGCTATCACTGAAAGAATCAACATCGTATGATACACAGACATGTCAGTGACACACCTCAGTCAGTAAACTGAAGGGTAAAGCTATCTTCAACACCAGCACTGAAAGCGAGGTACAGGTCTAAACACAGTTCCAGATACTACACCATCCACCCGAGGATTGAGCAGAGAGGTAACATTTTCCAAAATGTTGAAATGCTTTAGAACCTTTCAGAAACATTACCCAGAGTCCAAGAATTGCGGCAGGTCAGAAAAATATGATGTGTATGACATTTTGGAGAGTATTCATAAAGCTTCACTTTATTGTCACAAGATTAACCTCTCCAGACATATCCTCCACAGGGAGAGGAGCAAGGTGGGCTTCCACAGAGGGCCTTTGGGAGTGACTCTATTAGTCTAAGCTAACCTTTGTGAATACCCCCTTTCAATGTAAAATAAACACCATATTTGGACTACCTATCCTCATTTTCAGACCAACTCTAGCCATACATCTGAATGCAACGCACAATGCAGGTCATGTCTCAGTAGCTCCCTCTTGGCTCCATGCTGAGCAGTTGGCTAAACGCTTTGCTGGAGCAGAGCCACATTGCTCTGCACCTTACTGAATGCAGCTTGTATACACAAGAACATCTCTGAGGTCATCAAGGAGTTAAAATCAGACAATTCACCTACCCTTTGAGCTGTGATCCTATCAAATTTTACCAGCTAAGCAGGATCAAGCTGGGTAAGAATCAGAGACATATAAGGATCCCTAGAGGCTTCAGGGCATGATTTTAATAATGTGAGGTGGCACTTTTTCTCAGTGCACTAATAGTGAACCACAAATCAGATTCTACAACCAACTGTGATCAGAAAAGAACCCACAAACTCTTAGTGAATGGGAAACAAAGAAGGAAAATATATTAACTTTAAAGTCCTGGCAGGATTCTATTATAGTTAACTGCTACAGCTAGCCAAAACCAGTAAAGATTTGCTACCAAATGTTAAAAATAAATGAATGCTGTCCATTTGACCAAACAGAAGAAAAAGAGGATGCTTTTAAATTTCTCTATGATCTTTCCCCAAATCATGATGTTTCTAAACAAACAAACAAAAAATCATAAAAACTACACTTTATTGAAAATTGAACACGAAAAACATCCTCATTTATTCATATACAAGAGAGACAGTCATCTCAACTCTAGTGATAATCCCTAAATTTCCAAACAGTTTCAAAGAAATAAACAGCGTTCTCACTTTTTGGCCCCAAAGAGTATGCACAGTTCTGTTGGGCTCTTTTCAGTTGCTGATGGCGTTTGATTTTTTGTTTTGTTTTGCCTTTTTTTCTTTTTTTAATTCTGAAATTGAGCAATTTCAATGCACAGAAGTCTCCCACATAATTATTGAGCTGCAAGGTGTTTGGGGATACCACCAGCTGAAAAACAGTAATGCATAGCGCCATGCTTATAATACTTATAATACAAAACACAATGCAATACAATACAGTCCAACCATAAAGCTGATCAGAATTTATTCAGCCACAAGAGAGACAATATTTTGAGACATTTATATTTAATTTTTAGATAAGTGGACCAGCAAAACAGGCAGGTTCAAGCAGGCAGGTCCAAGGCTCAGACCTCAAGGTTTGCTGCTCATTGCTGACCCCCGGGTGCTTTTGCTGGCAGAGGAGCGTGGCAGGTTCCCACCCCAGGCCTTCGCCGGCAGCACTACGATGAGCGCCCAAGCAAAACATGATCCCTGAAACCTCCACCCAAACCCAACTGCCCAGGAATCAATGCCTCTCAGAAGAGCTCTTCAGGGGAAATTGCAGCAACGAGGCAACTTTGATGTTTCTCCTGACAGCTTTGCAAACAACAGCCTTCGTCCAGAGGCAAGCGAGAGCAGAGCAACGTTCACAGCCTGAGCGGCTCTTGCACGCCGTATCTACCAGCGCCATCTGGTGATACCTACCACCTCTCTCCTCCCTGCCTGACCGCCCTCATGAGGGTTTCTAGACTGTTTTTCTCCATCAACATGACAGAACCGGGAATAGACTTATTTACACTAAATTCTATTTCTATAGTGGACCTAAATGAATGAAGCTGGTTGGCTGCTGGATCTGCCTCTGTTATGTTTTTTGTACCATTTCTTGCAATCTTTTTCTGCTGGAAAACAGTGTTTTACCTCTAAACTAGCAGAAAGAATAGCTGATAGAAATGCATTCATTTCACAGACAGGCCCATGATAAATTAATAGCAGCTTACCTTTACTCTGGATTCAGAAGAAGAACTGCCAACGGCTGCCCAGTTCACTCTTTAACATGGAAAGAAAAGAAGCCCAAAAACCAGATTTACAGTCAACTGCTAGGAAGCAGATGAGAAGACGCAAACACATTGTTATTCTGAGCCTAGATATGCACCCACTGCCAAGGAAAAGCATTCAGGCACTGATGTCAGCAGGAGCTGCTTGTATTCAGTAACTGCCTATCTGATTATTTGATGTTTGCCACAGCATACGACAGATAGAAGTGGGCATGTACATCCATGTCACCCTACAGGTAAATAAAGCAAAAGCTGACTTTGCAGAAAAACTGGGTGATGAAGGGAATGAAGTTTATATTATAATAACAGTAAGAGTTGGATTTCATAAAATCATCAGTTTGTAAGTTCATGGCTTGAAACAAGGCTGTTCAGTGTACCCCTGATACAGCTCCAAAATGAGCACTAAAGGCAGGTTCTTTACATCTTTGCATTTTTCTCCATTAATAAAGATTGGCATGTGGAATATAAATGTGGGAGGAAAACCATCACAAAAAAACAAGTGCAAAAACAGTTTCTTAAAAGCACTTATCCATCTGGTATACACATAATAAAATTCAAGTGGAGTGAATGCATTTTAAAACAATCTGTTTGTGCATTCAGATGTGTTATAACATGTCTCAGATACATAAAGGCAGAGAAATGAGGCCAGGGGACCAAGTCTTGCTACAAAATCAAGAAATACTGTGGAAAAGATACTAATCCCCTTTAACTAATCCAAGAAGCCGTAACAGTAACCATATTTATCCATAATATTTCATTATAGAAACAAACACTAAGACCGAAAACAATCACTGGATTATTTGATGCATTGCCTAAGTAAGTCCAGTCAGGTCTTCAAACATTTCAGTGCTCCGACTGTAAATGAGTAATACAAAGTCAAGCAGCTGTGACAAAATGTGAAGACAGTTACAAAGTATGGGTCTCTGATAAATGTGTAAGCTCATCCAGTTCACTTAAAATAAGTCCTGAACTTCTGTCTAAATGTTCTGGGACTAGTAAACTAGAGTTCCTAGCCTAAGGTCTTACTTCTCCTATGGGTACATAAGTCACACAGACAGGATATCCCTCTAGAGGCACTCAAATGCAACCATTCTTACCACGGACTGTACTGGTAACTCGGGCACTTCCATTAGGAGGCCTGGCTATCTTAAATTTGGGATGAGGCTAGCTGATGGAGTTAAAACCGTGACAGAATGTCCCCAAAGAGATAAAATGCTCCTGTATTGTGCAAGCAGTGGTTTGTTTGCTTTTCTCACTTTATGCTTTTCTCTCTTTATGCAAATGCACCTCCTTAATGAGCCTGTGGCAAGTTAAGCACAGTTGCATGGACTATGTATGGAGCATGTGTGGAGGTAGGTGCTACCGCGTGCTCCCTTGTGAACCTTCTAACTCTTTTCAAAGATCTTTGGAGACCTTGAGGAAGAATGAGATGACAGACGCAAAGTCTTAATTTCATTCATTTGGCTTTGACTGACTCAGTTCTACTGGAATGAAGCTTTTTTTGAACTCCTGTAAAATCTCTACAGTTGTTCTGTGGAAAATCAAAGACACCAGCTGATTCCCAGTCTAAGCTCTGACACTGGTGCTACTCCAGCCCTGGTTTTTACCTATATTCTAGGGCAGTGGTTCTCAACCTGTGGTCAGCAGACCCCTGTGGGGTTCATGGTGTCACAGGGGGTCTGTGAAGGCTTAAAGCAGGGGTGGGGAATGTCCAGCCCAGAAACATTTGGTCTGACCCGCAGCTAGCGGGAATCATTGCAATAAAGATATTATAATAGGAGTGTGTGCATTAACAGATTACATTATTTCCCTTTCTCTCCAAATTTGAAGACCTTTCATGAGAAAATTGAAATAAATATTTGATGCAGTGTAGTGCTTTAAATCTTGAATTAAGTCTTGATGGTCCATGGCCACAAAAGGTATTTATAGGGGATCCGTGGTGAAGGAAAGGTTGAGAACCCCTGTTCTAGAGCACGTAGGAGTACTTCTGGCTGCCCTTCTCAATAAAATGCAAAGAAAATTAGATTCTCTGCTCTTGCCCATTTTAGCAAGAGCCCATCATAATAAATGTATAACATTTGCAAATATATATTTTTCCCAGTATTTTTTCCAAAGGTTCTTCACCTATCAATGTTGATCTTGTGTCTCTCCCTAGGCTATTTGTTATTTTATTCTATTTCAAATCAAAGGTGTGTCTTCTCCCAGGATTCTTCTCACCATTGAACCAGTTGAGTTGGAGGAGTAGTAATCATGGAAGAAAATCCCTGAGATGTTTGATGTGCATGAAAAACCGCCACTGGCCTTTTAACTCTTTCTACATTTCTGTATGACTGCAACCTATAGTTTGTGTGGGGCATTCTGCATTACTCCCTTCACATAAGTCCACCTTATGGGTGCTAAACATAGCAGAGGGTGAAATACTCTCATTTTGACTAGGAAAAGAGTTGTTACCAATGGTGAGTATGTCAGTCCCATTAGTATAGTTCCACCAATGTGCTATGGCTTCCTTTTTATTGTCTCCCCAGAAGACAATATCTCCATTTACAAACATTCTCCTTCTACAATTCTTTTTTTTTCCTTTTTTAATTTCAATCCATTCTTTCAGTGAATTATTTTCTACTGGAAAAAAAAAAAATATGGTGTTTTCCTTTTTTTCATTTTAATAGGAACTCTGGTTGAATTACTTAAGAGCGGTCATTTCATGAGTGTCAAAAAAATTAAGCCTGTTTTCTGACAGGTTTGTGTTTCGCAGTTGGCTGACATTTGTAGATGAAAGAAACAATGTTGCAGCATGACTCCACTCTTGATGGATTTTAGAGAATCTATATGGGAGAGAGATGCTGTGAATATTCCAAAGTGAGAAAAAAAAAAATTATTAGATATCACATAGACCTCAGAGGAGAGAATTCTGCATTCTCCATTGACTGATAATGAACACATCTCAAATGAAGCTTTTCTCTGGTGTCTAGTGAAAGTTGAGTTTGCACAACTCCTCTTTCAGCAGCATTAATAAGGCCTCTCACCTTTACCCAGACATCTGCTTTCGCAGTGCATGTCTGAAAGATGTATAAAATGTGGTTGAAACCAGTCAGCAAAATCAAAAGTTTACAGAGGGGATGATCAGCTATGCAGACAGGCATAGGTCAGTCCTAAGTTTAGGCAACCCTGAAATAGTTGCCTCAGTTGCCTGGGCTGTCCCTGGAGAAAGATAGGAGACCCCAGGACTCACAGGGGAGAGCCAGCATGTGTAAACTTGTTACTCCTGACCCAACAAGGAACTCAAGATTTTGGCTTTTCCTCATGTATTTGTATTTTTCCTTACTATTTAATGAAATTGCTTATAAAATTCATCCCCCTTCCTGCCTCCATTGACTTCAGTTAGTTCTAGTTCTGGGTACAGTAACCTCAGTCTCTCATGAGAAGTGAGGCAGAATTTAGACTGTACTGGCCTGGATCACTGTGTGTGAAAGAATTAAGCCTTGTGTCCCAGCAGCAGACATCTCTGGCATTGCATAAGCAGTAAAATTTGCAAAGTGCCTATGGGAGATTTTCAACTAAGAAGAGAGACGTCTACTACTTTTAGATGCCTGAGTCTTAGGCAGGAGTTAAATTCCCCCTCTACTCTGTTCTCGTGAGACCCCACCTGGAGTACCGTGTTCAGCTCTGGGGCCACCAGCATAAGAAGGGCATGGACCTGCTCAAGCAGATCCAGAGGAGGCCTCAAAGATTATCAGGAGGCTGGAGCACATCCCCTATGAGTACAGGCTGAGAGAGTTGGGGTTGTTCAGCCTAGAGAAAAGAAGGCTCCAGGGAGACCTTATAGCAGCCTTCCAGTACTTAAAGGGGGCTACAGGAAAGATTGGGAGGGACTCTTGATCAGGGAATGTAGTGATAGGATGAGAGGTAATGGCTTTAAACTGAAAGAGGGTATATTTAGATTGGATATAAGGAAGATATTCCTTACTGTGAGGGTAGTGATACACTGGCACAGGTTGCCCAGAGAAGCTGTGGCTGCCCCCTCCCTGGAAGTGTTCAAGGCCAGGTTGGACGGAGCTTTGAGCAACCTGGTCTAGTGGAAGGTGTCCCTGCCCATGGCAGGGGGGTTGGAACTGGATGATCTTTAAGGTCCTTTCCAACCCAAACCATTCTGTGATTCTATGATTTTATGATATACTTGATTCTGCCAGTGATCCCCTAAGTAAACCATGTTAAAAGTAATACTGAAAACCTTATGTTCTGTGCATAAGTAGCCTTTACCAGCTCAGTGAAAAACTAACAAGAAATGAAGGATATTTTTAAAAGAGAAAATAGAAATACAGAGATAGATTTGATACTGCTGAATGCCACATCTACACTAGAGAACATCAGCATTGCTCACAGTATGAGAACTAACAGGCTGCTCAATCCAGTTAAACATCTAGAACCAGATTTCCCTTTGGTGTTAAATGAGTTCATTTCACAAAGAATATAGATGGAAGAGGCCCAGAAAGAAAACTTACAATACAAACAAAGCATTTTGGCTTAAAACATTTAAGAATGCAGAGAGATTATCATTTTGTGACTCCCAGATTTCTGTTGTACATTTGTGCTTAGGTAATCTCTTTCCAGATGTTCGTCTTTCATTTAAAATGACTTATGGCTAATTCTTTTTGATTCACAGAAGGATTTGATTGAAGAGAGTGAGTAAAGCTGAAGAAACCTTACAAATGCAGTGTCTGGGGTCTGTCTTTTCAGTTGCCAGGGCAGAGGTTTCCATTGTTTGTTTGTACAATAATCTATCTGGAACAGCAGAAGGTGTTTTCAATGAATGAACCACCTGTGCAACACTATAGGAAACAGAAGAAAGATAGCTTTCAGCATTAGTTATTTGTATATGTACAAAAAAAAAAAAAAAAAGAAGGAAGAAATGCTGTTCATCTCTTAGGTAATTGGATGACTTTCTGCAAAATGTTTGGGAATACTGAATAGAGATATGCTACATTAATTCCTTTCCATGTGAGCACACAGTGTCAGTGAGAGTGTTCAATTAGGTGTTCTATCACTAAATGTTAAGTTCAGTCTTCAGGCAATCACACTGTTCCTACCACTGAAAACTCCTGTGGCTGAATGCTCTTGGTTTTGCACTTTGCTTGGTCATTGTTAAAGTATAGCAAAAGCACATTATCAGTGCCTAGAGTTACAACTGCTCCCTTATTCTCTGTTATTTCCTTTCCCACCTTCTGTTTCTCCTTCTCTCCTGCTCTTCTCTCTGGTAAAAAATAATCTGCTGGTAAGAAATAATCTCAGTCTTCTCATGATTACTTTAGATGTGTGAGTAAGCAGTCAAGTCATCAACAGATCTCTATGTATAATGGGGAAGGTGTGAATAGGAATAATTCATATAAAAATAACAGTGACATTTTTTCAGGAATCTGGTAAAAAAAATGGTTTGGAAAACTTTTATTTGACTTTTGATCGTCCCTTAAAAATTATAAAACTTCTTTTTCTAAAAAAAAGATACAATTTAAGAATAAGATGTTGGAACTTCCATATTTAAAACCCACAAAAATCTGAAATAAATCAAATGTGCAATCCCTTTCATACCTGAAAATATGTACAAAATAGCACCTCCGTTTTGCAAATAGTTTTAGTCAGCCACCATTTTTATGTGTTTACTCCCATGTCTCCCAACCTTAGTTGCTTACCTGTAGCTTATTTATTACTTAATACACTTATCTACAAAGGCATGTGGGGTTATATCCCTCCTAAAACTTAGTGAAACCCCGAGCCTCCCAAAGTCAAAACAGAGAGATTTGTTGAGTTTAGTACCTCTAGAAACTTAGGCTGAGTTCTTGAAACTTTTTTAAAAAAAAACCTTACTATTGTAACTTTACACTTTTTTCTTCAAAAGTGTATCCCATGTAAAGCATTTGCTGTTGTTCTGGGTGGAAAATTTTACTTTCCCTCCCTTTTCAGGCATGTGAATCAAGACAGTTAAGAGTGAAAGTAGTGGTATCATTAAAGGAGTAGTTAGTGTAATGCAGGCATTTTCAGTGAAGCATTCAGGTAGTGAGCTCCAGTTATTGTTACTACTGCTACACATGCAGCTGGTGGCCAGCAGTTGCACTAGGAAAATGAAGGGAGGAGGAAAAAAACCGTGGTGTGTGTCCCCAAACAGTATATGAGTACATTCCTCTGAGTGCTAACTATGTGAGAGAGGAAAACAAGGGAGTGGAACATAAAGCCCATCTCATATATACCAGGAGGGCTGCATTTGACTTCATTGTAGTTACTTCTGATTTACTCAAGTGTCAGCTGGAGCAGGACCACAGCTCACGATTTAAAATGTTTTTATATGCTCCTCTGAGTACAAAACTTGGAGAACTTTGTGAAAACAAGCTACTGTTGCTGGTTTGCCAGGTAGGCAACCTCTCCGAGCTCTGGTTGAGAGCTGGTCCAAATAAAATGTTTCTCACAGCTATGACTGCATTGCACTAATTCAACTAGAATCAACAATTACATCAGAAAAATGTGTTTACTTTGGTTCCGTGCCACAGAGACTGGGCCCAAATATGATGTAGAATGTATGCCTGTTGTTGCTTATAAGGACAAATAATTTTACAGGTGGACCTCAACATTCCTTCCTTTTGCTAAGTATACTCCTGCTGGCAAAGGACCTGGAATGCACTTTATTATTAATGGAATTATAAGTAAATTTGCTTATTTAAATAGACAGTGTAAACAGTAGCTCTGAGATTACAAGTGATCAGAATAAGATTTTATTTCTCTGTTTACAGGTATATGACCATGATCCTCTCATTAAAGCACCATCTGTTTGCACCAACAAGGACTGAGGTCCTCATCTCAGTAATCTTACACTGGTGTAAATCAAAAGTAGTCAAAGACAGTAGAATTACACTCATGTAAAATTAGCATAGTGGAGATTACACTCAGCCTTGTTCTTTGTTAGTGAAATCATCAAAGAATTGATACAGACAGCCAAAAGTGAAGGAAAAGACTCTGTTCAGCCAGGCTGTTGGTACAGATGTCATACAATATCATTTCAGTGTAGACTTTTCATCTCTACTACCAAGGAAATTAAACAGAAACCTTACATGATTTTTTTACTTGCCTAAATTTAGACGTCTTGTTCCAGTATAAAGGTAGAGAAATTATAAACTGGAGTTTCATTTAAAAATGCCTGTTTTAAACTATCTGAGAGTACAGGTCCTTGGTTCATTGGCAAAATTGCTGTCATTAACAGAGGTGAATATAAACAATCTGTATGGGGTAAACTTTACGGAGTAAATATAAATGACTTAGGGGATATGTCTGAATAAATTATGACATGTACTTAAGCCATTATAATACAGCAGCTTTTATTCACATGAAATAATAAACCACTGGATTTTTTAAGTTGTAACTTAAATATTAAATCAAGAATTTAACAGTGAGTAAAACTGAGTCTGAACTTCTGCCCACACTTGTCCCAACATAATGAGAGCTTTACAGACTTAAGCTACATCAAAATTGCTTCTGCCTTTTAGTTTGCGAATCTCTCCATCAGAGATAACTAACGAATAGGAATATTTAGTTACTACCAATGTCATCAGCCTGTACAAAATAAAGCAATAAACACCCATTTAACGGAGAAAGTTGACCAAGCCATATTGCATGAAATAAGGACACTTCTGCACTTTTATCTAGAGCCCTAAATTCAAACCTTAATCTTTCCTGAAGTTCCAGAATTAGGACAAAAGAAGCTGAAAGTAGAATTTCTGAGATATTACAAGAATAGCTGCTTGTACATTCCTTTCTATCCAATCTGACATCTCATAAGAACGGTCTTATGAGATGCCAACCCCCCAGTAGAGAGCAAAGGCATTTAGATAACTCACATGATCCTTCATGCTTCTGAGGTTCACTTACTTCTCCCACATTTGTAGATCCCTTCCATGTACTTCATTAACCGTGTGCAGTAGAATCTTAATGAAGTGACTAGTATCATGAAGGTAGATGGGAGAAAGTCATTAAAGTCCTCAAAGTTAATTTTTGTAATACTTACCCTTCTGTCCAGAACAAATTCAAACTTGGGTCGTAACACTGCCTTATTCCCCAGGCACTTGCATTCTCATATAGCATACTTTTAAAATTCCTTCCAGAAACTGCTGTGCAGCATTTCAGTGCTTGCTGAAACTGATGCAACAGTCATGAGTGTTTTACTGATAGAGATTATTTACATAATATTAATTCTATTAATTTACATAATAGAAATATGAATTTACCATAGATTTTGAATGCAACCATTTCTGGATGCCCAATTTTGAGATGAATAGGACTCTTTTTTTCCAGAGAAAGAGCTAAATGACCAGGGAAAATGTAAGTCTCATTTGCTGTGAAAATCAGAGCTGTGCAGTCTCCAGGTATGGAGTAAAATAAGCCCTAACATGAAGGGACACTTCTGAGAATGTTGTTCTTCCTGACAGAAAGAGAACTGAGATCCTCCAATGCAAAGTAGGAGAGAAATCCATATTTTCATAATTCATATGCCACCTAACAGCTCCTTTTTACGTTGTACGAGCTGCAAAATGGCTAATGTGTTACTGAAAATGTCTTCATTCTACACGTTAAAGATAAACTTATAGTAAATTATGTTTGTGTGTTTTTATTAACCCTTGAACTGCTGCTGAGCGATGCATGTGTTTGAACAGGAGTTGAAAAGCTATTAAAATATTTGCTTAAATACTTTACTACAGTCTAAGAATTGAGCTCCAAAGCCTCCGGGATTTGAAGACGCATGAGAAAGTTAATTGAAGGAAGCCTGGGAGAAGTCAGCAAGCTCAAGCACACTCCCGCAAAGTCTTCCACCTCCCTTATCAACTTTAATAAACTTGACTCCTACTTTCTGCTCTTGAAATTCAAAGGACACATGCAAAGATTTCATGTGGTCTATGTAGGCTGTGTTTGTAGCAATTTCATCCTTGCAGTATAAATGTACAGTTGGTTAAATGTCTAAGCTGCTTTGGGCTTATTTGTTATTGATTTGCTCCAATTTCACACTTTCAAAGTCAACTGCTTTATGCAGCATGATGCTACACAAAAAGCAAGTCACCTGCAGATTATATTAAAAACTATATGGGCTGGGAAACTACAATATTACCTCTGATTTCCTTTACTCAAGTGAAATACTTTTCCTCCTGTGAGACATATCTTTTCTTGGTTTTGCATTTCATACATTTTCTCCAGGATTTATCTCATGCCAAGCACTAAAACAGTTCACAGAGAACTGCCTGTAACCCATTTCACCCAGTTCTCCCTTCTCTTATGCCCTAAAGTCCTTAATCACTAGCAATCAAATACCAGAGTCCCACCTGCCCTCTCTTTCTGGGTCAATAAATATTTTATTCTTTTGGCCTGACAGAACATCTGCAGCAAGAGGAACAGATCCCGTTCTCCCTCTTCTCCTGTGAGCAGAGTTAAGATGTTTCTGGAGAAGGTGGCAGATGCCATTCCAGAATCCCACAGGTTGAAGGGGAACCCAACCCTCCCTCTGCCAGGGGGACACCATCCTGGTTGCATACACAGTGGGAGCTCTTGCCTTGGGTTTTGAAAGAAAGAAGCCATAACAACATTTTGTCAAGATCCTTCACTTGCCGTAGTATGTTGGTGCTCTCTGAGAGGCCTTCAGCATTGTACATCCCAAAGGATTTAAGAAGATACAGCTTGCTTTTAGAGTTTGAGTCCAAACACAAACTACTCACTGAGCCACAAACTACTCACGAGCCACTCATTACTGTCAAAACTGGTCTAGTTGTCTATGTAAAAACCACTAAAACACAAGAAGTCAGATTCATCTCACCCAAGTGTAGACCTTTTTATTGCCAGTAAAGTCTCATCAGACCTAGTTCAGACATTTACTTCAGGATGAGATGACTGTGACCTTAGACTGTTTCTCTCTGTGGAAGAAAAAGGGAGTGTTGGCAGTGAGCTTAGATACAAATTCCTGTAGTGTGGATTTGGTCAGATGAACCCCATCTCTGTGCCTAGAGAATATTCATGCCAACAGCACTGCACCTGGGGGCTAGATGCTGGCCACTTCTTGGGTCCTATTTGTGTGTGGACTTGGGTTTAATCCTTTATGGAACATAAAACTTACTTCCACTAAAGTCAGAGAGTCTTAAGCACCTTTGAAAATATTAACTTTCTTTTGTTATGGTAGGAGTCACCAGGTGGTCATGTTAAATATAATCTTACACATTCCTTTTCTTAGTCTATGAGGAATACATGCACTTTCAAGGAATGCTGTACTGTTAGTTTTTGGTGATTCGGATTTATGGGGGAGCTTTTGTAAACAACGAGAGAGTTCAATCTATCTTATGCTCTTTGATTAGATTCAATTCTTGGTGAGAATTTTTTTCCTGAGAACTGGAAAGTGGCTTTTGGGTTAAGACTTCTAAATAAAGTTTTGCCTGCATGTAGTCTATGACCACCTATGTTCAGTGACTTGTACACAGGATAAATAAATGATTCTAAGATATTCTGTATCACTGATTTCTCCCCTGATAGAAAACTGGGTTGCAAGCCTTCCAAATCTATCACAAACAGGCAATACTGTTGTATTTCGGGGTCTATCCTTCCTTTCCCAAATGTGCACAACTGCCATTAATTTTCACTGAAATCACTGGAACTCAAAAATACAAAATAGATGTTACTTTGAGATGCAGTCATTTAATATATGAGAACCTTCTGAGCCTTAGAATGAATCTGGGTTGCGAGTGGGTTATTTGTTTGTTTATTTTATTCCTTAATTTGTAAAAGGGATGACGGCCCACCCAGTGGAATTTTCCCATAAAAAATAGCATGAAACAGAATAATGGAATGCAAGATTGATTAGATGGTGTGCTTGTTGGCAATGGGTGCATGTACTTCTTAATCTTAATGGATCATAAAAAAAATCCTTTCATACTTACCATAATGCATGTGCTAAGTTGTGGGTTCCTAGCCAATGCAAAGAAATATTCTATGATTTCCAGAGATGCAAAGTAAGAATTTCATACAGCACATAAGTGGGGCCTCTGTTTAAATGTATAAAGATAATTTCTTAATTATGACAGTGATACTCATTAAAAAGCTTTCCAATAGTACATGCAGTTCCCACACTGGTCTCTCTCCCACTGTCTGACAGACAGACAGCTTGGTTACACATGCTCAGAAAGGAGGGTGGAGGCCCAGATTCTTGGCTGTCTTGAAGTGGCCACATCCTGCCATCTGCTGAATCCTTATGCTATTGGCAAACCCAGGGAAGAATGCTTCTGAGGTGTCTTAAAATATTCTGCACCTTTGCAGGAATGTTTTATGTAAGGACAAGTATCCAAATTCTTTCAGGGAGATATAGAAATCAATTTAAAATATTAACAAATAATTGATTTTTTTTTTAGATCCACAGATTTAAAGAAAATATGTTCCAGGAAGTCTCATCCTCACGGAGGACCAGTGTCACAGTTGATCAGAGGAGTACGCAAAGCAACTTTATTCCTTGGGATTGTTTTAAAACTTGTAAAACAAGAAACTGTCAGAAATTGTATAGTAAAAAAATGACAGGCACCTTCTCCTTGGCTTACTATTTATTACTGCAATCAAAACAACTGCATAATTTTTAAGATGTATATGATTACATTTATGTTTAACTGATAATTTCATGATATTTCTTCATTTTCCTACTCCCTTTCACTCACTTTCTTTTCTCTAAATAACCTTGGGGTTTCATCCAATAATCTCTTCGTTGCCTAAGAATTCACAGTGTAGGTTTCTCACTGCTTCATCTCACTTGCCCAAGATTCTCTCCTGTTCCTTAGTTGTCACTTAATATGAAAATTGTCATGCTCCCTAGAAAAATGCTCTTGATAGTCTGCAAGAGCCCTGAAAATGCACAGGAGAAGGTAACAAGATAACACACCCCTTTCTGCAGCTGAACATGTTGCTTTTGTAAACCGAAAAGTCTTACACCTCAGTCTTTGGGTTGGTGTCTCACACCTGAAGAACTTCTGGGAAATGGCAATGTATTTAGTCTAAATAAGCCTGACCAAAAATCCATAGTCTTGGCCTTCGGAGTATGGTTCATGTGCCATTTTGGCCTGGGAAAGATTTCTTCGGAGGATGGCCCTTCATGATTTCAGAAGCTAGTATTTTCTAAATTCAGTGCTAGTTTTAACTACATAATGCTTGAGCATATAATTTTGATCAAGCAAAATTCCCTCTGAAATAAATGACAGCTTTTCTTCAATAGGCATGTTGAGGCCAGGCCCTTAATTAATCAGAACTGACATTTACAAGAATCACAGCTATCTGCTATGCCAAAGGTCTTGGGTTCAGTTCCCAGGGGTAGAGGATATGGACCTATTTCATCATAAGGACTTCTGATGACTACTTTTCTCTGTAATGTAGCCCATTACTTAATGGAAAAATACTATAGAGCAATGAGCATGCGTGCATAATGGCTTAGAAAAATGCAAACCTCTGAAAAAAATTCCTCTATATAGAATGCAAATGTCCACAAAACTACTTTCCATTCTTTTAAGTGCCTGTACTTCTTCTGGACTTGTATCACAGCTTCTGCTGTAAAGTTTGTTTGAAAGATGCCCACTTAGGCCACACTGAGGTCCATTCTACAATGTTTTACTGTATTATAATATTTTTTTTTCTTTTAATACTAAGGTCGCTGCTGGAAGAATAATAGCATATACAGATTCCCTAATGTTGTCTAAAGAAAAGTTAAAAACTATATCATGTAAAGTGATCATATAAAAATGATATCTGACCTGTAGTAGGCTGCAAGCGGTACAGAATGTCTTTTGGAATAGTGCAAGTTGGCCGGAGCCAAAACTATGCCATGGACTGTGCTAACAATTTAATAGTAAAAAATAAAAGTAATGATTATAATCACAAATTGATAATGCCAGGTAGGACATCTGCTCTCCAATTCTAGTTTTGCAAAGAAAATAGCCTTGTCTACAAAGAACATTATTCATGTCATTAACTTCCTTTTCTACAACTGCGTGAGGAGGGTCACAGGCTGCCTCTGTGACCTGGGCTATCGAAGAACTGAAGATCCCCAAAGGGACAATCTCTCTGCAGATTTGGAGGTTTGAGCCTGGATTTTCTTCAGTCTTGACTTTCACATACCTCTGATACTCCATCAGCTGCCAAAACTCCATTCCCATCAGGAGGATTCGTATAAACTGCAGGCTGTCCAGGCTGCCAAATTCTGGGACAAATTGTTCCCTTCAGAGAACTTTTGGAGAGGACAGAAACTTAGGATTCATGATTGATAATTATATTATGAAATAATAAGAACAGTTTCTTGGTTGTTTCAAGCCAATAGGGAGAAAAATATATTATATTGGTAAAATGTATGAAATCTGAATTGCACCTCCTTCAAAAATCATCTGTAAAAGGTCAGGTGTCCACAAAAGGCTGAGTAAAACAATAACAGCCTTTGGGGTAAAGAACATCTTTTTTTTGCACTCATACACCAGCGCATGGTTCAAAATCCAGTGATACTGCAGATACATCTTTTGTTTGCAGCTGCCGATATGCTGTCGGCCAGACAATATATCCTGTAGGGTCTTGTAGTCTCAGTGAATTGTGCTGCAGCTGCAAAATTCATCCATTTTCATCTGCATGGGTTTTTAACAATTGTCTCTGCTCTCCCCACTGCCCAAACAAAAATATCTATAAATGGCAAACTCCCTTCCCCTCCCTCCAAAACCCTGAGGTAGCGGAATGAATGCATCACACATGGTGCTAAGTGTTTTAGAGCAAAAACATGCCTAATACATGCAAATACCAACATTAACCATTATGAACAGACATGATTTATGTGCCTGTCAGCAACACATCAATCATGACAACAGAGAGTCAGCAGCAATATCAACAACAGTAGCAGGAGTGGAGGGTCAGAGCCAAGATGGGATGGTCCTTCCTAGCCACCCGGGGGGAAGAGAAAGATGGATGAAGTAGTAGGAATCCCTATACATTGTCTTATAGGGAAAACGTTGCTAAATTTTCAAACATCTCTCGAGCCCCATTAATGTCCTACATTATTTCTTTGTTAGATCTGTAAGAAAGAGATAACCACTGGGGACATTTGGAAATGCCATCAGAGAAGGGACATACCAAAAAGAAGTCAGGGTTTTAAAAATATGTCAACAAAGGTATTTAAAGGGATCTTTGCAGGAGACATTTTGAACAATGGGATCTCTGATTTACTGTACAGTGCAGATGGCAAGTGTATTTAACTGTGAAACTTTTCTTTACCACTGACACAGAAATTGGAGCCAAGAAAGAAACTGCATCAGAGCTGTGTTTATACAGATTGATTTTATAGCTCAGAGTACATAATATCTAAGACTGTTCTTTGATAACTAACTTTGACTTCTGAGTAATCTAGAAAATACCAGTTCATGCTAAGAATAGGGGTGGGAACTTGTATTTGGATTTTTTGGCCTTTTGTAGTTGGCAGGAGAAGGCTGAGCAAGAGGATATGTTGGCTGAGATGTCAGTAAAAACAGTGATGTCTTATTTAGATATCTCAGGCTCCACTTGCCGTTGGCTCACACCACTGGATAAAGATGCCTAGATTTTACTAATAAATTGATAGTGAAGGAAATTGTCAACCCTGAAAAAAATCTACCAAGAAGAATTAGAAAACAATTCTGCATGTGTTAAGAAGAACTGATCTGGTGCATTTGCTTCCAGCTGGGACATACAGCAAAAGTGTTAAGGAATTGCTTACAATTACCTAAAAATTGATTGCCTGTCAAATTTACAGGCTCACACAAATGCAGGTAGAATCTCATCCCAAAAGTGGGTGGAATATAGATCAAATGATGAATAAGCCTTTTGAAAGCAATGGCAAAATTACTACTGACAAGAATGAGGCCAGAATTTCATCCAGTTTGTTTCTCTTTTACGTGATGCAAGGGATTATTTTAAAATAGAACCTTGTTTTCATGTCCTAAGACAAGCATCTTAGAGATATTGCAGAAGCTGTTGAAATTCCTCACTGAAGTAGCACTAGAAGCATCATAAATATATTGTGAACTGTTCAAAAAGATGTAAAAGATATAGATATGGTGAAAGGCAAAAGAATAGATTAATTACAAAGGAAGGAAAGAGAATCCAGTTGAGGTTTGCTTTTCTGAGAGCAGAAGTATCCAAATTCTGCCTTAAACAGTTGAAATACATTTTAAGAAATCTGAGCAAGTGTAAAAAGCAGTCCAGAGCAGGAGGAAATTCTGATCAAGTCACACAGTGCTAAAGGGCTAATAACATATGCTGTTGTGTAATGCCAAGTATTTTAAGAATTGTTTGTTTGTTTTTTTAATAAATATTATAAACTGTTACTGACTTTCTGGGTTTTGCTCTAACTCTGACAACTGTAGAGCATTTCATGGTATTGGATGACAGAGATCAACAAACTGAGTTCAACTGCATCATTTAAGTACCCATTTGATATATACTGTTCTGCACCCCTCTAAGATTCAAATTCATCCCTGTAAATGTAAAAAGAAGTGGACAATTTCTGTTTTTCTATTCTATTGCTGAACTGGTATTTACTGATGAAGCACATCGTGATGATTACCAATGGAAAGATTCAGGATTTTTAAGGCTGCAGGAAATTTTGACCCTACATTACCTTTTTGATAGTTTCTGTTCATGTTAACCTGTATCTTGTAGCCACTGAGTTCTGATGGAAAGACTCCCAGTGATGGAGAATTGGTGATAATTTGTTTGTAATTTTTTTCAAATTATTAACTGCCTTCACTGTTAAGTCATGTGTACCTTATTTATAGCTTGATTTGGCTAGGGGACTTTTGAGGCACAATTCTCTACAAACAGGATGAGGACTGAAATTCGTGAAATAGTACCATGAGACACAGCATGCTATCAACTCCAGACATGGGGGATAGCTTTTATATTCTTTGTAAAATTCTCAACAGATTGTTTTGCCTAACAAGAACTTAACTTAAGGTGCAATATGATTGCCCATTTATTTATTTTTGATTATTTCTGATTTTAATTAAGATTTTTATCTTAATGTCTTTTTTTTTCCAATCTATACCTTCTTGCACAAGATGTGTATTCTCCCTGTAATAAAATAGTTTCTGTTCACAAACTAGTTATAACTGAAAAGTAGTTTCTTCTACTTTAAATTTTACTGTTGCTGGTTTTCAGACTTTCCAGAAATATTAGTATTATTAATCAGGTGGATAGAGTTCAGGGAGTTCTATTAAAATAAAATGCCCTTTATTTGTATGCATTCCTTTCAGAATTTTTGCCCAGTAAATTAATTTTTACCATAAACTAAGTTTCTCTTTTAGACCAGGAATAAACCATGTATAAAGGAATTTCGTTCAGCTCTTTGGACAACAAGAAAATTAAAAGTTTTGGGGGGTTGCAGTTTTTTAATGTGTGCATAGCAAGATTTTCTGTTAGGTTTGATACTTGATCTACAATTTAACACTCTGGAATCCCATGGGCAATAGACTTTGGTATTTCTGCTTGTTGAAAAGCAGCATTGAATACTGAGAGGCACAGAGAGGTATTTTAGTGCAATAAACAGTTTCTTGGACATTGAAAATCCATCAGTACAAAGTCAGGTCATTTTAACAGTGATCATGAAGAAAGTATTCGCCTATGACCTTCATGACCCAGAGAAATGATCTGGGATCATCAAAACTCCTGAAAGTGTGTCTCCACTGCAGTGTTAAGAGGCTTGCTGAAGATAGCATTAGGTGAGGTTTTGGATCCATTCATCATTTCATGGTCCTGATTTGGTCCCTGAAGATTCAGTGTCCAACTCAGAGACCTGAGTTCTCAGGAGCCATAGTTAGGTGAGGAACAGCAATGTGATGATACATCTGTGTTGGTTGTATAGTAAACTCATGGTCATAATAAACTCATAGTTCATGGATCTCTGCACCATGCTCTATTTTGTGGACTAATCAGGTAGACCAACTGTTGCCACTGACCAAACTTATTTCTTAGGTTTTTAGACCTGAAAAACAAACCCTAAACATTATTATCCCCATCTTACATTTGAGATAGGCACCAGAAATACAATAAAGAAAGAAAGAGCAATGTGCAAGATTTAAACACTCGATGAGTACCCACAGTTTTCTTGACTTTGCATCTGTCACAAGTCAAAGAAACACCCAAGGAAGCAAGTCACAATTCTGCTAGGCTGTGAGTTCCCAAGATTTTTGCAGCTGAATCTCAATTATAAAACTATGTATTGATTCAGTTCTCCTCTTCCTGTCTCCTTTTTGGTCTCTTTCATAAAACTGGAGTGTATCTACATCTTGCTGGAAAGCCAGTCTTATAGGTTAGAAGCTAATTCTTAGGTTACACTTTTCCTAAGCAAGCAAATTATGCCTTAGGAGCAACAAAAACATGCATTCTATAGTATTTCCAATATTATACTGTAGTATTTCTAACTACAGTAGCTAAATTAGTGCAATCAGTTGAGCTTTTCTACCCAAACATAGAAAACCTGTGCAAACCTACTAGTATTAACATGTCTTCCTCTTTGGTGTTGAAAGATCTTCTGAAGACCTAAACTGTCAGAAGATGTGGAGGTGGATCTGTCATGTGAGTTAGAAATACATACACCTTCTAGAAAAAAAAAAGAAAAAATAAGTAGGTACTTTTGTCTACAATGGATAACCCCACTGTAACTTGCTTTGCATAAAGGCAACTGCCTAAGGCACCTAGGAAATACAAAGACTCTTAAGAAGTCTTTACCTATACTCTGTCTTCATTACAATAAAACACATTGTTCAAAATTTTTAATGTTAAACGATTCTGGCAAATCCCCTCACACATATTTTGAGATTGAGTCTAATAAGTTCCTGATCTTTAACAAGGAGATTTTCTCTTTACTCGGTATATATGAACATTAGCTCTGGTCTATACATAAAGAGTTTACTTGGTATAGATTAATTGATAGAAATGTACCAGCAAGTGTTCTTACAGTAAAGATATTTTTTAAGATTTTAACTCATTTTTTCCCACTTAAATTAAGCTCTTAAAGAAAAATGTGATTATTATCAGTATAACAGCAGCTGGGAAGCAAAAAAAATAAATATACCCGTATCTGATTGTTACCACTTCTAAGAATAGACAAGACCTGTTCATAAAAGCAAAAGAATGAATAGTTAGGGAACATTTCTGTTCTCGGTTACCTCAATGTAAAATCTGAGCACTTAGACTTAGTACTGATATCTGTAGTTGATTCATGTTTTCAGAGATGATGCAGCTCTGGCAAGAGGAATCTTTATGAGGAAATTACAGTAACAAGCCATTTCAGTTGTACACTGTTATTGAGGAGGTAAAATAGAGATGGAAAATGCTCTTAACCATTGCTTTTCCTTAACATGTCTTAGGCCTCTTAAACTGTAGATCCAGTGTGACTACAAAGGACTCAGTTTTGGACCTCACTTGGTGATATTTTGAGAAGGGGGAAAAAAAAAAAAAGGCATAGGTAGAGTCAAAATGAAAAGGGGAGTGGGGGGGTGGGGGGGTGAGGAGTGGGTGGCCTTGGAGATGTCTCCTCATTCCAGATCTATGAATGACTTTCAGAATCTGTTCATAATTCTGCTTTGTTTATGCATCTTGTATAGTCAGGTAGGTTAGAGGTATCTGTGAAACACTCAGATATGCCAGAAAGGGTAAATATAGATTAAAATGCTTTCAGAATAGTAATCTCATAAGCACTTACAATAGACCAGCTAGAAATCTTTCCAGAAAAAGGGAGTCTAATCTGTAACAGAACTGAGTCTACATGTGGACAGATCTTGGAAGTTTCAGGTAACATTTGTACTAGTAAACTAAGCAGTGCCAAGACCTCTGTGCTGGCCAAGTGGCACAGTTTGGCCACATCTGTATAATTAAGGTCTCTTAGCTTAAATTGCAGCTCCACCCAGACTGCCTCCTGGGAGTGGTCCCCCACCCATACTAACTCCTGCATATTGTCTAGGAATGCTTGGGAGGGGGCTAGCTGAAGTGGGTCAAAGCCATGCCAGGGGCTATGCTAACAATTTAACAGTACAGGGTTGAGTTTCAGTGTCTGGGAATGTTTCCAGGTACTCTTGAACTTGCCATTATAGAGGCAATTTCAGAGCTCCAGAAGTTGAGATCTTTAGCCAGATGGTACCTGGATAAACCTTCTCCCATATTTCCTTTTCTAGTATGGTTTGTTTTGTACTGGAGGGAGAGGAGATGAGAGGGGAGAGAGAGGGAGAGGGAGAGGGAGAGGGAGAGGGAGAGGGAGAGGGAGAGGGAGAGGAGGGGAGGGGAGGGGAGGGGAGGGGAGGGGAGGGGAGGGGAGGGGAGGGGAGGGGAGGGGAGGGGAGGGAGGCTTTTTGTTAAAATTTATTTAATCTGACATGATTCCTCTGTGGACATCAAAGTTGAAGGAATTCTGCCATTTTCCACATGTTCATGTTAGCACTTGCACAAGGAAGGTAAGTGAATAATAGAACAATGTTATACAAAAGACTCTTTCTTCAAGACAGTAAATATTCTGAAGGCCTTAAGACCATATAAATGAAAACCATGGATATTTGCACCTGCATTTTCCTTAGCATTAAACTAGCAATATTTTATATGATTGGCTGAAGTTAATAATAACAGAATACTTTTATGTCAAATGTACATGTATGCATAGAGCTGGAACCAGTGTTCCTTTCTTGCTTTAGATGGTAGCAGCAATTTAATCTCCCTATTATTCATAGGAAACCTAGAAAGTTCAGTCATTTTACCAAGGTTTGCTGTTGCTGGTGGTGATGGTGATGTGTTTCACCTAGAAATGTTAGGAATACTTTTTTTCTCCAGTTTTGTAGCTTCCACTGGCTCTGTTTCATAGGAGAATTGAAAAAACACAATCCTAACATTAGCTATTTAAAAATTAACATTAACTAACATTATTTGGTTTTAAATGACTGCTAATGTACTTCTGAGAGAAGAAAGAAGAAATGCAAAGTGACCTGTCCAAGACATTCTCTAGCCATGAGGCTCAGTATGATGGAAAAACCTGCTTCTGTATTATTGAGGACTCCTAGCTTTTAAAGCAGGGGGGCTGTGGCAAACCTGTAACTGGGAGTAGTCCCTGGTATTTGCAAACTCCCAGAGTGTGCCCAGGAATTGTTTAGGGAAATACAAAATGACCTAGGCCAAAATGTCAGGCATGTTACACATCAGGCACCACACTAGCAATCCAATATGATAGACGAGTAAATTTCTGTGCTAGAAACATTATCTGGCATTGTTTAATTTACTAGTATAGACACAGCCAATAAGAGTGACATGTTTTAGAATTTTCATAACAGAAGAGTTACAACACAAAAAATGAGAGGAATTCAGAGAAGATGTAGTAAGATGTGAGTACTGATAACACAAGGAGTATCGTGCTAAAACATACTAACCTTCAACCCAGTAAGTAATCACAATCCACTGGTTTAATCAGATGATTAAAGTAACAACTTGGACTCCTGGTTGGGAATAACTTATATGGGATGCCTAAAAAGACTTCAAACTCTAGATGCCTGTTGACCTCACCTTATTTTTCTCCTCAGTACAAATATTAAGTTTCTTGTGAAACAACAACCAAATGGCTGTAATCTAAATTTTTAAAGCAAATTAAAATTGAAGCTAGTTTACCTTGTAATACTGGACTATAAACTGGAGTAGTACAGGATTTACTTCATAAACAACTCTTCTCATACAACAATGTAGTAGTTTTATGAGGTTTTCTACTATCCCCACTTACGGGTGAAAAGCCTCAACAGGTGGTACAAACCAATTGAATTGATGTGAGATGAATAGAGAGAGTAAGGAATATGCTCTGGAGCTAGGTGGATGGGCACAGAAGCCTAAAGTGATCACATCACAGTAATCATACCAAGAGCTCACCAACTGATGGGTGGTGACTGACGGGGTATGTGCTCCACTATACATTATCGTGTAAAGCATGTGACCCTAAAACATCTTATGAGAACATACAACTCATTACTCTATTACCATAGTCACTTATAACTTTCACTTATGTTCAAAGCTTCAAATGGAATCTATATCTATGAGACTTTTAAATGGTGCGATAAAGCAATTGAGTCAGAAAAATTGGTTGCAGCCAAACAAAAGGGTGGACAGGAAAGGAGGGAAAGTCAGAGACACAGGAGTAGTCCAGGTAAGAAATTGCCAAGAGATACATATTTTCAGTAGTAACCATAGAAAGACAAGAGGATAAATCTGATCTTTGTGACCAATATGAGGTGTCATCCAGTATTTCCTGAATACTAATATGACCTATACCTATCTCTGAAAGAAACATTCTAGTGTTGCTGTATGAAAATGCCTAAAAGCAGATAAAATCAAGAAAAGATAGGAACTTGACCTGCTTGATCAGCATCTCCACAGACAATGCTGGCAGCTTTTATTGGACTGGAAAGTCCACACCTTACTGAAGTTAAAAGCAATAGGCCTTAGTGATGACATAGACCTCCTTCTGCATTGAGCTATCTGCCTGAGCCACGCTGAGCCTTAGAATTGTTTACCGTAGCTGGATCTACAATGCGCTACACAGTAAGATGCTGGCACAGTGTTCACAGTCTGGTATGAACACTAGGAAGCCATAGCAATATTGGTCAGTCCTTCATAACTTCATTTCCCAAATGTTCATAATTAAACAGTTTTTATTTAAGTAATCAGCATGAAATCCTTAGCTTTGTTTTTGCAACCGGTATTGTGTTTATGGAGCCAAATATTGAAAACTTTGATACTGAATACCTTGTATGTGTTAATTTTGGCAACCTTTAAAGATTCTGTAGATGCCTTGCTATGTTACCACCACCCACTCTTCAACCCCCCTGGCCATCAGGCCCTCCAAACCACTGAGACATGTTTCTCTTTTAATACTTTCTTACAGTATTTCTCATGAAAATCACAGGGAATCGTGTGTGATTTCAGCAGAGTGAAACTTGATCTCAAAGTGTCTGTAGGACCAGAAGTTTTTAAAGAAAACATTTCTTAAATCTTGTGTTCACTGCTGCTTCAGCAGGCCAATTAGACTTGATGGGAATTCTAGAAAGCTGTCGCCAGGCATTGCAGCAGGAATAGCAAACAAGGCCCAAAGCAAATAAACGAATGGGTAAAGTGTGGCCATCCTCAGAACCTCCTTGCTGATGACCTTCTCGTCTTTGCAAAGGGATAGTGGAGGTAGTGGATGAAGGGACTCCGGGTTAATTAGGTTTGACATTAGTTAACAGCAGCAATTACTAGAGAGTAATTAATCAGGGAAAGTCTCCAAACAGAAGGAGGATAAATAAACCAGCAGTAACATTCTGATCCATTTACTCCCTTAGATAAGGACGTGCCCCAGGTGTCAGGCTGAGGTGGGACTAATCTGTCTTGCTCAGTTTCTTGCTGGAACTTGGGTGACTCTTCACACATCCATCTTCCTTCACATGGAGACAAACAAGCATTTGCTAAACCATTAACAGCACAGTTCCTATAAAAAGGATTAAAAAAACATTAAAATTCCTCTGGCCTCCCCACCCCTTTTCCTCAATCTCCCATTTTTTTAAAAGAGCTCTTCAACAAACTTTTACTAATGCCAGTGAAATCACCTTTCTATTTTCATTAAACTAGAACAATTTCCATATTCTCGTAGTAGTGGTTTCATCATCCACAGCTAGCAGTTTTTCATTGCAGCCAATACCAAAGAGTTTCAACTACCTAATCTGTGAATAGCAAGTTCCCAGTTTTTTCTTTTCATGTGGACCAATGGGCATAGGTCACGTGGCATGTCCTGAGAAACTACAATGAGCAACACCAACTAATTTAGAAATCAACTATGGCTTTACCACAAGCACAGGGCATGATGCAGCTGGCAGCTGCATTGCCCCAGAGGCAGCCCACTAGACTGTGACTCAGTTGTAATGCAGTCCCTGCTCCCCCTGCACCAGTCGGCATGAGCCCTGTACCTGGCACAAGTTATTTCCACTCCCATGTGCCAGCTCAGTTCTGCTGGCTGGTGCAGCATGAGGATCAGATCCAAAGTTCAGAGCGGTCCCACTTACACAGACCAGGATTAACACTACAGAGGGTGCTCTCCCCTGCACAGCCAGCTAATAGATACAAATACTTCTTGCAAGAGAGAATTTCCAAACCTTTTCTGCCTTAGCTGGGTGTGAACTCAATTCCAGCCCCACTCTTTGAGTTTATAAGGACATTTTTGCCCCCAGCATATTTTTGAATGTAAAAACACTGGAGAAGAATAATGCTCATACAATATTAAAGGCATAATATTCAGAGTCGTATTCCACTCAGTTCCTTTATTCAATAAGGCAGACTTTTTCCAGGTACAGTATTGTTAATGGTGCTGGGCTTTTTCCATGCAGATGTCTACATCTTCACCATAAAAAATCCCTGAAATATTGAAACAGAACAAAAATGCTGATATAGAAGTCTAATAATATGGGCTATACAACTTTGATGTAATTCTGTACAGTGTATATTCTGTTCAATATACCTAGGTTTAAATAACCTAACCCAATAACCTCTCCTAAATAACTACAGAAAATCACAATTAAACAAATACCACTTGATAGTTTAGCTTTTACTTAGCTGCCAACATGTTTGTGGGGAAAGAGCAAATAAAATTTTAATTATAAAAGTATGGTTGCTTCCAAATAGTTTACCGAAATAAGGTAAGTTTATAAAACTCTGCAGAAGTTGCTAAAGCCACTATGGAAAAGAAAAACTAAAGAAAGGAAGAAAGAACTTAGCTAAAAATAAACATAACAGATGAGGTTATGAAAATGAGGAGTAATACATCTAAATCACTGCACTGTGATTTGCAATTAGTTTTTGAGCATACTTTCTACCACCAAATTAAAAATAAGCAAGGTAGACTTTTGGAAGATGAGAACATAATGCATAGAAAGTCTGTGGGTGAAAATCCAGCCCCACTGAAGCCAAAGGCAAAATTCCCATTGACTGTTGCAGTGCTGGAGTTTTCTCTATACATGGAAAATCCCATTGACCTGGAGTACAGAAGCTAGCCTGTAATCCCTTTTATCTTTCATATTTTTTCTGTTATAATGTTTGTCATCAAAAACCTACATTGTTGGTGAATAGTAACTTAGACAATGCATATCAAAACAGTATGCAACACATGAAGATTCATTCAACAGTTGACTAGTATGCACTGAGTTTATGCAATCTCCTGCCAAGGACTGCAATAGCACAACTCAAGGTTTTCTCATGTTTTGAACAAGTACAGGATTTGATCTGTATTCTGACACATCTTTATAACCTGGCAGAAGCAAAGAAAGGGAGTGTTAATCTAAAGATGGGGTAAGGTATTTGAAGCATTTAATTCAGCCTGGGATACTATTTAAATTATTTAGGCATTGCTGTTCACTACATCAGTGGAAGGAAATGGGCAACTCAGAAGGTTTGAGTTTGATGTTTCAAGTTACATAAGGTGACTACACCTGGCCTGGACTTGCTCTGTGACCATAGGTACATCACTTAAACTTTCTGAGCCTCAATTTGTCATTTGTAGAATGGATTAATAACATTCTCTGCTTAAAGTAGAAGTTGGAGTAATGTAAATGCAGCAAAATGTGTGAGGTTTTCAGAAGCCACGGTAATAAAGACACTAAAACTACAATAGATGATAGCTTGTTCTAGGTGCAGAAGAGTTCTGTGCATATTGGTGGAGACATGGAAGAGTGCAATGCAGTGACAGCCCTGCTGGTTTGCAGAGCAGATCACTGCATTTATGCAGAGCTGCATTGAGAGAAAAAGGTCTCAAACAACTTCAGAGAGGCTTGGTCACAGCAAGGCATGAACATGGTTGTCCTCTTTTTGGATTCCTGTCAATGTGTCAGCAGGATGCTGATGCACAGAGAGACTTTACAGACTTCCATTTCCATGAGCATAGGCATATTTGCTTCACTCCACTGCAAATGTTGACATGCCCTTAGGTTTAAGGAATGAGTGATCAGAGATTTTAGGTGTAAAGCACTGTGAAAGAGAGAGATTGGAGAATTGTTTGGGGTACTTGTAAATACTGTAAGATGATTTTTTAAACTATTTTTAAGTGCACTGTAACAAAAGAAAAATCCACTTTCCTTTTCTTACAGCTGTGCAAGTTGACACTAGGCACAAATACAGGTCTTGGTTTGTTGTTATTTAAATTTTTTTTAATCCTGACTACTGGTGCTTGTGCAGAAGGGAGGCATAGTTGGAGAGAAGCCATACTTTTTCAAATTGATTAAAAACACCTTTTGAACAATAAATAACTTTAGTGGGCTGACCTCTAAATCAAATGATACTGCAGAGTTCTGCAGTATAAAAAAAGGTTCCTTTCCCTAACATTTTTGAATGTTGGCTTGTCAAGTATTCTTTTTGACAAGCTTCCGGCTTAAAGATCTGTTATTTACTTCTTGTCAAACAAGTATGCTTCCAGTAGACTTTACAGGTTAAAAACATTCAAGAGAAAACAGCATATCTTTGCTCAGTGTGGGTAACTTCGGTGCTGTTTGATCACATGTAGATAGCACTGGAGAAATTGCTGGCATTATTTCATGTCATCTGATAAAACAAGGCAATAAATTTTACTGCAAGTTGGCAGCAGGAAAAGCTGCTGCAGGTCAGGTCTGAGGTGAGCACTACTTTTATAAGGATTGAAGGAGACAGTGAAAATAAGTCAAATTGCAGGAGCTGGAGAAAGCAGAGAGCATAAAGCCAAGGGGTTTGGACCCAGCTGGTTTTTTTCTGCAGAACTGGCTCATAAACTTGCAGTCAAAATGAGATTGCATTTTTCCTGATTTGGCTCCGTAACTGGTACCATCTACATTCAATCCACATCTGTCAGTCATCATTACAAAAAATAGCTCAGAAAAGCTAAAAAAAGTAGGCAGGATAGCAAGAAAGTGACATACATGAACAAGGAAAAAGGCATCCAATATGAAGATGCATTAGTTTACCCTATGAAAGGATCTCACTCTGCAGGGATCTCATTTGCTTGAAAAGCTTGGCTGCCTAAATGAGGAGTCTACAAATGAAAAATATTGTTATTTTCACAAATGTCACCAGGCTGTAAGTGCTTACCTACTGTTAACCCAGCTGTTTACCCAGCTCTAGCTTGCTCCTTTTATTTTCAGCTACACATAAACTGATAAAAAATTTCTCCTCAGAAAAAAAGTTTGATGTTATTTCCCCTCAGTCCTAATGTATCAAGTTTCTAATTGCTTTCCTCAAGGTCTAAGAGTACAGGATAGCTCAGCTCTTCTCCAGCAAAAAGTTTGCTGAAGCCTTTGTGATTCTCTTTAGATACTCCTTTAGCAAACAGTTTCCATCACCAGATCTGCTGCAATTTAGGATGAGGGAAGGAAGGACTTTTTATGCTTTTTATGAGTTTCAAATTGTATATGAAAACATCAGTCACAAGCTACCTGTTGACTTCAGTGTAACCTACTGTCTCTCAATTATAGATGAAAACATTGGAGCCACAAATGTCTTCCATGGGTTACCAGGTTCCATTGCAGTTTACAAAGAAAATAAAAACATCATTAAAGCAAAGCATTTTCTTCAAAACTGTTTATTCAAGCTCCCAAGAGTCTTTTCAAGACATGGCAGAGAATCTAAATTTCAAACACGAAGCACATGAATTCTAACCTAAGCATTCAAGTGCTGCAATAGGCCCATTGCTTCTTGTAAGAAATACTATTTCACAGAAATTGGATAGTTTATTTTGCCTTTTAAATGGATGTAACACTTATTAAAAGTCAGCCAGAAACTTAGATTTTGTATCAGCCTTTGTCTGTGTGTCATGAAGCAGTAATGAATCAAGTCCATAATGTTTAAGAGCTAATTCATTGTTACATACATTGCATCTTCATAACTTGCAGTGAAAGACAGGCTTTACAGATGAAAAGTAACTAAAAAGGAAATATATCAGTAATTAATACAAACTTTGTCTGAATACATCTTCTTTTTCTAACACCAGGAGAATAAGTAACCCCAAGCAAATATGATGCACCTTAGAGTGCAATACTACATAAAATGGGGCATGCTTTTACTTACCCCTCATAATGTTGACACTGAACCTTTTCAATCTTTGGCATAAACATGAGCTTATCTAAAGTTATGATTTGTATCTACTTTTATAGGCAGCTGGAGCACTTGAGATAGACACTCTGAAATCTGTTTAATTGTATTAACACAATTTTTCAGCAGAACAGAATTACCAGCTACAAAAAGGTAACATTTTATACCATCATAGTAATTTTTTATGAACAGATGACTGTTCCAGAAGGTTTAAAAACCACCACAGTCCCCCATAATTGTGTCTAGCGTTACACAGGCTTCGCATCTGGCTACTTAACAGAATGCAAAAGACCAGGATCTGGGAAGCTCAGGTGTACAGTTTATTACACTGGGTATGACCAGTACACAAGAACAGTCTTCTGAAAGCTCTTTACACCTACCTTAGATTTTGCATTACAAAAAGAAAGAAGAAAAAAAAAAAAAAAAAAAAAAAAAAGGAGTAATATCTTTTTTTTATGCAATGTGCTAAAAAAAAAGTAAAAGTAATTTCTACTTTTTCAATATTATGATTTTAAGTGCATTCTCAGTTCTCTTTAAAGATGTACATTAATAATCTGCAAAAGTGAAATTCTTGTCAGGATGTTTTGAGTTTTAATCTGTTTATTTTTTTGTCAAAATAGCAAATTTGAATGAAAAATAGGAATACTTTTCTGGGTTATTTTTTTCTAAATTAAAACATTTCAGGCCATTATTTCTAGAAAGTTTATGTTTTGATAGAAACTCTGTCTCTCTAAAAATGTGACATCTACTACTGTCTGAACACTTGTAAAGCTAGTCAAAGCTCTGATGTTCTGGAAATTAAAAGTTGAACTTCAATAAAAAGGGATTTCTTTTAGAAAAATGTTATATAAATCACTGCTTTTCAACCAGCTTTAATCTTCACCTTCCTGAGCTAGAAAGTATTTCATTCTGTTTCATAGTACAGGTGAGACCATTCCTTTAGCCAGGACTTGGATGTATCAACATTAGACTAAAACAAGTTTAGTGCGGCATTTGTAGAAGCATCTCACTTTTCTTTATTCTGCAGTGTTAATTTGAGGTGGCTCTAATTTGAATGTGAAAAAAATAATCATTTCAATAGCTATAAACAGAAGGTATTCACATCCATCTCCACTTATGTTGTCATCTACAAGGCCTGCTAGCTAGAAGTAAACAAATTATTTATTAAGATGAGTTTATTCAATGGATTTGTCCACTTTTCCATTCTCAAACTGTACTTCAACCACTTTAAAAAAAGGAGGATTGGACTATTTCTATAGTTAGTTTTAATGACTGGAGATTGTTTGTGTAACCCTTGAGAAACTCACACTTTCAGGGTGATCAATCTATCGTTTGGTGACCCCGTGGTGAAGCGTTAGCCCAAGGTCAGTGGGGACCAGGAGGGCTGCCAAAAGCTCAACCATTTTCTGCAGGCTGTGGGATGCATCCAGAGAGGCAGCCCTGCTTCTCAGGAACAGAAACAGTATGGTTTCTATCTCTGCCTCAGTGTTATTTTAATATTACCAACAGCTAGGAAAAGGGGGTTGCTTCAGTCACTGAGGGCTTCACTTTAATATTCTATTCAGCTCAGTTTTCATATCCACAGAAACAACAGTCCCAAATTCTAAATGGCTTTTAGGAACCTGATGCGATAGTAGATTTGGTTCACATACCTTTGAAAAATCTACTTTTTAAGCTCTGCCTGCTCAAAGGTTTTTCTAGATGACGTGGTGATGCTCTAGATGACACACGTGACACTCCAATTCTAACTGATATATAAGCTCAAACTGTGCCATTTTTAGACAGTAAAACTGACCATCTGTATGTTGGACGCAGTTTAAATTATATAAAAGTACTTGTACTGAAACATTTATCAGTATAAAAACTTTTCCATGGTAAAACTGTAATTATAGCAACAGATAGTTTTGGGTTTTTAAGGATACCCCAAAAAAACCTGCTTGAATAGCTCAAAGTCCCTATCTAGCTTCACCATTTCTCACATATCAATAGCATGGATATAGTAACTAAAAATAGTCAGAAACAAGATTTACTTTCTTACTAAAAGGAAAGAAAGAAAGAAAGAAAGAAAGAAAGAAAGAAAGAAAGAAAGAAAGAAAGAAAGGTCATTAAAATTAGCCTCCTATGCAATTAAATTCCCTGAGGAATAGTTAAGTGTATCTTTTAAAGAATAATTTTAACAAGACTTCATAATTCAAAATAAATTTTTTAAAAAGTAGCAGTTAAAAAATGAAATTATTCATTTGAAAAATATCAAAATTAGCAGGTTTGATCTTATCAAAATAGTTCTGTATTTTTCCTTTAAAAACAATTTCACTAAAAACCGTTTCCTTCTGTAAAACAAGTTGATTTCAGTGAATCAGAAAAATTCACAAAAAAATTCCAGTGCAAAAACATTCTGTGGGAAAATTTCCAAAAAGCTCTAGCTATGGACATTATCAATCTTGAGGTACCTGAACAAAATAGCAAGCAGTGAGAGTATACATATAAGCCTAAGTAATATACAACTTACTTGTATTGCTTTAACCAAGATTTTGAGGGAAAACAAGTATTTTGCTCATTTTTTTCAATAGAATATTTGTTGAATTCATGTAGATTATGTTCTGTTATCTACCAATATTTTTACATACATTTTTTTTTAATAAAAATTATTGACACGTTTCTGGAACCCACAGGCTACTACATGTTTATAAAAGCGTTAGCAAAATATTTGTTCACGTTTCCTGTGTTATGAGGTTGAGACTCATCTGTTCTCACAGACACACACACATGCACAATCCTGAGGTCAGCAGCAAACCTCTGACAACAAGTATATAATGAGCACTTGGCGAACACACTGAGATCTACTTAGGCAAAGTATTATGTAAGGGCTAGTAGGCATCATAATAATGTTGGTCAAAATAAATAGCTCACAAGAAAAATAAATAGGTTGAAATGCATTTTCATGACAAACTCTTTTTTAAAGTGGCATCTTAACCCAAAGAAAAGAAACAATGCCTCAAACAATTTTTTTCTCCACAAATAGGTCAGCCAGCTCCAACAAGCACCACCATGTTACTTTTCCAAAGCCCTTGCATGCACTGCACAGAGCAGCTAACAACTTTTGATCTCTACCAAATTGGAAGTACCTGAACTAGCTCCCTCCCACACCTCCAGTCCCATGAGTTTCCTGGTGTCTTTATTTCCTCCATTTTGTAAATCCTTTAAACATAAAAATAGAAATGAGGAAACAAGCCTAAAGATGTGAGGAGAACACTGGGGGATGGGAGGGGTTTTAACAGGTTTTTGAGCCAGACACATGTTACCACATGGTTCACATTACAGGCCAGTGTATTAAGAGTAGACCACCACAACACACAGGTGGAAGTGTGAGTCTGGGAGCCATTGAAGTTGGAACACTGAGAATTTTCCCAGTGTATCACAATTACAGAAACATCTGTGCTAAACAACTTTGTGCCAATCTGCTGTGAAAATTTGGTATTCAACAGCCCTCAACATTTCTAATTTCTTACTTCTTGTGGGGTGGTCTCATGTGACACATTGTGATCACTGGTTTCAGAGCTATGAAACGGTTTCTTTTTCACACCTTCCTTTTATGTGTGTGCTTACCAATTCAGAACACTTTCTGTTTTCTTATATAGCATGGTGTATATATAAAAGAAAATGAAAATTAGTTTAAAAAAAAAATCTATGCAAGGGAAAGATCTTGTGCTGGATTAAACATATTTACACCAGTTGAAAATATTAATTCTAGTGTTAGACCAAAAACATAGTTCTCAACTGATCTAGCACTGAGAGTGAGTGTGAGAACAGAGATAAAAACTAACAGGTTTTTAAAGATAGTATTCCTTAGGTTACAAAATATCATGAAGTGACCTCTAGTTTATAGCTATGAGGAAATTAAAGGTGTTTATAAGTGATGGTTACCGCTCCCACCCAGGAATATCACAGCACAAGACTGTGCCAACTAGGGTACTTTAAGGTATATATAAATAGCACTAAGAGGACACCCCAGACTTCAGCAATTTCCACCTGGAATGAGGCAGAAACAAGAACAATGTTTCTCTGAGACTCAGTATACACAAAGTTGATCCTAGGTGTGTGAAGCATATACAGGTTCTTCAATCCTCATGTCCCCCATCCCAGGAACACTTCTGTTGAGTGGTATAGCCAAGTCCTGCTATTATTGTCATTGAAAAAGGATCATTTAATAAACTGCTGAATTTGAGCAATAGGTTATATCTGACTATTGCTGATGGTAGTGAAATTGCTCTGGGATTTGTCTCACATGACGTTAGCAGTTTAAGAATTAGGTGCCTGCAGCAGTGCATGAAGATCTCTCCAAATCTCATGGACTGAGAAAAGCACCTTCAGAGGACAGTTTATCCTGTACCACCACCATCACCACCATCATCTAAAAGCTAGGATGCATCACCATCCAAAAGGACTGGTATTTATTTCTCCACTGCCTACAGAATGACCCTCAGTAGCTAGTTTAAACTAGATGCCTGACTTTTGAATGGTTAAAATCAGATCTAAAGGATTTCACCATCAATAATGGTGATGAGTCAGAATTCATAGCACTGACAGGTTTCTTTCAGGCACTGCTCAGCTTCTCTTCCAGATCTCTTCTTTACTGTGCCAGTCCTTAGCTGACAGGTGTTTAGTAAAGCTTACAATCTAGTTTTGGGATTAACTCCATTCTTTTCCTTCTACAGACAACCAGTACAATTTTGCTCAATGATAGAAGCATCAAGACAGGAACAGCTCTTCTAAAATAAGTGACGCTGAGAATGTTTCTGGGGAAAAATCAAACAATTTGGCTTGCTTGCTTACATTCCTTTCAAAAAGGGGATCTGATTATCTGCACTGTATTTACAATTATATATTCACTCAAATTGAACCCAGATGTCAATAAATGCCAAAATGTAGAGTAAAGCAGAAAAAGGTAGCAGAAGTGGAAAATTCTACTAATAGTGGTGAATAAAATGTATTACAACCTCACGTAATGAATTATCAGCCAAAAGAAAGCTGAGATTTCATGTGGATCTTATCTCAAAAGTAGTGTTTGGGATTAAGATCTGTACCAAGCCAAAATTACAGTAATTTAAATCCTTTAGTATAAAAGAAAAACATTAAATTAAGATTTAAGATAAATTTCTGGTCTTAGTTTAGTGTATGTGCAAAATCTATTCAGTAATTAAACTGCAAGAAGATCTAAAATGTAACACAACTGAGATGCAGCCATCCATTCTTTTCAGAGATATGTTTTAGTGATGTTGGATACTCTGGGTGTCAAAGACTTGCTTACCTTATGAGTTTTGTGAAGGCAAAACTTTAGTTTAACCCACACAAATTTCCAAAATGTTTCTCACTCACTGCATGGTCATATCACCCGTTCACTGAGTGACAGCTCATAGCTACATACAAGAAATCTACTCCATGTGAACAGAGCTTAATTGCCAAAGATTCACATTCTGGTCAAAACACAGCCAACATTTACCAAATCAATTCTTCTCAAAAGAGGCTCTTTCCACAGCAAGTTAGGTGCCAAATTTCCTGCACGTGAAAATGATCAAAAGTCCTGGTTTTCCTATCAACATTTCCCCATTTATACCAACAAAGTATTTGGCTCTTCATCCTCCTCCTCAAGCTATTTTAATGAAAGCTGTTCATAAAAGACAGATTTTTTAAATTATTCTTTTTATGGGAAAAATAATGGTTTTGTGGGATTGTTTTGAGTTTTGTTTTGTAGTTTTGTTATTCTCAAGAATTGCTGGAACATTTTTACATAGATTTCCACAAAAAAAATCACTTTCAGACAGAAACTATGAATACAAATGTTGGGAATGGATAATGATCAATTAGAAAAACTATGAGAGAATTAAAAAGAGGATAGAATGGAAGAGTTATGCAACTTTAATTATATTTGCCATTGCTCTTTCAGCTATCAGCATCACTAAGGAAAAGTAAATTATGAATCTTTTTAAAATTAATTTGTATTATTGCTTCACATTATTCTCATTTGGCTCAATGAAATACAAAATAAATACATAAGAAACAGTTTGTGTTTGAAATATTGGTTATTTCAAACCAGAATATTACTAACCCAGCCAATAGAGAAATTAATTTGATATTTAGAGTCATTAGCTTCACAATATCCATTTTGGCTAATAAGCATTCTGGAAATGTTCTAAAGGGATTGTTAGGACACAATATACAAGAGGGGGCATAATAGCAGATTGAATGAATGACAGTATGAAAATGCACAAGATGACAAATGAAAACTAACTATGCTTTAGGGCTAACTTTTCATTACCTTGTATGTTACATACTAATTTATAGGATTAACTTGAAGAAAACAATCAGCATGAAATGCACATCCTGATATGCAAATTCTGGACAAAGTATGAGAACAGAAAAATTATTTAAAAAATACAGAAGCAAAAAAAAAATTATCAAGGAGAGAAAAAAAAACAGGTTTTGTTAGCCCTTCCCGTAATGAGTCTGTGTGGTCATTTTGTCTATAGTTTCAAGGACAACAAGCAGTCTGATTTATGAAGTGTACTACAGGGTTTTCCCTCACCTTCCTCAGTGCGAGCAAAGAGTCAGTGGAATTGCTGTAGGGTAAAAGCCCAATCTCACACCGATGAGAAATAACCCAAAGCTGCAGAGAGAATCACTCATGCAAAGTTCACTGCAGAATCAGAGCCTAAAACAATAGTAATCTAAGATGTTGCTAGAAAAAAAAAAATAAGAAAAAGAAAAAAAAGGAAACAAGAAGGCAGATACTGTGATTGCATCTCCTCAAGTCAATAACACAGGCCAGGACCCGGTCTCTGGCTGGGGGCCAAAGGATGTGGCATGACTCACACCCTCACCACATCAGGATCGCTCAGGCAGCTCCCCAAACCTCGGCAGGCATTGTGCAGGAATCTGCTCACCAGCCGGGGCCAAAACCGTGCCAGGGACCATGCTAACAATTTAACAGCAATTGCATGCAAGTGCCCTGGCCCGTGCTCTGGCCCTGTTTCATTCACCAGCACTGACACTGCCATGGGGAGCTGATTTGAGGAGCAGTGGTGGAGGAAGGCTTGTGCAGAGAAAACCAGTGCTGTGACTGTAAGGGGAACTTTTGTCTGTGAGCTTTTGTTATTCAGCTGAAAGGCCTACTTCCAGGGCAAAGCTGTACACATTTCAATAGAAGATCAAGTCTAACAAAGGGTTGCCCGAGTTCTTACTGTCTAATAAAGAGTCAGCAAATTTATGTTGTAGTAAAAACAATTGGGAGTAAAATTCCTTAAAAAAAATACTCCATTCATCTGACTACAAAGTGAGTTGCAATAAATACAGTATTGAGAAACAGAGTGGCTTAGCAGGGTTTTAAGTAGTCTCTGCATTCTCGCTGCTGCTCCCACACACGCACACACACACAGGCTGCCACACACTCTCCATCGTGCTGCTAAAAGCAAACAGTGGATATGACGGACAAACATTGTAAGCACAGATGTGTCCATTATAACCAGCATGAACTATGCTCATGAGGAGCGCTGTCACTTCTGAAAATCCAAGTGTCTCCGGCTGCGAAAAAGCAGTGGGGTGTGAGAACAAAAGAAAGAGATGTTGTGATTAAGGCAGGGCTAATGGTTCATTAACAACATCCAAGGCCTGGATCTACAGCTTAGAAGTTAGGGATTTATTTCAGAATTACCTTTTGGCTTCCTTTTTTTTTGTTGTTGCTGTTCATTTCTGTTCTCTGCCTTTTGAAAAGGATTTGTAGCTTCCTCTCTTGCCCTTTTGTATGATGGCTCCTAAAATATGAAGCAAATGAAAACACAGATCTAGTGAAAACAATATTTTTTTTCCTTTCTCATCTCTTTTTTCAACTCTTTCTCTGATGTGTGAGTCTAAGGAGAGGACCGAGAGGAGAGGAATCATTCCTTGCTTCAGCCTTACCCTGACTTTTGGAGTCCAGTTTGGGAATCTGAGGGCAACCTTCAGAGCAGGTACAGTACTCACCTGAGCCAAAAGCACAACTGCAAACTTTCCAACAATTTAAGAGTAGCATGGTTATGTTCCAGTCCCCTTTTTGGCACTGATTCATTTACTATAGAGGCATAACATTAGCTTGTGTCTACACTGCTAAATGAGGAAGGCCAATGAGTGAACTTAGGTGCAATTGGGCTGCTGTCAGATGCCCAGGGACAGTTCACAAATTAGCTTGTGCCAAAAACCTTTTTCCAGTTGACACTGAGACTAGGCTCCTTCTGCCTCTCTGGCATTGTCCAACATTATCCTCAATCACCACCATCAACCCCCCACTCATACCTTAGGCATGCAGCACATACTTTCAGTTCGTTGTTGCAAAAGCACCTTGCTGAGGGCTTCAGCATGGCCCTGAAATTGTTTCAGCCTGAAGTAGCAAAAAAACACACGCACACTTATAATTAATGCCGTAAGGCCAAGGGATTGTACATAATGTCCAGAGGAGCCACAGGGTCAAGTGCTATGTGCTGGGAGGTCAGTCAGTCTGCTGCAGAGGGAGCCAGGGCACAAGTGGGTATCTGGGTGAGGCGTTGCTCCCTGCTGCAGTAAGCAGTACAGACAGTTGATACTGGCTCTGCAGCTCCTAGAGCAGTTCTAGAGCACCTACTGGTGCCCCCTAGCAATTCCTAAGGTTTCCTTGATTTGTGTGACTCCAAGATGTGCTTTTTAGTGTGTTGGAAAGGAGGGACCTTCCTGTCCTTCCTCAGCCACTGTCCCAGAAATGCTTTCAGATATTTCCAGGTCTCCTCATTACTGTCTTCCCAGCCAAAGGCATGTCGCATGTTACAGGCCTGATCCTTAGCTCTTCCTAATTGTGCTGGTAGTACAGACGTGTAGATAGGAGAGTACAGAAGCAATGAAGAGCATTTCAGACATGATTTTAAATTTCTCTGGGCAACAGTGAATGTTGGTGAGGTCATATGCAAACTTCAGTCTCATGTGGAAATCATTACTGTGCCCCCTTGCTTCTGCAATGAACCTGCTGTAGGTCAGGGGGGACCAAGTAGTAGATGTTATTACCATGAGTAATTCATAGACTTCAGTTAGGTATTTCCTCTATGATACCTGGTCTTCAGCAAGAGCTAACAAGTGGAGCAGAGAAATCCTAAATAACAGCATATTTGACTTGGAAATTGCTTAAGTTGGTTAGCTGGGAGGCACAAGGGCATATCTTAAATCTCATGTTTTATTGTAATACATCAGGATATTCCTTTAATATCTCTTCTCATCCAGAACCTTCTCTGACTGTTGTCACCTACACATTTGCTATCAGAAGTGTGGTGAAGGTGACTCCTTTAAACTATAGCTGGAATTAGAAGAGTTAGGTTTAGCACAGGGATTCAGATAGTTCCTGGAAGGACTCCTGGTGGATTAATCCTTTAGTTTACACATTACCCTCTTACAAAGGCACAGGCTGGACACTGCCTGGCTGGGAAGCAGGTCTGCTGAAAAGGCCCTGGTGTCCTGGTGTGTACAAGCTGGTTATGGCCTGGCAGTGCACCCTGGCAGCACCCTGGGCTGCATGAACAGGAGCACAGCCAAGAGATCAGTTAAAGTGACTTTTTACTTAGCACTTACTAGACCACATCTAGATATTGTGTCCAGTTTTAGACTCCCCACTAGATGAAAGATATCAATAAACAAGTGAGTTCAGCAAAAAGCAACCAAAATTATTCGAGAACTTGTCCTCTAAGAAGTTGAGGGAGCTGACCTTGTTCAGCCTAGAGAACAAACAGCTTCAGAAGGACCTAACAGCAGCCTGACAGTGCCTACAAAGAGATTACCAGAAAGGTGAAAGCAGGTTTTCCATGGTGGTACATGACACAGGATGCCATACTGACAAATTACATAAATTGAAACAGAAGTTGCTCTGACTTTATATAGGGGAGAACCTTTTCACTACTAGGATGGCTAGGTTTTGGAACATGTTGCCCAGAGAAGTTGTGCACTCTCCATTCTTGGAGGCTTTCCAGACCTGACTGGATAAAGCCCTGAGCAGCCTGGTCTGACCTCATAGCTTACCCTGCTGTGAGGAGTCTGGACTAGAGACCTTCTGAGACACTCTGTGATCAGAATTATCCTGTTATCTGAAAGCTGGACTTGTGGAGCCTGTGTCATTGCAGGCTCTCATCTTAGTTAGTGGAGAGAAACAAGCACCTCAAAAGGGTTATTATTTTGACCTAACTCAAACATCTAGGTAGAGTGGAGATGGTTTGCCTGTGAAAGTTCTTGTTTCAATCCATAAACAGAACCTAGGGTAAGTAATTTAGTCACCTAACATAAAAATTTCTAAAATTTGGTGGGAAGTATCTGAGTCTTGTATCCTGTCCCTTCTTTTGCCTGCTGAGGTTCAAACTCTTCTCTCTAGTGATCATCTCCTAGGATGCTCCTGGAGGCCAAGGGATGTCCACAGGATACCTTGTGCAGAGAGGGTAATATCTGTATTACCAAATAAAATGGGGAGAAGGTGCTAGCTAAAGCAGTGAACAACAATTGCTTGTACTCTAACTGTTAACACCGTCTCTGTAATGTCTGTAGCTCCTGCCAGATGCCACTCCCAGACATAAATCTTGGCAACATTTGGGGATTACCTTGTTTAGAAGACAGAAAGCCAAACTGTGTGGTTGCAAGCCATGCTGTCCCAGGTTGGGGACAATCTCTAGCCCTGTTGTAGGCAGTCCTGCTGCCCTAACCACAGCCAGTGGACAGTCCTGAGCAAAACTGGTAGGAGTGTAATCCTTTCATGATCACCAAACCTCAGTTTATAAAACCTGTTTTATTTTCCTAATAACTAAATGACCTTCCTGTGCTAGCTTCATGACTGGAGATTAATACACTCTGGGATCACTGCCCAGTCATTTCTGCCAACACAGGAGCCATTCCAGGAGACATGTTCCTCTGACTCCCTGGTTGGATTTCAGTATATTTCAATTTTCCATTTGTAGATTATAATTTTTTCCAGCCCATGGTGTTCTGGTAATGTACTAGACCTATTGGAAAGTAGAATCAGCAGCACTCTCCCATGCTAATTCATCTGCCACAGTGGCAGCATCTAAATGTTCCCTTGAAATCTCTCTGGATAAATAAATCTTCCCCTATTGTAGTGAACTATGCAGTAGTTTGCTCTTTGCATCATCCTGCTTTAGATGTTTAGCAGTAAGGCTGATTATTAGAGAAAAATTCTGTAGTAAAACTGTACAGTACAGTATTCAGCATCAAAAAACTGATCACAAATGTGAACAATGCATCACCATGAATCTGATCCTGCCCAATTCTTCATGTATTTTCAACTTCAAGTTCCTGTGGGAATGCCTACAAGTTATTTTAAGACACTCCTCCAGAACAAATTAATAGCAGATACAGGCAGCAAATCTACAGGCACTTCCAAAGCATGACTGGAGGCCACCCTCTCAACTGAGCAGATCCTTTTAAACTGTGGAGATGACACCGCTCATTTTAAAGCAAGAAAACCACTAAGTGGTGTAATGGATTAGCAAATCTCTAGGCTTGCCTGGACATGAAGTAGGTGGCTTTCTGAGCATACTTCCCCACCACTCTTCTACTCCAGATGCCTTTTTACCAAATATGTGGATATGCTCCAGATCAGAGGACTATCAGACAAATTTGGGCTGCTAGTGTCATAGAAATCTTGCAAAATTAGGGTCTTAGCACCTCAGAGACGACTCATTTCAATAGCAGTTATGATGTTAATTATAACTAAACTATTAATACACAAAGTTCATCAGTCATGATATGTGGACCTTTAAAACTGTTTTGCCAGTGCTAGCATACAGTTCTTCCCTGGTGTAATATCTTACAAGGACAGTGTTATAAGTGCCTCACCGATCCTATGAGAAAGTGTAACCCTGCAGAATAAGGAGCTGCAACTGCCACTGCGTTGGCATATAAACAAAAGTGGAGCTGACTCTCTGAAGCTGCTGGTACTGATGCATCATTCTGAAGTCTGTGAGAAGAACCGCTCTTTCCAGACTAGCGTTAGCACAGGTGTGTGGCAGGATAAGGCCAGATGTGTGGGACAGGGATGGCAGCACTGGCCTGTACATCAGAAGGGTGTTAGGGTCCTAGGGCAGTTTGTCATGATAGCTGCATAGAGCTAAATGAAGGAATATATGTGGCCTAGAAGCTTAAACAGTCTTGACAGAAAGATCAGCCAGGTGAGGGACATGGGATTGGACTCCTTGTTTGGGGAATGGAAAGAGGACATGGAGGTTAGAAGCCAGGAAACCAGAAGCTGCTGCTATGTTGCTTCTGAGGGCAGTCCTCAAACAAATTCATTTTGAGAAACCCCTGGTTTATTTCACGTACTTCCTCTCACCGTTGCACGCAGACCAGAGCAACAATCCTGTGTATGCTCAGCTACAAATCTAGGAGAGATCTTGCTGCCAGCATGGAGGCTGACATGAGTGACATTAAACATGTGCATACAGTTTGCATGCTACTGTGATATACATAATAAATAATAACAAGTATAAAACCAGACCTACCTTTTAGCAGCCATATCTCATCTATATTTGTAGATTCACAGCCATAAACGTTATAAATATAGCTGAAATCATCCAATATGTATTGAAGTCAGATATTCCAGGATGCCCATAAAACACATTGAAAAATGTGAATTGATTACATAAGCAGCTTTTTTAATGAATAAGGTCTATAGATTTTATAGTATTCCTCTCTCTCGAATCTTGTAAAATACATGGAAGTCTTAATTATAGCTGAAGATATCTGAACTATGTTGGCCTTTGATTTTATAATACAATATGTAATTCCTGCTGGCATAATAAACCAATAAATTCAGTATTTGTTATAAATGAGTTTAAATTTATAAGTCTATCAAAATACCTCCTGGTTCCTGTTAATGTTTAGGAAACATTTCAGAAATGTTTCAGGTTCCTGGCTGAAAGAATTGCCTCACTCTTTGCTGAGCTTCTGTTGATCCAACGTCTTGAAGTAATCAACAGTTATATGTACTGTATGAGTAACATACACGCAAATGTGTATATGTAGGTAAGAGAGATACAGAAGGAAAGTAGAAGTAGTAGTTTATGTGTAAGTACTTCCTCCAGTAAGATGTTTGGATCTAAGAGGCCCATCCTGAGCCAGTTGTAAATCACATTTTTCTTTGGAAGATATGAAATAGATGTGCTGTCTTTCAAATAGCACCCTCAGATCCCTGCAGGTCCCGGCCAGGGATGTTCAGTTAGTTATCAGCCAGCTGGTGAAACTCATACAGTACCACTGTCACATGCTTGACTTCATGGCTTTGTGCTGAGATTTCACCTCTTGCTTTTTGGTCACACTTGGATCAGTGCTTATGTAAAATGAGTTTCACTTCTCACCCTGGAAATAATTAATATATGGGTCCCAGCAAAAGGTGCCAAGTGTCAGGTGTTGTACCTGAAGATGGGTTAAAAACTGTTCCCTCTCATTCTGTGAGTTGGTGCCCCTTGATGTGACTCCTGAAGCTGCAAACAACCAAATGCATAGCAGGAAGGAAGGACAGTAAAAGGAGATGAGCTTTGTTTGTTCATATTATCAAGATAAATACGTAAAATGAAGATACATCTGATTCTACTTTTAAAACTCAAATTTAGAGTATGTACTAGCATAGTCTGGTAATGGTTTGTGACAGAAAAGCAGTAAAATTTTCCTGTCAAAATACTAAATACCACATAAAGGAGTTACAGATGCTGTATTTAGGTAGATTAGCTAAAGCGTGGCATAAACTGCATTTTCTTCAAATTCTATCCCCAAGGCAAAACTGAATGTTCAATGGTTGGGAGTTTTTTGTTGTTGTTCCTCAACAAAAAAACAGCTTTAAAAATATGATGCATATAAAGTGTTACACTTTCTAAATTATGCTGGCTTTCAGCTAGGTACATGTTTTCTACTGAAGTTCACACCATAATCTGAGACATGTTAATTTAGGGTAGGCGTCTACTCAGTCAGCTGTTCAGTAGAACATATAGACATATCCATTCAAGGCCTTTCATTCCCTGGAAGCCCGAGGAACATTTTGGATATTGCCTTTCAGCACTAAAACTGGTCAGCTTATGGTAGCATTTTCTCATTTTAGTTTCTGCAGGTCCAAACCACAACTATCCACAAGGGGATTAAAGCATATATTAATGAGCTTTTTAGCCCCTGTAGATTTTTCCTTCTAATTTGCCAGAATTTTATGTACCCCTTTCCTGACCCTAGAAGTGATATTTTCTTCCATCTGGAATGATTGTTTCATGTTAATATGTTGGTTTGAATATAAAACATAGGAATGTTGGTTAGCACAAAACCTAATGAAGGCTCTGGGGTTTTTAGCTTTTTTGGCTTTATTTATTTTTTTCCTTAAAGAAACATTACTCATTTGTTCAGGCCAAGAATGTAAGGTTTCAGATGTTACTCATGCAAATCTAATGTAAAACACAAACATTAGGCAGTAAATCCATATTTAGGCACCTAAATAAGCAGCCTGATTTGACAGATTAACATTCTGGTAAAAGCCTATGTTTTATTTCCTGACCCCTGTCATCTGAATTCAGTCAGACTTATTATGAATTCAAACTCCATCTTATAAGAGGGACTTGTGTCTACTAACTGCTGTAACTACCATTGTGACAATTACACTGGAATAAGATCTCAGGGAAAGTTAGACTTGGATAAACAGACAACATTTTATTTAGGTCTTTTGTCTTGGAGTGCAACTTCCATGTGAAATGGCCATTGTAAAATGGAACCATACCTCCCACTGGATGTAAATCCGGCTTGTGCAGTTACCCATGCAACTTCCCTCATAAAGGTTCTGGTAGCTGAGTACATTTTTGAGGGCAGAATTTGGTTGCAATGTTCTCTCACTGAGAATTTCCATTTCTTAATTTTTTTTCTCTCTTCCATGTGTTCTACTTGTTCCAAAGTAAAACTGTGTGTTTTTTCTTGAGTTAATGAAAACTCAACAATTATTAGGCCCACTGAATTTTTAACTGAGCAGATCTGTGAGAAAGAGAAGGAAAAAAATACGCACATGGTAAACACAAAAGTGCTTAAGTAGATACCCATATATGGTAAAACGTATGAGTTAAATACTAACATATTTGGCAGAAATGCATTGCAAGAATCCCTGTCCAGAGCCAAAGCCTCATAGACAAAGGGCAGAATTTACCACAAGCTTCCCTATCCCAGCTGCACGCAATGCACGTTTCTCTTTTGGATGCATCTGGACCATCATCCATTATGCATTCCATATGACATACATCTCAATGGGGTTTACTTCACCTGCTTTCATGAAATGAACCTTATTCTTCTTGCTCTCATATAATAAGAACGTTTGCTACTGAATATTAAAATGTGTGCAACATGTGGCAGACATCTGTGGTGTGCTGCCATTACATTTGACTTTCACAACAAAGTGAGCCATCTCACCTTCCAAAATCAACCCTGCCCCCCTTCAAAATACGTCTTATTTCAGAAACGCAGGTGCGAAGCAACACACCTCAGCAAACACTGAACGCATAAAGAGCTTCAAAGAGGTTTTGTTCCACTGTATTTTGCTTAGACGTGTCATGGAACAGCACATATGTAGGAATCAGTTTTCAAGGAATCAGTTTTCACTTGGTCTATTCCAGGAGTTTTCAGTCAGTTGGGCTTTGTTTTATCTTTTGTTTTCCTTTCACTCATTCTTTTTCACCAGAATTTAAAATTATCCTTAAGAATGCAGGTCACTGTTAGTGGAAGGCAGTTGCATGCTTCCAATACACAGTACACCACACCAAGCCACTCTGTCCATCAGCCAAACATGGTAATGACTGGATTCTTTAAACTCCATGGTGAGTGTGATAAAATGCATTAGCTTCATTTACAGTAAAAGATATTTAAATTAATATATCTTACTTCACATTTCCAATGTCTTAAGTGCATGCACAAGCTGAAACTTTGGTAGCTTGTGTTCTTTTAGGAAGCAAAGATAAATACAATTGAGATCCTTTCCTTTTGAATGTGTTCCTGAAGCCTTTTAATCATCCTTAACTAATCCACTGTAAGAGCTAATTCACACTGCCTCTCCTGAGCATCCTTGTGTCATCAAGTTCTGGCTTGCAGATATGGAAGGTGGAAAATCTTCTGCTGCTTTTAGACTGCACCCACAGAAGAGGTAGGTGAAATGTCAAGCTTCTCATGCCCAAATGTCGGCATGTTCTGCCTCTGCTCACATAGCTCTGGAGTAATCATTTACACCTGGGCCATATGAGTTCAAAACTCAGGCATTTCACTCTTATTTACTGTCTGGCAATGCAAGGACTGGAAACTACGTTTTCTTTAAGATCATTCTAATATACCAGGTAGTATAAGTGCATATTAAAGTAAGGCCTTTCTCTCTCATCCATCACCTACCATAGTGGTGGACTTTTACACTTGTTTTGTACTTGCCTATTCACTGACTTGAGGTGCAAGAACCTGGAAACTAGACCAATTTTGTGCAGAAGCTGAACATTTGCCTTGTGTTACTTCCTTATGTTGTATTGCTTCAGAAATGCTTCCCCTGGTCAGATATTATTACGGAAATTAAAAGGTATTCAAAATTTATTCATCTTGCGTGAGAATGAAAAAGATCATGAAAGAAATTCAAAACAAAGTGAGTATTTTTGGAATAACTCAAAAGGAAAATAAAAAAACTCCAACATATAAGGAATTTCTAGAAGCAGGTAATTGATCGTTTACATCTGCTATCTGCAGCGGATAACTTGGAAAATCACACTGTTCCAGGATAGCTGCAGCTGTACTACTACCACCTTACACCCTGTGTAACCTCTGTTACTGCAAGAAGAGGTGATGCTCTGACTATTCACAGACAGGAATAGGAGCCACCTGTGTGGATATTGCATGTCACAACGTCTGTTTCAATACCAAAGACTGACGCACATAGACACATATGTAGAAATACACATACCCTTTGAAAAACTACTGAAGGAATTTCTGGCATTCACCACTATACCTGGCTCTGCAAGGATTACAACTGTGAGCCATGTCATAGGTGTTGCAGGCATGGAACATTTGCAATGTAACAAGAGAGCATATTGCCATTATTAAATGAATACAGCAATTCAAAGCAATTTCGACTGAAAAGACCTCATTGTAATTTACAGTTAGGGCTCTTCCTCCTACCCTGCAGTACAAAAGGGCCTTAAAATGGATGTAAGTAATCCTGATCAATCCCATTCTAAGGCACCTTTATGCTGTTTTAGTGCAAAATTGAAAATCCAGGCTGTTAAGAATTACATGTGTAAAGCACTTACTGTATTGGACCCATTGCTGTTGTTTCTTTGGTAACAGAACTCCAGGGCAAAGTACAGAATCACAGCTTCATGTATATGGAAATGGGAGCAGGCTTGCTAGAGAGGTGATCAGTGCCTCAAGCCTGTCAGTGTTTAAGAGGCATTTGGACAATGCTCTTAATAACATACTTAAATTTTTGTTCAGCCCTGGAGTGGTCAGGCAGTTGGACTAGATGATCATTGTAGTTCCTTCCAACTGAAATATTCTATTCTATTCTAGTCTATTCTAGTCTAGTCTACTCTAGTCTAGTCTATTCTGTGTAGAAAAATGATAAATCAGTGGAAGATATATATAGCCAGATCCAGACTCATCCTACAGTAAAGAAGTTCTAAGACCACCTTAAAAGCATGGTAGAACAAATAGGGAAAAAATATATTCAGAAAAATTACTTCAAGATTATCTGAGGCTTTATGATATCTGATATCATAGTATTGTATTTATAATAATTCAATTGCATTGGTGGCTGTGAGCTGTGTTGCTTGGCCACAGGGCCATGGGCCAGCCCCTACGTCAGTATTAGATGTCTGTAGTTCAATGGGAAGCAGTTGGGCCATAGTACACCACAGATGTGGCATGGCTTCCCTTGGAGGAAGCTACCCGGCACAGAGACATGCACCTCTCACAGGCAACATCCACAGAGGCATGGGGGAGCTAGCACAGTGCAAATTCAAACTCCAGTATACCACACATTAATCATCTGCTTTAGTCAGACCCTTATTCCTCCTGGTCTATTAGGATGGTGAACTCTTCAAGGCAGAGACTTTTTCTGGATGCCCATTCACCACCTAAGTTATTCGAGCCAGCTGTGTTTGAGAGCCAATGTCAGTAAGTGATCAAGAAGACCAAATTTGTGTTTGTACCCACAATGAAATCTCTGCTATGGTCACTTGGTCACAACAAGGAAATGAAAACCCAAACACTGAATTAAAGAAGGAGGATGGGTGAGGGTAGTGGTCCCTGCTGTTGGCAAACCTGGGAGTAAGCCTTTTGTCCTCCTACAGTCTCTGGATGTGACCATTGCTTTGTCTCCATTCACAGTAATGGAGACAGGAATATTTCCTACCCCTTCAAGTATGTGAAGGTTAAATCCATTAAAGAGGCTGACATAAATGTGAATATGGGTATCTAAGAGGAGGCATGGTGTAGACAGGACACTTCTGTAAGCCCTTGTACCACCACACACAGCAGAGTTGAGCAAGGCATGGCAAGATTTTGCAGGGAAAATTATGTGGATGTTGGAAGCAGCAGAGCCATGTTTGCACATTGCTGCACCTGAACTAATAATACTGGCACCTGAATTAACAAACAGTGCCATGCTGTGGTGATCACAGACTGAAGCGGGCACAGTTAGCTCAGTAATTTTGCATTACACTTTGTAGTGTATTTGTGCCACTGTCTGTTCTTCCTCAGAAAAGTCATCATAACATGGCCAGCTACATGCTTAAAGAGAGAAACTTTGTCTTTTATTTGACTAAGCAAGGAAGATGCCATCTGTCTGTGTTGAAGGCACAGCTATAGATGGTGTTACCCATACAAGAATAAATGAGGAATAGCTTCCTTGAAGACATCAGAGTCAGACAGACAGAGAAATAGGGGAAGTAAGATATGAATTCAGCTCAAGAGTTCAGTTTCATTCATTTTTTTCCTGTCCCGACTGATGTGTGCAGAGAGTGAATGATCCTTGGCAGCAGACCAGGATGAAAGATACTGAGATCATAGTACCGGCACACCACTGTACTTCACAGAATAGTGTGTATTTGGCACAGAAACACCTCTGATAAGCATTAAAAATATCTTTTTAATGGATATTTTATTCTCTTGACAGAGATTATTTAAGATTTGAAAGTGACAGAAAAGTAATTTATCCTCGCAGGTAAAAATGAACTCTGCAGATAGAGATATCACATAAAATTTACTCATTTATGTAACACTCTGAAAACTAATCTTGGGTTCCTCCCTCAACACTGTGGAAACCAAAAATTAATTGACTTGGGTACAAGGAAAGGAATGAATCTGCATTTGCTTTACTTTAAGATTCTGCTTTCAGAGTAGCAAACCTAGGTCATCTGCAAACAATCATTTGTTTTCTACTACAGATTCTGCTTCATAATGTGTTTAATATGTCATTTGCCTATTAGCACGTTTGTTCATTAATTTCTATTTCACAACACGCTCTACAGTCCATCATGTTTTTAATTACTCCAGTCATCCAACATACAGTACATAATGTGGTCATAGTTGCATGACAATGGTTTTATATTTATACACTGCCTTTCAACCAGAAGAATCCCAGAGCAGGTTCATAAACTATCTTTTGTGAATAGTCTTATAAACAGTGGTTTAGGGCAAATGTAATTATGGATCTGTTATACCTTTGTATACATCTTTCCAACTGTTCTTTTTTATCTGGACATGTATTGCAGATCTGTCATAATATTGGCCATTTAATCCTTATTTTTCTTGCTAATCAGGAAGTTTCTTCTCCTCTTGTCCACTTTCAACTTTCTCTTGGTTACTCCCGGTGTTCTTACCAAGATTTTGAGGCATGGAAAAATTTATCAAGAAATTGCAAAATAAGAAAAAACAACTGAAGACTACAGGAGAGAACACTGTGTACTTTCTTTGCAAGACTTCATTGCCCCAAAACCAAAATGGAGGCCTGTCTTTGAAAACAGAAGACTCCTTGAAGAAAGTAAAATATGGTTCAGAGATAACAAAGACAGAAGGACCATCTCCCATGGTTGAAATTTAAAGAGGTATTTACACAGGACTATGAATTATCTAAGTCTCATGGAGCAGACTGAGGAGACTCTATAATGTATTACCTAGCCTTAAAAACAGTCAAACCCAGAGCATTAAACAGTATATTTTTGCAAGCCCCGGAAAGGACAGTTCCATCATGTGGAGAGAAGACAACTTTGCTTAGACACGAGACTAGAAACTCCAGTTCAGTGTTAGATTTACCTATATATAAAGCAATTGAGCTAAGTACATTCCCCATATTTTTGTACAGGCATGTTTAAACATGGGACAGCTTTTTCATTGAGAAGACCATATTAAATATGGCTGGATGGCCGGGCCCAAAGAGTAGTGGTGAACGGAGTTAAATCCAGTTGGCGGCCGGTCACGAGTGGTGTCCTCCAGGGCTTGGTTTTGGGGCCACTCCTGTTTAACATCTTTATTGATGATCTAGACGAGGAGATCGAGTGCACCCTCAGTAAGTTTGCACAGGACACCAAGTTGGGTGGGAGTGTTGATCTGCTCGAGGGTAGGGAGGCTCTGCAGAGAGACCTGGACAGGCTGGAGCGATGGGCTAAGGCCAACTGGAGGAGTTTCAATAAGGCCAAATGCCGGGTGCTGCACTTGGGCCACAACAACCCCCAGCAGCGCTACAGGCTTGGGGAGGAGTGGCTGGAGAGCTGCCAGTCAGAGAGGGACCTGGGGGTGTTGATTGACAGCCGGCTGAACATGAGCCAGCAGTGTGCCCAGGTGGCCAAGAAGGCCAATGGCATCCTGGCTTGTATCAGAAATAGCGTGGCCAGCAGGGACAGGGAAGGGATCTTACCCCTGTACTCGGCACTGGTGAGGCCGCACCTCGATTACTGTGTTCAGTTTTGGGCCTCTCACTACAAAAAGGACATTGAATTACTCGAGCGTGTCCAGAGAAGGGCAACGAAGATGGTGAAGGGTCTGGAGCACATGTCGTACGAGGAGCGGCTGAGGGAACTGGGGTTGTTTAGTCTGGAGAAGAGGAGGCTGAGGGGAGACCTCATTGCCCTCTGCAACAACCTGAAAGGAGGTTGCAGAGAGCTGGGGATGAGTCTCTTTAACCAAGTAACAAGCTATAGAACAAGAGGGAATGGCCTCAAGTTGCGCCAGGGAAGGTTTAGACTAGATATTAGGAAGTATTTCTTTACAGAATGGTTTGTTAGACGTTGGAATGGGCTGCCCAGGGAGGTGGTGGAGTCCCCATCCCTGGAGGTGTTTAAGAGTAGGGTGGACATAGCACTTAGGGATAGGGTGTAGTTGAGAATTAACTGTCAATGTTAGGTTAATGGTTGGACTGAATGATCTTCAAGGTCATTTCCAACCTAGATGATTCTGTGATTCTGTGAAATACATTCTCTCTGAAGTGAACAGAAAAATATTTTGGAGAGAGGATTTCTCTTGGAAAATGTTAATGAAAAAAGAATTTTCAACTAATTTTTCAAGGAAATCAAGTAGTCAGAAACAAAATTAAATTTTAAGAAAAAAAATGCCTCTGAAATGCTTTTTGGGGGCTCAGAAGCCTGCAGTTCTGATGCCTCCTGCCTTCCACCTCCTCAGGCTCCAAAACCATTTTTTGGTATAGTCCCTGATTTCCTCTTCTCAATGAGCTGCTGTGTTGCAGAATGGAAGTCTGTGGTCATTGTGTTTTTTAATTATAATGCCTTCATGAGTAATCTAGCTCGTAGAGAAGAATAAAGACTTGAGACTCCTTAACTCCCAGAAATATTTAACAATAATTTTCTTTAAACAAAAAGCCATCATTTTATAGGGAAAGCCAACACTTTCTCTTACAGGGCTACATTTAGAGACTAAAGGCTTGAAAGTATTAGTCTGGGATATTTTTGATGAACCATGCAGGCTGGTGAAGTTCATGAGAACTAAACAAGCCTTTCCCTACTTTGGATCTTATTCTCTGAGGCAATTAGTCATCCAGCAGCAAGTCAGCTGGAGACAAGTCAAACACACACACTCTTTTCTTTACTAGTATCACTACTGGTATATAGATTGGATAGATTAAAATAGATGAAGTACATTAACTTCTTCTGCATTCCTGATAAAACAGAGACAGGTACAGGAGCAAGTGCTGTCTTGTGATTGTCACTGCTGTTGAATTGCTAGGGCACTTGAAGACACAGCATCAGATGCGATGACTCACAGAGCATGAACACAGCTTGGAAACAGCTCAAACCAAGCAAGGATCCCAACTCTATTTGAGGGGACAAACCAGGTTGGACACATGGACAGGAATCAAGCTCTGCCACTTAGCTTCAGGGTCAGACAAGCAGCCCTGGCTTATTTTATTAAGAATATGGACGTAGTCATAATGGTTAAATGATTGATCCCACAGGAGTATCCTCCCACTTCATGTGCTCTTCTGTTCAGATGCTGAAAACACTCTTCAGCAGACACACAGTTAGAAAGTGTGCTGAATCGACAGCCAAACGACGAACTATATTTTATGCTTTCTCTCAAGTTTTCACGTCACAGCTCACAATAATTACCCTGTGAGTCTGATAGATTTTTAGGTGGGAGTTTTTCATTCTTCAAGAGAGACTACATGTCTCCATGGTACATATTTTATCGGTGTGTGTGATTCTATTATTAACCCATGCTAGAAAGTCTAGGCTCTTCACTTCATATTTTTAGCTCTGGAGGTCCTCAATTTAATCCACAGTGCGTCAGCATCACAGCTGTCACATTGGTATATTAATCTTGAACTGCTGATCTTACACCACTGTTAATTGGCAAGATGGAGTGTCCCAGCTCTCTAATCTTACAAGGATCTGATTTCTTGATAAGCAGGTTATGAGATATTCATATGCATATGCATGTTCTAAATAAAATTATCGCAAACATTAGTTACTTACTAACTGAAGTTATTTGGCTATTTAAAATTAGTCACATGTAAATTATTTTACTGCATATGAAAATATTCTTTCTATGCCAAAATGCCCTGAAATGCAGTAAAGGTTTATGTGCAGAGTAAGGTTAGATGAGGTTCATCGTGCATGCATTGAACTTCGTAAGATACATATAAGGCTCACTGTCTTCCATGGTATTTCAATGAGACTTGGACCATTGCTTCAAGTCAAACTTGAAGTGTTTTTCTGAGCAGAAATGGACTTATATACATCCCTGATTGGTCTGCTGAACCAGCAATTCTAACACTAATTAGTATCAGCATTAAAACCCCCACCAAGACATGACACTGAAATTCAGCAAAGGCTGGATAAAATTGCAGCTTGCATTCTTTAAATATTTATACAGTACATCAAAACAAATGAAACTGGAGATTCCATTTCCAGCATGAGCTGCAACATTGCTAGAATGGGGTCTACTGTGTCATGCCACTTATTTTCATTTCTTTGATATTTTTTTTATTACACTTCTGCTGAATTAGTAATCAGGGACAAGGGACAGAGTCATACTGTTTTAAATCTTCAGTATTCCTCAGAGTAAACAGATATCCAGTGAAGCAAGTTAGAGAGACCTTTAACTCTATGAATTATTTTGAGAGCATGAAAGTCACTTTTACAGATCAAGTTTATCACAGCACTGAAAAGATGCAAGTATTTGTATTAAAATTTGTATACTTCAAAGAAAATCACTGCAGAAAAATCTGTCCTTTTAATACAAATTCCTCTTTTAGTTAATCAGGTCTGAGTGTCTCAGGTCTGAGATACACAGATTCTCATGGAGGTTAATATTGTCTCTACAGAAAAAAAATGGCTGTAGAGTTTGATAGTAAGAACTATTTGTCTATTACTTTTTTCCTCTGTTTTGGAGAAACATGAATGCAGTAGTAGATCAGCTGTAATATCAGTAACTTCTAAGTGACCATAATGGTGAAGTATTTAAAAGACTACTCTTGCCACTCTGCTCTCTTGCAACCTCCTGGACATTGTGGTTACACAAAGCCCTGGAATCCAATCCAAAGCTGTGGTCTGCATGGACGAAAAGCTGCACACACACAAGTCTCTGCTGTTGTTATTACTTTTAGTATAGATTTTTTCATCACTTACATGACATACATTTTCTTTTACTCAGGATGGAATGGAGTAACCAGAGTAAGGTCTGATCCCAAATGTGAACTAGGACTTAGTCTACAAGATCAAAGACCAGAAGAAAGACATAATAACATATAAAAGACTGCAGACAAGAAAATGGAAATAATACACTTCCCGTTGAGGCTGAAGAGACCAAAAACTAGTATGATGAAACCAAAGCATGTTAGAGACACGTTGGGCCATAGGAAATCACATTCTAACAGAAGTACAATATCCGGGGAAGCTGCAAACTCTCCATCACTGAAGGTCTCTAAAATAGATTAGAACTACCTCTGTCAGAAATGATGGAAATACAGCACTTTAAGGCACGAGAAATGTAGGTGGTTTCTTGAGATTCCCCCCAGCTCTGTGATTCTGTAAACAGTTAATGTGTTGGTGCTTGGAGGAGGCAATTGGATGCTCTGAGTTTCCCTCTTACGATGATGTCTGTAAAGTCTGTCTAGTTGCATATTGGAGAAAATGTAATTTTTCATTAAAGAAAGCAGCAATGTTTTGGCCAAGATTTTTTTTTTTCTCAGTTCCCTGAAAGTGTAGGAGCAGAGCACTGCCATCCAGCATTTTGAATAGTGATGCTTTCCACACGAGAACAACCACAGTACCGAGTCAACCAAACATCCATCTAGTCCAGTATATTAACTCCGGTAGTGCCTGGTAGGGAGATGCCCATAGAAGAACAGGGAGAGCACAGTGAACAGTCATTCCTTATTCACTTTTTTATTGCTTCACAAGATTTTGCTGAGCTTTTCAAGTCCATTTAGTTTCTTTCACTGTAATGCACCATACTGTCCCCCGCTGAAATCCATTTTGGGGAAGATGGATAGGAGAGGAATGATGGCCCAACTCTCTCAACCTTTTTGGTAGGAATTGAGCACTTTTAATGACAGTAAGACAGTTAACTGTAGTGAGCTAACATCCCTTATTAAATGTTTGAAACCTTTTACACTGAGATCCTGTGGTCCTGGCCCTGGCCTTAGATTCAACAGTTCATCTTCTAAAAGTAAGTCTAGAAAGCAAGATATGAAGTGGAGGAGGACTGTTACCTACCTTACAAATCCCATAAATGAGATGCCATATTTTAGGCTCGTATTAAAAAAGATTAAATTTCTAGTAGTTTATGGCAGTGAAAACAAATAGTTTCTTGTAATTTTATTGATACAGTTACAGTCCACACACAAATTATTCAGCCTTACACTGAGCTGGAAATAAATTTTCGAAATCACCTCGCACATCAACTGTATTTTCCCAACAAGAGTGTCTCATGTAGATCTGATCTCAGTGCACTGAAACTAAAAGGTCTGAGCTCAACTCCAGTCTAAGTCCAATCAAAATGCATTTGTGCTATTCCAACAACTTGTGAACTTGCACAGAGTCTCTGCAAGCCCTTGTTAGGTCAGCCTGTTATAGGCCTGAGTTTCAAAGAGTTTCAACTTCCAGAAACCTCCATCTGCAAACTCAGAGCTAAATCAAATCCATCAGCTGAATCTCATTTGTTTATGTATGTGTTTCATTGATTTATTTATTGGTCCTAAAATAGAAAGAGTATGAAATCCCCTGCCTGCTACTGGGTTTTGTTAAACACCGTCTGCTTGAGCGAGGCTTACTGAAAGAATTGCCAAGCTTCATGTTCTATCGGATGAGCCTTCCTCACTTCATTACAGTGATGGCCAAAGGCTGTTTTTTTCTTTTCTCCATTTTCTCTCCCCAGCCTTGTAACAGTACATTACAGTGAACTTGCAGTGTCTTCCTCTGCCCATGATCTGTGCATGCTCATGAAGTTTTTCAGCTCTCAAGTTCCTAAAGAAAATTCTGATTTGGCACAGCCTCAAGTTCTTCTTTTAAACACAAACACTATCTTCCTTGCTTTGGCACTCTCCTTGTTTTTTCTGTCAGCCTTTTCCCCTCCCTTCTTCCTTGCTATGTCTACCTTCCCTCTATCTCTCACTCAATTCTGCAGTGAAGAAAGCTAACACTCAGAAAAATCCATGTTTATATGATGATTGTCTTATCTTAGAGCAATACTACTGGGCAACATCATAAATAAAACACTTTTCTAGGGCATTGTTAGATAATCTCTATCTTGCATGTTCCAAAACTTTCAGGGACTTCACTTATTTGGAAAATTGTTTTACTTCATGTCAACATTCCCATCTGTTCTAATTTTGTAGGTTTGTAATAATGATGCTGCTTAAGGCTTTGCTTCACTTTTGCTTTGACTTTAGGGAAACTTTAGAACTTGCACCTGAGAGATGAGATCTCCAGCAAGAAGGAAGTACTTTGGTATAATTTAAACCTTCCTGTGGTAACTAGATGCTCAGAAGAAATATCTGTATCAACATCAGGAACGTCAGCGCAGACAGACCAGGAGCTGCTGAATGATACTTCAGTCAGCCCCACTCCTAAGTGGGATCATTCTGCAGTAGGTGTCCAATCTCCTGGAGGAACTCTGAACATAGCTCTTGCATCTTCAAGCCTCTGGATATAATGGAGATGAAAAAATTATGTAAATTAACTTTGCCAACCTGTTACACAAAGGGCATGACAGAAGGAGGCTGCTTTGCCCACTCCCAGTCTTTCTTAGGTGCACATGGCCAGGCATAATGACCTATCACTTAATGAAAAAGAAATATTGCAGTCCTTACACAAAGAAACCTTTGCCTGGTAAAAATAAGGCTGGGATAAATTGCTGCTCTGCTGATTCCCAAGGTAATTTTCCAATTGATCTCAACTGCATAGGGATTTTCCTCTTCGGTTAAGATAAACGAGGCCCGCAGAAAGTTCTCTGAAAGTGACAGACATTTTATGGACAGAATAGAAATTGCAGACCATATTTAGTCTTTTCAGTTATTTTTCTGACATGCATATTCATTTACTAGATTAAACCATATTAAAAATAAATCTGCCTATATGCATATTAATGTTACTTTTAAATAATGTATTTCCATACATTAAATTACAAATATATCCTTCTTGGGTTTTTTTCCCTAGGGGTTATATCAACTACTTAAGATGGTTTCTTTAGAGTTTTCAGACTTTCATCTATATTTGTATTTAGTGACTTTCATAGGAGCCACTGATTGCTGCATTCATAGTGATTTATGTGGAAAGGGAAGCATATTCATATTAAGCATATAATGAGAGCCCTGGAACATTAGTTTATATTTTGCTGGCAATCACAGTGGCTTTGGCAATGGATTTTAGATGACCTTAACATTCACGTCCAAAACATATGTGATAACTAACCTCAGCCTTCACCCTACCGTTGATCTTTTAAAACAGTGAACATAAGATAAAGATCTGTTGTGGTTCTCTTCTCAGCTCTCCATAACATTTCATAAATAGGTCAGTTTTAGCATGTTTATATAAATTGATTCCCCTTCTGGGAATGCTACGCTGTGATAAACAGTTCTTTCCAATTAGTTTGGTTTTTTTTAAAATAGTTAGGGATTACTATTACAGCTAAAAATATTTTAAATATAAGTATCTTCAAAGTCAAGAAAATGTTTTCTGTCTGTTACTGACTGATGAACTGCAAGTGCCCACTCCTGTTTCCATTAAAATGAATATTGCAGTCTCTACATATTTGGACTTCTTCTTTTTAACAATGCACAGCAAAATGAAGATCTAGTCCTGCAACACAGTGCCCATTACCACTAGTCATTTTAACCATAAGGAAGGAATGATTGAGGCCAACGAGACTTCTTTGGTTTGTAATCCCTGCACTTAACAGACATCTACAGGATCAACTCTGTTTTGTCATATTTGCTTTAGAAGTCATTCTGTTGGCTTACAGATTTGTACATTCCTTTAGACGCCAGCTGTCCTTTTAATTTTCATTAATAATCCATTTTATTTGATTTTGTTGTCAGGTCCATTTCTAGAAAAAATTTGGATGGTAAGTCAGGTCAGCTGGTGAATCAGTTGCCCAGTACCTCCCTCAGCAATGAGCAGCACTAGATGCATCCGAAGATATAAGAAACGGTAAGAATCATTATGCAGGACAGAATGGACTTCTAGTTTTTGGCCATTACTAGTCATCTTGATGATCATACCTTTCTTCAGAATACTTAGCAGAAAGATCGTGACAAATTTTGTGCCTGGGCTCCCACTTTTTCATATCACTGCAGCTTTAGAGGAGAGACCAAGGCTCTGGGTGAGCCTAGCTCTGCTGCTCACTTTGTGGTAGGTTAGATCTGACAGCAGATGGAATCCCTGAGGCGTGTCAATTTAATTTTAAGTTGTGCATGTAATGCACATGTTGCCCATTACAGTGGTGTATGATGTCTTTCTAGGAAGGAGGTCTATCTCTCTCACACTGGGTGACCATGCTAAGGATAAATTTTGCAAAAGTTATTAAGTCTGGGCTCAGTCATGTCTTAACAGCCTAAATGAGAAGAGGAATATCTTTCAAAGATTATTTCTGACTCTCCAGAAACAAGAGATTCCTCTTCCTCTACTCTTTTAGCAGTAGTGCATTCATAGTCCCAGGAAACAGAGCAAAAGCTGCAGGTTTCAGACGGACTTCAGTGTTGATTTGGTTATACAGTTTCAGTCGAGCAAGGGACTTCAAAATTCCTTTGTTAAAGCCCTATGACCACAGTTCTGAAGAAACTGGAAAACTCCAAAACAGGCTCTCAAACAAGCCTTCAGACAGATAGATTAATGGCATCAGTTACCTAGCTCCTCAGTAGAGAAAACTACAGAAGAGCCAGGTAGCTAAGATTAGTGTCCAAGTCAATCTAAACCCACTGTTACATGCAGGACAGCTTCAGACAGCAAACTTGCCTGGGAAGGAGGAGGAGATGATGTTTTTCTAATATAATTCTTCTAGCCATTGGGAGCAGTGGAAGGAAGCTCCGCGAAGCCTTTTCCAGATAACCAGTGGTGATTATCTAACTGCTGGGTGATTTGTTCTTTGAGCAAACGTCATACCTATTGCTTCTTTTATGTTCACTATTCTAAAAAGACTGTCCCTGTTTTCCTCTACCCAATCACTTCTAGAAGCCTCCACTCTGGCGTGCTGCACTGGCCTGGCTCCACAACCACACCAGACCATCACAGATGAGACTTGCAAATGAAACTTCCACCAGGCTTTCTTTTACCATAAGGCTGCAAAAGTCAGGATGATTATCTTTCTGAGGAATATATTCATGATACAACACCGATACTTCCCAATTATCACAGAAGATTGAAATAATTGCATCCCTAACACTTCCATTTTTTTAATAGCATGTGAAATTACTTTACTTCAATTGTTCATTTTAAGTGTATATTCATGAGTTCCAGCTGGTCCCACAGTCAGAGAGCAGTCCCTGACCCACTTCACACACGGGCGCAGATGTAACTTCAGAAGCATGTTATCTAAAGAGCTAGCAGCCTATCAGTCATGAGCAGTTCAGATGTTACCCTTCAGCCATATATGGTGCTGTGGTCCTGGTCAGTCCAAGACATTGAAGCTTAGCTCTCTCGAGCTCAAACCTGTAGTTTGACTTTTTCAATAGGGAAAAACAATAAATTCATATGTGCAACATGCAACTCATAATCCAGCCAGCCTACACAGACATTGTGGCTACAGAATACCAATAAAAAATAAAGCAGTACAATTCATATTTACATATAATATAGACGAATATTTGAAAATATCTATACATAAAAATGTAGAAGCTTATATTGAAAATTCCATCAATATTAAAGCATTTTATCCCTTATTTTCAAACTGGTTTTGCAACAAAAGCCTGGGTGTGGACATTGACTCAAAACCAAATTCTGAACTATTCAGACTTGTCTGTAAACCCTTCAGCAGGATCATGGTTTTTGCTTCTGAATACATGGATATTTTTTTGACCCTTGCAAGACACTCATTGCTCTGTGTCTGGAAATAAAGAAAAAGAAGTCAGACATCTGTCTTCTGATTTGCTGACATGAGAGGAGCGACCAAGCACCATCTAGCCATCATATGAATACAATAAGCTAAGCTTCACCGCTGCTGCAAAGTCTGACTCTAAACACTACAATTCCTCCTGCTGAAAGACCCCTTTCCACAAGTTACCAAGTTCCACAAGAAAAAGGGCAAGATGCACACTATGTTCAAGTCCAACCTGAATCTGACCCAGCTGGAATAAGAGAAGAGAATAAACTGCCACTCACACACAGTTTGCAAACAGGAAATAAAATCCAATTGTTTCATTTATGTATATTTATATCTTTATAAGTATCTTAATTGTCCATCACCAGAGAGCAGGTGTCTATGTTTTAGTCTGTGGAAAATAATGCAATTTATTTTGAATAGAAATATCCTTTTGTTTTTTTCATTAATTAATATCTTAAAGACACAATTTCCATGAATTTTGCTGGCACAAAGAATTCAGACAACAGATTTGAAGGATAGGAGTATTTGTAGAACCTAGAATTGCAAAAATATTCATTGGAAGTACTACTCACACATCTAATCAGGAAAAAGGAATACTGCCAGGCAGCCAGTCCAACCAGTGATAGTTTGAAAAGCAAATATTGGCTGTCCACAAACAATTTAATAGCAAAGATCATCTGGACAACATAAACACTATAATACTCTCATATAGCAAATATTGTTCATTAATTTGACTAATTTTGTACTATGCTTTAAACAAACATTCTGAATATATTTTTATTTTCTCAACTTTTGCCAAACTTCAGTTACAGATTGGGGTATCTAAGTTACAGACATAAACACTAAGCCAAATAGTGTGTTGCTTGATATTCTCTGGGTCTAGAAACATTGGTGGTAAGTAAAAACAGTGGTCGGATTGAATAAAGGGTTTTGATTAATTTTCTAATTCATCCTAGATCACAAGTGCTGTTGATTTTGGTGCCTCTTCAAGACACTGTATCTAGAATACTGACTTCAAGTGGGCAGATATGTGACTGTTGTCAGTGTAAACTGTTTCCATGACAAAGACATTAAAAATAAAAGTAAACAAGAAAAGGCTCTCAGTTTGAAATATTATGAGGTGGTCTATACTATAAAGTGGTCAGACAAGTCTTCAATACAACCAACTCCCTGTTTTAAAGGCAACTCCCACTTTGCAGCAAATTCCCCTTCATCAAATCAATCCTCACTTCACATCAGCCGAAAAGGTGGAATAATTAAATCTCAAATTACTTCTTCCAACTAGTTTGTCAGCATTTTGAGGGATTAATCCATCCCAAGATCCAAAAATTCGTTAAAGTATCCCTTAGATAGTTGAGAAAAACAGTAAGCTCTGCCACCTAGACCAGGAGTTCCCCACAGGTCACAATGGTTCCCCACAGGTACCTGAATGCAGCTCAGGAGCCACGCATACACCTCTTCATACGTGCACATTCAGGCAGGAATTACTGCCCTCAGCAATGCCAGTTTCAAGGATGGCACATATTCTCAACAGGACTTGGCAGCTCTTGTTCCTGGCAGCAGCAACATAAAAAAAAAAATAAATAAATAAATAAAATAAAATGGATACATACTATTTTGGAAATCAAGAGACAGACTTAACATGTCTTAACCACCTTTCAGTGTCCAGTATTTTTTTAATTTTTTTACTCAATAGTAGAAAGAGACAGGTTATAAATTCAGGATGGGTTGATTCAGAAGTTCTTTGCAAGTCTATAGGAAGAAATACTACAGTATTCTAAATGTTGTTCAAATCTCCATATGAAGTGCATAATTTCACCATAAATATATTTAAACCACATTTTTCCATAAGATTTTTTCATTTATCTGATATATTTCTGTTTATATAAATATGCAAATTGTTCATGCAAAGACATTTCAGTATTTGAACTTTTTGCAAACTGTTTCCTTTCAATCTGTTATATAAAATTTCTTACCTGTGTTCCAAGAAGCTATTTTGCAATGAGTTTTTGGCTCTGAATCAGTAAAGCAGCCTTTGTTAGGGTGAAACATAAGGCATGTATGGCTATATTAAATCAACTAGTTTTAATTGCTTGTTTTTCTGCTTTCATATCTAGATATCAAAAAAACAAAAATGGGGGCTGGGGAAGGAATCTCCCATGATCTCCACCCACCACATGAGAAATAAAATACTATTTATATTAAGCGCTACTATTAGTTTGTGGTCCATGCAGATTTCAGTAACCAATTTAAACTGACAGTGAACAAGCTTTCCTTCCTCAAAGCAAGAGACAGCATGTGGAGAAAACAGCATCTGATCTATCTTTGAATTCTGCAACTAGTTTCATTATTGATGTTGTTATTGAAGAGTAGAAGTGAATATATCAGTATTGTAACAACAGAGATGATACAAAACTTTACACATCTCAGTCTGAACTTCCAGCCTTTTATCAGTGTAAAATCCAAATGTAGGAAGTTAAATTCAGTTTACATGACTTCTTCTACCCCCACTTGAAACTGGGGCTAGTTGATGTTTTGTGATACTGCAGCTTTCTTTCTCTACAGTTAGGTTTTCATTACAGCAGTTGTGTTACATTGACTCATAGGGATGAATATCTGAATTAGGATTAGAGCCAAATATAGAGTTGCTGTGCCACAGCTCCCTCAGCAGAGCAGCAAATGATGCTGAATGCCTGGACACTTTAATATTAGTGAATCTATGGCATTCATTTATTCATAACAAGACTGTGCTGCTGACCTAGTTTGCTCATTAAATTAATGGAAGTTGGAGAAACTAAAAAGAAAATCCTAGAGGGGTTTCATTTCTGTGCCTACTTGGTTGGATCTGTAATTCCTTTTATTTTCATTTCTTTTCTCCTGGCTGTATAACTGGATGAATTTGTTTTAGATTATTTTCCTATTAAGTAAAATTTCCCAGAGGTTCCTGGTATTTGCATTCAGCTATTTCAGTAGCAGATATAACATTGCACTGAATACACCATCTACTGAAACAATGAAGTCGTAAGGAAATCAGACACATGTTCCCTACAGATGTTTGACCTAAGGCATATTGGAGTTGCCAAATCCACCTTTGGGTCACACTCTTCTCCATCTGGAGATCTACAAACTTTGGGCCAAATGCAAGGAGTGATTTATAAACTGGGTAGCCCTACTAAAGTCAACTAGCGATCCTGAATTTAAGTGCCAAAATCAATGCTGTAAGTGCTAAGAACTTGCAGCCAACAAAGACTTCAGCTGGGACTTTCTGGCACTGAAAACTGGGACACCATGAGTTTGGTGCTTACATTAGAAGTTTGTCTTTGGAGTTCTGACTTTCAAATCCATATTCACAGCTTCAGGTTTAGCCAAACCTCTCTTGATCTTTTGTCTTAAATATTCTCCAGAGTGGCAGGAATGGGTTAGAGAAATATGCCAGTGTTGGACAGACTTGCATCAAGCATTTCTGCTTCACTGCTTGGCCATGGGATTGCATGTAAACCAGCATGCCTAGCAGATGGACTTGTTCTCGTTTGCTGTTCAGTCCCTTCTGATGCATCTCATTGCTCTCACAGGACTGTCAGCAATAATGAGAGCTTTGCCCTTATGATCAACCTTATCCATGTTCCTTCTACTTTAGCAAGATTGCCATTGAAGGCTACCTACCCACTGCATCCCAGGAGCTGTAGGACTGAAAAGTCTGGCTCAAAATCACAGGTAACTGTATAATAGATGTTTCTCCCAAACTCAGAAGACACAAAATGCCCACTTTGTAAGTAATACAAGACCTCAGTAAAAAAAAAAAAAAAAAAAGACAAAAATAACAGTAAAATAGACAAAAAATCTTCAATGTGCCAAAGAGCAGGAGACTTCATGGATCACAGAGATTCTGAGTAAATGGCACCAAGCACTGAGTTCTCCTGCTAACTATTTTATACGAAGTGAAATCTTTGTAGAAAGTTAGTGGTGTTTCCATAATGTGACAATCAGGCTGATATCAGTTCAGTGGAAAGGTTGTGTTCAGGGACATTAACAACTCCATTTGCTTTCCCCTTCTATTTTTCCCAACTGATGCAATCGCTTTTATTATGCAGGAAAAAGGGAGTTTGATGAAAACACTGTGTCACTATGAACGTTCTTCCTTCCCCATTTTGAAAATTTAGTTTTCCTTTTTGCAGCACTTTGAAATAGGCTTATTAATCCACTGAGGGAAATAAACAGCTGGAAGTAAACATTTTCCAACTGTTGGAGAAACACTAACTGTTTCCTAAGCCATATCCAAGCGGTCACCAAATAAATGCACAAGGGAAAACCGGTTCTTGGCCTGGATCTATGCCTGTGCTAATGAAGAAGTCAACAGTAGAGGGCTAGCTGAGTCATTCTTCTTTAAGGATCATCAAATATCCAGCTTCTTAATTATTTATTGGTTGCTAAGACCAGCAGCCAACACTGTGCTCAGAGCTGTATAGGGCAGCCTTCACCACACAGTCTAAATTTGGCATGCCAACAGTATCCAGCAACTCACTGGATGTTCAGTAGATATCCAGCAAGACACTTGATGGGTGGTGAAAGCCAGAGCTGTTTGTAAAGTGCTGGAGAAGTCTTTTCCAAGAGAAGTACATTTTAAGGAAGAACATGATAAGAAGTACACAATAGGCACCAAAAGAATTGACTGACAGTTAGAAGAAAAGTGGTGGAAAGGGGCATATTCTAGAAAATCTGTGAATTCTCCTTCTCCACTATGTTGTTTTTCATGTCCTTTTCAAGAATTCTTACATAAACCAAGTTTCATGAGTGTAAAGAAACAGTTAGGGAGAAGAACCTGTAAGCCCATAGCCAATATAATTTTACTCATAATACAAAATTTCCCATCTGAAGGGGAAAAAAATCTTGGGTGCAATAAGGAATTTCAGTAAAATTCAGATCAAACACTTCTGAAACAAAAATAAGAGTTTGTAATTAGCTGTCCTGTCACCACACTCAGTTAAAATGAAACTCACCCCACATGAAAAAAATCCATCCTTAATGCCTCATGACAGTATGGTCAGTCACATTAATCCATGAGCACATCCCAGTGAGTGTCAGACTGGAAGAGTCCCCAGCATGAGGCTGCAGGTGGTCTCTGTACACAGCAGAGACAACCAGCAGAGAGGAAAACCTGAAGGACTGAGGCGACTGTGCCTGGAGCACTGAAGTAGCCTCAGCAGCCTGTGTAAGAAACAGGCAGGCTTGTTATTTGTGAGGTTTGAGAGTTCAACTAATAAGGGATGGAAGAGCCTGAATGAGACTTTTCCTGAGCAGAAGAGTCCTGCTTTGTTCTCTGAAGTGCAGTAAAGTCCTTCTTCTGGTCGTGTGTCTGACCAGCCTCACTGGCTACAGCAGGTGAGGAAGGACAGCAGGATCATGAACACACTCATGAGTATGTACTTATTCCCTAAGGCTAGAAGCACACAGACCCCTTCTATCTAATATAACTTTCAATGAGATCTGCTTTTACCTACTTCAGTATTTCCTTATTGGGAAGTTTTCCCCTCTGTTCTTTGAAAATGTACCTGAGACTTTTCTGTAGCCTGGTGCTGAACTCCTGGAGAATAAATAGATAAAGAAACAGCCTCAGAAGAATTTACAAGACATATATAAACTGAAATATCTTCACATACGTTTGGAAGAGAGCCATGCTGTGTCTGGACAACTCTTGAACGGAAAAAAAGTTGTTAAACAGATTAATCATTCCCCTATACCATGTGATTTGAGCAGGCCCAGTTAGAAGCCAAAGGGCCAGAAAGAGAAAAGGTGTCATCATGAGAGAAGGGTGGTAATTATGTGGTTGTTTGAAACAAGTGAAGGAAGCAAGAGGATGAAGAGATGAATGAATTCAGAGACTCAGAGAAAGAGAGATTTCTGGTGAGTTTCATTCTGGAAGACCCTAACTTGAACTTGCTGCAGAAGGCCAAAGGGTATCCAAAACCGGACAGATTGAAATAGAGGCAACAGGTCCAGTGATGTGCCAAATAAAACTGCAGTTGCAGCAACATGTAGTCAAATTAAAATGGAGCTGATTGAGAGGCAGAAATACAAATTGAGAAATAAGATGGGCACAGCAAGAACTCTAGCAACACTGAGGAAGAAAAAAGACGACAGGAAGAAGTCTTAACACATGTGAGGGGGAAAAAAAGGAATATTGCCTGAGAAATAAGGATTGAAGAAGAGAAAAGAGAGGAAAACTGGGTATCAGGTCTCCGGTACAAGCTGATATACCTGTTGAAAAGCCAGTAACAATTTCTTTTTTTTATTTTTTCCTCAATTTATCAGAGTATGAAATACAGACAAATAGGGACAGAAATCAAAGTGGTAAAATAAAACAGGAAAATTAAAAATAGACAAAAAGTGATAGTGGGTCTCAGCAATGTGGATTTTGTGGCTGCAGCAAACCATCAGTAGGCCTAATTCTCTTCTCACAACTTCTGCTGTAAAACTAGAATAGCTCCACTTAATTCAGCCAAGTCAAATTGCTGTAAAAGAGATGAACAAGCCCATAAACTCAGATTTCATTATTTCACACATATAACGTAAAAATATTGAAAATCAAATGCAAGTTCCATCACCAAAGATCTAGTAAAGACAGAAGGCAAGTTAGAAATCAGGAAAAGAGATGTGACATTCATCCATTGGAAAATAGTTGAGGTTCCTCATATAACCAGAGCATACGTTCAGCTACTCAAACTTAGCAATACAGTTCTCCAGCTGTTCAAGTTGTCTCATTCCTTAGAAGATACAGTAAGAATGCAAAATCAATAGACCTTGCAAATAATTTAACTGGTTAGTGGTGACAAGTTCTGTGGACAAACTTTTGATAATCACTGCCACTGATGAAATTGTTTTATTTTTCAATAGCTGCTGTGTCAGGAAATATAATACTAGTATAAACATTTTCATATGTTTGGTGCAATATCAGATTCCAGTCAAGCATAAGCATAAGGTGTAGGGGGAGTCAGCACCAACAGCTAACGCACAGGTGGAGGAAGGAACACTCCTTTTTAGTGATTTACCATGTTCTCATCAGGTATAACTGACAGTTGAATTACAGCCCCAGAGAACAGTCTGAAAGGAGACATGAGCTGGAAGTGGCTGAGACGTACAAGCATGGCAGGGGCTCTGGAACGGCTAGACCTAATAAAGGGCAGAGCCAAACAGCTCCGCCACAGAACCACGCTGAAGCCACTGTTTTGCTTGCAGGCCTCATGCCAATGCCCCTGCAGGGTGCTGCCCTGTGTCATGTAAACATGTCTGCTGGGTATCCATGGCAGGGTGCTGCACTGAGCAGTATGGACGAATACAAAGTTTCATCGAAAGCTATGAACATTTTGGGGCAGCTGGGTTGTTTTTCTTAAGTTCTGCTGGATGCTGAGCACACTTCAGCGGCTCCTTGAGTTTAAATAAGGTAAACCTGACTGTGTAAAACAGGTCAGTGGCTTAACTGGTGTCTCTCATACTCAGGAGTGATTCTTTCTAAGACAAGGAAAGCTTCCTTCACTGGTGCAGCTCTCTGAGCAGTTAAATATGCATGTGGCCAGACTCAGTCCTCGTAAAACCCAATTGACTTCATTCAAAAAACTCCTATAAAGATGACTGATGTCACTGGAGTCCCACCAGGGATGAATTTGGCCCATGCCATTCCTCCTGTTTAGTCATTGGATAGGAATGTAGAGAAGAAATGCATGCTGGGCTTTAGGACTCCATCTCTCAACAAAACTGCCAGGGCTGAAAAAGAATTACACGTGAATATAAATTTGTCTTGCACACTCCATTAGATCTCCCAGATCAGCCACTGCTTTCAGCTGCCCAGGTACGAATCAGAATATCTTCTTTCACTACCGAGGGCTGAGCAGGAGTTTCTACACAAGCGTGCCAGGCCTCTTGGGAGCAAAAGCAGCAGCATTATCCCCAATTTACAGATGAAGAAACCAAAACAGGGAGCTGAAGTGATTTGCTTCAACTCACATGTGGTGACAGAGGTAGAAGAGGTATTGAAACTTAAGTACTTATGGCTCCTCGCCACTTAGGCCACGTATTCCTGTGATATATCTTTTTAATTTCCCTCTCCTTTCCCCATCTCCCTTCTCCCCTGCCCCCAACCCCATCAACATCATCTGTAGCCACACAACTGGGAAGCTGGGATTAATCCATCCCTTGGGAAACTGGGATTAATATACAACTCATGCGGAACCTTTAAAAACCCAATGATTTGTGGTCCCCTTTTCAGAGGCACATGTAATCCACAGCTGAAAAGTAACTATTTGCTGTTCCAGTGCACATTCTGAGAGAGGCTTTTACTCTGTTTCATGAATGTACACTGAAGACCCCATCTGACAGAATTTCTTCCTGCATCCAACAAAAAAACAGGCTGAGTAGGCTGTGCAGAATCAGGCTCTTGCGGAGTAGTAACAGTTTATGGGCAGAAAAAGAATGACTGGAATGCAACGGGGAAAAAAGAGAGAGAGAGAGATGTGCCAAGACATCTTTACATTTTCTCCTGTAACTGGAAATGGTTAAAAAAAAAAAATTTTAAAAAGACAAAAAAAATCTGTGTTTCCCTTGTAAATCTTGCAGGAAGAGACAACTAGAGTCAGGTGCCCTGGATTTTACTCTTGCAAACTCCCATTCAGTGATGTTTTTATGATGAAAATGCAAAATTCAAAGCAACTGTGAAAACAGAATCAGCTCTCGATTGGCAGACAGAGGCCTAAGCAAGTTTTATTCACTGCATCAATGTCAGAGTAAAGCACATGCAAAGAGAGAAAAGAAAAGGAAAGAAAGGGGGGGTAATTAATCATTTAAATTATTTGTGATCCTGATTCAAAAGGCACATTTCCCATCTAATTCCTTTTATTTATTTTGGGGGTTAGTACGACTTATCTCTTCTGACTGTCAGGATTTCATCTCTTCTTTGCTTTCCTTGGAATCACTGAACTGATACTGCCTAGCAAAATTCAAAACACTGGAGGGAACAGGCGAACTGTTCACCAGTGCAGTTGAAAGCATGACCAGAGCGATAGCCTTTGTTTGCACGAGGTCGAAAGCGGCCTTCTGGGAAGAGGAAATACACACACGTGTACGTGTAGTACAAATGACATTAAAAGGCTGTGCGTGCATCCTGTGCCGGGTATGCCCACATAGTTTTAATGTATCTGTAATTCTGATTATGTCAATTCCTGGGATTTTTTTTTTTTTTTAATTGCACATAAAAAAATACACGTCCAAGGAAATTCTTGGCAGGCAGATCACCAGGCTTCAGCCTTACAAATGAAACGCTTCTCATGCCCAGCTGGGAGGAGCGGTTTCTCCACCTTCGCGACCCAGTAGTTATAATGGTTCCCAGGAACCAGTAACTGACGCGGTTTCTTACCTCGCCACGGGTGTTTCGGTATCCCGGTGTTAAGGAGATGGTGGAGCAACCGTGGGAAAGCCTCAGTGGAGTGACCCTCCCTGCATCCCTTCCTCCCGCCCTTTGGACCCGACTCGGATTTCTGCCTCGTAGTCACGACCCCTGAAAAACGACTGGCTCCGAGCGGCAGAGCCCCTCACTTTCTCCCTCCACGACAGGACCCCTGGAGCATCCCTGTTCCTTCCCTCTGTGCCACGACCGACACAAGAGCGACGGGGAAGTTCACCGGGGATTTTCTCTTTGAATAGAAGAAATGCACGGGGCGGGGGGATGAACCACCCAGCCCTTAGGCTGGCAGTTAACGCCGTGTCGGTGCTCGGAGCTGCGGATCCCTCCTCGGAGAGGCGCGGATGCCCTGTGCCCCTGTCCCGGCAGCGGGGCAGGCGGGCGGCAGCCGGGGACCGCCCGGCGAGCTGGCGGGGGGTGGCGGGGGGGCGGCCGTTCCCGCTGGGCTTGCGCAAGGCGATGCCGCTGAACCCCAGCGGAGGAGCCGGCGGGGGGGGGGGGGGGAACCTTCAGAGGCAGCGCAAATTGCCCCCGAGAGACGCTGCCGAGAAAACGCAGCCCGAGCCGGCTCGGCAAGGCGAGGCCAGCGGCAGCAAAGGGATTTTCCTTGCTCCTGTCGGGCTCCGCGCAAAACGCGCCCGGCGCAGCTCCGCGCTCGTCCCGCGGTGGCGGCTACAGGCGGTGGAAGCGCGGAAGGCCGGCCCCAGCTTCCCGCAGGCTTGGGTGGTTTCACCCCCGCGCTCCTCGCTTGTGCCGAGCGGTTGGGTTTCATGATGTCTTTGAAGACAAAACCAAAAGCCTTTACGCGGTGCGGAAAGCAAAGCAAAACCAAGCCAGGTTCAAACCCTGCCCATCCTCACGGCCTCCGGAGCTGGCTGCGCGCAGGAGCGGCTGCCCGGCGCCCCTCCCGCGCGGAAGATGCGCGCCGCGCCCCGCCCCTCCCGGCAAGTGCCTTTAAATTAGTTACGATGTGCTCGAATCCGTGTCCAGTAAAAAAAAAAAAAAAAAAAAAAAAGGGGAGCGAGGTTTCTCCCCGCTCCCCTGACATTCAGTGAGTTACCACCGCAACTTTTCCCTTGTCGTTGATAGGATTCCTTGACCAAATAAAGAAATATTGTCTAAGAGCGGAGCGGGGAAGGGGGGGACAGGAACCGCTTTGGGCCGAGCGCCTTGCGGCGTCAAAGCACCCGCGCTGCGGCCGCGCAAGAGCCGCCGGGTTAGCTCCGTCCATCTCACTTCGGACGTGTCGCCGCAGGAGGCTTTTCGTATCGCGGGGGTGGGGGGGTGAGCACTGCCTTGAGACGGGGGGAAGAGGGTTTAGGGTTTGCTTAGGGGACGAGAAAAGACGGCAAGAGGCGCTTCAAAGGCTCAGGCGGATCCCCCAGCCCTGAGCTCTCTCCCCCATCTCGATCCAAAGCGGTTTCGCAGTGGAATAAACATCTCTGATCTAAGACAGCTGCCGGGAATCAAAGGCCGCCCCAGATCAGCGCTGAATCGGCCGAAGATGCGACTGAAAAATGCCCTCTCCTGACAAGCGAAGGGAAGGGTGTGCGAGGGCGGCTCTCCCCGCAGCGCCTTCAGGCTGTGAAAGCAGCAACAGTTTGCCCATTATTCATCTGATTTGTTTTATAACACTTCTGACACCTAATCTTATCAGCTAATACCCAAGATTTAGTTACCCAAGACGATTTTTTTTTTCCACACTAGCAGCAAAATTATTTGACCTCCTGCAGATCTGTTTACTTTTGTCAGCCTTAAAAAAAAAAAAAAAAAAAAAAAAAAAAAGAGAAAAAAAAAAGAATAAAAAAAAAGAAAGAAATAAGGGGGGGGGGGGGGGGGGGAAATTATAAAAAAATGAGAAGGAGGAAAGCTTATGCGTAAAGGAAGGATCCAGACTTTCCAAGGCTGGTAGAAACAAGCACTGAGGAAATACCAAGTTAACGCAAAAGAAAAAAAAAAAAAGTTTCTGAATATTGACAGTGAGGCTTAGCTAAGGAAGAGACCAGAAACCAAATGAACACATATGTAGTCCATGCAGACTTGCCTGTAAAATAACGATTTATTTTAATACTTAAAAAACACACACAATCCAGTGATAAATGTCAATTACCAATAATCAGCATAAAGTGCCAAACAGCCATACAATTTTTATTTTTTTTTAATAAACAAAACTTATTGGAATGTCTCTTAATTTGAATACACTGTTCAGAAAGCCAGCATTTAAAAAAATACGCTCTCAGGTTGAGATTTGTTCTCTCTCATCATGACGCACGAAGACTTTAAAGTACCACTAAAACCACGTTGTGCATACTGTCAGTTTGATGTATTGCCATCTTTCTTTCCTCTGGGTTTTTTTTAAATAAGTCCACAAGTTACAAACCTCCTCACAGCGTACTAGATCACAAGGCAAAGAAAAAGGTCTCCATGTCCCTTGAACACTGATTTGTCCCAGACACTGGGGACCCGCAGCTCTAAGATCTGGATGCGTTTTCTAGCGCATGATAGGATTCCCCACTTGAGAGATTTAGGTCATTTCCAAACATTAATTTTCTTCTCCTTTTAAGAAGACAAACTAGCAAATGAGATTTGCAAGTTGCCCTTCTTGTCCTAATGGTGCTGTGATGAGAAACCACCGTTTTCAGTTCTTAATCGTCTTCCAGAATTCTCTGTATTTCCTGAAGTGTAAAAATAAGAAGCTTTATACAGTCAAAAAAAGTATAAAATAAGAGGTTGGGTTTTTTTTAAAAAAGTAATACTTTTGGAAGCTACGATTTTGGGTTTTTTTCTTGGGATTGGGGGGGAGGGGGGCTTGTGGGTTTTTGTTTGGTTTTAAAGAGACTCCTGTCCAACACGTGAGCACCACCTTTTGGCATAAAGTTTATCAAAGCCACACAAGTCAGCTAGCACTCTGCATCATTCATGTATATTTTAGATGCAAAATAATCTTTTCACCCACGACTTAGGAAATTAGTTGCTTGGGCGGGAGGGTGGGTGCAGATTTTACTCTTTTTAAAGTACAAACAAAAACAAAACACAAAGTCCAGTGCTCCCATCCTGAAAGTTTTGTTTCTGCTCTGGTTTTGGTGTAAAGTCTGAAGGGGAGGAAAAGTTCATAGAAGTTGGAGATTCAGCACTTAAGTTTGGCAGGTTTCAGTTCCTTTACTTGCGTGTGCAGTGTCTTGTGGACAGCTAGTGTTCTGGACTGGCAAAATCCTTTCCCACATTCTTGACACTTAAAAGGCTTTTCTTTAGAATGGATATATCTAGGGAGAGAAAAACAATTGAGAGGTCAGAAATAACCAGCCTAAACACAGCAGTGAGCTACCTGATGGAGAACACGCTGCAGCTTTTTACACCTACTGCTGAGACTGAGAGTGCTGGAGTGCAGTACTCGGGCAATCATCCGTGTGTGTGCATGCAAGAAGAGAGGGGGCTGTTGGAGGCTTACAGGGTGCCTTTCTTGGGAATAAAGAGCTTCTCTCTAACTTCGGGGTCATCAGGCTGCGTGTTTTCATTACACTTCTGAATGATCACAAAAGCAGAGGACACAAGACGATGCAAACGGAGGGCGAAAACATCTGTGAAAGCTAAGAAGGAGGTTGTGCAAGTCATTTTTGCAGGGTGAGTGAGTACAACAACAGGCCTGTTTTCCAAAGTGGGTTATCTGGTCTCCTCCACCAGCAGTGGGCAGAGGAAAACCTAGAGGTAACACTGCCGGCTGGCCAGGGATGTGACTTTTCTTATAAGCACCTTCATGAGTGTAGGTGGATAACAAGGGGATAACAAGGAAAAAAAGGACGGGAGAAGAAGAGTCATTACCTGTGATCCCTCAGGTGATCCTGTCTTCTGAAGGCCTTGTGGCAAATATCACATGTGTAGGGCCGTTCATCAGTATGGGTTCTTTCGTGGATCAAAAGGTTGTAGGACTTGGTGAAGTGCCTGCCACAGAATTTACACACGAACTCCTTCTTGGTTTTGGACGGTAACCTTCCTCGCGTGGGTTTCTTCTCTGGAGAGAGTTTAGTCACCTCAAGCAAAGACCCCAGCCCTGGGGGTGAGCCCTGACTGTCTGCCTGTCCCAGTTTAGAGTGGTCCTCTTGTGTGGCAGCCACTGCTAAGTTGGCAAAGTCGAAGCGGGGTTTGGCTTTGAGGGTCACATTGGTGGCCTCTTGCTTGGGCTGGATGACATGTGGGAAGAGTGGGAAAGTTGGCAGCTGGAACCGTGCATCCACCAGGCTTGACACACTGGGCACTTTGGAGAAGGAGGAGCGGGGCAGATGCATGGCCGGGTACCCCAAAGTCCACTGGTGCAGGTGTACGGCGTGCAGGGCACTGAAGCCGTAGAGGTTGGAGAGGTGGTCAGAGGGCACAGCGGGCAGCCCGTTGAACGCTTGCAGGAAGGAGTAGTTGGTGAGCTGGAGGGAAGGATGGATAGGCACTGGGGCCGGCAGGGTCTTACTTCCCATGGTGGCCGCTCAGGAGGAGGATCTTGGGAACAGGGGAGGAAAAGATCTGGAAAATAAAGATGGAGGGGGGGAAGAGGGAGAGGTGGATTTATACAGATAAAAGCAGAGGGAATTTCTCACCTAACCCCTTAATGTCCTTCTCCAAAACCACAGGAGGAGGCCTTGGACTTGGAGAGGCCTGACCAGCTCTTGGCTGCGAGCATTTCCCCACAGGTCTCCAAACTCTCCCTCTCCCCATCCCTTGCACACAACAGTTTTACCCCATACACAGTCATTCACCCCGCAAGAGCATCCCTCCAATGATCCTCTGCACAGGGACAGCAAAGAGATGCCCTTTTAGCCCACCAAGCTCAGGCTTATCTCATTAATTTAAAATCCCTTCCTGGGAGCCCTCAGCCTTCAGAAAATAGTGGCATACTGCCCACTGCATCTATCCACAAAAACTGCCTTTCGCCCTGACCCTTGAGGTGACACAGGGAGGGGGTGCAGAGAGCTCGCTGCCCCTGGGTCGCTGAGCTCCCTGTGGTCTGGCCTCAGTCAAGCCTCTGCCTCTGGGGTGGTGGAGGCAGTTGGGTGCTCAGAACAGCACGTCCTCCCTCATTCAAAAAAAGAAAATCCCCCAAAATTTTTTGGGGGGGAAATACCAGCTAACAGCCCTCCCTCTTATGTACTGCAAAAAGAAAGGGGAAAATGCTGAGTTTGGGTGACAAATCTGAAGTGCCATTTGCTCTCCCCAGGGGGAAGTGCCTGGCTTCAAGCCCACATCCTAATCTAGGCAATCGCTTAATTAGAACCCTTCAAAAGGCAAAAAGGCGAGGGCTGGAGGGATCCTTCCCATGGGGACACCCAGCCCACCAGCTGCAGGGCCGCAGGGCCGCAGCCCTTCCCTGGGCTGGGTGCCACCACTTTACTCTGTGTCTCAGGGTCCCGCCAAGCCCCCAGCCCCTCCTCTGGGCCAGATCCCTACCCATTCCACCCCACAAGGCGGAGGGGAAAATGCTACCAGGCAGCAGCATCGAGGCACATCTGGCCCTGCCTGCACATTCAGGCCCAGCTGCTGTCAACCATTTGGCAGGAGGTGCCTCCCCAGGGTTAGTGGTGGGGACACAGCTTCTCCTCTTTGTGGGTGTAAGAGAGCACCCACGACTTTTGGAGGCGTCGCATCCCCACAGCTCAGGAAGCCTCCTCCTTACTCCACAGCCCACAGTTTATATTTGCTTTCCCCCCAGCGAACTCCAAGATTTGCTCTCTGTGGGGCTGTTTTCCAGCAGGATCCCCACAGGGTCCCTGTAAAGTCCCCGCAGGGTGCTCATTGTATCCCCACAGATTTGCTGCAGGGTTCCCACAGGATCCCCACAGGGCCCTCATAAGATCCCCTCTGCAGGGGTTCCTGCTGAGTCACCCTAGGATCCCCACAAGAACCCCACAGGGTCCCAGCAGGATCCTCGCAGCACTCAGCCTGGAGTTCATCCCCACGTGAAGAGGAAAGCCCCTTTGGAGAAAAGGAGGCAGCGAAGTGCTGCAGAGCAGTAACTGTCCCTCTGGGCTGGAGGGTTGGGAGGGTGGAAATTGGTGGTGGAAGAGGTCTAAAGACCAGGGAAACAAATCTGATTTATATGTGGACTGTTGCCTGGACTGAGGAGCTGTGGCTGGGAGGGTGTGCGAAGGAGAAGCTTACACTGAGCAGCTCTATATGCCGGGTCCACCTTTCACACCAGTTTACATAAATCAGCAGCAGGAAGAGAGACCCAAAACTTAGAGAAATTCCATCGCGGTGACCCAGAATGAGAGACTGTGACATTTTGCCTTTTTTAATTGGATACATTTTGGATAGTGGCTGATTGAAAAATGCACACATTACATTCTCCTCCCTCTCCTCCTTTTCTTTTTTTTTTTTTTTTAAAAAAACTATTTAGGACCCATGAACCAACCAGACTGTTGTTGTTCAACTGGAAAAATGTTTTTTATTTTGTTAGTGCTGCCCATACTCTAGGTGTGTCCACTTTGCAGCACAAATGCCTCAATCAATGACCCCGAGAATAAAGTGCGTGGAAAACACTCTTGTCCCGGTACCTGTCTGTCACAACGGCTCCATGTCTATTTTCCTTTCTAGGTAGTCCTAGATCTCTCAAGCATGAAACATGCTATTGCAAACTGAGTTAATTTCTGGGCTTATTCCTCTTTCTTTCTTCTTTGTTTAGAAAACATTTAATATGAAATATGTAAGAAAAACTCTAATATGACAATTTGGGTAAATTCTTGTTCGATAACATTTAAAAAACTCTTTCGATTTTCCAAACGAGGAAGGGAGCAGAAACCAAGGAGAAATATAGTCGGGTCATAATAGCATCCATTGCGCCCGCGGTTTTTTACTAGAGCAGTTCTATTATTTTTCAGAAAAGAAAAAGAAAATAAAAAGAAAGAAAACAAGGGGGAAAGAAAAAGATTAAAAAAAAAAAAAAAAAAAAAAGAAAGAAAGAAGAAGAAAAGGGGAGGTGGGAGCAGAGTGTTCACGTTACTACAAGTTTCTTGGCACTTTTCCAGAAATGTAAGCTACACTTTTGCTCTGTGCGACCGGGATAGTCAAAAATACAGATGAAGAGCAGAGTATTTCATGAAGAAGTCCCCTCTCTCCAGGACATCAAAGCGAGCGTGTTTCACAGCGCAGTAACTCTCCTCTCTCTTGCCCGCAGAGAGATCGATGTTTCTTTGATTTCGGTGTCACCTCCACCTTTAATTCTGTTTCATGTAAACAGATCGTTATCGGGGCTTCTTTTCTATTTTTTTTTTTTTTTTTTTTTTACAGAAGAAGACCCCACGAGTTCTCTGCTTGAATTCCCCCATCATAATAAAAATGTGCGGAGTTTTCTTTTTTAACACAAACTAGCTCGGTAAGTAATTAAGAACAAACCACTTGTGTTCTGACTGAAACAAAACCCACTCATGCCAAGATAAATTTACTCTGCAAAATAAGATCATAAACTTGAAAGACTACATCTGTCTCCAGCTTTCTTACCCTTTGTCCTGCTTGAAGATACGGTAATGCTATTGTCCAGTTGCCATTGTTTTAAGACCATTGTAATCTTAACCTTCCAGATTAAATTCTACCTCCCCTATACGCCAGAAAAAAAAAAAAAAAAGAAGAAAGAAAAAAAAAAAAAATCCAGCCGGCTTTTTGCTGGTAGCATAGCAAGGGGCGAAATTAAATGGATTTTTAAGTAATCTTGTGGCTAGTCGGTATTTTCCCTTTCTACCTTGAATTATCAATTTCCGATGTGTCCTTTGAAAGGGATATTTGTTACATTAAATACCTGACTCATAAATAATGAGGTTTGCTAATTAGTTCCACATGGAAGAATGGAGGAGGTAAATTACCCTGAGAACGTTGCTTATTTTTACAAACATGATAAAGTAGCGGGCATAAAATGCTGCATTCTTGCGATAGACTCGAACTGCAGCAATCAGGTTCATCTGTCAAAAAAAGTCCCCCTGTTTTGCCTGAATCCTTTAAAGTCTGGTAGCCCTGTCCTTTCGGCTGCACCGCATCGGTGTGCAGCATTTTGCCACCAGGTCGGCTACTTTTTTTGTCCCCTTTGAGGGGACGAGATTTTCCCTTCCTATCAGTTTAAGCGAGCAAATAGAGCTTGCAATTTATCTGTGTTTGGGAAACTAACCGGAAAGGGAATAAAATTGCCCTTTCGCTCCGCATTATTCGAGCGTGGTGCTCTTGAGGAATAAAGTGCATTGTTCAGCACAGATTTATTCAAAATATTAATGAAGTGTGCAGAATCTATTAAAGCAGGTTTATTCGGGGCTAATTGAGCGTGAAAGAGTTAATTGCTAACATTAATGAGGACTGGAAGGACTCAGTCAGCATGTGCCTTGGATATCTCCGCTCAATCCTTATAAAATCATCATTCACATTTTATCACGAAATCAGTGTTGACAAGTTTCTCCAGACCACCATTGCGAATGCGGATGAATGCGGCGGATTTTAGTCTCGCAGTAATAAGAGTAATAATAATAATAACCGGGGTCCGACTGCCCCGGCGATCGCTACACTGCCCAGGGCAGCCTTTATCCCAAACAACAACAACAAATCCGCATCCTGGCGGGACCGAGGCTGCGAGGGCCACGGGCGAGCGCAGCCCCACGGCGGGCTCGCCGGGCGCGGGTGGGTGCCGGCGGGGTGGCCGCAGGGGCCAGGCCCCTCAGTCCTCTCCCTGCAGAAGTTTTTAGGTCGCTTTGGGAGTTTCGCGTGTGTGTGTGGTTTGTTAATCCCCTCGGGTACAGAAAGGCCCCCAGCACAAGGTTCATTCTCGCTTTCTCCCTGGAGAAACGCCCGGTGCCTCCCCTGCGCACGAATGAATCCTCCTTCTTCCCTCCCGCCGGCGGGGAGGATTTCTCCCCTCTGTGCTCCTCGCTTCCCACGGCCACGGGTGGGGGGACAAAACCTTTTCTGGGTGACGGTCCCGCAGGGCGCCGAGCCTCATCCCCAGGCCCGGCCGGCCGAGGCGGTGCCGCCGCGGCCACCCCGCAGGCGGGTTCCCCCCGCGGAGCTGCGCGGCGCTGCCGCGGGGGCCCGCGCTCCGCGCTGTTTAGGGGTTGGCCCTTTTCCTCGGTTGGCTTCGGACTTGCTAAACTGGACCTACGCTGTGCACCTGTCCGGGACACGGCTCTGCCCTCCAGCCCTGCTCGCCTTTTATCGGGCAATTCCCGCAGCGCCTACGGTAATCTCCAAAATGCTCGATTTTTATGGTTTCCCTCCCAAAAGCCAACTATAACAACTATATCCTAATCCTCGGCTTTGCACTGAGACTTTATAGGCTCGGCCTCGAGAGAAACTCAGTCTCTCCCTACGCTGAACTTGTTTCGATCCATACAGACAAATATAAACATCAGATTCAGTTCTGTTACGGCCTTGGGAGAAAACAGAGAAGGCTTCTCGGACCCTAAAACACTAAAAATGGATTAAGAGAGGCAGAAAGATCAGAAAGAAAGAAAGAACAGAAAGAAGGGAAGAGAAAAGCAAATAAAAGAAAAGGAAAGCAAAGAATAGAGAGGAGAGAAGCTGGACGTTCAAGTCCGTAAAGGACATTTAGGCTTCTGGTTTGCAGCTCATATGTGTCATTTTTAGCTCGGGTTAAAAACACGGCTCCTCCGCAAGGGGGGATAAACAACTTTGAAAGGGGAAGGCAAATCTTTAAATAGCATCAAAATATCCGAGCCCCATGTAAAGGCTTCCCCCAGCCCTCCGCCCGCCCCAAGGAGAGCAGTCCTCCTCACGTGCACCACAGTGTCCCCACTTCTGCACCATCCAGGGGATGACGGGAGGGGATGGGGGAAGAGAGAGAAAGAAAGAGAGAAAAGAGGGAGAAAAAAGGAGGTGTTTGGATTGATATCCCCAACCCCCGAGGCTTGGCAAAACAAAAACCAAACAAAACGAGTTGTTCTTTTTATTTACCTAATCCCGATCTGCGCTCCACCGCTGGCAGCAGTTAAAAGATCCTGGGCTAAATTGGAGCTGGTAAAATAAAATAATAGAAAAAATAATAGGGGGAAAAAAAAAAAAAAAAAAAAGGAAGAGGTTGGGCTAGGTCAGTGTCTCTGCTGGCCCTGGGGGGCACAGCTCTCTCCCCACCCCACCCCGCTGCTCCTCCAGCGGGGCCGGGCAGATCCGAGCGAGCAGCCGGGCCAGGTGTCCGGAGCCCCGGACGGAGCCGCTCTCCCTCCTCCCGCTCCCGGCGCCGCCTGCGTGTGCCGGAGTGCAAACGCGCCCGGGAGCAGCCGAGCTCAGACTGAACCGATCCCTTCCCTCCAGCCTCCTCCTTATTTCAACCCCCCCTCCCAGCTCCCCCCTCAACCTCCCACCACACTCCGGGCATGCGCACGCAGAGAGAAAGTTTCTGGCTGGGAAGAACCAACTTTTCAACCCGCTTCTCCTGGAGGCGCAGCAGCCCGGGGCTCGCAGCCCGCAAACGTGTGATCTCGCCCCCCCGCCCCGCTCCCGCAGCCTCCCCCGGGGCATCTCCCCGGGGCCCGCTACGTGCGGCCCCCCGCAGCGGAGCAGCCTCCCGGGGGGGACTGGAGGGGGGGTGTCCTCGTGCAGATCCGCGCTGCTCCACGGCGGGGAGCCGGGGGCGGGGGGGGGGGGGGCACTCCCCCGGCGGCGCTGCGCTGCCGCGCTGCCTGCGCCGGCCCGACCCGCCGCTCCGCGCCGCTCCGCACCGCACCGCTCTCGGCTGGCCTCGCTGCGAGCCGTGGGACAGGACTCACCGGGACCTGCCCAGGCAGGGAGGGAGAGAAAGGCAGAAAGAAAGAGGGAAGAAAAAAAAAAAAAAAAAAAAAAAAACAAAACTGGGGGGAGGCTGGAGGGAGGGATCTGCTCCCTCCGGGAGGATTTGGGGATCGTAAATTGTTCTTTCTCTCTGAGAAGATCCTCAGATTAGATCCCAGGAGCCGCTTACCTGTGAGGGGTCCACCCCCGGGTTAGAGCCGCTTCCTCCCCCCGCCCCAGCATCCCTCCTGGTCCCCACTTTCCGCCCCAGCGCCCCTGACCTGGGTGCCTTCCTCCTGTACCTCCTTCCACAGCCCGGGACGGTCTCTCCCCGCACCCCGGGAAGGTTTCCGCGGCGTGCGAAGTCCCGCGGGTTCCCCGCGGATCGAGAGCTGCAGAGCCCTGCTTGGGTCCGGGGGGAGTCAGACTACCCGGGCGAAGCAGACAAAGCAAAATAACCCTCGAAAGAAAAAGGTTAAACGTGCTTTATAATTAATCCTGAGGCCATAATCTCCTTGCTTGTTTGTTTTTCTATTCATCCATCCATTCACACTCCTTTAGATCCGTGAAGGGGGAAAAATTGCTTGGGTGTATTACATTGTCCCGAGAAACCAGGGTAATATAATACGCTAGCGAAGACAGATCCGTCAGGATAACACGGTACCGTGCTCAGGGACACGCATGTGTTTTTTTAGTGTTCATGTCACTGCCGTTGTTACACTGATTTTTGCCCATCTCCGAAGGAAAAACAAACAAACAAATAAAAAAAATCGACAAAACAGCAACAAGAAAACACTACGTTATCATCCTGCGGAGTAAGCGTTCATGATCACCACAGTAGCATGGCGAAGTAAGCCCTAGCATTGCCATTTCATCCCCCAGACATTTCTATTTCTGGGAAGAGTCTGGGGTCCGATACTGCTCACTGCTCTGGGCAGGCGAAGCGATTTTCGTTCCCTCCTTTTGTAAACGAGTGGCATTTTTATGAGGCAGAGGCGAAGCAAAGACGTTCCCTCATCCCGGCTTCTTCAGTTCTCTCGCATTTCGTGATGTTATTTTCTTTCTTTCTCTCTTTCTTTAGTATTACTTCCCCCTCCCCCCCCACCAAAAAAAAACCCCAACACCCACAAACAAACAAACAAACAAAAAAAGCTCCCAAACCCAAAACCTAGCACTTTTATTCCTGTTCTGTGGCTGGAAAGGTCGAGAGTGCGATCCTGTGCTGGATGCTGCAAGTTAATGCCTTCGAATAAGTTCTCATTTTCAAAAATAGTTTTCAAGTCCTGTTGTCAGAACACGAATGTAAGATCCCCAACTGTCCCCAAACCAAGAAACAGACCGAAGATATGCGATCCCCAAACCAAGAAACAGACTGGAGATTTCTCTTTTCCCAGGGGAAGAATCTTGGTATAGCTGGGGGTGGGTGCGTGCATTAATAAAACAAAAATCGCAGTTCTCTTCAGAGAAGCAGCGGATTAGTTGAGATGGTAAACACAACAACAGCAACGATACCTGCACGTGCTACCTTTAAGGGGAAAAAAAAAAAAAAAAAAAAAAAAAAAGACTTCCAGTTACAGAAATCATCATTCCGAAATAAATACTTAAACATCGAAATAAAGGGCAGCAAAAGATCTCAGTGTCTAGGGGGGAGGGAGGCACAAAAAATTGTTCACACTCAAAATTAGTTTATAATCAAAGGGGGTCGTTGGGATATTACTCTATCCCAGAGCATTACTGGAAGCTGTCGCTGAAATTTGCCTGGATAACGTATAGCCTGATATTTACGTATTTGTTAAAAAATAAAAATATTTGGACTTGTCAACCCACTGGCGATTGAACTGAAGTTTCAGGTTAACCGTCTTGTTAAGTGCATTTGGTTTAAATATCTGGTGTTTAAGTTATGAAGAGTATGCTGTTCCAAAACCTTTATTCTCGGATGAATTTTTATGATGTCCCTTGCTAATTTGCATTATGTCAACTTGTAACGGTGGGGAACCTAATACCGGGAACGGGATACAAAACCACTATTAGCACTGACACGCAGGGAATACGCTGAGCTTTTCCACAGCGAAGATCTGCTCTCGATTAGGAATGTTACAACTTCAAGAGACTCGTAAAAAGTCAAGGCATCTGCTCCCAAAGCCAGCCACGTTTGTAGGGTTTAGACGTGACAGCGAAACCCAATTCGTTTCAAGAGAAATCTGTGGGGTGACTGGGGAGACCGGAGCCCCCATCCCTACTTCCCACCTGTATCCCCTTCCCAAAACCATCCCCGTCCCAATCCTGCCCCTCGCATCTGCAAGATGAAGGCCCCCCCGGGTTGTACCCCCCTTTTTTCGGGGAGCAGCGTCCCGGACAGCACCAGCCGGCCACCACACCGGGGCTGCCTCCCCGGTCCCCGCCCGCAGCGCCGGGGCCGGCGCCGAGCGCTGCCGCCCCGCCACGCCGCCGGTCCGGTGCCGGTGCCGAGGGGGCGGCTTCGTGCCCCACCTGGGGAGCAGACTTAGGGGTCACGGGGAGCGCATCGGAGGGCATTTCCCCTTCCGTCCCGTAGGGAGCCTGCTGCGCTTGTCACCTCGTCTCCAACGAGTTCTGGGTTCAAGGGCTAGTCCTGCGCAGCGCAGGTACTGGGGATCGCTCCTCCTCTGGTTTGAGCTCCCGTGGATGCGGGGCATCCCTGGAGGCACCTAGCCGTGTGCTGGGAGGGGGCTGCACAGCCTGACTGCTCTTCCTCTTCCCTCCTTCAGCTGGGGCACCCGGCTTCACCTTCGGGACCCGCTTCACCTTTGAAAGAATAACGATTCCCGGCCCCATACCATAGCCATGTGCAGGATAAAACTCCCTTTTGCTTCCGTGGGACTTTCGCCCCACCGGAGAACGGCGCTCGTCCCTTGAAAAATCTTTTATTGAGGAGAAAGGACCGTGCCACTCGCGAAGCATCAGCCGCGGGCGCCTGGCGGGGGGTGCGAGGAGGAGCGGGTCCGGCGGGGCAGGGTGGGGATGTTTGTCTGCTCGGCGGGTTTCAAGGGCTGCGATCGCCGCCCGGAGTCCAGCAAACATCTCGCCCCCTGCAACGCGGCAGTGGCGGGGGGGGATGGCTGGTCAGAGCTGCCTCCGGTCGGCAGCCCTGCAGTTCCCAGACCTCCCGGGGGAAGGGAGCGAGGAGCAGGGCAGAGCAGCCGGCTCTGCTCGGCGGCGTTTCCAAAGCCTCGCCGCGCCCGGAGCTTCCCTGGGAGGGACGGAGCCAGCCCCGGCGGCAGACACGCAGGAAGGAGGAGGCACAAGTGCACGGCAGCGTCCCCCCCTTGACCTCCCCGGGCAAGGTGTCCCCCCCGAGACAAGCCCCCTGGTTATCAGTGGCACGTGGCGGCTATATATATACACTTATATATATGTAATTTTCTAATTCTTTTTCTGCTTCCCTTCGCTTTGCCCGGTTTTTCCTCTTGCTGCGGCTTTGGTGTTGACCGCGGTGAAGGATGAGAGTGTGCGGGCTCTGACCGTCCTCCTCCCCCTCGCCGGGATAAACCGGACTCAGATGGAAACGGGAGAAGCCACAAAGGGCCAGGAAGGAAAACGAGACCGTCGGGGCCGAGCCCGACGCCTGCTCCCGCACCCCCTTTCCGAAACAGGTCCCCCCTCTCTCCCGGCCCCCAGTTCCCTCCTCAGGTCCCATGTAGCCTTATTATTTTAAGAGCTGCTAATGACAAGACACGGAAGAACAGCGGCAAACAACGCGGGTGGAAACTGCTCCCGCGGTGCGAGTAAATGCTCTTCTGATAGCAACTCCCGCCCCCATCCCCCAAAACTAAAGCCGGCACAGAGATGGATAGAACCTTGTTCTGCCAACTTTCGCCTTTCTTTTTTTTTTTTTTTTTTTTTTTTTTTTTTTTAACTTCTACTTCTAGGACTCCCTGAAAATAAAAGCCAAACTTTGAAGCATCTCCATTTTGTTAGCGAAGGGGAAATCGTTTGCTTTATTTTTAGTGCGGTGCTGAGATATGACCCAGATCTTTAATATATTGCTGCTCTTCACTAGCGAGCTGCTGCAGAGAGGATCGATCCGCCGGCGCGGAAGCAGTGCGCCGCTGCCCGCGCAGGCATGACGGCGTGGCGCGGCCCCGTCCCCTTCCCCACCGCGGCTGGTCACCCAGCAGAGACACAGCTCTGCCAGCAACTCCTGAGGACTGGAAAAGAAAATCCAGAGCACGGAATAGAGCGATAGGGGATTTGTCTTCTTCAAGAATCACAATGGATTTTGCAAGGAACTAATTAAGTGCAAGATCTCCCCCACCCCTATACACACACCCCTTGTTTGCAAAGTGGTGTGAAGTCGGTTGTGTAAATGATTCCACTTGAACTTCCAGCCCCTTTAGATCACCAATAATGCTGTGGTGGTGCTGCTCACACTGCTGCAGTGAGAGTCAGCATTTCCATTATAATTTCCTATTTTCAGGAGTTTTTACAGTGGTCATAAAAATTCAATCCAGGCTCAAACTTGGCATCCCAGGGCTCCTCCCAGGAGTCATTTCTTTTTGTTGTATTTGAAAGAGGAAACCATTTATCTGTTTTTACATTACAAGAGAACAACCAAAGGAAGCAAAAGCAGGGTTTGGAGAACATTTTAGTATTTTGTATTGCTTGCTTTTCCTCAGCTTTACAGTATCAGCCATAGATATTAAAGGAGTACAGTACACAATAATTAATAACACGTGAAAAACCATCAGGTTATAGAGAAGCCAGAATCCACAATCAGAACTGATCATATAAAATACCTTTTGTCATTCTAAACTCCTTTGCTTTTCTAAACTGATAATTTGCTAGCAATACATCCAAAATGTAATTTGATGCTGGGGATCACTTTGATTTAAAATGAACTGATCATTTTGGAAATCTGAGAAAGTTTATGTATGTGCTCATATTTAAGAAGTTTCCTAAAAGTACAGATGTTTTCACTGCAGATTGGAGGGGTCTACCCTCCAGCCCTCTTTGTGCAAGTATATGTATAACAGTCAAATAATCTTTGGATTTAGGTGTCCCTAAGTATTCATTTATATGATGGATTGTAATGGCTATATGGTTCCCTTGAAACCATTATATTCTATCAGGTCAAAACCAGCTTCTTAAAAAAGTTCATTTAATACAAGGGTGGCTGGAATGATTTGTGTACATTACATTCACTCACACACAATTCCCATATCTGCTGGAAACTGAGTAAGGATTTAATGACCCCATAGGAACCGAAGGTTTTGGTGACATGAGCTCAGAATGGGCCTATGAGGCAAAGACCAGTGTGAATTGGGACGCTCAAGTGGAATGCCAGCAAAGCCTGGACATCACATCATTTTGCTGTGGGTTATGCCTATGCCACATGTTTTACAGAGAAGTCCTTTCTCTACTGCTATGTAATATACATTTCTACTAGACCGGAAACTTAGTAGGGGTATCCTCCAACTCATCCAGCTCAGGTTTGGCTAAGAAAAAGGATCACAAGAATGATATCTCACAGAGGTGAAAGAATTATTTGTAGGGAATAAAAAAAAGAAGTTATGTATGGAGAGGTACATATGTATACATATGTACATATATACACGTAGAAAAGGAAATTACCTTTGTATACATATGTAGAGATAGAGAGAGAGATTAAGACAGACAGCTTTACAGCGTACACGATAGAATTAGGGGTACTTTTTTGATTCAAGGAATGTCAGCCACCTTTATCTTTTGAAATTTTTGGAATAACATGTATTTGATAAGGCTTAAATTTACTATAACTAACGGTTAAAGGAGGACTTCATAAATTTTAGGGGATTGAAGGCAACATTTGCTTGCCATGACTTGTCAAACACAGGACTGGAATTAGGATTCCAGAAGATTTATCTTCCTTTGAGGGATTTCATCACAGTGACATTGGGCTAGTAACCTCCAGTGGATCCAGCACTTCCTGAAAGCAGAGGAAACTCATTCTCTGACCTCACCTATACCTGTAACTCAGTCCAGACATGTTACTCTTCCAATTAAACTGTTGCACATAATTTAGGAGTGTTGGTTCCCAGATTCTTCAGAGAGTGGAGATAAACGTAATGGATGTTGAGATCTGATTCACATCTCGGAGAAAACTTTCTTTTTTTGATTGACCATTAGGCTTCTCAATTCATTGCCTGAAAGTAAATGGGATGGGTATAAGTATTTTCTATTTCTGCATTTTTATCAGCCTTTATCTTCAGTAGCTAATAAAGTACATACCAGCAGTAGTTGATAGATCATACACCTACATGACAAGACTCTTGTTACAACTGAAAAATGAAACCTTTTCTGTGCAAGAAGTGGTTGGAAAAGCTTTTCCTAGGACTTATTACAGCAACACTTCATGGCAGCAATTCAGCATCTCCTTTGGGCTTAGCAGGAGTGGAGGTAGCAATACAAACGACTCCAAGGTTTATATCCTAATCATTTGGGATCTTGTTCAGGCTTTGTTCACTGTACAGATCCTGGGAGAAGTAATGAAACAAGGCTCTAAATTCAGCCAGTTGCCAATACTCGTATCTCCTCACCCTGAGAGCCTGGGCACCAGAGCCCAAAGGCACATTCAGTCCACGTGCAGTAACATGAGGGGAGATTCGACCAGTGTTTGTGCCACAGAACTCCAACCCTCTTTTCAGCACTGTGAGCACTGGGGCATTTCGTTTCCATCCCTTTGATGCAGCAGCTGCCATGCCTGTTCAGTACAGAATGCAGAGTGAAGAAGTGTGCAGCACTGAAGATTGTGAAGATCCTGCGCAAACCCACTCTGGAGCCTTGGACAGGCTCCTGGGGCAGCTCTGCTGGCTCAGATCTGCTGACTCACAGCCTACAGCTCAAACATGTGGGTGGTATTTTAAATATGCTGTGCCTGGGCCTTGGAAAGCCTTCAAGGGAGGTCAGAGCCTGGCCCAGTAGTCAATGGGGGTCAACTTTAAAACCAGGTTTGGACATTCTCTATTTCAGTGAGTATTTGGGACTGCCACTATTTCAGCTCCTGTAGAGTGACAGGGGAATCCACTACAGGACTAAAGGCACATGCGCTGGGGTCACCTTCCCCACTACACACAAACGTGTTGTCAATAGCTGGTGACCCCAACACCGCTTCCTGTCCAGCTGGCTGCAGCTCCGCAGCTAATTGACCAGCGCTACTGGCAGATGCAATGGCCAACCCTCCACAGGGGACAAGGACATTTTTAATTCAATGACATCAGTCCCCTGATGCTCCCTCTCTTCTATAATATGATGATTGCTTGAGGCCAGTTAATCCCTAGCCATATACACTGTTGACATGACTGTGACTTCGAAGCAGTTGTGGGGTTCCTGTTTTCTTCCACAGAAATCTATATGAGGTTTTATGATTGACTTCAGTGACAGTAGTATCTAACAACTGCAGTACTGTGTCACTGCAGATTCAATTTCCTGGCTTGTACTCAGTGGAAAGGTGTTATTTTAACAGAAAGTATTATTGCTACTAACACAGAACTAGTGTCCGGCTAAAGTACATAAAAATACTGATCTGGTAAGAATTTTATTATTTAGAACAACACTAAAATGAGGCCTATTGAGGATAATATATAAGAAATCAGAATTTTAGTTGTATAATCACACACAATGTCTTTCCTGTTTTTAGCAGCTTCTAAATATATACCAGTGCTATAGAAAAAAATGGCATTCCCTTTGTTTTTCTTAACTTTTTTAAGCGTTAGCTTTCAAAAAGGATGTAAATTCCCACTGAAACTACATGGAGATAAAGCCAAGGGATCAGCTAAAAGTCACAAAAGCAAAGGAAGTTAAGAGTCAAGTCAGAAAGGCAATTTTCTATCATACACAGCTATGCTGAAGTGTTAGAGATAAAGGTCATCTAACAGGGGGGGCTTTGTGCCATCAGGTGATCTTAAATACCAAATATGCTGTAATACCTCGGCCCAAGGGGAAGGTTAAGTACTGACAGAGTTTCAACCCTGACTAAGAACTTCCTGCTATTTGTGGCTTGGGGTCAGACCCTTAGGGTTATTTTGAGATAGGCTTTTGTATGTAAAGCTGTAGGAATAATAGAGCCAGGGCATTATTAAATAGACGGGACCATACAAATCTTTCCTTGAAAGTGCAATTCTGAAGAAAACTCGCCACCTGCTGGCCAAAACTCTCCTAGTGCTGCACTTTTCTGACCAGCATTTGCCAACGTCATTATTTATCAGTTTACAGCAGCTGAAATCGGCCACAGTTCATGCTCTCTTCAGTTAAAGCGCTGATTTTGGGAGCTTCTGCCTTAAAGGAAAAAATAATTTTCATCTGAAAATCTCTTTGTGACACTGTTTTGCACTGGGATTTGAAAATACTGCTAATCAAATATTTCAACATGAATAGTCTCGAGACTTGAATGTTTTAGTATGGGTGAGTGTTGTTAAATGGTATTTTAAAATGTATATATCCTCTTTCTTTGCCTTAGGATTGTATCAGGAATCTTTGTAGTTTCATTTGTGATATTTGTGTTGCCACAGTCTTTTATTTGTTGTTATGAGTTTTATTTACTGTTACTATATAGTAACTGGAGATTTTGACATCTCATTAGAAATAGTTCTCATTCCTGTAACAGGAAAGGGAACACCTCTTAATGCTAAAGCCTACCATCTTATGACTTTTTTTCCACGTAGACAGTTTGGTAAGCAACACTAGACTATTTAGATAGCAGAGATTTTTTTGTCAATTAAATAAGTCAGGTGAACAACGTTACCTATTTTTTTTCTTAATGTCTGCACTACAGCCAGCTAAGCCAGATGAAATATCCGAATCCTCTTTGGGTAGACCATTACACAATAACCCAAAACACAATGTGTACATTCTTCAGAGCTAGTAATGGGTTTATGTTTTCTTGGTGAGGATTGTGAATGTGCAAGACACAGAAAAAAGATTCATAGCCAGCAGGTTCTGGACTTGGCAATGGAAAAGGCAATGAAGGCTGGGTTCAGTCACCAAGTGTCCCATGAAAGGGGGCAACACTCAGTGTGAGGCTAGCATGCAGCAAAGTATAGGAATTCATCTGCCAACACAGCCAACAAAGCAGAAAAGGAAAGGAAAACATGAATAGCTCTCCAAAGTGGAAGAGAGCGATTGAGAAACATGAGAGACTATTAGAAGCCCTTACTTCCAATTTACGTGACAAAGGTACTGAAGTTCAAAAAAATTTTGTAGGAAGCAGGAATAGTGGAAGAATTTAAAAAAGGATGTATATAACATAAAGTGTAAGCATAATACTGAGAAGCCAAGATAGAAATATTGGCTAGAAAAGCCGAAAGAATTAAAAGAGGTTCCTGTGAGTTCATTTAGAAACTAATGGGAAAGTAGTCTAACAAAAAGATGAACTCCAAAATAACAGCTTCTGCTCAGTTTGTGGTAATAAGGATGTTCAGAGAACACCAGTAGAAAAAACAAATACAACTGAAGTAACCAAGGAGAGGATGTCACCAGTGTAATGGTGAATGTGAGCACTAAACCCATGCTTCTTTACCCAAAAAAGGGACAAAAAGGCCTATGAATGAAGAGGCCTGGGATTAGGTCAACCACTTCTACCAAACTCATCTATAGCTTTGTTCAAATCACTTGATCAATTCTCTGCTCTGGTATATCCATCTGTAAAAAGTAGGTAAAGACACTCACCTACCTGTCAGAGATTATGTAAGAAAAATATTAGATATCATATTTCACAGAGGGGAAAATAGCTGCTAGCAGTCTGTATTTTCTTTGACTTGGCCTTGTCTCAGCTACCGTTATATCCTGTCCTGGTTCAGTCACAATGGAATTTTTAAGCAATTTGAGGAGCGTTTGTCTGGAACTGTTAGGTTGCCAAAATTACTTCCTAAATTGTACATGTTTTCACAAAGCCTTGCTCACATAAAGCAGCATTAAGCTGCTAAACTGCTAGCATCTCTTTTGGGGCAGATTTAGGGCAGGGCCAGAGACATAGATTTCTGACTTCAAGCATAAATGAATGAGGGAAAAGAGCTGAAGAAAAGCAGAGGTCTCATGTCAAACTGCATATAGTAATCTGGTTTTTGAGCTGGTGGCAGCAGTGCCCAGAGAACAGGGATTGCTGACAGTGCCAGCTGACTATGATTTTAATGTCCTTCCACATTTCATCAAACAAACTCCAGCAGAGCCCTGAATTAAAGTATATCAGGGTTTGGACAAGAAGATAGGACAGAGGAATCAGTTACTGTGGCACAAGCTAGGCTGTCCTGTGCTGACCAGTTGCTCTGTAGCAATTACTTACATGCATGCTTTAATCTGCTGAATAGAAAAGTTTTAACTTTGATTTCTAACTTTCATGCTTTTACTTGTGGTATACCCATATATGTCATGGAGCACAAGGAGACCAATATGTTGAAGCAGAGATACATAACAGCAGGAACAGCAGCTGTTGTAAACTCATATCCTGGACATAAGCTATCTATATCTTCATCCCATCTACATTCAAATGCTAGGGAAAGAAAACCAAGAATAAACAGTAACATAGGTGCTAGGACATTTGTGGTTGGTCAAGAAAGCTTTAGATAAATTCTGACAGAATAAGATGGAAGATGTGAGTAAGGGCATCTCCTATGTCACCTAAGTGTATCCAAAATTAGGCTAGTGACAATCCCAAATAACCTTCTATACTCTTTCTGGCTCTGATGGAAAACAATTCCTGACTTAACCAGCTGAAGACATTACATATGTCTTAGAGCTACAAGTGCAACATTGAACCTTACCTCTCCACTAACTTCCGTTCTTTTGGTCAGACATCACAACTTCTTCTGGATAGTTACTACCCTGTGATCATTACCATCCCCTCCCAAAGAAGAGCAAAGCTGGAATCAGGTAATACTGTGTTTTGCTGATTGAGGATGTCAATTAAACTCAGACACCAGAGTGAAAAGAGGAGAGTTATTTTACTGTTAATAACCAAGGATATAACCAAGTAATACAGAAAATAAGTAATAAGAAAAATACAGAATAGTACACTTAATTATTACTACATACAGTTAATTATAGAAAATAAGAATAAGCAAGGTAATGCACCTAATCATTACTACACGACAGGGAGAACAGTGATTAAGAAAGACACATCACCACTTGTATACATTACCAACATCCAGATCCGCAGTCACCAGGGAGCCCCGGTTGCAGTGAGGATTTGGAGAACCTTTCCCTGCAAGTGGGAAGTCCTACACGATGCATCCATCCATAAGTGAGGCATCCAAAGTCGTGGCAAGAGGGTCCAGCCTTATATACCAAAAAACAGCAAGTCAAAATGACTTGCACTTTTCTTTGAGCGGAAACATCTGGTTTCATCCTCCTGTTGGATTCCACCCAAAGCCTGGCCAGGGCTTGGAGGGGAGAACCAAGGGAGTTTCTAACAAGGCCGAACACTTGGGTTCTCAGCCTTGAACAAGGCTAAATAAGGGAAGTTGGATACACATTCTCACAGCATTTATTCCTCACTACTAATTACATTTTGTCTAAGCTACATCTTTCACTAGTGACCATACATATCTCGTTAATGATCAGATACTAATTAATGCTAATGGTAATACATATTTTACTAAGTAGCAGATACTAATAATGGATAACGTTCGGTTTTGAGGTTCATCTAGAGATCAACTTTGTTTCAGGGCCTATTATTCAGGCCCTAGCACTACATACTGCTTCTCTCACCTGTGGGTAGTTATCCAGGAGAGAGGTCTATGCTTACATTTCTTGACGTTCTTTGGAAGTTGCAGAGGCTGCCTTTTGAATCATGACTCAGCATCATCCTTAGGGAAGGAAAATAACAATTGAACAACTGAGACCTGTAGTTATGGGAGTGAACTAAGGCTAGAAACTGAATATGAATGGTTTTACTGAATTAAGGCAGTTTGGTCCTCTGCTCTCTGGACATCCAGTTTTGTATTATCTTCTCATTTTTTATGCATCATTGTAAAGCTACTGAGAATTATTTGGGGGTTTTGTTTGTTTATTTATCTTTATTAGAAAGACATTTCAGACTCTAACATCTCATATCTTACATCTCATGGGTGGTTTATTATACCCATGTGTTCTTGTGCTGATTTAAACTGTTTCTCTTCTTTGGTATTCTTCTCTCTTGGCTTTTGTATCCTAAGGTAAACTAACCCTGTTCAGAAAGATGTCCAGGTTCCTTTTGATGAACCTTCTCAGCATCTGTTTAATTTTGAATTCTTACATAGGCAAACGATACAGTTTAGGTCTTAATGGTGGCTTCTACAGCAATTTAAGTGCCAAAGGCACTTGGTAGCCAAGACAGGTTATGCAGTGCTTGCATGTACAGTCACACTCATCCATACAAATAGGCTTGATTAGCATACACCATCTGTGCTATTCACAAACCACACAGTTGGACAATTTAACTACTTTTTCCAATTCAGTTGACCTAAGAAATGTTGTTGGCTACAAATCTGCTTTCTGCACAGATACATCCTGTCAGTGTACACCTCAGTACTTGAAGGCTTGCTGTGTACAGGCCAGCTGAGTCTCTTTCCTCTTAATAGAGATCTTCTTGAAGCTCTCTCATCTCTCTCTACTTGGCTCAAGGAGAGAGTATGGAAAAGGTTATGATCTCCAAAGATGAGATTCTGATTGTGGCTGACTGTACCCAAGCTCCATTTCTTCCACTGAAATACAGAGAGTCCTGTCCACTGTGTTAGGACTGGTCATGTTTCCATCTGGGAGCCATTAGTCTCCTCCAATAATGTCTACCTTGAACAGCATAAGACTAATTCAAACCAAGAGGACAACTGCACCTGCTTCCTCCCAGCCAACAGGGCAGCTGAGCATCCAGATGTTTGTAGCTGTGGTTGAATTTAGATATTTTCCACTTCTCACAGGAACTAACAGTATTGCATTCCAGTGACCATATAATCCTGGCTTCCTCTCTTACAGGACTGTAGTATCCTTTTCACCTTTTTTGTCATTGTCAAAGATCTTCCCATTATACTTCTTTTTTCTGCAGCAAAGGTTGGGGTTTTTTTTTTGTATAAAGACTGAATCTGTACTTTTTTTTTGTTCTTACTTGCATAGACCTGTTGGAGCGAGTCCAGAGGAGGGCCGCAAAGGTGATCAGGGGGCTGGAGCACCTCCTCTATGAAGACAGGCTGAGAGAGTTGGGGTTGTTCAGCCTGGAGAAGAGAAGACTCTGGAAACACCTTACAGTAGCCCTCCAGTGCTTAAAGGGGGCCTATGGGAAAGATGGCGAGGGACCCTTTATCAGGGAGTGTAGTGTTAGGACAAAAACTGAAAGAGGGTAGATTTAGATTAGATATTAGGAAGAAATTCTTTACTGTGAGGGTGGTGAGACACTGGCACAGGTTGCCCAGAGAAGTTGTGGCTGCCCCCTCCCTGAAAGTGTTAAAGGCCAAGTGAGATGGGACTTTGAGTAACTTGATGTAGTGGAAGGTGTCCCTGACTATGGCAGGGGGGTTGGAACTAGATGATCTTTAAGGACTCTTCCAACCCAAACCATTCTGTGATTTTATTATTATTCTTTAGACTTTTAAAGCTGGTGTTCAAGTCAACTATTGATAGAATTAACTGAACTACTGTATTGCTAAATACAGAGGAATTGCTGGGGAATAATTGACTGAGTTTAACTTTTTAGATCAGATGAAACTCTTATATGTCACACTTCATGACATTTTACTTATGGATTCTGAATTGAAGCTCTTCCTAATCTGACTCTATTTTAAATTATTTGATGAATAGCATATTAAATTTTTTATCTGGCAATGGATTGCTGGCAAGCTGTTTGCAATGGAGACTGCTTTGTGTTTTCACATGTTCATTAACTTTTTGGTCATATATTATTGTTCTACTTTGACTCAACAGATTGTATTAGAGCTCTCAGCATGGGCGTGTAATCTGTAGACATTTTACAAGCACCCCTACATTCCTCAAATTTCCCTGAAAACAGAATTTCATTCTCCAAAACATGACAAAAAATGAGTAAGAATCTTTAGCTGAATCCTTCTCAGATATTATTTTTGAATCATTTGCACAGCCTGACTTTGACTGTCAGGCTGAAGATTCACTTCAAAGCAATGTTTTGCAATGGAGTTTTCCTTCAGTCTCTATGACTTTATAAGGGTAGTGATTGTTGAATTTTACGGGACTTTAACTCCATGTGCAATGGACTCTGTAGATACACAATGAGTGTTTACTACTTTGATATATGCACAGGGTTTAATATCATCCAAAAAACCACATGATGCAGAGAAATTAGACAAAAGATTATTCTTTTTGAATTTATATTTGCTTGGTTGTTTGTTTTTTATTATCTTAAGTTACCAAGAGAAGGATGACTGGTAATCACTATCAATTATAACTGAAATAATTCGTTTCCTGAGGAGGAAGTGTGAAAAACTACAGAGAAGAGCACCACCTTATTCAGTTTTAGAAATCTGCAGTGTAGAAGTTTGCCTCTGGAGTAGGCTGCCTTGGAATCAATGGGAAGAAGCAGGCAATTGTAGATTGCTATTCATCTAACCTATTTCAGACCCTGTTCCTTTAGCATCTGCTGCACACAAATACACTCCTGCTATATTTGGCACAGAATCACTTTCTCATATTTCTTGTGGCCTTCAGGCCTTCAGGATACAAGGTGGTAAAAAAGATAGCCCTATCCTCTTCTCATTCGATCTATGGTTTCTCTGTTGATACTTCCAGCAAGCCTTGCCAAGTAATACCAGTGGGTAGGGTGTAACCTTTGCAATGCACAGTCCTGTCTGGTAAGACTTGGCCTGAACCCACCAAATCTGATGATTTCATGTTTAGTTAAGTGAAGGTGACGTTACGACTTGATGACTTCTGTTAACCATATTTTTCCAAATAACACATGAACATTCTTGAGCCTTTTAAGTTTTATTAAAGATTAATCATTTGAAAAGGTTTTCTTTCTGGCAAGGGTCACAACCACCATTCACTCATCATGAAAACAGAACTATTCGGTATAAGGGCAGAATGTGCAGAATTCATTCTTTAAAGGGGTATGTGTTGGGGATGGGAGTATGAATGGCTCTGGCTAACCTTCTTTGCCAGCTCTCATAGCCAAGAAGAAAAGATGTCCAAATCCAAATTCCTTTCTGTGTCATCTGTTCATTGATTATGCAGTTGCCTTTTAAGCAGGTACAGATTTCCTGAAGGGATGGAGTTAGAGGTTCTCTTGATATGAGATATTAAACCCTTTCTCCTAGTCCCTGCTGTAGGATTAGGTGTTTTATCACACTACCAGAGCAGTGAGAACATGAGTTTTGTCACCACCACATCACAGGAGAGGAAACAAGGTGTCAGAGGGAGGGGGAATCTCAGGCAATGTTCATGGCAGGTGGGAGCAGCCTGAATGGATAGACTGGTTGTAGCCATGGCTGAGGTTTGGAGCTGAGCCTTGGGCTATACTGCTTTCACCTAGCCCTGCACTGAGTGTACATATCACATATCATTGAGTAGCCTAGCATATGAGTCACCATCCTGGACCATGCCATTCATTTAGGGGCTGTGTTTAGTCCCTTTTAAGGTCAAAGAATAACATTGCTTACAAGTGTTAGAAAAAAGGACCAGGAGAAGGGATTTCCACAGTTCTCAAGGAAGGGGCCTAATACATGGTTTCATGATCAAGCACCATTTGTGGGAGCACAGAGATTATCTTGGGTGTTTGTGTGTGTGTGTACATGTGTATGTACAAAAGAATAACACACTTTGCCTTCTTTTGTTGGCAGTTTAATACTTTGGGTACTTTCACACAGGGTGGGAGCGGAAGGTTCAAACTTCTTCAGGCTGGGGTGGGTCTGGACCAGTGTCCCAGCTCCAAGCAATATAATAAAAGATGTTTGTCTAGTTCCCATCTGTTTTTTAAGAAAAGTGGATGTTTATTGAGCATATGTATGCTCAGATTATCTTCCCTTTCAGGTCCTAGACATCATGTCTACAGGTCAAGAGGCCTTAGGCTGCACTCAACACTCAGTTGTCCTATTTAGGATACTGTGTATGTCTTTGTTACCTACAGAAGCATTTCAAAGTCAAAACATTGATTTTACATGCTTTTGGGAATTAATAGAGCTAGAATCATTCTCTGAAACCCAGAATCTTTAGTTGGGACTTAAGCAGACACAGTCAGTCTGAGTCTCAGTCTTTACTTGCTGCAGGAAGAAGGAGGAAAAGCTTTTCCCTCCCCAGTTGTAGGGCTGTTCAGACTTCTAGTAGTTTTCTTTGTTCCACTTCTTTGGCTCTTTGTACTGACACACTTACTATCCCACAACAGCTATTTTGTTTCTCATCATTTACGTTCAGTGGACTATCTTTGGCAGAGTGTTTCTGTTAAGGCAATGAAGAAACTGTGGACATGTTGAGGAAACTGTCTGTGATGGGAGTAGAGTCAAAGGCAATTAAAGTGGGAGTTTGTGCAGAGATTCCATAGCCAAGTTTTGACAACAAAAGTGTTTACAAGGTGAATTCTCTCCATCAGGCAGGGGAGTAGCTCCCCACACAACTGTGCGTGTGCTAGAGAGAAAGGTTTTTTGTGTGTTTTAGGCTCTTTGGACAGAAATTAACATACCCACTAGGGCTGAGGGGTATGGGGACAAACTGTGATCCTTTTCTCTTGTAGCCTGGTTGGAGAGGACCTGGAATAGAGGGTGGCCTATATACATATACTGTATCATGGCTGAGGAGCGTATAAACACAGCATAGCCAAAATCCGTGATCTAAGAAGGCAGGTTCAGTGAAAAGCTCTTCACCTGCCAGCACTAAAGTTTATAGGTTTCTTTTTCTTGGGTCAGTGGCTTTATTAAGACCTGAAATACTGCAGGGTGAGTATTCTTTAATATATTTCCAGCTGCTGGGGATATGCTTGTTTGTAACATACAGATTTTCCAGTAAGAGGGGAAATTCAAAGAGAAACTGGGAGAAAAAAATGTGATGAATAATCCAGAAAAACAGTTAGATGTCTAACTGCCATTTTAGACACTTAAATCCATCTGTAACTCCAAGGCGCCTGCTTGGATGAATCCTGGAGACATCCAGGTTTTTGTCAGTAAAATGTGTCCGTGTTTGCATACATACAATGTCAGTAAAATGTGTCTTCTCCACACACACACAGCTCCCAGCCATTCTTTAATAAGTATTTTTTTGGAGGAGAGTCTAGAGCCCAGCTTTTTCAAGTTAATATACAGGTTACAACCTAAACCAGAACTTTTTATCAAGTAAGATAGAGAGACAGTGTCAGCCTACATTCACGTACAGAGCAAAGGTGCCTCCTTCCTGGGGTGAAATACTTTGATTCAGATTCCTGTTATAAATCAAGAAGAGGAGGATATATGGGGCTCTCGCGCTCCAAATGACTGGTCTAATCTCTGCCCTGCTGAACATAATACAGTTGGGTTATTCCTTGTGAGAAAGGCACAGTCTGGACTAGGCACATAACTCCAGGTGAGTATTCAGTCATAAAATCAGAGGTTGACTTAAACTGTAGATGGAGTAGGGTGGCAGGCAAAGGTTGGAAGCTGATAAAAACCCAGTGTTCACTCTACCTATTTTGTCTATGGCAAAGCCCAGCCATCAGGCTTGTTTTTCCTCTCTGTTTTGTGTCCAATTCCCTTCATCCCCTTCCTCAGAAGAGCAACCCATTCTTGTCTTTGAAATTACACATCTCATTTGGAGCAAACTTCTGAGAAGGCTCAGATTGGTGCTGTGGTACAGAGGAAGGCTATAACTCCCCAACAGAATGGAAGGAGAAGACAACTTCTTCTTAGGTTTGTTGTTGTTTATTTGTTTGTTTAGGCAATTATACACAGAAGGTAATGTTTTCTTAATCACTTATGTATAGGGTCACTGGGCATTTTTTTCTGGGGCTAAGGGTTCCACAGAAAGGTAAATTACGTATGATTAAGGTGGTACAGTGCTTGATAGCCAACATTAAGTAGAAGAACTGCTTAGGAAATATAAAAAGCTAAGTCATAACAAAATCCATCAGTACTGAGACACAAGATCCATGGAGGATCAATGCATTTGCTTTTATGATATATCCTTTATTATCTTATCTCAGCAGCTGAGGAAAACACTTAAAAAATGTAAGGCATCAGGACTCTAAAGCATCTAACTTCTATGTACAAGGTACTAAATTAATTGTAAACATGTACATGAATTGTACATGAATTTGGGACTGAAGGATGTCCAGATCATATTCAGGTTCTTTTAAAAGCCAGACTGTGATATTTGAAAAATTTCTTCCAGATATCTGTCTAACTTCTCAGCTGTTCACTAGCAGAATTTTATATTGTTTTTTTGAAGGACAAGACTCATATTAATTCTTCTACGAGTAAAATCAAGTTGAATTAAAGTTGTTTAAACAGGATGGGAAAACTGGACAAAAAATTAACTAAGTACTTCCTACACAAACAGCATCCTCAGTGCTGGACCGTGGTACTGGTGTTTGCTGTTTGCCCTATCTTACTTCTCCAGAGGCTTAGATTTCCCTGGTGCTATCTCCTCTTCTGCTAACAGAAGGTTTCCTGCCTTCATTTGTTAAAAGAAGTCTTTCTTGGCCTTGAAATTCTGCCCAATTAGAAAATGTCTTTGTTAAGAAGGGGGGCAGTTATGACTGAACTCACTAGACAAAAGCATATATATGAGCACATATAAAACTTCTTTCTTGTTTCTCTTGCTGTAGGCTCCTCAGCCTCTTTGAAATGGAAGGTTTTCTCAAAATGCTCAAACAAGAAGACACATTCTCTGTTGAATACTTCTGTGACATTTTTGGCTTTAACCTTTCTGTCTCATAGTTTCCTCTGCTGTAAAACAAAGGTAATTTTCTCCCTAAAATTATCTTGAGGTCTATAGTAATTTGCAGAACAGTTCTAGTTCCCCTGAGTTACAATGCTTTGGCTAAAGGGAATGTGTGATTTTCAGAGGTGCCTGCCCAACAATTTCTGCCTTTTGGATCTCTGTGAGGTGTATCATGTTAAGCACCACAACATGGACACACATTGACATGCAAAAATTGTAAAAATTGCTGCTTTTCCTATTCTTGCTGAGTGTTTGAGAAAAAGTTATACCCAAATCAGTAAAAAGTAGCAATCTTCTCCTGTATAAGAGAGAAATGTATATTTCCATAATAATGGAAATCTTCCATTCTTCTGATATGGAAGATTTATTCTTTAACTGACAAATCCTCTGAAAAAAAAAAAAAAGAATCCTTACATGCACTAAGCATTACACCCTTCCCTTCATAATGCATAAATTGCATGTATTGTCAGTAATGATCCAGCAAAGCTCTCATTGGAAAGATATCATTTTGACAGAATACACCCTGTGAGGGAGAAACCTCTATTAATAAGCAACAAGCAAGAATCACCCGTAGAGGAAAAGGTTAAAAGAAGCAGAAGTGCTGTAGGACAGAATCAGAGAACGCACATAATCCCAGCTTGATGCAATTACTCTAACATGAATTTAAAATAAAATTAAAGTTAACAGTTTAAACTGATGTTTGAGGGGTTTTAAAAAGATTTAGTTTCCCTTGGAACCACTATGTTATTTGAGCCACTGTAATCTCAGAGTGCAGTGCTCATAACTTCTCTCAAGCACTGTTACTACTAGATTATGCCCACAGGTTAAGTTACAAATGTCTAAAAACCTTAAAATTATTAAACCTAGATTAAAGTGTTCAGAGAATATGGTGTTATTTTAGTCTCCTGCCATATCCTACATTTACTATAAAACTGTTATATTGGCATTCTAATAAAATGTCATAAAGCAAGTATGTAAGGAGGTGTTTTGGGTTTGTTGCAGTCCGATGGAAGCCAAGTTAACATGGCAACCAAAATGTGTAACAGAAACACTTAAATGTTTTTCATAAACTGCAAACCTTGTAAGAGCCTAAGAGAATGTTGACTACTGGGCAGCGCATTACTGAAGATTACTGCCATATATTCTTGATGCTTCATCTTAGATAATTTCTATACCACTCAAAACTTAACTATTTGAAGTGAATAACCTACTTTTTTTGGTCACACTCTTGCCCACTAGAGCCCACAGGTGTCCCTTTGACTCCAACAGCCATATTTAAAGAGGAAGGAACAATTTGTTCCTTGAACCTTGGGAGCAAAGTTATTACAGTCTGACTGATATTTAGAAAGTTTAGAGCCAGAAGGGACCTACAAGATCCACTGGGCTGTCTTGTTTTTCTTGATTCCACACACCTTGAAGAGCACCTTGACGCTTACATAAGGGATACACAACATTAACAGAGTCCATAATGTCTGTAATGCCTCATCTGCTGAATATATTCCCATTATTTTTCCTATCTGTAATGCACTTGTTCTTTGTTCTGGTACACAGATGTTTCAAAGTTCTTTATTTAACTCGGTAAAAAACCTAGTCTCATTATTAGACCTCTGTTGTTATTCACAAAAATAGAAGTGTTCATTTATGTCTGGACTATAGCTTAAAATTTTACCCCCTGACATATTCATAAGGAGAACAGAGACAGTCCACCTTGATTAGCAGGTCATCTCAATGTTCCCATTTGACACACCCAAATCAGCACTCTATTCTTGCGTTCAAAGAGTAAACAAGTTTCTTAGGCTCAGTTCTAAGAGAAAAATAACTTGATAAAGTTGCTTTCACCTTATGAACTCCAGATGAATCGTTTAAAACTGCTTCGTACAGTTACCTGTGATAAGGCTGTTTTTTTTCTCAGTAGCAAAACCTCTGCTGAGTGTATGGGTAGCTAAATGAGTGTATTCACACAGAGTACAGCAATATAGAGTAGGAAACTATATAGAGGTATGAAGGAAGAGTAGGGGAGGAAGAGAGCTCTGTGAAAGAGAAATGCTAACATTGTCTTGGGAGGTGTCTTACATTTATTTACCTCAGCTGACTGGAGAGGAAAATGCAAGAAACTACTCTACTTCAATAGCTAGTGTGGTCATTCACAGATCAATCAGAAGTACATATAGTAAAGAAAAGACATACATCTGACCAGAGAATCAGACAATATACTTTGCATTGGTCAGCAACGTTTGGGCAGTCTGGAGGAAAAGGTGCTAAAAACACGAGGGCAGACACCTCAGTGATACATAACAGAAAATCTTGAGGAATAGAAGGAGGCCTAGCATGTAATAATAATAACAACAACAACAACAACAACAACAACAGCAACAACTAATTTAAGAGAATAGTTAATGAAAATGATTGAAAAATGCAACTCAGAACTGACTACAATTTTCACTGAAGCCAATATGAATTTAATAAAATAGTTTCTGCTGAAAAAGTATTTAGCAAAACATTAAAAATATTTGTAGTGGATAGCCATCGCCCCCCAAAAATAGCACTACTAATCTTTTAATTTTGCAACAATATTTAGAATTTTTGCAAACTTTAATTTTTGGGTACAGATCTTTCTTGGGTACAGATAAAAACAAAGGCAACTTTGGTTCAAATAAGATAGTGAGTAATCAGTTTTCCACTGTGGCTTGACGGCTTTCATTTTTGACAAGATGAAAACCCAAAACTTTTACACCAAAACACCTCAAAAAACAATTGTTGACACAATCTCAGTTACAATTACAGATCTTAGCAGCACAAATGAAATTGAGGAGGTGAATATAGGCAAAAGACTTCAAACTGCTTGTTAATCACTACCTAATTTGAGCAGTCTTGTTCTCACTATGGAGATACACCTCCTGCTCCCTTACTGACTATCAGTCTGATGACAGCTGAACTTTGCCTATGCTCAGAAACCTTAAGTAATGCATAGCGACAAAGGTGCAATCAATGTGTAAACACAAAGACAAGACTGAAGCTAAGTATCATGCTTTGCTCAGAACTTTTAAAATCTGAATGAATTAAATTCCAATTATTTGCAGTACAAAGCAGAAAGAAAGTATTAAACCAGCATCTGCAAGCCAATTACATCACCAAAATAGAAGTAGCTGTAACAATACTGCTAGAGGAAACATGTTATAAAGGCAAGGGAGGGGCTTCTTCCTGTCAAATCTACTGTATTTGCTTCCAATGAAGCAGTGGTGAGGATCATTTGGAGTCCCATCTGTGCCTCACATAGTCTCACAGAAATGGAATGTGAAGTGTGTCATTAAAGTTTGTAAGTCTTTAACAGAGAACTCAAGTTTGCTAGCTCTGATCGGCCTGGTACCTCCTTTGGGTCATTAATGGTTAAAGTACATTGCATTTGAATATCCTGTTTGGCTAGCTCAGAGACATCACTGTTTCTGTTGGTACAGCTGGCAGAACATGTAAGTCTCCTTATTGTCAAAATATCTCCATTTCATGAACCATGAACCTCTCTGATATAGCTGGTAGAACTCACCATGATGAGATAAGTGATGACGCTTGAAAGGTCTTTTAGCACAAGACCTCATCATTCCCAAGAGGGAAACAGTTATTGGTCAAAGTAATTCCAATGTTTTCCTAGCTCAAATGATAGGTAGCATAAGTGCCATAGTGGGCAACAGCAATGGTTCATGACATATTGAACATTACAGTCGGGAGCACTTACAAAGTCTGGTAGTATGGACAGTGAAGTCAGGTGAGAAAAGGACCTTGAATAATGCACGTAAAAGTGTTACTGTCAGAGTTTGCAGTCTTTGTTTAATTTTAAAATATGATTAAAAGTTGAAAGGAAGACAGTTGCTGAATCTTCTATAAACCTCACAAAAAATACCTATCAGTTTGGCACAGAACAGGAACTTATTTTATCAAACAGGACAAATTTTAACGTATCAGAAGTTTTGCTGATGGCTCCAGGATGTAGCCAGACTCTTCAAAGTTTATGTAATTTAGATAATTTTCCCACAGTTTCTAGTAGACTAAAATTTTCTATGTGAAACATGTGGAACATGGATTTCCTCATATCCTTCATGCTCTTCATGAAAGAACAATTTACTTCAGATAAATAGTTCGATTCCTAAGGATAGGAAATTTCATAACATGAAAAAACTTTCAAAGAAAGTTTCTGGAAAATGGCTATGTTTATGGACACAGGTTTTCATTTTGATAAGTCAGCATTTTCCAGCAGAACAAAACTAGCAGATGGAAAATTATCAGTCTGCTTTCATATGGATGTTTTTGATCTTTGACATTAATCAAGATTAAGAGATATTGTCATGAAGGTGGGGTCTTGAAAACAAACTGCAGGAGGTTTCAGAAATGTATAATGAGTTTTCTTCGTGCAGAGAAATTGTGAAACACACTGGTAGTATCTATTATTCTTAATGAGCCTTGTATTAGGTATTGTCTTTGGAAAAGTTTAACTGGATCAAAGGGTGATGATAAAGGTCATTAATTCCACAATCTAGTTAATTTCCCCAGAAAATGCTGTCTTCTCCCCAGAATAACTCTGTTGTTCTTGGACCTGAAGACTGAGACTATATATCAGCCTTCACCCCAGTGTGAAAATAACTGTTGACGCAATAACATGGTTTCAGTTGAATTTTGAAGGAACAGAAATGTACTTCAGCAAAATGTGAATATAGAATCATACAGCTCAAAGACACTTCAGGTAGCCATGTAATGCATTCCTTTGCCTAAAGCAGAGTCACCTATATTTATGGTACTCTCTAAAATCTCCAGTAGTGGAAACTTCACAACCTTCTCTGGGAAAGAAACGCCAAGACAGTTAATTTTTTGCTTCCACTGACTCAAGACTGTAAACATTGTCGTATTTGTTGTCTAATGTATGAAAAGACAGATGCATCCCATTCTTTTGTGAGCTGCATTTTATTGGAAGGACCAATATAAATCATGTTCCAAGTCTGGAACTTTGGAGGAAAGATTTTATTTGCTGGGTCAGCACCCCCTTTTCAATATGACTTTGGGTAACTCTATCTCTGCAGTTTTTTATTTCCTCAGAAATATAATGAAAGTAGTACCTCCTTGTTCCACCAGGAAGTGTAAGAAGGAGAGACATCTTCAAGGAGATTGACCTATTGTTGACAATTTTCCAGTAAACTCCCAAGACCTCTCCTGTAAACTCAGTCTTCCTATTGCTCATCAGGCCAGGACAGTGCCAGGAGTATCAACCTTTGAGATTCTTTGTTATTTGGGAACCTGGTTCTTTGGTCATACAGGAGGCTGGTTTAGGCCAATGACTTCAAGGTTTCCAGGCTACTTCTGTACTAGTAAACTAAACTCATGAGGGCTGAATGCAAGCATTTTCCCATGACCATATACACAACTTGAGTACTGGCATGATCCCTGGCTTGGTTCTGGCCCACACTCATAAGCACTCTCCCACAGAGTGCCCAGATACATTGTGAGGGACTTCATTAGCCAGAAGCTTCTCTCAACTGCATGCATGAGACCCGTCAGTTTGGGGAATTCATTCTTACAGATGTGAACTTTACCAGGACCCTTAAATGCTGGAGAACAGGCATTGTGCCATTTTATTTACTAGTAGAGATGTAGTCACAGGTCTGAAGGCCAGGAATAATCCAACTTGACTTAGAATCAGGGACAGTGGAAAACTAAACAAGAAAAATGTCTGGGTTGCTATAGCATGTTACTCTCTTCCAGCAGTTCTGTAGGTTCTGTGCTATCCTACGTAGCTGGTCAGGAGAGATGGGTGCCTCAGAGAGGGGTGCCGAACACAGTGTGAGCCGTAGCTGGGTTAGCAACTGTTAACATCAGGTTTAACTTAGATTACTAAACCACATTTCTAAGGTTAAGCAATGTAAATAGCAACTGTAGTTAGATAAGGGGTAAATCAGAACACAGCAATAGGCTTCAGAATGAGTGTTTCTAGCTTTGGTTCAGAAGCAGACTGTATGTTAGTTTCAAATTCTTCCATGAACAGAGACATTTCACAATAGATAAACCTATTATAATGTGTATGCACTGCAGAGGGCCTTCCACACAGAAGTCCTGCCAGCACCCTTATTATACCTGAGTGATACCAACTCAGATTCCTCCCCTCATATCAACTTTTAAAGCACTGCTTCATGGGGAAAGAAAGCCAGTCTCTCAGGTAACAAACTCCCAAACCACTTAGGTCTTTATAGGTTAAAACCAACACCTTGAACTCAGCCCAGAAATTTATTGGCAACCATTGCAGATTTTGGAGACTGTTTTTTTTTTTATGTCCTCTCTGCATGATGCTCCACTTAATAAACAGGTGGTTGAATTGTGCACACTATATTCAGTTGCCAAATGGCCTCAAGATGTAGCCTCACACGGAGTGCATTAGAGTAATCTAACCTTGTGGTAAGAAAAGTATGGATAACTTGAGCAGGGACCACATGTGACAGGAAAGGTTGTGCTCTTCTTGCCAAACACAGCAGGAAGAAAAAAAAAACCCTCTTGGCTGGCTGCGTCTGCTACCACAGCATCAACAAGCTGCCCAAGATCTTCTATGTGCTCCAGGACCTGAACACTCAATGGGAAGCTGGACCTAAGTTCTGAAATAAGTCACTTGGATTCTCCAGCATTCTGGAGCAGGAGGCTGGAAATTATGTGACAGATTCACTTAAATTGAATAATGGAGGTTTTCATGACTAAATGTAAAATGAACAATGTAGCCTGTAATATAGTCCTTGTGTTATTTATTCTGATACTAAATGTAATTTTATGCTGTTCCTACAATTTCCATGTGGAATGTGCTTACTATTTTGAATTCATAAGAGCACAAGTTCATCACTGAAGTGGGAACATGAGGTTTGGGAGAATGTGTGTGGGCTGCTGAGGATCAGGAGAATGGTGGTATGAAGTGTGGCACTGCAGCACTAATAGGCCATTCCTGCTAAATCTGTCATCAATGAAAAAGTTAAAAATGTAGGCATCTTAACTGTCACTTGTATTCTCCAGAAAAGTCTAAGTGAGGGGATTGTGCTGTGCTGTAAATCAACATTGTATTGGTACATTTCTTTGACATTTTCTCCACTGCCCGAAAGCTGAAATCAATACCATAACACGATAACAAAGATCTAGAGTGGTGGGAGAAATTAAAATTCTCCAGCAATCTTAGCTAAAGAATCATGAGATGTCTAAACTGTACATTATCATAAAGCTGTGAATCTGCTGATTGTCAGTATTAAAGAAGGGTGAAAACCTGAAATCAATGGAGTCCTCACTTCACCTTGCCCAACTCTTTGACAGTTTTTTGCAAATTGTACTTCATCTCATTCTCATGTTTGTGTCAGCTTCTAATAGTAGCTTCCACTGGATTCTGGCCATCTTAATTAAATAAGGATGTAAAAATAAATAGATTTTCACCAAACACAAATTTAAACTGTTCAGACATTGTGTTGTCATTGCAACTTTTTTAGCTTGTGTCAGTTTTTTCAGGTTGCATCAGTTGTTTTTACGGATACAAGCAGTTATTCAAAACCTTATTAAAAAAAAAAAAAAGAGCTTCTTCATTTCCAAATCAGAGGGAATGTTTACTAAAGTATCTACATGATGTAGGAACATACATTTCATTTGTTTATGTGATTTAAGTATCCTGATGCCTATGCCCTATTGTCTTAACTTGTGTTTTGTATAATGTATACTCTAGAAAATAGACATCCAAAACATAGCCTCTACTCTGTTTCAATCAAAGTACACTGACAAGGAAGGCTATTGGAAAAACAATCATGAAGTCCTAATAAGTTACTGATACTGTCAAGTAACTGATTTTAGCCACAAGGAAAATGAAGAGTGGCTGATGCAGAGGTCTCTGTTTGCCCAAGAAACTATTTATCTAAGGAACCTGTATACGTGCTACTGCTGCCTTTCCCTCACTCCTCCTGAGTAAGCTCCTCCTTTGAAAGAAAGCTATTTTTGGATGGCTGAAGGACTGTTCAACTCCTGTGCTCCATCTTGGTGTGGATGGGGTCTGACATTGCCATCAAGGGGGTTAACTGCAGGATGCTTTGATAAACTCAGTTTATTCTTTTATTGCTTTAAGCATTGTAGTGAAAACAGGATTTGCATGTCATTTTTATTATAATTTGGTTTCCTGTTCAGGCTAAAATAGCTTTTGAAACTGCAGTTTATCCACTCGTGAACTAGAACAACGTCTTGTAAAACTGTGCTGGGTTTACGCTAGTTTCCCTTATTTGAAACATGTGCAGAAGCTTATGGTTGTGATCTAGGATTAATACTGTTACAGGCTGGGTTAAATCTAGTTGGAACTGCTGGGTGTGACCGTCACTCTTCATTTAAGATAGCAGAAACAGCCCCATTTATGATGTGATAGCAGTATTCAAACTGAAACAAAGGCACACCCAAGACCGCTAAGGAATTTGAACTATCTTGGAGGAAGGCTTTGCTGACTATTTTTTCAGAAGCGTATGTGTGTACATGTATCTGTATGTCAGAGAGAGAGAAAGAAACAGCCAAAGTGCAGAGAAGCTCACATTATGAAGCCTTTCATGGCAAAGTGAGGGTGAAAGATCCCTTTCCATTTCTCTACTGTTTTATCTGCTTGTTTCCCTCCACACCCCCCCGCCTCCACTCCTCTGGACTTGATTAGCTATCCACTTTTGCTGTTGAAGCTATTTATGTGGCTATGTTCTCAGGCATATCTGTATACTAGCTTATTTTAAAGAAAAGTATTTCTTTATCTTCTCCCCCACAAACAAAATCATTCTCCTCTTGAGAACATTGCCACAGAAAGAGTTGCACTGACACAAAGGAAATCTGCACCAGGGGCAGAGAGGGAGCAGAGGACTGGATGAGCTGCTGCAGTCAGGAAGGGTTAGGTTGAAAACCTTAGCCTAATGGAATCATAACTAGATTCATCTAGACACAACTCTGACCTTGATTTTAAAAGACTAAGGAGCTACATTGGATGATTCAGTCCTTTTAGCTTCCCTGGTAATCTCCAGAAGCACCCATAAGAAACCCCTGCATATTGTCTGTTCCTGGAGGCAGATGAGTCTGGTTTGTTCACACCTTCTCTTATATCCTGCTTCCAGTGCACCTGTCTTCCTTCTGCTTTCTCTTCCCACACTGGTGCCTTCCATACCCAACACATCAGAAGGCCTCTCTGTTCCCTTTTCTTCCCTGCCTGCACCAGCTTGGAGTTAGAAACCTTTGCCCTCCAAAAGGACCTGTAACTGATGAGTCTCCCTCTCTGAATGAGACAATGTAGAAAGGTCCTGGAAACCCTGAGAGGTGGTCTACAGGCAGCTTTGAAGGACTGCTCACTGACTGCTTTCTGAAAGCATTGTGCAGATGAGAGTGTGGATGCCTTCCCCGACTTGCCTTTGGTATTCAGGAAAGACAGATTTCACAGAGTCTTTACAAGAACTCAGAACTGCATCAAAAATACTGAACTGCCAAAAGTATCTAACTAGTGGTTTTTCACTAAAGTAACAAGGGGTAACATTTACACCTCACAGTAATTCCAAACATTATTTCAGCTCTGCTGTTGATAAGCACTAGGAGGACCTATGGAGAGTTCCCATTAGGGACAGGAGAAAACAGTGACAGAAGATATCACCTTTGCTCTAGACTGTGTTGATCACTCTACATTTGTTATTAGACTATACACAAGAATCCTGTGTGTTCACTGGCAGGTTTACATTACAGAACAAACATGTTTCAGATGATTGTCTATTTAGGCATCTGTCACTCTGGGTTTGCATTGTCTGCAAACATTCTGGAGCAAAATGCTGTCCCAGATAAGTATGCATAATTATAGCCAACTTCAAAACTGGGAGTTCATCCATACTGTGGGGCAAATGATTGGGAATATATCTCAGAAAATTACATTAATAGAGTAGATACTAGTTTTAGACATTACAGTGTGAGAAGATATGGTATGATTAGCTACATTGACTCAATAAATATACAATAAATCTTCCTCAAATTATTTTTATTTCAACTAGAAAAAACTTGTCAAAATTTAATGCTTTCCAGGGACAGAGGAAACAAGCCAAACCTTACAAGTCATTTCAGTGATCAATTAACTCACAAAAGACTAAAATTTCCACTTTGTTTTGAGGCTGAATTTGATTGTATTTATTTTCAGTCACCAGTTCTGATAAGTTGAAGAACCTTTGCTATTAAGTGTCTGTTCATCCACTCACATCAAACCTCATTCTTGACAACAATCTGGTTCATAGATATTGCAGATATCTATGGAGTCCCAAAGTCTTAGCTGTAAAATATCTTTCACAATCCTATAATTTCATGTCCAAGTTCTTTCTACCTCCACAATATGCTACAGGACTTAAGGTCTAACTCAGAGCACAGCACCCCATTAATATTTCCCATCACCACATCCAGAGATAATATAATGTTGTCTAGCTTCCTCCGACTTCCTCTCCTAAGAACTGTATTACTCTTTTTGTTTCAGTGTTATATTGGGAATTTGAGCTCCGCTGTTTATCCTTTACAACTCACAATCCATTCACAGAGGTACTTCTTCCCTAGTCTGTAAATACATTCTTCTTATATTAGAAACCATTTCAGTTGCCTGCAGCTGACCACATTTACTGTTTTTTACTGGGATAGAGTTAATTTTCTTCATAGTAGCTAGCATGGGGTTATGTTTTGGATTTGTGTTGAAAACTGTTGATAATACAGAGATGTTTTCATTATTGCTGAGCAGTGCTTACACAGAGTCAAGGCCTTTTCTACTTCTCACCCCACCCCACCAACAAGTAGGCTGGGGGTGCACAAGAAGTTGGGAGGGGACACAGGTGGGACAGCTGATCCCAACTGACCAAAGGGATATCCCATATCATATGACGTTGTGCTCAGCATATAAAGCTGTGTGAAAAAGGAAGGGGGGACGTTTGGAGTTATGGTATTTGTCTTCCCAAGTAACTGTTACATGTGATGGAGCCCTGCTTTCCTGGAGATGGCTGAGAACCTGCCTGCCAATGGGAAGTGGTGAATTAATTCCTTGTTTTGTTTTGCTTGTGTGTGCAACTTTTGTTTTATGTCTTAAACTGTCTTTATCTCAACCCACAAGTTTTCTCACTTTCACCCTTCCATTCTCTTCCCCATCCCACCAGCACTAAGTCAGCAAGTGGCTCTGTGGGGCTTAGTTGCTGACTGGCATTACACCATGACACCACAGAATCAAAATTATTCAGTGTAACTTATTTATTCTCTTTGTCATTAAGCATTATTTCCTACCTAGGTGATTTCTAATTATTATATATAACAAGTCTGTGTTTTCTCCCAGATAATCAATAAAAACATTAAGTAGCAGATGGCCATGAATTAAAGCTTGTAGGTCTCCATCAGAGATGTCTCAGAAGTGATTCCCTGTTCACAATTCCATATGGCTCCTTAATGAGTGCTTCATTTAATGGATCAATACTCATATATGGTCAAAGAAAATGCCAAGTGAGATACCCTACAGAAATCTATAATATCAACATTATTATAACTGAAATGTTTAATTTCATCAAAGGTATGGAAGTACAGGGATGATATGGAAAAAACAGACAAGATCTGTTTTAATTAATTTTTCATTCTGATATTCATTATATTGTTCTTTAATTCTTTATTAAAGAAATTACAAATGACTTGTTACATTATTTTGCCAGGGACTAATGTCAAAGCTGACATTCTTAAAGTTAACTTTTCATAGTGTTATCACAGTTGTAGCCTTCTTTTACACTCTACAATTTCTTCAGTGTTTCAGACAGCTCATGTGCTTCCTCTCTTCCCGCCTGCAGATGCATGAATCCTCATGTATTGATTTAACAGCCTCTTGCTTTGCTGTAGAACTGGAAATATTTTCTGCACTGCCCTTTGATAAGAATGTGTCCTTCAGCTGTCTTGAATAAAAACCACAAAACCCATTGAACACTGCTTCCTTTGTGTCATTAGTAGCAGTTGGAATAATATTTCCAGCTACGTAATGGCATGGACACTCACAGGTTTTCTTTGGTGCTATTACACCTCTATGTTTTGGTAAAGTGTTCCTCCTTGCATACTTGGGCTTCTTCCATAATTTCTGCCACAGTTCCTTGTCTAGTACTATGCTTTGCTGCTGGTTTTCATTCTATTCCTCTTACTTGTATATTAATTTTAGTTTTCATTTTTGCCATAATTTCTTCCCCCTATTAGATTATTTTACTTTATCACCATTAACATCTTATATTTCTAGAGTTGTGAATCTGGGATAAGTGAGAAAAAACTGTTTTAAATACTTCCTGGTTACCTCTTCTGTTTTGAACATTGTTTTCTACAAGTGATTTGCATTCCTTATTCTCGTCAGCTTTGTGAAATTAGCTCTCCTGAAACATCAGTCTGTAGCCACATCCTAAATGAAACAAGTAATGAATATTTACTTCAAGGCAATTACTAGGTTTCACCTCTACAATGGCTTGCTTGGTTTATGTCAAGATGAGAACTAGATAATTCCATTTTTTTTGGCTGCAAAAGTTTTTGAATTGTTATGTTCTACCTTCAAAAATTCTCAGTGTTTTAAACAGACAGTATGAGGTTTCCAGTAAAAGTCTTAAAGTTCTCCAGGATAATGCAGCTTAGTTTTTTTCTGGCACTCAATAGATCATGAACAAACCAATCATTTAGTTTCCAATGTGGATTGTGTACTACATGCTGTGATTTTCCTGTAAGGGCATGGATTTAGTAGCATGTAGGATTATTTTCATATGTGGCATAGAAACGGGTGAGTGGAGATCATCACCTCCTTTTCCCTTTTGCTCACTAATCCGTTTTAAGTACATTATAACCCTTAGGGCTATCCTAAGGCGGGGTTTCCTGGACATTTCTTCCTTCTTCTGCCAGAAAGTTTTGTCGGAGCAGACTGGGGGCAGGGGAGTTATACTTTTGTCTGGGATTTCCCTGTGGCTTGTAGCCTTAACTAGCTGGACATCTCCAACTCAGCTGCTATATATCTAACAGTGCATGTGGGGCTGACTAGCTGCCTGTGCTTTTATTTATAGGAAGCATTCAGTTTAATGGCTCCAGAGTCACTCTACAATGGTATAGTAGGTCCAGTGCTTCTGGGAAATATCTGTCCTTCCCAAGAAGCCTGTGTGCACAGTGCCCTGAAATATCAAAGTGAGAACATTACAAAAGGTAATTTTTTGTTGGACCAGAGTATCTTCAGCCCAGTAGCCTGCCTCTGACAGTAGAAGTCATCTAGGGAAAAGAGAATGAACAGAGAAACACAAAGTGATCTTTTCCCAGCAGGGGAAGCCTCCCCCGGTTCCAGCCATTGGAGAATTAGGAACTTCCTAACCTAGAGGTAACATCTTTAATAGCCCTTGCAGTAATTCTCTTCAGTGGATGAGCCTCACCAGTTTTTGAACCCTGCTTGACTTTTGGCATGTCTAACATCCTGTGACACTGAGTTCCACTGTTGCATTGTGAGTTGTATGAAAAAAGTCTCATTATATTTCTCTTGATTCTCCTACCTGACAGTTTCACCTGATACCTCTATTTGTGAAATACAATTAAAAATAATTCCGTTTCTACAGCATACATCATTTTATACACATAAATTTCACATAGAACGTGATTTTATGTCCTCTCTCAGCTGAGTTTCTTCTAGGTTCTGTCTTTTCATCCTATGATTACTGTTGCATACCTGTGAACATTTCCGTTCCTTTTCTTTGTTATTTTCATTAGTTTTCCTATGGATTTTGGTGGATGCAGGACCAGACTTAAATTCAAGATGTGAATGCACTGTGCATTTATTCAGTGACATACCAAAGATTAATGTTTTATCTTGAGTATCTCAAATTCATTTTAAATAAATTGCAGTTTGATCCTACTCTCCCTTTAGATTTTGACTTGATGTTCTCCTGACTCACCTGAAAAACATATCCTCTCCATTTTCTCCTTTCCTCCCATGTACACAGGTCCTCTTTGTCCTTGCCATAACTAGTTTTGCTTTTATCTCTAACATCAGTGCTGAGACAGATCTAAAAACCTGGACCTGGTTGTCTCCAGCCAAAGTAATTCACATTAGTTGCCCTTTCTAGAAGCCACTCAGGTTCATTCTGAAGAGAAGTAGCATAAATCCAGCAAAGCTTTTCTCTCTGGGCTTTGTGCCACACCTCTTTGTAATGGAATCCCCTTCACTTAGGAGAAACCACTACCCAAGAAGCCTGATTCAGTATAGCTGCTCTGATGTGGCTGTTGCCAAAATACGGCAGTAAGCTTTGCATTCAGGTTTTGAAATATTTTACATTAATTCTCACCCTAGTGATTTTGGCTTACCCATCATCAGGACCACCATAGAGAAATAGTGATTGGTGATTGAAATATGTTCCTGGAAAGCCTTGCATTATTAACCTCATGTGTTCTGGGCAAATTCCAGGTCAGATAATTACATTCCACCCACCATAAATTCTCCCCATGATTCTATGTGGGTATGTGTTAAGGGACAAAATCAGGCTGCTGATTTAGGTGATTATTTTCTTAAACCTTAACCAAATGGATCAACCAGATTGGGAAAGCAGTTATGTAGATTATTCATAAATTCCATTACTTGGTATGAGGTTATACACATCCCATACAATTCAGATCAAAGGCACTTTAAAAACAGTAGAATTAGACAGATATTATTCTGGTTACTACTGACAAAACAGTTTCAATCATTCTGCAAGAGAAATTTTACTTCCTCCTCCCTTTCATATTTTTTTTTCCTGCAGAAAAATATCTCAAACTAGCTCTGTCAGTAACAGTTTAACCTGTAACATATAGTGGGTTTCCAGTTCTCAGGGACCTGTGCTGACTTCCAATTGGTGCTTAATGCAATTATCATTTATTCTATTTGGATATTAACATTAAAGAGGTGTATTTTTTTTTCAGAACAACTTTGCATATGTTCTGCATTAACATTCCAGTGCTGCCCAGTAAAAGTAGTTGGCCATCTGCCCACTTTTTAAAGTAAATTTTTGGTTTACTATTTTTTAAATTTGGATTTCTAATTATAGTTAGTTCTTCATAAATAGTTTAGCAGAGCTGGAGAGAGTGTTAAGCACTGCATTTCTGAACCTTGCCTCCCTAATAAGTAACTGTAACCTGGCTCTGACACACCTCAACTATGCAAATTCCTCCAAAATCCAATATATTTTTGTAATTTCCCCTTCTTTGTTCTGGAGACTTAGGTTTTCTCCCTGAACTTTCTAAGAGGAAACATCCCTCTTACCTTTGACCCTGGCAGCAAACCATCATCTCTTCTGTTCACTTGCCTCCCACCAAACCAGCTAGTGTCTTCAATGGACTTGTGGGCCATCAGCTGGAGAGCTGCAGGTACTATGTCATCAGAGAGCTATTCTTTGATGATGTGGTCAGCCTTCCTACGGTTTCTAGTAAGCCAGTCTTGGCAGGTTCATCTTGCCAATGCTCCAGCTCATACAGATGTAATTATAATTGAATCCACAAAGCTAGATTTAGTCTTCCAAGTCCATATATCAGCCTCAGTTACTGCAGTTTTCTGCTACTTAAGCATATTTAATTTACAAACTACTGTGCACATTATATTTCCAGTGGTTTTTGAGATGTGTGGAAGGGTGTGTGTTCGAATCAGAGGTATAAAAACCTGAGTAACCACACACATAAGAGAGAAAAAAAAAAGTGTAAGAGGGCAGACTGTATAGGAGGACATAAACGCCTTATGGTATAATATTTCAAATGAGCACACCACCATTCACAAGGGCACAGCTAAAACTGGGTGACAGTCCTTGGGAGTATCAAGCCAGATACCTCTGTACAATTCCAGCTCATTTGCCAAGATAACAAATGATCTTTCTAGGGGTGACAGTGGTGTGAAAGCACAATAACATGTGGTGATGATTCATATCCTGAAGCTTTTCTTTGGGGCACAATTCTTTTCTTTGACCAGCAGGGAACTCTAAAAAGCCCCCAGTGGTCCAGAAATAATTTTTTGTCAGTGTAACTCCCTTCAAGGTTTACGTTGAAATCCCTGTTGAACAAGCATTTTCCTCCTCACTCAACATTTATCGGATCATGAGGAAGCAAGCCTTGCTGCTGGTTTGTAACCTTTCTTGCAAGTCAGTTGCATGATTTCTCACCAGTTTCTTTTATAATCACTATTTCTTCAATGTATTGTACCTAAATTAACCCTTTATGGGAAATATATTTTTCCAGTATCAAAAAATCAGCTAATCAGTACCAATGTATGTCTCTTCATTCTTAGACTTTAAAAAACACTATTCAAATTATGCACATAGAGATATATTTTTATATATATTTTTGAAATTGTCTTTTGTCCCTGCCATTTCTTTAAAATTTATCTTTTATTGTGATGTGTTCTCCATAAGTCTCCAGAGGAGGGACTTTCCTTTCATAAATGTCTAGAAGGCATTTATTGTTTTCCAGAGTGATGGTCAGTCAAAAAAAATTTTCAAGAGAAAATTATTTGGGAGGGGAGAGGAAAGAGAAGAGAAGAGAAGAGAAGAGAAGAGAAGAGAGAAGAGAAAGAAGAGAAGAGAAGAGAAGAGAAGAGAAGAGAAGAGGAAGAGAAGAGAAGAAGGAAGAGAAGAGAAGAGAAGAGAAGAGAAGAGAAGAGAGAGAAGGAAGGGAAGGGAAGGGAAGGGAAGGGAAGGAAGGGGAAGGGAAAGGGAAGGGAAGGAAGGGAAGGGAAGGGAAGGAAGGGAAGGAAGGGAAGGGAAGGGAAGGGAAGGGAAGGGAAGGGAAGGGAAGGGAAGGGAAGGGAAGGGAAGGGAAGGGAAGGGAAGGAAGGGAAGGGAAGGGAAGGGAAGGGAAGGGAAGGGAAGGGAAGGGAAGGGGAGGGGAGGGGAGGGGAGGGGAGGGGAGGGGAGGGGAGGGGAGGGGAGGGGAGGGGAGGGGAGGGGAGGGGAGGGGAGGGGAGGGGAGGGGAGGGGAGGGGAGGAGGGGGAGGGGAGGGGAGGAGAGAGAGGAGAGGAGAGGAGAGGAGAGGAGAGGAGAGGAGAGGAGAGGAGAGGAGAGGAGAGGAGAGGAGAGGAGAGGAGAGGAGAGGAGAGGAGAGGAGAGGAGAGGAGAGGAGAGGAGAGGAGAGGAGAGGAGAGGAGAGGAGAGGAGAGGAGAGGAGAGGAGAGGAGAGGAGAGGAGAGGAGAGGAGAGGAGAGGAGAGGAGAGGAGAGGATCGAGGAGAGGAGAGGAGAGGAGAGGAGAGGAGAGGAGAGGAGAGGAGAGGAGAGGAGAGGAGAGGAGAGGAGAGGAGAGGAGAGGAGAGAGAGGAGAGGAGAGGAGAGGAGAGTCGAGAGGAGGATAGAAGTGAAAATAACCAGCAAAAATCTCTTATACACAGAATTTAGAATATTTTACTTCAGATATTTTGATATGTCCTCTCATTGCAGCTGATGTTCTTCAAATTCCTACCTACTTCTATATATTGCACACACAGCCTGGATATTATTTCTTATGATGTCTTATGCCTGAGCATTCTGGTAAGGACACCTTGTTATAGTTCTTCATGAAAAATTTAGTTTAACTAAGGATTAACTTTAACTAAAATATAAGTTTAAGTAAGCCTAAGAGAGGAAAAGTGTGTATCAAAGGCAATCACGTGATAATTTTGGAATCCCTCTTTTTTTTCCATTGTTAATGATTTCTTGTTAAAAATATTTTCTGACTACTTCAACTACCTCAAGAGTGACAGAAATCTTCAAAACATTTCATAAGGAATCAGGTGAATAGAAAGAAAGGGAGAATATGATTGCAAATTAACAGCAGCTTTTCAAATTTTATAACTCACAGTAGAAACCAAATGCAACTCCATCACCAAATTTCTAGTAAACGATTTAAAAGAATAATAAAAACGGTTAATATAAAAAGATCAGAGATGTCATTGCTGGACCTACTTTACTGCTATCTGGAATACTGAAAATGCATTTCAGATATCAGATCCTTTCTTTTAACAAATGCAACAAACATGAAGATCTTTAGAACTGCCAAGTCCACTCCAGTGGGACAGGATGGCTAGTGTGTTCTGTGTGGAAAAACTAAAATGACAAAAGGGGTTTTCTGTCTATTAAAATAGAAGATAAATAAACAGCTACACTGTGACATTTGTTGCTGGACTCTAAATTAGTAATTTCATGAGGAGTTACAGTGAGTATAATTAGGATAACCTAGCAGTTTCTGTCATTCCATAAATAAAAATACCTTAATTTGTATACTAATTAATGGGTCAGGCATGATCCACAAAATTCCATCCAAAGTTATCTGTAAAGTAATTTCATTATAGAGTAGTTGCCTGTCAGAAACTTGTTTATACAGAAAACTGTAGGCACTGATACTGGTAGCTGATACAAATGGAGGAGGACAAGAATAAGACATCCTGAGGTGCTTCTCTTTCCTAATTCAGCATCTCAAAATATTGAAGAGAGCTTTGAGACAGGTTCTAGGGACAGTTGCTGAATTAGTGTGTTATTATAATGTAAATTTACAAGTCTAATAAAGGGCATAGAAGAAAAAAATAGTGTTAGGATCAGGAACTGAGAAACACAGAGGGATGGAGCCTCTGTCTGCACATCTGAGAAGAATAATGAAGCTGTTGGGATTTCCTGTCGTTCTTTGCTCTCCATTCTTAATCTCCTGAACTGTTCTAATTTTGACATAAGTCTGATTCCAGCATGTTCTTTCGATCAGTCTTAAGGACCATGACACTACCCAAATTTTAAAACAGTAACCTCAGGCATATTTTCCTCTAACATCACTCCCTGCATATTATAGTGCTCCTTGGCACATTCTTCATGCTGCAAATTCACGTGAACCTATAAATGAAAGTCCCACAGGGTCTGTGAACCTCCTTCAGTGTGAACTGCAGATCCAAAATGTCCTGTTGACCACCTCAGTCACTGAAAAGAGATGGGGCTGGGAGTAAAGATCTCAGTCTAAATATTTTCTTACTAAGTTCACTCAGAAAGCATAGGATATATGTTTATAACCACCCAGTCTCAATCATCAGCAAAAGACCATCTTTTCATTCTACAGTCTAGCAACAGTTTGTGAATATCTCTGCTGACTGATCCTTTTTTAATAAATTTTCATTATCATTTTTGTGTACAATATGATTCTCTATTGTAATAATTTTTTCCATTCTATATAATGCTTCAGCTGTGCAGATGTTAGTAAATTTGCAGTTTTAGAGCAACCGCAGGCATATTTCAAAACATGAAAGGTTTTCATCTTTCCTGTCTTAAACCTTATTCAACTGTGTCAGATACCAAGCTGTTGTTTTGAAGATTTTTCTTTAACATGAATATGACTGACTTACTCCAGTTTTGTAACAGATGAAGTGCACTTATAAACCTCAATACCTGAGCAACTGTAATGTCTTAGCAATTTTATAATGAAATTCATATGGAATTTAGCAACCCAAGCCAGATTTGTGTCAGGATCTTTAACATGTTCCAGTTGCATGAAATACTAATTAAAGGCACTCATTGTTAACTGATATAAATAGTCCCCACTTAGCCCATTATAGGTATGGGTTGTAAAACAAACAATTATGTGACAGATGATACATGTTAACACAGAGAAATTCTGTAATGACATTTCTGTAACACTGTAACCTCTTCAACCACCATGTGTTCCACATTACAGGCTAAAGGGGGTGCTGATTGCAAAGGTGACGTACTTTCCAGTTTGTGACTTTTCTTCTAAGAATAGAAATGCCTTAGAGCACCTCCGAATGATTTACATTACAAATTTAGTTCAGGCAATGAAATCATTAATGCAAGCTTGATTTTAACTGCTACATGTGTTTGCTATTCTATGCGCTAGTGCCAAACAGTTGAATATGCCTACCTACCAAACAGTACCTTACCTAGAAACTGACTTGGTAATCCAAGCAAAAATTGTTTCCTATTTACCATTTCTTTCATCCAATACCTGTTTTCCCATCACTCTGTACTATGATTAAAATGATTTGGACCAAACACAAAACTGACTTTGGAATGCATGGTTTTTAAAAAAATCCTCCAAGCTAATCACGGGATAGAAGCAATCTCCTGGCATTTGGATAAGATACACAGATTATTCAATTAGTAAAAAATGGTGTCTGCCTTTCCACTAGCCAACATATTCCTGTAACATTAGAAGCAGGTGGCCTCCTTACTCAAAGCACAAACATGCAGAAGTTGCCTAGTGCATTTGCCCTGCCAAAAAAATATGTATTTTTGCATCTGTGAATGTATAATCCTGTGCTTAACTCTTGCAACTACAGAGTTTCTAAAGCAACAAAAGAAGAAATACCAAGGTACATGTGTCTTCAGGAAGGTAGCCAATGAAGAAAAGGTGACCAAGATCTATGGACAGTACTACGAGTTATTTCAGCCATGACATTCAAAAGGGATGCAGGGTGGAGTGAGCTTTTTTTTAAAAAAAAGCAAGACACTGATACTCATGTAAATGCTTGTTTAGGACTTAGAAAATTCCAATTTTGACATATATTTTTAAACAGTTTTGGCCTTTGTGAAGAAGACAAAACTACTTGTTAGCAGATACCTGTCTCCAAAACACTTTCTCAGAGATGTCTATTTCACCAGGACCAAGCCCAACTGAGCTATAACATGCACAAGACAAAACTAAAATTTTTCAGAAAGTGATAAAGTAAAAGCATAAGAGAACGGATGGTGCAAAATTTATACATTAAGTGAAACATCCTTGTCTTATATCACAGCTAGAAACCCTGGCCTGATGGAAACCCCTGACCTCATCAGATTTGTCCTTGGAGACACTTTTTATCTAGGTCTGGATCCTAACTTTTTGGCTTAGAGCTACTTTCTGATAAAAGTGTGGAAAGCCCTTTGTGACACCTCACCGGCACAGTGGTTTGAGGGTTTTCCAAGTCCACTGGGCTGTCCTCTCTGACAGTACAGGCTCCACCCTTTCAATTCAAGCAGAGACCAAAAAATAACATCTGATTTTGTGTCCTACAACTCAAAAATAAAATACGTTTAGGCAAAGCCTGTGAAAGAACTGAAATATCAGAATGTAAGTCAATACATAAAGACATTGCTATCTGGAGCTGTCTAAGCACTCTGGAAAGATTGTGAATACCACAAATATCTCCATGACTAATTAAAAAAAAAAAAAAAAAAAAAAAAGAAAAGTAACACTGTAACACTGTTAATCCCATTTTAACCCCTGCTTAATCTTGCCAACCTCAAGCAGACCCACCTGAAATTTTACCTAGCAGTCAGCGGTCTTATCCCAGAATGCACATTTGTTTCTGGAACATTTGAAGCCATTTGGATAGGACATTTGGATGATATTATTGTCCAAAAATGGGGATGTTCTCACTCTTTGGACTTTTTCCTAACCCTTTTTTTGGTTTTTAGAACACAAAAATGATTTACCCTAGAAATGTCAAACTTGATTCAATGCTTGCTTGGCGAAGAGACATGCCTTTGGAGCCTGTTAGAGGGCTTAGGTGGGTAATTGTAAAGTTATTGTTAGTTTTTTCCACACTCATGGCATACAGTACATGGCCAGCTCGTGTTAATAAATACCTGTTGGGTACATGTGCGGTTTATAAAGGCTTGATTCAAAGCCCACAGAAGTCAATGAAAAGACTTCTCTGGCTATAAACAGTCTTGGAGTCAGGCTGTAAATGTAAATGACAGGATGGAAGAGAATCTGTCATGGGAAAAGTGGGGTAGGAGAATCATGTATCCGGCAACCCTTAGAGTCTTCATGGGCAGAGGAGCATGGAGTGAATGGGAAAAACCCATTTTCTGTGGACATCGGGTATTATAGGGGACAAAGGATAGAAAAGGGAAACGGGGTCTTGAGAAAGAGGGAATCCTAGGGTCACAGTGGGGTTAAAAAAAATGTTTGAATGATAACAGCTAATGCTGTTTAAACATGCCTGGCCTTCTGCACCAATGGGGGGGGGGGGGGGGGGGGGGGGAAACAAACAAACAAACAAAAAAAACCCCAAACCAATGCCCCCCAAAAAACTAGAAGAAGAGGAAAAAAGAACATAATTTATATAAAGTCTTATTTTTGCATGACTAATATATAGGTGTTCAGTTGCTCTTGAGTAATATATATGCATTTCCCATGCTGGACCTATCTCATGTGAGTGTGCATGTTGATGTGGGGACTGTCAAATAATCACAACACCCAGCTGTGGAAGGAAATGAGCCACAACAGCAGGTCACCCTCCAATCCAGCTGTGTGCCTACCCCAGCCTCATCCTGCAACAGAGCACTAGAGCCCCTGGGAGCCCCTGTCATCACCTGCCTGAGAACTATTCCCAGTGCCTCCTTCCTTCAGCTCTCGGAAGCATTCCTGTGCATCTCATGGGTCCTGGCAGTATGAAGATTTTGGTAGGCCAGCTGGGAGTGTCAGGAAGGTTGCATGCCCACTACTGAAAGCTCACATTTGCTCTGCTTCTGGGAACCAGGCAAATGTCTGCTGAAACAGTCTGTGAAAAATCTCCACAACAAAGTAAAGATCCTTTACATCCCCTCTGTTTTTGTGAAAAGCAGGAACACTTTTGCACAGAGCCTATGTATAAAGTCTAGCTCTTTGTATATCTTCCAGAGAGTACACATCTCTACTCACTGCTTACCATGTACAAACGGTCTGCAATACCTCCCACTATGTTTGATTTCTTTCTTTATTTACTTATTCTCTCTCCATTTCTGAATACTTTTTTTTTTAAGGTGGCAAGACACAATGATTTGCCTGAGCAAGTTTTTATTTTGCTGTGGGAGTGTGAAGTCCAGCAGTAGCTAGTTGGTAGTTTGCCACTCAAAGTTGAAAGTTCAACAGCCACCTGTGTCACATCTCTCCCTTTTTTGGTTTGAAAGGGTGTTATAGGAAAGGTGTGTTTGCTTTTCCTTTTTAGTAGGACTAAAAATGGAAGGGAGTCTGTGAGAAACTTATTTCCTAGTGTAGTGAAGTAGCCAGCTGGCAGCCAGATGGCATCAAGCCATCAGGAGGTCAAAGGCCATTGGACAACTGTGTGGGATTTGTTTCTCACTCGATGTGTTTGGTTTTAAAATCATTTATTTCTGGAGTAAGTCATAGATATGGAAAGGGTTTTACCTAGGGGACGGTTGTTTCTCCATCCAGTTGAAACCACAAACAGACAGAAAGCTGGTCACTGGCCAAAGTGAAAGGCCAAAGGCAAATTGTCCCATATTTATCCTTTACTGGGTCAAAACTCAAAAGCTGGACACTGATGGCAGTTCATAAATATTTCACTGCTCCAATCAACAAATGAGATAGAAGGACATTGCATGTCAAGAAACTTGTTGACTCTTGCAGAGCAGATGGCCAGCTGGCATGAGCACCACTATTGCCCTGTCTCAGAGCTGAAAGGCCAGAGTCAAATGGTGCCAGATTTGTTCCTGGTTTAGCTAAAATAACACAGGAATCATGTTTATGTTTTGATCTTGCTGTGGTGTTGCCTGTGATCCTCACTGGCAATGTGATCCTGACCTATTAGCAAGAGGAGACTGAACTCTCCAGAGAGAAATTCTGCCTGAAGGTTTACAATTCCTATTTCATTCAAGTTTCCCATTCATCTCATATTTTATCCTCTCTTGTATTTGTAAGTGCTTTGGGAGTCACCAAGAGATGCTTTTAACATAGTGTATGGGATCTGATCCCATACTCACAGCACTGAAGAACTGTGGGTCAGGTTCTTTGTAAGTATCGATGGGCAAAAAGCCACTGAGATCAGTGAAAACAAACCTTTTATGTTGTGTAGGTAGGGATTACATCCTGACAAGCAAAGTTTCCATCCTTACAAAGGAGCAGTGGGCCAGCCTGCTTATTCTGAAATAGTCAATGAATGCCTGTGGCACCTCCTTGTATGTATCTGGAAGGGTTAACATTTCAAAATCCTGCCCCTTGTTTGGGATGGGAGATAAACAGCCAAGAAAGAATCAGCTATATGCTTTCCATAGGACATGCCAATAGACAACCTTCTGGCTCCTGGTCCTTGAGATGGCTCACTGCCCAGCAGCCCTAGTGATCCAGAAACACAATGTTTTCATGATACCTGAAGCAGTACAGTTAAATTTAGATTCTAATCATCCTGGCAGGCTGCCCAAATAAAAGTAAAGGGTTACGAGCATGCCAGCTGGTCCCCTGTCACCAGCTTTGGCTTCTGGAAGACAAATCTCCTGCCAGAGAGCATGAATACTCTGAGGAGATGGGTTAAGTAAGGCTGTGGGTTTTCAGTTACCCATATAAAGGAGCATGGCAAAGCAGATTTCCTTGGCCCTGCACACGCTTTAAAACCCTGTTCCAGGGCAACTCAGACAGCGACAGAAGGAACTTCCAAAGGCTCCGTGGTGGTCCAGCTTGGTGTAACCTAAGAAGTCATCCTCTTCAGCTCTCTGCCCCCAGCTCTCTGCCTGGAAGTTTCCTCCTCAGCAGCAGTGGTGGCAACAGAACTGTTAGAGTGTTTTGTTCCCAAGAAACTGGAGTTGACTGTCTGGTATATCAATTTAAGTCACAGTCGAGTTCTGCTTGTGTTAATGAGCATGATGATCTGTGAACTCTGCTAGTGGAGGAGCCCACTGCTCTGCTGCTGCTGTTGGGGAAGGAGCAGCCACCGGCAGTGCTGGAGATGGGCAGGTAGGGAAGGAAGGTCTAAATTCATTGACATGATAGAGGGGATGCAGCTCACTTAAGATTCATCAGGGTCCTGCTTGATTCTATTTACTGAGAGCAAATGGAGAGGAAGCAAAAGGAAAGAAGGTATGGGAGTGAAAATTCCTGCTCTTGTTGACCAGAAAGGCTATATGAAAGCACAACTGGGAATAAACTGCTTCACTCAAGAGGTTGAAGTAAAAGAGAGATGAAGAAGATGTTGAGTGGAAAACCGTAATTCCCTTTTGCCACCTCTTGTTCTGTTGTCTGCTCTCAGCACAGGGTATATTATCACCTTTCAGTTTATTTTACCTTAAACCTTTTTTAATTTTTTTTTATCAGGAGCTTTGAAATGGACAGAACGCTATGTGTCCTTTCAATTCTGACCTGTGAAATCCCCATTTGATCCAGTTTTGTAAGCGTCCTAGCTGAAAGTATAGTAATATCTCCAATTTTAATACCTTAGTGACCTGGAAAATGTGACTTGATTACACTCCAGGTAATAAGACCTTCTACCTGTGACAGGTACTATGCATGACTGTGATAAATCAGTAAATATAAGGACTTCTTGAGAACAGGAAGCAGTACTACTGGAGGTTAAAGTGTCTGGTAGAGATTCAAGTGTTACCACAAGATTTATATTTATGAGTTGCCACAAATTATTCTGAATAAAAACACTAGACACAATCCCCTCTGTGCTCCCTGAAACTCCATCAGCTTTGGGACTGCACTGAGACATAGACTTGGACTGCAATCCAGGAATAAAAGTCGTGGCTTGGATCTATATCTATACATACCCAAGAGAAGGAATGACCTTGTGTATCTGTGAGTGAACAGTGCATGCATTTCACTTGTCTGTGTCTTCCTCACACTCTCTGCTATCTCTGTCAGCCTCCTCACTCTATCCCCTGGCATAAATGCACAGCACACTCTCATGTCACTTAAATCACCAAAAGCTGATATTACCTTTTTGGTCAAACATATGCTAGCTCATTTTTATGCATAGGAACAAGAACTGCTGTTTTATAGACTAGAAACCACAGTTGCAGGCAAAAAGACTATATGCTACCTGAACTTTGGTTACTAATCAGTTAAAAATAGATATTTGCTCCTTCTGCATTTACTTAAGTTTTCTCTCTATTAGCTAATGTGTATTGATGGAATCTCATCAGCTTTTTCATGACCATTTTGAGATGTGTGCTTGCCAAAAATGTTAAACTACATTCTTGCTCTCCAAACCAATGTACAGCTGAGCTAAAAATGTCATGTGTTGGCTTTAAAACAAAGCAAAATGAAAATTGAGTTTTGCTGCTGCATTCATTTCAGATCTCAGGATAACTTCCATAAAGGGTATAGGCCAGATTCTTAGCACATTGAAAACTGCATAGGTCCGCTGATTCCCATGAAGCTACACTGATTTACAGCAGCTGAGAATCTGGCCTAAAAAGCTTGGGGCTATATATCTATCTTATGTTATGTTAAAGTCCCTTGACCTCTTACTTGATTGCCTTGCTCCAGCATGTGATGCTAGTGTAGGTAAATTATACCTCTGCTGGCCACTAAGCTTGCTGTTCTAGCAACATTAATAACCTCAAGGCTTCTAATTTTCTTACCAATGCTTACTAGACCCCCTGTGCAAGCCTCTGGGGCTGCTCTGACAATAATCCCAATATATTTTGTTTTGAATGAAAATAAACTTTATTGCAACTTGTGCTGGAGGCAGACCCATGAGCCTAGGCTCTAGAATGCCTAGTAGGCAGCTGTGTAATCATTAGCAATACTATAGGGAACAGCACTAGGATCAGTTCAGAAGGGTTCTTCATCCAGCTGGGACTATAATTTACAATGCCACCATCACTACAATAACAAGGGAGCAGAGGGAAAACACTCTGGAAGGGGTGGCAGTGAAATTCAGCCATCACAAGGTGTGGTCTTTGGGGCAAAACCTTTAATTGGCAGAAGGTTCACTAACTGTTCTGGTAACCTCAGACTTTCACCTTTCATTAAATCTAAATCTACAATCAAAATGAGCTTGCAAAAGCATCCACATAAAAAGGGCTAGTAAGAAATGACCCATCTTTCCATGCAGAACCAGAGAGATTCTGGTGTCCTGAGCCCATGTCTCATCACGTTCCTCTTGCCTTTCTTCCCCACCATCATACTCACTCCACCACACTGGACTTGCAGCTGTTCTTCCTGCACAACAAAAGAAGCAGTAGAAGCAGTAGCAATCTGTCAGGTTTTGTTTCTGCTCGGCATCCAGTTCACCCCACCTTTTCCTTTACCTTATTTTTATATAGTACATCTGATTTAGATCTATAAAGTTTTATTGTGATCATTACAGTCATCTCACAGAGGTCACTACTGGTGACTTTTATCAAAAACTAAGTTATAGGCTAATTTTACCAATGATGCTGAAGAGGCACAAATTTAAGTTTGAAATATCATGTGATCACACGGAATTGTAGGCTCTTCCCTGACCAGATGAACATAGCCCCCAGAGCAGGGCTTCCCCTTTCTGCAAACATTCTCCATATCTGCTGTGAGTTCACTGTTAGTCTAACCCCCACCCCCATTTGAGGAGCTAATTAGTTGAAATAAAAATTTTCACATTTGAAAATTGTGAGCCCTTTCACCCCTCTGTCTTCTGAGTGTCTTAATAGAGTACAGCATTTCAAGGGCAAAGACTGTGGGGTTTGAATGAAGGGTTGCTGCTTTTTATCAAATGTTAAATCAGCATAATTTGCTATTCATTTTGTTCATCTTTTTTCTTGTTGTTGTCATTGTTGGTTGCTAAAAAAACCTACTTAATCTATTTTTGCAGTTTGTGATCCTCTCTGAACTCTCTTGTGACCCCTAGAGTGGTCATGACCCATAGTGTGAGAAGCACTGCCAGCATCCAGAGCAAAGACAGAAGGAGTAGGAACACACACAGATGCAGTGCAGGTTTTAAGGCTTGTATAAAATGTCTTGGAAAAGTCACCCAGCTTTACCACCATCACCTATCCTTACTTAGGTGACTAATATTAGCTGTTTCTAATTGGTTTCAAGGACTGACAGCACATAATGGTGAATAGCATTGGCTAGAACCTAGAGAAAGATCCTCGGAGCATTGCCACCTCTGACAGCAGAAGGTAACATGTTCTGTCTCAGTGGTCAGGTTACTAAGAAAATAGGTCTAGTTAACAATATTACTGTCTTGCCAGCTCCTTTCTTCAGTTTCAAGGGCTTAGTTCAGCACTTTAGCAGGTGGTTACAGAATTTCTGGAGAGGCCTCTGGTTTGCAGGAGGTGAAGATTATCTGCTCTGATGGTAAAAATCATCAGGTAGAGTACCACTGGTATCCTTATTCAGTAATTGAGAATCTCAACAAAAACAACATGCTCTTAGTTTTTCTCTAATGTCAGAAATGTGAGTGGGAAAGGAGCGCATACTAAAAAGAAACCCATCACTAGACAACACATGGTTTCCAGAAGAATATTAGGCAAAGCTATATCTAAATAATTTATTTTAATTCAGTAAATCAAAGTTTGTTTTATCATCTGCTCCATGACTTGTTCATGCTGTTGCATTGAACTGGTTTGCTGGTTTCCTTAGTCTATTGAATGAGCTCAATTATGTCTCAGATCTTGTGCATTTGTCTCATTTCTGAATTGATCACACAAGGTTGGTGATATTCACCTAACTTTGAAAGTACTGGGATGTCTGACTGAATGTCTACCGGGGTAATGAGGACATGGGATACATAATTACAAGTCTGCATGCTGGTCTAGTTTCACCACTGACTTCTCCCTTGGCTGTGACAAAGCCACTTGACCACTTCAGCTAAAAAAAGGAATTCTGCTTTTTTCATATCAGATTGAAAACAAACAAACAAAAAACCCAAACAAAAATCACAGCAGCCCTCCCCAAAGCCAAAACAAAACCCCAAAACAGTTCTAGGTCATCATGAAGGTACAGGCTTGAGTGAATAGGTTGGTAAGAATCTACAGTTCATTGGTGATGGAGAAGCTCAGATTTAATCATGATCACGTCTCCAGCTTTTAAACCAATGAACCATAGGCCAGACTTACTTTTAATACTTAATTATTTTTTTCCACTGGAAATAGAATTGTCTAGACCATCAACAGACCATGGTAAAGGGAACTGGCAAACATTTTATATTCAAATGTTTTGTTGCAAATGTCAATGTAATTAAATGTCAAAATGTAACTAAATATCAACTATTAACTTTCACAAGCATTCACAAGTACCAGGGTCACAATGAAGATGGTCCAAAATTCTTCAGACATATGAACCCAGAAGTTTTCATGTCAATTACAAGGTCTTAAGCAAACTCTTCAACAACAGGAAAATAATTGCCATATAGATCTTCTCATCATACTTTTTTGGAAATGCATCATACTCATAGAAAAGGCATGCAAACCTACAAACAAAATTCATGACTAAATCACTCTCATCAGCCTCGAGGGGATCCATGGGGAAATGCAGTGTCCCAGCTTATCAAAGGAAGCTTCCAGGCAATGTCATTTCCAGGCAATGTCACAATGTCACAACAAACACTTTGAACACAGGAGAAGATCTGACTTAGCTGACACAATGTTGATCATTGCTAACTGATCAGAGAAGATACAACTAAATCTTGGTTATATCATTCTGATTACTTCAGCTCTAATTCTGTTTGTGATAAGGATTTAAAAACTGATGCTAAGCTCATTATCATGTTAAAAACAACACTTTCTAGTCAAGGAGAAGCTTGGAGAAATACTTTGCCAGCTAATGGAAAAGCAGCTTACAGGGTTTGGATTATGAAATCAGTGTGTACTTGGCCCTACAGAGTTTCGTCATTTCTAACATCAGTTTTTCATTAGCCCAGATTTTTTCCTAGTTGAGTCTTATTTGATTTTTATGGCCTGGGGTCTACTCACACATAAAATGGGAAGTGGTATAGTCTTGCTTTTGTCTGCTGAAATGTGAGATAAGGTATTGTGTGGTGAGTTTGTCTTTATGTTGTTTGGATTTTAAAGTTATTTTACTACAGTTTATGCTTTGACATGTATTTAACAAATGTCAAAACCAGGGTGGTTACATCCATTGAACAGGTATTTGAAACAGATATTTATGCATCTATGTATGTGATAGAGAATATAAAGTAGCACAAACTAAACTCTGTGTAGTTACCTGCACTGCAGACAGATGAAACCTGCAAGAGGGCAACTTTTTAATTCCCCCTGTTGCCCAGGAAGAGGCCACTCATCTGGCCCAGTGAATTGGTGTTCAGGTGGGTAAACATGGTTAACTATGGCAGACGCTGGTTGCCACAATACTCTGTTAAGAAAATCTATCTTGACCAATGTCTGTAATGTGTTTTTTCTTGAAAATGAAAGAACACAATGAAGAACTGATGAGCATCTGTCTGGTTGATCAACTGATTCCATGGCTAATCAACTCTATGGTTTATGAGATGAATTCTTCAGGGCAGATCCAACTTGCATTGTTGAAGCCTTTACACAGAACAAACACAATGCAAAATCACATCTGAAATAGTAATCCCACACCGACATATTCATGTATTTAAAGCACAGGGATTACATGTATCATGACAGTGCATGGTTTTCCTCTCTCAACTTCATCTTATCAATCACCTATTTATCAGCCTCTAATCTTGGTTATGTCCTTGACTTTCAAAATGTTTGAATCTTCTTATTTTCCAAGATCCCTCCAGTAAGAAAACAATCCTGTTTGGAGACTCTTTAGCTCCCTTATGTGAAAGCTCATGAGATCTCCAGAAACCCCAGAGTTCAACAGAAAGGGGTCTTATTTGTTAACTTTTAGCTATGATCTCTTAGCTTAAACCCACTGCTTCTTGGTTCAGATAGATCCCTGTCTGTGCAAATACTTTTATTGTTGCCCAGTCAGTGTGAATTCAGGCAGTTTAGTTTAAATAGTAGTGGAAAAGAGCAAGAAAGGTCTGTTTGCACCAGTCTCAGCTGCAAGTGTTGACCTTTTCTACAGTCTGGCACTTGACTGTACAAGTGGTCATCTTTTATTCCACTGACTCTGGTCTAACCTTTCACCCTGATGGCAAACATTAATCCTAGGACAACCATAACATATCAGCTGAGATGATAGATATTCATTAATGAGCAGACTGTTGTAAACCACACAGAAAAGAGAAAGGAAGGGGCACCCACCCCAGCAGTGACCAAGCTTATCTGGGGAAGGGCAGGTAACCAGCATCTCACTGTGTAAGTGCTTGTGTTCCACCCTGCTTTGCATCTCTCATGACCTCAGCTAATCTGTTTAACACTGCAGTCCAGCATTCACCCTGACAGGCAATGATCAAGGCAGTAAAAAAAGTGATAGCTCTTTCCCATCTGAGGTTATCCACTTGGAATGGGATTCATCTTAACCAATGTAAATGTCTACATCTCAGCCAGCCTCTCTTTACAGACAACGCATAGGTGTTTTTAAGGTTCTCTTCATCTCAATGTCACATAGACTCCTGAAATAAATCCTGTGGAACACACCCCACACCACAGAAATCTGAAGTGAAGGAAGATTAATCTCCCCTTGCTAATGTAATGTAAATACCCTTTTCATATTTTGTTGCACTAATAATTTTAGCTATTTAGAATAACAATAACTAGGTATGAGTCACAGGTGTAAGACAGGACTTTCATGGAGACATCCTATGGTTCTGAAAACACTTGAGTTTTCCCAGGAACTGAGTGAAGAAAAAGGGAACTGTGGTAAGGCACAAGAGGGATGTCTGAATCCTCTCTGCAAAGTGCATTATTTATCAGGCTAAGAATAATAATAATAATTAAAGCACAGACTGTAACCTATAACTCTGCAACTCATCTCGCTTAAATCAAGGCATCACTCTAGTTGATTCAGAGGTCTTTGTTGTTGCCAAACTGGGGGCACTGGCTGAGTAACTCCATAATGACGATATAACCTTAATAACTGAGATTTTTGCTGCTCTAACCACATATAACTTTTTTTTTCCTCACTTTTTATTATCATCTGTCTTGAATCATTTCCTTGTGGGGAACTTCAGCTACCAGTGCTAATTGTATTACACATAAGAACTGCCACTGGTGCCAACACAAAGGGGAACAAATTATTTTTTGTCAAAATATAAAGGTTCCCAGCTATATTTGAGCAGGACTACATTTGAAATTTATCTTACTCACTCTATAACAAAAGCGATCTGGTGCACATGTTTACCTTTGACGGAAAGCTAAAACTAACACATTTGGAACTCAGGTTGTAATAAGGAGAATAGGCAGAAAAGCAGGGTAAAGTTAACCCTAATACTAGAATTAATAATAAAACACAGTTGTCACATGCTGTTTACTTGTCTTAACATCTGGAAGGGCTTGGTAGAGTTAAAAAAAAGAGACTTGTTTAATGTCTGATTTCCACTCTGCCTCATTTGCACTCATATACATAGTTTACACAGTTCCTTGTTGGCTCAATTATGTTTCTGAGAAGCTTGTTTTCTTGAGACCATGCGGGGGCTGTGTCTAGCAAGAACTTCACAAGACATTCTGCATCCTAAATCCCTTGCTCTCCTTCATCACATGGCAAAGGACAAGCATGTCCAGCATGAGTTAATCCAACATTACAGGTTATTTCTCCATAGCTTGCCTCTTGCCAAAGCAGCCCATTCTTAACACAAGACAAGCCTAAAGAAGGAAACAAATGTGTCCTAGCAAGCAGTGAGATGAATTCCTGACTGCGAAATTGGAAACAAAAAATGAAATATGAAAACAGAAACTTAAAATATATCTGACTCCAAAGTTCCTTTTTAACTGTTCCAGTATCTTGGCTACAATGAGTGCAAAGGTCTGGCAATGTAACACCTCTTCCTGTCTCTTCCCTTATTTCCCCTTCTTCGTTCGTCAAAGCTTGGCCTCACCTTGGAAAGCTTGCTGAGCTTACATTTTCTTTTTCACTGTATTTTGAGATACAATCTGCTCCTTCTCTCTCCCTTATCCTGGTGCATACTGACATTCAGTGTAAATGTATGAAGTGGGCTCTTCCTCTCCCACTGGGAACTTTTTCAAGAGTACCTGCTTGCTTTTGTCCTAAGACACTGCCTTCATTCTGAATTCATAGTTTCTTTCTGTGATAACATTTTGGGGTTATCCTAATATTTTATAAATCATCTGTTCAATTTAAATTGTCCACTGTACATGGCCTCCATAATTCGAACTCCGTATGTCCCTTCTCCTCTTGATGCCTTTAAGGAAATGTCTTAGCTAAGTCATCCCCCCTCAGTTGTAAAGGATGCAATGAGATGAAGGAAAAAAGGAAGAGGAGGAGAAAGGGTAAAGGAGGTAGTGTATTTTTCTTACATTTTTTTCCCCAACAGTTAAATGTTCTCTTTCACACCAAAGTCCCATCATTTTTAAGTAGCTAACACTACCGGGCTGACCATCTGAATTGTCTCATTTACCCTAGTGTGTTTCTTTGTGTGAGTAACACCTCACTAACCTCATGGGGTCAGATGAATCATTTTGTGCTGTAGGAGCTCTTCCTGCTAGAGGTCAGGGTTCTGTTTCCTTGAGGTGCAAAAGCTTTCACTTTCATATCATTTCAGAAGCAATATTGTTCACTATAATGAGAGAATGCAACACACGACTTGTCATTCATTCTCTCTTCCACCACTGTTTTACTGGGCAAACCTTAAGACGGGTCTTGACCTTTTTATTCCTCAGTTTAACCTAAGAGTCATTTAAGCTGATATAACTAGTGTTTTAAGCCTGCTTATGATTTCCTTCTTCATGATGCCTGTAACCTTGTCATGTTTAAGCTTGTGTTATGCTTTGAGACTCTGAAGAGTTAAATTTAGACAGAATGTTCCTTACATCTTATATATGAATGATACACACCAGAAAACACAGTTAATTCCTTGAAATTATTATTAACCATTAGCAAAAGGTAAATTTTGCTCCGCAATTCCCTTACAAATCTGACTGAGTAGAAATCTCCTGGAGAAAAATCTCTGTCAGATTGTATATTGTTTGTTCACCATGCATTTTTTTTTTTTATCTGAGATATAATTTGTTACTATTTTGATGTTCAGGTCTATAACATCTCAAGCTTCTGAACTGTATTCAAGGAGAAGGATGATCAGAAACAAATGTAAATTTAAATGACATACTTATTCATCTGGAAAAGCCTTCAAGCTTTTCTTTTCTTTTCTTTTTTTTTTTTTTGATGGAGCTCTGAGAACAATAATGAAGAGCTGTCCAAAGGTGTGAAGGAAAAAATGTAGCCAGTTTAGTGTGGGTTACAGCATAGATGAATCATCAGAATTGTTATCACCAGTGACAGTTCAGTTCATCATCACTAGCAATCACAGCTGAGATGACAAAAGATGCAATCCATTGAAATAAATGAAAAAACACTATAATTGACTTGAAATTAGACACAAAATCTCTGTGTGTATGTAAATTCTTTTATCCTTACAATCTTATTTCCTTTAAGCAGGGAATTATTCTCTCTTTAATTATCTTTACCTGTATTTATACTGTTTCTTATGCCTGTGATATTTCAAAACTAAAAACGTCATTCCAAGTGTCATACCTCTCAAGCAAGACATAAGTTTACTGGCAGGATGGGAAAGCTAGTACTGATACACAGCTTTGCTTAGTGTGGTGCAGAAGTTTCTGGATTGCTAAAGGGATACATAATAGCAGTACCAGGTCTATCTAGGTGGAGGCATTTAGTAGAGCTGCAGACAGGTCCTTCAGCTAAGTATTTGAATGCAGAAACATCTTGGCTGTTCAACCTCTGCCAGAACCTGTCTATTTTCAAGGTCTGTATTCCTGTCTAAGGATGTGAGACCAGGTTCAGGAGACAAAAAAAGCCTCTGGGAAGTAAATGTTTGATGAAGTGAAGCATGTCTTACATAGATTAGGAGATGGGTTTGGGTGAGTGCAGTTGGTGATACATGGTAGGCAGATGAGGAGATTGGTGTAGGGGTACAGCTGGGTTTCCAGTGTGTTAAAGTTCTGCCACTTCAACTGATTGTGTGGAAGAAGCAACTGAGAGAAGAATATGGAAATGTGTCTCCTATTGCCCAAGTAGGCTAGAGCTGGAAGCTATTGGTCTGTCTTGTGGTGCATCTTGTCACCAGCAGTGGTGTTCCTGGAGCACAGGTTTCATCTCACTTAATTTTAACATCTGTATGTCAGAATTATATGAAAATCCATCATTTAATTCTATGGAGGACTGGGTCACTGTTTTCTTCAGTTTCTTTCTGGGTGGGTTCACAGCTACAAGTTGTGCTTGTGTTTCAGGTCCAGATAAACTCAAAATCTTAAAATGAAACACAGTCAAAACTGCCAAATTTTATCTCGTTCCTTGTCAAAATCATGTGAGAATGCAAAGCATAAATCAGCCAAGGTTCACTCAAAACTGTGCTTAAGGTTCACTCGGAGAGTCTAAAATTTTTATTAAACATGAAATCACATGAGATTTGCATAAATTGGAGTAACATAGACTATGTTCCTCATGGTTCCATAAACCTCATTTTAGCACCTCATTCATCACTTTGTCTGACAATTGGTCTCATTTGTGGTGTCCAGACTGAACCCACAATTCATTTGAACATGGTGATAATTTGATTAAATCCTAAGAATCAGCTTCAGAGTTGGATCCACTGGGCCAGCTGAACAGAGAAGAATCTGACTGATTAGATTCCTTTAGAAGCACAAGTACTCCGTCTTTCTCAGACTGGAATATTTAGCAAAAGCAAACATATCTACAAAAAACCCCATGTGTCCTTTTTTCTTGCTTCCTCATGTATGTAGTTCCTGTAGCTGCCGTGTCTTAAAAGAAGAGTACCCAGAGGCTGTATTTGTTTTTATGATAATTATCTGTTACAATGTAAGACACTTTTTACTGTAAGTAAATATATATTTATAACAAATAGTAATTTCTGTCATATGCATAATTTTATTTTTGAGCATTTAGGCAGTAACATGCATGTCTTCCAGTAAGCATCTAGCACACTGCTCCAAAACAGTGTGAAGTGGCAAGAAAGCACTGCTTCATAAGCTCATCACTTATGTTCTTTCTTGAGTCAATAGTGAGGGATAAATAGAGTTGCAGAGTGCAACTCATTTTGTCCTAAAATACATGTCTGAAAGATGAGGAATTAATTGTCCTGTGCATGTGTGTGACTGTATTTCCCTTCCCACTGACTTCACAGGGAGTCATAATGACCAGCTTATACTACTTGGTTCAGCTGAGGTGAATGATATTACATAGATGCTTCAGATTTAAACATCACTATTTACAGTTTTCCCTATCAGGAGAACTTATATTGGTACCCAAAGCTGCTTTCTAGCTAGTTGTAGAGATCCACGGACAATGCTCATGAAAAGCCTGTTTTAAGACTTTTATTTCTTATGTCCAGTCCATTTCTATGTTTTCAGAAATTCACACTGCAATAAAATAACAGAGAGAAAATACTTATGGTTTTGATTATCTAGTATTGGGGATGAAATAGTTATTTTCTCTACTGTTGCGTGTAATTTTTCTGTAATAAGGAGTAGCTCAAATGCAGAAACACTGGAGTCACTGAGAACATTTAATATGATGACTGATTATTTAAAATATGCTGTGAAACACTTTGGGTTTAGAAATACTTATGCCCTGAAGACTATCATGAAGAATGGCTGCATTCCACAGCAAGAACAGTGTTTGGAAAGCTTAGCTCACTCCAGCCTACTCACAATGATGATAAATTACATGTAGCGTACATTGTATGCACAGTTTTTATGCAGGTGTTTTTGTTTTGGTTTGGTTCGGTTTTTTACATAAAAAAAAAATCTGTCCACTTTTTTTTTCCCCACTAAGAACATGTAGATCTATTCCTTCACTATTTCAGCTCCTAAAGTACAAATAGTACAATTACTACTCTATCTTTGCAACAGAGATTAAAATCCTGCAGATTTTCTGATCTATTCTTTCCCTACGTACCCTGCTCTGTAATGAAACAGGAAAAACACCAGAATTATTTTGACCCCAATGTTCATAGTGTTAACCCAGCTAGCTCTGTTCTGCCCTTTGCCTTTTCCGTTGAGGAAGCAAAACTGGGTCACCACGTACTCTTGGTAGGTCAGATTGGAGCTTCCAGGCTCTTGCATTTACCAGGGACTAAATCAAGGAGCAATTTCTTGATGACCCCTTTCTCAGCGAAAACTGGCTACATTATCACTAGTAAGGTCATTGACCTTGATAAGAGCAGTGTCAGGGGTTACAGATGTGAGTGAAGGACCATGTACTCCTCTTCCTCCTTTTCCTTCTCCAGAGAACAACTCCTTTATTCAGAGGGAAGCAAAAATGGAGGAGAGCATGACTGGGTCATCTATGCCATCTTATCCTCATCCTATAGCCTGAACATTTATTTGCTCATCTGTTTAGACATTGTTTTTCCTATTCATTGGTGCAGGGTTTTCGGGGAATCATTGATCCGTAGCAACTCAGTTATTAGGTTACATCTGAAGTAGTACACAGACCAGGGCCAGGGTGTAAACCCAAGTATGTCAGGATTGTACCTTTACAAATTTTTCACCCAGACTGTCTGGCACTGACTTACACTGTAGCTGGGATATGGTCAGGAGTTAACATAGGTTGGGTATTTATCTCAATATGATGTTTTCGAGGCAAAGGAATAAAGAGACTTTAACTCTATTAATATAATATATGCACCCGAGGTGACAATGGTTTCTGGCCATTTTATTTACTAGTGTAGATATAGTCAAAGAGTTTTATATGAAATATTCTTTTCTCATAAGAATGCAAGAATCCATAAGGGTAAAAAGAAATACAAGGTTTTTATAGGTCCATACAACCTAATATACTTCTCAGAAACAAAAATATTTCATTACAAATTTGCCAGTATGAACAAAAAAGACTTCCTCAGAAATATGTTGAAATTCTTAAATCACTGTTTATTCCCTTGTCAGGCAGAAGCAAAAGTTTAGGGAGCATGGGATGCAGTATTTCTGGACATGTAAAATAAGTGTTGCAAAACTGAAGATGCTGCAAATCATTTCCTAGAACTTTGTTCCATGCTGTGCATTTTGTTGAAATATTTCACTAAAGAAAAATTCCAATTTCTCTCACAGCTCACACAACAGGAAATAACACAGTAAAAGAGTTTAGATTTTTTCTGGTTTTTATGTCCCAAAACTGCACTGAGCTAACTGTATTTTATCTTAGGAATGTAGTCCTAGAGCATTTTTTCATATTCATGTGCAATGTATTCAAGAGGCTCATCTACTTAATTTTTAATTCTTTTCTCAAACAAAAAGTCTGGGATCTGTGCAAAACTATACACAAAACAGAGAGACTTTGTCAGAAGCAATTCTGCTATAGTTTATTTTTATATTGTTTTGTTTCACTTTGTTTCCTTTTGCCTCTACTAAAGCTATTAGCACTTAATAATACAACGTAATTCACTGATTCCCCCAGGCAAGGAAAGATTGTAGGCACAAATATGTTGGGGGGTGTTAAATAAGGGTCTTTAACGTCAGAAATGATGATCTCAACAACCAATTTAAAAGATAAAAGTGAATTTTCTCCTCCACCCTTTAGGAAGACAGTTAGTACTTCATCTGAAAGGGATTACTTACTTACTTCTTGAAGATGCTTCATTGTCTTGAATCTGGCTATAGGCATTTCTGAGCAGCAGAGAGTAGGGCTTAAATCACTGTCTCTGTTCCCACCCTCCCTCTCCTCAGCACTTCTAGATTGGGCAGATTTTTGTTTTGTGTTCTGGTTTCTAAAACTCCTACTATCCCTATACATCACTAGGTGAAGCCCACACAGCAAAACCAGGGTTGTGAGTTCCACTCACCTGCACAGCACTTGGAAATTTCAAGAGCTGCAAGGCACTGTGCTATGGAGTGTAATGCTGTCCTATCCATCGTCCTTTTGTAGAAAAAATCCACCAAACAAACAAAAGCAGAATCTGCACAAATTAGGTTTGGTTTGCCTTCTGTACATCTGATATGAAGAAAAATGAACCACCACAAAACTGCTTAGTAAAATGCAATTCTGAAGATTTTAATTCAAAAAACTGACAGAGTATGCTTCGCTTACTGTAAGGAGTTCATAAATTCTTTTCTGTATGGAACTTTTTGTGTGATATCAGCTGTTTTCACAGACACATACCTGTAACACTGCTGATCCATCCAGTACGAAGCAAGCTAACCTATAATTGCAACGTGGCTAAGAACATGGTTATTCGCCAAGCAGCTGTCACTGAAAAGACATCCATAGACTACACGTAAAATAAGGCACTACTCAGCATAAGTAAGGCTATAACAGCCCGGTCCTTTATGAACCCACATGACAGAAATAATTAAAGTATTTGGAGTGAACAGGCTCTAATTCTGCTTGCTTGATCATTAAAGCATCTTGACTGTCCCTCTTGTAATTTTTAAATGAAGCAGAATTAACTTATGGCTCAAAACTGTCTGCTATTTATTCTTTCAGAGCACTTTGTGACGTGGGTTATGGTGTGACATAACATATATGCTGTTTAAGTCATAGTCTGTACAGAATACAGCTGAAGAACTAAACCCAAACTCAACTCAGCTGAGTCTGAATTAGGATTAAGCCTGCAATATGCTTTTTAGGAGGAGCAGTTTAAATGCTAAACACAAATGCAGTGTCTCTGTGACTCTGACCTGATAAGTATGCATAGAATCATTCTAATTATTTGGAAATTAGTGGGTTTTTCTTTAGGTCACTAATTCTTATACACACTTCAGTTAGATAAAAAATGATATTTAATAAAACTCAGGAATGACATCAGGAAAAAAAACACGCCACACCAACTACCTACAGCCAAAAATCCTTCAAGAAATTAGCAAAGTAAAAGAACATGTTGTGCATTATACTGGGGTATTTATTTATTTTGTTAGTTTGATTGGTTAATGCAAAAACTTCATAGATAAGATGATTACAACACAGGAATAGCAGCCAAAGTCCTGACACAAACCACTAAAATCCCCCACCTCACTTTCTTCAAGGTCAGCATCATTCCCAAGCCAAAATTCGTAAAAAGGATATACTACTTCAAAACAGAGCAGTGAGAAAGGGATCACTGGAGACTTAGAGTCTGGCAACCAAATTCTGGGAAATTCTTTTGAAAAAGTGACTAAACTGGAAGCTGAGAGAGGCCTTCCTGAGCTTTAAAGGGGTCCTGATCATGGACACAGTGTACTCATCACAGAAAAACCATTTTTTTGTCAGTCAACCATTTTTTAAAATTCAGAAATTACAAGTGGACCTTGGTCTTTATTTATATAGAAAACCAAAACCAAACCACAAAAAAACAAACCCAAACACAAAAAAACTTTCTTGCCTTATCTAAATTATTATCTATATATTTTTAGTTGGTCATATGAAAACTGTGCATGAATCATGACCCTGACCGCGAACGTGATGATGAAATGCCAAAACTCCTTTTCCCTTTCAACTTGCCCCTGCCCCACAGCAAAAGCCACTTGTAACTTTCTGGAATAATTAGGATGACATTTTGACACTATAGCACACACAAAAATGCGTGCTATAGTATTAGCTGGAACAATCCATATAAATTACTTCATTCTAATAGCAAATAATTGTTTTGTCCTCATAGACTAACCCTTAACTAAAATTGTATAGTCTCATAACTCCCTTTTCAATTAAGAAAAGAAGTTGTGCATTTTTCTATCTGGTCATGAGGATATCTAGCCACATAAATATTCTTTCCTGACTATCATTACTAAACAATTAAAAGGGGAATAATCTGTTGTGAAATTTACTGTCTTCAAGACATAAATTGCTTTAGAAACAGTAAAAAATTGTAAAAAGCTTACTACAATCAAACAGTTGTCATTTTGACAGTGAATGGGGATTTACAGCAAATAATACTAATATTCTAACTAAATAACAATGTTAACTCTTCCACTCAAAATAGAATAAAAAATGAGAATGAATGTTCGTGTCCAACTACCTACGTAATTCTTATGCTGCATAATACCGAAAATAACCCTGGATGTGATTTCACCTTGTCATAATTTGATCTCAAGGGCTGATTATCTCTGTACCCTGCAGCAGGAAAGAAATGTTTTCCAGCTCTTAGAAGTCACTCTCACACTAGGCAAAGCCACCTAGTTGCAGTTTTTAATTCTGCCTAGTGGCAGTCATTAGAGTGATGGAAAGAAATGCTCAGTGACTGAATACTACTTATATTTCTCACATAATGTGCTATAAGATTTATATGATGCAGTTTAAAACAGTCTGAATTTCCTTATTCTGAAGTTTATTACCTCATTCATTTATTCACAGAAGGTTAAATTATGCCAAAGAATTGATGACAGATTCTCCAGTCATAAACATAACTCTTATCTGAGAACAAATGATGGCAAACTGGAAGAAATGGGAAAGGATTTCATTTAGTGATTTACATTAGTTCTCAAATATGTGACTTCAGACTTTGATTTCATCAAATAAAATTATGTTAAAACCATTCAACCACCTTTTCTTCCTTTTCAGGAAATTGTAAGGATTATTGAAAACTGAAATTTGATGAAAGGTAATATACAACAAATATACAGTATTAAAAGATTCAGCAAAATATGTTATATCTTACAAGTCCTGTGCTAGAAACTGGCTTAAGGTTCTATTTTTAGAGGCTACCTCTCGTCATTTTTTAAAGCTTTTATGCCCATTCTTACCTCACATGCAGATGTAGAAAGAAAATTTTCCTTGTGTAAAAAGGTAAGAACAGATTGCAGACACTCAATAAATTTTGAGTATGAACTTCCTGCTAAAATTAATTTCGAATGTAAATTTAAGGGGTTTTAGAAACTGGTTTCAGAAGGCGAATACAAAGTAAAAACCATTATGGACATTAAGTACCATTTTAATCAGTAAATTCAAATTAATGATCTCAGAATTGTATATTTGAACACAGTATCAAGATACACTTGAGAAAAAATACATGGTATGCCGAGGATTTTTTTAAATCTCATGAATAACATTCAACCATTTCTCATAGGACTCTGCTTTTTCTCTACCTAAGCAAGATAGAAAGTGACTGACAGGCTAGAACAAGGAATTCAGGGTGTCTCCTTTATATTCACAGATGCATAAAAAACATCCTGATCTTCACTCTGCTTTAACCAGGCTTTTCTAGAGTATGTTATGAACTTAACATAAGTGGTTTTGTGGCCTGCATCTGAAGCAGATAAGTTCCCAGAAAGAAAAGGGGGGATCAGGTGTTTATTCTCTGTCAAAGCACATTTACCCTTCCACTTCTTTCCTTAGCTCATTTAGACTGGTCCTTAGCAGTCAGAGGGTGCAGTTTTCTTGTCCATCACCTTCTCCTCAGACGACTGTAGACAACACCCTTTGCCTGAACTGTGACAACATACCTACAATGAACAACCCTATGGTACAAAATTGAACTCTGACCTTGCTAGAGCTGTAGAAATGTAAATACTTTGTTCAAAATTCTCTCGATCAGGTACAGAGACCTAGATACCTATTTCCCATTGGTTGCAAATCAGCTGTCTAAATGCCATCTTAAATCTGGGCTGTGAAGACCATGGTCAAAAAATTGTGCTGCCTTTTGCTGTAATTCATGTGGAGACTGTACTGACTTGTAAAAAACAGCTCCTTCTTCACTACATAGCTCAACCTCTGATTAATTTGAGCTCAATCAAGCAATGACAGTCTTCTTTGCAAGAAGTTTTTCTTACTCTACAGATGTTTCTTGTGTGTGTGCGTGTAGATGTGCACGTGTGTGTATAACCATCTATTTCGCCTGAAACTTGGTTAGAATTAATACATGCAACATAATCATGATCATCATGTGAAATTAATAAAGATCTGCTAAACTAAATCTATTTACTTCCAGGGACTGACTACTGGAGTAAATTCTCCACTGGTGTCCAACAGGGAATATGCCAGCAAGAACCTGGCCATAGTCACCATATAAAGAACACCAAATGAACATGTGCTACTGAAAGTGAGTAATGATCAAAAAATCAGGCCTAAAACTCCTAATGGATATTAAATTCTTTGGCCCTGGCACTTAACCAAGAGGACTAGGAGACGGAATGCCAACTATTAAAATAAAAGCATTACTTTTACATCACATTTATTACACTTTCATATTTTTCTGAGTGCTGTTGCCATCCTTCTGACCTGTCATGATAACTTGTTTCTGGCTCTTCCTCTATTTCTGTTGATCCAAGGGGCTCATTCAATACCCACTAATAGAGGGGGGGAAATCTTTCCATGACTTCAGCGAACTCTGGATCAGATCTTACATTTTCTTAAACTTCCACATCCTTTGAGATCCCAGCTCTCACATTTTACCTTAGACAATATTGTCTTCACAAATGGATATTTTTTTACTATGAAAATCAGTCTTTTCTTCTTGTTGACGAAAGTGATGCCAGCCCCATTATTTATATCGCATTTAGCAAACCCACAGGAGTTAAGCAAATCTGGAACCCTCCAGGAGATTGACTGCCCTGATGAGTGTAGCATAAGTCACACAGGCTGAGGCTATTCACTCAAATATTTCCGTGTGTAAATATTAAGTTACAATATACTGTAATGGAACTAACAGTGCATGCCCAAAGTCAGGTGCAGTGAATGAGCTCAGGTTCAGTACCAATAGTTATACACATGCATCACCCTTTTCTTTCAAAGGGACATGGATTATCTCAGATATTCAGACCAATTTCTCTGTAATTTCACATCCCTCAGACACCATTGTCTTCTTTTGCTGTAGTCTAACTCTTACTCTGCAGGTAAAATTGCTCCCAGCCTGTAATTACTTGCCTCCACCTCTGCACAGAAAGGATGGGACACATGACCCACACTAGGACCACTTGCAGAAGCGTGTCTGTTACTGTTATAATGGCTGACTCTTTTGAGCTTAAAAACAGATCTGCCCTCTGTTAATGGTCCTCTTTTCAGTTTGGAAGACTGTTGCCCAAACATGTGGTTGCATTTTGTGGTTTTGGACCCTGAGAGGAGGGGGAAGGTGAGACAAATTATTTAGTCCATGAGGCACCTTACAAAGTTTTGTTTCACATGGGTCACTTGTTTCTGTGGATTGTCTCCAGACAGAACATGCAGAACTTCTATGCCATCACTTAATAAATACTAGTGCAAAGAGTCTTTATGTTTTCCATATTACTTACCCATCTTATAGAGGAGAAAAGATCGGTGATATTTCTTCCACCTTTCCCAGTAAGTAGATTCAAAAGATTCTTTAATCTAGCCAAAATAGAAAAGGCATTATACCTTAAACCATAACCTTTTCTGAATTCTCTACTAAAATACCAATGGATTTCCTAATGCCAAATAATTAACCAATCTGCACAGGAGCCATTTCTCCACTTGAAATCCCCTTATTTAAGTATTTTAAAAAATGTACACAGAGGCACTAGACTTTTGTGTTTAAAAAACTTCTACACTTCCATTGTGCAAAGAAATATTTTTCACATTCCAAATACGTAAAACAAGCTTCTGAAATTTCTTTATGTCTAATTCATCTAAGGTGATGTTGCCCTCTAGTAAGTTACAATCATTTTCCCTGTGCTCTTTGGTTCAGTCATCATTCATCAAATCTCAGACTAAAAGGAGTTTTTACAGCTGGGTCATAAACCAAATCAATGGAAATGTTGATGCAGCATTAACTATATCAATCCTAACAGGTGTCTCTATAATAACCCTTGTAAAAGAAACACCTCTATGCAGCTCAACCAGCAGGCTCCAAGGAGTGTGCTAAAGTAGGGAGCAGGGAATAATGAGTAATTAGGGTTTTCACTGACCAGAAAGATAGGTCCTTTCAATTTCTGTCCATTAAAAGTCACACATGTAAGCATTATGGTAATATAGATCTCAGCTGCACACTTCCAGTAAACTCATGATGAAATATTAAAAACTAACCAGAAGAGAAATAGCTAATCTTCCAATTACCTTACTCATTATATTATATGCAACCCCATGAGCTCTGCCACATATTCACATGCAGGTGTCCGTGTAAGGTATTTTTAGCAAGGAAAATGGTGTCCATTGGAGTTATCAATAAGAAAAATATGATGCTGGCCTGCTGTATTTATGGTTTAAATCACATTTTAGCAAATGTCTTTGTATTTTGTGTTGGATGCCCAAGCTGAGAATCCTCTGGAGAGCTAACCAAGATCCCACTGCAGAGAGCACCAGCACAGCCCTGGAAGTGCCTCGGGACAACAGTGAGCTGTCAGTCAATAGGAGCTCTTTTGGGGACCACTCCTATACAGAGGCACATTGTTCTAGGAAGCTGGTATTCTAATGCTAGTTGCTTTCTAACTTTTCCATATTGGAGCTTTCTTGTCAATTAAGCTCTCTCTCTGATTAACCTTGGCCAGTGCAACTTGGTCCATGCCACATGACATATCCCTTTCCACTTGTCTCCTTGTCACTGAATTTGCCTGCATCCCTGCAGAGCAGTAGCATCCTCCATATGCTTTGGATGACTATATGTCTGCATATGCTAGAGAATATGTATCTTCTAAAAGCCACTGATTTCCCCCAGAGAAAGCTGAAGCACCTCCGGTGGTGATTAGTCAAGCTTTTTATTAACTTTTGTATGACTCACGATGGGCTAAAAATTAAGATTAATTCCATTTCTAATGACACAATAATCAGTAGCAAAAAGAAGGACTGTAAGCAGTGTGCAGAACACCTGCTCCTTGCCAAAACCCAGGAGCCTTAGAACAAGAAAAAAACATGCAGGCACATTTCTTTGTTTCTTAATATGTTTCTGTCTAGTACACAATACAGCAGTTTATTCAAATCTCTAGAAAGTAATTTTGCCTGTAAAATGTTACACAAATGACTTTTGAAGCACAAAAAACACTAATGTACTGTGAACTTGATAGTGGTTTTAAGGAGTCTACATATCCCTTTGAACACAGCACTTAACAGGACTGGGATGGGGCACAACCAAATATCTCCCAAACACCAAACACCAAATATCTCCCAAAACTTCCAAGCAGACAAAAGCAGTTGTTCCTTGTTGCAGTCTCCTCTGTTGTGCCTCTCAGTGGCAGTGTCCAAGCCAGGTCAGTGGGACTCAGAAGCAACATCATACTTGCTTATTTCTTTTGAACCTTCATTCATCTTGGAGGGAAAAGAGTGGTAAGGAAGGAGGTGCCTATAAAAGGTCACATAGGATAGGAAACTCTTTCTCTCCCACATTTCTCTCCATTATAAGGGACAGAAAATACTTGCCCCTTATTTGGGAACATCTACAGTTCTGACACCTTTAAAGATATTGCCCCAAGTTCTGCAATGTCTCTGAAGACCATTATGTCGAAGTCTTCCTTTGTAGATTAATATGATATTGCACAATAGGTTTAGAAACTGAATTTATGCAAATGTTTTAAGCAAAACTAATCAAGTCTTCATCAGAGACTCCTGGAGAACTGAAGTCTTTGCTGGTGGGATGCCTGAGGTTTGCCTGGGAGGGAAAGAAGAGTGAGGGAGGAGACAAGAAGCACAGCACAATACTTTGGTGGAGAGTCTATTGGAGCTATTAAACTAAAATGAAAACATGGGCTTTCAGAGGGGCAGAAAGGAATACAACTCCTTCTCCTCCATGAAAAACAAAGAGTTCTTTCTTCCTATGTTGGGTATACTCCAACACAAGTCCCCCTCTAGCTTGATTAGCACAGCTAGAGCTCCCTCTTCTGATTCACTCACTCCTCCTCTTCAGGATGTGGACCTTAATATCCACATGAGCAATGGCAGGACACATGCTGTCTGGTGCCCAGCTGGAGTGTCCACTACTGAGCTGGTATGTTCCATATCCTGTCTGTCAACATCAGACTCATTTACAGGGATATAAAACTGAGGGATGCAAAACCTGGAACTATATATAGGCAGTTCAGTTCAATGGGTTTCTTTAGACATGATCCAAATAGTTGTACAACAGGCTAGAACCAAAGGTAGAAGTATCACCTCCAGAGGAAACCTACTCTTTGGGGGTAGTCGCCCGCCGAGGCTGCCTCAGGGTAACAAGTGTCTGCCATGTGACTCTCTTCTAATCCCTGTGCAATTTGGGATTTCCTTGTGGACCTCTTGTATCAAAGAGTTACGAGATGTGCATAAAATTTTTCATTTTTCTGCAGTAGTAGCAAGATCCTACACAAATTCCAGAACAGAATAATCTGACAGCCTCCCACAGCTAAAAATACTATTTTTTTCTCACAGAAAAAATAAAGTACTGCTTGATGTTCATATTTTTATCATCTTGACATTATAAAACCCAAAGAAAAGACTAACAATTCCCTTTTTGTGCTGCCAGCATTGATCTACCTTTGATTTCCTCTTTGCTATGCCTAAATGTGCAAGTGCTCTTCAGAGAGGCCAGATAAAAGATGTGGAGCATGTAGAGTCTGTTCTTCACCATTTCTTTGGAGGGTAAAATCAAAATGGGGAGTCTGACAATTTCTAATGAGCCACTCTGTTTTCAAGGCATGTTCATGTAGAATTAGCCCAGTCTCTTTAAAATAAAAAGGTAATACTAAAGAGGAAACATTATCCAATGTTTAATCCTTCTTACACAGCATCTGAAAACTAGCCAAGTGTCACATGTGTACAGTGCTCAGCATATACAGAATGTATATGAAGTCAGCAAAACACACAATTGCAGGGTTTCTCTTGTGAAAAAAGCAGGCCTGACCTTTTGACAGAGTAAACACTGCTTTCTCGCCCAGATACATCAAATCTGCTTTGTATTTCTTCATGCGTTTTGCTTGCCTTTTTTTTTTAATCATTATTTTTAAATTTTTCCTGATCATCTAAAACCTAGGGGAATAATCCTAGTGATCATAATCCTTCCCCTGCAACCCTCCTCATGCTCCCTCCCTTTCTTTTTTTAGTGTGTTGGCAGCCCTGATGAATGTTGATTCATTGAAGGGAACAGAATCTGCAAACTCTTTGGTAACACTAGACAAGCTGCTACTACAAGCAGCTGCAGTTGCAGTTCGCATCTCACTAGGGGTTTTTCAGAAAACCCACCCACAACACACAAGGGGAATTCTCCTGGACAAGCTGCAGGTGCTATGGATATTTTCATTTAATATTCATTCTTGCAATTCAGCACATTTGTAATCCATGTGGTAAACTGTTACTTACATTTCTCCCAATGGACCACAACCAGATGTCGAAAATAAGAAGTCCAGTGGAGATATCGCTGCTTCTCCTCTTCATTGTGCATTTCAATGGTCTTAAAATAAATCTGCTTTCTCAGAACAAAAAAATGTGCTTTTATATTTAAAGACACTTTTGTTGACATAAAGTGATAATAAATATATCCAGAAATTACAGGCCCCACGTAGATTATGAAGTGCTTTAATTGGATGAGTATTCTTTGCTATATTAGATAAAATGTACTCTTTTAACTCGGTGTCACTATTGTATTGTTAACTAAAAAGCCAAAAAAGGATCACAGTGGAATATTACATGAATTCATAGACTGTCTGTGCATATGTCACAGAGTTTTGCCAGAAGGCATGATTTTCCCAGTGTCAGGAGATGGGAATTCCTGTGCCTGCCTATTTATTTGTTTTGGTTTTTTGTAAGAATTTCTATTACACTCTTCACCATATTGCTTGTGTATTCTGAAAACATGCCAGAGTTAGTAATTTTCTGATATCAAAAAGTACTAATACTAGAGCTTTCTGCAGAACTGAGTATAAATATACACCAGAGATTGGTTGGTGACACACAGTATTTTTATGTACGTGATGCAGTTTTACACACAATCCTGCAGATTGTACATCAATGACAGTAAAGCATCTGCTGTTCTCTTTGTTTTCCAACCCGTCTCCTTGTTTTCTGCCCATTCCCGGAATCTTTAGGTACATGGAATAACAATATACAGTACTTGAAATAATATCAAAGCTTTCATTAATAACTCCACCAGAGAAGTCAGGGTGGGAGGAAGATCACCTGAAGCCTCAGGTGTTTACATTTTTATGAATTTTTAGGGTAAAAATGTTATTTTGCAAATGAATGTCCACAGCCTTCTGGCTTATGCAAGTATCTCCAAAGTCATAAACATTGACAAGACAGTAACATCAGATACAGCTAAGAAAAGAGATGTTCTTTCCTTGGGTGTCTTCAAATTATGAACAGATTTTGATATTTTTCTCAGTGGTGAACCAAGTCTTGTTTTTCATACTGTATATTTTCCTAATATCCTAAAAGCCCTAGAAGAAAGCAGAGTTCCATATGACTAAAGGATATATAACTATATTGAAGGAGATAACTGTTGTCCTAAAAAGCTTTCAACAGAAGTTCAATCTCATTGAACAGTCATACTCTTTTCCTGACTGTTTTGAGTCAGAAAGAGACCAGCATCTTTAGTGAATACTCCTGAGAAGACAGCCTGAATGCATATAAAAATCTGGTGAACGAGGACATCACTGTGATGCATTTAATTGGTTTATTAGGGCCCCCAAAACTGGTTTCTTTCGCATCTGTCTCTCCAAAGTCAGGAATTCCAGCATAAGGTTAGGTCATGATTAGATTAGTGACCTCATCCCAGTCTCATATTGCAGACATTGGCCATGACCTCCAGTTTCAGGGCACATGGGGTGAAATCCTAGCTATGCTGAAGCCAGAGGGGCCCAGACTGGATTTCTACTCACACTCTCGACTCCTTCAGTCTTTGCAGCTGTGATGCAAAAGGTGACATGGCTGCAGAATCCAAAGGGTGAGTCAACTGTCTTTTCTACAAAGTAAAAATGTTCACATAGAAAGGGTTTACTTCTTTTTTTAGGGAAAAAGAGGGAAAAAAATAAAGCACTTCTAAAAGATTGCTTGAAAATGTTTGGAAAAGGGTGCTTGCCTCAGAGAAGACAGTATGTAAGAACAATGGACCCACTATGCTGGGTACCAAGGAAAATCCTAGAATCGAGAAGCTACTAAAGATATAAAAGTAGTAACACTAGTAGGTATATAGCATGCACTTGAAATCATAACTTGCTAGGGCTACTGCAACTCCTTCACAAGAATTACATGGATTCACATGTTGAAGTGGGAGAAAGATGAAAAAGCTCAAGGGCCTATGCACTGCTTTTTCCATGTGTATTACCATTACTGAAACACCTGAGCTAAATAGCCTATGTTAAGCTGCTGTAAAAAAATTCAATAGCTCTCATTATAGCCCAGAATTTCTCATTTCCTACTTGTGGTGAGATGCCGGTTGCACCCTGGGTTGCTGTCTGGAGTGTGTAATGACAGTGGTTCAGGGCCCATTAAAGGTATTCTCTTTTTACAATGCCAACAAGGTAGTGGCAGTAAAAAGAGAGTGGGGGAAAAATCACATGCATAACAATATTGGTGAATGAGAAGCATATGTGCTGACAGAGGAATGCATTCTGTGGGGAGTTGCAGAGAGTTAGTTAAATCCGGATGGTCTATGGGGTTCAGAGATGTGACAAGAAGGCAAGCGTGAGGGTGACAGGACACACTAGCATAAAATAAAGTTGATAAAAAGATAGGTGTATTTGCATGTGGATATTACAGCAAGAACATTTTTACAGTGTTTTCAAGAGAAAACAAACATGAAAAGTTAATGGCAAAACAGTTTCTAGACTCTGGACTCCATGGAGTTACGTAAAGGGATGAGCATTCAAAAGTGCTTAATTTACATTCCATTTTCAAAAATTATGTATAACGCTTAAGACGTAACCTATTACTACATTTCAGTGCCTGAATCTGCTCTGAAAATGGAAGGTCAATGTCAGGTCATTTAAACTGTTTGAACATTTTATTCTGACATCTTTGCCTTTAATTAAAACAAGCATGTGATAATTCCACTAATCATCTAAATACTAATTAGAACAGTGGAATAATGTCAATGGAAATAATAAGGGACTATTGATTCCAGCAATATAAAGCATAGCTGTGAAATACAAGATTAATTGCATTCATCCAGACTTGAGATAGTAACTGATAACATTTCTTTTTAAAAATAATGGAATGGCCATATATAGACTATATAACTGGTCAAGATGATATCTGAAGATATTGCCTTAGATTCTCTCATTTTTTGTGGTCATGAAAAATGAAAACTCAAAGCAACACTGGAAACTAAAAAGTAAGAACTGAAGGTATTGTTTGTAGGTACTGTATACCTAGATCTTCTGGTTCTGAATACAGATAAATACAGTGAGGAGTAATTCACAGAAATGGTATTTGAAAGAAATCTGAAATCTAGTTAAATTTATACCTGGATACTCTGCATTTTATATAAGACAATATTAAATGCCAATATTTTAGTTAGCTCAGATAAAAATTTTGTGGAAATCTTATCAGTGCCTTCACATTTGCATCTAGTCCACACTTTAAATTTTCCTTATTTGTTTTTTTCCCCCTTCTTTTCTACTACAGCCTTTACAATGCAACTGCCTCTCAGACCTAATTTTTTCATTCATGAACCCAGAGCAAGCCCTTTTCAAAACAAAACTTCAGATAACACACACTGAGATTTCTCCAGTCCCTTGTTCCATTTTATCCTAAGGATGTTTATGCCTTTTTGGTAAAATATTACAATGATAACATCTGCTTGGCAGTCCTCGCTTTCAGTTACCAGTACAAGCCTTTGGATTGAAAAGTCTTCAGGCTATTGATCTTTATTCTAGACTTTTTTTGGAGGTTTTAGCCTTGTTGGTGAAGTTTGTAGTTCTAGTAAGTATAATGTAAGTCTAATAAGTATACCGTATGCATATTGGAGGAACTGGGAGTCTTCTGTCATTGTAGGAATTCAGCAGGTAGTCTAAACAAGGCATGTATAAAATGCTGGTATGATTTTCTGCTGCACTTTCCTCCTTCCTAAGGTTCTTCAAAGCAAAGTATATCTTGAAAGACACAACTTCTGGGCTTCTAAGACTAGCAATAGAATTTGTCATTTATTTTTCCATATACAATGCCACCTACTTCTGTGACAGCACTTGAAAGCAAAAACCTTATGATCTACATTACTTTTAAAGACATGGGAGATTTGAACAGAATAGAGTTCATCAACACTTCTTGAATCTTCATGCTTTTTACATTCCCTTGCTTATGTGGTGGTTTAGCCCCTGCCGGGGTCTGAGACCACGCGGCCGCTGCCCCTCCCCCACAAAGGGAGTGAAATACAAAGCCCCAAGACTGAAATAAGGAAAGGTTTAATACAACAGTGCAATAGCAACACAACAAACAACAGCAATAACAATAACAGTAATAGTGATAGCAATGAACAGAGCAAAATAGCTACCAAATACAGCAGTTTGAAGCACGATGTACAAAACCACGAGTGCACCGCGCTCCGTGCCAGGAAAATGTGACCTGCCAGGATGTGACGTCCGCATGGTATCTGAATAACCCGGCTAGAGCTCCCCCCCACTGCTGGGGAAACTTAACCCTAGCCTGGTTAAACCAGGACAGCTTAGTAATGTTTGAAAGTAAGTAGTTCCAATTAAACTTAGATGTCATTCCTTTGTTTGCCCATAATGACAAGGGAATCAGACAAGTTCATCATGAATAACAGTCAATATAGTTTTGGTCTTAGATAAAAAATTATCATTATCTAGTTTAGATCCCATGAAATTCCCAACACATCTGGGAAAAAAACCTAGTTCTTAATGCTCAAATCTCTGTATTGTCCAGAACATGTATGGGTGTCCAAACCTACTCTAGTGAAATACCACATCAATAGAGCCTTCAGAAACTGAATGGATCACATCTGAGAGAGCTTGATTTCAAGGGTATTGAGAACTTTGAAGCTGAAACAAAAAAATATGATTCATATCAGATAAAGTATGGACTGTTTCTGCAAATGTAATCCTTAGGGCTACCTAATATTGCTTAAGAGGAGATGGGATTCCAAGGAATAAGGTCAGAAGTATGTTGTAACTCAGGAAAAAGATTTTAAAGTACCAGGAATAAACTGACAGTGGGAAAGGGTTTCACAGCTCTCGACAAAAAGTCTAAATATGCTTCTTGGAACTTGTTAGTGTATATTTTGTAGCTCCCATTTGGACAGTCTGGGAAGAACTCAATCTCAAAATGCTGAGACATTCTTCATAATTGTCTGAAGGTGAGGTTGACCTAGAAAATGTTTCAATTATCAAAGAAAATATACCAGCACATTTTGGCTCAGCATATGTGGGCTTCAATTCAACAGAGCACTTGATTTGGTCTATGAGTCGTAAGTGGTTTCTTCACTAAGATCTTACTGGAAGAAAGGAAACGCAAGAAAAGCAGTGAGACTATTTATTCGATGTGTTACCCAACTGCTCTAACTGCTCACTATCTCACAATTTTTAATCAGACTGAGGGTTTTTTTGATATGGCTTTACATATCTAGAGTAACGTTAGAAATGCTCAAGTCCCACTGAGGATAGTAAAATATATGGGAACTGTCTTTCTGAAACTTCATTTTCCTCTGTGCAAGCAAAGCTTACTATTTGAGACACAAGGGAATAAAAAGATCTGTTAAACAGTTACTCTCTTTTTGTCTTAGAAGAAGAAGGTGGAACAATACTCTGACTAAACAATGGATCAATTTAAAAAAAAAAAAAAAAAGAAAAGACAGTCTATAATTAAAAGCAAAATTTTAATTAGAAAAATAAAAATTGAGTAAACTTATGATAGATATAGCCCCAGATCCAAATAACATGATTTCACAAGTGTTAGTAAATGAAATTAACTTACATTCTTAAAAATGAAGGAGATTCCTGAGGATTAAGAAGTGGCAAATACAACTCCACTAGTTTAAAAAGGATCAAGAGATTAAAGAGCAAGAAACTAGAGACCAGTGAGTTTAACATCTGTTGAAGGGAAATCTTGGAAACTTTAAACTGTGCAGTAGGAAGAACACCTGGGAAAGTGGTTTGGTTAAGTGCAAGCAGTGTGGAATCAAGCAGGTTGTGTTTAACTAACTATAAATGCCAGTAATAAATAGACCTGATCTGCTGGAGTTGCTTGAAGAAAGCACCCTTGTGGTAAGAGAAAGGGAACTTAATGATCATGCATAGCAACACTCAGTCATACACTAGAATGTATAAAATAAAACATGAGGCAGTAGGCCAAAATGTGTGCTGGATAGAAATGCCATTTAGGAATATGAAAGAAAGGTTGGGATCTTTTTAAATTAGAAAAGGGTTCCAACTGGAATAACTGAGAGGTCAGTTTAGGTCCTCTCTTATATTAATATAGATGTAATACACTATCAGAATAAAGCTATTAAAATATTATTCATGTTTAAAGTGATTTTTTAGTGTAAAGTTGGGTTTGTTTATGTATTATACCATTATACCTTCACTGATTTTAAAATATGAACTAATTTCAATGAGGAATGCCAAATGTATATAGCCATGCTGTCTTGTTTTTATGTCTTTTGTTCATCCATTCTGATTTTCTCCAACTAAAGCTTGTTTGGAACTAGACACTATAATCTCTGGAATAAAAATAATTCCTATCTGTGTCTTTATGTTGAGTGCAATTGGGTTTCAGTACAGACTGGGAGCATTAAATAGGAAGTCTGCAAAGTAGTAATCAACAATCATGCATGGGATTTTTCTGAGCAGTTGGCAGTGCATAAAAGCACTAGAGGTCTCTAGATGAAAATCCAGGGGTGGCTTTGAGGAAGACTGAGAAGTCAGGGGACCTGGGCTCTGTTCCCAGCTCTGCTACAGACACCTTGTGCCGATGAGTACTGCTCACTACTGCTTTTGTTATAGTTTTCCCTTCTGTTAAACAGAGATAATAAAACCAACAGGTTTTATGAGGTTAAAGGTGTTAAAGTTGTGAATTCCTGTGAAAATGTAGAATGGTAAGATCTATAGAAGTACAAAATATTCTTCTTCAGAAGAAAGTATGTGTGGCATATTAAGCACAGAAGGAGTCCTCATTTGATGTGAATCAGTACTTCATCTACTTTATCAGGTTATAAACCTTTTGACAAGACTTGTGTATTAATACGTCTCCAGATACATTGACCTCTTTCTGCTGTGCCAGCCTCAAGTTTGTTACTGAAATAGTGACATGTCAACTAGGACTAAGCCAAAGAAAACACACCACAGGTTTAACTCCCTGTGCTGCTTCTCAGACAGCGACATGATATCCTAGGGAGGACCTGTGCCATCAGGTGACACAGAATTAAGCTGTCACTGAAAATTCATATGAGAAACCTTCCCAACTGGGTTATTTCACCCACTTATCCCGCTGGCACACACTAGTTTCTCTGGCAGATTTTCGGAATAGGTCTGTCCACCACAGGAGAAGTTCTCTAGCTGTTCACCAGCTTGCCTCCAGCATCACTGTCCGGTGTGAAGACTGGCACATGGATAAGATGTGACAGAGTTCACAGGCCCAAATCTCCCAACAGAGTGCAAGCGCAGATCTCCCAGCAGAAAGTAGATGGAAACTCTTCTCATATACTGCGGTGAAACATGATGAGGATTTAAAAGAATAATTAGACCAATAGGAGAGGAAATCTAGGCCTAAAAGACTGTTTGAAAAGCAGATTTTCCAAACAGATGTATTATGACTCCTAATGAAGAAAGATACTTGTTTTGGTTGCTATATGAAATGCCTCCCATAGCATCTGTTTTCTGTGTTTATCCTTGAAGGAATACAAACTGTAAGTACTTTTTATGATAGCTTTTCAACAGAAGTTCTGTCTCCCAAAATGCAGATGTTTGTGGGGTTGATTTTATCAATATTTTTCTGTATAATCCCTGTGTTTTTCCCTTTATTCAACAGTGCAAAAAGGCTAATAGAGGGACCACAAACTATCCAAATTTGTTACTTGCCCCTAAGTATTAATTTACATTCACCATTGCTGAATTGTTTGCTATTTATTGACCTACACAGCTGATGTTTTTTGAGGAAAACATGGTGGTTGTGTTTGGTTTTTTTCTTTTTAAACATTGTGTGTTTATCTCATAAATCAGTCTCAGAGAAAAATATATTTCCTGAAAACAAAACCCTTGTTTCCATTACTGCTCTGTCCATAGAACCAGACGTAAATTAACATAGTTCCATTGACTTCAGCTGTGTGTACTAATTTTTAAAAACTAAAAATCTGGGCTGTGATATATTGTATGGGTAACTTAGTTTCCTGTACTCTGGTCCAGACCCATCCCACTTTGCTTTGAGTAGCTGAGATTACTTCATTGGGAGCATAACACATCATCTACAGTCTGTTAATAGGAAAATAGTTGCCCTAGTAATATGAAAGACAGATACATTGTCAGAAAACTTAGCTATAATTATTTTCTCTCTGGACGTGCCAGCTTAGGGTGATTAGATAGTCATCTTGCATAGATCAGCTTAGTGCCCTAAATTGTGTGATGAATCTGAGCTTTAGTCCTTTCCCCCAGACTCCCTGAGGGTAAATGAGATTCAGCTTCAGGTTTAGACACTTCAATTTAGATGTCTAAAAAAAAGGATGCAAGGAATGCTCCTTCACAATGAGTCTGGTCAGTCACTGAAAATTACTCTTAGGCTTACTTGAGGAAGACAGGGCAAGTTATTTTTCTCAATACACAGAGCAGATTTGTTTTAGTATGACAAGAGCTGGCTGGATTCCCTATACTCTTCATAGAAAACAAAAACTGAAAATCTATCTTTTAATTAAGAAAACAAGTATTTTTTTGCTTGTAAAAGTTCTGTACTGACATTTCAGAAAAAAAAAAAAAAAACACTCTAGTTTTGTAGCCTTCTGCATTTGACAGCAAGTTCAGATTCCATGGATGAACTACATCTCCTAATGAGTACAATGGTATCCAGCCTTAGTAAGAGGAGGTGACACATTATCAGATCCTACAGGAAGCACCTCTGAGCCATGGCATTACAGGGCTTGGACCTTACTCCTATTAGGATACACTAAACTCAGGCACTGCAGAAAAAAAATTCAAGTAAAATATTGAGATTGTCTCACATGGGTTTTGAAGGAATTTCTGATCAAAGTCAAACAGGCAAATCCCAAAACACCATATACAGACAGGGCACTTTTCATCAAAAATAAAACCTCTAATCCAAAATTTAGACAGTAATATAGGCAAAGGTTTTTTATCATTTTCTGGGTACAATCTAATAAAAATGCACAAATCATAATTAAGGTATATATTTTTGGTAGATAAACATCAGTGAGTCAAAAAGAGCTTGATTCTTCTCACATTTTCCATTTTCACTTGAGCTATCATCTCTCTGAAATAACATTATTTCTGCTTTACAACAGCATCAGAGCTGAAGCACTGTAGGCTGAATTTTGGTCTTGTGACTACCTCACTGCATTTCCAGAAAAAACACCCTACATTTTGTCTAGCTTAGTGAAAGATTTAGTTTCTGAGGCACCTGAATTTGGTCTGGGTCAGGTGCAGCAGTCAAACAGTAACAGCAGAGGATAAGAATGATGAGCATCGCATTGAGTTAAGCTTTTTCCTTCCTTCTGTAGCATGATTTTCAAGATGAAATATTTTTAAAATACTGTTTTACAAAGAGAAGACTACACAGCAGCAGAACGAATCCAACATTGCTTTTGCATGTTTAAAATACATAGTGTTTCTTCCTCATCTGTTGTAAAAACAAATTTGATTCCTCTAGTCTGCTCTTGTGAGACCCCACCTGGAGTACTGTGTCCAGCTCTGGGGCCCCCAACATAAGAAGGACATGGATCTGCTCAAGCAGGTCCAGAGGAGGCCATGAAGATGATCAGGAGGCTGGAGTACCTCCCCCGTGAGGACAGGCTGAGAGAGTTGGCATCATTCAGCTAGAGAAAAGAAGGCTCCGGGGAGACCTTATAGCAGTGTTCCAGTACTTAAAGGGGGCTACAGGAAAGATGGGGAGGGACTCTTGATCAGGGAGTGTAGTGATCAGATAAGAGGGAATGGTTTTAAACTGAAGGAGGGTAGATTTAGATTAGATATAAGGAAGAAATTCTTTACCGTGAGGGTGGTGAGACACTGGCTCAGGTTTCCCAGAGAAGCTGTGGCTGCCCTCTCCCTGGCAGTGTTCAAGGCCAGGTTGGAGGGGGCTTTGAGCAACCTGGTCTAGTGGAAGGTGTCCCTGCCCATGGCAGGGGGGTTGGAACTAGATGATCTTTAAGGTCCCTTCCAACCCAAACCATTCTATGATTCTAAAGCTCCAAGTGAAAATCTGACCTGACAGTTAAATCTAGGGACAGGATGTGCAGAATACTGGGAAGCACGAATGACTGAGCTGGGAAACCACCAGAAGACCTATGAACTGGTTTCCCCATTCATGTGATAGGGAAGATAATGCCTACTACCCTTTCCAGAGTGCAGTGTTTTAGAGACAGAGACTAATCAGGACTTTGGTTGGGAAACTTTTCACATTTTTGTATTAAAGCAAGCTGTCAAAAAATATCCATGAAGCTGTTTAGCTTCTGGTAGTTCAATATTTCTTAGGAACAACCAATGGAAAATATCAGAGGTTTAAAGGCTAGACTACAAAATTTCCTGAAGACTTTGCACCAAATATCCAATGAAATAATCACACCAAATAAACATTAGCTTACCAACCTGCATTTTGTTAAATAACTAAATAATGAAAATTTGATAAGACATTAAAATTTGATAATTTACATTCCAGATGGCAAAATTGGGGAAAATGGGCAATGAAAAGTTAGAGAAGGGGCAAGACTGGCCAAAGCCTTGCTTGTTTTTCCAAGACTGGGTTAGGTAAAAAAAAGTGTGGCTCAAGTCAGAAATACACCACGAGAATTAATGTTTCTCAGATTTGGCAAGCCAAGAAGCAGACATGCAGTGTATAAATAACAGCCAGACATTTTATTAGTTTTTCTCCAAATTTTTCAGTTTTCAGGAATCATAAACTGAGATTTGTTTTTTAGGTACTTGTGAAAATAAAATATTGATCCTGAGCATTTCTGAGGGGGTGGTTAAGAGAATTCCAATTATAACTAAGGCCAAAGTTTGCTCTTCTAAACAATCCCCTTATCCCCACTGAATGATGTAAATCAGAGAAATATTAGGAGAATTAGCATTCATGATGCTGGAAAAAAAAAATGTTTGCAGGAAGGGGACACTTAAAGATTGGGGAATCATTAACTGTCTGAACAAAGTCTGTTGTGAGCCGTTCCAGACAGCACTTATTCCACACTATTTCCGTATGGTTACAGGGAAACCAGAATTGCACGACAGTAAGACACTTGACCTAAAACACATGGCAAATTTAGGAGATGACAAGTACAGTTCATCATGGACAAATAGATCTGTTTTGCATGTAGAAGGAGCATGGTGAGAGAGTACTGCCGTTGCGAGACAGTAAGGGAAATGAAGACTGTGCCTTTACTTACTGTATGTCATGTTTAAGATGCAGCCCATCACTGTAAAGCTTTTACACAAGACTCCAAGTAAGGCCAAATCAACTAGGCCCATGGATTTGGATAAAAACATCTCACTTTGGCAAGCAGCAAGCCAAAGTCTGCAGAAGATAGGCTAGGTATCCAGCGATCTACGCACCCATTCAATTCAACAATGAGCACAGGTTATATAGTACGACATAGGCACATAAATTCAGATCATGTGACCAATACTATCTCCTTGCTAGACATGAAAATTCAGGCTGGTAAATATATGATAGCTCCATTCCTGTTTTGACAGTTCTGTAAGTCCAGCAATAAATTCTGGACTGATTTTTATTTGATCCTCTCATTGTCTCATGATAAATTTGTGCCAGAACTGACTCTCAAAGTACGAATTATATGCTTCCCTCTCACATCAAGAGACATTAAATTCCACATATATCACACATTTATAGCAGATGTTCTTAAACAGACAAACCAGGTGCTAAACATATTTTATTCTGATGGGTAATTTCTGAAATTATTGCAATCAATGAGCTAATAATGCTGGTGGTAATGATGAAGTCAAGTTATTATTACCCATTACACTTAATCATTGACAGCAAGTTAATTGGGCCTAATTGGAGAAATCATCATAAATAGCATGGAGCAGATGGTAGACGTTTGTTTTTCCAAATCTATGTAACAGAGTTATAGATAAAGTTTGGATGAACCAATGTAAAAGGGCAGAAGGCATGTATATAAGCTATAGTTCACATGGGCAACGTTGCAAGTTTAACAGACACAGACACTTTGACAAGGTTGGGTAGATAAACACAACCTTTTAGCTGTTAACTATGTCTCTCAGCTTTTTTATACACTGATCACGATCCTGTGTGCTCTCTCAGTTGCAGCAATAAGATTCAAGGGTGATGGCGGTAAAAGGCTGCAAATTAAAAAGGAAGCAGGAAAGAGGAAACTGATCTACTCAAACAGGTGTGTTTAAAATGCAAACTTCTGCATCTGACCTTACCACTGGAGACTCCCTTTGGGGAGAAATAGGTGCTCCCTGGGTGTGACCGATCTTATCCTAACATGCACTTCTCAGAGAGACTAGAATAGCAAGCCAAACTGTCTGTTTCTCCCTACCAAGTGTAAAAGGTGTCAGATGGGTATGTCGATACACAGATGTCTAAGTGAGAGGATCCCACCCAACTTGTACACAAATTGAGCCAAAGACTAGGAAATGGAACAACAAATTATACTCCTCTTATGGCAGCATGTACACACAGGACAAGAAGCAGTGACTGCAGAAACGGGAGCAATGTTCATGCTAGCTTTAACTACCTGGCACAGGAGTTGTAGGGTTGCGATTTCAGCACAGGTTAGCAGCCCAAGTTTTCACTCACTTCCACTACTAAATCAAACACTTTCAGGACCCTGAAACTCAGTCCAGTTTACTAGCAGGAATGGTCCCTTGCATGCACAGGGCCTGCACCAATTAATACTATCCTGCATGATTCCCAGGTATGGCTTCAGAGTGAAAGCAAACCCTTCCCATTAAGTAGCTGGAGTCAGCTACCCAGTTCTGGAGGGTGAGTTTAGAAATACAGAAGCAGTCAGACCATTACAGTTGGCTTTCAGGCCAGAGAAGAGTCCCTGCTGCTGCTCCTTCTGGTAGTTCAGATGTAACAACAGTGTTCATAAACTTGTGTGGTTTTTTTTCTGAAGTTCATGGCATTCATTGGTGTTGTTAACCTTGATTCTAGGAAAAAAACAAAAAAAAGGGGGGCTATGACATCTTGTGATACAACATGCCTTATTATTGAGACATATCAAGAATGTATCCTTTGGTTCCTGCTTAGTTATATCCATGTGTATTTCAGATTTTTCTTCTGTCTAATAACTATTTGCCTGTTGTCTGATTTAAATGGGAAGAGTCCCACCTACTTTTTTATGCTGCATCCAAACTTCAAGGAAATGGGAAATAGAACATGCAGGGGTGCACTGTGGGGTGACAGTGTTATAAATCTAGAAACATTATTCCACTTCTTACATCAGTGCTTTCAGTCATTTCTATGTGTTCCCAAGCTATTAGGAGAACATTTGACAGCAGTGTAATAATCATCTTCTCACAGATGCACTTTGTGATCAGTGCACATATCACCCTCTCGCTGAAGAAGACAATAATTTATGCAGAGCCTGTTGCCTGGTTTTCTTCTTGTGCTTCTACAGTGTGCAACCTGTAATCTGGTACTTTAAAGCTGATTTCCTGTTTTTAAAGCCTGACATAAATAAGTGTATTACAACTACTAAATCACACAGGTTGTGCCCTCATTGCAGCATGAAGATTTCGCACTCCATAGACAGGGAACAGTGGAGGGCATGACACTGGATCTAGGTTCTGGTTTGGTTTCCTGGATTGCTAAAGCTTGTAGGAGGTGGTTTTGAGAAAAACTGACTACAGTTGAAGTTTACTCCTAATTCTCTACAGTCGAAGGTTTTCTATAATGGTTTAATATTCAACAACTAAACCACAGTTAGGAAGTGAGGTATTTTGAGGTCTATTGAACACTGCAGATTTTTTACTGATTCAGTCCAAGGTTATTTGATAAATTAAACCAAAGGTTTAAAATATCATAAAAACAGTATTCCAACAATCCACAAAAATGTATTTTTATATGGTTTAGTTGATGTACAATAAAAAGATTTTTAAATGTTCTTTAAGTTCTCCCATTTTCCTATAAATGTTTTTAAACTGTTTGCCTTCTGTACAATATTGTCATAATGTTGTTTCTTTCCATTTCTTCAGCGTAAATGTCCATTTAATATCTTGTATTAAATCTCCATCTTCAAGTGCAATGTACACTGTAGTTTACTCAGTCATCTGCACCCATATATTCACACCTTAAAAGTTTCCATAGAGAAATGAGTTTTGGGAAAAATCTGAACCTTGATCACAATTTAAATGCAAACTTAGCTCTTTCCAATGTACATTCAAATTAAATGTGATCAGCGAGTTCAAGACTGTATTTAGCTCTGGTACTACATCATAAAAAGTACTATGCACGAGGAAGTGAATGGAGAGTGACATTACCAGCTCATATCTTCTCTCTGGTTGTTTTCTGCATTTATTTTTTGCTTCTTTTTTTGTTTGCTTGTTTGGGTGTTTTAGTGCAATTTATTTTAAAATGGAATACTAACATGAAAATAGCAATCTCTAACGATATAGAAGTTAAGCATTTTGTGTAAACTAAGAAACCAGGCTGACTCAGAATTCAACAGAAAAAAGAGACACTTTGAGAACGTGATTTGTCCTATTTCATTTACGTTCTGCAAAACTTTCTAGACTTTTCATTGGAAATTCAGTGTGTGGACTCATATTTATGCTTGATGCAAGGAATTTTCTTTTTTTAATCTTTTTTTGTCTTCTATTACAAACTTCCAAGGTGTGTGATGTTACATGTCCCTTGGAAACAGTGATTTTTCGACAGTCATTGCAGAAGGAATCTTAGTACCTAGACTAGAGTAGATATCTAAAGTTGGGTGATTTATCTGGTTTTAGGTTCTGCAAGCTGATCTTTGAATTTTTAACTCTTTCTCATAACAGAAAGCTAAAGAAGATGCTGAAACCAACAGCTCTGCAAATACTTCATCCTAGATGGAAGTCATTCACCCATCAGGGAAGCTGTCAGAGTCAGGTGACAGGGGGATTCAACTTGCTGATATACAAGTTAAATATACGTTGTTTCCAGTAAAAGAAGAACCCAATGAACTTCTGATGTTCCCTGGCTGAATTACTAGACTTAATCAAAATGTTTTTGAGATACTAATATTTGGAGGAGAGTTTTCCTGCCAGAACATAAACCAGACAACCTGAGCTCCAGTAAGAACACTCCCTTCCCAGTCATATTAAATAATTTTACTGACCAAAAATTCACCAACCTGCAGTGGGTCCTCCTAACAGTGAAGAAGTGCAGTTGTCTAGGACAGACTGTAAGAACTCGCTGGCACACCATGATAATTTTCCTTTTGCTCTCTCAAAGCCTCCAGCAATTGCAGCTCAAAGTCCTCCAGCATGCCTATGGAATTTGGTGGGCATTTAGAAGTTAAATGCAAATGTGATGGGCTGCACTCTACTTCAGTACTCACTTGAGAACCTGAAGCTAGCCAGGATGAACCCAGTCTCCCTCTGTTTCATGTAGGTTAGTGGTCGCCAAGGGGTATTGCTTCCTCACTGAGAAGACACCAAAAAAAATGCAGCTGCTGTGTAAAGCCTCAATAGATAAACTGTCATAACCATGTTCCCTGAGCTGCATTTTGAGTGGGCAATAGCAGCAATCTATGAACAGAAAAGAGCTGAACCAAACACAGAGAGGAACACTGCCAACTAGCCCAAGTGAAGGTCAGTTACAAAACACAGGAAACTCTTTCACAGAAAGAAGGCAGACAACTAGCTGTTGTGTAGCAATAAACTTTGATCAGAACCTATTTACAGTGATTAGATAGTCTAGAGAAAAAGTGCCTTGTATCTATTTGTCAGTCTTCTCAGACTTCTGAATGTTTTGATTTCATTACTTGCAAAGTGGAAGGACTTGTGTTAAACTAGAGTAGCATTAGCTCAGGTGCAACTTTCAATAGTGTCTCAGCTACACTTGCAGACATATTTACTTTACCCTTTTTAAGAGGAACAAGAAGTGGAAAGCTTTAATCACCTGCCAATTTATTATTTTCTTAAGCAAAACTAAAGATCTGTAAATGGGCCACCAGTTAAAGTGCTATTATTGGTCAATATTAAAGAAAGAAAACTAAAGACTGGAAGAGGCTTTGGAAGCAAAAGCAGCTGGGAATCCTAGACTAATAGAAATCAGATACGGAAAAGATCTATTAAGTCATCCAATCAATGCCCCAGTTAATGTAAAATCATTCCCAACAGCACAGTTTCTAATGCTCTGTCCAGTCTGGATTTAAATAAATGGAGTTTCTGACACTTCCCCACATTCCTGTGGATCACTCTGCCAGGAACTTTTCCCCCTGATAATCTGCCTGTATTTGCCTTTTCCCACTATTCAATGTATGTTAACATTCCTAAAGTAATTCCCTTCCTCTTTTTTATTGTCAATTATTTTTACAAGATTTTCATTATTTTTAATAAATTAACCTGCTTTATACTTTCCATTTTAATGTTCTAAGAAGAAAAATTTTAAAATTACAAGACTTAACCACTTCTGAATTTTGGTCTATTGGATCAAAAATTCAGTGGAGATTCTAAAGTGTCACAGCTAATACAGAATGGTTTGAAACCACTTAATCTTCAGAATTCTTGGGAAGATGTTTGTAGATGCACATGTATTTTGCAAGTAAGAGGTTTTATATTTTAGTGGAATCAGCCAGGTCCCCTTCTTTACTCACTTCTCTCCTTATCTCTAGCTTTGTCTGATAATTCTGGAGAAATACATTCCTACAGAGCCTAAGCTTTGCTGCTGTTTTTTACCATTTTTGCATCAAGATATAATAAATTCTTACATGAGTTTTCCTGGGAGAACTAGCATTTGCACACCTTTATTTGAGGATTCCTTTAGGAAGCTACCTTGGCTGTTTTTTGCTCCCTTTTGTTCTTTTTCTTCCACAGGAAACCTGTTGCATATCACTGTCATGTGTTTCATCTTCACCTTCCTGTAAGTCTTGTTCTGGAGAAAGGTGCCAGCAGGGCGAAAAGCTCAGAGAATTTGGTGGTCCCAAGGACTCTGTCATATAGATCAAATTGCAGGATGGCATCAAAATTTTTAAAAAGACAGAAAGACATAGGTTAAAACTTACAACCCTAACAAAAATGCTGTTGTTCAAAAGTGCTAAGTACACTATTTTTGCTATTCACAGTACTGAAAGACAGTGGCTGTCTCTTCTAGGGCTGAAGATGGGCCATTGTACCCTTTATAATTTACACTTTTGAACATGAGGGGCCAAAAGGTGACACCATTTATGCCAGATCTAAGTCTTAAAAAATGAATTCTTATGAGTCCAGCATCCATGTCTGATGAGGAAAGACTTGACTTAGCATTTAGTAAGAGAGGACTTCTCAGATTAACCAAAAAAAAAAAAGGCATAACAAGATCAAGTAATTCAAATACAATATGTAGTTGTTTTTAAACAATGAGGATAATTAAACATTAGATGTAGATAATTAAATGTTGGGACTGCTTACCTAAGGATATAAAAGGCTCTTTAAAACTGTAATCAAATTTGAGTCAGATTCTAAAAATATAAATTAATGCTTAGATAGAAAATATTGTCTTGAGGCAAAGTGTACTGTGCACATTTTAGTTTGTGTTACACTATGTTGTGATAATGGTCATGTCTCAGAATCTATTTATTAATTTTATTTTAATGGAGGCTCATATTTTGTTCTGAATCTGCACTAAGTAATCCAACAAAAGAATGAAAAAGAGAGGGAAAAAAAGTATTTACATTTTACTCTTGTAATTAATCCATGATTATTAAAGGTAGACAAGGGTAGTAACTTTACCCATATACTCTCTAATTTTATCTTGATTTTCTATCAGAAATTCCTGATTAATTAATCTAATTCCACTTGGTTAGCTTGTGGCAGTTGTACAGCTTACTCTAATGAGCAGACTTCTTGGCCTGGTGGCAGATTACCGTTTCAAATCAACTGCCAGGTGCAGGACACAGGAAAGCTGGGTTCAGAGCTCCGTCCGTGTTAGGATACAACAGTATAATATTTCAGCAAAAATCAACACTAGCACTTTCTAGAAGCCCCAAAATAAGAAAAAAAATTCCTCTGATTTAGTACTGAATGTCCCTATGTAATAAAGTAATTATTTCTTTGTATGTCAGGGTGAGAAAATGTACATTATATTTCAGAAAAACTGAATTTTGATCACCACATGCAGAATGATTTTAACAGAACCACAGGGCTTTCAAAGAACCCCAGGATCATTTTACAGATTTTTGAGACATCTTATTGGCTCCTGACAGACTCTTTAAGTTTAGGAACATTATGTTTCTAGTGTAAAAGGTGAGGCAGTATCAAGTTAATATTGTATATTTGTTAGAAAAGACTGACTTCCTGATACAGCCTTAAATTACTAGTATTGAAATAATGGCATTAACACAGCTTATTGACCAGGAAAAAGAGTTTTGGTTAAGAAACGAAAGAAAGAGTCAGGAAATCCAATTTCATTTCTTGCCTCTGATGCAGATTCTCTGTGCAGCTTTGACTGGTTAGGTATATATTCATATACCAAAGCATATATTCAGATTTTCTAATTTAGGTTCTTTATGGTATTAAATTGTTAAAATGGTTGATATTTTTGATTGATAATTGTTGATATTATTGATATCTTTCTTAGAAAAATTATTGATATTTTTCTTAGGTATTAAAAAAATCTCTTTTAGAGGAACCTACCTTCAATGCCTGAAAAAGGAATTTAGGTATCTAATTTTGTTGGTGTGAGGGCCAGGCACTTTCTGTTTGGTGATCACCCTACTTACACTAAATACCTAGAATATGTCTTATAAAGTCGACTTCTGGTGGTATTGATTACAACATCATTGAAGAGAAATTCAAGCTAGTAACAGTTCATTATCACTTCTTTCTAAGCTTTCTTTAAATCAATCCATTTTAGGGTGGCCTCCATTTTAGGCTGCACTAGTTCCTTAGGCATTAACATGAAATCTCCAGTTTGTAGTAAAATATACTCCAGTAAGGTAAGAGATGTAGAAGGGTTAGTTTCCAGTGGGCAGAGAAATTCCTGTGAAAAGGTGTGTTGAAACCAATAGCAAAAATATTCAGTTTCAGTGATACACAGTAGAATAGGGGTAAGCCATCCTAATTGGTTTGAATGATGCATAAGTTGGACAGAAATCCGAAAGCAGATTTCTAGAACCAAATGCCAGACCTCTCCAAAAGTACCTCTATAACAGATATAACTCTCACTGTGAGCATTTCTTAGCAGATGTACTCTACAGACCACCAGGTATTTTTCATTCCCTTTCCACTAGCACAGCTTTTACTAGTCTGTACCTACTATGTGTCTGTAAGAAATCAGTTTAACCACAGTTTAAAAAAATTCTTATAAATTCTGAATACAGACATATGACATAGCAACAAACCTTGAGATTTTTTTGTATGTAATTTTCTATGGGTTTAAGTAGACAGGTGGTAACAAGTAAAAGTTAATACTACAGTTACAACTGTTATTTCATTTACATGTAAGTGACTCAACTTTTCAGGCTTGATCACTTTTTTTTTTATTTAGTCAAAACAGTAAAGAAAATTACTTGTTATCAACATGAAAACTTTCATGGAAATCTGAAGACCTATTCACCCGCATGGGTGATGGTAGACAATGACCTTTAGCTGTCTAAAATGTAAGCATCTTGTCTAAGTTAGTTATCCAGGTTTACTTTATAGTCAGTGTAGAGACAGAGATGTTACCAGAAAAGGACCAATCCTATCATAAAAAAATTTCCTAAGATAACTGAGTTGACTTTCTTTTTAGAAGTGCTTTTGTTTCCATTGACTACACAGAAATACTAGCCAGGACTGAGTCTAGATGCTTTACAGCTGAGATTAGGTCAGATGAATACCACCTGGCTGCTGGTTTTGTCTAAGTCTCGTGTACTTAGGAACTTAATTATCTTATTAGTTATAATCACAAAATTATGATTAAAGCCAATAAAAGATGGACATAAACAATGGAATGAACAGTACAACCCCAGAGGAGCCCTTGGCTCTTGGCGACAGTGTGATTGGAAAAATGAATTCTTCTATATCATCTCCTGCTACAAGGGATACGTGTAATTCACATTTCCTCTTGTCTGAACACTCAGCTGCAGCTTGTTAATGCTAATGACCATGGCAGCAAATGAACTGTTTTCACATGATAGAAGTACCTACAAACTCTCTTGACTATTGTTTCAAATTTTAAGTAAAGCTTTCCTTTTGGTTAAAAGGGCAGTCAAGGTACCTTTTATCAGCCAGATCGCCTCTGTTTAATTCTTGTCATCTCATCATTTGATGTCCCCACAGCGATTCTCACATCAGTGGAGCTGGGCTGAATGTCTGGGTTACGTATGGGAGTTGCTCTATAACAGAACAATTTAAGTTGGCTTGTTTCAGAATGTGCTTTGCAGATTGCACGTTTCCCTCAGCCTCTCCATTCAGCTGAGAGGATAACAGCCCAGTTGTAATGTGACAAAAGTTATGCATGTCCATAAATCATATGTATTCTTCCTCATCAAACAGGATGCCTTGGACTGTGATAATTTCATCTGGGTTTCTCTGGTTTGCCAATATATTTTTCAGCTGATTTATGGCACTTGCACTAAGTGTGTGATCTTCAAATATCTGGAAAAGAAGCCATGTACTTTTGCCTTTAACTCACAAATGTCAGTCCCTACGCTTTTGAGGGTGTGAGTGATTATTAATGTTCTCTTATGCTGTCTTTTCTAACAAAACTCACACTGGCTGAAATCGCAACACAAATAATATGTCTGTGTTTCCCAGCCTCTGGCTCCAAAATAGTGCTCTATCACAACTGTTAGCAATGCCCAGATACCCCATCTTGCTCATTGGAAAAGGATAAGCATGACATTTCCCTTGGAAAATGCACTTATCACACAGAGTAACTTTTCTGTTTGGTTCTATAAAGTTATATATATGTTTTTAAAAAAACTTTATATACCATTGACTTTCTGTGGAGTCCTTCAATAATCACAAGCAGTCCCTGTGCTTCACAGAGTGCTCTGGAAGCTGTGAATTTTAACACTTGCAGATTTCATACACTGGCCACATTCAAAATACACTGATATGCACAGTGATCAGGGCTTCACCAGACATATGAACCCTCTTTGTCTCATGTCTTGTCATACACTGAAATCCTAGTTACTTCTCCAGCACACATAAGCAAGCTTCACACTAAGTGAAAATTTTAAATTCCTCTAATATATATCTTTTTCATATACACAGACTAAAACATTGCAAATTTAAATTTATTCTATTACATATAAACGATTTCAGATATCATCACCATAATGGTCTTTTCATTGGCACCAGCACTTGCAGAGCCTCACAAGCACCATAAAGTTATTCTCGGAAACTTCAGAAAGGGTTGCCCTGTCCCATTTATTACTATAGTTCAACTCAACATTCATTTTGCAGTGTTTCTGCTAGGTGTGCTTTCATTTAGTTATTGAAGGAAACTATGAATCTTTCACACACTGAGATTTTTCTGGGAGTCTGTATATTACTTTTGAATCTAGGCATAAATGTTACACATTTATGATGTGTCCCAAGACGTCTACCATCTCTGACACAGCAGACACCTTTCTCTGTTACAGCTGTTTAGACTCACTAACTGAAAATTGACTGTTAATTGATTCATTTAGGTGCATTTTATTGGTTTTTGTTATAATTTGTAAATCTGTTCAGTTCTGTGTAAGACAGAAATACAAAGGCAGCTAGTCCCCAGAAAACTTATTGTTTAGGAGATGGATAGAGAAAGAGGGTACTCAAAACCACTCAGCAGTAGGTACCTAATGCAACCAGCTACCTCTGCTCACTTTCTTCTCCTGAGACCCTCAGGAGTTAGGCACCAAAACTACATGCCTAGACTGGAGATTACCCATATGTCTAAAAAGATGTAACGGAAGATCTGGAGGAAAATCACCTTATATGTATTTTTTGTTTCTTAGTCTGGTTTTTTTTTGTTTGTTTCTTTTTTTATTCTTTTCTTTCTCTTTTATGATCTTTGAATACAGATTTAAATCAAGAGAGAATTGAGGCCACATGTTAAGATGTCATTCACATGCCTTACTGTTATGTTCTGTCTTAGTATAATCGTTTTCCTTTGGCATTATTTCTGTGCAATGAAAATAACAATTCTGTGGCACCAGAATTATCCTGGAAGTGTGATATTTATTGTTATCTTGGCCTTGCCTGAGTGCAGAAATTTATTTGCTATGAAACACGTGTGGTATTTTGGAGGGGAAAATAATTGGTCATTGAAAAGCCTTGGAAAGATGCCATTGTGGGTAGATGAGATTATTCTGCCATTGGAATCAGCATATTTAGTTATTTCAGTGGAGTGTATTTTTCCTCATTAGTAAATATTCATGCACAGAAAGCACTAGACTAAGATTTTTTATATACTCTGTATGATCATTTGGTCTACCTTTCTGCTGTCATTTTCCTAACTGAGACTATGCTCTAGACTTGGAATCCTTCTTAATGAAGTCGTGCCAAAAAGTTTTCATCATCTTACTAGAAACAAATACAAAAGTGAGTGTTCAAGCATCAATGTTTTTTTTTTTTCTGGCTTCTCAGTGTTAAAAATCACAATGCTAGTCAGTATATTAGAATACTGGTGTTAGAGAAAAGCAGAATAATAAACAAAGTAGCCTTATTTTAAGCTTATTTTGTTATAAGAGTGTTTTTATGGCCAATTAGTTCAGAAAATCAGCATGCAATTGCTCCTCTCAGATTGGTGTGGTCTTAAGTGACAGAAGACAAGAAATAAAAAATAATTATTTTATTAACACAGAGTAGCTGTAATTTCACTGAATTGCATCAATATCTATTGAGATTCAAACACATGTTCAGCTTGGTCAGATTGAAAAGATCTTTTAAACTAAAAGAAGCACTAAAATTGTTACCTTGACACTGCAGGGAAGGTAAGTCTAAAGTTTTCTGGTTTTACTCCTTGAGCTACCTTGAAGGACCATAAAAATGGAAATGAAAGCTTTCATTGTATTTTAAAAACTAATATTAATGTCTTTTCCCCTGGTTCATAGATGGTTAACAGGAACACTGGAAAAGAAGGCTGAAGCAGGGAAGGGAGAATGGAGACTGAAAATCAGAATTATGTAAAGAAGTGAATAGGAGATAACTACACCCACAAAACAAGCACACAGAGCACTCCATGAAAGTATCCTATAGAAGGTTTAACAAACAGAAACACAATTTTTGTTTTGTTTTGTTTTGTTTTTTTTTCCCACAGGACAAAATCGTGCTGTTCATCTTCACAGTAAATTTTGGATGTCAAAAGCATAGATTAGCTGAAAAGAGAGTTAGACAAATTTCTGGCTCTCCAGTGACAGCTATCACAAATGATGCACCAAAGACACACTGTTTCAGGACATCATGGGATGTCTTGATTGTGAGATGCTGGGAGTGAACAACTGCAGCTTCTCTGATCATCCACTCCTGGTGATCATCACAGGGAAAATACTGCACAAGAAGGAAACTGTTTTGAAAATTATCATAGTTAGGCTCGATAGTCTAAAATGTATAACTGAGATTTTTTTGATGATCACAGACTGTTCCCATGCAACTGCCTGTACCCTTTTGTTAAAACAAACAAACAAGTAATAACCCTCACCCCCTCCAAAAACCACAATGTCTTCTGTTTCAGAGAAAGCCTTAAAACACCTTGAGGGCACTTATCCTGGGAATGTGAGAGTAGTCTCATTAAGTCGAGCATTGCTTGAGGTTCAGGCCTCTTCCCTTCATCAGTGCCATCATGATCTGTAGCTGTGGAGTACATTACAGCTCATTTATCAGGCAATTGTCCATCTTCTGTCTCAGTCTAGCACAGGATGCATGTATGTTATGTTCCTTTGAAATGTCAATATTTGTAAGATGGAGCTCTTATTTTAAAGGAAAGTCCTAAATTGCTCGTGACGAGCTAGGCATTCTAAACATAATCCATATAGATATCCACAGACTTGTAATAATGTAAAGAGAGGATTATATTGACAACAATGTACAGATTTTCATCTGATCAGCTGAAGCATCTATTTTATGGTAGGTGAATCACGCTTAGTGTTCTCAGGTTGCACTAAACAGGGCTTAATTCATTTGTTTATATGCAGTCAACCAGTGCCCCTGGTTAGAAACCTGTCCCCTAAATCATCTCATTTAACCTCCAGAAATTCCAGAAGAGCATTGATCTGCCATAGTCATGTGCTGTATTTCTTATCTGCAAGCAGATGTCTCAGATATCTCATGTATCACAAAAGGTGTTAGCCATTTTTGTGGGCAGCTGAATCAAATCCTGTTCTCCACTGATTGCAGTGGGGTCTTAGACACCCAGCACACATACAGCCTCTTGCATTGTAGACACTTAGATCCTGAAGCTGATCCTGCCCCAAATTTTATTGATCCCCTCAGAGGGACAAGATGAGAGCAATTTTATTGCATGTCACTCTTTGATATATTTCAACAAAAGAGCTTGATTAGTCACATGAATTAATTGTTCACAAATTGGGTTTGAGTCAACAAATTTCTTTGGATAGGTAGCTCATTTAGATGAAGTTCTCTTGTTGATTTCAATCAGTATCGGGTCATTTCTCCAACAAGACTCTTCATGCAAGCCATAAATGACTAACAGCAAGTTGGTCTCTAGACATACCATCTGTCTTCCTGTTATTCTCAATGTTTGTTTTAAGTTTTCATTTTACATGGCAGCTCAGTGTAGGTAAACACACTGAACAAGATGTCACTGAAGTTACAGGTAAAGTTTTATCAGCACTTGTCCCTGCATAAACCAATTCAAAAGGTGAACACATATTCTACTTTTCTATGTCATTCACCCTTGGGCAGTCAGAAAATCACATCGTACACATAAAAAGGTGCAATCAGAATGATCTTGGAGCCTTGATCTTTGAAAACACCTGTAGGATTAATGACATTGCTGATGGTTTCCTCTCCATGATATTTGTCTAAACATTTAAATCAGCGTCACTTCCCAGAGTACATTCTGCCAGATAAGAAACTGCCTGGCAAAATGGATCTCCAGTGCTTGTCCTTCCTGAAGCTATGCAAGACCTCCATAAGCACAGCGGTGCTGATATTCTGTTCTGAGTGATGCAGACATTTGAGAAGGTGACCCCATTAGCCAACACATAGTCTAAAGCTCTGATTTATTGCTTGGTTTGTAGCAGGATTCTCAACAGAAACGTTCACATTGTCAACTGCCAGCTGAAGGACCTGCTCTGCAAGCTCATGTCCTACAGAGAAACTGAAGCTCAAAGGCTGACACCAGAGAGTTTCCTCTGCTGAGCGCATTACATGGTGTGTTCCCATAGCTCATGCAGAGAGGTGAGGTGTGGACTAAAGGAGAGAAAAAACAAACCAGTGATAATATCAAAGAAGAACAGGCATATCAGATGTAGGGATGCAGTCAGAGATCATCCATCACCTTTAGCTTGTTTCAGACCCACAACTAGAATCACATTTTTGTGCATGGTCCTGTCTCCATCTGCAGTACAAGAAAGGGTGATGCTGTTTTTTTAAAACATTTTGTACTCCCCTGATGAAGAAGCAAGTAAAGATGATCTGTGCTCCCCTTTACCAGAACATCCTAATCTAGAATATTGTGATACTCTTGGAGCTGGAGCTAAAAGAGAGAATTTCTCAAGGGAAAAAATGGCATAGTATCTTTTTCTCTTTTGCCTGTTTTCCCACTAAAAATAATTAGTACTACCACCAGATTCAACCCAGTACCAGAATATTTTTTCCACATATTGCTTCAAAATCCTGCAGTTTGTGTACATCTAAGTCACAATTCTGTCTCTCAAACTGTGTTCCACTTCCAGGGTGCTGTTAGCCTGAGATTTTTCCTCCAAGCAGTAATTATTTCTCCCCCTTAGTGGTGTGAAGTATTCACACAGCTACCTCCAAATAGGATGTACAGCTAAAACAATGCCCCAGCAAAGACAGACAGAGATGTTCCACCCTCCTAGATGCTCCCTCTGAACCATGGTGTATATAAAAGCAAACAGCAAGCCTACTCATCCCATGGTGTTAAACCGCCATAGGATAAACTATCTGTGAGAAACAAGGTAGGCTCTCATCTCATGTTTTTGTGATTACACAAACTGAAGCACAGAGCAAACTTTTATTCCAGAAATTTCTCTCTATCTGACTGATATCTCATCCAACTGACCATTGCAGGCAACATTTGCAGACTTGATAATATTGATTGATCTACTGGCTCTTTCCCTACCTCGAGCATCCCAGGGATGTTGTCCACCTTGGAAAACACAGAAAGGAGAGTAACCTTGGGGACAAATAATTTGTCTGTATGGGAACTGTGTGAAAAATCAAAACATCATCACCCAGCCCTCAACATCAAACATGTCTGAGAGTGAAAATACTAGCGTATGCACCTAGTAGTTTCAACATCTTTGAGCCCAGGTTGAAACCCTGTAAAATAATGCCTGTTATAGACAGCATTAGTCAATTCATTAGTTTGTGCTCTTCTAATAAAAAACCAAGGAAACTCATATTTAAAGCATGTTTAGTATCCGCTTCTATTGGAAATGTGACTGGTCTAACCATTGATATAAACCATTATGGGAGCTCCAGTGTTGCCACAACTGCAAGAGAAGCAAATCAGCTGAAGTTAAGGAAATGACTGATGGCTGAACTCAACCCCAAACAAAAATGAATCATACTGATTTGAAATTAAAAGGTTTGGGGTTTTCCTTTGTTTCCTGGTATCAGTTTTTCTCTGTTCTCTGGTCTTAAAGCTGCTGTGGTTTCGATTATCATGTTTCATCAAGGATTGTGCTACAAAGTAAACTCTTTGCTGTTATGCCCACTATTTTTAAAGGGCCTTTTAAGACCTTTTTTTTGTAACATGGAAATAAAAAGTTGTACCTGATTCCCCATGACATTTTGGAGAGTTATTTTTATAGTTACCTTTGCTATCAGACTTCTTCAGCCCTTTCATGACCACAAATAGTAAGGGCTGCCCTGTGAGACATAGCATGCATCTCAAAGGCTTTGCAGTCTGAAAATCATTGCCTACAGACCAAAACAAAGAAAGTAGAAGCATACGGACAGCTTGGGCCCCCTATTCCCTTCTGTGAGATCTAAGCAACTGATACACTACCCATGAAAGAACAGAATGTTTGGACACCTGTGCCAGTCAAGTACCCATCCAAGATGTTTCATAATCATGTTTATTTATGGAATCAGAATAGGATGCCAAGTCAGGTGCAAAAATAAGAGATGGTGCTTAAGTCATAGTAAATTTTACCCAGCGAGGGGGCAAGGGGAAGTAGTGCTGTTGTCAAGGGGAGAATAGGGGGTGAGAGAGAGGAGGAAATTGCAGAGAGAGATTAGATCCCACAAATAGCCAGAGGAGTCAGCAGGGAGAGGGATGTGGTAAAAGAAAAATGAAAGGTTTTTCTGAAAGTCAGGGGTAAAGGAAATAAACTGAACACCATAAAAACAGCTTACAGAATCCCGGTCTCTGAAAGAGGCACCAGCAATAAGAGAAAACAGTCAAATAGTGTTAGCCTCCCCAAGCATGGATGGGTGCCACAAGGCTGAATGCAAAAGAAAACACTAACCTGGACTTCAGGAAAATGATGAGGTATCCTATCTGCTCCCTGGCTTTCAGGGGATGTTATTCAAAGGTAGGAGAGAGGAAGCACCTGGGCACCTGGTTGACTTAAGCCATGGAATGTCATTTGCACAGGAAAAAGTCACTAGAGAAGCAAACCACCAGAGTAACGAATGACAAGTAAATGAGAAGCTGAAATAAGAGTGGAGCAGACTTGAAATGGTTGATAGGGATGCTTTCAAACTCAGCTGGTCACCTCATATATTCTCCACAAAACTTTCAGTTTCCCCCTTGAGTCCTTCCCATTCAGTCTTTGTTTGACACTCCTACCAATCTACATTTCCTAACAGCTTTTCCAACTCCCATTCCCTTTCCTGATATCCTTGCCAAATACAGGCAGTATCTTTCACTTGTTCCCTTCCCCACATCACATGCCAGAACATAATTTTCACAACCTGAGGGTGCCAGCTCTCTACCGTGAATTAAAATGACATTAAGCATTAGGTGGATCAACGGAAGCTAGAATATTTTTTTTTGATGGGGTGAGGGTAGAGGGATGGGAGAGAAGGAAGAGACCTTGTAAGTGGGTCTTCTTTAGCAGAACATCCTATAAAAAACATATGATAATGTAATCATCACAGATATTTGACAAATGCTACTCAGTTCATTTTTTCCCTTCCTGATGACATATCCCAGGCTTTACACTGAGCTTCCCAAAGATAGATTGTGCATGCAGCAAGTATCTAGAGGAATGCAAAAGCAAAAAACCAGAAACACTGCATTTGGGAGAGATTCCTTCACACTGGCTTCTTCAGCAAGATCTGCAAATGAAGTTATTAAGATAGTTAACACAAGTCAAGGTTATCTGAAAGCAAGCAAATATTTTATCATGAATAGTAACATTGTTTAGTTTTAACATTTAAATCACCATCCACACAGTAGCTATGTTTTGCCCCTTTTGTAATATTATTTAGCGTCCATTTATTTGGCTGAAAATGCAGAGGAAAGTCAGTTAAAAAAAGACAGTGAAAATTAGAGAAAGAGTTTATTGAGAATCATATCATGTTGTTTATGATTAATATCATATGAGCTGTAGAAAAAAAGTGCATTTTAGAAAGAATAGTCTAGAAACTTGTCCTAGAAACTGCAAATAAAAAAAAGTCAGAGCAATCTTCAAGAAAAAAATAGGAATAATGCTTACTACAGATGATTATTATTATTTTAACAGTGTATTTAGCAGAAAATAAGGTATAGTTGGAAATGTCATTTTCATTTTCTGGATTTTGAAAATACATATTTTTGGAGGCAATAGAAAAGTCTGGAGAATTTCCATTTTTTCTTAACAAACAGTGTTCTTAAGTTGTTTTTCTCTGCTTTCTTCCTATTCTGGAACTTTTGTTGAATGGAAGTCAGTATCAGAATGGGAAAAGCACTTTTCCATGTTTTCATATTGTTTACGAACTAGAAGGAATGGAAAGCAAAGAATTACAGTAAGGGCATGTAACAGAAAAAGGAAGGAATGACATTTTTCAGAATTTCATCAGGCAAAATAGTCTTTCCTATAGGAAAAATACATTAAAAAACACCTTATGCACTTCCTCAAAATAGCCTTCCTTCCTGAACAGATTTTCGTGTTACTTCTAGCATATTTAAATTGTCTCACTTGGCAGCAAAGGAGCTAATAGGATGATAGTATTTAAAGCTCAGATAACAGCTGATCCATCTTGTTGAGTTAAATCTCCTTGGATGATTCTCAGAGCGAGATCGAGGCTTCACATCCCCCCAGTTCTCTACCCATGCTGAGGAGGTCACACTTTGATTCCCGGACTTTCACACAGGAAAGAATTTACAGTCTCTCTTTAAGATGTTTTACTTTTCACAGATTTTAATTTCTTAGACCTGCTTAGCAATGTATCAGTTTTATGTTCGGACCCCAAAATGCCAGATGAGAGGAAGGATATGCAGCAAGTCCCTGTGTTTATTTGACATTCCAGAATGAATGCATGTTGTGTGGACAAAAGCAATGTTTTACAAGTTTTCACATTGCATTCTGAAAGGAGTGTTTTCTTTATAATCTATGTATCTTTATATAGGCTGTAGGCCAGGTTAAGCAGTGTGATGCAAAGGCTGGGCAGAGGGCCTCTATTCACAAAGGAACACTTATTTCACTTCATCTTACATGGCTATCTGTACCGCTAAGCTCACACTGAGGGACGTTTTACACACATCACACAGTGTGTGTTGTGCTCCCGTGTCTCTCTACTTTTATCCCGTTTGTGCAAACTAGGAGGTGGGACCAGCAAATCTAACCATCAACAGTGGTGATGGGGCAGAGGACAGCTTTTGAAAGGGAGCCTACAATTTCAGCTGTTTGACATATCTTGCCATCAACCCATGTTATTGCCAAACATCATTTCTCTAGTTTCACGATGTCATGCCCTGGAAGAGATCCCTTGGAAAGTGGTAGCAGAGCAGACCACTCTGAAGGGATGATATAGTGATGCTAACAGCCATAACATGGCATAGTGCCATGCTCTCTCTTTGAAATGTGCAGTGAGAAATGGCCTGTATTTCCATTGCAATATATTATCTGCCTAAGAAGCAAATGTTGCAAAGCATAGAAATTCAAACCTGATCCATCAGTAACACAGATATTACACAGAAAGTAACACAGAAAGAGGGTTACTGGTAGAACACTGGCAGAGACATTTAGCAGAAAAAGGGTTTCTGGTAGAGGTAGAAATATCCTTAATGTACTGTTCAATTAAAGCTTATTTTGTAATGCTTCAGCTTTCTCATTTGCAGTTAGAGAAGTTCCTGAGGGCTGCAGGTCATTAGAAGAAGCATGTTCAACACCTTGTTGACTTTCTGGCTCCTTGGGTAAATTTGAGGCAGTAAGTTCAGTATATACAATTAAAATCCAGTACATACAATTAAAGATGCAAGGGGCTTCAACAAAATTATAGCAGATTTGCAGAACTGAGGCCCAACATTCTGAGCCAAAACCCACCCACTGAACTGCTAGTTCAGCAAGTATCGAGACTCTTAACATTCCTTGACTGGTCTGTAGATGTTTAATGCTCTGTTTCTGCTCATGCCCCATGCAGCTGGCTTGGTACACCTCCCCTATATACCTCTGGCAGACCAGTAGACTACTGCCTCGACACACAGACCATCAGGGATTTAAACCCTGTGCCCAGAGCATGTCTCATCTGCATACCAATTGGCTTGAACTCTACATAAAACACAATATGACCATTTTTTTTCTGAAAACAATTGCAATCAGGGGTTCTTCCTCCACCTTTGAGATGCAACATCCCACTAGCTAGAGCTTCCACCCAAGCTGCAGGAGGCACCGGGTCCCTGCAAGGTCCTGGCTAAGTCCAGTGATAGCAGGCACCATCTCACCTGCTCAAATCACGGGGCAGAAACCGAACACTACATCCATGACCCCATAAATAGAGACAAGACAAAATGGAGCACAATTCAAAGGTTGAGTGGCTAAGGCATTGGTGTGGCTGAGGGATAAAATGGATTTTGCTCTTTGATTCTAGATATTTTTTCAGTCAAAGAGACATTGAATAATGTGTGTAATTACACCCAATTATACATAATTGTTATTTGGAAGTAGGGGCTGGAAGGTAAATTCCTCCTGGTGTCTCCAGTGAAGTAGACACATTTTCTGTCTCTCTTTCCCTATGGTTCTCATTATCCCTTCTGTGTAGTAGCATGGTTCTCACAACAGAGGTGAAAACTGCCTTCGATCTAACTTTACTTGTAACTCAATGGGATAAATGAGTCTTCTTAGCAGTGTAATACATGGGCTTAAATCACTGTTGACTAAGGAGTGCCTGATGCCCCATTTTCCACTTTGTTGGCAATTTCAAGATTATCACAACAAACCTGCAGCAGGCTTATCTGCAACTGTGGCTGCCAGCAGTGCCTTAGAAACGTCATGTGAGCTCACCAGCCTCCCTGGTGGAACATTTAGCTACCTGCCTCTAAAAAAAGAGACAGGATTTTAAAATAGTCTCTTCACCATTTCATGTTGAGTAATTTGACATTTGTGCACACACAGATAATCTGCACAGAGCTTCACAGACCCCTTGCTAGATATCTAATGGAGCCTGCAAGGACTGCTGCACACTTGCTGAGAAGTTTGGCTCTAGGAGGAACACATCTAAAAATTGCAGTCAGGATAGCCATCCCTACTGACCTGGTATTGCATAACCACCTCCCAGATATGCTGTCATCTTCCAGTCATGCAATTTAAAATGCTTTGCAAGACACAGATGAAGGTGACTAGTGATCTGTTGGTTACTAGTGATCTTTGAAGGTCCACTGCTTTTATTTTTACAGATTGCAGAACATTGGCAAAATATTGGATGTGCCATACTCAAGAAAATGCCAATGTATGCTTTCTTGGATTGTAGAAAATATTCTTTTTGCTCTTGTTAGATTCTCATTCATGAGATACAATTAACAAATAATGCTACAATATTTTAAAATTGTATATATTAGTTAGTGTGTATTAATATATAAAGAACGTTTCAGATAAAAAAATCCTAAGAGAATATGTAATTTACATTCAGAGAGTTTTTCCAGCAGCATCTAAAGATAAAAATTAATTCCTGCTTATTCTAGAAAGTGTTGGAAATGGTAAAGATTTGTCTTTTTTTCATAGTGTCATTTGAAGGAAAACCATCTTCATGCAACCTCCAAGAATGATGTAATAATGACAACACTGCTTAGCTTCACAAGTCTGGCACTAACATGAGGCTACGGGGGTGTGTCCACACAGCCATGCAAAAGAAGCAGGTTGAATGACACTGCTATGGCCCATCTCTACTACTAATGAAAACCGAACCTAATGAGTTCCAAACAGGACTCTCCAAATTGAATATACAGTATGCTTCCATTCTGCTTCATAAACCATACCTTGGTACACAATTTTCCTGTTTCTTACTTAATATAGTTCCCAGATTACACACAACTTTACAAAAGAGCATAATTTTTTAAAAATTATAATGTAAAATGTTTCTCTGTCAACAAGTATATTTATTTTTTCATTTAGGTTCATACACCTACATATATGCACTTTGTGGTTATATTTCAGGACAGTTACAGAAGACTTAATTCCTGAATACTTAGAAGGAATTCAGTCAATAGCCAAGGGAAGAAAGGAAGAAAGAGAGAGATAATGGGAACTAATAAGCAAAATAGGCTGCAGTGAACTAGAACCATGTGAACCTGCAGCTATTTTGCAGTTAGCACCTGCAACAGTGTGTCTAAAATTATTATTATTGTGATCTGAACTGGACTTATCATGGCAGGAGTAATTCAGATGCTGAGCTACAAAGGAATAATCCTCACACTTGCCCCTTTTATAGCCAGGAGGTGCCTTAAAGTCCGTAATTCCAGATGACAGAGGGCTCCCCTGAAAAAGAAGATAGTTTTAGGGACATGTTTCAAGCATCAGTTTCAAACTTTGGCTCCAGTTTACTTGGGTTTATCTGCATGTCTGAGGTTTATGTACTAAAGAGCACTTTGCAGTACTGACAACCTAGCAATAGAAAAAGCTTTTTATTGGACAGGAAGACAGTAATACCAGAGCTGTTTTTTATTAAATTCACTGATTGTTCCAAATTCTTTTTTTTTTTTAATTGGGGGTTTCACTAGAAACTATAAAGCCTGTGGATTTTATTTTATTTTGTTTGTAAACACATCACCTTTATGCAATAATGTTAAAAATGGCAAAAAAGATCTCCTTATTGTGAAAAAATGCAAGAGAAGAAAATTTTACTGCTGCAGACACAGCACTTGTGCTAATTATTACAAAAAAAAAAAAAAAACCAAAAAAAAACCCCAAAAACCAAAACCCCAGGCAAAACAACTAAATAAAAATAAAATAAATTGCCAAACTATGACCATTCACATCAGAACTTTGGCATTTTTATAGAGGACAGCAACGTACGATGAATCTAATGCAAGCAGATACCATCATAACATGCCCATAGACATTAAAGATTTGATTACCATTTAGCATTGACATAGTTCTTTTTACTGAGTTCACTAGTGAGACCAACAACAAACACTTTTAAAATCCTACCTCAGCTACATATGTTAAAAAAATTATGTTATTAATTACTATGTGCTTGATCATCTGAACTCACTAATTAACAAAGGATAAAGACATTATTCCTGAAAGCTGGGCAGAGGAAATATGTTTTCTTATTTTTATGAAGAGAAAAATATCTACCTTAGTTCCATCTAAAATTTGAGTTCGGTGCTGATTCAGGTTAGATTCTGAAGCCTCTGCTGTGACAAGAGTTTCATTATTTCTGTCTGAAATTTTGTAAGACCAATTCTGGCTAAACTGAAGAAAAAGTTAGATCAGCCCATCTATGGGCTCGCTTTTGTCTAACAGCTTAAAAACTAACCTCCTCCCACAATGAAAGAGCAGGTTTGGATACATGGATCATACTTTCTACAACCTCATCTGGAAAAGATTTCAATCCATTTCAGTAGATCTTGCTGAGATTTAATTGTTATAATTAGTTTGAGATACCAGGTAGAAGTACATGTAACAGTCGTAATTAGTTTGTGTCTTTAAAGTATGTCTATTACAATTAAGTAGGGACTGGTCAAATTCATCTCTGTGAGCCAAATGACAGAAGCTGTCCTGGAACAGTGACTTTCAGTTTATGACCTGTAGACCCTGTGAGGTCCACAAACTTCAAAAACACTCATGAAAAGTACAAACTAAATGCTAGGGGCTTAAATCCAGTAAGGGAGGAACCACACCTTTACAGGAAATTTTCTGAGTCTGCTAATCAAAAAGGATGAAAACCACTGTCCTAAAATATTTCTGTGCCAGTCCACCCTGTGAGGGTTAATGACATACACAGGAGTTCTGCTAAATGTCACAGTAGTTACTATGCTCTAATCCTGATCCCCAACCTACTGTAGTTGCTGTAAAATATATAGTAATAATTTCCTGAGGCAGGGTAATGTATAAGGAATGTCAGACCAGGCTCTGGACATATTTGCCTTAGCTCTGTTTTATTAAAGTGAAACTTTTATTAAGGCATGTGGTGAATTGAGCAATCTGCATGATTCATGCAGTTATAAACCTATTGCTACACTCACAATAAATCAATGAGCCATTGTTGTATGTTTGCTGTACAGTAGATTAAATAATAAGGGGAAAAATCAATGTGGAAGTATTATTCGGCCATATGAAAGTATTAAAAATGTAGTCTAAATGCATTAAAACATGAAATTGTAGTTGAGCTAAGCTTTATTCCATAAACAAGTTTCCTTGTATGCAGGGTATTTATTTACTCATGGTCTATATAAGAGTCAATATAATTAAGCAAGCTAAATTATGTCTTTCACTGAGTTATTTCTGATTGGAACATACTCTTATGATTCACATGGTAAAACTATGGGCCAAGGCTCCAGCTTGACCTCTGCATACCCTCAGCTCTACTGCTCAGAGGGAAACATGAGAAGGAACTACTCCTGCAGGACTACAGCTGTCATAGGAAGATGCTGATTCATCACTCCATTGATGCCAGAGTTGCAAAGGGTCATTTTGGGTTGGGGCTAAAAGAAATGGTTGTGGTTTCTCTGTATATATGCACATACCTCTGATTTTCTCTCAGCCCTCTGAATTCTCATCTCCTTCGGGCACAGCGAGCCTGTGCAAGGCATTAAGGTGCAAGTGAGAGTGAAATAGATTAAAAATTATCTTTTCCTTTTTCACAAGAGAAGGGAGGAAACGGATGAAAGACTTTTGACAGTTCCTGGATAGAACCACACTCAATATTGATTCAAAGTGATCATACAGAAGTGAACAATGTCCATAAGTAAGTCTGTAATATAGAGATGAGCACCAAAATGCATTGTGCTTTAGAATTTGCACATAAATTACATTACTTCACAGTAAGAAGCAAAGTATGTGTTTCATTCATAAACTTACATATTTCTTCTCTAATATGTCCGCTCTCTCAGTGGTTTATTTAGATTATTTGAAAACCTATTCAAATTCAATGAGAATTATTACAATTACAATTCATTCCCATTATATTTCCAATGAGCACCATGAGCAGAAACTTGTATCTTTGCTGTTTAAAAATGCAATGCTGAAATGTATTAAATTTTCTTTAAAATTACAAGTTTAATCAATGTAATGCAGATTCATTTTCTCTACTGTTTTTCACACAAACTATCTCTGTTACTAAGCCATTGCAAATGTTGAATAGATTTCTGATCTGGCCTCAGGGACAATCACTTACCTTCAAGGAGTGGAAAGATCTGTGTGTCCAAGGGACTAACAACTGACTACATGACAAGAACAGCTCTCCAAAAGCATTCTCAAAATATGCTTTAAAATCTACAAACCATATACTTGATAATACCCTTAAGGATAAATAGTCTAGGTACAAACAGAAGAATTGAGAGTTGTGTCCAATTTTTCGTATTCTATCATGTCAAACAGCCATTCCCAGAGTATGCTTCTTGATTGTAAAGTAGACCAATTACAGACTTTTCTCAGATGGGTGACTAATTTGGAGCAGTCTGACAACATGTTATTTTCTTCATGTCTCAGGAAAAGAAGTCAAGTGCAACACCCAATGCTACAGGTCATCATGTAGATTTTGGGATTCTTCTTGGCAGGACTTCAGATGTACAGATCGATTAATCCTTTACTAGCAATCATCTCTCTTATTGGTGGCTGTTAAGGATGACAATATTTTTGATTTATGCAATACAGTGTGCTCTCAAAATCCAGTTCTGAGATGGAGTTTAGAGTGGTCAGTTTTATTTAACAATTAAGTGGCTCTACATACTAGAGGGAAGCCAAAATATGCTGACTTGCAATCTGCAACTTAAAAGACTGTTGTAAACATTCCTCATCACCAATTTCAGTCACAATCCAAAACACCATATTCTGGTTCACAGCAGTCTCCAGGTCTTAAATTTACAGGTTAAAAGGAGGTTGAACAAAAACACAAACATCTTAAGAATTTCCTTCTTGTGGGAAGAGTTCAACAGCTCCTGCAATCTCCTTTCACTTATCCTAGCCTAAACTGGCCTCTTCACCATGAAGTTGGGCAGGAACAGCTTGAATGCTAAGAAAGGGAATAATAGAAGGAGTATTTAAACTGCCAGCACCTCCAGATCTATGCAGGGCCCTAGAACCCAATCATCATGATGCATTTATTAGCTGTGATACATTGGGCAACGTAGGCAGAGAACTGGACAATATCCTTTTACCTTCAGTCTCTGTCCAAGTTAGTAGACAGTAACATTTACAAAGTCAAGTTTAAGATTTCTCAGTATATGCAGAGTGACACTTGACCACAGAATGAATGTCACTTACATTGACTAATGCTGTAAAGATTAATCTCACTCTTTGCAGAATACAAAGACAAGCTTGTAAATTCTGTGAATTTTGACAGATTTATAATTTTTTAGCACTGTCTTTCTCCATCTCTTAGATAATTCTTGGAGAAGAGATTAAAAAAATGTCTCTTTTTTCTGTTAAATATGTTAATTACTAGGGAGACACGAATCTGAGTCTGCACTAATACTCTAGTTCTGCAGACATGAGAATTGGCATCAATTTCTTCACAGTTAACTAAAATTAGTGATGGACGTGAACCAAAACCCATTATATCAATACACTCAACTTCTAAAACCATGATTCCACCCACAAACACTTCAAACATTCATATTTTAGGGAAAAATTTCTCATTTTATTGATTTGCAAGTGATTGATATAACATAAGCTCTCAATGAGAGTCAGTCTTTTCAGTACCTAAACCACTTTTTAAAGTGGAACTTAGGCTCAAAATTTATTGGGATGGTTTTGAAACTTACCTTTGGGCCTACTGTCAATCAGACCTTTTATTTGGATCTTGGAAAAAATCAGAAGCTGTAAAACTCCACAAAAATGCGCAACTTTCCTCCTAGGAACTGTGGGAACAAAGTATGGAAAGACATTTCTGATAAATACCCTTGCTGAACACTTAATGGTTGAAGCAAAGAGAGACAAAAGAGGGAAATGTTGGAAGTAAGAGCAGGAACAATCACTAATTATTCTGAGATAGCAGTTTTCATACCTGCTTTTATACCTGTGATGTTAGTGTCTCATCGCACAAAGACCTGCTTTTCTCACACCTCCAGTGGAGGACAATGTGGAAGCACACAGGCTAGCTCTGAGCAAGCAACACAGGAATGAGAAACAGTGTGGTTGTATTAACACAGACTTGTACCCAGTGCAGAGTACAGTCTGTCAAGGAGCCAAAGTGCACCCTCGTTATTGGTCCTCTCAGTGCACCACACTGATTCTCTTGGGCTGCACTGGGGAGGAGGGCTAATATTTGGGAACACCAGTACATCATGTTCCCGTAGATGTTCCAGCTCTTTCCGTGTTACTGCAGGAATCCCAATCCGTTCCATCACCATGGAATGGATATGCTGGAGTTGCTTTAAGTTAGAGCGTAAAAGTATTTCTCAGATGTGGAAATATACAGCCAGAAATATTCACACCATTGCTCAAGATGAGATAACCAGTCAGTTGCCAAAGCATGTGCAGAATTCATCTCCTGACTCCCTGTTAGATCAGAGGAACTGTTTTGTATTTGCACTATCCCTTTATCCGACTGACTAGGAACTGTACAAACAGGTTTAATTTCAGTACAACAAATGTTAAGCAGATACAAGTGAATAAGAGAAAGCCAAAATAAGTAATCATATCTATTGGTGATACTTTCACCTACACAGGTTTGCAACTTAAATCCTGATCGCCTTGGTTCACAAGAGCTTATGAAACTCATCCCCTATTTTCCCTTTGCAAGGACTTATTCCTTTTTAATGTAAACCACCAGGTTTTATCTGGTTGGGGGTCAAACCACCGCATTTTCCCTGGCTTGCACCTGAAATCATAACTCAGCATAGACTTGCTTCATTCAGCGTCAAATCTTTAGAGTTGTGAACTCTGACAAACCCTTTAGAAAACCTGATGTGAGTTTCAGATTTGTAATGAAACTCAAGCCTGGGCGGGTTTTGGGTTTCATTACAAAAGTTCTGCACAGCTGCATTAAAAACTCAAACCAGGCTTCATAAAAGTACCTGTTGTATTTAAGCCAGGGAGTCGCACTGGGAACTGTATTTAATAAGTAAGAAGTCGTAGGAGTGCTGATGTAACTGTGTAAAAATGGTTTTTAAAATACAGGAGATTTGACATGGAAACCCCTTTTAAAAGCAGTGGAATACTTGATCCAGGACTGTTGTCCCTCTAAACCTAACGCATTACTTGACCCAGTGCAGTGCCACTTCTGAGAGGAAGGACAGCAGACCCTACAAAATTTAGCTCTTGAATACATTATTATTCTGCAAGTCTTAACTCACAAAATTAAAAAAACAATAAATTTTAGCAACTATGGTGGCTGGACTGCTTCTCCTGTCACAATCAATTGCAACACTCCCATGGAGGGGACATTCTCACAGCTTTTGTCTGGGCCATAATAACATTCTTTTGAACTGTACAGCTACCTGGTTACACAGGTTAGTTTCTTGCAAGAAAATCCAGATGCAGTCAAATTACCTAACTTAATTCTGGCAGGAAATAATTTCCACCCTCTACAGGCTAACTGAATTCCTTTCATTTCTGGTTCTGTTGCCCATTCCTGCTGAGATGCTCCTAGAAGATGCTGTGTGATATTCAGTCCAGCTCTGTGCATGAAGTTCTGAGAGGAGAAAGCACCGAGTCTTCCTATTCTGTGTTTGCAACAGGATGCTAGTCCATGGCTGGGACTCTTGGCCAGTGATCACAAGTTTTCCAGAATAATAGTAATAATGACAATGGCAGTAAGTATCAGTTGTAGTAAATCAAGAGGCTGTTCTGAGCTTGAAAGAAACCAGTAGGGGTCTGATCCATCAAGGTGTTTAATACATGCTTGTTTTAAGCATATGGGCAAGCCAGTTCATTTAATTAAAATTGAGTACATTTAGACTGCTTTACAAGTAACAGTCCAAAAAAAGATGTAAAAAAGAGAAAGATGTTAGCCTGAATCTAGGAGGTGAGTGAATACATACAGCAAGATCCAGGCTCTAACAACGATGTGAGTCCACTTCCAAGTGAAGGAAGAAAAAATTGAATTGAATGTCACAGAAGAGACTAAGCTGTTACGAGATTCAATTGTAGATTAAAATGATCCAGGAGAATTAAAATGAGGCTGAAGGCAACAGTGGCATGTTTGGACAGGGGTAAAAGGAATCCTTAAAGAATTTGAGTGAGGGAATTAAGAGCTGGAAGGCAACAGCAACTTCAAAACACAGAATGTGCAAGAAATGAACATTGTTAAGAATCTTGGAAGTAACCTGGACAGTATTTTTTTTCAAAAAGAAGAAAAAAAAATTGTTGCTGATTCTTCACCAGCTGACATAGGCTTAAATTTCAACCCTCTGAATGCTTCATATAGCTAAAGAAGAGGACATTTTGGGGCCATTCAGCACTGACACCTTTCTCAGTGGATCAGCACAAATATCCAACACAACTGTTTCTACCATTGTGTGACACTGAGAAAATCCAGTATTTAATGACTCTCTGATGAATACCTACACCTCTGAAGTGGTATGGCGATGTCGTTGTCTAATGTTATTATATTGGGCAATAACATAAAATATGTTGGAATATTGGCTGGGTCAACACCTGCTAAGCATTTTTTTTCCAGCTGACACCATCTGTAATTATTAATCCGGATGTGTTTTGTTAACTTTTACATTTATTTTAAAAGCACATTTTTAAAAATTTTATTTTAAATAACATGACCAAGTCAACTGCCAAAACACCGCTGTGACACAAGGTTAAATCATGTGATTTATGTTTTGTTTTGGTTTTTTTTTTAAAACATGGCAATAGCATGACATTTGCAAGCAATTCTTCTTGCTCACTTTCTACATCCCTCTTCCCAAAACTCTATTTCTCTCCTGGTTTAATAGATTATAAATTCTTCAGATCCAAGAATTTATACTTTTAAATCACCAAGTGTGTTTCATTATGTGATCCCATTCTCAAATAACTCTATCTTGGAATAAATAATAAACAAACCTATAAAGAGCAAATGAGAAATTGGATGAGAATCCACCTCCATTCATGGATATTAAAATTTATGGCTGTGCAAATAGCTATTATTCATCACATACACAAGTTAAATATTTAGTCAGCTCTGCCTCTGTTACACAGGAATTCTTGAAACACATTTCTGCTGTAAATTTACTATATTATACTGCAAGCATTTAGAATACATATATATGTATGTATATGTGCTCATATGTATTTATACAGACCACCACACTGGCAGAAGGTCTTAGGTCAGATTATGTGCAGATTCACAGCTTCTACTATTCAGTATTTATAGTGTTAGTCAACACGGATTTTGAGGCCTCTTCCTCCTATCTATACATGAGTTTAGACTTTATTATGTCAGGTGAAGTTTCTCCTGTATATGAGATTATCAGCTGACAAGAGAATTGAGAATCAAGTCATTCTTTAAGCCACAGCATTAGGATTTGAGGTGAGATGCATTGAATTAATGTAAGCAGCTCCTTTAAACACAAAGTGTGGTCTCTGTGTTGAAAGGCAGGAGTTGTATCTGCTAAGATATAGAGCTCTCCCTGCTTTTCACCACTCTTACAGAGAAAAGGCCTTAACAGAGACACAGGGTTTTTTACTTAGAATCTTACTACTGCCTTCTTCTTTGTACAGGTTAATTAGAAGTAGAGGAGGAGTCAAGCAACACTAGTCTCCATCTGTTCTGCAGCTGCCACAGCTGAGGCTAAAGGTACTGATTTTTTTCCAGTATCATGCTCAGCAGTAGGTGTGCTGATTAGGAAGCACTGTGTTGCTACTAGTACGAGACTCACTGCTCTTTTTAAAAACTTTTAGAAGCAGCCCAAGAGGTTTATTTGGCTCTAGAAGCTAAATAACTTTCTATTTATTCTCTTCTCATTTAAATTTTCTTCACTTAAACCATTTAGTTTATTGCTTTATTTAATAGTTCTACCATTGTCCAGCTGATTTCAGCCCAGCTTTGCTTAGAAATTAGAGCTGAAGCCACTGAAAGTTCAGGTGTATGATAGGGTTAATGTGACCTAACAGGTTTCTGGGGATAAACTGAGCTGCACCACATGATCATAGTCAGGTCTTTACTCCTTTTTCTCTGCTGATAGAGTAAAAAATTTACCTCACACTTGGCACAGAACATGAGTGGATAAATGTGGGGTTTTATCTCACAACTGTAGACATGTGTGTCTGAGCTTGTCACTGACCAGTCTAATAAATAAAGTCAGTGCAAGGCACAAATCATCTCATTCTATAGTAGATTTCTAAAGTAAGTCAGGTGAATCACTCTAAAACTACCTATTTCTCTCCAATACAGTAAAAGGAGCCTGGAATCGTGAGCTTGAATGTAGACACATACGTGCAGACACCAAAAGTTAAGTAAAATTACTGTTTCCTGCAGCAACTTGCTAAGGCATAGCAATTTGATTTACTTTGTGATGTTTAATATAATCATTGTTATTACCATTTCTTGCCTTGCAATAACCTCTAGGATCTGTTTGTGACAAACCCTGTATAGGTAAAACTTCTTTGTCTTAGTCTTCACAGATGAAGTCATCCCTTAAGTCTCTGTGTCAAGAGGTAAATCAAAACAAATGGTGAACCATGAGTAGTAGAGGAGGGTCAAGATGGTAACTGTGCAAGTTTGACATATACAAGTGTATGGAACTGGATGGGATACATCCAAGGGTGCTAAAAGAGTTGTTTTTCATTGTTGCAAAGCCACTGTCTAGCATTTTTGAAAGATTGTGGAGATCAGAGGAAGTCACAGATTACTAGAAAAGGGAAAATATTATGCCTATCTACAAGGACAGCACAAAGGAAGATCTAGGAAACTACAGACCAGCCATCCTTACTTCAGTCCCTGAGAAAACTATGGAACAGGTCCTCATGATGGGTATTTCTAAACATATGGCTGGTGTAAAGGTCACAACTGGGAAAAAACTAGCACAGATTTACCAAGAATAATTCATACTTGGCCAATCTTATTCCTTATACAACAAAAAAAATTGCTCAGTGAGCAAGAGGAGAGCTGTGGACATCATCTGCCTTGATTTTAGCAAGGTGTACGACACATTCTCCTGCAACATCCTTGTTGACAAACTGGTAAAATATGTACTGGACATATGAGCTCTAAGGTGTAAAACTGGTTAAAATGCTGACCTTAATGGGTGGTAGGTAATGACTCAGAGCTGAACTGGGAGCCTGTCACAAGCAGAGTTCCCCCAAAGTCAATGGTGGGTCCAGTCCTGTTCAGTATCTATATTAACAGTGTGGATCACGGAGCTGAAGGCTCCCTTACCATGTTTGCAGATGATGGGGAAGAGAGGTTTAAGTGCCAGAAGGAAAACCCACCACTCAGAGAGAGCTTAGTTGGCTGAAAGATCGTGACAACAAGAACTGCTTGAGGTTTAAAAATGATAAATGTAAAATCCTATACCTGGTGTGGAGTAACCCCAGCTAGCAGTGGAGACTGGAGTCTGACTTTCTGGGAAGCAGCTCTGCTGAGAAGGCCATGGAGTTCTTAGTGGGTAGCAAACTATACCTGAGCCAGTAGTGGGCCCTGACAGCAGTGAAGTTAAGAGTGTCACAGACTGCACTGGCAAGGGAACAACCTGCAGATCAAGGACTGTGATTATGAACTCTATTCAACATTCATTAAGCCACATTTCAAATATTGTATCCATTTTGGCCCCAGCAGTGTAAGAGAGACATTGAAAAATTGGCGGGGTTCCAGTGGAGGGTTACCAAGATGATTAGAGGACTGAAGACTTTGACATATGACAAAAGAGTGAAGAAATTGTGTTTGTTCAGCCTGGAGAAGAGGAAGCTTAAGGGCGATCTAATCCTAGCCTTTTAATACCTAAAAGCCAGTTTTAAAGAAGATGAATGTACACTCAAAAGATGCGCAGTGACAGGACATAAGAAACAAAAGAAAGTGGCTTTAAGGGAAATTCTATCTGGATATAGGAAAAAAATCATCATGAGAACAATAAAACTTAGCATTAGGGTTGCTCAAAGAATTGGTGGAGTCTCCTTCTCTGAAAACATTCAAGACTTGGCTTCAGAGTGCTCTGGATAACCTAATCTAAGGTCCTGCTTTCAAAAGAAGTTTGGACCAGATGGTTTCCAGAGGTCCCCTCCAAACTGGATTTTTCTATGGTTTTATGATACTACAGCAAGGATGTAGTATTCTTGCCCCTAATAACTGATCCTATAAAATTATAATCTAACCCTAAATTTGTTTCTTGCTCTTAGCATGAATGCATGCCTGGGACTCTTTTGACTGCAGTCTCCGTTAACTACAGTGGGAGTGCAAATTTCTAGTGCACATATAGGCATAAGCATGGAGATATCTCAGTGAGTGTCTGTGGAAGAAACACTAGGACAAAAGGGAATAAAGAGGGCAGAAACCTCTTAGAACAAATATGTTATTGGAGAAGGTTCCTATTCCCTGATGTCTGTTCTGTTTCACCAGCTGTTGTTATCTTCCCCAGAGAGACATGGAGGTTACTGCTCTATCGTTCATGCCAGGTCTAGATCAATTCTGTATTTTGGCTTATTACAATGGAGGAAGTGGAAATCCCCACTGGGTTCTGGGATTGGATGGAAACCTTAAAAACCCATTAAAAAACAATAAGTAATAATCATTTGGGGAACACTAATCAGGAAATCACTCATCTTCTAACAGGTAAAAAAATGAGACAAGATACCAATAGGAAAGGAAAAAAAAGGAATAAAATTCAGACAGGTATGATAAGCACTGGATAAATATTTCATGTTATATGGAGTGCTAGTGGTGTAGTTAACTCATTTCACACTGACATATATCTCCATGGTCAAAAAGATTGACATTCAGGATTTACAGTGGTGTGGATGGGAGCCGCAACCATAACTCTAAGGCACCATGTTACTTCTAAATCAAGGTGCAATATGTTACAAGAGGCACCACTTTTCACATGGGACATAAAGTGAGAGGTCCAGAGTTTGACCGTCCATCATTAAAGATTGAATGACACTTTTCATAAGAAGAAAGGTGTCAAACATAAAGTTCAAGCCAAATTCCAGAATTTGAAATATGGGTGACTTTTAATGGCCTGTAACTCAGGTGCGGTTTGGTGGGTTTTCATCAAACTCCACAGAAGAATTCTCCTTTGCCCTCAGAGTAAAATCAGCAATTATCAGGCCAAGGTTTGGGGTTTTTTTCAAGTGAAAGTTATAAGGTGGCAAAAATAAAGCCTTGCAATGGAAGCTGATGACCACTGTAATTATGGAAAGCCCATTATTTCTTAATAATAAGTTCATAAAGCTGTTTATGTCTTTAGGGCAAAAGAAACTGACTAAAAGTAAGTTGTTATTAATCACACTAAGCGGAAAAAATATACACAATATAAAGGTATTGTAATTCTGTGTGGAGCACTAAAAATTAACATTATTTGGCTCAACACATAAGCTAGCACTTCCAGTTAGAAGGTCAGTTGTGTGCTTTAGTTCTGAAAGCTGACAGTCTTTTTAGATAAGAATCAAAAAAATGTTTCCTTTTGTATTATTTGCTATAACAGAGGGAGGACAGCTGCCTTTTGGACATTAGGACTGAGTCTGAAGTCCCTTCTCAGTGCTAAAAAGAATGATGTTTTCCTCCACATTGCCCACAAATGTCAAATAAATTTACCAGTACCTTGAGACAAGTGGTATACCCAGAAGAAGAGTCTTTAGATCCCATGTGAGGTTCAGGCATTGGCATAGTATATATAAAAGTAAGAGAGCAACTGTTTAATATCTCCTCTCCCATGAACAGTCAACAAAAATACAATGTCAAGATACAAAATGTGGTGCATTCCTTCTACACTGCAGGGAGAGGAAACAGAGGACGACTAGTCATAGACATCATCATTTTCTAAGACATGATAAATCCTGTGATCATGGAAACATCTAGGTCTTTAACACAAGTTTTATTCTTCAACCTTGTGCATTACCATAACGGTATCTTTGCAATGTCATAACTAAAGGAAAGTAGCTACTTTTGTACGATCTTCCATTAGACGTGCTGCACTACATGTGAAAGTATTTTCCATTATGAACTTTATTCTTGAGAATACCCAGGCTGAAGTGCATGAATACAATGGGTCTGTAATGAGGCTGGACAAGTGTAAGTTGATAGACTCACAGAAATATTGGTTGGAAGGGACTTCTGGTTGGTCCATCCAGCTTCCTGCAGGACATTTCCCATCACTAGATCGGGTCAGTTATGGCTGAGTGTTCAAAATTGCGTAAGGATGGAAATTCCACCAGTGTTTTGGATTGTCTAACCTGAACCTCATTTTTTCTAGTCTAGGTGAGGCCCAAGAAGCCATCCTTCTGCCAAAACTAGCACACAGGGCCCCAGGGTTTGCTCACAGCATCTACAGCCCAGCACCTATGGAAAATTTTCAGTTTGACAGGGTGACAGTTTCAGAGGGAGCAGGCAAATTTCCTCTTAGTAATGAGAAACAGGGAGAAACAGAGAGGAAGAGGCTTACTCACTCCCCTGTTACTTTCTGCGATGAGATTTTTGACACCACAGAGAAGTGCTGTTCAGTTGCTGTTTCTCAAACTACATAATGCTTTCACCACTCTATATCAAGCAGCATCTCTCCACCCTCTGTGTATTTTTTAAATGATCAATAACGAAGGTGTCCATGATTTAAAGGTGAACTTACTGTAACTGCTGTCTGCTTTAGCGCAAGAAAGTCTGTCTCTTGTTTTTACTATGCAATTGGTAGAAGCACTACATGTTCTTGGCAGGAAAAATAGCTAGAAACCTCAGGAATGCGTGATTTCTAATTTCAACAGAGTGGTAGTTGATTATAAGTATTAGCATAGCTTAACTTTATCCATTATCCAAACTTAATATTATCCTTTGTTTAATACACTGATAGAAAAAGAGCACTCTCCTTTGTATGACTCTATTGTTTTCATTTTCTGAGGCCAAAGTCAGTGTTGACATAAGCAGGCTCAAGTCCACGAAAGTGAATGAAGTTAAACCTCATTTTGCCAGCAATGAAAGTTAGCCTCTGGAGCAATGCTAATTATGGTTTGTTTGTATCAATTAATCAACGCAAGGTTAACTTTCAATCAGCACGTGGAAAAAATGCAACACAATTAACTAAAAAACAGTACAAAATCCCTTGATTTACCATGAAGTGGGATATTTCTATAACCACACAGGGCAAGCGCAGGAAGAACTCACCAAAGTAGCTCTGAACAAGCAATCCCCTGAACTACAGCCGTGCCAGCAGGGCTTGGCTCAGGAATTACGTAGCCATATCTCTGAGCTGCTGTGCTTCTTAAAGCTGGGATGGTATTTTATGTGCAACACACTATTCCCTCTGAACATGTTAGCTCTTTTAGTACTAGCTGACCGGTTGCAAGCACAGTGCTCTGTTGTGTAGTGTAGATATGGCCAAAATGCTACATGCATTAAAGGAATGAAACTTTACCCACTAAAATTAAGACAACTTTCCTAAAGAATGGAAATAATACTCTAGGTTTCAGAAGCTGCCCATAAGACATTAGAAAATGACAGGCAAAATCTACCAGAGATACTGAAGAAGCTATAGATGGCGGAAATAATATCAAAAATATCACTGTGGTGTCTGTCATTCACTCCATCTAGCTTCTAAGTAAAGTGAAATCATTACATCTTTGGGTAAGTAAGTGCAGTGCTCAAGACATGGGAGATTTTGTTTCACTGAAAACATTAAAACATAGTTCATAGATGACAATATGAAATAAAAAAATTCCTTGAAAAGTGTTCTTATGCATTGCATAATTACGGTGTACAGAATCCAAATCACTGAAGAAAGTTATTTCTCACCTGTACGGGCAAGACTGAACATTGAGTTTGTCTAATTGATTAAAAAAATAAAAAGGTATGTCTGGCTCTGTCTGGTCTGTGTCTGAATTATGTCATAAGAACTTTACTGACACCAAATGGTTAGGATTTTTGGTTTTTATTTTATCCAAGCATTGAGCTTTCTACAGACCAAGTTCGGGTACCTCAGTGCATAGACTGAACACCACGTGAGCCTGAAGGAAGGTGAAAAATGCATTTAGATGGTAAAGAGAATTTCATTTCAGAAAATGGAACTCTCCTGTGCCTATGAGAAAGTGCCAAGAGAGCGCCAGTGAGAGTTCTTGATTTTTAAGGAAGAGTGGAAAACAAAGCTGATATTTAGGCAATGGGACAGTGGTGAACAGAGTGGTCTCCTGACTCCCCCTTGCCAGTTCTTAAGAAAGAATGTACGAGCAAGTGGGCTTTAGAGAGCACTATGTAGAATTGCTCTCTCCCTGAGCAATTTGGTCTTATTCTTTGGATAAAATAACTTGTATACTAAGTGCTAATCAAAAGTTTTCTTCTTTCAAGTGCTCTGCAGCTGGATGTGTGGCTGTGATATGATGGGTGAAGTATTTGAATGCAATTATGACCTAAATTCCAGCCTCCCCTTTAAAGACAGAAATCTGCATTATAAATAAGGCAGGAATGTCATGGGTGAACTATTTGAATACAATTATGACCTAAATTCCAGCCTCCCCTTTAAAGACAGCAATTACAAATAAGGCGGGAACATGATGGGTTAAGGCTATATAGCGAGTCTCCTAAATCTAGGAATCTAAATTACTGTCAATACTGCTCTCTCTTCCATATTTTCCCAACCTTGCAATTTGAGGATCCTCAAAAACACTAAAGGACTAGTTCAAATGAGTGCAGCAGAACATACCCCAAATGACCAATCAGGGAAAAGGGACAGAGATTACAGTGCCTTTGTTACCAAGTTAGCTATGGAAAACAATGAGAAGAAAGAGGATTTTACATTTTCCAGGGGGTGTGGGCGGGGTGGAGAGGAAGAGGAGAAAAAAGGTGAAAGATCTAAGAAATAGTATTCTTGTGCAGACTAAATTAGGTCTCCTGAAATGACATGTGAGGTTGAGGCACCGGTATTCTCTTAGAGGATGGGCTCTCTATGAGCTACCAGTAAAACTGCTGAAGTATCTGCTTTAACATCTGAGATACCATATTTCTAAAGAAAATGTAGGACATTGTTGTAAGTTCTAATCAGCAACCAGTAAAATGCAGTCTTCACAGAAGAGTGTAATGCAGCCAGTTTTGTCCAGCAAACAGAACACTCAGACAGACATTACTGCATTAAGGAAGAGCAGGGACATTAGACAAGCACACAGAATGAGTAGCAAAGGATCTTAAGTGAAAGCCACCAACCAGAAGAATGATGAAGGAAGAGAGTTCATCATTTAGCAATTTTCAGACCTTTTAGTGGTACTGGATCACCAAAGGACATCTGTGTAACATTTTCATCAGTCTGACAAGAGAGCCAACATCAACATTTGTCCACAGGAACCAAACTAAATATTTAAAGGTGAACTGCAAAGCTAAAATGAAAGTTGAGTTAATCATGGAAATATGTACTGAATGACCCTACTTACCAGGTTGTTGGAGACAATTCATCACAGAAACAAGTTGAGACTCCTATTTATCAACTCTTTTTCTGTTTTTCTGAATTTTCCTATAGATGTCCTGCTTTTCAAAGCATGCTAAAGAAAATATTCTCTGAGGACAGCAAAAGTCTTGTGTTATCATAGATATTTGATGTGTGATCACACATACTGTGTGATCTTTAGTGAATTAAGTACAGCTGGAGGACACCCTCAGATAAAATATAAGGTCAGTAATGTCATTGTAGCTAGCCTGATTTAACTCCAGGGCGCAGTCTACTAGATGGGCCCGCATACCTCCACACTCACTCTTTGCTCTTTGGGTTTTGAGCAAACAAGTACACTACACCTTCACTGAGATAGACTTTAATAGAGAACATATTTAAGAAAAATCAAGAGTTCTTCTAGCAGTTATGTGATTTTGACTTGAGGTTGTGAAAGGACTGAGCAATAGGAACAAATAAATTTGTTGTTCCAGGCAATTAAAAGAAAAATGGAAAATTATTTGTTAGAGGAATCAAAGTGTTTTCAAAATGAAATTTCATATTCTGTTAAAAAAGATCCCTGGAATTTTATTCTTGGATTTTCTTGGCACTTTTTGACTTACATTATTCTTACAGCCATAAAGTTGCCCATAAACCTATTTTTCTTTTATTCCAGTAGCAGTGTCCAATCTGTGGCACACGCGTCAACTGCCACATAGTAAGCACACAGTCCAGCTCATATTCCATCTTCTGCTTCCTTCAGAAGAATGGAAACATGCAGAAATAAAGACAGACTGAATACACTGATGCAGAAACTTTGAAGTTTGAGAAAGTATGGGGCCATTCCAAAGCTTAAAAGCCCTGAGCACTTATTCCAAAGCCTAGAGAAACCAGTGGGAGTCTGGCCACTGAATTCACAGAATCACAGAGTCACAGAATCATCTAGGATGGAAAAGACCTTGAAGATCATCTAGTCCAATTCAACAGGCTTTGGAGCATACACATGCACTCAGGGAGAGTTCACCTGCACAGTCAGCTGTAAGAAACTGTGAACTAACATCAGCATCTTTTGAAGGTGGCTTCCCACTGCTGACTGCTACCTGGGAGCCGTGCAGAAGCAGTGGAGGGGTGCCAAGCATGGGTTAGCCTACCCTGCCTTGGGAGTTACTGCATCAGGCGCTGCACAACACTGATCCAGCTCTGCAACTTCTAGATCATTTTCTCATCTTTGTTACATGAGCCCTGTGAGAGCAGATGGGCATCACTCTGCATCCATCCCCAGAAAGGCTCTCTGTGCAGGGTGGAGAACTGCACCAGAATTTGATTATGCGGAAGAACCAGAGAGTCCTATTCACCCTTACAGGTAAGTCCTTCTTACCTGTGAATTTCTGGCTAGCCAACTGTAATTTGATCTAATTTTGGTGCTTATTTGAACATTTAGATTCTATTTCCATGCAGTGTTAATAAAGTATTAAGATACTTCCTGCTCACTAAACCTGAGAGCAAGCAGAGATTCCCTTGACTATAGCACAGGCCCTGATCTTGGGGCAGGTTTTAACAAGTCAGGCTGAGATTCAAGGTTAATCAGAATTACTGTGGAAATACTAAATCATTAACAAATAATTAATAATCAATGGTTAATCAGAAAAAATGAGTGAAAAGACTAGAAATTGAATTTTTTGTATCTGATGGGAAAACCTAGCAGAGAGTGATGGCTTCATCTCAGATTTACTAATAATTTTTTATCTATTTATTATTTGAAACTGATACTCAAAATGATAATAGAAATAAAAAGTCACTTGGGACTAAATAGAAGTTCACATCAGACATAAAATCTCACAAAGTACTTTTGTCATTAAAAAATTTGTAACATCCTAAAAACACGGGCCTGTTCCAGAACCCAGAGAAACCAATGGGAGCTCAGCCACTGATTTCAACAGGCGTTGGAACAAACTCACTGTTAGCTAAGCACACAGTGATCAGTGTGGCGCTGAGCCTGAGTTAACATAGTCTGCCTCTCATCAGGACCCTTTGTTCCGTGGCATGTCTCAAGAAGGTCTCACAGCTAGTCATTAAACAAGCATGCTCAGAAATATATGGGTGAAGATATTTGATGATGGTTCAGTGCATTGCCATGAAAACTTTTAAAGAGCTGGACAACATGCCTCTTGCAAGGCACAAGGACTTAGCTGTGATGAGCATAACAAGGAGACAAAAAATAAGAAATTATTATTCTGCAATCTGCAAAAAAAGAAAGTTGATAGCATCAGGCAAGGGAATAGTATTTTAGTAGACAAAATGTCTTCCAACAGCTGGAAACTGGAGCAATACAACTGAGGCATGAAATTACAGTGAGGATTATTAACTAAAGGAACAACACATTAAGAGTAGTAGTAGATTCTACGTCACTGGAAATGTGTTCATCAGATTGGCCTTTTTTAGTGAAACAGACATCCAGGGAATTCCTATGGCTTTTGCTAAGTAGGAAGTCAAGTTAATTCCAATATATTAACGTTCCAATGCATTACAATTTGCAGCTCCTTGAAAAATATAGTATCATAAAAGACAGTGTCAATCACAATTATCCGTAGGCCATTTCTTGCTCTCAGACCTGTCTGATTACACTTTAAATCAACCAGCACAGAACTAAAGGAAATTCCACCCTAGATCCTCTCCAGTTGTTGGCCTGATCAATGGTCATGAAGGAAAAGAAACATGAGAGAACCAGCTGACAAACAGCCTGTTGACAAGGCTACATGTAACCAGAACAACAGCAGGACAGTCATCTAGGGAAAAGTTGACACCTGCTGTAGCAAAAATTAAGAGTTTACAGATGTTGTAGTTAGGGTAGTCAGCTTCTAATCCACACACTCGTAATTCAAGCCTCAAAAATTCTCCAAACAGTTGTAATAAAGAAGAATCCAAGCAGTTAGGAAACCAAAGCAAACAGGGCAGAGCAGCTGTTTTAATTAGTGCTTTGCTTAACCTGAGAACCATACCCGTACTCACTGGGATCATTAAAATAAATCAAGTTTTACATGGGTAATGGCATTTTATTTTGCTCTTCTGTAACATCACTGGTAGAGATAGGCATTTGCAGAGAAAAGCTAAAAAACCCACACCAAATCTTGGTCATAAAAAAAAAAATCAAATTAATTCCAAATCACATACCTGTCTAGCACTAAGATAAGAAGTTTTCTGGGATCATCTTTATCTTGTGCTCATCCAATATTTTTTCCCGCTGAGCAATGAAATTTAAACCACAGCTGTCCACTGCTATCTTCATTCCTGGGGAGTGTTCTATCTAGTTTTATGAAACATAGTTTATGAAGCATGAACAAAACATGTGTGAGTATATTCTTATGCACATGTCTAATGGCATGTTGGAATCAAGGAGCCCACAGTAAATAACAGTTAGTTACAGGAATGACTCTCAAGCTCAACATAGTTGATAGGGTTAAAATGCTATTTTCTAAATCCTTCAAGCTCGGTTCTGCTGTATTACACAATACTACAAAATGTATTAGCTGTTCTTAATTAGCATACATAAATATATTGTGAATAAATGGGTGAAGAGGGCACCCAACTAGTGGTCTGTGACTGCTTATGTCTTGGCACAATTTTGTGGTGGCAGACAGTTATGCCAGTACAGACACTGCTTGAAGTTGGTCAGCGGTAGGCAGCTACCCTCTGCTGTATGTTCTAACTCATCAACAACATGATGGGTAAAAATGCAATATGGAATAAGCATTAAAAGGCAGTTGGGTAGAAAAAACATTTTTGAACACTTTTTCCATTCTTTGACAGCTAGAAAATCCCTTACCCGATTTGAGGAAGAAAACAACTTTCTCAAAGCTGGAAAGTTCTAATATTTTGGAACTCTGTTTTGTTTATGTTTGAGAAAGTTGTGGAACAGCAACAGGCAATGAAAGCATACATTGGCACAATTAAGTCTGGTAACTCAAGAAGCCAGATATTGTTTTCAGTTCTACACACATTTTTGTTGAAATTTGCCAACCCACTTGAATAGGCTATTTTGGAAACCAGTGGTGACAACATGTGGATAAAGTTCTGCTCTGCTACTTACCAAATAAAGGAGTCTTTGGCTGGAAAAAAAACGATTTGTGAACTAAAATGAGAGGAGACAAGATGAACCTCTGGAGAAATGTTCTAAGAGAAAGACTGCATATAGAAATGTTCTAAGGAGACAATTTCTCCAAAGTAAAGTGTAGTTACTTCACAGAGGATGGAAAGATCCTCATATGTTAGCATCACTAAGTGACCATGTTTGAAGAATTATAAACAAACAAACAAACAAATAAATAAATAAATGGAATAGGTCTTCTTCTCCTGAGATCTTTCTTGTATACTCTGCAGTTTCCAATGCCTCCCTCTTTCTGGAAGAAAATAGGCCTAGAAAACTTGTCTATGCTGAACAACTGAAAAGAAATATAACTCTTGCTTGAGGGGGGCTTTAAAAAGAGAACAGACAGTATCAGGAGAGGGAATGACATGTTACCAAATAAAATTACAATAAACTACATTTAAGAAGTTTTGTAAATCAATAGATTATTTCCCTCATATCACAATTTTTCTGAAGAAGCATGATGGGAGGAGAAGAATGAGGTGACATCCAATGTAGCTCTAAATCAAGTAGTTTGCAACACAAAGAAGCTGATTTCTATCGTTTCTTGTACTTGATTCCACTTAGAGTACATGACTGACCATATCTTTGTGCTTTATCTCATTTAGACTCAGTTCCCATAAAAGAGGCAGAGGACTTCTCTACCTGTATCAATTCTAGACATCGTAGTCAAATGTACTTCACAGAAAAGAGCCAGAAAACTCACTCTTTGAAGTCCTTGAAACAGCACTAGGATTCTTTGTATAGTCTTGTACAGACTTTTTGATTCTTGACATTGTTCCTTATTTTATATTTCTGTAGTCATTTCTTGAAAGAGATATTGCTTTTTTTAATATGTGCATTTTAGACAGTAGCTAGCACGGTATTGGATTCCACTGCATTGGATTTCTAGAAACTTTATTAACAAACAGCCAATCAAAGATAGCAAATTTAATATTTTAAGCTACATGCAAGCTCTGAGTTTGACATGGCTCCAGAGATAAGTTTCATGGTTTGTCCATGCTTTGGGTTCGGTGTTCTTATCTTGCTGTACGGCAAGATAAAAACCTAACAGCCTGTCTGATAGATGGCTCAAATCCTGATGAAATTACTCATGGAACAGCCAAAAAGCTGCTAAGAGTTAAAAAGCTGAATATATTGGCCCATTATGAAATGTTTTCTTTAAATGCTATAGAGTACGTTTCAGAGTAATTTCTGCTCTATTTAAAGTCATCATATTGTGTGTACTGTTCCAAATAAAATTTTGGCACTACAGGCATGCAAAAGATAAAGATTTTGCCAAAATATCAAAAGAGCAGTTCATTAAATATCTGTAGCAAAGAAACCATGTTCAAGGAGAAATTACAATGCCTTTCCCCAACATGCATAGTTATACGTATGGAATTGTGAACTGTACATGACCGATCTGAGAGTGTATGTGGAATTGCCAAAGGTTTTCAGTATTGGTCTAACTCTGCTCTCTGTAAAGTCAACTCAGATCTTACCCTTGGCTGTTCTGTGAGCAGAGGTAGGCCAGCAATGACTGAGAGCTTTAGAATATCCCATTTTGCATATCAAATGCTAAACAATTCACTAACAGTGCTCTTGGGTTAAGGTGAAGGTGCTACCCCATACAATCATTTTACTGTATGTAGGATCTGGAAATGCAGCACTGTGCATTTCTGTGACTGCTAAAACTATAACATCTGGAATGCCATCCTGGAATTTTTCCAGGTGATTTCCATGAGGAACACTTTGTAAAAGTTGTTACGCTTCTAAGCAGAATATGTTCCCAGGCCTGCATAGGAGCAGAGATTGGATTATAAAGTGCTAAATGTTTTTTACAACTGTATCAGCAACAATACTGTATGGATAACTATTCAAGGGAAATTATTTTTACAGACAATTTCAATGGATTTGTTCCAGTGCTCAATTAGATTCATATTCCTGGATTCAGAAATGTAAGATAACTTATCCTATACTCATCCGTTTGTGAAATCAGGATATCCAATCTAAGACAAATCTCTTCAGTCTTCCTATTTCTTATCATTTTCACATAGTGTTTCCAAACCTAGGGCATGAGGAAAATGGCATTGAAGAGAGTGTAGAGAAGCTGAATCTCTAGAAAATTTACAAAGCTGATGCTGGTCATTATTACATGGCCAAGTAGTTTGAGTGTTTAACAGGGTAAGAAGGTAGGTAATTATGGGAGCTGACAGTAAAAGGCATTTTTAGATGAGGGTTTAGGGGCTGTCTCAGGTGCTCACAAGGTGGAGCAATGAGGTGTCTCATCAGTACATTAGGTGTTTATGTTGTGAGGCACCAGCTCCTTGTTGGGTGTCTGTTGACTTCAAACCCTTGGTGAAGTAGCCTTGTCCTACAAACACACCACATACATACTTCATACTAGAGGAAAAAAAGATATTAAACGTTACTAGTTTAGTTAAATTAGAAGAAGAGTAAATGTTAGGGGAAAAAAGCAAATAGGAAGCTATATAAGGCTTTGGGATGAGTCTCTAGCACAGACCTTATTGTCAGTAAGGAATGACAAGTTTGGAACTGATGTATGAGGGGACACTATAGGCAACAACAGGAAAAAAGCTGAGGAGGGTAAGGTAAATCAAGTAGTGATAATTTTTGCATAAGTGGCTACCCATGAATACAAGTCTGAAAATGCTGGTCAGCATGGGGTTCTAAAGGAAATATGGATGAAGTCAGAAAACCATCTCAAAGACACAGAAACAGCCTCACTACCTCTATTCTTAGTGCTATATGTCCTATAAGAACTATGTTTAGTCAGTAATTTCAGAAGTTCACACCAAAGCCAAGTGGAATCTCACAGCAAACCAACAAGTACAGCTGAGTTTTCCCTATGATTTATACCTCTAAAAATATCTATCCAAATGAGTCTTCTGGGTAATGCCTTACACACTTTTAAAATTTTTTTTTCAGAAAACCGACTAATTAATGTGATATTATTCACACAATTGCCACATGTAAGGTGTGATCACAAGAATAAGAGCTGGGGAAATAACTATTTTTTTGGTAGACTTTTAACATTGTATTGTTTAAACCTATTTCTGGACTAAAGAACTGCAGTCATCAACTACATTTACAAATTAGAATTGTTTCCATCAAAATAATTCATGTTGCACATTAATGAAATAAATGGATATAGAAGAATAGTTAATGTCTTTTTTGAAATAGAAGTGCTTTCTATATCTCTCTGCTTTTCGGTAAGAATGTTGATAGACTACCATATGTTATAATAAAACTAATGAACTAAGATTTTCTGAGTGCAAATCTTACCCCATCTAATTTGCACTTATGATTGTGTAGTTCTTAAACTTTATGTCATGCAAGATATCTGTTTTAGTTTCCTGATCACCAAGTAAATAAGAGAGTTTTGAATCGTCTCAGTGTTATCTGCCCTGGCAGCATCAAAACTATGCGTTCAATGACTTCTGTGTACAAATAATACCATTTAGCCAGGAAACTACTTAATTGTTTCTGAAAAAAAACTACGAGTTCAGTTTAGAGAATGTTCAACCAAAGTTTGTCTTTTGAATTTGAAAGGCTCAGATATGCAGCAGTCATTTCTGTGAGTCTGCTTGTAAGCCTTCTGATTAGGGAAAGTGGAAGGAAACAATATAATATTGTCAAAAGAAAAATTCTATTAGAATAAGAAACCAGACCATCTTAAAAAGGGGAAAGTTTGATGAACACTCAAAAGACACAATTTCACAATGAATACAACTTTCTGGTAAAGAATCATCTGTTATAGATGAGCCAAACCAGTGAATAGTCAGTCATAAACCTTTCAGACCAGTGCCAGGAGTGCAAGTTTTTTCCTGCCAGGAAGCAGTCTCCAAAACCTCTTCTGAATTCATGGGACTAGATACTGTAAGGGTAGGACACTCAGGCTTGGCGAACATCATCCTAACTGTGTCCCTTTCCTCCCATGGCTATACAGCTAACTAATGCAGATCTGAGCATCTGAAAATTTATTAGATTAATCCCTTATGCCCGACAAGACTGTGACTGAATTTATCTCAAGGCTTATTTCTGAACAATTACTTCCTTTTTTTTAAAGACAACAATAGCTTTGTAGCCATGGTCATCCCTTTCTTCAATAGTCTTTTTCAGGCTTTTTCTTCTGAAAGGGTTATAACTTGAAGTGGCTTTCTCTCATGCTTGTACACTGAGGTTCACAGTGCTGTATCAGTCTCCTCATCAGACAAAAGGACAGAAATGGGATAAAGTTAAAAGAAAGAAAATATTTCAAGATTAGCCCTCCCAGTGTAAATCAGCATGTGGACCTTCACTGGGTCACATGAAAACCTCACGCTCACATTTAATTTGCCCATCCTGAAATATTTTTCCTCCTAATGCCAAATACCATAATGCTCTCTGTCAGTGATTTGAAATTATTGTATAAGCTACATATCGGGTACACTATTGTTAATGAAATGCACACAAGATGATGAACAACTTCCTTTTCCTGCTGGAGCCCAGCTGCAACCAGGCCCTGTATCCTTGATGCTGTAAATCAGGCCTTTGTACTCCGGGAGGATTCAATCAGCTGCAGGTGTGGGCCCGCCAAGGCCCGCCTGGGATTAGGTAGCAGTATTTGATATGAGATCCCAAGCAGCACCAGCAATCTACACACCACATGTGGCCAGTCTTTGGAGAAAGCAAAGGAAAAACGCTGATGAAATGTGGCACAGGACCATGGAATGCAATTTCAAACTTCCACATCTGCAGGAAAGAAAGAAAGAAAGTTCCTAATTTTACAATGATGATGTCATTGAGAATACACGATAGTGAAAATGATGTGCCAAGGTTTTCATAAATTCAACCACGTAGGATGTTGCTAACTGACGGTTGAGATTTGTGTGTGATATTTGTTGCTATAAATGCATTAAAGTTCTGCAAGGCAACACGCTACTCTGCTGGTCTGTCAAAGGGTGTCTGTTGGTGTGTTCGTTTGTGAATGTGGCCGCACAGACTAAGCATTACCATGACACTTGTACTCTGTGCAGAAGCAAAACTAAATTTTGCTGAAGCTTGTTCATTAAATATTGTCTTAAAAAGAGGTGATTTGGTCAAACATATTCCAGCTTGAAAAGGTAAAGCACTTGCCTTCAATGAGAAACAAGAACAGTTGTTCAGTTCACTCCCAGAGGTTAAAAGTTGTGAAGAGCTTATTTTTAACATATATCCTTGATATCTGAGGGATAAAGAAATATTAAAACAGGTCTGGTTTTGTTATTACCATAAAGATAAAATATATTGAAAAGAGCATGTCCTTGATTTTTTTTCTTAAAAAAATCTGGTTTCCATTAGCTTATCTTGATAGCTGAAGTTAATCATTATTTTCAACCATATATGATTTAGATATTATGTCATTAATTCATGTACAATCCATCTGAATAATGATTGTGGTTTTCTGCTTTACAAATTCATCTACTTCACTGAGAAACCAAGAGAGTCAAATTCCATGCAACATCTGGTTTCCATTTTATGTAATTGCTATTTTCAGAGTTATAATCATGTGTTATTGTAAGGACCACAGTGTCAATCATGCTGCTAATGGGGAAAATTCAATGCCTAAATACCTGAGAGAACAAGAAGCTGACTTAAACAGGTGCATTTAGACACTTGGTTTTAAGTATGATTCTAGTCTACCAATTTAAATAAATCATTTTAAGAAGAAACTATATTCTTTCCATACCTTCTACTGAACCAAAGTTTAATGCAAGCTTTCTATAGTGTGAGCCTAGTTTTGTTCCCATCAGTTCAAAACCAGTAGGATTTGTTCCTGTGCAAGTTCCAGTACCATTAACCCAGTGCAGCTCTAAATCCAGTTTACTTAGTCAATGCCAGTACTCAGTTTGCCCCCTTATGCAAATATGAGTGGAGGAGAAAAAATTTTAGCTCCTTTAAAGTATATAAGGTACACATCTGCCTTACTTATCACATTCATAAAAAGGTGCAGAAACTAGACAGACATAGGAAAAACATGACAATCCATGTTTTCAGGTAAACTACTGTACCAAAAATCCAGTGTAAATATATTCTTATGAACATAATTTAGAGTTTGATTATAAGTAGAGCAAAAACTACATATCAACATTCACAGCAGTTACAGCTCAAGGAACAGAACATAACAAAGAGATTTTTGATCAATCTTTCTTGTATTTACCACTTCCTCTTTTTTATAATTATGTACATACAAATTTTCAGGTAGAGCTGACTAGTTCCTGTTTAAAAAGAAAGTACGAAACTAATATACATTTTTATAATATTCATAATATTTTATCTGGATAATAAAGCATATATAAAAATATATATTTACATGTGAAGTAATTTTATATATTTTGAGGGCAAGACAGTATGCTTTGAAAATGGGGGTGTGTGCAAAAATACATTCATTATTCAGTACTCATTATATCAACCAGCAAGTGCTTACTCACCCTTTACCTTTGGGTAGCAACACACAGTAAATACATAAAGTATTGTTAATCTCTGCTTTTGAAAACAAGATGAGAACAGTGGCAAGTCTTGCAATTCCAGTAACCAAGGGCTTCTGTGAAAATTGTCCTTAGCAGGAGCAGTAAAAGATTTTTTGTTAGAATAAGGAAGTTGCTCTCCTTTGTCTTGGTGAATATATTTTTGAAAACACATGTTTAAACCAATTAGATGGGACCAAAAAAAAGCATTTTCTGCACCACTTGCAAGATGATGGCTCAAAGGGAAAAGCTTGGACACATTTACACATGTACAGTCTTGCCATTAATACCTTCTGAATACACTCATATTTCATCCCACCTCTCCTCCTTGAAACTTTCAGGTACACAGCGGTGTAAGTGCAGGACAGGAATGGGTTGTATTTAAGAGAATTAAGACTGGGAATGACTTTCCTGACCTAACCCTGAAAGCTAATCTCTGCTAGCTCCTCTGGTGAACATTTGAAGCTCAGGCTGAAGCGAGCTGCCAAGTTGGAAGCTGTGCCTGTTATTGCCATGAGAGTCACAGCGGGCACACCCCAGCTCTGCTTCCCCAGGGCTTCGGCATTAAATTCTCTGCAGTCGCATCCACACAAGTAGTTTTGCATGTATACACAGCTTCAGCTCTGCAGGGTGTGGTTGGATCCTTTTACAGCTTGGATAAGTGCCTTTGTGCACTGCAAGGAAGGGCTGCATTTACTCATCTGGTAATTTTATGGCCACATTAATTGACCTAAAGAAAATTTCTGCTTTTGCTGGCATGCACACATCAGCCAGCCATGATTACGAAGGATGCTTAAGGTGATTAAAAAAGATAAACAAGACCATGACACTTTGGAATCCCTGAGCTGCCATGTCATCTGAATTGCAGGCAATAGCCCATTCTTAGTAGGAACGTGCAAGTAAAGGCAATTTCTATTTTCACTTTCCCCAGAAAACAATGGCTGAGGTGAAAGTTCATCAGTATTGCTTGCAGGGAACGCAAAAACATGAAAAGAGACACACTGAATTAGTAGCGAATATGGTGGAGCACACTGCAACATATTCTGGGGTATTTTCCCATCTGAGTTAATAAAGTTAAAATACAAATATGCAGTTATACAAGCGAAACACACTAGGGGAGTGATGGGTGCCTAATCAGCACTGGGGACCTTCACAGTTTTCATAAGGGGGTCCCTCAAGCAGGGGGCTGTGTTTGTTTCTTTTTTAAATCACTTTTCAGCTGAATTAAGTACAAACTTTGTTTTTCTCTTTTTAAAAAAGACATGTCAAGCCTGAAGAAACTCCTGAAGACTTCAAAGTTAACACCCCTGATGACAGAAGGTAAATCCAAAGAACTCCAGATTTATGATCTTTTTTAATCTTATGATTTTGAGAGCATGCAACTCATGATTTATAATGCACAGAGTCAGCAGAAATGCAGACATATGCTGCATTGCAGGTTTCCATGTAAAGCACAAGACACATACTATGCCAGAGGTAGCTCCTTACTCCTTAGGGTTGACAGAAAAGTCCGGGGTCTCATTTCACAGCTATTATTGCATGACTAACTGTAATGCTGAATTTGTGGGTATAAATCTTGGTTTATTACATTATTAGTTCTGTTAATAACTGTGTTTGCAAAACATTGCCTTAAAATAAGTAAATCAATAACATCATTCTCATATTTGAACAAATACATTTACTGGATTTTTCTCCTTCATAAGTATTATATTTTTCAGTTAAAGCAGTAAACAAAGGCCGTTATCTGTTCTTCCTGAATTTACTTACCATTATCATGCAAATCAGCTTTACATTTACATGTGTGAAATTTCAGCAACATTAATTTTGTCATCAATTTTTAAAGTAGAGGGAACAAAAAGCTGTACCCAAAGAAATCTTCACGTCCAAATATAGCAGAGAAAAATTTCTCTGCTACTCATGACAGTGAAGCGAAACACAATAAATTTGGCATTTTCCATCTCAGACATGGAGGCATGGAGAAGTTGAATGTATTGTAATTTTCACAGATGTTCAAATAATTAATTGATCCAACAAAAATAATTTTGTTATCATCTTCTAGAAGTAAAATTTGTTGCAAAACAGATGACATAAATCATCCATTATTTTTATTACATTAGAGTTGATAAGAAGTTGGACAACAAGCAGTAAGATAATTTCTTGTTCATGTAAACATCTTAGTTTGTGTTTTGTGTATTGTGTTGCTTCTCAGTTATTGGCAATGAAGGGTATGTCTCAGTCCATTTCTTGGGACTCATCAGTGTGGTATTGCAGTGTAATGTGGTATACAGTAGAAGCATAATTTGCATAAATAAGCATTCAAACAACAGAATTCCAGAACAGTGTTTTACAACTGCTTTCAGTAGGTGATAGTCAGACACTCTGCTGATTTTAGACTTTCAGTCAGAGTACCCGTGCTTCACATTTGGTTCACTATACAGTCAGGAGGAGAGGAAGTCACTTCTAACCAGGATGCTCAAGTGTGGTGCCAAGCTGGATGACAGTGTGAATATCCCAGGTGTCCATGAGCCATTGTAATCATGTACTTGATAGCTCTCTTCTTTGGCCATCATTTTTAAGCATATTTGGATTAGGTATCAGTGGAGTATCCCTTATTTTCTTTTTTAACCTCTACTTGTCCTACTATAAACTAGATGCACTAAATGAACCACTAGTGAAAGGCATTAAAACAACAACAAAAAAGAAAGATCTTTTGTAGTTAAATTAGCTGAATAAATACAAGTCTTGAAAGTTTTGAGAGATATCTTGACATTCATCCTTCAGAAATTCAGGGTGAGATTCAGTTGTCTAAACATAGGTAAAACATAAGCACCATTTTAGATGGCCTAAGGTCTTCCACCACCTTCACGAGTCTCTTCAGATATGTGTGGGTCCATTGCATGTCCTATGTTGTAGGTAAAACAGCTTCTGTGGCTAGTTTGGATATATCAGGACATTTCAGATGACATCAGACATGTATGTCTAAGCAGCTGAATTTTGTCCATGAGATTCAGCTCACACAACAAGGGATATTACGTACTAAAACCCACTGTGAGGGGTAGCCAATACAGTCAGAGAGGGCCAGGCCCAGGTGACTGTAATTCACACTTAGGTATCTCCATCCAACAGCTGAATCCCACCTCTGATATCTCTTCCAGCCTGTAGAAACTAGGTAGGTATAGTCACAGATTATCCCTAACCAGAAAAAAAGGATGATCCCAATGCCCAGCTTTTAGCATGAAATTCTCACTGAAGACTTTTCATTAGACTTCACATTAAGTCTTACCATACTTACACATTCTTAAAATGGGGGCTCTTTGTGCAACTCATCTGCCTTAACACAAGCACTGAATGCCATCAGAGACACCCTCTGACATATCTACATAAGACTGACAAGTTCTGACATAGGATCTTCCGGATCAGCAGCAGGAGGCTGTGCAGGATCCCATACTGAGCTTGAAAGGAGACAAGATGCCTCCTAATAGACAACAATATCAAGCCATCTATGACTAAACCCTAGCTACAAAGGTTAACAGCATGATTTTTAACCTTCCTCAACACTCTGATGATGACTTAGGACTTCTTTTTCATTTACATGGTGAAAGAGACATCATGGTAAATAAAAAAATAAATTATAAGGGACAAAATTATCCAAGAAAACCATAGTCTAAATACCAGAGTCATGTTCCTAATGGTGAGGTCTACCAGCCAGTGGAAAATTTTCCCAAGGGAACTTATGGTAGAACTGATGATTAGCTGCTTAAAACAAGGCAAAACAGTACTCTTAAGAACAAATATTTCTGTAGGGAATGACTCTGTATGTTCAGGGAAATCAGCATGATGACCTCTTAGCTCTAGTCCATAGACATTTTCTTTGAGTGTGTGATATCAGGTAATGAATGTACAGACTCAGTGTAAAAATTATCTGGCTTAGGAGGATTTAAAAAGTAAACATGTGGAACACAGTTTGAAATATTCATGTTTTCCTCTCATAGTAGGCCAATGTAAATATTATTCCACATGTTATCAAGTAATTCCAAAGCTAAATGTACTCACCCCAAGAATGGTCATGATCAAAATCTAACAAAGACCTTCTGAAAGGGCTCAGTGTATAAAAATTAAAGGTAGCCCAAGGACAGACATGATTCCACTCCAGCTCCTGGGGAAAGAACTGAGGAACCCTTGTTCCTGCTAGTTCAGTAAACCAGGTTCACTGCTAGCCCAGCCTGAGCTCCAAACAATCCATATGCAAGTCAAGGAACAACCTAACTATGCCTTTGCCCCTCAGGAAGGCCTGATTCATGAGGCACACACAGAACTTGGTACATGAGCATGGACACTGTCTTCTGTGCAGAGCACAGCAATCATCCAGACCGAAGGAGGCAACCATCTACGAAATAGGGAATGGCAGGATCATATACTGAGCAGGTGGTAGATTCGAGCTTGATATCATTTTCATTCAGCCTTAGGGGCTCATACTGTCCCCATGACTATTGCACTCTTAACTGTGCAGTGGCTCAGCTCCCAGAAAAGAGGAATGCAGTGAATTCCCTTCATCTGCACAGCCAGTCTGCTTAATCCCTGTTGATTGGGATAAGTTTCTCAGAAAAGGGCAACTATGCTTTTAAATCCTTCCCCCACTGAGCACAAGCCTTCACTTCTGAGCAATTACTCAAATTCAGATAATAAAGTTCCTCAGTGAGGTTCTCTCTGCTCCATATTGAAGTGGGTGAAGATGTCTAATCAGCATCCAGGATTTAGGAACTGCAGTTTGAAAGAAAACACTAACTCCAGGTCCCTGTACTTGGTCTATCCTATTGGCTAGTTTTAGACAGCTCCTACTTAGTTTTCAGGAGTAAGGAATGACTCTCTGGACATTGTTGCATCCCTACAGGGACTGTGTAAGAAAACTATGTATCTTGATTCCCCACCTGTGTCCAGATACACATTTATAGACATTATACTGCCAGAAACAGATGCCAAGAGAGGGAATTCAGAACCTGACCCAATGGGAAAAAATAATGATATGTCTGTCACAAACTAACCGTATTATCAAAAATGGGGCAAACAATCTTTTATTGATTTAATTTATTTTTGGCTGTATCTACAGGTTTGGTTTTCAGTGAATTAATGTCTTCTTAAGATGACATAATTAGAAAATATTCCCAAGGAGTAACCAAGGACTTTTTATTGTTCCTATCTGCACCATATCTATGGGTGCTACTCTGTTTAGTCAGAAGTTACATTCCCTTATCCCAGTGATGGATTTCTTCCAAAGCCTTAACTGTAAATAATTACCTCCCAGCAGGTAGATCCCATCTTTTAAACAGCTAAGCTTCTTTAATCAGTACTTTCTTAAAAATATTCTCTCAGATTCCCTTCACAATCTATTTCTGGTTCAACATTATTGGTAGTGAAAAATTTTTGCTACCAGTTACAACAGTTTCATCAGCCCCATAAAAGGAAGAGAGGCTGCTTCAGCAGGAATCATTTATGGATGAAACTTCTGGATACAAGCACAGCTGAAAGCCCATCTCTTTTAGTCAATCCAAGATTCAGAAGTAGAGTAGTATGTGACTTCTGCATTGCCAACTCTCGTAATTTGCATCCTGAGTCTTATGACAGTTTGCTGTTTCTTTTCCATTAAGCTTCAGCTCCTGGGGTCATATGATTAAGCAAGAATCTCAGCTTTCTTCCTATAAAATAAATAGATTCCAGTTTCTAGACCAGAACTGCAAGCTAGAAAGAATGAAATGACAGAAACCAGGAGTTTCCCAGTTTTATTTAGTCATGTGATTTTTGAATCATTTTTTGACTGAAGACCGGTACAATTTCTGAATGTCAATGGCTGGCAGTCTTGAGGCTCTCTCAGCTCACCACAAAAGGGGAATGAAGGTGCTTTCTTGGAGGGTTGCTTTGCAGCATGACAAAATCCAGGGAGGGTAATTGAAATGCTGGAACAGTTGTTAAATATATATTATCTAAAGGCCACCTGCCTGGCAGATCAAGGCAACGAGTCCCTACAGAACTATTGAGGGTGCTGATTTTTGCACTTCCTTGACTTCAGTATGGTTTTACTTAACACATACACCTGCATAATTGAAATCAATCCAACCATAAGTGATACTCATGAACAAAAAATGTACACAAAACAAAACAGAAAAAATGACAAAGTTAACAGGACCAGCACTAGACCAGTAAAAATAGCTGATGAACCTTGCCAGCTGTTGAAAAACTGTCTGCAGGATCAGTTCCTTTGTTCTTCTCTAATAATAGTTTTGGTTTATGTTTCTTTTTTTTTCCTTTCTTTTCTTTTACTTTTACTGTTTTCATTTTGCTTTGATGTTGAAAACAGCCACAGCTGCAATACAAAAATTATTGTTCCTACTTTCATACACAAGTTCATGCACTCAGAGGCAACTTTCTTTATGCATACACGTTAAACGTGCAAGTGCATGCTCATGCTTGTAAATATATTCATGCACCAACACACACAAACTATACATTGTTTGTGAATATATCCCAATGTCAAATGACTACAAATGAAAATGAATTAAGTTTTGTCTAACAAAAAGGAAAAAATATAAACTTGGAGATCCTTTTAATTACAAACTTCTAATAACACATAAGAACTTCAACTCTGTGAAACTCTACAAGTCCCCTCCCAATGTTTCATATTCTTATACAGATATTACTAATTTATTTTTTATTTATTTAAATGTTATATTTGCAGCAGATACCCTGAGAATCCTACACAACTTTTTAACTTACAAAGGGTCACAAGTATGACACCAGCCCAGATCAGCAACAATGTTAAAAATAACAGAAATCAACATTCACAGACGCACAGTACAAAGTGACAGAACCCCTTCCATCCAGCTTAGTCTAGTATAGTTCCTCATATGCAGAGGAGATAAGATAGACCCTTCAGGGTGCTCTGAAGTCTAATGCTCAGAGCATATTGAGAACATGAGGTTGTAGAGTAACCTCCAAGAGCCAGAACTCTTCTAAAAGTTATTAATCTCATTTCTTAAGTTAGTCTCACAAACCTTCTGTGATGTTAATAGGTATAATTATTCCTTTTTTGATGGGAAGAAAGAGAACTGGGAAATGTAAATGTCTTATTCAAGGTGACACAGGAAGTTTGTGAAGAGCTGCAAACTGAAGTCAGGTCTTCCAAGTCCCAGTTCAGTCTTTATATCAATCACAAAACCTTCCTTCCTCCACTGGATATTTAAAAACAAAAGCATTTATAACTTGACAAAAAGTTTCTTTCTTCATGCATCAAATTGGATGCCTGAAGTGGATTTATTCCTTTTGAATTTCACTCAATTTACTACTTAGTCCAAATTACCACAATATTTCTTAAATTACAAAGATGATACAGATTCTAACTTCTAGAGTACAATTTAGGTAAAGTAGCAGAAAAATATGTCATAGAATCACTTTCTCATATGGGTCAGGCACTAATCCAAGCAAATAAATTTAAGATCATTGGTGCAACTCCTTGGACAACATTGTAATATAACTACAGAAGAGAGTGGGAACAGGGGTAAGATTTTTTAGTTCTGTTTCTAATTATCATTATTATTATACATCATTAAAATTCTAGTTCAGGATCTCAAGGCATTTTGCATTCCCAACTAATATGAAAAAATACAGGTCCTATTTTCCATAGTTCACATTTGAAGAGATGAGTTTATAACCTTCCACAGACATGTTGAGTATTCTTTGGTAAATCACATCTATTTTCTAACTCATTTTTCTTCATCGTAAATGGACTATAATTACTACTACTTCCCTAGCAGCTCAGTTGCAAGGCCTAAATAACAGAGTGGGGAGCTGATTTTGCCTTTTTAATTTATGATAGAGTCATGGGAGCCATTTGCAAGATGAGAGACCAGAGGACTGAACTTCAAAACTAGAGCTAAATCTCTAACTAAATATTGCCCTTCATAAAAATGTAACCAGCTCTGAAATATACATATCTGTGCATGTATTAAAGTTTATGTGTATAAATGTACACATAAAAATTCAGAAAGAAGATTAGTAACTGTGTCAAAATGTATACACACATGCACATACATATGTGTTGAAAATACTGCTGTCTTTTGGAAATGTCCCAGGAACAGCTTCATGTGCTCGAAATTGTTACCATTAGTTCACCTTACCAGGAAGATAAAAAGAAATTGTTCCAAGTATCTGAATAATGAAATATAGTTTATGGAGGTGACAGGAACACAGCTAGCAGCAGAAACACCTTATTTGAATTTTTTAACTATTATTTCAGTATTTCTCTTCTAAATTACTCCAGTTCTTTTTACAGCGCCAGCAGCCAGAGTGAACTCTCCTTCCTTTCATCCTGTCTGCTTCCTTTGGACACTTCCCATCCCTGCTAAAAACATTTTGCAATGTTCAGAGGTGCGGTAGATCTACAACAGGAAACAGCTGGTATCGGCACCTGGCAGGTATAGGGCAGCAGGCAAGATGGAGCTTGGGTCCTAGCACTGAAGCTCCTATGACCCCGTGTGTTCTGTGGCTTCATGTTAACATGGTGAACTCCACCTAAAAACAGTAGCATGGCAATTAGGTGTGGCAGAGTCCTACTATGAAACAATGCTGACCTCTGAGAGGTGGTATGGACCATATGATAAGAGGAGAAAAATAGGATCTAATTTCTAGCCAAGGCTCTCTGTCACAAATGTAGGTGATTGGTGATAAGGTTTATCAGTGCACTCTGCAGACACTGTATTCAGAATTTCCTATAGAGTGGGAAACAGTCATTATGATTGGAGGATGCGGAGACTAATTTGTAGCTGGAGTCATTGCCAGCTCAACAAGAACAACTCCAGCTTCCTCCTGAATTTCAGTTTTTCTGGAAAAAAAAAAAATCTCATATTCTCTGCTACTCTTCCTGCTCCACGAAGAGGACCTAACAGGGGAAAGTCAGCTGCTCTCCCTCTCCACTGAGGACTGAACACCATTCTTACAGAAGGGAGGAGAGGACAGGAAAAGCCCAACTTCTCAGGAATTCTTCATCCTTAGACATCTGGCTCTTGAGTGTCCCTCCACCAGCCCTCCTCCTCTTCAACTGGATAAATGGAGGTATCCTAAGATGGACAACGTTATTTTAAATGGAGAGATGGGTGCAGCAGGGGAAGATGTCTATTTTCAGGATATTCAAAATGGTAAAAAATACTATTGAGAAAATAGGGGAAGAACTAAGGATATAAGTCTTTGTAGGAGAAAAAGAGCTGTGTGGAATGAAGTGATAAGTGGGTGGTGATAGGACTGATAAGACTACAAATGATAGGAGAGCTCTAGAAATGAGGCACTGAATCATCTTATCTTATGTATTTGTGGGAGCTGGGACTCTAGGGTGATCCTCTAGGGGACCTAGGTGCTCTGGAGCTGAAAAAGGATGGGAAAAATTCTAAAGCTTAAAGACAGACCAAACAATTCAGTGTAGTCCTTTTTAAACAAATCAGATGAAATATACACATACTTTGGGAATTAATCCCACAGTTTTGTAAATCAGGATTGTGATTTTTTGAGCCTCTGGAATTTTCAATGCTGTATGCAGTGCATAACTACAAATGTGGTACAGCTTTTTGTATAGGCACAAGGAAGAACAATAGAATGTCTCCCAGAGCATTTACAACACTTATAAAATGACTTTTTTCCTCTTTCAGAAACCAGGTTCATGAAAAGGGATAGTCCATCAACAGTCATTTGCAGGAAAAGCCCACCGGAACTTTGAGCAGTTGAGTTAAAGGGTTTTATATTCTTGCCAGTAGAATAAAATTTACTTGTTCCATTTATTTTGCTTCTCTCGTTTTCTGGTCTTTTTAGGCTGGGGTATATAGTTCCACTGCCCAGGTCTAAGATGAAGACATATTCACATGTTTTTTCTGTTCATCCTAACATCATGCACCAATGTCATCCCACACTGCTTGGTTCTCCCATACGTTCATTTGCCATTCTGCTGTCTACACAGCATGCAGAGATGGAGGTTGGTTCTCAGTTATGACCTGGGATGAAAGCAAATAATTCTTGAAGGGGACCTTTGTATAAAGGTAAAGAGTATCTTCATTTCTGTTCTGTTCTTTATGCTGTCAGTTTTCTTGTGACTGCTGCAGTCTATTCAATTAGATAATTCACCTTCTTTTGCTGGAGTATAATTAAGCAAATGATTGGATGATATTGTAACTAAAGGTACATTACTCTTTGGACTTTCAAATGCTGCCTAAGTAATAGAGCTTTTTGTACTGCTTTTATTTGATCTTGCTGGTTTCTAGCCCTGACCCGTTTACCTTTGGCCCTTCTGTCTGTCATTCTGTCATCCTAGTAAGTCAATCAAACTACAGGTACTCTCATAGGGGACTTCTTTTTTTTTCAGATTGGGTGAAGCAAGGGGCAATGGTCAAATAAACATGACCTTTCAGATACCCATGAGGATCAAAATGCAATAATTTTAGTTGAAACAGGTTGTATGAAGATTTTATCATTATAACCAGGGTTGATCCCAAATCCATGGTCACTGTGGGGCAAGTGTGCCAACTCCAAGCTAGAATAGTTTAGAATTCTTTGTGTTTCAACTCCCTGTTTTCACTGTTTTCCATTCGATAATACCCTGTGCAGATGGATAGAAGGAAAAGGAGTGAGATATGTGACATCACTACGTCTGGACAACTAAAACACCATGACTGAAGTATACACCAGTGTATACTGTCATCTGGTATTCAGTCCACATTTACAAAATTATCTTGTCTGAGTTTTTCTGCAGCTCAGTCATGAAGCAACTCTGAGGCAATATGTGGGACTTTTACACTACAGGTTCCATAAAGAAGCAGTTTAAACAGGTGAGTAGAAGAGAAGAACAGTTAAAAAAAAAAAAATCCTAAAAGATTTATCAACTAGCCAGAAGGTAGTGGGTGGTGATTTGGCCTGTGCCATTGGCTAATATCACCCAGTGACCTTTCACTAGTTGTTTGACCTCTTTGTGCCTCAGCAAGTTCAGCTGGAAATAAAAGCAAGACTTCACTGGAAACCAGACATTGAGTGTAAACTGTGGTTTCCTAGATAAATAAATTACAAACGAAAGTTTTATAGGAGTCACACAGCCAGTGTCTAGCACTTTGAACAGACAATGGGTAACAAAAACCGTATGTGGGAATGCTGTGTGGCAACAGTGCTGTACTACAGACTGCTCATCCAAATTTGCAAATGATCTGAAAAGGTCCTATTTCTGAGTCTTTGAAATGACAGTGAGCCAAGATAGGATCCCCTTGGGGCGGTACCCTATCACAGCAGCATTTCTACCAGTTACACTAAGATATTTCAGAGAGTTAACTAAAACTTGATGGCAGAAGTAGGGAAAAATATATCTTTTCATATCATAGACAGGTATGAAACTAATCAGCTTTACTTTTCTTCATATAGCACTAGAATCATAGAATACCAGGTTGGAATGGACCTCAAGGATCATCTGATCCAATCTTTCTTGGCAAAAGCATAGTCTAGGCAAGGTGGCCCAGCACTCTGTCCAGATGAATCTTAAAAGTGCCCAATGCTGGGGAATCCACCTCTTCCCTGGGGAGATTACTCCAGTAGCTGATTGTTCTCATTGTGAAAAATTTTCCTCTTGTGTCTAATCAGGAGTAACTTGTACCCATCACCCCTCATCTTTTCCATGTGACTCCTTGTAAAAAGGGAGCCCCCAACTTCTTTGTAGCCACCCTTTAAATACTGGAACATGGTGATAAGGTCTCCCCTAAGCCTTCTTTTCTCAAGGCTGAACAAACCCAATTCTCTCAGCCTTTCCTCACATTGCAGGCTTCCCAGTCCTTTGGTCATCTTTGTGGCCCTTCTCTGGACCCTCTCCAGTCTGTCCATATCTTTTTCGTATAGTGGGGACCAAAACTGAACACAGTATTCCAGGTGTGACCTGACAAGTGCTGAGTAGGACAATGACTTCTTTATCTCAGCTGGTGATGCCCTTGTTGATGCAACCCAGCAGCCTGTTGGCTTTCTTTGCCATTGCAGCACACTGTTCATTCATGTTGAGCTTGTTGTCCACCAGGACCCCCAGGGCCCTTCCCGCAGACCTGCTCCCCAGCCAAGTAGATCCCAGTCTGTGCTGCACTCCTGGATTATGTTTTCCCAGGTGCAAGACCTTACACTTGTCCTTGTTGAACTTCCTAAGTTTCTTGTTAGCCCTCTCTTCCAGCCTATCCAGGTCTTCCTGAAGGGTGGCTCTCCCTTCTGAAGTGTCTACTGCCCCACTCAGTTTGGTAACATCAGCAAACTTCATCAAGGTACACTTGATCCCATCATCCAGATCACTTATGAAGATACTAAAGAACACTGGGTCCAATATCGATCCTTGGGGGGGCCTCACTTTTGACAGATTACGAGTTTGAAAAGCAGCTATTTGCCACCACCCTCTGGGTGTGGCCTGTCAGCCAGTTCCTCACATACTGCACACACCACTTGTCTAGACCATAACGCACCAGTTTGTCTAGGATGAGACTGTGGTGAACTGTATCAAAAACCTTGGAGGACTCAAGGTAGACAATATCTACCATCTGCCCCACACCAACTGAGCAGGTTACCTAGTTTTAGAAGGCTATCAGGTTTATCAAGCACAATTTGGCCTTGGTGAATCCGTGCTGGCTTTTCCCAATCACATCCTTCATTTCACTTGTGATAGGCCCCACGAGGATTCATTCCATAACTTTCACACCAACTGAAGTAAGACTGATGGGCCTATAATTTCCTGGATCCTCCTTTAAACCCTTGTAGATGGGGGTGACACTAACCTTCTTCCAGTCTTCTGGGACATACCCCAATCTCTATAACTTCTTAAAGATTATGGAGAGCAGCCTTGCAATAACATCAGCCAGATCTCTTAACAGCTTCAGATGGATTATGTCAGGGGCCATCGATTTGTAGTGGTCAAGCTCCTGTAATAGTTTGCATACCAAACCTAGTGTCCATTGATAAACATTTACTCAAATGAATTATCCCATTGAGCTCAATGGGATTTCCCTTTGTAGTGTGTGATATCGCAAATTGAAGGATAGCTCTGCACTGGTCAGTGACTGAGATTTTGAGCATTTTCTTCCAAATTTAGTCACATCATTTAAGTCATCATTTAAGTTTGGGTGAATGGAAAATGTTGCCCAAGTAATTGGGGAAAGCATATGAGGAAGGCTGACTCCTCAAGATCCCAGGAGAGCAACCTATCTCACAGATCTGAACTACAATCAATTCTTTTTAACTTTATATCAACAGACTTTCTAGAAGCCTATCATCTCTGACGAGATCTGCCTTAACATTCAGTCTCAGGTCACTTTTTACCATAAGGGCATTCTGATTTTTGATACAGTTAGCCATGTTTCATTACTGACCAAAACTGATATTTGGAGTTGAATACTTCAGAATAATTTGCGTGTATTTTTCAAACTCAGAGAGCTTGTGGAACTCAGGAGATGAATGTTGCAACGGAGGAAACAAGCTGCACTCAGGCTATCTTGACTTTATTCCTAGTAGGAGTGTGATATCTCAAAAAAAAACAGCTGCCAAAATTGAAACCTATAGCAATCTAGTGGGATTTAATAGCTAAGTATTCTGGATCTAACTGGGAATTTTACACCCTTTCTCTTCAGGACACTACCCTTGACCTCTACTACAAATTATCAACATACTGGACTCCACTCTGAGCCCACTTGTTTCACATCTAATTGATTGATATGCAACACCAAGAGAAGACCATGATCACATCAGGGAGCCTACAACCCATATGCCTGCCTGGTCAAGTGCTGTCTCACAGTCACCATGAAGACACTTCAGTCAGAATAGTGGCACATGCTGATATCTCACCTGACCTCCTGTTGTATCATATTCCCTTTCACCCCCCTGTAATTCACATCAAATCCTGCCAACCTTTTATTTCATCTTTCTCACACCAGGACTTTTCAGCGGGATCTCCCTGGCAAAAAGAATGTGACTGTCAGCTGCAGTGAACCACTTTCTCGCTGGGAATCTTATTGTTTGGCAACCAGCATTTAATTGCTTCAGAATCATACTGAATTGTTTCCACTTTGGTCAAAGCTAGAGAGAGTTGCCAGCAGACACAGATGGGGTTGTCAAGAAAATTTGAAGTGCTGATATGGCCACGTGCAGACTATGACTCACAGTGGAGGACTATCCTCTGTAGATCAGCTGAGTTGAGGCTGACAGTTCTGCCACCAAGAACACTGTGACTTGGCTTGTGCAAACGCTAGCAATATTTATGTGACCTACATTAAGAATCAGACAAAAGACCTGTAGACCATTACTCCTAGACTGCAGTCTACATGTCACTAATTCAAAGGGATTTTAACTGTTGAATCAGCTAATACAAGGGCAATGCATAACAAAGTTCATTCCTACTTCCGAATTAAAGTAGATTTTTATGTTATACACTCAATATAAAAGAATTTTAAGGAAAGACTTGTCTGACTTGCATACGCAGAGCTCCACATGATACTGGAATAACAGTAGAAGAAATTGTGCTCAAGTTTATCAGGAGCTTGTCAGAAGCAGATATTGCAGTATAGGTAGCACCCACTGTGATCTGTTGCTATAATCCCACCTTGCTTTCTTCCATCTTACACTCACCTCTATTCATTTGTTGTCTGGAGAGCAGATAGCACAGCCAGTTCTTGCTGTGAGTGGTCCTTGCCCTGGTTGCACATGTGGCTGAAGAAAAAGCAGTTTCTTAATATACACACAGTTCTTGCCCTAATTGCTTTCAAAAGAGATGATCACAATGCAGCTCTCAGAGCGTGTGTGAGTGAGTTGCATTCCAGATTGCTGGCTATCTATTGTTTTCCTTCTTGCTGTGTGAAAAGAGCGATTCTGTATATAAAAAGCCTGTTGGGAGAAACATGTTTTTTTTCCCCAACAGTGAGCAGATGGCCCACAGATTTTGTGCATCATTTGTAAATTATTTCAAAGTCTATTTATCTATTCCAAAGAGATTACTGGAATCTACATCTGCATTTTCATGTAATTGTTTCCATGTCACATGAATGAGGCATAAGAGGGTTACAAAGGAAAGATGATCACCTATAACATAACTGGCTGACATCTGCAAGAATTTGGGGAACCTATCTACTAAACTCTTCCTTACTACACCTCTTTCCTTAGTCCCTATTACTTTTTTAAAATTTTTTTCAAGGGAGAGCTAGAAATCAGTGTTACTGAAAAATCTTCAAGATGATAAACTCACAGAAAAGACAGCAGGGATCTCAAGGGATTATCTATTCCAATCCCTGGAGGTAAAGCAAGATCAGTTCTTCCCAAAACATCCCTGATAGATATTTGTTTACCTTGATCTAGAAAACTTCAAAATAAAATGCAAAAATTTTACCAGTTATTGAAAGAAATAAAGAAGGAAGAACTGTGAAGTATATGAACTCTGAGAGATTTAATCTCAGATGCAAATCAAGACTTTTCTAGCATGTAAAAAAAACAGGAAACATCTATATTATCACAACCATAATATTTGTAATGACCATGATAATCTGACTCTTTCTTCAGTGAAAGTTAGTTTACTTGTCAGTGTGTGGAGTTTTTAAGCATTCTACAGTTCTTGAGATGAGGGAGAGACAGGATCTTTTCAAAGGTAACCTCAGAGATAGGCCAGAGGCAGCTGAATAAGCAGACACAGAATAATTACGGACATCCACACAGTATCAGACAGCTTCTGGGGTGGCCTTGAATAAGCCAATGCCACAAGACTGCTTTGAAGAAAGTATAAGGACCAGGCTCTGATACTGTGATTATAAGACAGATACATATGGGGCTGAGCTCAACAGATCTTCTAAGGAAAGACTTGAATGAGGAGAGGATGGAGACCTGCTGGGTAGACCAGGTCAAGAGAGCTTTCAGGAAGTTGTCTAACTTACTTTAAGTAATTTTTCAGCCATACTGAAATGCAAACGAAAAAGATCTCAGCTCAATCAGTTTATTAAAGATTGAAAGGTGACTGGATAATTCAGTACAGGAACTCACAAATGGAAAAGATATCTTGTGAGGGAGGCAGAAGAGAGGTACTCTCCACCCTGATGAAGTCATGATGCCAGTCAGTAGGAAGAAGATGAGGTCAAATTTCTGTGAGTAAAACAAATTAAACTTTAAAAAACAATATCACTTAATTCTGCATCTTAAAGGATGTACTAATCAAAATGGTTGTTACATCATAATACTTGGGGGGAACCATTTGACTAGTTTTGGAAAAGCACTGAGATCCTCAATAATACATGATAATTCTGCCTAGTGACTTCCTTCTGAACTTTAGTTTTATATCAGTCTGTAAAGGTTTAAGAGAAGTTTTCTGAAGGGCAAAAAGAGATAAGGAGTTTACATAAAGACTAGTTATGAATGGGAACATGGATCTAGTTATCTTGGTCACACCTTTCCAAAATGATGCTTATTAAATCCAAAACTTAGATAATATTCGTATTAGTTCTATGTATTACCCAAAATCTGCTGTCAGCTATTACACACAGGAATTCCTGTTCTGAGAGCACAGCCATAGTTAAGAATAGATATCATAGCCTGCTTATTAAGGGATAAATAAGGTCATTAGGAGTTCTGTTAAGGATTTCACTTGAATGACAGGAAGGATACTGTGGTCTCAATATAATCCAAGGCACTGGAAAGACAGAGTCCTAAAAAGCTGACACAGGATACAAAGGGCTCCTCATTATTAAAAAGTAAAAAAAGCATTGCAGTAAACCCACATCAACAGATTTTGACATTTTCTTGGGTTTTCCTGGGCTCTGAGTGCTAGGAATGTGAACGGCAAGGGAGCAGAGAACTGCAGAGAAATTAAGGGGATGCTCTTTCCATACTCCCAGGAGAAAAATAGACAAGAGTTACACAGGCTGAAATCTGTGTCTTTCAATCATATGTAAAGTTTAAGGAACTGTAAAAATAATTGCTAATAATTTTCGAAAGTTTTCCTACCTCTTTCCATAAGGAAGGTGCAGCTTCACTAGGTCCACACATGAACAGGTAATGCATCTTTACCTCTTAGTGTCTTTAATTCTCACGTTACTCCTCCTGAGGGATGAAATGTGTTAGTCGAACCTAACTCTGCACTCAAAATGACTAGTGGATAGCAAGGTAATGAACCTTGGTATACATCACCTTAGAACAGCCAATGTTCTTTTCTATACTTAAAGCTCTGCTAAATCTCCCTGAAAATGTACTGTGTAAAGTAAAACAGGTGAAGTCTATTTCAAATTCAGTTTGGACATTTTCTCTTAATTTGAGTATTTTTCTGGTGTTTAACTGTGTTCTTGAGACCAGATTTCTGGGCACATTAAATTTCCTTGTTTTGTGTTTATGTAAGCAAAGAGTATGGGTCAGGGCTAAAATGAAAAAAAGAGAAAAAAAAAAGAGCTGGGGGGACTTATGTTGCAGAGAGAAAAATTTATTATTCACAGATGTATTTATCCATCTTTACATCTTTGTGTGTCTTTATTAGTACAAGAATCATACAGTAATTATTAATATTCATAGTGATATATGTTTAACGGGTAGTTTGCAAACACTGCATCTTTTGCTCTTGGGCATGTATTCTCCTTTGCACAGAGACACCCAGATCCCTGACCAAGGCTGTTACACTCTGCTGTCATACAGATGCATCACCCTGGTCTGTCACCAACTCAGAGGCCATAAGAAGTTCTGGAATGTCCTGAAATTGTCCAAATGGAATTTGTTTAGGCTGTTTTAGTTGAAGAAATGCTTATGAACATTAAGCATTCAGGCCTCTAAAGCTACTGAACCAATCTATTTAAAACTTAGCTTGAACTTGAACACTCATTGGGACGTATATGTCAGGTTTTAAGTACAAATTATATTGTCATAGCAGCTGTAAAGAACATATTGTTTCATACTTATAACTAAAGAAAAGTGGTTTTGACCAAATGTCCCCAAAACGTTTGCTTGTGGGTTTAGGCCAAAGTTGAACATTTGATTTTAGTAAGAATTAATTTTTTAGAAATAACAAAGAAGATGGGTTCTGTACCTGAACCAGAACAAACGAGAAAGTAAGACTGTCAGGTATAGTAAGACAGCATGTACCAAAAAAGTCCTAGATCATAAATTTAACATTGACATAGATGTTATAAAGTAAGTAAATCATCCCCGTATTAATATTTCCATCTGCGACACTGCTTCGAAACAGTGCCCTACAGTCAGCAACCTGTGTTCACTTGGCTAGGAACTTATAAAACTGGGATTTCATCTGATGCTGGTCTCTCCTAAAAGAATGAAATTATTTTCGTCACTAGCATGCATTTTTCCCTTTATTATTGCAATATTATGAAGCACACCTAACACACAGGCTCGAGATGCACACATCTTAGGGAAAGTGTGTTCTGGGCAGGGGCAGGAGGGAAGGGGATGCCTGTGGTAGCCCAGGCGGGGCTTTGGCATAGGAGCAAAAATGATGCACTTCCACCTAGTGGCAAAAATCTACCTCAGGGAAAACTAATGATGAAATTTGACTCTCTTAGGAATCTAATTCAAGAAGAGTATAGGGTCAGGCAGAATTTTCACTATGCATTTTAAAAATCCTTATTTCGGTATTTTTAAGTATCCTGTAATGGTACAGATGTTTAGGGTTTAGAAATGTTAATTACACTGTAATTCAATAACAGCTTGATATAGAATAGGAAAAAAGTGGACAAGATATTTGTGCAATTCTTTTGCAATATTCATTCCTCTCCTCACTTAAGTCCCAAATGCACTTTCAAAACACACATCGTGCCTGCATTCTCTTCTTAGACATTTTATATCACAATTTCCTTGACTATAAACTATTTATGTCAGTATTACACGATGTCAAGCCTTTCTGATGAGACCTACATGTGGGATCAGAGAGTCGTTATGATGCCTCATGAACAGGCCCAGGACACTGATAATGGTCAAATCACATCTGCAGTTATGCCTTTCAGAAGAGTATTCTGGTTCGATCTTTACTCATTAATCAAGAAAAACTCCCACTGATCAGCTTCTGAACACAAAGCAGTGGATTGATTCTTTCCTTTGCAGAACGGTCTACGTTTTAAAAGTAGTATTACAAGACTGGACAACATCCAGTACAAGTTCTTCTCACTGAGATTTAAAAATTCTCTTCACCTTTGCCTTTGGACACACATGAAGAGGAAATAAAGTTTATTAAATTCTTGAGGTTAGAACCACTGAAGAAAACTGTGGGGTTTTCTTTCTGTATATTTAGGTCCAGATCTTAAGACTGTAACTATAAACTGACTTGTACTCTTACCAGTGAATTGTTCAGTACTCACACTTATTAGAACTAATGAATGCTTTTTTTCAACTCCTGTCTAGAATAAAAACTATCAGATGTTTAATACATATCTAGCTTCCTTTACATCATGAGGAATGCTGAGGCCTAATCTAATTATAGAACCTGTCATTAGGCAAATTCCAAAGCATTTTTAATACTGTGCAGTGTATTGTATTGCATTTCCCCAAACTGAATGCAGACACCTCTGAGCGAACTTGTGGCTGCTTCTTTTCTACATAAAGTGATTTTTTTCTAATGAAGATGTCGTTAACTGGAGGCACTAACATAGCTGAGTAAATAACAAATTTCTTACCCTTTAGGGAGAGCATGTTCAATGGAATTTTTCTACAACTCCCAAATTTTCTAGAGGAAATGACAAAAATTAGGGTGGTAGCATTGACAATGGGACTGTCAGCCAGTCACATGCAGAACACATCTATAATCATCAATTAAATTTAAATACAGCATCAATTATATTTAAGCATTGGTTAATTTTAAATAAACATACACATGCACGTTCCACTAAATATACAGCTACAAAAAAAAAAAAAATATCCCTCCAAGAAAAAAAAAAACAACCCTACATTAATCCATTAGTCTCAGTTCTGTGCTTGAATTCATCACTTTAATAATATGTATCAACCCTGAATCCTCGAGGCCAGCTCCCTGCCTGCTTCAGCAAGTACCATCTACCGAAAAAGGAAATCAGTAAGAATTTGTCCATTTTCATGGCCTTGTCAGGTGCTGGTGCACATTTAGCCTTGCACACAGTACTGCTGAAGTCTCAGTGACATAACTGTGTAACATAGTCTCAAGTTAAATGAATAAATGGTGCCAGAATGAAAATCCATAACGAGAATGGCTATGAATGTTACTCTTTAAAGAGCTTTCAAAAAAAATATGTATCTAGATTACTTCATCTAATCGTTTACTGCAAAGTGCACACACGTGCTTTTCTTGTATGTTCCCAAAGACATTTTCAGGCATTTTCTCAGCATTTTCTGGACTCTCAGCTACTGCAGCCACATGACTATTAGTAATGGGTAATTTGACTTCTTGGATTCACCACTGAGATAAAAATAGAATATGTGGCTGATACATAAGGAAGCAGATACTTTAGCGAATTTGTGTTATTTTAGAGGGTCGGCAATACTCACTGCAGTATAATTTATGTGGGGAAGGATGAAATTAAGCAACAAAACTCAAAACTTTACTTGCATCCCAAGTTTTGTTAGGGGCCTTTCAGTATTTTTTGGCACAATTAATATTTGGTAAAGGAAGAAACTGGTAGCCCATTAGAAGCTTAAGCACTAAGTGACACTATTTCTCAGGCCAGGAACAAAGCAATCAATTACCAGCAAACAGCAGCAACAACAGCTGGTAGGGAACATTGTATGAAAGTAGTGCTGAATAAGCCTAGGGTAAATTAAATGTGTCTTTGATAGAAATCGTATGTCAGGCCTTCTCTGATGAAGCTGCAATATTTCCCATGGTTCATACTAATGAAAAACAGGCCTCATGTCTTCCGAGAAAAGTTACTCTTTTTCAGCAAAATATTTTTGTTTTAATTTTGCTATTTCTACAGATGTTTTTAGGAGAGAAAAAATCACTGTTAATTATCTTCAACAGTTTACTATTTATAGCTAAGATCATTTCTCCATCATGCAGAAAGTATGTTCAATTTGTGTTTAACAAAAAATGCCAGAAAGTAATGATATTTGTCTTCCAGTTCAGGTGCCTAAAATTACTTGTATAGGAGCTACTTTAGTATTGCCTGAAATCAGTGTCTTTTTCTTTATGTACCTATTGCATTCCTTTTATTTTCGTTCCCAAATGCAAAGCTTGAGGTCTAACATATCCATTTTGAAAAATCTGACTTGCGTTTATAGTTCAGCTATAACTGTCAATTTGACAAACTGCCTTAGTTCTTGACATGTTCAAACAAGCCGAAATTGTTCTTTCTCAGTTTAATCAGCAGATAATGTAAATAGTGCGGCCTACAAATTGGGTAACATTTAGGAATCCCAGGCTTTTGATGTAGCCAGTGGTCTGAGAGAGGGGGGAACCTCCAGAAATGCCTGGTTTTTCCATGGAAGAAGCACATCCCATCTTGAAGTGTGTAAAACACAGTGATACAAACCCAAGTTGAGGGGTTTGTATCTCCACATTAGCTGTAAAAGGTTCTTGAGGCAAGTCTGATCTCCTTCAATATTTGGATTAAGTGGCCCAGAAACCTGGTGCAACTCACGTTTGAATCATGGATGTGCCTTTTTCTGGATTAAAAGTTTCTCTTTCTTGGAAAGCTGAAACTGTTTTAGAAGTGGATTAAGTTGTGCATTGTATGTTGCACTCAAATCTGTACTTTGTGTACTGAAGCTCAAGGTATAATACTACCTCACAACTTTTGGTACTAGAGCAAACAGAGTAAATGATGTATCAAACAAATCAATGAAATTCAGTGGCATCTTTAAAGGGGTAGGTTTGAATCTTGCCTAGCTCTATAAAGCACCACAACCATAACATAGATTTTGATTCGGAAGATGTCAGGATAACACTGTGGATCAAACAGCAAAGGAACTGAGAGCCTGCCATGTCTCAATGGCCAGCTCTAAGCTGGGCCATGCCAGTAGAATTGATTGAAAGTTCTCAGAATCCTCTACACCCAGAAGGTGTTTATCAACTTCTATGAAATTGGTGGAGATCCTTCATCCAGCTGAAAGCAGAATGCAAATCTTAAAATGAGAGTTTCTCAAAATATCATTTAAAAAGCACAAGTTGCAACTCTTTTGTTTGGGCTGAGTTCTGTTCTGCTCCCACAACAGCGATTGAAAAATTTCTTTCCCAAAAATATAGCAACAGATCACATATCCCCAGTGATATTTCTAAGCATCATTAGTTGATGGGCTGCAATTCAGTAAATGACAACTCCCTTAAGAAATGCAGAGTTTTGATTATACTTAACATTAAACAGTCTTAATCTTACTCAAAAAGCCATTACATGATGTCACTGCCAGGTGGAATTAAGATGGTTTGGATGCGTTTACAGTGAATCTACATGCCATAGAATGTTTACATTTATTTTTAAGTACAGCCTTTGAGCTACACTTATATAAAGCTCAGGAGCATTTGCAACCAGTTTAATTCATACTTCCCTCACATTATTGACAGGACTCTCAACTGCCATTCCAGCTTTGAACATCAGAATGAATAAAAGCTCATTTCATACACAACACACAAGGATGAAGTAGCTGCCTCGGAATAGAAAAGGAAGTATTTAGTTAGGCCTTTACCTCTAATAGCCAGAACTTGTTATGACCACTAATTTAATGTAAATTTAAGTGTTTTTATAAAGGAAAATTAGAAGAAAATTCTGTCTGCTGCCATGAAAATATCTAAACAAAGGCCACCAACTCCTTGTCATCTGCTGAGTATCTTATGGCTAAAAGGCAACCAGGTGGAATATGCAATATATTTTACCAAACTGCTGGGCTTGCATATAAAGAGATTTGTCATTGCTCTACTAATAAAAAAAAAGGATATTCATAAATCCATAGCAATGAACTAACATTTCAGCCCCACAGATACGATTCCCTGACATCAAGATGTATGGGTTGCAGCAAGTGTTACATCCCCAGAAGTGTTATAAAGCTCAAATCTGCCTGTACTCCTTTTCATATTGTAAATCTCTGATCCTGGTGCAAGCACCTCCTGTTGCAGGAGAGGGAGCAGGGCTCCGAATGGCAGCCAGCAGGAGGCTTGGAGACTTTTGCACCTTTAATGACTTGCAAATCAAAAGCATGAAAACCAAACTACGCTTCTCAAACGGTTTTCCCATTCAGGCTTGCTAGTCTGCATCATTTTCTCCTATACCATTCCTGTTATTCTCAGTACTAGAGTGTCAGTCTTTTCGGTGCATTTTTTAACATGGAGAGAAGGGGGTAGGGTGGGAGAAGGGATCTGTCCAATGATCTCAAAGCATATGTTTTTGATTCTAATAAGATTATGGATACCAAAGGAATAAAAATGGAAATCACTACTGCCAAGATATGAAAGAAAGTTTGCATAGTAAAATAATTTAAACCCTAACATTTGGACCCAATAAGGCTAACAGAACGTTTATTCCATATTTTTGGAAAGTATGCTTTTTCTGCACATTAAGTGGTACCAATAAAAAATAATGATTCTCACTCAGTTTATTTCTATAAATTATATTGTTTTATAGTTTTCCAGGGCACGGTTATGTGTCAGATTCTATGGCAAACACCTGGGTGTAAAATGCAATAAGCTTGTTACTTCCAGTGGGGGTTGCGGGGAGGAGAGCAACAACCCTCCATTCTCCCAAAAATGTACCTATTTCCAAGAAAACTGGATTGCAGCTCATCTGAAAATGGCCAAATTCTTTTTCACACTTTAGGAATTATCATTTGTATCTCCTCTCGACTTGCTAGTGATATAAAACTGAACCCTTAAGGGACTTGGAATCAGACGCAGTAACAGCTTCAGACATGAACGTGAGTTTGGTGGTCTTTGCCTGGTGCCTAACGGATGACTGCCCATACCAAGGTTTTGCCCTTTAATTTAGCATAGGTCAATGTACATAGAATACAATGCAGTACATTTATATAAATTTTTAAGAAGTTATGAATGTTAGAAATATTTCATAACTTTCAAAAGTTATGATATTACAAAGTCTAGCACTCAGAGATTATGGATAGTCTACAGTCAGGAATGCCCTTACAGCATCAATTTGGCCCCTTTTATGTATGCACTATAATTACAGCTGTTTGGAAATGTTCCATCAAAACTTTTTTTTTTTAAGTGAAAAACAGTTTTCTGTGGGAAAATGTTACTTTTTCCAGAAATGCTTCAATTTTCCATAGGGAAAATGCAAACAAAATACATTCTTTTGGGTCAAGTCAACTGGATTCTAAATATTTCAGCTTGTCAAGCTGAATAAAAACACTTCCTTTCAGGTCACCATGATATTAATGTGTTCTAGCACTCAGCTAGAACTGCTGTGGTGCATCACAGAACTTGCAGTTTAGATCAGCTCTTCTGCTGCAGGACATGTACAGTGCAGTACCCTTCTTGCCTACTTCTCCACCATCGCGCAAGTGGCAACTCAAGACCACACACCATGAAAGCAATAGGAGTCCATGGCAGCTCAGGAGTCACCTGAAACTGAAACAAAATGTGAGACTCATTTCATAGCCAACTAAAAATTGGTTATGGTGTCTAAGCAGCATGGTTAAACTCTCTTGATTAGACAGAGTAAATGCCTCCAGAAGATAATTTATCCTCTCCAAAAACATATTAAAATAATTACATAATTAACACTGAAGGGGAATTAATATCTGCCATGTTTCTCCATTGATTAATGATGGACCACAGATGCCTACCTTAGACTAGACACTAACTTTGCTGGAAGTGAGATGCTCCTATCCTTTGGATTGACATCCTTCCCAATCAGCTCTGTCTGCTCTGTTCCTTGGGGAAATATGTGTCTGTCTTCAGTCTCAATGTTAAAATGTAGGGGCAAATCCTCGTCTTGAACAGTGCCTTGAGGATTTCACTGGAGTTTCACATCAGCAAAGACTTCTGTGTAGGCCTGGAAGAGTGAGTATCAAAAAGAATCAATCACATATAGTAGCAAAAGGGTAATAACTATTTATTTGTAAAGTAAGATGCACTGTTATAGGAAAATTGACATAATTTTCATACACAAGGACACATCTTGTCAAATAAAAAGTAATCCCAAGTAACTGAGCACTTGCTTAACTAAAGGCAATAATACAAGTCATAACATATGTATTTAGAGAAATAATTGTTGTTGAACTGTGCTTACTGTGAAGTGTCCAAAGACCAATCAAGAACAATGCACCTACATGGTAATCACTGCCCACACTCCGTGGAGCAGGTATCCTTTTCCCTGCAGACCTTAGTCTGACCTGACAGGATAGAAGGATGATAAGAGAAGGCAATGCAACAATATCTGCTCATGATGGCATCTAGTGCCATGTTAGAGCCATGTGTGAGAGGTGTTGTTTGCTAAAAAGGAAGGTTATCCAGAGAGGAAATGCACAGAGGAGAGAGAAGAGGAATATGAGAGGGACCAGCAGGGAAAGAAGAGGAAATAGAAGGTGTATATGGCCAATTACACTGGAGAGAGGGAGAGTCCAAAGTGCATGCCTCAATAACTTTTGCATTTCTTGAATTTACAATACTCACTTTTGCAACCTTATAAAATGTTCATAATATTGTTTTAGAATACAGAATATAAACCATATGTGCCTGTGTCAAACTACATATAATATGCATGTCCTGGGTATTGTGTTTTGCAAATTTAGCAACAGTCTCACACACACGGCTCTCATTAGCATATGTGCAACCACAGTGAAGTTAATAGGATTAGAGATTGTCAGGAATTTTTCAATTAAACTCTTTTTTTTTTCATTGGAAAATACCACTTCATTGAAATTTAAACTGTGCATGAGAACCTAGTGGTTTGGGTGCAATTTGCATTAGGAAAGGTTCCTCAGGTCCTGGAATTTTGATCAAAACTGGGGAAAATAAAAGCTCAGAGTAACACTAGTCAGAGTACAAGACTGGACATTGGAGAACCAACATGAGTGCCTGTGGCATTGTTCACACAGCATCAATGAGATCCTGACTCAGGATGGAGTTTATCCAGGGGTGAATTCTATCATCCCAGTCTTTGACTCTATCAAATCCTGAGTGATCATAAGACTATAACATCTTTCTCTATTGAGGCAGTGTCTCCACTGAATAGGTTTCACATATAAAAGTTGAAAGGCCTTTGCTTTGTCCTAGTAGGAAATAAAAAGCATTTCCAAATTCTAAAAGTTTGGAGGAAGTGCAAAACTTTTTCTCACCCTGCTCTGTACAGACCTATCTGCAAAACATCTCAGAAAACATCTCACCAGCATCGCTGCTTTAAGCAGCTATCTCTATTCTCAAGATTCAGCAAAGACATGCTGCACTGAATAAAGGCACTCGAATACATGAAAGGAAAAGTCCAGTTTAAAAGATACAATGCTACTGTTTATTGCTCAAACCCTTCAGAAATTTAAATATGTATTTTTCAATTTTCCCTGTAGTGCACAGCACAGAATTGTGCCATATCTGTCTAAGCTCCCACACATATTTTGGCTATCTCGTGCCTCTTTGCAGATGAGCCTGCTAGCTGTCCCATCATCTTCTCATTTTGATTTAGACATTGGGGGCTTTTTATCTCCCCCTTGAATGCATTTCCTTTAGAAGAATGGTAAAACAGTTTGAAATCAACAAATTTCAGCTTTGCTGAAATAACTCTTAAATTTTCTGCCGTGAACTGAAGGTGCTGTCAGAGTACAATATCACTTTAAAGAACAGCAGATATGCTGGAAAGGCACCAAAGAATCTTCTATACTTCTGAACAGCATCTTTAAAACAGCAGCGCTAGAACAGAAGAAGAGCTCAGGGGAATGCACAGAGCCACTTACTCTCCAAAAATAAAGCTAGCAATGCTTCACTTTGTTGAAGTTACCAGTGGTCGGTCATTGTTGGTTGAAAACTAAAAATGTATATTTTACATTCTTAGCACACGTACACAGTGCCAGCTGGCTTTATGGCTTAGCTTTGCAACCTAGGGGGCTTACAGGATCTCAACATCTGCAAAATTATGCTTTGATTTCTGGCACATTCAGATCTCAGGGGAACGAAAACAAAGCAATCACCAGCCAGAACTCACATTTTGACATGTTAAGCAAGGGGCTGTTCCTCAGTTTTTGCCATTTGGAGAAGAGCAGTAAGCTATATACTTGAAGGGGAGAGAAGAAAGAAAGAGAAGCCGACAGACATCAATGTTACAGTATTTCTGCTACCAGGGAGAGTGGCTATTGGAACCAGTGTAAAGGAACAAATTATGAGAGGGATGGGAATGGAAGGAAATTGTCAGGTTCTGTACACTAGTACTTACTTTTCAGTTGCACCATGTTCGTTAAAATCACTGAAAAATTTAAAAAGTATAATTATCTAGTGTTGAGGCTGATGCTAAAAGACAAAGATGAACTCATGTGAGAGAAAATATTATACACTACTTTCTTTCATAAAGGCTTTTTTAAATATATTTTTTTCACACTAATAACCTGGGATTTTTCTTAAAGATTTATAACCATGCAAACAAAAATGTGCCAGTTTTATATTAAAAAACCAGCACATGAATAGTTTAGCAGATCAGGAAAATGTGGGTACTGTACCTATGTGCTTCACAGCTTTTATTGGACAGTACAAGCAAAAAGTCTGAAACCTATGGGTAGGAACTTAATTTTCCCCAAGTCCTTCCACACTCAGCACTTGAGGAACTGCTGCTCTGCAGCACTGGAATTACTGCCTGACACTCATCATGGCTGTTTGCTGATCCCAAGGATTTACAATAGGTCACTGGTGTTTAGTGACTGGTAACTCTTACCACCCTTTCTCACATGAAAACAAACAGAGAAAACTTGAGCTGGAGCAGTTTTTCAGGACAAAGACTGTAGTGATTTCTTTCCTGGGCAACAGCAACATTTCCATTCATATCAGCTCAGAATGTCCCTTGGAAAATAGTTTTCCCGGTACATCACTTTAACCACACCAATTTCTGTCTTTTTTCTTTGCTTCCCTCCTTTAATTTCTTTCTTTGCTGTATCTTCATGTCCTTCCTTATATTTTGCCCACCTCCTTCATTCCATTTCTTATGAGTACCAGAAGAGCAATCTTCCTTGGTACTGAGCCTGAGCATCCACATTGTCAGTTGGCAAAGAAACACCTTATATTTTTGCCTGTACTTTCCCTTCATGCTCAAGAATTTTTTGTAAGCAACTGAAACAAGGAAATTGTTTTAAAAGTTTAAAAACAAAAAGAAGAAGACGAGAGTATAGATAAATTTTGCATTGCCCTTCCTTGTCAAAAAGCATCATTCAGGCCTTTCTGTTGAACTTTGCTGTGTCATGATATCTACAGGAAAATAGAAAATATGTAGATACTTGATGTGCTGATACTGTTGAAGACTAATAATGTCTCACACCTGCCTCAGCCTCCTCTACTTTAAATTGTTTAATGTATTTTAAATACCAGCACTGTAAATTCACTGTCAGCATCATCCTCATCGGCCAGAAAGGGCCCTTCTGTCCCATGGTTGTGTAGCACCTAACATCTTCTGTGCTAGTCTAGGCTGCTTACAATCTGTACCAATACAAAAAAATATGCAGTAATTTTAAAAAGGCGTTGTACTCAGATTAAATTTAGGGTCCATCAAGATGTTACCTCATGCTCAGGAAATCCCAGATTTCTGGAGGCTGGGTGTGAGGAGAGAGAAGGCAGAAATATCTCTGCATGACCTTCATTGGCTTTGGACACCTCCCTTGCTGTCTGTCAGAGCCAACACACCTAGCCAAGGTGACCTTTAGTCTGATCTAGCATAGTTGTTCTCACACACATATGTCCTTTCCCTTCACTTGCCTGATGGACAGGAGTAAGCACTGAAATGGCCTTGTGGGAAAGGAAGAGGTATATTTAGCATATTTCATACATGGGCTGTATGTCTTTCCTGATCATCTCAAAGGCAAGCATGAGCCTTTGAGCTGTAGAAGAACTAAGGATTGCTGGAGAATCTGAAATTATTTCCTTGACAGAAGGAGACTGCAGGATAAAATGACTGCAGTCATCTTGGATAAAATCCTGTCGTCTTCACAATGTTTTCACACTAAAGAAATCCTGAAACTGAAAAATCCTTAAAGAAACTTGATTCTCCTCTAGCCACAACCAATACCATTGAAAGAATAAGGCCTTTTGTTAATAGGAATTCACTCACCTACAACTTCACAAAGACAGAATGTATCAGCAGTATTCTCTTCTCCACTGTTTTACCAGTTTCACAGGTCTTAGAGGGAAAGTCAAATGTATACTCAGCAATATAGTGGGAAACATGCTCTGATCTCTTTCCCTGAAGTTCTACAATTTACTCCCTTCCACCAGAAATTATTGTTTCTTTCAGAGTTGAAACTCTGGTTGACTTGCTCTCAAATAAACCTAAAAAATCCTCTTTGGACTTAAGACAAAATCAGAAAACTTCTGCACAGTCTAGGTTGTTGTAGTTGTTTTATTTAGGCAGATCTGAGCCCTGTCAATAACTAGTCCTCCCTAGTCCTCACAATTCACACAAACCTGAATGAAGTGGTAATCAAAAAAAAAAAAAAAAAAAAAAGAAAGAAATGAGAGAGAAAGAGAGAAAAGACAGACCCTCAAGCTTGAAGGAGAAGCCACAATGTCTTTCAGGGAAGATAGGATCTATTAGACTGCAGGGAAAGGTGAAATGTTCTTTTCTGAAATGTGCTCCCTTGCAGTCCCTAAATGTAAGGGAATATATTTAGCTTACACTTCCCCAAAAATGTCAGCTTCCAGAGAGTCAGCCCTAGAAATACACAGAACCATAAGGTGGTTTTGCTCTCTCACAGGAAGATCTCATCTTCTTCAGCTGGATTTTGGTCTGATATAGTGCCCTCTTCTCCCATCACCTCCAGCAGCCCCCCTAACAGGAGATATGTTTCACTTTCCAGGAAGACAGGAGTTTAACATCCTTCAGTTTTGGGTAATGTACAAATCCCAGCCGACCTGCTTCCTCCCAGGGGGGAACTTCAAAGCAAGAGCAGAGACTGCAGTCCTCCGGGTGACCCTCCTGCAGGGGCTCTGGCCAGGACGCAGGATGGGAGCCAAGCGGGCGCTAACAAACAGGATGACCATGTGTAATCCTGTTGTGTACTTCTCTCCTCTTGTCCTCTCCAGCAGCAGCCCTAAATGCCATATATTTAGCAACCAGCCTCTCTCCAGCAGTGGGCTGAATGGTGTTTCAAATACTCATCAGCCACATTCAGCATGCAGGAAAAGACAAAAACAGCTGGAAAAGCCTTTGATGACTAGGTAGCCACTTTGCAAAAGAAAAGAAAATGCTCATGGGATGATATAGCATTTATTTGCTATCTGTGATTGACAGATCTTTAATTCCTGTTTCCTGACTGGCAGGACCATAAGGCAGACAGTAAAGGGGGCTGCCAGGCAGGATGGAGAGCACAGACAGTCAACAAATCCTTTTGTTATTTTCTTCCCCCATTTTATTTTTAACCTTACAGGACACTTCCCTTAAGATGACTTTACCTCAGGCTTGTCATTATTGCTCTGCAGGAGGAAAAGACAGTATGGCCTCATAGTCCAGGCATCCCCTTACCTGTCTGGACCATTTTGCAGGCTGTTTGGAGTCTGGAGGGCTACACTTTTCTTACTAAACTGGAGACGTGTTAACATTAGCCTCCAGCACCTGCCATCAGTAGAAGGGAGATTCAACCACTTTCCTATTTTCTTTTGCCACTGTGTGTAAATATCCCAAAGAGCTCTGAGGGTCTAGTTTGACAAACCATTACTAGAACCAAAAGAAGAAGAGATAACAGCTTTAGAAAGATCTCATTATTATGCTGTGAATCTGAATCCCAGGGAAATTTTTTAAGTAAATTATAGAAATCATAGAAGAATTGATAAAACCAGAAGACAAAAAAGCTGAGTCCCATGAAACCAGAATTTGGGTTCACAATAGTATGTAATCAATTAAAGAGTATGTCTACACTGCTGTTACATTTGCACTTTTGCAGTCTCCTGACCATTCCCACTTATGAAACTTGTTCCTGCTGCAGGAACTGGGGGCTTTTTCGGATGAAACTTACCTAGAACTTTCCACCAGGACAACACCCCACGAGCTCCATCAGGTAACATTCAGTCCACAAACGAGACAAGAGCTGCTCTGAGGTAAAACCCTCAATTCCACCTCTTTCATTCTCCAGTGTTTCCTCCTGCCACACCATGTTACAGGCTTTGTCCATAATAGTTCAGTAAAAATCTCATTCCATCAGTGACTCAAGGCCACACATGGACCTGCAGGGGCCATATTAACAATCAAGCTGCATATAAGCTCTGTGGTACAATGGTGCTGCTTTAGGGGCTGCCCACGTTTCCCCCAGTTCTGCCCAGGCAGCAGAGACAGGAGCAAGACACTGAGCCCAGGAGCAGGTCCTACTTGATATACATTGTTTAACACCAGCACACTTAATAAAATCAAAACCAGGATATACCTACAGTTATAAATACTTCCGCTCTGTATCTTTAGGTTAGAAGTCCCAGAGATAAGAGAATTGGATATACAGATCAAGCCATGAAGAGAAAGCTATAAAGCTGTCATGTCCTGATATTAAAACCACCCTGTCTGAATGGCAAAGAAATCTCACCATGTGTATTTTGTCTGAAATCAGAACTGACTTTTAGCACCCATCATAATAACCTGACAAGCTGACCAAACTCCTGTAATGGGAGTGACCTCCATCTCCCCTTTGCATGACTTCTCAGATAGCAGAAGGGTAAACTGATGACTCACTGAAGCCACAGTACCAGTTCATATTTAACTGCAAGTGTATGAGCTACTGATTCAGCATAAAGGGCCCCATACATAAAGAAAAAGAAAACAACGTTCAAAAGAAAAGATGTCTGACATGGTATGATATTTGAGGAAATTAACTTGACCTCTACATAACATCCAATAGTAGCACATCTGTAAAAAATAAACAATTCCTACCGCCTACAGGTGGCATATTTAATAAGTAAATATGAAGACAGCAGCAAAAAAAATGAAACCTAACCATCACTCCAGTGTGACCTTGAGTGACCCCTTTTCCATAGCAGTATAGCAGTCTGTTCAGAATCAGAATACTTAATTCAGCACTTTTCTTTCAAAATTTGTAAGATAAATTACAAATCCTTATCTTCGTTTCACAAACTGGGGGTGGGGAATGAATGAAAGCTGCTTGCTCAGACTGTCTCATCATACTGGTTACACAGCTGGATTAGAAAATAATCTTCCATTTGTCACAATTACCTTGGGGTCTGGAAATATCATTGTGATTATTATCAACTGTACAATGAAAAATAGTTAATGCTGTTATTGAAAAAATAGTTAATGTCAAACTTTTTCCCACAATATGGAAAGCGAAGGAGCTTTTAGGGTAACATTTAATGAACACTTATTGACACACCAAAATGCTTTCTATAAGCAATAGACATTTTAAATTAAGTTACTTCATTTCAAATTGATGTCATATTAGACTGTTGTAATTCCTGTGGCTAAAAAATCTTTTTGTTTTAAAATCAATAATATTGATACTTTGAATTTCCAGCATTTTATATTTCTTCTTTTTGTTTATGTCAACAGTCAAAAAGAATAGGTATAGCCCACCATGACATTCATCTCACTTAATGTAGCTGTATTACATTGCTTAATTTAGACAATATTCTGTGCCAGTTAAATGAGATTTGGGTTTGTGCACTTACTTACCTGATCACCTAATGAGCCAGTTCAGCTTGCTAATCAGCAGACAGTCAACTTTTTTCTGATTTGTTCTCTAACAGTTTATTGAACTGAAACAGCCCACCACAGGGTAAGATAAGCATTAGAGACACAACAATGAAAGCAGGAACCCAAGGGAGAGTGAAGGGCAGTAGCAGTATTGATTACAGAGCATTGGATCAGCTCATGACTTAATGAAACCCCACTATGAGAGGGGAGGACCAGCAAACAGGGACCACATTCCAGGTGACATCAAGTGACTTACCAAGTTCTAACAAGCATTAAGGTTGTTTTACACACAAAGAACTAGATAGAGGAGATAGCTTCTATTGGGTCCATTTAACTTTACATTATTTACAAATGTGTACATTACACATAGATTTATATATTGTCAATTTTATAAATTTATACATTTCCTTATGGCTGGCAAAAGCCTAAACACAAAGAAAAGAAGAAAACTGATAGTTACAATACCAAAATCCCAACTGCTATATCCAATCTGTTCCCAGCAAAGAGGGAAATGAGAAAAATGGACATCAAAATCCATGTGAAAGCAACACCAGGGTTTTGTATCATGTAGTCCTAGAGCAAGCAAAGAATAAAATGAGCAGCATTTCCATTCAGGTGATATTACTGGTGCATTATGAATCCTGTACCCTATCTCTCCATGTTCCATGGGGCTTGGGTGTGAGAGACACCCAGAGCTGCCCTTTGAACAACACTCTTCATCCCACTAAGACTGCTCATGGGCAAACCACTCTGTGACACAAATAAGGCAGCAGGACTGGGATGGGTTGGGGCAGGAAACACAATAGAAACTGGAAGAGTTTATTAAGACCTAGTGCAAAACCCCCAAGATTAAATGAATTGCCCTGGGGTCTGACTATCACTATTTTACACAGTGTTTTCTGTAGGAGAGGAGAAATGGAGATGCTGAGGTGGGAGGAAGGTGCCTTTACTCTCCCTCTTGTATCCCTCTTGCCACATGACTCTGCAGAGGACTGCTTCACCACCTGTGGACCTCACCTTTCTGACTTCCCGCACCTTCCCACTGCTACTTGTTTGACCCATCAAGCAGAAAAGAGAGCTGTACCCACACTGCCCTGAAATTGCCTCCTGCTAGAAGTCCCTGGATAAAATTCAGATCATTGAGGAGTCCCAATGCGGAAGGAAAGGATTGCTGCCACTAAGTACACCCACAGTCCAAGGTGATCTCCACGTTAGCAGACAAACCTGGCAAAGGAACAAAGCAACTGCTTCTGAATGAGAACTAGTCTATATCATTCCCTGGGATTTCTTCTTTTTTCTTTTTTTTGTTCTTCTCTTCTTTTCTTTTTATGAAACCCCCAGGAGTAAGAAGGATCTTGCTACTTTAAGGATACAAAAAATTTTATACTTCAAATGTCAAACTGTTCAAGGATCACCAAAGACTTTAAAAAGTTGGAACTAAAAGGGCAGCCATGTGAGGAAAATGCTGTATCTGGTTATAAATCTCATTGAAACTATCTAGTTAAGTATGAGAAATGCCACCATTTTGAATCTAACCTTTTTATGTCTGTGTTGACAAAGTATCATTATGTTTCTTGTCTGAGGTGGTACCTAATGTAAAAGGCAGGAAACATGTTCCTAATTATGTCTTTAGCATCCAAAAGAAGAGGGGAAGGAGAAACCTTTAAAACCCTTTTGGTATTGTATAGCATGTGTCTGCCTTCAGAGCTTGCAGCCTTTAGTTTTATGCCTTAAAGTCATCATTCAGTCATCAAGTATAACCGTTAAACATAGCAAGAGATATTGCTTGCTACAAAGAACTCTATGGAGTAAAAGATTAAGGGACAAGATCACATTACCTCTATTTTATAGCAGCAGCACCCAGAGATTAGTTGACTTACTTGAAGCTACAAATTCCCACCAGAGTCTGAGGGCTGGTGCTCTGAACTGTGGCTGGGGTGACTGTGAATGCAGCATCATTTTTCTCTGTCCTCCTGTCACTCTTCAGTCACTACTCCAGCCTTGTCACTAAAACAGTGCTCTTAGGTAGGAGACAAGATACCCATCACCAGCCTCTCCCATCATCAGCTGTTTAAAAATATGATCCATGAAAACTGAGCAGTCTTATTTTCCAACAAAAATGAATATCCATTTACTAAGTGAGAAACTCAGCCAGAAGAAGAAAGATAAGTGAACGTGAACAGTATTGCAATAATAAAGCACACTGCAATATCTACATTTTGTCACATTTGTAGACAAAGATTCTTTTACCTAAATTCATTTTCTTACATGTACCCTTCTTACCTAAGTGAAGGGTATTACTTTTATAGATCCCTGTTCATAACTTAGCTCAAGACCTAACTTTAGTGAATGGGGCTTTAAACACTTTTAGGCTAGCTGGGAGGAATCTCAGATCCTCTTTCCAAAGAGATGTCAAAAAGAATCTTCTTCTCTCCTGCCTTCCTCCAGGCAGAATAGCTCAGTATTTCTGTCATTGCCACGTTACTAAAAAGAAAACCGAGGCCTAGGTACCTAGCTCAGAGGCATATTTCATCGAGGTTCATAACTCCTGCAGAGTTTACTAAGCATAAGATACTGAAATAAGTTTGGAGATTAGAAGTGAAAAAGCCAGACTTTTGGATCTCTATGTTCTACTTAATTTCCCTAGTAGCATATGACTAGTTTTAAGAAACTCTGCATGTCCACTGCCATAGCAGCTTGAAGTTACAGGTATTCAGGAAAAAAAAAATATTGCTTTTTAAGATACTACTTTATAAGGCTTTAATTGTGTAGAAATTTCAGCCTAAGCAGTATGCTTAGTGCCCTCTGGCTTCCATGGAATAGAAAAATTCCATGGAATAGAAAAATCCTGGCAAGGGAATCTTGCATGTGCCTCTTAGACCAAAATGTCCATCTTCAGATTCCTGCATCCTTGTGCCCTGCAGGGAAGATTCTCCCTCCAGATTACATGGTTATATTTCAAAGGCACCAGAATCTTTTTGTTAGCTATAGAGTGAACTTTGACACTTTGAAGCTCATTAAGTAAGTACTTAAAATTTCATTGCAAGTTAAAATTTTAAACTAGGCAACCAGATTGCTTCGAAAATTGATCAATTAATGAATCATAGAATATCTCAAGTCAGCAGGAACTCATAAAGATCATCAAGTTCAACTCCCTAGTTGGAAGTTCAGGGTCAGATGAGGCCTATATATATCATGTAAATTAACCTTGTGTTTGTCACAGGTTATTAAATTTCACAGCTTTACCACTGTATGATAAATTAAGCAAGCTTATAAAGAGGCTACAAAATAATATATTAAAAAATGTAAAAAGTCAAAAAAGAAAGAACTAATCATGCCAAAGGGTAGAGCTGACCAGTTCGTGGCCAGAAGATTGAAAATGCAAACTATATTTTCATAGAATCATAGAGTCATAGAATGGTTTGGGTTGTAAGGGACCTTAAATATCATCTAGTTCCAACCCCCCTGCCATGGGCAGGGACACCTTCCACTAGACCAGGTTGCTCAAAACACCATCCAACCTAGCCTTGAACATTTACAGAGAAGGGTCATCCAAAACTTCTCTGTGCAACCTGTTCCAGTGTCTCAGCACCCTCACAGTAAATAATTTCTTCCTTATATCTAATCTAAATCTACCCTCTTTCAGTTTAAAACTATTACCCCTTGTCCTATTACAAGACTTCCTGATAAAGGATCCCTCCCCATCTTTCCTGTAGGCCTCCTTTAAATACTGGAAGGCCACTATAAGGTGTCCCTGGAGCCTTCTCTTCTTTAGGCTGAGCAACCCCAACTCTCAGCTTGTCCTCATAAAGGAGGTGCTCCAGCCCCCTGATCATTTTTGTGGCCCTCCTCTGGACCTGTTCAAGCAGGTCTATGTCCTTCTGATGTTGGGGAGCCCAGAGCTGGACACAGTACTCCAGGTGAGGTCTCATGAGAGCACAGTAGAGGCAGAGAATCACCTCCCTCGACCTGCTAGCCTTGACTTGCTAGACTTTTCTTGATGCAGCCCAGGATACAGTTGGCTTTCTGGGCTGTGAGCACATATTGCTGGCTTATAGTCAGTTTTTCATCTACCAATACCCCCAAGTCCTTCTCTGCAGGGCTGCTCTCAATAAATTTAATTTTGAAACATTTCAACCATCTCTGCCATTGGCTGTAGCACATGCCCTACTTGGACAAGACATCTGGGATGTCTTCTGTCTCTCAAATCATCCTGAATATGTTCCTGTGTTTTCCATCCTGGCATGTGCACCATTACATAATGAGCTTGACAGGACACATGCATATGAGGAGAACTTTTCTCCTATCACCCACTAGGGAACTACTAGTCCTTCTTTAAAAGTTTTTCCACCAATGGAATGGTGTCCATCCAAAAAAAAAGCATATTGACATGTTCTTAATACACAGTGGTTACCATTAGATAAAAGAGAAACATGACTAAGATTTCCTGCTTGAGGACTGGGAGAGTCTTTGGAGCCATGGATGCACCTGCATACTACTTGGGTGTTTTTTTAAGATGGTAGGCTTATCTCAGACCTACAGAACTTGCACGTTTATGAGATAATGTCCAAACAGAAATTGGCTTGAGGAAGAATGTCTCAGATCGTCAGCTCCAATACAGCTTTATGACACTAAATCAAAAATTGTTCCCAGAAATGAGGAGAGTACTTCTGAAAACATGCCCAAAACTCAGAAGCTGGCAAGACTCACACCTTACTTACAGGATATTAAATAGTTTTGGGGAATATTTTTAAACAATTTTATATTTATAGGAAAACATTCCCAAAACTTATTTTCATGGTTAACAAAACAGTTAATCTTCCAAAACTGTAGACCAGCATCTTCCCAGGGCTTGATACAACCCACATTGTTTCCAAAGATAAAAAGAGAAAACAGAAGTTCCTAACATATAACTACACAGGTCTTGAAGAGCCTCTTCAAAAGTGTTTGAGAACAGTCAGTGGAGAAAGAGAAAAATCTCTTTTTTTTCATTTGCACATTAAGAAGGTGGTGTTTGTGTACAACAGTATGCTCATTCTTTTTTAATAAAGAAGCAATAATTTTATAAAAACTGCAGTTGTTACATTTTTGCAAGACTGCTTAGTAGTGCTGACATTTCTTTAACCTCCATAACAATAACTCCACACTTATTCAATACCACTCTTTGCATGTCACACTGCCCCAGTGTTATGTGATCACGTAATGAAAGACCTTATCATAAAATATAATATGCACAATGGGAACAGAATTAAGGTTCCCAAAGGAGTCTTAATTCTGAATTTCCTGACTCTTGTGGGTTTAAACCTCAAACTCAACATTGTATTAACATATTTTTAATTGAGCAAGAGGGGAAAGAAAAGCACATATTAAAACCTTTTATTAGTTAAAGATGAGGATTTCCCAACAAACATGTTTTATCTCTCCATTTTTCATTCCAAAATTTCTCTGTAATTTAAAACTAGCTGCTCTGGTCTCTTTGCAATGAGTTGCCTTAAAATTAAGACCTGTGATGTGACACAATTCATCTTTATTTTCAATCCATTTGATCTTGCAATCTCTGATCTTGCAGGACTAGATCATATTCCCTAGAAAGCACTCCCCAGCTCCTGTTAGCTGGAAAGAGTAGGACTTGTCCTGTTATAATTTAATTTTAATTTAATATTAATGTTAAATACTTTTAAGTAAATAATAGGAGTGGGGGGAGTAAGTTCTTCTGGCAACAAAATCTAATTGGAGTTGATGTAACTGTCTAGAAAGGATTTAATTTGTTCAGTTCATTTAGCTTCTATAAGATTCAAGACTAGAAAGAAAACAATTGTTTCTTTTTTTCCTGTTCTTTTTCTTTTATGACAATGAATTTTTATCAGAAGACTTCAGGTTTTATAAGACTTTAAATCTTATGTAATGTTTTAAGCCACAACAGAGAATTTGGTCATATTTTTATTATTTTTTCACATCATTCTCTTTGACTCACCCTATGGAAAAATCAAACATTTGATCTTGACTATTGTATAAAAATCCTTTGACATATCTCTGAAAATGTGTCAAATCTGTTGTCTTTGGAGAAAAGTCTGCTTAATTGCCTGGTGTAAACTTTTTACAAATAGAAATTCTCAGTATATGCCTCATTCAAAATTAATTTAAGTCAGCAGGAGAGATTTTCTGTTAATCTTATTTTTCTCTTCTTTTTTCTTCTGATGATTCCTTTTTTCTTTTTTCTTTTTTTTTTTTTTTTGTTTTCCTGCTGATCTTGAGCTATTCTAAGAATTGGGCTATTTCTTGTAGCTATTGAATTATGTTCTAGGAAAGACACTCCTTTAAAAGGTCAAAACCTCCCCAACCACCAAAGAAAACCCAGAGCAAAATAACAGAAATTCCCAATTTTGTGATTTACTTCCAGTGGTTTTGTCTGTCTTCATAAAAAGACCACTGGAGGTGAAGTTCTTGAGAGGCAGCGCTCTGAACAAGGAATTCAGTATGAGCTCATCAAAAGGCCCACTTGATAAGAACAACATTATGTGTCTAGTCTCTGAAAGGAAACCAGGGTTATTTTGGTGCTAGAAATCAGTGTGTCGTCTAACACAGCCAAGTGTCCTCTGAGGACCCCACTGGGAAATCAGTAGAGTTTTATGAGGTTAGCTGCAGCTTTTGTGTAAACACCATAACATTTTATGATGGGAAATATAGTCTTTTGTTTTTTATGTAAAAATGGAATTGATTAGGGTTTTTTATTCTTTATTATACTTTATTTATTCTTTTTATTCTTTATTATTAATTCTTCACTGTAAGAGTAGTGAGGCACTGGTACAGGTTGCCCAGAGAAGTTGTGGCTGCCCCCTCCCTGCAAGTGTTCAAGGCCAGGTTGGACGGAGCTTTGAGCAACCTGGGCTAGTGGAAGGTGTCCCTGCCCATGGCAAGGGGGGATGAAACTAGATGATCTTCCAACACTAACCGTTCTGTGATTCTATGATTTATGTCTTGTGTGGCTGAATTGTTGGGGGCTGTTCAAAGTGTATAAGCTGTGGCTTGAAAGCCTTGCTGTCCAACAGCAGATAATGCTTTATTTAAATATTTTTTGGTCCATTAAACTAAACAGAGATTTTGGGACCTTTAAACCACTACGGTAATGAAATAGATTTCGTTTTCAGAGAATAAATTCTTGGATAATTTACAATATAAAAATGGTTCATTTCACATTCAGTTTTATTATGTTCCAAACATGTACCAGGTAAAAGACCAGCTGGTGTAGTTTCCAGATGACATTATGGCCAACACTTGAATCTGGGATGTTTTCCTCCCTCAAGTTTCAGGACCAGTTTCTCTTTTCTGATGTTTATCTTTTTGTGGGAGAATTTATTTTTTGTGGGAGAATGTCATTCATACTGGCCATCAAATCATAACATGTACCTGTAGTGAGTTGACTCGAGTCTTCCCTTTGAGTGGGTGTGATGTTTGGATGAGGAATTAGACTATGTTTCAAGTGCTTTGCAGAAAATATGTTTTGTATGACTTTCCAAGAGCAGAGTATGTATGTATGTATGTATATGTTGGCCTGAGATCTAATGGAAGTTGAATTATCCCTCACCAATCTCCCTGGGTGCAAAAAGAGGCCTTGCTGACTGCTTTTGGGAATCTCAGTCACCCTTGTCTCCTTTAGGTGCACTTGTAGGAAGGGGGATGTAACATGGTCCCAACCAAAACCCACTCTTTGGTTTCTCCCCCAGGACTGAGGTGGGAGGACAGAAGATGCTCAGCTTTTGCAGGGGAAAAGCTGCTTGTCAAATACCTGCAATTATGACTACCCTTTGCATGATCTTTCCAAGATTTTCTGAGACATCCTGAGACTTCTAAACTAAAGCCTGTGGCTATTTCTTTTCATATAGTCAATAAAAGTTACATGTGATTCCCAGTGTTGATAAGGCAAAATGCTATATTTAAAACCAGATATATTTTAAATAGAGGAAATATCAACACTAAAACATTGGATTCTGTGGAAAATTTCACAACTCCTCCAGGAAATGTTTGTGACCTAGGTCGTGGTTACAGCTATACTTCAGCTGGGATAAAATATTTCCAAAATACACCGGTGTTCATACAGGGTGAAATAAAACTCACTAAACATCCTTGCCCATCCAGTCCAAACTAAAGCTACTCCTGGCAGACAGCAGCAGCTTGGAGAAGTAAAATTTTATGGACTGTAAATAAAATCAGTGAAACATTCCTAATGTAAAGGTTATATATTTCTCCCCACTAACCCCCTATTAAAGGTGAGATGGTCAAGGTCTGTATGCAACCATTTCACTCTACATCAAAGTGGCTTTTTAATTATACTCCAGTGCTCTCAGTAAAAGCATATCTGCAGACCTCCTGAGGACTTTTTTTTTTGCTTAAGAACAGTTTTAGGATATCTTTTTTCCAAGTTTTATCTGATTATTTAGTTTAAAAATTAGAAACTGAGACTTTTATTTATCCATGGCCCAGAATTTGCAGCTGCAGGACAAGCAAGGTTCCTTGTGCCACCCTCGAGGTGACCTCAGCTCTGACCTGAAGGGACCACCCTTACCGGCAGTAAGAGGTAACCCAGGTCCTGTTGCTGCTCTGCCTGAGTCTCCCCTGGGCAGCAACTGGTGTTTTACAAGACAATTGCATGTCAGTGAGAGACAAAGCCGAGGCCACCATGTAAATTCTGACTCTGGCTGCAAAGGTGGAAATCCAGCATTTTATCGTCGAGCCACCCAAGACCTCAATGTGATTCCCAGTTATTTAAGAACAAACATAAAAATCTATGGGCCAAATTATTCCCCAGATCTCAGCCCAGCAGGCTCACTGCCTCAGCTTACCTCCTCTCAAAGGAGTTGCAAAGAGTGTAAGCCAGCAGAGAATCTGATCAACTTTATTTCTTTTAATTTACCCCACAGAATTCTCCTTTGCCCAGGAGATTAATTTCTTTTTTACTTTAAAAAATCCACTTACCTGTGAAACTTTCCCCCCAGTTATACCACAGAACTGAAATAACATTTTAAAAACCTGAGAGTAAGATCCTGTGCTGTTGAAAAATTTAGACCTTTTAGAAGCTGGTTAATTCTTAGGATCTTAGAAAAACCATCACGGTTGCTTTAAATAGCAATGAAAGGCTGATTCAAGCCATTAAATTTTATGTTGTATGTAATGTTGTAATTGATGTCAAGCCTTTCCCATATTCTTCACACTGACATTGGGCAGTCTCCTAAATGCTTAGAGTGCAGTTACAAGAGTCCAGACCCAGTAAAGTACCAAGAAATGGGTGGCAGAAATGGGAATTTATTGCTAAGAACAAAAAGGTTCAAATGTTAAATAATTAAGCGTGAGCCAAATTTTGCCAGTTTCTTTCCCATCCATTTATTTTGGGGGATAATTGGGTGCATTAAGTATTTTGCTGCAAACCGTTTCTTCTGTGTATGCATATAAAACTTTATTACCCTTGTAAAAAGCATGCTGTGAATTCTGATGCTTCTGTGTGTTTGGGAGCATATAATTATTCTCTTTGCAGGAAAACACTTTTACCTACATCCTAAACTGAACAAATGTGCTTCCAAAGCAGCAGCTGCTCAAAAGCCCTGTGCTCAGCTTTGAGCATCACTAAGGAAAAAATGCAAATTCAGCTCTGAGTTGAATGAGAAGTCTTCTCTCCTTACAGGAGATTTTAGTACAGTGGTTTACTTCACTTTTGTTATTTTCCTGATAATTCTTAAACAATTTAAGTGCCTTAATCCTGGCAGCACTGAAATGAGCTGAGTAACCTCATTCATGCAAGAGCAACACTTGAGGTCAACAGAGATGCCACTGTCAAATGAAGAGAAAATGGAAGGAAAGTAAGAAAAAGAGAAGTTTCCCTTTGTTACACTGTGTTTCTGTGGTGTTTGCTAACACTAGTAAATTAAACAGAAACCATCCCTTAACACTCGTCATACATTAAATCTGGACAGGGACCTTTCCCAGAAGGTAGTTTGCATGAAGACACCCTGTTTTGAAGGATGAGGAGGTTTGGTAGCATGGAGATGTGCAGATCTCAGAGGTGGTCCCAGAACAGCATAGGTTGTTGCTTCAGGTGTACTCAAGCCTCCTGTCCTGGTCATTGCATCCAAAAGATGTAGCGATCCAGATCACAGCCTCTCCTCAGTTCAGACAGTCCTACCATCCAAAGATGGTTGGTGTAGAACTACCTGAATAGTTTCAGCTGCTTTCCTGAGCAGCAGCACATCTCCAGCAGCCAACAGCTGATTAGGGGCTGGTGCCCAAACATTTGCCCAGGAGTCCATGAGCATTTGGAGATAGGCTTTTTTAAACTGGATTGCTTAAACTGATGCAAACTGAGACTAAGCATCCAAACATTTTCACAGCCATACCCATAAGGAACATCTAACTGGGCAGGTTTAGGATTTTTTCTTTCTTTTTTTGTGCTCTTCCCTGGTGCAACTGCTTTATAGCACAAAAGTAAACCCTGACTATGAACTTTCTTAGGGCAAATCAAACTCCCACAGGGATTAAAGGCTGTCACCACTGTCGCCTCTCCTCCCCTGAGCGCAGGCTGTAGTTCTTCACTCTGTCCTCTTTTACATTTCATGTACATTTAAAAGGAAAAGACTGAAACCAGAACTCTCAACTCGACAGATTTAATTCTATCATTTTGGAAGAGGACACAAAACAGAACAAACCACACACAACAGATGTTAGTCACGTCATTTAATACGTGACTAGAAGATGTGCAGTTACTATAGTGATAAGAAGCACTGATATAATGAAATTTTTTAAAATGCAGTAGAGCTTTGAATTGGCCCCTACAAATGACTCCCAGTTGTTTTACGATGTTTGCCTTAGCTGGTGAGGCTAAGCAGTAGTCACTGCTATGTGAGATATATATATTGCAGTGAAAAGAAGAGTTAATAGACTTGAATAAAAGGTAGGAATGGTCTTTGTGCAACTAGAGCATTGATGTGAGGTGCTAAAAAGTGAATGGGTAGTGGGGACTCAGACCTTGAACTGGGGGCGTTCCCTAGTTATTCTCATGGTCTTCTCTTCCCCCAGGAGCAGGTCACATTGCTTTCCCAGATTTAATTCCTCTACAGACAGTAAGCTGAGAAAAGAAATGCAGCTGGGACCATCCATGACGTGATGAAGGAGTGGGAAGGAGGAAGAGGACAACCTTTCAGTGATTATGGTGCACATTTGGCCCAAAGTCTATCTGCTAAGGGGATGATTCCTTTTCTACAATGGCCTGTACCTCTAGAAATAGTTATGAACATGCCCTGAGAGGGAAAAAAAGCAGTTTGGATGCAAAGCCACAAGCCTGCTTTCAGTTATTCCTGTGCAGAGATCCTGTCTTTCACTGTGAGTTAAGAGACTCTCCTGGAGATGAGATTCATCTCACCCATCATCACCTAAAATATAGGCCTGTCCTCCCACCTGGCATCCTCAATTCCCTTTACAGCCAGTGGCACATCCAGAGGGCCAGTGGCATGCCTTGTCCTATCCTAGGACATGTCAGACAGGTTGTATCATCCTGTGGATACATATGTCTGCTCCTGTCCTGGAAGTTACAACTTGATCATTGCTGAGATACCAGACTACAGTGTAGCATCATGCTTTTTTTTTTTTTTTTTAGCACACAATGTACAGACTCCATCCTACAAACCCTTATGTACAAGAAAAATCTTCCTGTTGAGGCCACGGGAGCCCTTTTGAGATATGTGTACTCATAATTCATGAGTAGAAATTTGCAGAATGGGGCCCAGGATCTGTACAAGGAGGCCCCACTCTGTCTTCTGCCTTAGGTGCATAAATCTGTTAGTTTTAAATCGGTCTGTACTATGACTTTTAACCTTGGCACTAAAATTTGAGTTCCAGGCACTCCTGCCCACAGCTTGGAGGCACCAAAGAAAGACTAATTATTTCTCACCTTGTTACTTGCCAGATCTCATCTCACTGCAAGAACTGCGGCTTGTGTTTCCTGGAATAGATTCCTCTCTTTTTCTCTTTATGCCAAAATAGTTCATTTCTGATTCCATAATTCCTTTGGAGATTTAATAAATATCTATAGGCAGAAAAGGGCAGCTGCTTCTTGCATAGCACTAAAATCTTAAAATGTCAAAACCAGCAGGACAGTCACCTCTTCAGATCTTTAATTTCACCCTAAGCAGATCTGATTTGTTGGAGGAAGTAACAGTTTACACATTGCAAAAATAAATGGTGCAGCAGGCGTTCATACACAGTAGGAGGTGTGAAAAATAGGGGGGAAGGGGGAAGGGAGACTGATGGAAACAATCAGCTAATGCAGAATGAAAGCCTTTTTCTCTCTCCAAGTGGAACTAATAGGAACATCAAATATGTTAAACTAAAACAGAAACATGAATGACGAAATTATTTTGTACTTTTTTTTTTAAGAACCCTTTTTTCTAAGAGTGGTCACACATACTTATGGAGGGTAAAAACGAAGGCTTGCCTCTAAGCACAAAAAAAACAGTTTCAAGTGCCTGATTTTGAAAAATTATGTTTGTTTATCTACATATCACTTGTGTCAGCTTAGAACAAATAGCCTCAGTGGTGGCTGTAGATGGTCCATACTCTGGGGATATTCCCACAGGTGCTGGAAGCCAAGCAATATCACAGCAATAATCAGCAGGGTAGGATTCAGTGGCTCAGTAATTGTGAACATCCCCCAGGCCTTCAGGATTGAGAGTTAGCAATTTCCAGTGGCTTCAGTGGGTATGTTTTATGTTTCATTCTGTTGTAGGTGATGCTGGAAGAAAACAAGAGCAACATCTGGTCCTGCCAAGCATCTGGCCAAGGGAATGGGCATAAAAATGCCAGTTTAACTTTCATCTAGTATTGCCTATAAATACTGCTGTCAGACCAAAACCAAGTGGTGGCTCGATCTAGTCATCTGCCATTAAACTCAGTATTTTAAAGGTGATTTTTCTTTATCAGAAAAGCCATTAGAGTCAGCAATCATTTCATCAATAGCACTGTTTGGAAGCAACGAGCTTCCCAATGGGACAAGGGTAAATTCCTGAAGAAAGCATCTTTCTCTCAGAGGATAAAACAGTAATATAAAGAAAACAAACAGTGAGTGACATATTAGCCCAGTTTCATTTAAAAACACTCAAATAAATGTTAATGTCAGAGGGTTAAATTATAGATATTTATTCATGATATTGAAATGTCCTATAGGCTAAAAGAAAAACAGAACCGATTTCTTCTGAAAACGTCACACAGAACAAAACTCTGTCCCTGCTGGTGAATGCAATTGAATGGCTTATTCTAGCAACCATTATGTTCACTATCAAATGTTCATTCTTCTAGAGGAGATTAGGTGACAATCTGGGCTCAGTCCTACAAGACTATCCAGGGCTCTTCCTGGCATCAGCCCAGACCCTGTTTGGAGGGCTTTCCAGTTCTACTCACCTCTCGGAGCTCTCACACTTTGGACATCCATATTTTAGCTGAACGCAAGAAGAAAGGGAAGCTGGTGGCATAACCACTGTCACCTCTGCTAGGCACTGTCACCACCATTGTCTAAAAGCACTCCCAAGAGCTTGACAGTGCTTCCATGTGCAGCACCAGACATTGCAGCTTCTGAGCACCTGGTGTTGTGCTTTCTCTGGGGCTCCTATCACTGTTACAGAAATAATGATGGCATCCATACTGGTACATGGTAACAGTTCCATGCACTGGAACTTGGTTGTCTGTATAATTACTTTGGTTAAAAGAGCTTTTATATATTTTCGGCCTGTGCCAGACCCAGTACAGCCATCCATCACTCTTGCAAACAATTCCCAAACATCACTGAATTTTTAGCACAGTACAGGAACCATTCCTAATAAGGAATTTGGATGCCATATCCCTGCTTTGGAAGATGGGAGTGTTGATCTGCTTGAGGGTAGGGAGGCTCTGTGCAGAGACACCTGGACAGGCTGGAGCGATGGGCTAAGGCCAACTGCATGAGTTTCAATAAGGCCAAATGCCAGGTGCTGCACTTGGGCCACAACAACCCCCAGCAGCGCTACAGGCTTGGGGAGGAGTGGCTGGAGAGCTGCCAGTCAGAGAGGGACCTGGGGGTGTTGATTGACAGCCGGCTGAACATGAGCCAGCAGCGTGCCCAGGTGGCCAAGAAGGCCAATGGCTTCCTGGCTTGTATCAGAAATAGTGTGGCCAGCAGGGACAGGGAAGGGATCTTACCCCTGTACTTGGCACTGGTGAGGCCGCACCTCGATTACTGTGTTCAGTTTTGGGCCCCTCACTACAAAAAGGACATTGAATTACTTGAGCGTGTCCAGAGAAGGGCAATGAAGCTGGTGAAGGGTCTGGAGCACATGTCGTATGAGGAGCGGCTGAGGGAACTGGGGTTGTTTAGTCTGGAGAAGAGGAGGCTGAGGGGAGACCTCATTGCCCTCTGCAACAACCTGAAAGGAGGTTGCAGAGAGCTGGGGATGAGTCTCTTTAACCAAGTAATGAGTGATAGGACAAGAGGTAATGGCCTCAAGTTGAGCCAGGGAAGGTTTAGACTGGATATTAGGAAGTATTTCTTTACAGAATGGTTTGTTAGGTGTTGGAATGGACTGCCCAGGGAGGTGGTGGAGTCCCCATCCCTGGAGGTGTTCAAGAGGTGGGTTGACATAGCGCTTAGGGATATGGTGTAGTTGGGAACTGTCAGTGTGAGGTTAACGGTTGGAGTAGATGATCTTCAAGGTACTTTCCAACCTAGATGATTCTGTGATTCTGTGATTCTGTATGAGTTCAATTGTATGGACACAGCCAAACTGACTCTCTTAACCTCAGAGCCATATAATAATAAACCATAACACTGCTTACTGATGCAGATGTAGCCCACGGACCATTCCTTGTGTGAATCTTGACTGCCTGAACCAGTTCAGACATGGTGAAGATCTGTCCCAATGTCAGCAAACATCGCTGTTCTGTCTAGCCATTATTCATTTTCCTTTGCACCAGAGAAACTCCTAAGTTGGTACTGTATCAGTTTGCTTTAGCAATACCTGTTATAAATAAGATAAAATGGCTGATGATGGACCTGATGTGTCTAAATCTGGAACCAGAAATGCAAGACAATACAGTACAGAGATTTCACTCAGAAAGATTCAAAGCAGCTCAAAGAAGCAGAGTGGTGATTCTGCCCATAGATTAAACGTCACAAAACAGAATGAAAACACTTTAGCCATTCAAGACTACTTCTTCTTTACATATTAACTAATGTAGCTAAGTCTGTCACGACATCAGTGCAGAAAACTAACAAAGTGAACTCCAAGTATCATGCATGTGAGCTGAACCATTCCAAGATGCATGCAAATTTAGACTTGGAGTAAAGTAACTTTCTTGAATCAGTGCCCATGTACATATTTTGGAAACAAAGTATGAAGAAGCCAGAAAATTCCCTAAAACAAAGACTACATTTAGCCAGCTAGCCACTGATGCCATAAATGATCGCCTCTGTTTGTTTCCTGTTGCTAGCCGTGCAAAAAGTAAGTAGTTCGTGGAAATGAAACTAAACGCATAAATTAGTGCAGCTGCAATTAAAACGATAATTAATTCCAAGATGAACTGATGTTTTTGGGGAAAATAGTTCCTTAATTTAAAAAAAAATCTTTTTGGAGACATTTTAATACTGCATTTTTTCTACTGCAAAGCAAAGTTAAATAGAACTCTGGTTGAAATACCAGTTTATATTTGGCACAACTTATTCTTGGTACCTACCCATTATCCTCATCTAATTACTTGAGATTTTCTTGTGAACTCCTTCATTGTAAACAAACTATGTTAGTGTCCTTTAGCTATGGGCTTCAAAAGACCTACAATTACAAATTTTATTGCTCAGCATTACAAGATGATGGTATCTCAAGAGAAGGTGACAGTGAGCTAACAGATAGGTCCCCAAGGGCAACTGGCCCAGACCTACAGACTCCCTTCTCCAAACAGAGAAACAGGCACAATTAGCAACTTTCAAAATGATAAATCTCTTTCCTTCATTCACCAGGCCCAATGTAGTTGAGTGGACTTTCATACACATTTTGGTACTAATTAACTCACAACATTTGGCTTTGTCTCATAAGAATCCCTAGCTCTTTAGATGCCATCTCACATGAGGGAAAGTCACACAAATAATGTCAGAAAAAACAATTATGAAAGGAATTACTTTGCAACTGTCTTTTGGCAAGCTGTTACATGGCACAGATTATTTATTTCAGGTACACATTTATTTTAGGTTTTTCTAATGTGGCCATCAGCTCAGAATAACAGTACCAGCAAGAGACAAAGAATTACCAGAAGTCTTAGAGGTACATATAGCTGTATTTCTAACATTCCCACCACTACAATATCTGATCACTAAAAAACACATTGTTAGAAAACACAACACAGTAATATCAATTACTAGATGCTTGATTTTTTTAATAGAAGTGGGGGGTTTATTTTTCAAAAACATATGTAAACTGAGATGTGTACATTTGGACCTAGATCTCTTTAGGATCTAGGTGGCAGTCAGCTTTTACATAGAGCTAACATCTGTGTTTCATAAATAAATAAAACTGCAAATGTATTGAGGAGACTGGAGTTTTCCATTCAAGTCCATTGCTACTTTGAATGTCTCTTGGGTACAACCTAAGACTTTGTCAGGAAGCTTAACAACATTTGTTTGAAGTGAATGTATTTATATGTCTTTTATTTAATTTTCCTCTTCACCTCACGATATGGGACAGAACTAGTATATTGGGCAGTAAAAGAGTGAGATATAGAAGCTATTCCAGCAGAGCCACAAGAAATACCATGGTAATATTTAGAGAATTCCTGGGATATCATTCCACTGCATGGACAAGAGTCATTAGCTATGGAAGACACTCTTAAATATCCTATGACCGATTCATAGTAGAACTTTTTGTCACATTTCCTTCCTCTATAGGGAGCTAAAATGTATTATCACTTTGACAATTTTCAGTACATATAATTTAAAAAACAATGGACAGTAAAGATGAGACTAAGACTTCAGATATAGTCAAAATTAACTCAAGCTCTTCTCTGCAACATCTATTTATGGTGGTTTACTAGGGATCATGCTGCATGTTTTCTATGCTTACAAACCTATGATCGTTTTTTTTTATATATACAGAATAAGATATTGATGGCTTCTGAGGAGGTAAAAATTACCTCTGTCTCTGCTTTCCATATTCTTTAGAAATGCTCAAAAATACATATTGGTATTTCCCTACTTGTCATATTCTCTGTTCCCTGAATATAAAGATAATTTGTCTCCAGTCCATGCAAGAAATCTCATTTCTTAAAGAAACCTTAATTCTTGATTTCTAGAATTGAATAAGAATCAAAACACAGGATCTGCTCCATGGGACTACTCTTTCATTAACAGTCTCAGTAATTTACAGTCCAAAATTTTCTTCCAGTGGGCTGGTTTCCTACAGCCTAGAGATGATAAGTAACTGAAAGTGGACAAGTAATTTTATACCTGATTTCTGCAGATTTTGACAGTTTCAAATAAAAAAATACAGATTTCTAGAGCTCCTTTCTCCTGGTTTACTTAGGTCACAGAAGTTCAGGTCCCATCCAGCCATAACAGAATTTTCACCAAACTGTCTAAAGTTTGCCCTTCGCTATTTCAGGAGGAGAGCAAATAGTATGTGTGATGCTTTTGGCACCTGCAGACATAGCAACATAACTAAGACAGACATCTGTTTCTGTTATGATGGAAGGATGTTTACATTGTGGCAGATTTGCAAGTTCTACAGAGCAGAGGCCCTGTATTGGTAAAGGAAGTCATTATTTAGTTTGTTTAACACTGAACACTTACTAGGGGCCACCTTGATAGTAATCTGGAAGCCAGAAAAAGTTGTGGATCTTGGCTTCCCAACAGGCTAAGCTATTGAGCAGAAGTTTTGGCCAGAGAGAAGAATCCATCTTCTTCATTTTTGACAGCGGTGATTTTGGTAAATTGCGCGGGAAGAAGAGGTCTCTTCCTTTAGTAGCTCTGCACTTGATTTCGTCAGGTGGTTTAAATCCAGATCTGTGTGGCAAATTCAGTTTCCACAATTTAGAGGTTCCAAGGTCAACAAACTGATGGACATGGAAAGTATCTTACACTTCAACTCTGAGAGGAACTGTTCAAATTTGAGGGTTGAGTAATAGCAGTGGGGAGAGGGGAAGCTCAGGCTGCTGGGCACAGGAGGGGAAGGGAGTAAAACAAAAACAATAAGTGGGGACATCACATGAACAAGCAATATGAGTGCAGTAGTGATCAAGTGGAAAGTAAGGCTAGGAGAAACAGTTAAAATTATGAGAAAAAAATCAGATGTTTGTCAGGACTCACTCCTTCAATCACAACAAAGTGAGATTTCCCTCTGAGCTGAAAAGAATGTATATGAATATGAATAGTGTATGTATATGTATCTCAATCTCAGCAAATCAGTCTGGAAGAAACCTCTAGAGATTCTCTAGACCTCCTCCCAGCCCAGTGATGACACAGTTTGACCTCCGTCATTCTAAATAGTTGCATTTTAATTGTTCTTAAAGAACAACTCTTCAGCATCCCCAGGGTTTAATGACTTTGTAGGTAACATATCTGGATTAAAATTTACTCACTTTAGTTTAAACCCGTTATTCCTTGTATTATCCCCAATGACATGGAAAAGAGTTTATTCTGTTATTCCTGTAACAATCTTTTAAGTATCTGTAATCTATTTTCACATGTCCTCTGAGTCATCGCTTCTCTGTGTTAAGACACACACAGGTTTTCAGTCATATGTGCTTCCAAACCTCTACTTATCCTATTGTTACCCTCAGAACTTTCTCTAACAGACTCTTATCTTTCCTAAATATGGCCCAAACTGTCCAGAGTACTTCAGGGAAGACTCCACAGATGCTGAGTGGAAGGCAAATATTTCTTCATATATCTTATAGTCACATTCTGGTATCATTATGCTTGATATTTGCTGGATTATTTTTTTGTTTGTTTCCTTCCAACAGCCTGCCACTGCTGGAGAGTTTGAAATACATAAAACTTTTCTTAAAAATCAAATCTCACAAGCCAATTTTAAATGCAGTGTTCCCCATGGGTTACAATATTTTAAGCCCTTGGAAGGACTGCAATTGTGAAAGGTTCCAGTTCCCCATTTCTGTGTGTGGCAGAGTAGGGAAAACAGCTTTGAAACATTCCCCATATTTGCAAACTGTCTGAAAGACAGCTTGGTTCTCAGTGTAGGCAAATGTAGCCTCAGTCAGAGTCAGTATCGCTCTGACTTCTGCTCTGACTGCAAGGATTCAGGCTCAGTACATCACTTCATGTTTTAAAATACTGAAAATACACCATGTCCTAGGAGTATCTCTTCTTTTCACTGAGAAACTCTCCATATAGGGTTGTTTATAAAATTCAGTCTCTGTCATTGCTGCCAGAAAAATTTCTGAAATCTCACTGACAGCCTTTTTACTTCACCTAAACTGTGAAAAGAAGCTAAGATGTGATGATTAGGGATCGGAAACTGTATCTTCTTCCAGAGCTTTTAGATCACAGTTATAGAGATACTGTAAAAAAAGGAAGACTTGAAAGTTAAGTGACAGAAAAGCTAGTGAGCAACACTTTGAGTTAAATATTAATGCATATTTCCTATGAGAAGTTTAAACGCCTTTACACATGTTCACAGACTATACATAGCTGAAGACAAGTGCAGAACTGCAGTACTAACTTTTGTAAAAGAAAAGTTAGAACTGGACAAGGGAATCGGCGATATTTCCACGGTCTGCTGAAATCAATGATGACAACATCGATCGAATTATTGTTGGCAGGGTATTTCAAACTAAACATTGCTGAAGAGAATCAAGAAAAATACTAATACCAATCTATTAAGTAGCACTTTTCATCAATAATGCTCAAACGTCTATGCATCTTATAGAAAAGGAAACTGAGGCACCCTTAGAAAACTAATTTTCCCAAAGTCTTATGACTGATGACAGAGGCAGGAGTAGAAAAGAGTTCTTCTGGGTTTGAGTCTGGTGCTCTAGTCATTAACTTTGTCTTCTTTACTAAGTTAAGCATACAAAATACTTATACTGTTAAAACAGTTATTTTTTCAGAATACACTCCCCATGATATCAGAGTATGTGCACATCGTGCACTGGCACCCATCCATAAAATGGGATTTAAGATGGTAAGAGCTCTGTAAAATGGGAATTATTCAATTGCTTCAACAGCTGAAAAACAAAACCTACCAGCAATGTTCCACCTCATTGATACCTCTGCATACATGCGCCTTTTGTGGTGTTCAAGGATGGGAGACAAGGATATGAGAAGAACAACTTTTGTTAATATCTAATTATGCTAGATTTCAATCTGAGAGAGAAAAGTTTTAGAGCACAGAATGGGTCAATAGAGTTAAGGTCAGCCCTGAAAGGAAAACCGAAGGTGTCAGTCTTTTAAGGAAGACAGATTCTAGATAGTGAATGTCTTTTTTTCTGATACATCTTGTCTGTAATGCATCATGATCTGGCATTACTGTTTGGAAAACCTTTCATGTTTTGTCCTCAATATAACTAACAACCTTGTTAGAGATCAATATTTGGTCTTACAATGTAAAACAACATTGCTATGAATTGCTAGTCTTGATCTCAAATTTTCTGTTAAAGCTACACAGTGGTACAAGCCTGAGCTATAGCCACCATCACTGAAAACCCCCTCCATTCCTCACTCCAGAGGCTGTGTCAGTTTTGTCATCTGAGAATCTGACTTACTAAGACATATCTGTGATTGGTAGTACTACAGTAATGGAAGTAACCCTTGATTCATCTAGGTCATTTGTCTGACCTAAAAACCTGTGACTTTTCTATTTCTGGCAATTTCTACTCTCACATAGTTCCAGCAAAAGACACCCCACAACCTCATTGCTGACCCTTTTTTCAGTTTTTCACTGTTCTTTACATATCAGGAAAAAAATGTAAGAGCAATCTTTTCTATAATATAACCCTTCTTTTCCTGCTTACCTTTGCCACAAAAAGCAATTTTTCCCATTCTTCCTTGTGTTAGTCTTATATGTAATTCATGTCCCCTTGGTTGTCTCTTCTCTGCTCTAACAACCCCAGATGATGCAGCCTTTCCTGATAAGCCATATTTTCTAGATTTTGAAGGAGTTTTGTTTCTGCTCTTTACTCTCTTTTTTACCAGTTTATATCCTTCTTGAACTGGATACAGAGCTCCTACCAGGGTCGTGGTAATATTGGACTACTTCATCTCCACTGCAGCCTTTTGTCCACACTTCCCAGCATGCTGATCTCACAACAGCATGACATTACCTTATGCGCAGCTTGAGAACCACTGCAGTCTCCATAACACCACACCCCAATCTATTTTACTGCAAAAGTTCTATTTAGCCAACTGTGCCTTATTTGAATAGGGCACACAGCTAAAGAAAGGACACATTGGCTGTGGAACACACACACACTTAGCTAAAAAAACCACACACACACTTGGCTAAAAAAAGGACAAAAAAAGAACAAAAAAAGGACATATCTACTTAACAGATTATTCTCAACTAAGATAATTTGTTCCTATTAAATAACATGGGGTTTTTATCTTGTTGTCTTTAACTTCCTATTTCCAATTTACCAACATTATTTTCAATTCAAATCTTGCTCTCCCAACTATTGACAGTGACAGCCAGCTTGGTACCTACTGTATAAAAAGCATTAAACATTTTTGCCTTATTAGCATCACAATCAATAGTTGTTCAGCAACATTTAGCATGTCTTAAGTTATCATGTTTGTCCTTTAGCTGCCACTCCAAAAGGACACAAATCCCCATACAGATCTCCTATAGGGTCTGTATCATATCTGCCAGCTGTACCTGTGTGTCTTGGATGCTCTGAAACATCTCAGAATGACTCCTTGGGTAACTGAGTAAAGCCACTGCTGTCCACTCAGCTGGGTCACTCTACAGTGTCTGCTGAGAGTACTAACTCCGCTGACCACAATAGGTGCTAAGATATCTAATGCACATATAGACTCATACATATAAACACTAATACATGTCTTAACCTTAAACTGAATTTGACTCAGTTTGGCATTTTGTGGTGCATCTTATTGACCCATAAACTTCCTTCCCTTTTTCTCTTCCTTTCCTTTCTGTTTTTCATTCTCTGCTTTCTTCATCTCCCTTGTTGAACTGGTTTTGGTTGGGTTTTTTGACTTAATTCTCTTCATAGTAGATTATATGGTGCTGTGTTTTGGACTTGTGTTGAAAACAGTCCTGAAAACATAAGGATGTTTTAGTTACTGCTGAGCAGTGCTTACACAGCATCAAGGCTTTTCCTATTTCTCTCACTGCCCCAGCAGCAAGGAGGCTGAGGATGCACAAGTAGTTAGGAGGAGACACAGCTGGGACAGCTGACGTCAGCTGACCAAAGGGATATCCTATACCATATGACATCTTGCTCAGCAATTAAAACTGGGGGAAGAATGAGGAAAGGGGCGTGTTCAGAGTGATGGTGTTTGTCTTCCCAAGTCACCATTATGTGATGGAGCCCTGCTTTCCTGGAGATGGTTGAACACCTGCCTGCCGATGGGAAGTAGTGAATTAATTCCTTATTTTCCTTTGCTTGTGCACATAGCTTTTGCTTTAGCTATTAAACTGTCTTTCTCAACTTACAAGTTTTCTCACTTTTATCCTCCTGATTTTTTCCCCCATCCCACTGGGGAGGGTGGTGAGCAAGTGGCTGTGTGAAGCTGAGCTGCTGGGGTTAAACCATTACACTTTTTTTTTTTTTTTTTTTGGGGGGGGGGGGTGGGGGGGTGATGGGGAGGCTGGAATAACCACCACAGATACGCATTTCTCCCAAACTCACCCAGGAGGCAGAAGTTCTGGCAGCCACAAGCACCATCAACCCTGTCCCACCCTCCCTCCAGGCAGAGCGCCAGCAGTGCCCATGGGCCCCCAGGACATACTCAGGAAACAGCTGGCACTGCCTTGCTTGATGGGCCTTTTTATTTTGGAAACTACCTTGCACCCCTTCTCTTTAATTCATTCATGGTCATCTGAGATGTCACAGCTTCTACATGTTTTTCTTTCCTTATATTTCCCATTTTTTCTTAAAGAGGGAGCTAAGAAATTTTGTTAGGGATGGACTCCACCCACTGTAAAAAGAGAAGCCAGTAAAGAGAGTGGCAATTAAAAAAGACAAGAATACTGACTCAGCATTTCCAAAACATCATGGCAACTAGGATCACATGTGTCCCAAGAGGAAAGATATATAGTGAGGGGGAGATGCCTTTTGGCTAAAGAAGCAGTTATGTCAGGAAAACTGGACTGTTGATGCCTATTTTACATTTAAAATAAAGTAAAAAAATGCAGCACGTAATTAAAAAAAAAACCTTTCAGTGTCAAAAACTACAGGGGTGACAACTTCAATTTTGATGATCTGTCTTATTTCTTTGGCTTACTAAATAACAGCAATAGTAGGGTATTCCAAATTTCACTAAAATAATTTTTACAGCAGGTTCACACATAAAGAAAATACTAACAGATGGTATAACATGGTAAGTAACAATCTGGCTAATACACAGGAAAAGGGTGTTCCCTCGCATTTAAATTCAAAAAGATTTTAAGCTTAAAAAGATGAGACAGTAAAGAGGCTGGGTCATATGCATAGAAAGGAGGAACAGCCTGATTGATGGGGACATGCTGAAGCTCAGCCATAAAGCTGAAGGTTTCACATCAAGGTGAAAGCCCATAGTCTGATCTAAAACCTGAAGTTATGCTGATACAGGAATCTAATCCTTTCTTTGACACAGATGAAATCTGTGATCTATTCAAGCCATTCAACCTCTCCAGATCTAATTCTCCCCATGTAAACTGAGACTAGTCCCTTTAGTAAAGTGCTTTGAGAGCTACAGATTAGAAGTGATGCTTGCACAACACTGGCTAAATGCTGGTTCCTTTCAAGCTCATGGTGAAATTCCTCTGGGCCTCTTTGGCTATGTTGATATTAATAAATTAAATGTGTCCAGTGCCATTCTCTGGTGCTTGCAGTCAGCTGGCAGGAAGTAGCCTGCACCTATATTACTAAACTCTTTTAGTCTCTTAAATAGGGTGGTCATATCCAAACTGTCTGTTGGGAAAGGCTTGTGCAAGCTCCCAGGAATGGTGCGCTGTGTGCAGGGTGCTGCCTGGCCCCAGCTCAAACCATGCCAGGGTCCCTTCTGACACTTTAAATGTACAGAAAATCCAGTCCCAGTACCTGGAAATGTTCCTCAGTGCCATCTACTAGCTCTGAGTAACTCTTGAGGCAGACACTTGACCGATTAATTTGAATATGCAATACAGTTAGAACCATTAACTCCATTGATATTTCTTTCAAGTGTTCATATTATTTCCTTTTATAGTATTTGTAATTATTTCTGTACTCTGAGGATGCCTGTAAAACACCAGCAGCGTTCAACTTGGACTTAATCTGATTACTGGTGCAAAATACCAGCCTGCAAGATCTCCATGTTGGATTCCTTTCATCAGCTCGTTCTGCAAAACCACCTTCACGTAATTACAAGAACATCCTGTGAGCTCTGGGTTTGTGAACCACTGTGCTGTTCAGACAGCTGGTAGAACACAGAGGTTAATCTCAAATCTGATCTGCAGCCAAGGTGGGCTGGTAAACTCCAGTGAAGCATAAAGAGCTAAATTATTAACGTTTTTACACAGCATTGCCCACTGAGTGCAAGCAAAATAGACTAATCCCTGAGCTACCAGAATCAGCTGGCTATTTTCAAAAGCCAACAGCAGCAAGGAAGCTATTTTGTGACTTCTTTTCAAAAAACAGAAGGGAAGATTGGAGAAAGGAGGGGCTGGGTGGGAGTGGAGCACTTTGACATCTAATCTATCATTTTTATTAGGCTGAGTTCGCAGACATCTGAATTGTGCTTTCCTCACTTTTTAGATGGAATGGAGAACAGTAACACTCATGAGTGATAGAGTAATTTAAACTTCTTAGAGCCTCCTATCACAGAGCGTTAATTTATATGTGAAGGAACCTGCGAGCATGGAATTTGTGTTTTAATAAAACCAAACAACAAAACCTTCAGTTCTGTAACACATCTTCCTGAGGACACATGTAAAAGACTTAGCAGAAAAATGGAAAACAGTAATGTTCTCCAAGTACACACATACATGCACACAAAATGACAGAGAAGACAAAGGGAAGGCGGAGGCTGGGTGCTCCTTGGAAGCTGTTTTTTTAACCTCTGCGACAGCCTGGCCTCCCCTCTGCGCTCCCCCCACCAGCTCTCCTCGTGTGCTGCACAATGTCATCCAGAGCACCAAGAACAGCTTGAGTAAAAACAGCTTTCACTGAGAACGGGAAAGATAGGAAAAAGATTAGTGCTTTTTATATATAAACCTTGTGGTTGGTGACCAAACTTGCAGACAAACTACAGGAGCGAGGTAAAGGGAGTGAACGCAGAGAGAGGCAAAGTCTAGGTGACTTGGAAGATAGTTTAAATCCATCAACAGGCAGCTAAGATCTGAACTAGTCATCTGCAACCAGAGGAGAAATCACAGTCCCAGTGTCAACGGCCACAAATCTTACTGCCTTTGAAGAGGCCAGTATTTTACCCAAAAGTTACTACCTAAGATTGTTATCTGGCTACTTGCTGGTCTATGTGAGACAAATTGGCAGTCTTCAGCTAGATCCTGGTAGACTAATTCCACAACACCACATTTGGCATTCATTAGCTGTCCTGGCTGTGGGGCTAAGTAGGAACAGTCAGAAATGCTGAACCTCCATTTCACCCCTCAGAGGTGGTCTTTCCAGGACAGCTTTGAGACTCATGGATAAATCAGTATGGGGCAGTAAGTCCTGTAGTAGGTACATGGGTAATTAGATAACTTTGCTTTGAAGAGTTCTGAATATTTCCTTCAGCAGCACTGTGTATGATTATGTACTCCTTGCAGATTGTTAACAGTGCAGTGAAACTGGGTAAAAGCGATCTTTCTTTTCCCTTCAAACTTCCTAAGTGTGAATAATAGAGAAATGAAGAGAAAGAGTTGAGGTACCTACCAGAGAGAAAGTTGCCTAGCCTAAGGAAAAGAAAACTTGAAGAATGCAGGTAACAGTATATTAAATATTTGTTTACTGAGCAAATATAATTTGCTCTTTCATTTTTATCATTAATTTTCTTGGTATTCTCACAGTCTACTTGACATTGCAAAGATCCTTGTTCTTAGGGTCAATCTGCATTTATAAGCTTTATTTAGATTGACTGCTCCTATGTGGTGGCAAAGAGATAAATGTTCTCCTGAAGCACTCTTACTGTAGGTACAATGCAACCCAAGGAAAATCAAGTCAATCAGCACTAAACTTGCATTCTGAATAACCTACTACAAAGCACTTTAAATGTTTTAAACGCCATTTGTCACTGTCACACTGGAAGAAAAATTACAGTTCACTTCAGCTAAGTGGTAGCTCACTTCGACATGAAAACCCTCTGAACTTCTGCTTTTATTCTGACCTTGTAAGCAGCTTTATGCGAGTTAAGCAGTTAAGCGTTGGAAAGAAGGGAAAGAGCAGGAGTTGCAGTGAGGCTTCAACCCTGCAGACAAATGGAACAGTTTAAGGTTAGTAAGGGAATAAGCAGGTGTGAAGAGCCCTAACACGATGCTCAATGCAGGTCCCTGGTTCAGTGGGATAGCTGTTTTAAAGATGAATGTCACATGTCTGCAAGACAAGCAGCCTGTGGGCCATATTGTAGATAAAATAGTGTTTGCCAAAGGCTGTTAGCTGCCAAGTAAAGCTTTGACTGTCAAACTGTGAAGAAGCAAAAAGAGAAAGAAAAGTGACTATGGCAAAGCTCAGTTGTAGACTGATTTTTGGAAAAACAAAGTTTAATAATGACTGACTTGTGAAACTGAGCATAGGCCCACCTTGAAGGCTGGTCTGAGGAACATCTCTGAAGGTGAGGAAGCTTACATCTCTGGGTGCCTCTCTGCTTATGTTTTTTTCTGACTGGAAGTTTTGGGGAAATTTCCACTGAAAACACAGTCCTCCACTATTTCACAGAATCACAGAATCACAGAATGGCTGTGTTTAAAAGGGACCTCTCAACATCAAGCAGTCCAACTCCCCTGCTCAAAGCAGGATCAACTAGATCAGGTTGCCTAGTGCTACATCCAGATGTCTTTTGAATTTCTCCAAGGATGGAGACTCCACAGTCATGCTGGGCAACCTGTTCCAGTGTTTGACCACCCTCAGAGTGAAAAAGTGTTCTTTTCTGTTTAAGCAGACTTTCTTGTACTTCAACTTGTGCTCTTGCATCCTCTCACCAGGCACTGCTGAGAACTGTCTGCACCTCTTCTTATTCCCCCCATCAGGTATTTATACATACTGATAAAATTGCCCCTGAGCCTGTTCTTCCCCAAATTTAACAGTTCCAGCTCTCTCAATCTCTCCCTGTTAATTCTTTTTATTACATGTCCAAGCATGTGCTCAAGCTTGTGCTGGGTCTGCTTTAAGAGAGGGGTTTTAGCCCTTTATGCAGCAATATGAATCCTCCAGTACACCAAAATGTCCATGCTACATCAAACAGTAAAACTGCAAAGATCCTAAAAATCCTTTCAATTCCTTTGCTTTCAGATCTAACTTGTCGAAGCTGTTCTCTGCCACTTTCTCTTTTTTATAGCAGAAAGTTCATCGGTTTGCTTTCCTGTCAGATTACAGGCAATGGAAGTGTGCTAGATACACAGTGCCAGCTCAGAGGAGGGTGCTCTGCAGGACGTGCCGAGGGATGCCCAGAGAGGTGGCTCCCTGCCATCAGCTGGCTTCTCTGCTCAGGACACAGAGGGACATGATTTCCCTCTGTGAGCAGACCTTTACTCTTGCTGAGCACTCCTTGAAACTCATATACCCTTTTTGCTCAAGTGCTTCTTTCTAATGTCCATCTGGTTTTGAGTAGAAAAGTCCTCAGGGCAAAGAAAGAGAGAATATGGCTCTACTTCTTTAACCACAATATTCTGATAAGGATATATGAAATTCCCATTAACATAGGAGCCACATACTTCTTTATATTTTATTCATTCAGTGCACATTAAATAATCAAGAAAGGGTTTTTTTTCTACTGTCAAAGTTAATTTTCCCCTTTAAAAATAGTGTTGCAGATACTTATGAATAGGATAGTGATTTTTTTAAAAACTCACAGTTTATATTTGTGTTCTTTTGAAAGTTAAGGATAAAGTCATTTTCCCTACAGATTTAAGATTATTTTTCTAATTTCTTTTTCTAAATATTGAACATTTTTTGAATACTTAATAGACACATTTTTTAATATTCTGTAATCTTTAAAATTATTTTTGTAGGCTTGAAGAGAATTTTATTCTCAAAATAAGAAAATAGATAATTGTTTCAAAAGAGTTTCAGCAAAAATGTCTGTTAAAAATGTGATGAAATGTCCTCATTATTGAAGTAACACAAAGACTATTTCCATCACACTGATTTTTTTAAAACTATTTTCTTTAGAAGTTGTTTTTAGGTAAAACACTCCTTGCACATTTTTTATGAGCAACTCAAGGCAAAACTGAATGTACTAGTGAATTAAATATATTCAATGCTTTATTATTCTTTTCCCTTCATGACAGCTATCCAAGTGTTAAATCCTTCTGGAGACAAAGCATGGTAGGTTTTTGTTGCCTTTTTTTTTTTTTACTGTGATAGAGCATGGTGGAGAAATGTCTATAAAAAAAAAAAAAAAAAAAAAACTACAAAACACAAATAATTCATTTCCTGGATGCAGCTCAGAGAAGGTAGACATAGGTAATAAAGTAGCCTTATTCAACCTTAATTGTTTTTTCAGTTTCTCTTTCTGCTTTTCATAACTTAGAAATTCCTCTTCAATAGTGAAAGGAAATACTTAACAGCTTAAACATAAATTAAGTAAATCGGGTTTATATGCATTTATTTTTTTTGCACACTGACTCTAACTTCCATTAACATCTTGAAATGAATCCTAAAAAAAGGAGGTATTCTATATCATTTTAATACTTTTGCATATATTATGTGCTCAGTTCGTGCAGGTAAATTCAGATTATTCTTACAGAATTTAACTCCAGTTTATATCTTTTCCTGAACTCAAGGTCAAAGCAACAAGAACTGAAAAGAATTTAAAGACAACTAGCTAAGGAGATGAAATTGTTACATCTTTTCACACATCATCATGTGGAGGAATTCAGAACAGCAGTGACTGATTTTTTCCTAGGCTCAAACAGTTAGATAAATGTGAATTGCTGATTCAGCAACTCTAGCAAGAGAATTGTAGGATAGAAATATAGGAGAATAGAAATAAAAGCATTATGTGTAGCTATGACTACAGTTCTCACCTCTGGAGATACAAAAAATGGCGAAAAAATTACATCCTTGTTTCAAGCAGGATTATTTCCATCCACTATCATCTCATACAGAATTATAAAAGCTTCTGATAAGGAAAATTACTCCTAGGGAGTTCACTTTCTGGAATATACACTGCTGAGTCCTTGCCAGACTAACAGGTCTGAGTCAGCCCTATCCTAATCATTTTATCCATAGCCTGATTGTCCATGTGCCTTATAATCTTGGACCTCGTTCAAAATAAATAATGGCAGTAACAAGCCACAGGCTGAACTTTCCTCTGAAATTTTTTTAAGACAACATCTTCATGCATAAGGCAAGCAACATCTGCTGAACCAAATGAGGAAGAAATCTTTAATGGTTAGAATGGAGAAGAAAATAAAGGAAGATCAGGAGAAGTCCTATCCCACAGAAACCAGAGGGATTTCTGCCTCAGGCTCCAGGCAAGCTGGAAATGTGCTCCTTACTTCCATGCTCATATTTGTCACAGCTCCGAGCTGAGTAAACTAACAGCTCTGTGGCTCTACTTCTCACAGTTGAATGTGAGCAATGCTTCCTATTTAAATACTTCAATCTTCTAATAAAAGATATAGCCTCTTTGACTTCAACTTGCATACTGGAGTTCATAGGCACTCAGCACTTCACTGGTGCTTCCTAAATATACAGCCGTTGTGTTTTGTACACCCATACTCTTCAACTGAAGGTTGGTCTTCTGCATTTGGCCTATGAATAACTTTAGAATTTGGTATTTCCGCAAACATATAAAAAAGATCAACATTAACTTCTTCCTGTATGATAACTCTGATTACTTTTATCTGATGAGTATGTTTCAGGTTTTGTCCTACACTCAGACAAATTATAGTTTGTGACATACTTCCATTACTCGTAGGTAGCAAAAGACGTTTTCTGAGACAAAGGCACATTTCCAGCATCCGTGAGAATAGCAAGGCACTCCAGAGGTGTGTCCCACAGTCTGGAATTGCCTTTCATGTTTGCGTTATATTGAGGGATGTCACATTTAATCAGCTTTAATACTTTTCAAATTGCGTTTTCATATATAGAAGTATAACAGAAAGTACAATGACATCCAACCGATGTTGAAGTTAGAGTAAATCAGTGATCCAATTGCACATAATTCAAACTCACCAGATTTATTTCTTTCCACTAGAGAATGTCTGTCAGAGCCAGGAAAAAATTTTATCACCAGGCTAAATTCATATCAACAATTAAATAATCGTTTACAGAAACGGCAATTTTGTTTTGCAAATATCACAATGACTCCCTGAAGCCCTTTTTTTCTTCCTGAATCCCTCAACCCTTTTCTCTTTTGTGTCTTTGTACATTTTTAGTTCTTTACAACAAACTTTTGTTTGCCTCGGATTATAGCTATCAGCTATCTGTCATATAAAAAAGCACACTCAAATTATTCACATTTGAGGTTGGAGACGTATTTGTTTTTATTTGAATTGATTAGCTGTTAGCAATAAAACAGAATGTAAATAACTGAAAGAGGATGATCTGGACGGCAAAATTGTTTTTTGTCTCCAGTATCAGATCTGGATGAGATGGGAGGAAAAAAAAAAAAAAAAAAAACAGACCAAATCTCTAATGTTTTGCCTGAGTATGCTGGATATTTTTGAGAATTTAGTGATTTGTTAGGATATGCTTGGGATCTCCAAAGGGAAAGGATATGGGATACAGGAATGGGAGTAGGAGTGACTTAATTTCTGAGGAAAGTACAGGACTGTGTGAACAATTGCAACAGAGGAAGTTTCAACACTAAGTCTCCCAGAGCTGCAAGTACTCTGTCTCTGCCTAAAGCCACACTGAAGTTATGGGGAAAGCTATGTCAGTGGAGTGAGGCAGCCTCTGAAGGGAGGGGAATCTAAAAATGGAAGACCATTTGTACATGATTATCTATTGTAAACTCATAATCCAGGCCATCCTTAATAAAAACATTGAGTTCACACAGACCTTTCTACATCCTCAGGAATGCAGAACTGGAAGAGAGCACTGAATCACTGAGTCTCGTTTCCTGTTACTTTGGGCACCATATTGCAAGATATCTTTCCTAAGCTTGAAGAAGATCCTGAAATCCTTTGTGAAGGAGGTTGCTATCACAGTCACTGTTGCACAGATGAAGAAACTTGATCCTTGGAGGAGTGAAATGACAAAGTCATGATCGTTCAATAGTCCAGTAGAAATACATGGACCAAACCCCCTTTTCCCAAGTATCCTCCCCATGCTGTAGCCCCTGTACTGATCAAGAACTTCTAAAGGTGCTTTCCAGATTTCAAAGGTCAGTGTCCAACAACACCGTTGTTCATGCTTGCAGTGCTTTGCCTTACTGATTTATGTTAAAAAGGACTCAGTGCTCTGCAGAAGTATTGGAGAAATTCTTCAGCACACATTTTTTTCTGGCATTCCTCGGAACGCAGAATTGCTCCCAAAGTGACTGGCTTCTGGAAGCTATTGGAAAACAACACAAAGCCTTCAGTTTCTGAATAAAACTTTCCACCTGTCCTTATGGATACTGAAAATTAAAGTGTGCAATTTTGTCAATTACAATAGAAAATACCAGTGCCATTACTTGAGATGGTTATGTATTAAATACAGACCACCCCAGAATGCCTTTAAACAAGAGCAGGAAAGAGATCGCTGTTCATGGGGCTGGGACCTGCCAATCAGACCAAGACTGAATGCCTGTCAGTCTCCCTCATATTTGACTTGGAAGAAACTCATATCAATATGTAGTCAGGAAATGGCTCTTTAATCACTGCAAAGTCTCTCCTGATTTTAAAGATTAAATCAGCCACAAGCTGCTTGAGTCTTTTTCTGTTTTTTTAACTCCTCCAAGATAACTGATGATAGCATTTGAGAATGATTAGCTATGCCGCACGGCATAAGCATACAGCTTGCTCTGATTTCATGCATTGCAGGCCATGCCGTACAACACTGATCTCAGATAACAGGACATCCAAAGAGATCTGACAGACTTGTCTATGAGTGATATATGGGGGGAAGACAACTTGAAATACGGAAGGAAAATAAATTGCCCGATATATTAACAACAATCTTGTTAGAAATGCTGTAGGAAGATGGGCCAGGAACAGAGCAGGGTCTCCGCAGAGATCCCAGATGAGATGGGATTCAAAAGGCACCTCCTGCAAAGTACAGTTAGAAGTGCTACTGCTCCAGAAGGAGTATCCAGCGGGACTGGTATATGTTCACAAAGGTACCCTTAAGGCTAGAAAAATGGCAACTGGTTCTGGCGGCTCTAGGACAGCAAGTGACATCCAAAGACACTGCAAGAGTGTGCTTTGGAAAAGCAGTGGAGGTAAGGGAGAAGGTAGAGAGGGAACAAACCCCAGGGCACAGGTTCCTGGTGTGGGCCAAAACTGGGATGTCCAGGTGGGGGGAGGTCTGTCTGCCAGGGTTGCAATGAGAAACTGGAGTTTCAGGTGGGAGGGGACTTGAACCAGATCAGTCACTCTTGAGAGAGGATACGATATCCTGGTGAGAGGGAGGTGCAAGATGCATGGGAAAGGACATTGCATGTGAATGTTCTTCATGAAAATATCTGTGCACCTTCATAGCAGAAACCCAGACAGAATGGGAAAGCACAGCCTACCCATTATCAGCACCCTGAATCACTGAATACACCCTGAGATGGTCTAAGGTTCCTCTGGAGGCTGGTGGCTTGTCACTCAGTGTGGAAAAAGGGCACAAGTATGGCAGAGCTCCTTATGCTCTGTCACTAAGCAAGTTGTCACTGGGACTGTCAAGTCAGCCCCTGTTCTCACGGTGATCTGCCTCGCTTCAAGCAGAGAAATACTCCCCAGCCTGTCAAATAGCCAAATAAATCCTCCTGGAGGTTATTTTTCTCAGATCCTTTCTCTAATAACATATTTGCCATGTTTGACCCAGCCCTTGCCACACTTTTTTCTCCCATGTTAGATTTACAGTGGAAACAAGGTACCACTGTGGCAGTCCTTCACCCCACTCCAACCAGTAAACTTTTATTCTTTCCATGAAGTTTAAAGGATTAAAAAAAATGAACTATCAGGTAAAATTTTACAGCAAAAGCTTTTCTTTTTGCTATGAGGTTTTTTTTTCCCACAGAGACTGTCTGCTTGCAAGTTGTTGATATTCAAACACATGGTAAAGCATGTTCACCCACCTCATTTAAACTCAGAAAATGTGCAGCCATATGGACTATCTTGTTCCACATTTCTGCCATTCAAGCACCAGTACAAAATGAAATGGAGAAAAGGCAGAATTCATTTGGTTCCTCAAGGTTTCTCAAAAAGCCACTGAAATCAGCAGCATGACTCTTTTTAACATGTGTGGAGTGAGTCAGGCTGTACAACCTCAGTTAGAAATACCAGCGGGACCACGTAAGGGTGGGGGTGGTATGCACAGAAAAGCTAAAACTGCACATTTACAGCCATTTTAGAAAGATACATAAGAAGTAACTGGAAACCTTGACATCTTTGAAATACCGCAAGAAAAAAATAAGCGCAACTCTGAAGTTCGCCTTCCAGAGTGTCTCCAACTACAATTAGTTCTTAAAGAATTAACTATTATTTTGAAACCTCACATCAGTCTCAACTTCAGTCTCTTTTCACAGATATTTGCCTCTGCTTTAGGAACTGCAAAACTTGAGCTTTTTCTCAAAGAACAACTGGATGACAAAATCATGGTCTCATTTGGCACTCCCATGTCACTCTTTGCAACACAGACTTAAACTTTCTTCTCGACAAATCAGTCTCACAACAGTAACCAAACTCTTAAAGAAACTCCCAGATAGCCCAGCAGTAAATTAACAAGTACAGGAGGCTGTACTTATTACTTTTTTCAAGATGTTCGCTGAGAATTCAGGATTCTCAATTAATTCACCTCTTTGATACCTCCTGCTTTATTCCAAGCCTATTCCTTAAAATTGTGGAGAGAGTACACCAACACCTTAAAATCAATTATTCAAGATTACCAACTTTATATGATTTGAATAACTGAAAATACACTCTGGATAGGTAATTTTTTCCCATTAAATACCTCCAGCTGTGATATTGCCCTACACCAGATTGGACTAGGCAAACATATGTCAGCCAATCTCCATAGTTGATGATGAATTGAAAAGATTTGATACGGGGAATTAAAAGACAAACATTAGTGAATAATTAGTAATGAATAGACAATAAAGAATAGCCTACTGAACTAAATTTGTTTCCCTATGTGTACACATGGTTCTGCTTATGAATCACTATTGTTATCTCTTTTTCTAAGTCTTTTATCAGCTAATTTATATGATCAGCTTTTGGGTCCTAGATTCTTTTTAAAAACTTGTGAGCATTTATGACTTGGAATTTGCATTGGAAAATAGATTACATAATATTGTCTCAGCTCTCTTGCTAAATGAATGTGGTTATTCTTTGAATTAACATTGTAAATGGTTCACTTTAAAGATAACATATCATTGTTGAGGGTTTGGTGATTTTGTTGGGTTTTTTTTTTAATGAACTAGTCTCAGGATAGGAGGTGTCTGCTAGAGATTTCAGAAGTGGAATGTTGGTAATAGCATAAAAGTACCAGTAAATAACTCTTAAATACATATATACATATACAAACTTCTTTACTTATCTGTCAGTATAGAGATTGGATAAAATGTTTGGAATTTTGGCTTTAAATCTCCTGAACTATGCACTTTTCTCACTTCATCCTGCTAAATTTTGTGTTTGATTAGATGTGACAACTGCTGCTAAAAATACTGGAGTTTGTGGAGTGACAGTATAACTCCAGTCTGTACAAGAGAGGGCCAAATTCAGCTCCACTCAGAAGATATAAATCCTGAAATACTTCACTGGAGTCAGGAGAGCTGGTCCAGATTTGCACCCTATGAGAACAAAAACTGGCTCACAAAGTTAAAGAGTGCAATTCAGCTGGCAGTCCTGTACTGATTTTTCACTTGGGTTGCACTCCTGCCAACACGTTTTGCAACTTTGCTTCTCTTCTGGTATTGACAAGCTCTGGATTTTATGGGAAGATGAGAGCCTTCTCCATTTCACTCATACTCACTTCCCCGACCCTTCCACTCACGAGGAGTTGCTGGGCCAGAGTTTGGAGAGGCTGATCTGCACCTGAGTTCAGCACTCAGTAGTTGTGTCAATAAAGATGTAGCACACAGACAGACAAAAAGTCCAATGGTTTGCAAAATGCACCAGAGCAGCTTCCTTCTGCTAAGCTGCATCCGTACACATCATGGTTTGCTTTTGACTAGTGTGTCCACTCCTGGGTTTTGTATCAGACATCTAAATGAGTCTTGTATCTGAAAATGTCTCACTCTTTCTCCTTCCCCTTTCCCATCTTCTCTGCAGTAGCAGAAAATTGAGCTGACCAGAAGAAACACTCTGCAGCACTTTGTTGCTGCTCCACAAGGACGCAAGGTATTATCTTTCCAACACACACCATTGCCTAGAAAAAGTGGAACAAGACATGCAGGTGACATCTGTGCCATGCAAGCAGTGTTGCCTCCAAGCAGCTGTAATCACATCATACCCAGTCTGCCATCCTTCCTGTCCCTTCGCTCACACAGTGCTAAATGTCCATACATGGTTAGTTCACCAGTGGAATTATAAATGTAATCAGAGTTCAAGGATCAAAGACCAAATTTCTTGATATCACCACTCTGCCAGCTCAGGTGGACAACTCCATAGAACAGGCTAAGCAGTACTCAGATCTTCTTTATACCAAGAGTGTCTTGCACTGGCGATATACACCTCAGAATTTTAAAAGAAATATTTTACAGGTAAAAGATGGGGGAAAAAAGACAGCTAAAAATGGCCTTCATCTCATTAAGATTTCCAGCTCACACCCTTGTTACTGACATCCCAATTTGAAGGAAAGCCTTTGGGGTTGTTCTGATGGCAAATTAGCACCTCATAATGTCTGTAATTGATTCAAATGTCCCATCAGGATAATACCATGTTTTCTTTAGTAAAACATCCCATACAAGAAACAGAACTAGCTGGGGTTTACCTTTCCCAATATAATGGATCACGATTATGTTTTTGTGTACATTACCAAAGAAAAATGTTATTAATTGTCTGCCGTGGTTGTATTGGTATGTACATAAACAGAATTATCCTTTGTTACCTTCCTTTCAAATTTACTAATACTCTCTACAGAAGCTTAAAAAACATCTCTCAGCACTTGTCAAAATTCAAGGGAAGGCATAAACATCAACTTTAAGCTTCTGGGTACTTTGGAATTGCATGCAGTGCCCAATGCCTAGCTTCCATAACAGTTTCACAAGCCTCCAGAAGTTCAAAGTGATAAATATAAGTAGCCAGACTATTCTACAGTTGTCGGCACAATGTGGTATCAAAGTCTTATATTAAAATGAACAGCCATCAAAATAGAGGAATGAATTTTCAGTTGTAGCCCACAGGAATTTCTGTGTCCAGATCACATTAATCATCAGAACTCTGCATGGAGTTCCTTGTACAAAACCTTTAACATTCAGCTTAGTATGTTAAGTTATGACAAGCACGGGACCAGGGCCAAATTCTGCCCTCAGTTATATCTCAGCGATAGCATTAGCTTCTGTCAAGTTGCATAGCCACAATCAAAGTCAGATCTGGTCATTTGTCTGGTGTGTAACTCTCACAGCACATCAGTTTCAATGGGTCCATTTATATGTTTTAAAACCAAATACGTAACTTGTGCTTGGATAAACTGGGAACCAAAATGAAGTTTGAGATGTGTCTTCTTACACTAGGAAGAGTTCAACATTTAGGTTTCTGCCAGAATACACAAGTCTGACACTATCAGATGAAGAATGTCATGGGATATTTAATTACCAAAATTAGCCAGAAGGATTCAGGTTTTGGGTCTCCACAGAAAAACATGTGAAATATATACTGTGTGTTTACATCTTGTGAACAGCTTCTCTTTATTTTTTCATAAGTTTTGATTTTTTAGTGCTTCAGAATAAATATATGCTAGCTTAAAATGTTTTTTTTTTCCATTCCAAATGACAGAAGGAACCATTTAAAGTGTTGTGGTGAGCTTAAAAGATGAAATCAAGTTGAGTTTTCTTCCATAGCTGGCTAGAACTAATATTTGCTACCCAGTTTAGGTAGCAGTTTAATTTCAGAAAAAATTGCGCACAAAATATTTGGCTTTATGAAATATTCACAACTATTTTTCTTGGCTTCTGTTCACCGGCAGGCAAAAGGGGTGGTTTAAATATAAAGAATGGATTTTACAGTACATCTTTACCATGCATAGGCAATGGTGGAGACACACCTCTTTACAGTGCGATCAAGACTTGAAAGCTACAATTTACAATAAGTAATTGTGCGCACAAAAAGAAAACATTGCATCTGTTGCCCTTACCACAAAGACCCATGCATGGTGTTTTCTTGCTGAGTACTCAAGTTAAATCTCAACCAATGAATCATCTACTGTTGCTTCTGTAACTTGTGCAGTTTGAAATGTGCTACTTTTTGGCAGTAAATTTTTGATGGCTAAAAAAGAATGCAAACCAGACACAGTGAGGCCAGCTCGGCGAACTTAATAAGAGGTAAGAGAGCTAGTGCTTCTGGGAGGCATAGCATTTGTGAACTGTGTCAAAATGGAAATCAGAAATACAAAACCAGTGCTACCTGGCAGGTTTCCATAAAAACTTTTGATATTTATAAATAAAAAGATCTCAAAAAAAGCATGCCAACTTGGATAAAGGCATACATAAATATATATGTGTGTGTATATATATATGCATTCATACAGTGCTAAACTCCATAAATCTGAAACAGAAATGTATTGACTTGGTTCAAGCACTCACTTGGCACCTAAATTTTAGGCACCTGGTGACATGGAGTTAAGTGTTTAAATTCCCTTTATAGTCAGAAGGAGAAACATAGGTGTCTTTGAAGGGCTGCAGAGAGAAAGGGTCTGACCACTTAGACAGACTGTCTTCTGGAAACCTTCAAAGACACTTGTGCTCTTCTGTTGACCACAACAGCAAGTGGCACAGTTACTCTGAGAGAGCTACTTCATCAGATTCATAAAATAATAAGTTAGATGTCTAAATTAGGCTAACTGGATCTAACCTTGATTTCTGATCAAGACAGGGAAACTAATCAAGCTGCAGACTCCCACTGAGCTGCCTGTGTAGTACAAGAAAAAGAAAGAAATCCATGAAATCTAGTCCAACAAAAACACCACTAATCAGTGGACTATTTACCAAGACTATCACAAGGTATGACAGAGGCCAGAAACTCAGGGATTCCAGGTGGATTAGATCTGCATCTGCACAAGGGTATCCACATCTATAAACCACAGAAACCTCTTCTATCCAGCTACAAGAATTTACATTATCAACCACCAATAGTACCAACTATCATTAAGTTTGTCCAGCAATTTCCCTACCGTGTTTTCAGTAGCTCAGAAAATTATTAAACTTTAAGCACTTAAGCTGCTTCAGACTGAATTTTGAGCTGTCTTTAACAAAATATTATTTTGAAACTTCTTAGCCAAAAAACATCAAGGATTTCCAAGAGTTCAGCCAGAAAAGAATACATATTTTTGTCCATATTCTTAAAAATCTGGCAGATTTTATTCTTTCAGTAGTTGACCTCCCCTTCTTGTGAAAAGACATAATACTGGACAGGGACCCTTTGTGTCAAGGTTACGCTTTCAGCTCCCCCTAATAAAATCTACCCTTGCAACAGCACTGATTGTCCTCAGAGGATATTGGTCTCCTTATGTGACTACAAATTGCTTCCTGAACCAGCTAAGACTAAGCTGATACTAACATTTAACTAGTTCAAGTTAGAAAAGATGGACTACCTATCTGATATGCCACCTGTTTTCTGTTTAAATTAGCTTAGAGAAACTAATCACATGGCTGACGGAAAAAGGCAATCTAGTAAAAAATGATGATAAATTCAGAGCACACCAGTTTGGCAACAGTGGTTAGGTTCATAACTTTGAAACTCTCAGTCACCTTCCGGATACACTCACCTGCCCCCAGAGACTTTGCGGGGCATCTGGGCTCCTAAATTTACTAACTCAGTAAAGGTGTCTGTGCTCAGAGAGTAGGGGTAATCCTTTAATACAATATCAATCTATTTCTCATTTAGCACAAGAAGAGGTATAGGCTAAACTGGAAAGGTCACGTTTACACCCAAAGGAGTCTCCACACACTCAAAAAATATTCAGGGTGTGGTTACACCAGCTTAACTTTGTCTATATAACCGGTAAAACTTTCCCATGTCAACAGGGCTTTATCTTCAGGAAATCCAACTGCATAAGGGAATGTGAGTTCAAGGGGGTCTAAATTACTGTATGACCATCTTAGATTACAATGAACCATGAATTTGGCTGAAGTGCATTGAGTACAGGAAGCATTATAGTCCTGCTTAGCTATGGTGCTGTTTTTGTCAGTGCTCAAGCCCAGCCTACTGAGGGATAGCACAGACGGCTCAAGTATGCAGCACTTTGGCAGAAGGAAGCCAGACAAAAATTGCCTTCAGTGGTGAAGGATAACAGGGCTCCAGCAATGCCTCCCTGGAGTGCCACAAACTGAATCACCAGCTTGGCTCTCAGTTTGCCAGCTTTTACTACCGCAGCTTTACTCTTCCCTCACTGGAGCAGGGCAGGTATGTGTGTCACGTGTGTCCAGCTGACAGCCTTCGCCCTCACAACTCGATTTCCTCTTTTATGCAGTCTCTGCTTAAGCGCCTAATCTTGTGTTTAGGGTGTCATGCTCTGTTGCTAGGGAAGCTATTGGGATGTCAGACGCTTAGTGTAATGACTTCACTGGAGGGCTAGAGCTGGGGGTAAGGGAGGAGATTAACCATGAGAGAAACCAGCACTGTAGCTGTGACTACTTGATTGTTAGCATATATGGAGATGTCCTCTGAGCCCAAAATATAGCCCTAAGGAAAGATCAGAAAGTGATCTGAGGAGTGTTTTGTGTTTTAGCTCCTCTTCGGATGAGTTTTTCTGAAAGACACGCAGCTTGCACTCACACTTTTTCAAGTTTCTAGCAGCATTGCCATTCCTTACCTCCCCCCATCCAGCTCCTAACACACTTCCTACACACTTCCCAAATGTTACCAACATTTCTATGTATGGTAAAGCAAGTTAAATTCCAGACCACTATTCTATAGCCAAGACATCAGTTTTCCTTCTTCCTTTCTAGAATCTAGTGTTTAAGTCCTTATTGATTGTCCTGGTTTGTAGAAGTGACATCTGTAAGTCCCTATCTTGTTTGGTAATTTTCACTCTAAATCTCAGCTCAAATTATCTGATGATAAATCCCTTTCCCTCATCATTCTCACCCCATCTGCTGTCCCTAGGGAGACCTTTATTTTCCATCTTCCAAGCTCATCTCTTCGAATGGCAAGGAAGCTGTCAGCTGCCGTGAAGATTTGTAGGGCACTAAATCTTATACATTAAACCTTTAAATAGATTTATCCAGGTAAAACATTTTGAAGCAAATATATAAACTCTGCAGGTTTGCTAGCATATGGCATAATGATTAGCAACCAGATACCAATGATTTTCATCCTCTTTATTATCATTATTTTAACAGTATAAAATCTCTTTTCCATTTATCAGTTTGCTTCAAAAAATGTTATACTCAATTTATCCTTCATCAGCTTCATCATTCGCATTACTGAAGTAATGGTTGGATCCAAAAGTCAAGTTAAACACCCCACAGCATGGATTCTGACCCTGACATGCCTACAAGAATCTTTCCGATGAAGTTTCGTTTCTATGTAAATATAGCATCCGAATTATCAAAGCTGTTCTTTCAATGGTTTAGGCCTCATTGGTCACCAAAAAAGTACAAAGTGTAAAAAATAGCTAGATTTCATTCTCCTGAATGCCCTGATTTTCATTCAAGGGATGAATCATAACATGGTTTGATTCTTTGTTCATCCAATTCATTTGTCCATTGCCTGAGTACAATATGAGTCATTCACCACATCTGCATGCCAGGATTCCTGCCTACTGGAAGCTTTTAACATCTGCCAGTATATCAAAACACAAATGGCATTTTTTTTTCCAAACAGAATACGCTTTTATTTTATTTTTAATTAGTTAGGAAAGAAAAGTCTCTGAGATTTTCTGGTATATGCTATACAAGTGTCAAGCCTGTATTACTGACTGCTTTGTGAGCTGCTACTTGTATCACACAGTTGGGCACTGGCAGGGTTAACAGGAAAATACAGAGAAGAAATTGCAGGAATCCGTGCTAGAAAGGGACTATGAAGTCATCTGGTCCATCTTTTGCCAATATAGGTCTGTTCCCTACAGTATATCAAAGTACAAGCACTTTAAACAGCCTTTCTTGAAATGAAGAGGAAGCATCTGAAGTTAACAGACGCAGGTGTGACCCCAGAATGAGGAATAGGTGGCTTATGGTGATCCAGGGTAGCCCTGTGCAGCCGCCGCACTGAAGGATGGCCAGAGAGCCTTGCTGAGACCAGCTAATTACAACTGGATTACTGTGTCCTGAAACATATAGGCTTTCTCAGTCTATTTGTTCTTAGTCTCCTCTCCCTTCGGGAGGAGCACTGGGATGTTAGCTTATTCCAGTTTCTGAAATATACTCTTATTTCTAGCTGGACCTTTCTTGAAGCTGACGGATTGCACTGTTAATTGAATGTTGTTCTTCCTGGAGGAACAAATTGAGCATTCCTGCCCTATGGCATAGGACTGAACCCACTGGCTTTGGCTCCCCACCACTTCAGTCAGACTCCTTCTCTGCAGATGGCTTCTCTACAGGCGCCAGTGAAAGCAAGGGCTGCAGAATCAGGCCTTGAAGTAGTAAGACTTACCAAATTTAACTGCACAACACATCTCATGTGCAGTGAAATAAATGTGGTAAACCACCAATGATTCATCGTTTACTTATTGCAGAAAACAAACAGGTTTTCTTCTGAGTCACACGCATGCTAAGAATTTTTTCCTTCTCAAGCAAAACAAAAACCAGTGTTATTTCAAGGCCGGGTGAAAAAAGTTCAGATAAAATAAGAGGTCCTTGAATCTTTGTTCAAATCAGGAACCTGAACATAAACTTATTTGATGTTCTGAAAGGTTTGGAAATTTCATTTTCCACCCAATGCTGTTGCAGGACATATTGTGCAGCTGGGGACTACAGAGGGTGATGGAGTATGGATATACTGGGATCCGTTTGAAGGTCATGAGACCATTTTCCTCTTCCCAGTCCCACTTTTGGAGAATCTAAGTGTGTTGTTAATAATAATCCAAACACATTACATTCAAAACTGACCTGAGATCTGAGTTCTAGTGAAATGTGCCCACTTGGACATTATATGCCAGCAAAAGAGATTGTTCACTTTTTTTAAAATGAGAAAAGTATCATTGAGCTGAGTTCTGGAGAGAGACAAGAATACAGGAAGGAAAAAAACCCATAAATAACTAAATAAAGGGACAAGTGAAATGACTGGAAAAAACATTTAGCTTTATCCAGGATTGGAGCAACTTTGGAACATAAAACTTTCTTTTTGCAGTAAAGAAGCACTATTTTAGACCTATATGCTTTTGGGCTTCAGACTGTGAATTGTATATGGATTCTTTTGCCATTAGTTTAAGAAACTGAAATCTGTGCTACCTGCCACAGACTTCAGTCTTAAACAGAGAGGTGTGTGATGCATATCACCCCAGGAAATTCAAAGCAGGTTTTGCTGAAGGATACTGAAGAAGAATAGCAGCTAAAGTTGTCAGCAGATTCATATGACAAATCCTTGAAAAATTACGGACTCCCGAACTCCATCTGAAATTCAGGATCTGTTTCAGTGATACATTCAATATGAATACTGCTGTGGACATCCAAGTCTGTGACATAAGCAGCACAGTGTAAGCTCTAACTCTGTAAAATTATGCATGCTTCTTACAGATGTAAGTTAATTAACAGATTGCATCCTTTTATGTGGGTGCATCCAGCACTGGGAAAGTTGTTTCCCTCCATAGGTGCCACAGAAAACTTTGGGATCTGTGTTACTGCATTTGGCTACAATCTTCTTTCCATATATTGTGTTTTCTACATCATCAGTTAACTGACACATTTCATCATGACAGCTAGTATATCTCATTAACACAATGCACTGTTAATACAGAGACTGGGGAGTAGATTTGGCAAATGTTGTGAAGGAAGAAACAGAAATATTCAGATGAAACAATGGAGGAGACACCTGAGTGGCAGAAAGGGATGTAAATTGCTGTCAGTGGTAATGAAGTGAAGTTTGAGACAGCAAGTTGTGCTTGAGGTGACAGCCAACCTTCTGACTAAGTAGAGGTAAATGAGATGACAGATTGAATCACAGGACATGGATCCTCAACTTAGAGACAACTTTGAAAGCTCTAACAGTAGTGTTTTGCTATATCTCTGAGATCAGATGATGTCTCCAAAGGAAAGGAGAAAGGTAAAGAGCAAGATGAAGATAAGAATTTGACAATGTCTTCTGAGGATTTTCAAGAGAAATTAGGAGACTAGAGAACAAGAGCTATGAAGGTGGAAAAGAACTATGAGGAGAGTGATGGAAGACAAGGAGGAGAAGCATATGTCAAGGGAGGCTATCCACAACAGCAAAAAGTTGAAGTTAAAAAACAGTTCAGATGTTCAAGAGTTCCCCAAGGAAAGAACTTTGAAGAATGGAGTGTTTGAAGAGCAGAAGAGGGCAGGGAAGGGCTCTGGCCCATAGTCAGTCCTCCTGAGTCAGGGTAGTCAGAAGTGTGTTTAGAAAGGAGCCTGTGGTGCAGAAGTTAATAGAGAAGTTATATGAAAAGTGCAGAGGAAAATGGACAAGAATGAACAATGGGGTTTGAGTAGACTGTAGAGAGGTCCGAGGAGCAGATAGAATTTGAAGAAGATACCTTCAGGAGGTTATGCAATAGTGAGAGAGATGGAGGAATCACTAGCCAAAAATGCAGAGTCCCAGTTGAAGGCAAAAAAAAGTAGAATTAGACAGTAGGGTTGGGATTCACCTGAGCAAATGTACATACTTCTAGGGCATAACTAGTCTCATCTTAATGCAAGCAGCTAAAGATAGGTTTGATGAATCACATTAAAAGTGCCAGTTTCCTTCCATTAACTACAAAAGAAGCCCAAATGCAAGCACCCACATTGTCAGTATCAAAACTTATTAATTTGGGAGGGAGGGAGGGGAGAAGAAAAGAATGTTTGAAGAGAAAGGTGGAAAGAGTTAGAAAATGAGATGAAGGAAGGTGCTAAACACTGAGTAGAGAAGAAAGGGAAGAAGTGGGATGTAGAAGAGACCTTAAGACTTCTGCAAGACTGCTGTCAGACAAAAAAAAAAAAAAAAAAAAAGGTTTGTAATCAATAATCAGGGTATCCACTAAAGAAGTCTAATATCTATAGATCCAGCTGCATTCCCAGAAACCTAGGAAATGAAGAGCAGCAGCAGAAGTAGGTAGACCCAAATGGTTCTATTAATGCTGATGCCAGAAGGATGAGTGGACAGGTGGGTAGAGAAGAGACACACAACCTTCACTGGACATAAACTATTTTTGCTCCAGGTGCCGCATACTCCCACTTGTGCATTATTGTGCCCAGGTAATGCAGGACTAGGAGAGACATTAAATAGCTCGAATGCAGTCCCAAGTGAATATGATTAAACTACTTCCAGACTCCATCTTATAAGTCCCCATTCAGCCTATGGGCTGGAACATGTGGATTCATTGCTCGGGTCTTTGCTAGTCCTGGAATCTCTGCATCTGGTCGACATGACCTAAACTGCACCATCTGGATACTTGAGAAAGAGCAATGCTTCCCCACTCATAAGCAATATTTTTAAACAAACAGGACTTTCTTGGGGGAGCAGGCCAAAGAAGAGAAGCAAAACACTAGCTTGGAAAAGCTGAATAATTAACAGTTGAAAAATTCTCATCTTTCAGGATGCTGTGGCAACAGCTCTGAGCCTTTCCTTCTCCTGTAGCTAGGACTGGCTACTGAGGAAGTCATGATTATACCTTCCTTGTTGTACCACTTCCAGCTCAGTGTCCAAGCTTGGAGGCATTCAGGGACATGCAATTTCCATGATTTTTACTACTGAGCCTAGCTGAAATCACCAGACATGAGACACAAGCAAGGACCAAGAAAACAGAGCAGCTCCATTTCCTGCAATCACTAGGCTGCCGAAGGTTTAGCAGCTTTTCAGACAGTCGTGTAGCTCAACACGAGCAGTCAGGAATAAGAACAGATGGCAATAGTTTCACCAGAGACTAAAAGTCCCTCTGTACTGGTTGTATAGGGAGGTTCATGCCTCGGCTCCTGAACAGGACTCCTCTGGGCTCAGCCTCACATTATGTCTTGACCCCTCTGACATTTTGGTGGCAGCTGGGCAATGCAAATGGAGCCTGTAGCACAGTGACACACTCGCTCCTCTCCACTAAAAGGGAGCATCCTCCCATGTCTTCTTCCCTCCCTTCCGCCTTCTGCTCTGTGTCCTTTCTGAGAGTCACTCGCCCTGCTGCAGTATCTCTTGCCCAGGCATTTTGAAAACTTGTGTTCAGATGTGCTGTCAATAAAATCATACTAGAACAAAAAAAAATCAGACTGTTATTTAAAAGAATTGCAAATAAGGCCTTAGTTATGCAGCAAAATTTTCACTTTTCTGGAAGATGCTGGAAACTTGTTCCTTCCTTGGAGGCATCTCTGCCTATTTGGACCATATCATGCAGGAACTGATTTTCACCTTCCCAACAGGTGTTAACAATGCCATCTCCACTCTTTTATGGTTTCAAGCCCTAAACACAGAGCTTAGGGACAGAGGAGAAACAAGGAACATGGCAATGCTGTTGGGAGAGCAGGCAGCAAGGCATGAAGGAAGCATTCAAAACGAATGTCACTGTCCTTCAGTTACTTCAGCAATTGGTACAGGCAGTGTAAAAAGTCCCTTTCATCCCTTTGCTGTACCAGATGGGACAGCATGGATGGCACACGCAATGGCTTGTTCATGGGAGACTCCAGCAAGCCCAGTAATTGCATTTAAATGCCACAGGTGGTACACTGGATTTTAATGGAAATCAGTGATAAATAGCATTTGCTGGAGCCACAGATAAATAACATTTGCAGGCCTCAGCGGTTGTGATACAGAAGTGTTTGCAACCATAAGCAGAGAGCACCACACTTGGAGGCAGGTATGCTGGGTGTAAAGCATGGGCCAGCTCCTGCAAGTGTCTAGATGTCATTAAAGCAGCTGGGACGGCGACCAGGGAGGGCAGTGGGCCCCATCCCAGGTGCGGCATGCTTGGCCCCTGCTGACGTCAGTGGAAGTTCAAGGCACTTAACACCTCCCAGGACTAGGCTGCAAGAACGACTTCCAGAAGGAAACTATCTTGAAAACAGATCATGTGCTGGTAAATGTAGCATAGATGCAAAAAAGGGCAGAGCAGTGCGTGTTGCAAAATGTATCTTCTTTAGTGCAGTATCCCCAAGCTGTGAGCTTATTCACTCTTGGCTCTCTCTTTCCACTGTCTTATCTGTTATGATGTTGGCACAGAGCTGAGTCCAGTGGGACTGCAGAGCTGGAACAAAACAGTAAATGTTCTCCAGGTTTTCTTTTCTTACAGAATTCCCTAACTCCCAACCTACTTAAGGGGGAGCCATGAGCTAAAGTAAAATTATAGTTTTGTCTTCTTCTCAAGCCAGATATCTCCAGAGGGAATTCTGCTCTCATTGTACTTTTTCTCCAGAACTACTACCACCACTGCAGCACCTTGCAAGGAAAACAGACTCTTTCTGTTCCCTGATGAAGGTTTTAATTAACAAAGGTAGATTAAATGAACAACGTTTAGTCAATTCAATTTTGTTGTTCTTTATACCAGTTGTTCTATGCACAAGAATTTTATATTTAATCTTTTATAGCCAGGCTGAACATTTATATAATGTTATAAAGTCTGCAGCTGTTATATGTGATTTGGCAAAGAAAGGAGAGAGTATGTTTGAAAGAAAAAAAAAGCCATCTTCTAGGTCCTCTTATTTATTTTTAGAAATGCAAAGTTTCTACTTAAAATAAAATTGGATCAAATAAAAATAGTACTAAAGGAAGCAGCCTCAATTTCAAACTTCTGTGGCTCTCTGAATTATTTCAAAGAAGATTTGTAATTTTTTCTAGCAGGAAAATTAAGCAAGCATTAGTTTCTGTACCAGACATAGAGAAAACATTCAATAATTTTGTGGCTTTCAAGGTTCTGTTCTCTCTGTTGTGTTTTAATGCCCTGGACTGATGCATTCTGGATACCACAGACAAAGCAATCCTCTCTTCTTAAATCAGGAAAGAGGATTTAAATACATAGGCATATATGTATGATCCACCCAAAGGATGTCATATCCTATATATGAACAATTATCCTATATTCCTATACCATACTGGATATATACATAGAGGATATTGCATCTATCGGACTTCAAAGCTACCATTGGTGCTAAGAACTGATACAGACCAAACCTTCAAAGCTTGATAATTTTCCATTATATGTCAGCATTGTATTCACCACAGGTCAGTATATTGCCTTCTCTTTTACTATGGTAATAAAAAAACCAAACAAAAACAAAACAGCATCTTTCATTTTCTTCTGAGATATTTCTCATTTACAGCCTGGCTTTACTTGGTTTTAGTAAAGGTCAAAGATGCCTAGTATGACACGAGGTTGCTGCCCTCTGGCATAGATGTAGAAATCCTTTTTGAGAGGTAGGACAAGTTCTCTGGGTCCAGCACAAAACGTGAGATGAGAGGATGTGAATGGAGGCTATGTCTCTGGTCCTACAAAACTGTTTTAATCAGGCAAGAAATAAAGCAGCCCTAACATCTGCTCTGCATCAGGAGGAATAGTTGAATATGTAATGGTCTACCCAACTTGCTGTAACAGAAGCACAAGACAACTCAAGCCTCCTTCAGCCCAGTGGACACATTCTGTGAAGACAGGAGAGCCGGGAATTGGTGACATTAACCATGGCAGCTAGCAAAGAAGGGTGCACTACTTCAAGAAGCTCCCCAATCTCCATTCCCAAAGAACAGGACAAGAGAGTCATAAATAGTCAGCAAACAAATTGTTTAGCACAGCAGAAAATAAAATCTGAGCTCCAATGTCAGAAAAGCTGGCAAAGTTTCTTGTGGATTTTCAGTGTTGTCTGACCAATATTCACAGGAGTAACCTAAAGGAGAGGAGGGAGTATTCCAACAGAGGCAGAGGGTGTTTCATAATTCTTTATTTAATTATGGCATTGTAGCTGGAGTCTGGTCTCCCAGGAAGCACAATGAAAGATTAAATGGCAGCAAAGATCATGCTGCATCCCTTATCTGTTCATGTCCAGATTTCTTTCACATGAGTTGCTTGTAACACGATGACCTTTTTTTTTAAAATGAAGTTGAGTGTGAGGGGAAACAAGAAAGGGGTCAGCTGGACTCAGCTTGACCTTTTTTTTTTAGAAAGTAACACTTGTGTGTTTGGGAGCAATGAACTAAATATGGACTTCGCTCAAAGAAAGACAGATTCAAGGTTAAGGGGGAGACTTTTGTTGTATTATGCAATGCTCTGGGATAGACTATTGTTGGTCCTTGCTGTGCAGATGTAGCCATGGACGATTATCCCTACTCCCAAACCTCTTTACTCACCCGCACTGTTTGGTTTCCAAGAGAATGATTCTCTAGTGGCTGATTTATTTCTGCAGAAATGCGTATGTAAAACTAACTTATTTTACAACCATTCACCATTGCGCATCCTCTACCCTTAGCAACAGGCAAAAAAGTTTTTACAAAGCATACAGTATTCCACAGTAGGGTTTGTTGTTTTGGTTTGTTGTTTTTTTTTTTTTTAATATTGTGTATAATGTGAAGATTTTATATCTTGTAATAATAATTTAGTGGATGTGAGGATAGAATCCAGACTGAAAATTATGGAAGGAAAATTAGCAGTGGGATGACCCCTACTATAACTGAAACAAAACCAGAAAAAATAAATTTTATAATAAAATATCCTTGAGTTTCTGCAATGCTTATAAAATTCTATGTTCAATTTTAAATTTGCCCTAATTAGTGCTGTAGGCACCAAGCAATTAGCTCTAGAGTAATGTATAGAAACTACTAGCATTGAGTACATGCTATGTGTAGTGGGATAAAGGAGGGGAAGGATTTGGATCAGCAAAAAGTTAGGTAACAGAAGTTATACGTTATAAAAAGACAGACATACATTGTCTTCTTCCTGGATAAAGTGGCTCCTTTATAGTGAAGTAGCAGCTTTATAATGAACTGAGTATTTCCCAAAGAAATTAAAGGTTGGTCCCAGAAATGTTTTGTGTTTGCAGGATGGTCCTTGAGAAGAATAATATTAAGTGACCCCTTGAAGCCTTCTAACGGAAAATGACATTGCAAAGAGACATCACAAGTAACAATATGCTAAATTGCAGGATCTGAATACTGGTACAGAAGCTTTGGGGGAAAAAAAAAAAAAAAAAAAAGAATTAAAAATTAGGGAAATTCTTTTGTACACAAATAAAAAGCAAATACATTTGCTCTGAAGTGCAGGAGAAGGCAAGAAACAGATCTAAATATCTCCTGTATTTATTTCTTGGTGAAAGAAAGGTAACAGAAAAGTGGGATGTCAACACTGCAACATACTATGAATACACAGTTAAGAAGGAAGAGGTGAATGATTCTTTCTGATGTCAAACTTCTGAAGCATTCAAAGACTAATTCAAGTACTATTTGACTAACTATCAGTTGGGATGGGGATGTATATTTGCAGCGTACTTGGAGGACAATTTGTTACTTCAGAAAGCAAGAGGTGGCAGAAAAGGAGAGGTTATTCTAGATTATGACTGAGAAGATCATATCAGAAATCATGGAATTCTCTTTAATTGGGACAATAGCACAATAGAGATCATGGGTTACACAAAAACTCAAGGAACTAGACGAACTTGTCGGGAAAAGGAACAGGAAAACAAAGAGGCGGGTTTCTAAGTGAGACAACCTGAAAAGGGGGAGAGTTCAAAAGTAGAGTGAAAGGCTGATATGGCTCCATCAGGAACTCCTTAAGGATGTGAAAGTTGAAAAGGAATCATAAAAACTGAGATCCAGGAAAAACAACTAAGGATGTGAACAAAAAGCACATGGATAAAACTAGAAAAGCTACAGCAAAAATATACAAGAACAAAATCCAGCTACACTTTAGAAACCAGAGGAAGACAGAGTTTCACTCTTTACCAAAAAGAAAATTCCACAGAGAAGGCAGAAGATGACTGTTAGTTATTTCACTGTTTGCAATACTTTTAATTACATCAACATTAATCACATTTTTTAATTACTTTTTTTTTTTTAAATTGAGAGATCAGAAAGGGGAAAAATGTGTTTAAAGAATGAAAGAAATTGCATACCAGCAAGTTCACTGCTAAGAGTTTATCTAGAGCAAACTGAACCAGTTGTGATTATTTTTGAGGATTCGTGGATGACTGTATGAATCTCAAAAAAGTCAATCTCATCATACTTTAAAAGCAGGAGTTAGAAGACCAGGGATCCTAATTTTCAGTCATTATTTTTAAAAATGTAAATATATAGAGAAAATAATTAAGATATTAAAGGGTTCTGTAGGTATATCCAAAAAAAAAAATTATATCTAGCCCACCAAATTTCCTTTTCAGACATGATTGACAGCCTCCTGGATATAGGGATTGCAGAAATAGTCCCTGTAAGATGTCCTAACACAGGCACTACTTATAAACAAACTCGGGAAGTAGAGTTTAGGTAAAACACCTATAAGATTGTATATAGCTAATTGGAAACCCTGCTCTAAGCATACCTATCAATAAAGGGGACCACTTAAAGACAGGTACTATAAATAAGATCTTTATATCCTACATGTATGACAACAAGGTGAAAAGGTTGACAAGCACTTGGTCTACAAGCTCAGAATTCAATGTGATCTTGAGAGAAAAAGTAGTCCAAACAGGATGAAATTCCTGACAGACAAGTTGCAATAGATCATGTGAAATCCAAGCATCTTGGACAGTTGGGGTGAACTGCCCCCTGGAGATGCCTGTGTCTCTGCGTTGCAACTACATGAAGCTCAGGGACCTGCAGAGACAAAATGCTTAGTTTTTGAGTGGCTTTCATAAGTTGAAATAAATTCCAGTTCAGAAGAACTGAAACACAGATACAGAGTGCAGAATATTTGTGGTTGGGCAACACTTCAGCAGGAAAGATCTCAGAATTACTGCAGATCTCAAACTCATGATGAGTCAAAAGTAGTGTTTTGCAGAGGAAACAATTCTCATTCTGGGCTATATTAAGAGGATTTTTCCATAAAAGAAATTGAGTATTTATTCAGTCCTTCTCAGAATTGACAAGGCCACATTTGAAATCCTGTGCCCAGTTGTGGAGGGATAGCAGAAAGAATCCAGAAGGGAGAGCTTCAGAAAACATCAGCCATTGATATTCCCTTCAACCTTACAGCTGTATACTTCTTTAGTACAAAAACCTTCTGTCAGCTGCATGATTCACTTAATAAAATATTACTGGATATTAAAGTGTTCTAGTAAAATAATTTATGTAACAGAGAAAATTGGTGTTTGAACTGTGGAAACCAGTTGTAAAGAGGCAACCTTGGCTTCCCTACACAGGAAAACTTCCTCCAAAGGCTATATTTACCCTGCCTGAAAACTATCTGGCTGGCTCCAGAGCAGATCTCTCCAGCTCAGGGAGAAGTCTGTGTATGCAGATGTTGCAGATAGGGATGGGATCAAATTCCTGCTTTGAGTCCTCATGAAAGAGAAGAATGAGGCTCACAGGCTACAGCTCTCCAGATCTGTCAAACTGGCATCTCTCGCCATCATTACACTTGCATTACAATTGCTGTCAGAAATTATTTATGCCAGAGCGTGAATTCTGGGGGTGAAGACAGAATTCCTTGGATGCTCAGTGGTGTATCAAAATCTGCTCACAGCAATAGTGAAGTGTCTTACAGCTGGTCCCTTGGTGGGGTCAGCCTAAGGCCAGGGATATGCTCTGTTCAAAATTCTTCATTCATCCTGCTAGGAAAAAGAGGGAACAAGCCATCTAAACAAGGTAAGACTTTTACTATCCCAAATAGATTTCAGCACGTGGACTGTTGCCTGCACTGGAAAAGTTAAAGAGAAAAGCAGCAACTGAGAAGAGGAGGATGCCTGGTGTTGATGACATTACATATGTCATCTTGAAGAGCTGATGAGGGAATATTAATTGCCTTGACATATAAAAATGTTAAAAGCTTTCAGATCTGAAATACTGAAATTGAGTGGGAATCTGACCAGAAGTTGCCATATTTTGGGTTTGTTTGGATTTCTTCCAAGGAGCATTTCAGAATTTTGCAATCAAAGTAAGGAGTCTTTGAAACATGTCTCTCAACACAGTGATGGCAGTCATTCCCTCTGTGAGGCACAACCACCATACGAAGCACTGCAATTTTGAATTATTTATTAACTATCTCATAAAAGCTGCAGAGAATACACACTGTGCCAGCTCATCAGCTGGTGTAAATCAAGTGTCTCCCATGTGAAGCCCACTAAAAGCACTAAAAGTCATATAACTGACATTTCTGCAGTACAGATTTGTTTATTTTATAGAGCCAAAATACAGGCTAAATGTAATGTTTGTACAGGATGTAAAGCCAGAGATGAAGTGTACTATGGCTTTTAGCTCCCCTTTTTCTCACCAACATTTAGCACACAATGGAGAATGGCTAGAATGACATTGTGGGGCTAATCTTGCTTCCTTGATGCAGGGTGCTGGAGATCTCCACATGTTCTCTGACCGTACTGGGCTCTGACAGGTGTCCTGCTCCCTGAGAGCAGTGAGAAGCTGCAGGGCTTCAGAAATCCCAGCCTCTCCCTTCCCCTCCACTCTCAAGGGTATAAGAGGTGCTGTGTCTTTCAGATGAGCTCCTTATATCTCAAAGCACAAGACTTCAAAATATACAGGGTTTATTCCTCTGTTAAAAAAGAGAAATAAATAAACAGGTGTCTTTACAAAAACGTCCATAAATTTTTTTCTCCTAAAATCCTGTTGAACATTTCTCCAAGACCCAAACACAATAAACTAGAATATTTCTCCTAAAATCCTGTTGAACATTTCTCCAAGACCCAAACACAATAAACTAGAATATTTCTCCTAAAATCCTGTTGAACATTTCTCCAAGACCCAAACACAATGAACTAGAATATGTTTAAAGAAGATGAAATAACTAAGCTCTGATTCACTGAGGCACTCAGTCACATGCCAGACTTAAGATGCATGAAATGACTGTGCTTTTTACATTTTTAAATACAAACTCATGCATTTGAATCACAGACATTTAACAGAGAATTAGTAGGAAACTTGCAATGACAGTATTCATAGGTTGGTAGATACATACTGGAGTTTAATGCTCATGTAAATCTAAAACAGTTCTCCTCTCTTAAACTGAATTACTTTCATTTTACACCATGGTTCATTATTTTAATAAAATCAACATGCAAAGTTAGCAGCCCCTTAGTGAATGTAAATCAGTTTCCCATACATCAGTGCTCTTTCCTGAAGCCTTTTCAGCTGAGCTGACCTTTCTACTAGAAGATGAGCTGTTATATTTTCGAATATTCATATTGTACAGTCTTCTATAAACAAATATTTTCAATGTAATACTTGTCAAAGATGTAAGAACACAAGTTAAATACTTTATAAAACAGCTGTTCTTTTAATGCTGTTCTTTAGACACTTCAGGCATTTAAACAGAACATCCAGTACTAGCCAAAGAAAAGAAAAGAAAAAATAGTTGATATTCACTTTCTGTTGTCACAGATGTGTACAACATAAATTTTCAGTCTTATGGGAAGATTTTTCAACAACGTTTTTTGAAACTAATGGTTAATAGCAATGATTTTTGCAGAGCTCACAGTAGCAACACATTTCCTAGAGTCCAAGTAGATAAATGGCAAGAGATGAATTGATGAAGAATTTGTGGCTATGGATATGTGAATATGGGTAACAAATGTAAAGGTTGATAAGTTTCATCCTTCTTTTTCATGCTGTTTTCCAGCAACCTGCCTTTTTCTCCCCGGGATGTAGGAGCTGCAGTTGTTTTGCACATTTCTGTGTAAATTTTGCTGCTTCATCACAGAAACACTCAACCATCATTTTAGAAGACTATGACCCATGCAGCAGGAGGGTATATAGTCATATGTTACCTGGTCAGAAAATGAGTGAAGGGTCTAGGGCAGACACTGAGCCCTGATTGTTAACAGTAGGGGGAAGAGTGGCTCTGTGGAAATGCTCAGCACCACACTGACAAAAATACACCTTAAGATTAACCACCCTGTCTCGTCTGGGTTGGTCTTTCTGTATGTTAGTTTGTTGTTTCATTTTCTCATTTAGAATATCAACCTAAAACCAAATATCAAAATGGACATATCCAAGTTAAGATGAATTACTGAATATTAGCTGAAAAGAGAATGTTCTTTGACTACATTTATTTCAATGTCAAGTCATGGTGAATGACAATAAATTCACGGTTAGTCATAGAAAGATTCATTGAATACATTACTCTTTCTTCATTATTGTTAACTCAAACCATATCTTCCAGAACTGTGCCCAAGGTTAATTTTCACACCAAGCGAGCCGAAGCATCCATCTTTGCCCTTGGTCACTAGCTTGTGTCTATGCACGCACCCGTGCTTCCTAAGGCCTGAAGTCATTGGAGCTAGAATGATTGAACCTTTCCAGAGCCTGTCCCCACATCATCAATAGTTTAAGGAGAGTTTGTTCATCTTTCATCAGTCTGTAGCTTGACACATGTAAACAGGTGGGAAATGCAGAGCTTGCCACTTCAAGCCATGCCCTACCACATGTTGCATAGACTATATATGGGCAAAGAAGCCATCTACTGAAAATCCCAACTGTAAGATTGAGATTAGTAAATCAACTATGCAAAGGAACATAAAGTTCAAGAGCCTTAGAGACACTGGTAAATATTTCCCCACCCACCCCATCTTGCTCATTACTGAAAATCCATGAGAACTGTCTGACTGGAATGCTTTGGTTTGAAGCCTGATTGAATCTTGGACAAGATGCTGCACAAAAAGCATTTTCTTCCAGCAACCTACCAATCATACTAACAGTTGTTGATTTCAGATTTATCACTCCTCTTCAGAAGTGAAAAACTCTATCGTTACAGCTTCCAACACTAAGAAAATCTGCCAGAGGTAAGAGACATAGTAAAGATAATTAGGACTGAAGGAAATTGATTTTATTTTTAATGAATTTTGATCATGCATATATATGTTTATTTCCCTACAATTCTTCCCATTTTATTGATGTCAATCTTTCCACCAGCAGTAAATAACAATCTTGTATTTTAATTGTTCTTTTTTCTTACTAGATCAGTTATAGGAATCACAATTCCTAACAGATTCATAAATAAAATAGCATTTTATAACATTCGGTTCTGATAACTTGCCAGATAAGACTTCAATAAAGGATACCAGTTGTCTACAAGTGCTATATTTCATATGCTTTCAACTATCCATTCTCTGCAAAGTTTCACATATTAATGATGGCATTCTCAAGTTTGTTTTAGATGGAAGGAAGAAAGTCAATGATCATTTTCAATTGCAGGTTCAAATATAATATTTACAAGCTTTTTAAAATTGAGAAACTAATAAAATTGATTATATCCTTGCTGATTCCAAAATCCAAATTAAAGGAGTTTAGCTATAAAGTTAAAAACATAGAACAAGATGATCATATTTCATAAAACACAAATTGGTACAAACGATTAAAATGTTAGACTGTAAATTTTTCCCTTTGACTTTAAAGAATCCTTCACTCCAGCTACAAATGGTGGACATTCCTATTGCATTCTGCATGTAGAAATGGATATTGCAGTTTCCAAGTATGATTTTGTTTCTTTTGAGAAAAATATACTAGTTAGGCACTGAACTGAAACTGGGGTTTTTGTACGTTATCAAAGTACCATGAGATGTTAACTTTTTTCAGGCATGACTCATTTAAAAGTATACCAATGTGTAAAGGTAATGATTTCAAAATCAGACACTGAAACCCAGGCTTAATATGGCCACTCAGAGAAGTGTCCTGCTATTACAAAACATTAAGGGCTCTTCAACTCCTCTTGTTTTCATAAACAGCAACTGGTAAGTTTTTTGCAAAGTAAAACTCATGAAAAATTCACCTTCAGAAAACACAACCATTAAATAGAACAAAAGAAATCATTCCAGCTTTCTGATTCTCTCAGGAAAATGTTTATTTTGACACCACTACCACCCAAAATGGAGAAGTGGTAGAGACTCTATAAAACCTTATTATTAGCTTATTAGTATTGCTTTACTTGGAAGGCACTGAGATACTATAGTGATGGTTACATCACCTTAACCAAAATGTAACGTAGATCTTTGTGTGACCTGAAGTGACCAAATCCCAAGATAATAGGCTCTCAGAGCTGCAATTTGGGATATTTTACTTTGTTTACACATGGTAGCATTTCAGTAAGATTTTCCAAAGGGAAAAGAACTATTTTAGCATGCAAAGTGTTTTGGGCTAGGCTCATAATTACCTCATCCAACACAGATACAAAAGCAGCTATGATGAGGAGTTTCACAATGTTCCTTGCACATAAATGCTTCTTTTTTTTTAGTTGCCATAACCTGGATTTTTCTCAAGTCACCTGTAGCCCAAACCTTTCAGAAGTCCTCTTTCCTCTCTTGTAGATGGGTTCATTCCACAACATCATCGTTAGAGGGCATCAAGGTCAGTTTGGGGCAATTGTGTGACTCTGTAGATGTCCTTGGTCACAACAGGAAGTCTCTTTAACACAAGAAAATCATGTTGGTTCTTAAAGGTACTCAAGTGAAAAAGGAGAGCTGGAGGGTGGGAACTTCGCCTGCAACAAAATGCTGGGAAAAGCAGTGTATTTCTTTCTACTATGTTACTACCTACACACTAAAGTACTGTGAGACACAGCCCTGAGCCCAGGAGAGGAATGAATTTCTCTCTCCAACAAGTGACAAAATCATCTTGGGATTCACAGTGTATAATGGGAGGAGATGAAGCCAATTCTAACCTTTAAGTACATACTTACAAGGGGCCCAACCCAGGCACTTTTACCAGTGTATGAATTAGTTTGCTCCTACCTCACACATCTCCTTTTTGCAGGATTGCCAGGGAGGGGAAGAGCCCTTTTTTCCTTTTCCCAAGCTCAGCTATCTAGAAAGGGGCAACAATAATACTTTTACTAGTAACTCATCTGACTGCTGGACTTTTCCTTACAGAAATGGGCTTGGTACTTAAAAGTAAATCCCCCATGTTTTCTAATCACTTGCAGCAACTAAAAATTGAAGATCATTATAAACATCAGGCTTGGCAGTATACTAAAATCTCTTTCCCCTCTAATATAGCTCATGCTGGAGGCCTGATTCACTGGCTTCTATTTTGGGAGGTGAAAGAAGGTAGTCACTGGGTGCTATTAAAACCAGAATTTTTTCAAGATATTCGCATCACTTAAATAGGTCATAAAAAAAGGCAGAAGCAGTATTTACTGTGCTATTAAGGTAAACAAAAATAGCAACTCACAGGTAATTATGAAACAGATTGAGTCTGGCAGGTGAGTTCCAGCAGTCTGGTTTTGATTTCCAAACGAGGGATTAGAGCCAAGCTATAGACCTGCCATAATAAATTAACTATATTCCCATACTTACATGGCTTGTTTCTTTTCACTTCTACTTTCATTTTACATTAGCAGCATTTGGCACTCTGATGTAGAAACAGGCCTTCTCATTTCTTAATCACCTCTGAGCCCAGAGTTGGTTTTATGGTAGAGCTATGGCCACTGCACAGCAACCAGCATGGGGCCATCCTGATAGTCCATACCTGTGTAGCACTGACCCCAGGACCAGGCATACGTATGCAGCTCAAGATAAACAAAGAAGATTCACTTACAGTTTGAGAGGAAATGGCTTGTCAGTGAAATAATGAGTCCCCTGAGCAAAAACTACAGGGGAAAAAAAGCAAAAACCCCATAGAAATACTATGATAGGACCAAAAAGTGGTACAGCTCAAGTGAACCGAAACTGGAAGGTCAAAGAGGAAGGGTTGGAGCAAGTTTGTGGAATGTATTTTAAAAACTAATTTATTTGATTTTATTTTCTACTGCATTCTTGAATATAAGCTGGCATGTCTCTTCAAGGAATGTTCTCAGTAGTGACACAGGCACCAAAGAAGTCTGTCCCAGGACCCCTTCATACAACCTTCACATTGGTGTACCCACCCTACTGATTGCCAGGGCTTCATTCTGCATGCATCACTGGTACCCTTGCTGCCACTGCCTGGCTTCAAATACAGTGAGGGCAGGTGTGAGTACCTACATTGTGATCACAACCCAGATAACAAACTCCAAAGATCCAGAGGTACTTCCAAAAATAGGACTTGCAGAATTGGAGTATTGCTGTGTCCTTGAAAGTTTTGTTCACTGGCCCTTTGGCAATGCTTTTGTCTATACATTAGCTATGAGTACAGCAGGAAGGGAGATGTTCTAACCCTGGAGTCCAAGGTGAAAGTCATCAATCCTGTGCAAAACAGGAGCACTGAGAACAGATGCAAGCTACCTGGATAGCAAGTATCCCACATCAAAAGAAGGAACAAACAAAAGGAGAGCAAGTATGATTTACCCTTTCGACAGACAACTGACATATGATCATTGTGCCAAAACGCCTGTTGCAACTTAATGTACATCTACTTTGATTCCTTTTGCTTTTCCAAAATCCATTAAAAAGTCCCAAGAGGTTAAAAACTGAGAAATTACAGAAGTGAATTGCTACTGCCAATTTTCAGTAGTAGAACAATAAAAAATGCAGAAATGGTGTTTTTTTTAATTTAAGTTTTACTACAGTTTATTTTAATGGGTAAACTAACTTTTTGTGAAGACTTTGTCAAATATTTTGTTGCATTTCTAGTTTCAGTGCTGTTCTTCTTGGTATACAAGTATCAGAATTCGAAACTTGTTTAAAAGTACAAATACATTTCTCATATCAACTCTAGTTTTGATCAGCATTGACTGACTCTGCCCAGTGCAAAGTTCTTAGTTTTTGAAAAGTGACAGAACTTGGAAAAAGAAAATGTCGTACCTAGAGACTTTTTTAACCTACAGACCTTGCAGCAAGGTCAAATAACACACACCCATAGGACCTTTTTTAACTACCCACCAGGGCTGGTCTCAAAGACTCCTTATTCACAAAACCTTCCAATCCCACATATTCATTAGTGACTACTGAACCAACAAAGTTCCTGGCTGACCTTGGTAGATCAGAGCAGTGTGCCAGGCTGCCCATCATGCTTTGAAAGATTGTCATGGCTTTCTACAACCTCCCTACCTTTCTGTTTATATCCATCTACCATCTCTTGTGCAACACCTAGACTGTAAACTCTCTGAGACACAGAGCATTTCTTCTGCTGCGTGTTTCTACTGCATCCAGCACACTGGGCTGCCAATCCTCAATTGTACCTCCTAGGTGACATGATACAAATACAGACTGTGGTCACAGTTGTATTTCCATCAAAAATACATGTCATGTTCCTATTACATCTGAAAGATGAGAGCTAGAACTTATTAAATCAATAACCAAAAATACATGTCTTTATTACCTAAAAGTAGAGTGACAATCTTATTTTATTAAAGCATTTACCACTTCAATCCTTTTTAATAGGACAAGCTATGATCCAGCAAATAGTAAAAAAAAAACCCAAAGCATTAATTAAATCACTCCACCTCATGTAAATGGGTACAGGTTCCTTACCATCTTCATTAGCTTTGTAGAGTGAGCTGAAGCTAAACACATTTCATCTTTGTGCCTGAGACTGTTTATGTTTGAGGAAGAAAATATGAATAATGTTCATTTTCCTTACAAAACCCAAAGTACTGTATTAATACATTATTGTTACTTAACAGCTAAAAATGTAAATAAAAATAAGCAATATAGGAGAAAATTGATCCCCATGAAAGGAAAGAGAGGACTTTTTGCAGAATGGAGCTCTGTGCTAGCACTGCCTGTTGATCTCAGCAGTGACAGCTGAATAAGTATTGGAAACCCACAGTGTTCTGTCAGAGAGAGTTTTCTCCTACCTGGAATTAAGCGGGAAGAGTTCAGATTTTCCACCACAGTGTAGACAGACCGCAAGAGCAAGCTTTTGCTTCCTGGTGTTCACAGCAAAAGGGGAATAGGGAAAATGGTCATCTCAACATTGAAAAATGCAGTAGATTGTGTTGCAATACATCTTACTGGTGTCATCTAATGTCACAGGAAAGATGTCTGGGATGCTCAGAATAAAATAACCAGAGTTACAACAGCTAAAGATAAGCAGCACATTACTAAGGTCGTACAACCTTATCTGTCACCATTTAAACTCCAGCTATTTGAGATTAAGAAACTGTCCCATGTAATAAACACTTTACCTCTGCTAACTGTGGGGTTTTATGCAGCTCCCTCTGAAGCACCTGATGCTGATCAGAGATCATGGTGATCTGAAGAGTCTATGAGGCTGAGCCAGCAATATAGGCACTATGTTTCCATTTAGAAGCCAGAGCTGGGGTAAATCCAGTCACAAATCAGTGCAAACTGAGCACAGAAATCATCTGTTCATGTTCACATCGCTGAACACAAGCTTACTGTGGATGACCAGTTCAGAGATGTGAACCCCCACATGTCTATTTCCTTGCACAGGTGCAGATGTGTACCTTTATTGATGCCTTCGAGGATGCAGAAGCAAAGGCTGTTGCACCCTGAAAAGCTGTCTGCATTACAAACACTTCTTTTTGTACACAAAATGTGAGAGTTTGATCACGTATTTTATTCATGCTGTGGTTCAGCTTTTGAAACATGTTGCACTACCTATGGTCACATTGTGTGATGACTGACCCTGTCCTTGGAAGATATATAAGTCCATACACCTGTATATGAGCACCCTCTTTTTCTTTCCATGGAAATCCCTATCTGCAGTATCAGCAAGGTGCACCAGCTGTCCCAGGATCATGAGGACCTTTCTCAAGGCTGTAGCTGAGACTTCTCAAAGCTGTAGCTGAGACCAAATAAATGGTATTTATTCCATGTTTGGAGAACACTCAAGAAAGAGGAAAACTGTGAAAGTATAGTCTGCTAGGAAACAGGTTCTCCATTAATGTACACATCTTAAACTAAGGATATATAAATAAGGAATCCTATAGGAGAATTGTTATGAAAAGCCCAGACAAATCCAGGGTTAACACAATTGGATAAATGGATAATCCATAAATGAATAAGGAAATGAAACATTTTTTAACTAGCTTGAAACAGATTTGAGCTCCTTCACAGTCACTCTGTCATAGTTTTCCAGATCTCCCTCTGCTCTATGAGAGGGAATAGAGTTTTATCTCTTTGGATAAGCAGCTTCCACACCTTTCATCTGATGACTAATGGCAGACAGCTTCCTAACCTACAGCCATAGAGGCTGCTAGTCATGAGGTACAGCTCTTATGACAGAGCAATTTTTATTGTAAATATGATGTACTAAATTTACTCCTACCCCCCACCCCACCCGCCCCTGATCCCCCCGATTTATCTTTGCTGCTGAAGCCTAAAATAACTATGAAATATTTTAAATTACCTGTAAGCCTGCTCTTGGAAGCAAGTTTGGTTCTCCCTGACAACTATTTAAACTTCATGTGTAATGGTTAGAAATACATCTCCTAACTTGTAGACTTTCTCTCATGTCTGCTGCGGTTTCTCTGCTAAATGTTCCTCAAGAAACAGGTTATTATCAGACTTGATCTTTTCTACCTAACAAAGCCAAAGCCAAATTCCTGATTCTTGCTTCAGTACCATTTTTCTGCTGTGGGAACAAAACTGAGTGACAGGTGTTGGAAACTTAACAGATATAGCTCCTCTCCTGAGCTAGTGTAATGTATTTCATGGGTGCTGCTAGCCCACCTCCATCAGGGACAGTAGATACCACCTCAGCACTGGATGATGTAGCTTGACATTTAAGCCAGCACATTCTTCTCCACAGTGAGCCTTTCTGGACCCAGAGTGCATTCATAGCTTGGCAAAATAATTCAAACCAAAAATTTATTCCGATATGTATCCACATAATGTGATGAGAAAGACTCAGTACCATGCTCAGTGTTCCAATTTTATTTCCATTGATATGAACTCGAGTCAGTCACTTGGCTTCTAATGTAGAGAAGTGATAATAAGAAAAAGATTGGTCTTTGAGCTCATGATCAGTACTCAGAAACTCAGAAACTTATCAAGACTCCTCTGGCATACTCTCTGTTGGAAGAACTCATTACTAACATTGCACCCCTTGGTCACATACAGAAATTAAATATACCTTTAAAGATATTAACTCCATAAACATAACCATGGGAATTGACTTATGCTTATGATAAATGCTAAACCACAGAGTTCAGCATAATATCAGTATTGAGAGTTGACAACATAAAAGCTCTCTAGAAAGGGATATGCAATAGGCACACAACTGTAGCATCCTGACCCTTTAGAACAAACAAAGAATTCCTCATAACATAAATTTAAGATATATATCTGTGCAGGTGACTGAGGATCTGGTCATCCAGGTTTGGGGTCAGCCACTGGATAATTGTGGAATGGTGGCTAAATATTGCATAGTCCTGATTTGCCATATTTGATATTGCAGACAGCCCTATTCTGTTTAATAAAATGCTGTCAGTAAAGTCTGAAGTTATACTCTGGGAAATCAGGAATCAATGTAGGCAATTTTCCTTCCTAATGTGTTATTACAGCAGGCAAAGAAAGTGTTTACCTCTCTTCTGTAGCAGTCACACTGCACATCCCTTTGCAGATCAAACAATTCACAAAGATCTTTTGCCTTATGGTAGTTTTATTTGCAAGTTATGATAAATAACTCCAGAGGAAGGGGAAGAAGGAGGAGAGAAGCAATGGCTGACATAATCATTTTGGTCTGTAGAAAGAGAGAGAAACAAACACTATAAAACTATGCTCTCCACCTCTCAACACAGGCTGCATCTGTTAGATGGAGCTCTCTAAGACTGCTGGTGCATCTGGCCAGACTCCTACAGACTGTGAACACATCTGCACTGGTAGCAACCACATTGTCCTTCTGTGAATAAGTGCTGTAGGAAGTAAGGTAGGCAAATGAGACCATTTCTGACAAATTGCCATGAGTGTCCAGTACTTACTGTTTAGTGTCTTATTCACCTCATCTCATTTATAAGGAAATGCTAGTAGGAGAAGGCACATGACAAATAAAATAGATTATTTGATTATTTTCACTGAGTTGTTAACAAAAATGTGATTACAAGCTTCATGTTTTCTAGAGCACAGCTAGTGAGGGAGAGAAAATTAATCCCAGAGTCAGAATTGCAGAAGTAAAACAAAGGGGAGTTTGCTGTACTTAATTTTATCCTGGGTAGGGTTGGATGAGGGCTTCTTTCTGCTAAACATGCAGTTGGGCCAGATTCTTTAATCAGCAGACCTTCACCAAGTTCAGTATATGGCCACTCTTCTGATGACTCCATCTGCAATTTACTCTAGGGCTAGGGAATCTTTTTTAAACTTTAAATATGTAGAAAATAAATAGCTTTCAGTCTGCAGTAGATCTACTCTATGTGTCGTTTTTTGTGGAGATGGCAGACTCAGTTCACCTGCAATTGGGTCAAAAGAAAAAAAATAAAAAAACAATGTTTGAAATTAAAGTTGGGACTGCAGGGCAGTTCTGACTTTGCAGGGCAGCATGACTATGTACTCATTTTACATTTCCTAAAGATGCATGCCACCTAAAGCAAATGCTGCTGAATTTACATTCTCACAATGAGCCTTCAGGGAGTTCAGTTGAAGTTGCTGAGATGTTCATCTTGAAATGAGGCAGAAAAGATTGAAACAGTATTCATCAGATCTAACAAACGTGGAAAAAAAAAAAAAAAACACACACAACAAACTATACTTTGACTGCCATTCTTCTCAATGCCCCAGATTGGGATTGCAGAGAAAGAAGAGAAGAAGCAGCTGGACAGCCTGGGCACCAGACTGGGAGAAGAGGTGCTGCACAAGGCAGAGCTGACTAAGCAGCTGGGTGCTGCCCCCAAAGCCTTTTCCTCCACCACAGTGCCCCATTTTGTCCATGGACACTGATTTGGAGCTTGAGAGGGGAAGGTGGACAGGGGTATGATGGGGCATTTGCAGTACCAGTTGGCAAAACAAGACAGTCAGCAGTAAGGTTAAAGGAATGTCAAGCGTTTAATGGTTTCTTGTATCACTGTACACTAAGATATGAGGCAAAGCATCACCACCACACCATTGCTTACACATTGAGCAGAACAAAAGTCCTTGCTCCCCTTCAGCCCTCACAAGACACAAGCACTTGTGTTATTACAAGGTGCCACCAAAACCAAGCAGAAGCTAACGTCTGGCCTGAAAATGTGGGTCTTTCTGGCTTCAGTATCATTAGCAGAGCAGAGCTGGCTTTGGAGAGGCAGCCACAAGGTAACCGTCAAGAGCATGAAACCACAGGGACTGAAAAAGCAAGAGGGGAAGGGCACTGAGTGAAATTTGTGGCATAAAGCATAAATCAGTTGGTCCTGAGACCTCTGAATCTGTATTTTATGCAGTTCAGTGGTCTCCTTGGGGTTAGGTTGAGTCTGGCTGCATGGACCAAACTTCCCCACTTGAACACATCTGAAGCTGTATGAAGGACCTGTGACTGGTTTGGATCCCTATGTTCCCTTTAGGGGACCCCCTTTGTACGAACTTGGGGCAGAGGTTCCAGATGAGTCTACCCCAAAAGCAATCTGTGCACACAAATCTTACTCTGTGGATGAAAATAGCATGCAGCAAATGAGACAGTCCAGGGAGTCACTTCCAAAACACAGTGTTGCTTCAAGTCAAATGCTAAAGCAGATACAACTACAAAAAGATTGAAAGCTTGCTACTCTTCACAGTGTCTTGGTTGACCTCACCTGTTCCTATAACAATATTGCTGAAGGACCAAAAGTAAGCAAAGGGTTATAATGTTCTGCAGCTTGTGACCACAGTAAATATGAAACGCTACCTTTCAGATCACTGGAAATGCTCTTTGAATAGCTAAGACATGATGATTAATTAACTCATTTTTCAAGTGCTCATTTTTCATTTCATCTCAAAAATAGCTAAATCAGACTGTATTTTAATCCATCACCTTTTCACCGTCACCCCTGGCACAACCCTCCTCTTTTGACCTTATCTTTTCAACTTCCTGCTAAGATGTGTGTTTAATGAAACAAAAAACTGTCTAATTTTCAAGCTCAGATCCAGCTCTTTCCCTATCGCAGTCATCAGCTAATTTCCTTAAAACATCATCACATAATCAAAGGGTACCCTGGGGACCAGTGTCCTAACCCGGTCCTGTCTGACAGATGGAAGATTCCTTTCTTACAAGTCCAAAGCTCAAGGTTGACATGAGTCCTTCAGGGAACAATACTCATTTTTTCCAAGCCAGTACCATCCAGGTCAATTATGGCACTAACTATAAAAAACCCAAAGACTTTTCCTGTTGCTCTGTCAATGTTCTTTAATGTTAACCTGAAGGGAGTACCCATTCCTCATACAATTGAACTAATCACCAACAAAAGTACATACATGCATATTATTTCGTGAGCTGAACATTTGACCTCCTTCATTGTTGCCTAGTTTACTCTGGACAGAAATATCCAAGTTATTTGTGTTTGGCTAGTTCCCCCCTCCTAGTTCCTTCAATGCTCTAACTAGATGTTAAAGAACAAACTGGTAACCTTCACTAGTGCAGCTACTTACCTCTAAAACTCCATAATTAATCCCAAGTGGATGACAAATGCTATGCAATTTATTCTCTGCTTGGCTGCAGCTTGAAGGAGCATGGACTCTGAATTAGTGAGCTCTTTGGGTTCAATCTGGAAAGCATATGTTTCCCTTCCATCATTCAATCCATCAAAATGCAAAAAAGGCCTGGGAAAGGCACATGGCACATTTTGATATTATTCATTAACATTAATGTCCTTGTTATAAAGATATGTTTTATTTGCAGGTAACAACAGCCTTATGGGCATCTGGGAACACTTTGAATGATTGCCAAAAAAAAGAAATTTGGGTCATAACTAATGATCAACATCCCCTTTTAATCAAATGAAGCCATCATAATGTGTCAGTCCTCTGGGGGAACAAGGACCTTTCACCTTGCTGGGGCCTGCTGAAGCCAGCAGTAGCTGTAAGCAACCCTGGCAAGTGGCCTTTTACTTTAAAGAGAGAAAAAATGGAATCTATCCATCAACACGCTCACTTGTAACACCGAATGCATAAAAGAAACTAAATCTGATCAGTGGGGTAGTGATGTTACCTTCAAGTTAACCCATGTGTTATGGAGCACCTATTTAGGGCTTTCCTGACACCACTGTAGCTCTCCCCTGGCACCACTGCTGGGTGGCCGTTGCTCTAACACTGAAGAGCCTCCTCTCGGGACAGATCTTCTGTAAAAATATGGAGTTCTGGCTGCAGCTCCAGAGGTTCATGTAAATGAGACTGAAAGGCATACCCTTGAGCTCTTCAACTGCAGCTTTCCTGTGCAGTGTTGGTTCTTCTACAAGGGGAAAGGGTTGTCAGATGAATAGGACAAAATTTTCCAGCTTTTTTTTTTTCCTAATCAGGAAACAGTATTTTTCTAGATAGTTTTTGAATGGATTTAAAAACAAAACCAAAAGAATATATACCAAAATGACACCAAAACAGACAGAGAAGTTGCTGGTTTTTCAGACAAAAATCCAGAGGTCACAGTTATAAACATTAATTTCAGAAATGAGAGCTTCAGGTGACTCCTTAACATTTCTGTTCTCTGCCATCCAAACCACTCAATGAGTCTCTGTCATCCCAAAGATCTCCTACTACCATCAGACTCCCACAACACACTGTAGATGTTGTACAGAGTCAGGTAAACCTGGGGCAGACAGCCCGTCCTGCAGGAAAATAGAGGTTTGAAGCACCTGAATGATGTTTTCAAATGGAAAATACCCCACCTTTGTGCCAAAAATGCTGAAGATTTGCCTTGGAAAAAAAAATCCATATATTTTCGTCAAGGAACACTTTCTGCTCAAGACATTTTGACAATGCAGCTCACTACTGCAAGAGATTTTTTAAAAAAAAATCTGAACCAAGTGACCCAGTTATAAATGACCGCACACTGAACATGCATCTCATGGAGATGAGAAATGCGAAAGCCTTGCTCAGATCTCAGAAGTCCCAGCTGCTTGTTGCTGTTACCTTGAATAGTTTTTAGCCATCCCAGCAAAATAATGTAAAAAGAGACATCCCTGATGTCCTGCACTTTACACTGAAGGAAGGAATGACTGTCCTATAGGTTGCCCAAAGGCTGGTGGAGCAAACACATCCATTTTGGCTTTTCCTGAGGCATCAGAGAAAAAGGTTAAACACTGTGCTCCATATTTCGCTGTGAGATTTTAGGTAATTGTATTCTGGCTTTTTTCACTACCACTCAGAGTCCCTTCAGTTAACGATAATATTTAATCTTCAGTGTTGCTCCAACTGAAATGACTCCCTAGATTTGTGTGAGAGCCTAATGTATATCTCAGATTGCTCCCTGGATAGTCCTTCATCTATCGAGGAAAGCAGCCTTCTGGTGAGAGCTTTGCTATTAACTTACCCTGAGAGGCAGGTATGGGCTTTTAAAACCCATATTTCTAAGCAGCTTGGTGCCCTTATTCCTGCACCATCAGAGCACTTCCTGTGCTGTGATATACTCATGGCCACCACATTTCAGTGAGGTGAAGCTGGGCAGTCACTGCTGTTAGATGTAAAGGAGATCTAAGCACACATATATTAAACATGTTGCTCAATGAACAGTTTAAGCCAACCACTACAGCCCAAAGGAGCAGCCCAGCCTTCCCCTTGCTGAGGTCACTCATGTCCAGTCCCAGATGTCCCTTTAGGTGTGTGGCAAACAGGACTGGCAATGTTTGCGCTGGCAAAAGGAGGGGTGTTGCCTGGAGGCAGGAGTTCATCTCTCAGTAGCTGTGACCCCTCTCAATCTCTGGGTCAAATGCAGCCCTGGGGGCTTTCCCAGCATCACTGGAGGTGCCTGGCAGGAGCTGACAGTCCTGCTCAAGACATTGGTACTATCTCAGAGAGACAGAGAACTTTGCTAGTCACAAGGCTTTCTAGCATCAGGTGTTGAACTCACCAATCACGTCTTTATTTTAATTGCTGAGAAATAAACCAGCTGCCAACATTAAAAGTGATGATTAGCCTGCCTCAGACTGCAGTGAACTGATGCAGAGACCCCAGTGAAGAGATCCCCTCTGCTTCCTGCTGGCTTGTGCTTACTTTCTGAATAAACTAAGGAGTGGGCAGCTCTTTTTAAGATCCCTTCCCAAGCTATTGCATTTTCTAACTGAGCACAATGTTGACCATCTTGCCAGTACTATGTAAGCTCACAGTATTTTTACGTTAGGGCTCCTAGCACGGTGAGAGCAGCACAGTATGGGAGTTTAATATTTGGAAGAAGGGATGAAGTGGCAAGTGCTGAATTTGATAGCTTTGGATTTGGCACCATTTCTCAGTAGTGGTGCTTTCTAACAGTCCCCTAAAAACCACTGGTTTGGAGAGAAAATACACAGGCCTGCCCTAACGCCCAAGGCACTAAAACCAGTTGGCAGGCCTGTCCTCAGGACTATTAGTACTCCTGAACACGAGAAGCCTCCTGTCCCAGGATATTGCATTTACTTACGTCTCCTTTCCAAACTGGAAATGTTTTTGAGCTTCGTTCCATGCCTGGTTTTTGTTTCAGTTAGAAACTCAGGAAATCAAAAGAAGAAACATTTAGCGTTTGCAACACACAGCAGATGGGGGCCTGACTGAAAAAGGACAAGAAATGGTAGCAATGCTCATACATTCGTTAAAATCTCCCAATTACACTTCCAATCCCCTGCCTTGACAACATGGCAACAGTTTGCTCGCTGAGCATTTTCAGTGCAAAAAGCCCCACAGGAAAAAAGAACAGTTGTATTAAATAGCTGCTCTGCAGAGAGAGAAAAAAATTTTCCCCGGCTGAGTGAGAAAATCAATAAACGTTAAAGCATTGCAAATAATTGCAAAATGATGTTTGCTTTCTTTAAAACCACACCTATTTTTTGGAAATTAGTTCTGCAAATGTTGCATGTGAAGGACTAAGCTTCCCCATGAGCATCACTGAAGATGATGGAAGGGACTAGGAAAGAACGCACAATCATGTTTTCTTCCTCCCAGAGAGAGGGCATTAATCACACGTTCCTCCATAATCCTTCTTCCAAGGCCCCAGAAGGAAAGGGAAGAACCTGTCATAGCTCTAAAATTGGACTTTTCTGGTCTTCAGCATGGTTGTTTCCACTAGGCCTGCAACAGACTTGAATGCATCACTGAACCATTTCTGAGCACAGCAGGGGAAACTGAGGCTGTATTTCTGAGTCAGGCTTATGCACAGGCTTTGTCCCTGTGCCCTTCCTCATCCAGCATTGTTCCCTTCCCCTTTGGTCACTGCCAGGTCCATATTTCAGAAAGAAAACATTTTTTTAAACCATCTTGCAACTGGTTTTGGCACCTTCCATTTAAGGCTGCTGGGAGTGCTGCTTCTCTGCAAAGGCAGAGGTTGATGCAGGCACATGGGCAATGCAAAGTCCAGGCAGAGAGGCAGTGCATCTACAGGACATACTGCAGCAGTGTTCCTTGTCATACGTTCCCAAAAGATGTTGATTTCTGAGTTAGATGACACTATAATCCAGGTTAGCATCTCCTCAGTGTCCATAGTTGGTGAGTTTAGACAAAAACTCAGCTCCAGTCCCAGACTGAAGCAGCAGCATAGCCAGAGCAGTTTTCAAGAGTAGAAGGAGACAACAGAAAGAGCACAAGGAAGGTTTTGATCTGTAATATATTTGAATATTTTGAAGATCTCTATTAACGACTGTAGTCTCCCTGCTGAGGCAATTGAGTGGAGGAAATAATAATGGAGATTGAAAGGCATTCACCATTCGACCTTTTGCAACCCTGACATTCTTCAGTAGAATATGATTGGAATTGGGCACATCTGCTCTCAATAACAAATATAAGAAATGTCCTGCAGCTTTAAGGCCTGAAGAACATATAGTTAGGCTAAAATAAGGGCATAAATATGAATATCTGTAGACTCAGTATAACTTTAATAGTTCAGTAATAACTCTGTGATCATGGCCACACCATGTTTTGGAGTGTTTTGTCTCCTGGAAATGCCTGGGAAATTCAGAGAGGTGGAAAGTCAATCTCCACTTGCAGTTATGTATAACCAGCCTCAGGCAACAACGCAGGTGCGATAGCAGAGGTCGTGCACAGCTGATGTCCTAGCCACTACCAAACACAGCATAGACCAGAAGCCAAGCCCTCACACCTTCAGCTAGCTTCCCCAGGGCTGGGGTGGGTTGGCATTGCACACAGACACCTGAGCTGTAACCCAGCACTGCTGGACTATGCCATGAGAAGCGTGTGTTGATACCAGAGAGAGCTCAAAATACATCCAGTGATGGCTTAGCATAGGTCCTTCAATGCAGTGAGCCCCATTGCTCTGTTTGCTGACAGGGGAAGCCAGTCAAGCTGGGGACGAGACTGCAATGAGCTGAAAGATGGAGCATGTCCAGTCTCTCCAGACACAGCTGCTCAACCCGAGACTATGCTACGAATCAAACAGTGTTGCTGATTCATCCCATTCCCACTAGCACATGTGAGTCATCTGTCCACCCTGGACTGTTCACTGATGAAAAGTTTATTTTTAACAAGTACTGGTTAAAAATAAATGTATACATCATACAAATGAGTAAAACACTCAGCCCCAAATTGGTATGAATGTGCCCTGAGAAAAATTAGCTAGCTTGAATGCAATAGGAAACCTGAGAACCAGTCCTTCTCTTACACTGGCATAAATCAGGAATAACCCCACTGAGATCAGTTACTGTTTCTATAAGGAAGTATTTTTAAGGCTCTGATTGAGACCATGCTCCATTAACCTCATAGGACGATCCCTTCAGAGGTTTTATTATTATCCAGTCTTCACAGAAAGGGGACTCTGACAGCAAGGGTTTGAATGCAGGGTTTGTACCATCTTTAGTGCTATAAAAGTTAGCAATCTAATCTAAACTTCTTGTTCAACCATGCTCTAAAATAAAATGAGAGAAACAATCGTGTCCAACCCATCTTACTATAGGTCTCAGCAACTGGGAAAAAAATGCCCCTTACAGGTGCAGATATTTCTGCATTGACTATAGACACAATCTGAATAACTGACTTGCACTAGACACCTGAAGTCTGGCAAGATGAGAAACACCTTAAGTGATCACAACTGTCACAAGAACTGAACTCTGCCCCTCTCAACTCTAATGAGAGTCTCCACGTGGCTGAAGTGGCTGAGGATGTAAAGAGTTTGACTAAAAAAGGTTGTTAATAGAGCATATGGGTAAAAGCCTATAGTCTGGGATATGCAGCAGAACAAGCCAATAGTCTTGCCTGGCCATCAACTCTGGAAATAGCACATCAAGGGCCCCTGCCCTGAGCTGCATTATGGCTTAAAACTGTCAGGAAAGCTGCACGATATCAGCCACTGGATTTAGCCTGCTTCAACAGAAAACACGTTTGCACCACATGGAACTTGACAGTTGCCCTCCCTGGGTTTTGTCATGGACACTGTGGTCCTTTTACATCTGAACACACACACGAGCAGAGTAGTGCAGACACATGTGCTCTCCTATCCCAAGAGCTGACATCCCAAGAAGATGTTCAGTGTAAGAAGCATGGAAGGGTGGGAGAAAACTGAACGTGTCTGTTTAAAAATAAAATAAATAATTGGCATATACATACATTTGGATCACAGAAACAAGGCAGAAGCACCAATAATTTCCCTTGCACATTTGTAATGAGCAGATGGCGTGTGGTAATTTTGTGGTGGGGCTTTGAAGTGACCTGCTCTTTCAAAACGTGAGACTGAAACAAACTTTCAAGAGCAGATCGCTTCCTTCCTGTTGTCTTTTGCGTGAGACAAGCAGGCTGCAGAGAGAGATGTGCCTCCCTTCCTCACCAAGCATTAAAAAAAGCCCAGCTGTGTTGTTCTTTACATTAAAGCATTAACGTGGGGTGCCTTTCAGGGCAGGCACTGTCTACTGTTCTCCCTGTGAGCTCTGCCTCCTCCCCGGGTGCACAGCACCGTGGCACTGCCACACTCAACCTTATACAACAACGAACCAACATCAAACACCTCTCCCAACAGGGTGGAGTGGCTGGTGTTTCCTGCAGACCACGGCTGCCTCTGCTTTCCGCCTTGGAGGGCAGCCCTTCCTCTCCTGCACCCACCTCTCCCGCCACGCAGGTGACCCCTTCGGCTGCCCCTTCCCCTCCCTGGGCTGCTCCACACACGCAGAGAGCTAATGCTGCTGGGGACCTGCATGCACAGATGCAGGCACTTCTCTTACCAGCAGAGCAGTGTCCAAGGGAGCAAACTCAGCATGTGGGAGCTATCTGAGAGGAAAAGAGAAGACTTGTGATATGAGCAAGGAGATCCTCAGATGACCTTGGTAATGGACCACCCATCCCTGAACAGGGAAAGGGACCACAGGTTTGGTGCATCCTGCATGTGCAGCCATGGCAGGGAGTCATTGCACATTTGTTTCCCTTGACAGAGTTTCTCTGTGTTGGACAATGGCCTCCCTCACTTTTTGCTCCTGGTTCCCCGTGTACAGATATCCACACAGGACATTCAGGCTTTCTCTTGCTGCAACAGTATGGGTGAATTTCACCCACAAAGAATATGTCTAGGAAAACATTTTATCAATAGAAAAAAACCCAATCTCCAGCCCACAATGTGATCAGTAACGGTCTATGTCCTTGATTTGCAGTAAACCAAAGTATTAATTTGTTCTTGTTCATTATTTAATGCAACATTTTGTTCTTAACTGCCTACAAAGAGTAATAGCCAGTGACTACAACTTAAAAGGGGGCAACTTTGGATGCAGAAAAAAATGTTCTTTACGAAACATTTCCTGTGTCCTTGTGAGTGCCTTATCTGACCAGCATCTTGCACTTTTATTTACATTTTATCTTCTTTAAGAACACTTGTGGTATGGACTGAGTCATCAATAAGGGCACAACATGAAAGGAGGGATGAAAAATAAGCTGTCTTAAGAGCACTACTCTGCAGGAAACTTATTAGCATTTATTGTGCAGTATCAGGTTACCAGAGTCGAATGGAAAGAACAGAGTTTATTTAAGTGGCACAAAACACAACTCTCTGGAAGTCACATTCAGTATTTCAAAAAGACGTGATGGAAAAGGACATAAGAAAAATCTCTTAGATTTTGCAGAAGCCAGTAACAGGTACAAGTTGGGGAAGGGGAGTGTTAAGGCTCATGAGAGCCTTAAGAAACAGCTCTTGGGTAAGGGAAATGCCACGGAATTAGGGAAGATGGTGTAATTTACAGTGGGAGAAATCCCAGGGCTATCACATTCATGACCTACTTGCACAAAGCCTACATCTTATCGTTCCCCCCTAACTCCTCCCCCCAAATAAGCAAAAGAGACATACTTAAGGAACAGTTCATTAGATTTTCAAAACTGATTCCTGCATCTGGAAGACTTCTGAGCTTTTTCAATGGCCAAGTCACAAACCTCATTCCCACATTAATAGAATCTGATTGCTACTGATGTAGACTGTAGGAAAACCTTCGAAGCCTCTCTTTAGGAGTGAAGCAGGATATATATTTACACATGACATGCATGTGCTACCATAAGCAAGGCACACAATTAGAAATAAGGCTAGATTTACAGTTTTGAGTTCTTCTTGGCTTGAATAATGATATTCACGGCTGACATTTCACTCTGAGAAAACAAAAATATATACAGAGAGAGGACTTCACCTTGCTGTAGGAGAAGATCTTATTCCTCCCTGACTTTGTTCTTTCAAAGCAGAAGGTCATGATCTGAACTTTCATTACGGCTGTTCAAAAATGCATCAAAGGTTCGATGGATAAAAGAATGTTATTTTCCAAAACCGCTGGGACACTTCCTGTCAGTTCACATAATTGAGTATTACAGTATTTAAATTACAAATTGAAGATTATTTTTACAGGTGTCATTTTAAATATAATATGAAATTTCTTGACATTACCTCAGCCATGCTACATGACCCAGCTGCACTCGGACTTGCATGTGTGATGCACATGGCTGAAATTTTGTTATATTACATCATGGGCTACAAAAACATACAGTATAAATAGACGATGTAATATTTGAGAGAGCAAAAACATATAGTGCTGGCCTCGCTTTATGGATCTCCAGATCTAATACGGACGTGGAAATGTAAACTGTTATTAGAGTTCAGATCAAAAATCTTTAAAAAGGGTCATGCAGAAGCGCAGGGGAGATCAGATAGACGGTGCTCGATTGCCCTCCAGTGGGCTCCCACCGCCCCTGCCGCCCCATCGCCAACCTGTCCGAGGGGGGAAACCAACCCACATAACTTCATGAAGTTGAACAAACGAGACAGCTATAGCCCCTGAGGAAGACACACGTTATTCACACTGGCAGATCTGCAGACCAACAGGAAAAATGTTAAATTAATAAAGAGATCTATAGGAATCCTCTTAGCTTTCTATCCACAAATTGGCATTAGCGACTGCAAAGAATTTGCCTTCAACTGTTCTAATTTAATGTGGCTTTCTAAAATGCTATTATCTCCATTCTGTAATTTGTTATTTCATTTTTATGGTTTCCAGCAAATGCCATGTCTGGAAAGGAAAACTCCACCTTTTCTTGTACTCTGTTGTGACTTGCAATTTGCTTTCATTCTGCATGAAGAACTCGGTTCCCATTGAAGAATTCTAAGCGAAACAAGAAAAATAAAGAAAACAAACTGTCAGCAACTTCCTAATGTTGTTAACACAAAAAATGTCAACAATACTCACTAGATAAATTAAAACTCCCATGCCCTTTTGCTACCCTCTTCCTAAAGAAACCAACATGAAGCTTTAAGTCAATTCCAAACTTTTTAAGCAGTTCCAGATCCAACACACAGTGACCACAAACTAGGTCGGGTGGCTGGGCAGTAACTCACTGAAATTGCCAAACTCAGAAGCAAGGAGATGACATTTCATCTGTAGGCCTGTCCACACAGTAAGAATAAGAGACTGATAATTGTAGGATTAACTGAGCAATTTTTGCTTTCGTTATGGCTGGGCTGCTTCATAAAAAAAAAAAAAAAAAAAAAAAGCACAATTTTAAGTGACTCAAGGAATAGATTCGTAGTGGAAAAGGCACTAACATATTGTAAATGAATTTTGAGGTGTTAGTATTTCAATGAATGTATAACTATTAAAATGAAGGACCACAACAAAATTACAACCTCTGTCTCTTAAGACAGAGTATTAGACATTTAAGTGATTTCAGTGCAAACATTCTCATTCCCCTCACTTCATAAGTCTTTTTTCATTCTTTCTTCCTACAGAGACAAAAAATGAAAAATAAAAAACAAAACCACTTCCAATTTCTCTTCATTTTTTGTTGTTTTTGAAAAAATACAAGCACCTAAATAAAATGGAAGAAGATCTTTTAATGCTCCCATTCTATACTGAAAGACATGTTCAAGAAGGACTGCATGATTTGGTGTTAGGCGATTTAGGTTGTCTCCATGCATGGAGTTTACTCTTTAATCAGAGACAGAAATAAAAACTATGCAAAAATAAGATAGTGGAATAGTTTCTTGTTGTGAAAGCAAGGTAACTTGAGGCTACCCTGGATCTAACCTGGAAAACGAGCATACTGTGATGGGTCTGATACTAGGAAAACCCAGCTGGCCAGATGTGGGGGTCGCAACCAAGGCCACAGTCTAAAACAGATTAAAACGGGAGGGGGAGCTCTCACCCAGCCTGTCAAGGCGGGAAGGTGCTCCCAGGTACTCCACTCCAGAATAAAATATAAACCATGAATCCCTTAAACAGGTCAACTGTTTATATCATAAAAGTGAAGCACTGATTTTCTAAGCTTAAAGGTTCATTATAGGCAGGTAACTACTGACGTGAACATTTAGACTTTGTGGATTTTACCCCCAAACCAAACAAAATTTGGGGTTTTGTTTCAGGGATTCCTACCATTGAATCACTAGAGCTGAGTTTGAGCTCAGTGTTGTTTGGTTTGTTCACATCTGAAATTCAAAGTAAAAAATATCAAGGAATGGGAGCTCATATGGATGAAACCCAAAGCAAATGTTTGCAGGAACCTCTGAGAAATGGAAGTGCTGTGTTCACATAGTTCTAATTATAACACTGCATTTGTAGGATTCATATGAGCTAGGACCCATGGAAGAGAAACATGAAGGAAAGCTGACTTAAAGGGAAGGCAAAATACACTATGGAATTTGGGTTGGAATCTCCTAACATGAAGGGAATCTACTGCAGAAAAGTGGGAACTACTTAAAAAACAGCTGGACAGACCACAAGTGAAATTCATCCTGGTTATAATCTAAACACAGAAAAGGGCAACAAAGGCCAGTTCAGTTAGGCAAGGATATAAAGTCTTATCGACCATGTGCAAAAAAGCCTAATAAAGGGTCTTTAAAATATAAATAGCACTGGGAAGTACATAAAAAGTAGACAGAAGCTAGTTAAAATTAATTAAGTTAAAAATAATTAAGAGACAAAGGGGTTCAAATAAAAGGTGAACTGTAAAGAATACTTCAGTTCATCATAAAAGCTTCTTGAATATTCCCATGGCAGAGAGAAGGGAAGGCAGAAAACCACATAATTTAAAATTATAATGAAAGAGATGGTGCATTAGACCCACTCTTCATGTTGAAATGGTATTGCTTGTGATTTAAAGCAGAATACAGCTTTAGATATTTTCCATCATCAATACATTTGTTTTCTGCGCAGGTTATAAGGGATTCCTCTCATCACACTGTATCCATGTAGAAAAGGGACAGGCTGTCCACTCACTTGTTCAGACACCACCGACAGTCAGTGGAGGTGGGCGTTAAAGCTAAGTAAGCTCCCACCATGAGCTATGAGAAAGACCAGGTGCCTAAAGGTACATGTGAGGACATGACTCTATGTCTTCACAGACATAATTTTGATGTAGTTACAAATTTTCAAGGAAATAACCTGATGACTTGAAATCAATGAACCTTACTGGTTTACAGAAGCCAGCAGTATCACAGCCTTATAGTAGCAAATTGCAATTGCAAAAGTAATAGGAAATTTGTCCTCAGATGAAAAAAAAAAAAAGTTTCTGCCCATAAATGGCATCCTTCCATGGCAAACTGATGAATTTAATCTGTGAGTCATTTTTCATGGAGTGGTGAAGTTACAAGGGGTAAATGGCTGTTGGACTGCAGATATGCTTGAACAGCATAGCTGGAAAGAGGCTGCTAGCTAGTGTTTTTGCAGTTGCAGTGGTTAGTTCTGGAGCTCTCCCTTATTATTGTTTTCAGTTGTTCAGTGTTATGTCTTTCCACAACACCAATTGCATGCATTTCAAAGAGTTAATAATGTATTTGTATGGCAAAGATCAACCCCCAGTTCTTACATTTCAGAAACACATATATGAGGTACATGAATTGTAACCTGCTTGATTTGCAAGGAAGACCTTGCAATGATCTGCTCAGAGACCACCAGCAGGGAGTAAAGCATCTGACAACACAGACTAGGGTTTAAGTCCAATCTCTGAAGAAAACCTTTTTTTTAATTAAATTCCTCTATTTAATTTTAGTGTCATAATTAAATGCCTTTTGAAAGTAAAATTGTAAAGGGGTTTGACTTCTGCTCCAAAACAGTGTGGGAAAGGACTTCAGTTTTACAGTGAGAAAAAAGCTTTTATTTTGAAGTGACAACACTTGAGATTTTTGACCTGGGAAATCCTGACTTTTAGTGAAACTGAAGGGATATTTTGCACTTAAGCAGGGATGCCCATAGAGTCAGGGTGTGGCAGAGTTGTCTGCACAGTGTGGAAGGTGGCACTTTCCTATCCTCTGTAGAAAGCATACAATGGAGGGTGCTCAAAATGTTCTCCAACTTAACTGTGGGCAATTTTTCTGAGGTCTTATTTGTAAGAACTCACGAATCTCAAATAACTGTAGCAATTACTTTCACCCAGTGTAGTGAGTCCTGGATCTGACCTGGTAACCAAGAAGCAAAAAGCTCCAAGTAGAAATTAATAATTTCTTATATACTTTCTTCACAGGCAACCATGGTCTAGCTGAGTTGCTCCCTGAAAGCTCAGCAGTGTTCCTGGATGGTGATTTTTTAAATAATTGTTTTGAAACAATGACACGACTGAAATAGATTAACACAAAATTCTGTTATTTTACATGTTAGGTGTCCATATCAAAAAATAATAAATGTTGCTTATTAAGTACTTGCTATTAAAAACCTCAAGGCTCTTAAAAACACATCTGAACCAAAAAGATAACAAAGCTGGTTTCACAAAAGCTCTCTCTCATGAACTACCAAAGCAAAATTATTTACTTCCACTAAAACAAGAGTTTTGAGAGTTCCTAGTGTGTCCTCAAAGTCTATGGAAAACTTTTCACTGCTATTCAGATTCCTATTACAGAGCACGGAAATGTCTTAACTACACAGGCAATGCTTGTGCTAAAAGAATATAAGAAACAAAATTTGCAGTTATAAAGACAGAGAAGAAAGGCCAAATTCAGGGCTCTCCTAAGTCACAACTCAGCTGACGATTTTCTCAAAAGTTGGATATAACTTGAACAAATAAATCAAATGGAATACATCAGCGGTGTTTTCAGTCCTGTAGCTACATATTCAAATGCAAAGTTTGCATTAGAAAATCTAGTAAAAGATCCTTCAGGTGCAATGTGATTTTATTTTTTTTTACAGAAGGGTTTTTTGTATTTGTTTTGAATAGTCATTAATCAGAGCAACGGAGAGGAAAAAAAAAAAAAAAACACACCAGAAATGGAATATCACTTAACAAACCTGCAATTAGCGGACTAACAAGTTTGTTATTTTTGTACTTTTTCCCACTGTATGACCTAACGGAATACTAGCAAGCATTAAACACACCACAATTCTAGCAAGAGCATTGCGGTCTTTCACGACGTGCTCAACCATACTGGAAGTCTCTGTGAATTTAGCTGTTGTAGAGCTAAAATGCACTTGATGTCTTGTCCATCTCAATTTATCATGAATCGTATGTCAAGAGCTCAGTATTGATGAAGACAGCATATGAGAAGTCATGTGCTTGGACATGTTCCAGTGTTTAAGCATAATAGGAATCTTAAGGAATTTAGTCCTATCTTGATATTTGAAGAACAATGCAAATAATATCAGATTTCAGATCCATAAGAAACGCTTAACACAGAGCCAAACCAGAGAAATGTGCAGGTGTCTTTTCCTGATCATTTCCAAAACGACCCTGTCCCTCTACATTTCTAGTTTTTGTTCATTTGAGAAAAGAGGGGGAGGGCGAGTGGTTTTCGATTAGCAAAACTAAGAAGTTGTGCAACAATGCAAAGGGAAGGTCAGAGTTCAAATTCAACATGCTGGATTGCTTGTCTCCCTCAATCCTATTCACTAAATCAGCAGCACAGAATTGCTATGATGACAGGAAGAATTTGGAAGCGGGGGAAGATTGTGCTGGTATTGAAGACAAAAAATAAATCTAGAAAATGATTGTCTTAATCTCTTTCCAAAGTCAGAAGAATCTGTCCATTAAAACAATGAATAACTTTTACCTTCACTGAAAATGGATGAATTCGTGCTTTAAGTGTCAACTATGAATACACATTGTTGGGTTTTCTTTGATTCTAACCCAAAATCTGTGTTCAATAGGAAACTTTTCCCAGCAATAAAATGCTTCTCACATAAAATATCCATTAAATAAGCAAATATTCTCCCTGAATGTTTGTGATCCAAATAATGGCATTACAAGAGCTTGCCACAAAACCAACTAAACATTGACTCTTGCCCAGATTACCAAAAGCATTTATGCACTTAGCTTGCATTGAAGATTAGAAGCTTAAATCCCTCTGAGACCCTGAACTCATAAAAAAGTCGGATCTGAAAAATAATTCTTACTGAGAAATCAGATCATATTATAAGATTAAGGCATACTCCTATTGAGAAATGAAATACTATCTCACTGAGAAATTAGCAGAGCAACTTAAATGCAAAGAGACTGAAATTGTGCAGTTCTTTAAATTATTTCAATTTTTAAAAGCCTCAGCAGTCATGAAGCACTAGAAGTCAGTAGTAATCCTATCTTGTCTGAGACCTTGAAAATAGCAGGTACAGTCTGCAAAAATTTTTTAGACTTGTGGCCAAGCTACGCACTTAGGGCACTTAACATCGACACCCACTGGACCTACAAAGCAGACTCCCAACCCAGAACAACTGACATTTAGCAGAGATAATGAGGTTTCTGTGAAGGTTCAGAATGACTCATCCATCCAACGCTGAAACCTATCTCCACTCATACATCTTGGGTAATGCTACAGCATGTTTTGATGAACCTGGCCCTGCATGGGGAAGTGATGGAGACAGGGACATGGCTGAGTGACCCTTCATTCAAAACTGCAAAATATATGCAACCTTCCCCAGAGAGTGCCTGCTGTAGGACACATGGCGACGAAAGTGGTCTCATTCTTCTCTCAAAGATGAGTTACCAGACAGCAAAGACAGCAAGACCACTGTTGGTGGGGTAGGAGCTGGTACAGCCCTTGGTCCTACAGGACCACTCCTATAGGTCTATCCTGTAGAGTAAGAGGGTTTACTGGTGTGAATGTGGGCATCCCATGGCAGGGAACAGTGCCAGAAGAGGATCTCAAGCATAATGGCTGTACAAGGACTGAAACAATGTCTGATATTTAGGTATCTAATGTCCACATACTTCTCCAGCTTGGGCAGCCTGAAGGTTGTTTCAAGTGGCTCAGCACCTTTGAGAGGAGCACCTAACTCCCTCTGATTTCAATAGTGATAACTACCTGGAAATTTTTCCTTTGGGTGTTGAAGACACTCAGCTCTAGGAAACCAGATCCAGCACGTAGCAAGACACATTGGCTGAGATTTACCCGATTAATTTTAAACCCTTTAAAGTTAGATGCCTAGTCTAAACTAGCCACCAATCTCCCTCCTGAAGTCCATGTGAAGAGGTAAATCTGTCCAGGGAGGAATTCAGTCCATTTATCCTAGACATTTTTCTTAATTTATTTTGCAAGAAATGGTTTTCATACTGCTTTGCAGGGATGAAGTCCTATCTGCTAGTACTGTTTCAGCTCCTGCAGATCTCAGAATATGACTACTGAAAATATATTCAGCTACTGAATGCAGAGAGGTGATTTTGAACCACGAATAGAAGATTTTTCTCACTGTCAGCATCTTCTCAGTGTAGTCCCACATCTGAGCACACCTTGCTTGTAAATTATCAGCAGAAGGAACACATTAAACTGGTGTTTTTCTCATAGTTCAAAAGTTAAATATATTTTTCTGTAATCTGTAAGTATCAAGTTTCCATTGTCAATGAAAAATCATTCCTTGACAAGAAAACTAAAGCTCCTATTTTTTAAAACAAATCGCTCTTTCCTTTTTTCCACAGCAGACAAGAGAAGATCTAGAAAGTCAGAGATGCTCTTATCCCCAAGGTTACTAAAAAGCAAATGAACACATATAAAAACAGTCTAAGAAAAAAATATCTGAACTGAAATTGAGACACAAGGGATAATCCAAGCAGCATTTTCAGTACAAACCTTGACAACCCTATGTTGTCTTACAGTACAATCTTTTCTTATATATGCAGCTGATATGCAATTCAATGTGTCATTTTTTTGGATGTGATAGCAAGAAATTCCAAGAATCGTTCAGCCAAAGGTAACTGTAAGTATAATATCATGTGTGGGTATAAAAACTGAAACCCCTTATTTTGTGAAGCACTTCACAGAAGATTTGAAAAATCTACCTTCCATTAGAGCCAAATTCCAACCTCAGATACACACTTGGGGCTCTCATTAAAGGCACTGGGAGCCAGAAGTACTTTGTCAAGGGCAGACTTCAACCGATTTTGGTATTTATCCTTACAGAGCAACTCTACTGAAACCTTGATTAGCCAAATGGAACAGAGACATGAAAGTAGTTTAGATTAACAGGGTTTGGATAAGTAGGAGAGGTTTTAGTGTTTTGTTATGCACTTTAATAGATGTGACCTTAGGCCACAAATCAGCAAGGCTCCTGGGCACATGCATAACATTAACCATATGAGTAGCTGAGTGAAGTCAGCAGAACTATTTGTGCTCTTAAACATAGGTGTATGTGCAAGCACAAAGTAAAACTTGTCCTCAATTTTGAATGAAAGGAGAATGGTGGTAACTAAGGATTATGCATTGCTCCATTTTGGTTTTTTCCCTAAACACAAGCTTAAAGAAAGCACCCTGAGACAGAGACTGCTTATTTACAAACAGGTGACCCATTCATGTCAGCCAAGTAAATGGAGCTAAACCAATTAGCTTTGGGTACAAGTGTGAAAAAATCTTAGACAGCAACAATTTAAAATCTCTGCCAATAGAGCTTAGAGAAGAAATCCCAACAGGTTTGGAAGTGTGTGCTGAAATGCCCAGAGAAAATTCGTTGTCCTTCTGCTTAACCTTCACACCAAAGTAGTGAATCCACACTAATTTTTATCCCAGTTTCCAAGGAAAATGAGGCCATTGGAAGATTTGTTTTATTCCAACCTCACTCCAGTAACTTTTGCACCAAGCTGTACAGACAGCAACAATCACTGAAACCCTGAAAGTTTCACAAAAATATCAAATGCTATGGTGATGAGACAATAAAGTATCTAGGATAACTTTGTAATTTATTTTAAGTTTATACAGTCTTTTATCCTAAAAACCCCAAACTTGTCTTCCATGAATAACTACCACATTATAAAACATTAAGGAGCAGTAGTATGTGCTAGCAAAAGCACATGACAACCCAACATGAAATCTAAACCACACATAATACAGAGCTGCAACAAATCAAGCCTCCCTCCAAGGTTAGGAGCTGGTAGCTTTTCCCTGCAATGATTAATAATAATAATAATTGCCTCCTATTTGATCACCTGGATTTTTTGCACTGACTCTCTAACACATTTTGTAGGTAAGTGCAGAAGCTCTCCGTGCTGCTTCACAGCAGTGTGCGTAGGGGTTCGCTCCTCCCCACACCACACTGTGGGATACAGCCACATTCCTTCCCCGTACATAGCACTTGGAAGACCGTACGTAAGCCAGGAGATTCTGTCACACTGGCATGAGTCTGGGGTATTACAGGATGAATAATCTTGATCCACATTGTTTTTCAACTTCATCTGATTAGTAAGAGGGAAAGAGTGGAAAGCAAAAACAGAGCTCCTTGTGGACATTTCCATTTGCTAACAAAATAGATATGTGCACAAACTAGCACATCTGAAGTTTGAAGAGATGGATTTTTTTTTTCTGTTGTATTACTCCAGTCATATCAATGCTTTATTAGTAATAGTTTTAATAAAGGCTCTGAAAAAAAGAAAAATCAACGATCAATTTATTTTGGAAGAATAAACATCTGTGCCTTACAGGACACATGCATCAAACTTGGTTCAGCTGCATTATAGCAGCATGGTCAATCTGCCTTTTCAATCTTAACTCCCACTGTGGGGCTATTGCTGAAAAGAAACCAGGGAGAAAGGCTATTCTTTATTAAGGGAAAGCAATACTGTATGTTTTAACAAATATGGGGAGACGAGAAAAAAAGCGAAGTCCTTTTGTTAAATATCCACGAGTTGAGCCCCTATATAAGGACCTTTTCTTGAAGCAAAAGCCTGTCAAGGGAATTGGGAGCACTGCAGTGAAAACAAGTCACTTGGGGGATGTAACAAATTGGTGTTGGTAACAACAGAACCATAACAGAGAGAGGCAATGCGTGCCCTGTCTGTGTGCAGGCTAAATCACTCACTGTCTTCAGCAGCAACTCAATATGAAAATACGCAGGAAAGCTGCTTGCCTGATCTACGATGAAAACTGTAAAATATCCAGTGAAAATAAAAGCTCCTGGGGCTGCAATGAAGAGAGAATGAGGAGAAAAGCATTAATATAGCAGTAGTAGTGAGGAAGAGGAGAAACAGATGGAGATAAGTACAGGTAACTTAAGCATCCAAAAGTGTTTTATTGCTGCACTGCTTTAATTTCAGGCCATCCTACTGTCACTGAATTCAAACATCTGTCACAGGTCAGTATCATGCGTAGATCTGTCACAGGTCTGCAGCCCTGTGCCACTTGCTGAGGAGTGAAACACCCACGTCAGCATATTTGTGACCTCTCTCCCCTCATCACTCTCCCCTTGTAACTATTTGTATCACTGATTCTGCCTCAAGTTTTGGGGAGAGTGACAATCAGAGAAGCAAGAATCAAGTCCCTGAAAGTCCTCCCAGGGTGCTGCAAAATCAGCATTCTGGGGGAAAGGAAGCAGGAGGATGGAGGCATGAAAACAGCACTAAGCCAAGAGCCATTTGTGTGAAAGGCTGGAAAAGAAGCTCATTACTATTGTCAAAAAAATATTTTTATTATCTACACACAAACGGTTTCATTATCTTCATCTTACATACCAGCCAGTGCTTTGCGTTGGGAAAGGCCAACTGGGTTTCCAGATAGAGATCTTGAGCAGTAGCATTTGCAAAGTTTATGGGGAATCTGATTATTTCATCTGACCTTCTTTTGTTGCTGATAGCCCTTCACAGAGAGTCACATGTAAATGTAGGAAATTGACCCCGTAGACTGCTAATGAAATAGCTCCTGAATTAGATTTTGGTACAGCCTCACAGAAAATTAGTCAATTATTGGTCCATATAATTCTGTGGCAGAATCCAAAAGGGAAAGCCCCTTAGCTCAAGCATTTATTTCTTAGGTAGAAAAAATACAGCAGAGATATATATATATATAAAAAAATTTTGGATATAGCTAGACAGATAAAGAGACAGAGACACAGATAGATATACAGATAGATACATAGATAGATACAAATATAGGTACAATTTGAACAGTTTAAGAAACTGTAGAGCTGTTAGAAAAACTGTATGGCAGAAAGGTCAATGAATTTTTATGATACTTGCATAACATGCAAGATCTTAGACCTTCAGGCTACATCTGTAACATTTTATACATTAAAAGTACCCTGGACTGTTTTCTAGCTCAGGGGCCAACTGGCATGAGCCATTCCACATCGATCTTCTCCAAATCTCCTGCCCTCCAAATCAGGATGGCTACAATCAGACTGTCTGCTAGGAATAATCCTGTCCTAATTCCTGAAATGCCTCGGAATTGCTCAGAATAGTGCTGGTCAGCATGGGCTGAAAGCATGTCACAGACTCTGAGTAACACTATAAACGATGAAGTTCCAGTATGCAGGGAAAGTTCCTGGCATGGTTTGGTTTACTAGTATAGACAAATCTAAGGAAAGCCCAAATTCAGGGCCTTAACGTAACTTTACTGAATACAGCAATTTCTAAGAAATGAAACATCATAAGGGTCCTGAATCCTGAAAAAGTGTGCAGTTTTCCTGGGGCTTTTATGATCTTCAGATGGAAAACTAGTTGCACTTTAATGAAAAATCCTCTGTAAGCAGTTCTGAGGCCCTCAGGATAAAAGCATATCAACATTTTACGTAGCACCATGCTTCATGGATGTAGCACTGCACACTGCTGACCTGTGATAGTGTAATATGTAAACCATAATTCTTAGATTGGCAATCTATTGCCAACACGAATGTACCTCTGAGGTCTTTAGTTCTCTCTCAAGGAAGTGTCACCAATTTCATTTTATGGGAGAAGAATCTAAAGTAAAGAACACACTAAGCTTTGTGTGCAGGAATCTGGAGGCCTTGCCTCCATGTCACAAGTTATCCAGGAACCCTCAAACCCCTGTTCCAGCTGAGTCTCCAAAATAACCCTGTTACCCTCAAAATTGTAATCCACTGCACCTGTCTAGAACACTGTCAAACCTGGAAGCAGAAATGCCGAGTCTCAGGTCAGAGCCTCAGCTATAGGACAAGCTTACTGTTATCTTCCTCTCTCAGAGAGATTTTAGAAGGAAACAGATGTCACAAGTGGTTTGCAAACAAATGTTAAAACACTGTCATTTCTAGTGTTTTTTACAACCGGAGCAACAGCCCAGAACTGGCTTCAGTCTCTGTCAACTTCTGTGAAAGAAATGGCACTGTAGAAACATGGTCCTTCACACTGCGTGTGAAAGTAGACTCCTGTATGTAGGATCTTTTCCAAGCGAAGCCCCATCCCGCCACCTCTCATCCATCTCACCCAAGAACACACAAGTACTATTTGTTATCCTCCTTTTCAGCCTGCATAGCTATGTTTTTTCTGGCGCTGTATCCACAAAGGGAAAATATAATAAAGGAAAATTCAAGGATGGATTATAGCTCTGAACAGATTTAACGACAAACACATTGGCATTTTCTCTTTTACTTTTACATTTCATTTTACCAGTTTCATTATAGCATTCTTCTAGGTAACATGCTGGACTTTCTTTGCTACAAATAGCCAAAACCTATATGTCCAAACTTTATAAAAGTTTGTGCTAATTGTTAAAATCTTTTTAAAATCAATTTTCTCCTTACCTTCCATACTAAATGCACTTGAGGTGTGAATATACTAGTGGGTCACATTAGTTTACAGGGAAAATAAAGAAATGAGATGTGGCTGAGTTTCTAGGAAAGGTTAGCACATCCTGCCTGGGAGGCTGTTTTTGTGATGGAAACTAGGGCTATAGTCTATTCTTCTGCTTCATCTTGCATCATTTGAACATTAAAGTGAGATATCTAAATTGGAGCCTATTTTTCATCTATAACCAACAGATGCAGACAGACACGCTCATTCCCTGTATAGGGAGCTGAGGATATGAACCCCTAGGCAAGTTGGTCTGGTGCCTAAAGTTAGGTGGAATGAATCCAAGCTGAAGGTCTTCATTTTGCAGATTGTATTATTTTAATACGATTAAAGCATCTAAGGCACGGGATATGTATTTTTTCCTGACAATGGGAATAAAAGAATGGAAAGACAATGGGATCTTCTGAGATATGAACAGGAGAACATGGAAGAAAAGCTCATAAAGTCCTGGTGAGACCATCCCAAGAACTTTGAGAAAGAGGTAGAAAATAAATGTTAAATAATACAGTACAGAAAAAAAGCTATAAACACATTTAGGGGTCTGGAAAGTCTATCTCTATTAAAAGATACAAACGCTCAGCAATGAGCTATGCAGTATACTCATTTACAATGAGATATGTTACGCTTAATCTTTCAGTGGATAGATTTCTATCATTGACACCAACACAAACTGAGTTTCTGGATTTTACAAAACACAGCTGGTTGTAACTAGATTTATGCAGACTATAAAGGAGGTGCCAATATGCAATGGGATGCCTTTGACTGTCCTTAACAGAGAAAACTGTGTCCTCACCACGACACATCTGGGCTGGACATCTTCAGACAGATTGTCCAGTTCAGCTGGTGATTCCTCCACTGGGTGATAGGACCACCTTGTGGAGGTTTTATGGCCTAATTTATTCTGGTCAGACAAAAGGTTCCTCCTGGCTGTAATTCATGTAAATCTCTGAAAATCCACTTCCCCTATCACAACCCTCTCTTTCTCCCACTGACATCAAGAGAAAAGAAAGATGGAAGAAGTAATGATTCAGTACAGATGAAGCCGCACAGAGATATAAATGACAACACTAAACACAGAGTATTCTCTTTTCTTAACAAATTTCATGAGGCATGTCTGGATACTCCCATCTCTTTTATAAACCACAGTGAATTGATTAACAGTGTGGTTTTGCTCCTTAAGACAGAGCTATAATACAATGACACCATTCATAGTAAACCAATTGAGGATCAACTAATTAATAATACACCGTAGCATAGTAAGGGAGGTTAGGTAGGGGATTAGCATCTCTCCTACAGGAAACAAAAATAGGACAGGGGACACTTCTGAAGATGCTGACCAAAGCATGAGTCAAGAAAGGTGAGTTGTGCATGTATCAAACCAGGTTCAGAAAACTGTTCTCATTACCAGATACTGCAGTAGAGAATCTCATCTTTCCTACACACATAAACACTCTCTTTCCCATAATCCCCCACACCTGTATCATTTCTTCCTCTTGAAAAATGTTATAGGAGGAGTATTCCTTCAAATTGTCATTTTAGTGAATGACTCCTTTAGATCCCTGTGGAAAACACTGGACAACAATTAAGCTCTAGATGAAGCTAGCACATGGACTTGCATGAAAGCTTTAGGGATACACACAGCAAGGAGCTGAGGAGTGACCACAAGCTATGGCAACCCTAGTTTGGAACTTATTCTCCCCTTGACCTGGAGCAAACTTCGGAGCACACCGCAATGTATCTTCATCTTGAGTTATTACTCATTGGCTGTTGAAGCGTCTTGCATCACTTCACTTTTCAGTATATTCTTTTGCTGGAGTTTGTTTATATCAAGACCACCTGGTTCATAGGGATAAACAATCCTTTTACTCAGTGCATAAATCTAACAAAGCAATTTTATCTTTACATTTAGCTTAAGTTTGTTGATTCTTTAGAATCAGTAGTGAGTGCGGAATGAGAAAAAATGAGGTCTATTTCTCTTTTTATTCCAGGAAACCCATCAAAGCAAGAAAATTACTGTTCTGAGGGAATTTTCCACATGTATATATATCATTTTAATTTACTAATTCAAATAAAGGGCAATTTAAAACTTGTTCTTCTGGGTTTGCAATTAGATCTATGAAAAACAAAATTAGAAAAATAATAAAATTCAAAGAAAGTGCTGAAAAAACCCAGGTCATTTGACATTAAAAACATCTTTAGTCTCTCCATGATTGGACATCCTTTTCTTCTGAAAGTTTTTTTTGTAACTGTGATCAGGCTATGTCCTTGAAATTCTCTTCCCAATTAAAGAATCCTGAATGGTGAAAAACTGTGTTATGAGAAAAGGTTCTTTTATTAGAATAAGTCATCAGTTCAGTATGGCAGAATTTTCATTTCATAACATCACGTAACTCTTCAAGGCTTTGGTACTTAATGCAAGTCGGTTGAGCCAATGTGTTCCTGGAAATTATAAAGATCAATGAGAGAGATTTCAGCACCAGAGTTGAAACTGGTTAAAGCTATAGTAAAAGTAGAACAATCAAACCTCTAAGTGAATGGATTATGTTATATTTCTCAGTCAGTTTTGTACCTCTCTAAAAACTGTATCACGACAAAGATGAATTATGAAGAAAAGAATATGTGAAGGCATGGAGCAGAAGCTGAAGGACAGAATTAAATACTTGTGAATGTATCTGAAACAGGTTATTACAGACAAAATTCATCTCTTTGATTATCAAATAAATAATTTATGGCTAAGGGAAATCTTGTGAGCTAACCTGTTTGGATTTCACAAAAAATAAAGCCACGCTGGGGATTGCTAATTACAACAGAGATAATAGAGATTGCAGTAATTTTTAGGTGGGTACTTGTTTAGCTGGGGGGTGGGGGGAAGAAGAGAGCTGTCAGTCTTATTCTTCCACTGAGCATCCTCAGGGATAAGTCTTCAGACCTATTTTAATAGTCATTAACTAACTGAAAACTGTCTTAGAGTTGCAGGTGATAGAGCTGGGGATTTCACCAATGTAAATTTTCCTACCAGGTGATTCTGAGGAGTAGCAAAAAGAGGATTAAAGTTAGCAGTAGTAACTAGTAGTCACACATGGGCAATGGTGCTGCTCTTGGGATGCTCAGGGTAACTGTCTAAGCTGGGATTCTGAATCAGCCTGGGAGGCTGCAGCTTCTCTTCATTCACTTTATAAAAGCCTTGTAGATCCTAGATTACAGTTTCTAGTCCCTAGAAAAAACTTAAAGCCATCAGTATGACTGTCACTGTTAGAGCTGTGTAACAAAATCACTTGCTTGAAGCTGTAGGCCCTTTGGTTGGAAATCATTAAGATGGAAAAGATCTGGATGAATTGTTAAATGGCAATATTAAAGGCCTAGGATGTAGAAGGAGAGGTATTTCATGCAAGGATAGGGAAACATAAACACCATAGTCAAAAACAGCATCGAGACAACATTTACTGTATTGTCTATAGTTCCACTGACCCAAAACCATAGTTTTAGTTTTTGACAGGTGACTTATGACTGAAGAAGAGAGGAAAGGGGAGTCATTAGGACATTAAGAGGAAAAGAAGAACCTGTCTTATGAGAGGCAATTCAAAGACTTTGTTTAGTCTAGCACAAAAAGTCTGGGAGTAGCCTGCTCCATGCATATATCAAAAGAGTAAACGCAGAAATAAGTACTATTTAACCTGAAATTCAGGGTTAGCACAAGAAATAATTAGCAGCAAATACATTACATTTGGCAACTAGAAGAAGGTTTGTAACTGGACTGGAGTCCTGCAACAGTCTTCCAGTAGCAAGAAACCTAGTTAATTTCAGGATGAAGCTTGATCCACTTAAGAAAGATTGGCCAGACTATTAGGGGATGAGGCATCAGGAGCCAGGAGTTTCTTTCAGGCCCATTTCTTTATTTCCCCTCTACCTAAATCAGAAGTGGTTTCTCTACAATTCTTTTAGCATGATGGCAAACTAATGGATAAAGAAGAAACAGCTGATATTATTTATTTGGATATTCAAAGAATGAGTGACCCTTACAGAAGACTACCATGTAAGATTCATACTTACAGCAAAAGATTAATAGTAGGATAATAAAATTCTGTTTTTCAGAATATAATTCCCCATTTGTGTTCCTTCTCTTTTACACCTGAAGTATCTGGCACAGGATGTGTTGAGAAACAGGATACCAGACTAGATAGGCCACTACTTTCATAGCACTTTGCCTATATGGCAAGTCCTACATTCTTATATTTCCAAAGGTTATACAGCTGAAATGTATTATCTTAGTCTTGGATTCTTTGCTCTTTCTGTTGTGATTTTCTCTGACATAAACCATAGCAAAAGAGCCTACATGATTTCAACACTAGGAGATTGCAAAGTAAACCATTTTTACATACCATGTCTGGTAACACTTTAAAATAATAGCTCAGTTAATTAATGATGAACTACAGTGAATATTCTTATACAAGTACATATGACATTCCTATTAGTGCCAAATGAGTTCATCATGATTAATGTTATTACAGTACATACCAGTGAAATTCATAAAGGCCATTATGTTGAATGGTTACCCAGCACCAAAAAGCGCTCCCCTCCAGCCAGCAGCCCACACTCAATAAGGAAGATGAACAAAGTTCTATTCTAAGATTTGTGGAGTTGCATTATTATCAGCTTGGTATGAGATACAGGCCTTTAAAGGAGATCTTCAGAGGAACCTTCAGTTTTAGGAATTCATTCACAACCAGGCATGGTAGGTAATGGGCTTAAAATTCAGGCAACTAAAGTTTGGTACTTTACCGGCACGGGTGTAGGTAAAGCCTATGGCATACTCATTCCCCTTAGACAAGAGTCTTTTTATCATGATGTAAAAGATTAACCATGCCTGAGTGAGAGATCATCACAGGGCCTGTGTGAAGAAGGGTGCTGAGTCCCACTGCCCTCTCTTTCCATCAGTTGTATGGCAGGGACAGGCAACACTGCCTTCCTAGAACTTGTAACTCAGTGTTTAATGTCCAGATTTTGAAACATAAGCCAAGCCACAGAGGCAGTATCTACATCAATAAAGTCAACAGGGCCAGCATGTGAGCCAGAGGACTGGCAGACTTTCCTTCATACTGCTAACCATTGGCAGCACTCCCTGGCAGATTTGTGGCCTGTGCCAGCTAAGATTCTCCCAGATATCATACCAGCATGGTTTAGAGAATAACATAGCCAAGAACCATTCCTCACGGGGAGGTTGGATGTAGCCACTCTGTTTTGGGAGGTCAGCAAGTTTAAGTGTGTGCACACAAGCTATAACACCACCTGAACTTTCAGAAAATAGTCCGTGATTCATTTCTTCACCTCTTGTAGATACAGCCAGAAAGTCTGTACCTCTTAAGACCCCTACCAACCAGAGAGTACTTTTGGCTTTCCTGCACTCCCACACTCCCAGCTCATGGTAGAAATTGAAAGACAACCTTTTCTGGGAGTGGAAATACAGACAGTACCAATGCTGCTACAGAGGAGCAGGAGACAACTAAAGGAAGAGCTGAAGCTGCAGGAAATGGGACCAGCAAAAGTGCAAAGTTGCAATATTAACACCTGAAGGGTATATTCTTCCAGTTTACATAGAAGATCGTCTGTTTAACTACAAGTTCTGATCTGTAGCTCTCAGAATTTTCACATGTCAGGAAAAGTGAGACACATTCTGTTGGGCTCTACAGTCACTGATAGAAGAAGACCAATGTATGCAAGCTTCTGACATTTAAAATTAATCCATCATGTTTAAATGATACTAAAGATCAATTTCTTTTGAAACCCAAAATGAAGGACTAATTTTCCATCTCAGTATTTCTGAGGCTCAGGAAATTGATTTTTCAACTGTAGTGAAATCATTAAAAGGGTTCTGTTAAAGGAGTGAAAATAAAGATGGAGGAGCTTGGAAATAAGGATATTTACTTTTGAAATAACTAGAATTTCAGGGAAAACTGATATTAAACCTGTGATATTTTAACTGGAAATGTTGCCACTCGTAGTCATCCCCATTATTTATACTGAAATGTAATTAAGATAATTATGAGGGGAGTTTTCTCACTAAAATAAGCAGAATAAAAAGAAAACCTATTAGGAGTATCTTGCTGAGTAAAAAGTAAATAGTCTCAAAATTTTTAAGTGCAGAAGAAAAATGAAACCTTTAGAAACAAATTCATTTTCTACTAAATAATAAACATTCTTGTAAATTGTTGCCCATTACTGATCATAATTTTCTTACCTTGTTTTGTATTCTGAAACACCTGACATTCACACCCTAAAGTCTCTTGTCAGGTTTCATTTTTTTCTGTTTTACAGTAACTTCTGGTTTTGCACAGAATGCCCTACATTATCAAATGTTTAAGCATCAGTTTAGCTTTAAGCTTGTGAGTAGTTCCAGTGACATCTATAGCTCTAATCATACTGATTATGAACACATGCTTAAATACATGAGTTTTGGTAAAGTTTCTCTTCAGTCATCTTCTCTGCAGTTCCTCTCTTTTCATGCTGAATCAAGCCTTCAGTTTCTGCATACCCTGCAAAATTTCCTTGCAGGCCTAGCTAAAATATTGAGGGTTAAACTCATAACAAATAATTTACTTGTTACTTTTGAGCTAACCCAGCAGGAACTGTCAAGAAAGACTCTTTAAATTCTCAAAACCTCAGAACCGGTATTCCCTATATCACAGACTACATATCACTAGTTTCAGGACTGCCTACATCAAGGCTTATTGAAAACACCCAGTGTCCTCTTTAACATCCTGTTAATCTCCAATAATGTAGCACCATAAAATGTGGTGTCCCAGGTCAGGAGAACCAACATAACTTAGTGCTTTATATGTCAAAACCAACCAGTGACTTGCAACCAGAAATAAATCCACAAGCCATACAATTGGTCATGTATATTCCCAGAGAGGCATTTTGGAATACAGATGTGAACACAAAATCTTGACACACTTGATGCTGCTGGAGTAGGTAGCTATGCAAAGAAAAGCGTGACAGCTGAGGAACCTGATCTAAATTCTCATCTTGACTCAGTCACTGATTCATTCTAGGCCATATGTGGCTCAGTTTTCTCAAGGGCAAAGCATGGGTGATACTTTTCCATTTAAGTAAAGTGCTATGATTACATGGATGATCAGGCAAATGTATTATTTTTAGGATATACAGCAATGGTGGAGTCACAGAACTTTCCAAACTAAAAGAATAATAAAAACCAAGCAAACTCAAAAGAGGGGCACACGTTGTCAGAATCAGCTCTGGATTATCCTCTGAATAGTTGCGTGGTTGGGGACACTGCCTGTTAAGAAACTTGCCCCAGATTTCCCATTTTAAGTCCCTGTTCAGTGGCCCTCAACTACAGTTTAACAGTTTTGATTGCTTGTTCTATGTAATAGGTGTCCATCACAAACTTCCTTTAATTTTCAGCTAACATAGTTAGCAATTCTGGAAAATGAAAATGGGGAAAAAGTATCTGGCAACTCTGTTTCAATAAAGCAGTGACTTCTTTCTTTCATTTAAGAAACTTGAAAGCTGCTGTAAAAGAGAGCTTTGTATATTAGGTGTGTGATTTTGCCTTCTCCAAGAAACAGAAATGGTCAAAAAATAAGATTCAGAGAACAGTCTGCATTTTCACTATAGTTAGCAAAAATCAGACTCAATTTTAATATAATCATCTTGGAAGTCTCCATCCTCCATGACCGTCTTTGTCTTCTCATAGTTCCTGGATACAAGAAGTAGGGTGAGGAGGACCTTTGTTCTCACAAGCATGACCATTCTTAGATTTTTATTTTATGTGTCCTGCAGAACATTTTACCCCTATGTCTGTTATAGGAGGCAATCCATGTATTCCAAGCTTTACCTAGGCACTTGCTGTTAGTGTAGTCTTCATTGTATGAGTGAAAAAATGATTTTCATAACTGCTGAGGATTCACAATTGTCAATAAAGACAACAAGACCTGTATTTTGAATATATACTGTCATATACAATGTTGAATTTTGCAATAAATCAGACTAAGGGTATCTCAAATTTGGCATTTAAATTTTGGCATATAATGTTTTACCTCAGTGTCTCAAAGCTTTTGTGACAGTGCTGCCCTGTACCTGAAAGGGGTATGGGGAAGATGATTAACCCTCCTGAGGTTTGGACATATGAAGCTCCAGATTTTAAAGTCATGGACATGACAGAAAATACTGTGAGGAAATTAATAATTCTGACTTCATGGTTTGCATAGATATTTAGCCATATGATGAGGAATAATTCTTCCCTAAGTCAGTAACATCCATTCCATCCCCTGAAAGTAGCAAAGGTCCCACTGAAACAAAACATATCAGAGCATGCAATTAGTGACTATATCATATGCACATGAGATTTTAATTCACATTGCATGGACAAGCAATTTCCGAACACTTTAGTATTTGACATTGCAACCTAAATTATATCTTTTTAATATAACTTTAGGCAGTTAATTTGCATTTAAAGACTCTAGAGCATTTGGGAAAACGATGGCTTGACACATTGGTCAGACTTTTCCTTTGATGAGTGGAATTTTATTTTCTAGTACATACAGATTTAATACTATGCTAACATTTATTCTCCATTTTTCCATACTTATACCTTCATGTCAAGCCACTTTTAAATTTATTTCCAAAGGAAAGCAGCCCAAAGTTCAACCAGAGCAAGCTTTATAAAAAAATTCTGGAAAGCAGAAATTAATTCTGACACATCTGATCAGCAATTTGTGGCATCATTCATCTGAAACTCCCCAGACAACTGAAACCAACAAAAGATGATAATCATTTTTAAGTACAATCTTCAACTGGAAATAATTTTCTATCTTCCCTAGCTCCTCTAGTCCTCACCCCCACCCCCAAAATATAAAGCATTTTACAGTGTAACATCTTTAATCTTTTCTTTTGTCTCCCTAGCACATAACACAGATGGGCTGTGATAGGAAAACCTGGCCACAGTCCACTTCTCTCCTAAAGAATGAGAAACAAAAAACGATTGAAACGAACCCAACCTGCTCAACGTGCTAGTTTCAAAAGAAAAGAATATAAAATATTAACCTTTTTATTTTTTGGTCATTTTTGTTTGTGTGTTATTTTTACTTTTGCTATTCACATTATAATAATTTAGGGCCCTGAAACATATCAGAACAGCTTCAGGCTAGTCACCATGGGAGAGAGTCTGCCCTTCCCTCAAAGAAATATGATATACTATAGTCCAGCCAAAGGCATCTTGTAATCACATTCACATTATGGAAATGGAGCGGGGGTGCAGGTGAGGGCAGTGGAGGAAGAGAGGAGGCTATGGACTGGTAATGCAGGGGAAGGGTACCTATTCCTTTCCCTTGAGGTTAAATGGATGGAGTGTGACAAACTGGACATAGCTATATACTGCTGAAATCTGAAATCAAGTGGGATTCACGGTGTCTCCTCAGTATTTTGTAAAGAAGAATATGTGATGAAATTATGACTTAAAACATGTAAATCGACTACTTGGCAACAATGAGTAAAATTTCAGAAAGAGTGCAGTCCCTGATGAATATAACAAAGTACATTGGTTTTATCTACATTTGTATTTATCTGCACTCTAATAAAGGACTCTTTTTATACTGAGCTATTCCTTTCCTCTCAATAGATAGCACAGCGATTAACATTCCTTGGCAAATCTTAGAGAAGTTCTGGTGTCAATAAAGTCTCACTAAATTGAGTTGAGTTCAGATGATAAATGTCTCATTCTTTTGTATCCCAGTTCCGTTATCAATCAGGCAGAACAACAGTTGGCAAATAACTTATCTCAGGTTAAAACACCAACTGTTCCAGCTCCCTTCACCTCAGAACAGAGTGCATGGTAATGCGAGTGAACTTACGCAAAACCACTGAGATACCTGGTTACTATATGCAACCTCCAAGTTTTAATGTGGCTTACGTAGCATAGGCCAGTTGTACAAACAAGCAAGTAAGATTTAAAACATATTCTATTTTGAATACCACAGTTTCCTTAAGGGCAGTTTAATGCAGCATATTTTTCAGATTTCCTGTGTGTTGCATGCCACTGTGATGTAATCTAGTGAGATGCTCCAAACTGTGACAGACATTTTCAAATGTGAAAAATATGTTTCCAAAAACAAGGTTACTATCACATCACACTTCAAGAACCAAGAAAAGCTGGACTGACAGGTTTGAACTACATTTTATGCCATCTCAAACCTCTAAGGGCATGTAACTCTGGTAATGTGTGTGATATAAGAACATCAGTGTACTCCAACAGAGACAAATGAACATTCTGAAGAGATCATACCCTGTTTTTAAGAACAGTGGTCACTATCTGAATGAACACCTTCTGAAAGCTCATGTATCAATTTGAATATATTTAAAATTTAAACAATATTCCATTCAGCCTTAGCAAGACTTTAACTAGTACACCGATTTGGAGCACTCTGAGGAAAGCCAAGTCTATTGAAAAGATGGGGACTGTGCAGAGGTCGAGGAGCCATCACCTATAAGGGAAGATTGCCAGAATTATCATTGTTAGATTTTCTAGAGAAGCTATAAGTCCTCTGGAGGATTTTAAGAGCAGGTTATGTAAGCATCTGACAAGAATGACATAAGCTTAGTTGATTCTGCCCTGAGTCTCAGGACAAGGAGACCCCTCTGGAGATCTGTCCCACATAGCTTTATTTTCTATGAATCTGTGGTTTTGAGACCTGCAACAGAAGGTATCAAAGTATCAGGTTTCAAATAATATTTCTCTTTATGCAAAACCTGGACTTGGGTCTTTGGGTTAGCCGTAACATCTTCATTTCAGTTTTGATTGCCTCTTCAGGTTGCATGGCTAGTTGAAGGGGCAACTCAGCTACAATACATAAAAATGTATGTGGTGAAGAAAAACAGCAGGTTTTAAAAAACTACTTTAACATCATAATTTCATAAGAAGAGTCAAGAATTGGATACAAGAGGCAGATGTTTCCAAAGTAGAGGAAAAGTGCATCTTACTAAAAGTATGAGTCAGTGATCACTGAAATTATCTACCAAGGAAAATGATGGATTACTCCCTCTTGAAGATGTTGACTCAAAACTTAGTGTCTTTCCACAAGCTAAATTATAGTCATATAAATTATTGGATTCAATATAGAAATAATAAGTTAAATTACTATGGCTGTGTTGTACAAAAGATCCGGTTTTTGTCATGTAAATAATTCTTTTCATCTTTCCTAGTACTCTATTTTGTTTGAAATTATTCATATTCTATAATCAAGTCATCTCTCTCTTACATAATAGAATAATGTTTTTCTAATCTACAATTTTTTTTTTCAAAACAGCTATCTTTCCCATCTAAGATATTAAAAATGTTCACAAGTAAAATTCTGAGAACACTAAGATTTTCATAATTCTTCAGACTTTTGGATTCTCAGATGGTAAGAATATAATATTTTCTGGTTTTATAGCTGCCTATTGCTAGAATTAGCTAACATTTCAGAACAATGAGCCATTTTGAAGTATAAAAATGGCCTTTAAGGTTTCAAAAATGTTAAAATGAATTATATCAACATATTCAAAATACCTGTCTGAAAATTCTGCCAAATAAAAAAACAGTCAAGTGAAAGAAAAATTAACAGAGCTTTGATTCCACAAAGCAGCTTTTTCCAATAAAATATCTATTGTTAAATGTTCCCATCCCACTTGAACTTTAATTTTTTTAAAAAAAAAATAAACTAAACTGCTCTTTTACTTCAATTCTGTCACCAAGAGTCTTTTTCTTCACCATTCTTATGGCTTGGGATTTTTTTTTCCAAATCTCCAACTCATTATCTTTCTTTTCAGAAACAATAGGCTGGTACTAAGCAGAACAGAACAAAGAGAAAAAAAAGTCTTCCTATCTCTGGCTCAGTTAAACAAATTATTCTTTATTGGACCAAATGATCTGGATTACCCTGTGCAATCATCATAAGAAGTCACTTCAATAGTATTTGTGCATTTCAGAAATGTTGGCAGTGATGGATCCATACTTATTTCCACAGCATTGAGGGAAATTTTACATGACTTTGGAGCCAGAAGCCACCATTCTGGAGCTCTACTAAAAGCATTTCTATTTAATGAAGATACTCACTGACAAATTTTTTTAAGATTTTGTCAGATGGACCATAACAGACTCAAAGTTCACCTTTTTAATATCCTGTAGTGCTGATCCTTTAGTCAGGATAACACTTGGTACAGATTAAAGCACTGTACCACACTCTCTGTCTGTGTGGTTACCAAAATCAATTTAGTGAAAACTAATTACTTATCAATTGAATCCTGTACCAGACTGTCCATATTTGACTGGAAAGTGATGCCAGATAAACCAGCCTACAACTGTCTGGATGGCCTTACTTCTATTATTTGATTGCTGACACAATATTACAATTTTTCCTCTGTTCTGGAGGTTCCCCAAGATTTCAGGACTTACTAAAAATTATTATCTGTGTAACAGAGATGTCCTCAGCCAACTCTTTCAAGATTCTTAGGTGCAAGTTAGCAAATACATATGATATAAAAATGTTTATCCCTAGCAGAACTCTATTGTTTTCCTTCAGTACTGATGAGCTAGGAAAGTGATAAAGTATGTCACAGTATGTATTTCCAAATGCATATAAGAAATCCTTATTACTTCTCTCTTTTTTACTTCATCACTGAGAGTTTTGTCTGGCTCCTCTAGCATTAAGCCTACCTTTTGCTGAAGGATTCTTCTGTTCCTAATATCCTTATCCCTATCCTGTTACCAGGAATTCTATAATTTATCTTAAAAATGAGGTTTAATTTCTCTTAACATTTTCACAATTTCTACTTTATATAGGTTGTTTTCAACTTTCTCTCTTTTTTCCTGTATGTCAGATATCTGGGGATGATTATAGCCTTGCTTCTCCACTGGACCAGAATTTATTTTAGCAAATTACATCCTCTGAATATGAAATCAAGACTTACTAGCAAAACAATAAAGTCTTGCTGAGGAACTCCCTGTTTTCATTCAGATTTTTCCGTCTCCAATTTTCCTCTGAGACAAATTTATTCATCACTTCTCCCTAACTTCCACAAAATTTATTCATCACTTCTCTCTAACTTCCACAAATGCACTAGTTTTTGGGACTGTTTTTTTTAATATATTGAGTATAAGTTACATATTACTTGCAATCAGATCATCAGACCCATAGCCACTAAAGGTTGCTGCACAGCATTTAATTCATCTATATACATCAGAACAAGATCCAGCATAAAATTACTCATTGTCAAACCCAGTATGTTTTGTGTTAGAAAACCATCATCTATCATCCATCATTTTTAGGAGCTTTACTATCCTCTGCATGAAGTGGAGCTTCCATCACTGCATCCTGGAATCAAGTCCCTCATGACAATTATTCTTTCTATATATTAAAGACAGGTGTTGCTTTGGCTGGATTCAGTGGGCTGTAACTAACTTACATTAGTGCATGGTCCTGGCCTTTGTTAATTAGTTCATAGATTCATAGACATTCAAGACTGTACATTTCAAGTTTCCCTGTAGTGTCCCAGATTTCAGAACTTCAACGTACCAACATTTTCTTCTATTTTTCATGTAGTTCTACAGACAGCTTTAATCAGAGAGAAAGTAAGATGGCTTTCTTGTATTAGTGAAAAACATACATAGAAATTAGCCTGTAACTATGAAAAGACACATTTTACACCTCCAAGTGAGCTACTTTCAATACACTTCCATTCATAGACTTTGAGACCTTAAAGGACTATTAAGATTTTCCCTCCAACCTCCTGAATATCACAGGCTGTTAAATCCCACTGCCTGTTCTTTGGATCAAGTTTGTTCCTGACTGAAATATTTTAAAGGGACTGATGATCCTGGTGTTGGTAATGAATGCTTTGTACTAACTTTATCTCCATTCTGACATGAAAGATCAGACAAGAAATCATAGAATCATAGAATCATAGAATCAAAGAATCACAGAATCACAGAATCACAGAATGGTTTGGGTTGGAAGGGACCTTAAAGATAATCTAGTTCCAACCCCCCTACCACAGGCAGGGGCACCTTCCACTAGCCCAGGTTGCTCAAAGCCCCGTCCAACCTGGCTTTGAACACTTGCAGGGAGGGGGCAGCCACAACTTCTCTGGGCAACCTGTTCCAGTGTCTCACCACCCTCACGGTAAAGAATTTCTTCCTAATATCTAACCTAAATCTGCCCTCTTTCAGTTTAAAGCCATTACCCCTCATCCTATCACTACACTCCCTGATAAAGAGTCCCTCCCCATCTTTCCTGTAGGTCCCCTTTAAGTACTGGAAGGCTGCTATAAGTTTTCCCCAGAGCCTTCTCTTCTCCAGGCTGAACAACCCCAACTCTCTCAGCCTGTCCTCATAAGGGAGGTGCTCCAGCCTCCTGATTATCTTCATGGTTTCCTCTGGATCTGCTCGAGCAGGTCCATGACATTCTTGTGGGGGGGGCCCATGCTGATCCCCCATGTTGGGCGATCATGTTGTGAAAGCTTAGCATCCTTTCTTTAAAATTATATCAACCAAAAAACTACCTGATTATTGTACTCTGGAGTTCTCCCCTTAAGAACCCTCTGTAACTAATTTAGATTAAAGATACCTGTCTTGCATATGTGATTCTAAGTGTGAACCATAAATTCTACCTATGTTATGCTGAGAATTTCATCCTCTAATACTATGATGATGGACAACAAAGGAGTTTCTTTGTAAATGAGTAATACCATAAAATTAAATGTAACCTGTGACAACAATTTCTCCTAAAATCCCTTTAGTGTTTCTTAAATGGAATTACCATAATTCACATGAATATTATTTTAATCATAATATGATTGCACATCAAGAGCCTTGTATCCCTGTATTCAGAAGAACTTATTTTTTTAAATGCCACGGATTTGTGCATTGGAACCGTGTACATATTTGACAGCCTCTTAATTAAAAAAGCCTGCAAAGCTGCACCATTTCACAAGCTGAAGAGCAATTTTCATAATTATAATTACACAGAAGCATGCACATAAACTTGGCAATCCCCATCTAAGCAACTAGCTCAGACTAAACTTAAATTGTAAACGCTCCTTTGCATTGAACCAAGCCAAAGGGAGCTGTGAGACCTGATTTTGCTACTAAAGCTGATTATCTGAGATAACACCCACTGAACTGCCAACTTTTGTTGCAGCTACAAGGTTCACTAAGGGCAAGAATACATATAAAATATCTCCAGAAACAAAGAACGTTGCTTATGAACATTTTTCCTGTTGGAAATGGTTATGCCTGCACTGCAGACAATGTACCCAGACCCATTAAGCCCAAATTACTGTCACCAATGAAGAAACAGGAATTCATCTTGGTTTTGCTGATAACAAGCAATGAGGCTGAACCAAACACCATGAGCTGGAGCAATGTTAAGGTGTTCATGTCATGAACACATGCTTGACTTGTGCTGGCCAAGAACAGGGAAAGGAATGACACTGGAGACGCCAGCGCTTCGTGTCTGAAAGCACCGACTATGCTGATGTGATGGGCCTAGATACGCTGGCTTGAGAGCCAGACTGCACTACAGGTTCAGCACAAAACATCCAGAGCACCCCAGGGAGTCTGGCTGCAGTTATCCTGTTATGGGACCAAGTCCAAACCCTAATGCTATCCACACTTGTACTATGGGTAGGAGCACAAACTTCCCTGCCCATTCCTCCTTGCTAGAGTAGGTCAAGTCAAAGCCTAAACATTTGCAAAGCTCCAAAGCTCTGTAAAGCTGCAAAGCTTTGGTGTAAATTAAGATGCTTAAACTGCTGCTTCTGTATAATGACATGAGACAGAAATCTTTGGTAGTGATAGACTTCAGGTTTGAGCCTCTGCTCTAGCACCAATTCATGTTGCTCATCTATATGGCACCAATGCAATGTGAAAGACCCTAGTACCCAGAGGACACAATATATGCAGGTACAAGGCTATCACAATATGTCAAATATGCTGTTTACCCTGAAAAATTATATTTTCATTTCCTTTCTCACCCATGCAAAGAGTCTGACTTGGCTCTCTTAGTCCCTAAATTTCCAGTGAACTGAAAAAAAAAAAAAAAAAGTTAAATTTTCAGAAAAAAATATCACAGCTCTCATTTGTACCCTGCAAGCAGAGCAAATCAAGGTCATGGAGCCCTGCCAAATAACATTTTTTCCTGTTTTCACAGTTAGAATGGGTTTCAGCACTGATCTTGGAAGAAAAAAGGCTACCAATGAACCAAACTGATGCCAAAACTCAGATACGAAAGCAAAAGATCCTATGCTACAGTACGTGAACTGTACTACCACAGATGTCCCAGCCAGATTTTCTATAATAGGACAATCTTCCTAGATGCGTTTCTGACCCATAGGCATGACGCACTATATCCACTCCTTTGTTTTCTCTTACTTCTGGAGCAGGCAGCTCATCTTTCAAGCAGCTAAATTACATTAAAAAAAACCCAACCCACACTTGTGTATGTTGTTTAGCTTTATGGTTGCAGGGTGATATGGGGTCTGTTTCTAACATGTAAGTCCTCAGGCACTTCACAGCCTGAGTAAGCATTGATGAAACTGACATTTTATTAGAATACTGGTGTTAGAGTATTTCTTACAGTAATATATAGAAGCTAACATATTTTAATGACTTGTATGATTTTCAATACCTGGAATAATACCACTGTTAAAACTGTATAGTACACATTTGAAGCAGAATGTCAAGGGATCTTTTTTACTTGAAGCAATCAAGTCAATCAAGAGAAAAGTCATTTTGATCTTCTGAAACACTAGCCATTATCAATAGCTCAGCAAGACCTCACTGGTGTTTAAGTCATTCACCAAATACTTAGTCATTCTGCAAATATCTCTCTGCTCTCAGACATGCAGTTCTGCTCAATGGGGTCAGCACTTCTAGGCTAGCAAGAAGTCATCATGTTGGTTAACATGCAGCTGTGCTGTAAAAAAGATGGAGTGGAATAAAAAGAAAAGCTATCATGTGTTCACCTATCACAAACATGCAACAGTGTCATAGGAACACACAACTGGATGCAGCTGGTACTCCTTGACCTATCCAAGACACCCTTGCATTTCACTGGGCTGGTTTGAACGATGCATGGGTCAAGATCTGGTTGAAGGTCTGTAAAACTCTTGAAAATCTTTCAAAATGAACCATGTTCCTGAAGTGCAGCAGCAGCATCCTAATCCTACAGATGACCTAGCTGAGTGATTTGTATTGATGGTGATTTAACTAAATTTGGGGCACCTGTAATTTGTGTTTTCTGCAGCAGGTTTATGGGGATTGCAGAAATAAGCCTTCCAAAATCGGATAAAACAATTCTGAAATCTATGTCTAGTAAATTAATGTGTCTCATTGCATGAAAAAGACATTTTAGAAGTTCATGAAGACAGAACTCATTGCAATGCACTGTTGGCTGACCTTCATATGCTTCTTCTATTCTGTGCCCCAAAAGGCATTATATGCATGTAATTTCCAATATGGGAACAATTTGAGTTGTAATTAGGCAAATCTCAGAAGGTTCCGCCACTGATTTGTTCATTCTTTCAATATTATTCTATAGGACACACCAAAAACATTACATTAGGTTCAAGCAGGGGACAATTAAGAAAACTTTAATCCTGTTACAAGGGTATGTAAACATATCATCACTTCATAATGGTGTTATTATACTTTACATATTGGGCAGATGGGTCGTATTGGTGTTCTGGCATTTAATATTGCACATGCTGTCTCCAAATATAACCTGCCATATTAACAGACACATTTCCCATTATGAGACCCATAGGATGACAGTTTTCTGCTAGAAACTGTAATAACAAATATGTATCTGTCAAAAGAAGCAGTGACAAAGTTAAGAGATTGGGACAACATATTTTCAATAACCCTTTTGTTATGATGAGAAAAGTCAACAGACTAATACTATATTGAGAACGGGTAATTTTTATTTTAAAAATCCTTTCTGTGATGAGGGGAAAATGTCATTTGTCTTCTTTGATATGTGTTATTTTTCCATTTTCTTTTCAGGTTTGCAATTTATATAATTTCTATACCATTCATATATATAGTGTAGGTATAAAAATATGTCCATGTGCTTACACACATGAATGCCTGTGTGTGTAAGGTAAGGGATATATAGGATATATTACTATATGCACTAGTTGAAGACTAGCTGAAAATCACACCTTTTGTATAGTGGTTAACACAGTTAATGTAAGGATATTGTGAAGCCTTATAATATTTACCTGACATCCATTATTGTAGAGTGTTTTCTCTATTCTTTAAACTCAAAAAGACAATTTCTTCTTCAAATGACATTTAAGAAAATTACCCTAAAGCAATTTCCACAATCAGAAAAAAAGCAACAAAGTAATTGCATAAATACTATGGTTTTTTTGTCAGGTGATCAGTCACTATAATACCATAAACTATAGAGAGAATCTTTCACCTTTACTTGAATTCTGAAGTGATTAATCTCTCAAGGTATCTGTTTTAACAACAGAATAATATTAGAAATCAGCTTACTTAAAAAGATGTGGAGGAATTTGGTATCAACTTAAAATTACAAAGAAACATAAATGAGGAAAATTTAACTCCCAAATTTTGTGTGAACCAAATTTAAGCCCAACTGCTCACAAGACGTAACATGGAAATTGGCAATGTGAGATGAAGTAGTACTCCAAATTTATGTTCAACTTGACATAACTTCAACACCAGTATATATTCACTGTTGTGCTTATGGTCTTCATTTTGCAAGATGAGCACAAAGATTCATCTGGGTCTGTGACCAGTAGAGGATGACTAGGAAAGTGCAGAATAACAGGGGAAATTAATCTTGATGACTCTCTTGGCATTTCTTTCCTGCTGCCGGTAATCAGAGGTGTAAGGACTTCCTAAACCAGAGATTATTTCTTCATGTTATTAGCCTTTGAGTACCTTTTTTCCATTAATTCATCTAATTGCTTTCTTAAATGCACATAAACTTTCAGGATTATGGATGCCTCGGTTTAACTATGCACTGTTTATTGTGAATTTGCCATCCCATAACTCAGAAGCGCCTTCAAGTTTTGTTTTATGATAAACAGTGAATAATCATTCCCTGTTCACTAAAATCATGCCGTTTCTGATTCCTAACATGTCTTCTACCCTCCTCAATCATCCAGCACACTAAATTAACAAACCTGTGTGCTAAGAGGACTTGAATACATTGAAGTCTTAAAAATAGCATTCACTGACTGCTTAATTAGATTATCTTTTAAAGTGAAAAGTATTTATACTTCCTCTCTGGAAGAAATATGTGTTTTTCTAGGTTGTTGTCTAAAAAGATGTGCCTTTTTCTTTGGGGCTGTGCTCAAGGATCAAGCTTCTGAGCAAAGACAATTAATAGCACCACAGCATGGCTATAATTCAAAGCATGTAAGGCAGACCTCAGTTCATTTATACAGCACATGTGTGTGTGTGACAACTGTCAAAAACACTCCTTTAGAAAGAGAACAGGTTGTGTAGATTTAACAGGTGAAATCTCCTTTGTAACAGGCGTCCTTCAGGCATAAACCAGCCAGCGATTTAAACAGACCACTCTCCTTCTCCACAAAGTGAATCATATCACATAGCTGGTATTTGGGCATCGCTAGTTAAAATGCGTCTGTTTTTCCAGCTGAATCTGTCAAAGTCAATGCGATGGTAGCATTCAGAGACCCGAGCCAGCACAAAATGGTGAGAACAAAAGAACACGTCCTCCCTAACAACCAAAACAAAACACAAACAAACAAACAAAAACCTGTTACTCATTAGGCTGATGCATGATTCTTAGCTTAAAAAAAAAAATATTTACTTCAATTTTTATTGCCGAACTCTGACATGGACTGTCATGTACAATTACACTCTGTAGGTGTTTGACTGAGCTTTATTTCTTTCTGCAAAAAGGAAACACTTACTAGATCTACCAGAGAGCCTTTGAACAGGCTTTGTGGCTTCTCACTTTTTTTCTTTTTAATACAGAGTTCCAACTTAAATGTATTTAAAAGAAAAGTCTTCTGTTGCATTGATTTATTTGCAAATAAGCTCAGGCTAAACCCTTGACTGGAGCGGACAGTATGGAAGTGATTAAACTTTCACTCTTATTCACGTCTGTGGTAGAACGTAATGTTGAATTACCAGTTTTGAAGAGCAGAAGAAGAAGGGAAAACCTTTATTCCCTGAACTGCTCAGGACTGGGGCCTCATGGGTGTCACGGAAAAGATGTGCTCTGAACTATGGTCAGCAAATCACAGTTGCTTCCTTTGTGCTCTGCTTCGGGTTAGTTGGTGTGAGCAGAGAATGCAGATGTGTGAGATGAGCTGATCTGGAGAAGACATTTCCTGGGGGTCACCCATGTGTCCCTGCAGCCGAGCCTGTACCTCAGACACGTCCCCTTTCTCATTCTGTGGCTCCATGTGCCAGAGACGCTCGCTGTGTTAAAGGCTCATAAACCAACCAGAATCTTCTAGCCACTTGTAAGCCACTCTGTCCCAAGACCCTGGGTGTAGCATGTCTCGAGCCCAGCAAGGTGGTTCCTCTGCAGTTGCAATTTAATGCTGTCAACCATCTCCTCTCTGCTGCCTCAACACCCACACTGTGTCCTGCACAAACATACGCAGGATCCATCACGTGAGTTTTCACACACACCAAGAGAAGAGAAAAAATAAAGATGGTACCTCAGTGAAATGAGTAGGGAATACTGGTGGGAAGAAGGACGAGCTCTGGCAACCCAGACTGGAGCCTGCTCAGGGACTGCTGTCCAGGGCAAGGAGATGTGGGGAGGAAAGGGAGGGCTTAGAAGCACCATCCAACATTTCAAACTCTGAGAAACTATTATATTTGTTACCCGCCTTCCAGTCTTGGAAGTTCACTTTGCAAAAAAGAGAAACAGAGACTTTGTTTTACTTTATTTGAATGTGAAAACACAAAGTGACCTTGACTTGTATAGACCCCCCCAAAGCCTGATAGAGATGCCACAGTCCAAAACTGAGGTCATCTCCAGTTCCCAACACTCCTGTCACAGAAGTAAAAAATGGATAAATCAGAGGTATCTCTCTGCCACTGTCCCATTTAATGTCCAGATTCCCGGTAACAGAACGGACCTTATAATCATGATGGCCACACCATAGCATGGCTATACCTTTGACATTGTCAGAGTAACACAGTGGTCAAGTTTTACAACAAAACTGGAGTAATACAACAATGACCTAGTTATTAGAGCATTTTGGTCACCATAAATGTTCCTCCACTGAACACACAGTTCATGCAACTGCAAAAGCACTGTTTTCTCAGGCCACAGTAATGAAGTCATTCTGGGTTGTTTTCAAATAACTGAGCATAAAACTGTGTTATATGCACATAGGACTTGGGCAACAGAGACATATACTGGAAACAGATCTTAATTAGGATTACACAGTGTGAAATTAAAAAATGCAGAGGCCTTAATGAAGCTGTAATACTAAAATGCTTTTCATTTAATTTTCAAAGAATTAACAATTACCTGGACTGCAACAGCAAACATAAGAGCACTCCTTAAGCATGTATTGTGCCCAATTCATGAGTGTGTTCCATCAATCTGATATTAGATCAACTCCATTTAAATTAGTGGAGTTACTGACAGAAGACAGTGAACATACAGTAAAGCTCAGGAATAAATAAGCATTGGATTAACATTTTTAGACATGTTCATATGACTTTTGGCAACACATTAATTTGTAAAACTGACCTGAAATTTCAGATCTTCCAGATCCAGTTTATCGAACATGTAGACTTTTATACATTGACTTTCTGTTGTTTCTAATTCTCTGCAGCTTTCTTAATTTTTTATACACATGCAAAATTTTTATTGTCTAATATACCAGGTCCTCCTTTCTCTGAGTTCTAAATTTCTCTGTCTCACTCTCTACTTATCAAAAATGTAACTTTTAAAGAACTGACTTTTTGAAAAATGTCATCAGTGCCTGGCTTCATCTTATTTCATTTGCTCTTTACATCACAGTAGAAGAAACAAGAGCCTCACAGTTGCAGGAGGCTCTCAGATGCAATGACTACATCCCTACCAATAAACTGGGCAGTTCCAGGGCCCATTCTCTGGCCCTGGGAGCAGAAGCATGCTGCCATAACATGGCCACATGTATTTATTAAATTCTCCTGGCCTCTAAAATAGGAAGACCACGTTCAAACCACCTTTTTGATGGTCCCTGGCCCAGGCTAACTCTTGAACCAGGACCAGGAATAGTATGAGAGGCTTCCAGTAAGTCCAAGACAAAACCATGCCAAGGGTGCCTCTAGCCATTTAATGACAGAAACAACGGTGTTCAGGCCAAGGCAAGACCTCTGGCACTGCTAATTTGTTAGTATAGACAGCAAAGGGATATGGATAGTTGCCCAAGAAAGATAGCTTGTCCATATCCCTGCAGTCAACACTAACACAAGTAACCCCTCAAATGCAGCACAGGCTCCCCTGGGAGTGCTGCACTGGGAACCCGGGGATCCTTCTGCCCTTGGCATGCTTCACCCTTAAACCCACCTCAAGTGTGTTGTTATACACTCTTTTAAGGTGTGTATAACAGCACCACAACCTTGCTACTGTCCTGTTTTATTTCTTGGTCAGACTTGCTGTTGCTCCCCCCTTTCCTCCTCTGTGCTCCCCAGGCCATGTCATTACCTGTAGTGCTCTTCCAGCATCTCTGAGCCTACAAATTTAGGATAACAGAGACCTAGTGCTGTACAAAGATTAGCAAGGCTGAGCATATTCACAGTATGTGGGCACGTGTCCCACTGAAGCCAAGAACTACAGGAAAACAACCAAAGAAAGAATTCACTGCAGCAAGATTTGGATCTGCAGTATACTCTATTATGGCAACATCATGAGATTATGTTACTAACAGTGCCTGAAATATCTGCTGCTGAAAGATAGATTCATATTAACAGCATGTGCCATTTGTTGGGAGCATTGTGATAAAAACAACTATCATATTGCAAGAAGTTTGATGCTTTATAAAGTCTATGTGTCATGCAGCAGTCTTATATCATCAGTGGGAGAGACTGAAACGATACTTCTTGGCTTCAGAGAGGAAAGTCTAGCACTCAAACTGGAAAACGTACAAAGTCCCAGCATTTCACAATGTAATATCTAATTTTTTGTCTTTGTTGTCCTGTCTTCTCTTGTCTGCTGGTGACACCTATCCTTTACCAGCTCACAAGGCCTCTCCTGTTGAGCTCGAGGTGGACAAACCCATCATTACTGTCACTTAGGAGTGTCACAAGTCTTTCCAAGTGCCTGACGTATCTGCATAACCCCCCACTGCTCCTTCCACCCAGGGGCCATCACCCCTTGTATTAACATGACAATCAAGTTGAGCCCTACAACCCAATTCACACCCAGGCACGTCAGAGGGGCAGTACCCCACTTGGGGACAACTGCCTATGGGGACTAAGGAGCATGAGTCTCCAGTCCAGTAAGTAGGGTATTTCTGTAGAAAAAAAAAAGACATGTTCTGGGTCCTGTCCACTGCTTGTGCACTTCAGCATAAACCACTTGCTACAGTCCATGGAAGAGCAGGGTGCACCACCTTTTTTCTCCCTCTCTTTAATCTTTTCCTGCTGAATCCGGCATTTTTTTCTGCCTATAGGAACAGTCTCAAAACCAGGGAGAAGTATGATTTTCCCCTCTTTTTCCCCTTTTCCAAGCAGCCTGGAGGGCAGGACATTTTCAAGGAATGGAGATGTAGGATCATCTCTGAAGGAGGAGGTCATGAAAGCCCAGTCACCCACAGCCTGGATAACTGCTCTCATTGCTCATAACTAAGGAGCAATAGGCAGCACAACTTTTATTGTGGATTCTTTAGCTGAACTGATCATGACAACTGTGTGTTTTTTGTGGCAGCTTATGGCCAGACTGTTTTGAGCATGCCTACAGGAACAAGCATGTCCCCTTGACCAGAGAATCTGGGTTGGACTTAAGCAGAAAGGCTTCCCTGGGTTACTCTGGCATCTGCAGGATGAGAAATGTAAGTGCATATGAGCTTTATTTTAAAAGCCAAGACAGGTACCTACCCACAAACATTAGACATCCATCTATTTCAGAAGTGGCTTTGAGGCTCACTCTTTTAAGCTCAGCTCTGTACTTTCTGGCACAACCCACCCTATGTGCCCAAGGTCATTGGTAGTTCTGGCCAAATTTATATAAACAGGGCAACAGTTCATTTACTTACATTATTTAAAGTAATGTTCAGGTGAGGAACTGGATGCTTTCCTAACAAAATCTTTCAGACAAGTCTAATTTTGGTGTCTACAATATTTCTCCATGTTAAAGAAAAGCTTTCTCTTTTCTACTAAGACTTATCATATTCACATTTATTTTGGTAGTAATAAATAATAATTCTGGCCTCATCATTAAGTTATTGTTTGCTATTCTAACAGTTTGTTCACAGGATTATTAAGTAGCAGGTTTTCTTCATACAGCAAATCACTTCTCCAAGGGTGACCATTTTAGGACTATCTTCTCAATGAGAACAGGGCAGATCTAAAGTTTAATTCACTGCAATGACTCCAGTTGGTTTTGGATCAAGAACAAACAGCCCTTACAGCAGTCTGATCGGAGAGACAATCTACTGAGATAAGCACTTTCAGATTAAGTGTCCTTCCAAGGATGGAAGTGTCCAGTAATTTTCTTCAGAACTATCAAAAAGCTACTATTGGCAATGGAAAGCAGTAAGATGGAGCACTTGTCTAGAATAAACCAGAACTGCCTAATCCCTAAAACCCCTTACATTTTTGGTTCCATTAGCCAGGTCAGATGCTTTCCCATTCTTCTGTTCGGACACACCTCAGAACCTTGGTTCTGATTGTTGTTCTTTGCCACGCCACAGTTCTGTGCCATACATGATTTCACGGTTCTTTTCCAGTAATTAACATAATATCAAAGGGCAAGGAGGGGTTGTGGCTGAAAATTAATGTTATAGCAAAGGCCCATTAATCACAGCTTTCTACAAGCCAAATTAACTACAGAAGGTAGTGCTGATAACATGACAAAAATTAACTACAGAAAGCTGCTAAAAATATGTAAATACAGTCTAAGCCTTTGGAATTTTTGCCTTAAAAAGATTTCAAAAGAACAAAACAATTATTTTGGTTATAGAAAACAACTTGTCAACTTTTTTTTCTGTGCAGTATTAGAAACAGAAGATCAGCCCAACAATATCTTAGCGGATTTTATTTTCTGTTTATTGGTTTCTAACCAGGATCTAATCTGTGAAAGAAAAAAAATGCTTTCATTTCTGATGTAATCCTGTTGCCTACAGATGTGCATTTATTAATAACAATTATCAACTGCTAGATATACGAAGCTGGAGAAAAAAAACCCCAAACTTTCCCAATATAATTAGCTGCACTATTTTTCAGTTAAAAATCACAATGTCCTTAACATTTGACAACAGCTTGTATCTTCTGAATAAGGGAAAAATTCACTTTTTACCATAATTCAGAAGTCACTGAAGTCAATGGAAAGACTTGGACTTTGGATCACATTGCAACTTTTCCCTGAAGTACGCCTCTTCCTGAGGTGGAAGAAAGCAACCACCATGTATAAAATTCATTTATAGAGTAGGCATAAAGAGAGTGTGCTTATCTCTGAAAAGAAATCACATGAGGCACAAAGAATCTTTAGTTTGTAATTTCATGTTTACAAGAATTTCATATAGTAACTAAATAAACCAAATCATTTCATCAAGTGGAAAATATAAGCTAATTTTCCCAGGAAGCCAATAGCAGTTCCAAGGACTTTGTGTAGGATTCTTCTGCCATATTTACTCATCTGAGATTTAGATGTCTAAATCTGAACTAATCCCTAGGTTCCCTTTAGGGTCAAAGAGAGAAGCAGCCACCTCTGAGAAGCTATTTATCTTATCCTACGGTAGACACAGCAGTCAGGGCTATATGCTGGAGATACCTAATTCTCTGACTTGGAGCTGAAGGTGAATATTTCAATTTTCAAATGCAAATTCACACCTATGCAGCTGGGCTTGATGAGTCTCACTATAAGAGTGAGCACCGATGCTTAGATCAATAAACCATACAAGAAAATATCAGCCAAAAGACAACAGATCTGTGTTTTTCATTGGCACACTCTGATTTAGCTCAAAACTTAAAAACCCGCTTGGATGCTCACTATTTTTATAGACTACTGTGGGGAAAACTATGAAGAAAAATGTGTAAGGGAAAGGGAAAAAAATTGGGGAAAAATACAAGATTTTCTACAGAACATGTTTATTTTTGGAGTGAAATTCAGTAAAAGTCAATTCTCCACTGAAATGAATTTCATTATGAAAGAAAACAAACTGGAGACATTTAATCAAAACCCCAATATTCCTTCAACTCTTCAGACACATTAACTTAAAGCTAATTCCTTAAATGGACCAAAACATTTTTTATAAAATCTCTTCAAATTCAAAAAAAGTTTTGATATAAAAGTTTCTGAAATCCAAAGCAGATACTCTCTACATGTGTATGTGTGTGTGAGAGAGAGTAGTCCATCTGCCTTATCAAAAATTATGCGAGAGATTCAAATCAGGCCCTGACATGTGAGACAAAAACAGATGTTTCAACCCACAAAAAGCTTTTCATAAAAGCTTGAGGTTTTGGGTTTTTTCCAATACAAAAATGAAAATAAATAGTCATATTTTGAGATTTTTGGAAGGTAAACAGAATCAACCAGAAAGGCTTTTTTTAGCCTGAATTGTTCTGGTTATATCACAGGCACTTAGATTCTGACAACCACAGGGACAGTGAATGGTGGAAACAACCAACCATCACTGGAACCAATGCATCATTCAGCAACACATTTTGCCTAGGGTTATCAAACACAAACAATGAAAGGAGGAAGAGGAATGGGGAAACCGTCTCGCAGAGCCCACCACCGTTCACCCCAGTACAAATGCAGAAAGCCCTCCTGCCTTCAGAAACATTCCTCTGGATTTACACTGGAGTAAATTAGAGAAGAATTCACTGCAATAATATAAAATTGTTTACAGTTTTAATAGGAAAGAAGGTTAAAAATACAAAGGGAACAGTGAAGCATCTTTTTCACATTACCAGTGTTTTTAAAACTTTATCAGACTCAAATTTAGCTTTTAAATGTAGGTCAGAATCAGAACCAGGTTTCAAGTTCGCCAACCCGCCCACTTTTTGTGCTTTCTGCTACAAAGAGGGGTAAGTTTATTAAATCAAAGTTCATGGAACTGGAATCTATAAACCCAAACTTACATATCCTGGTCATTGTTCAGTGTTGATTTGTTTTGTGATGATTTAGAATCACCACAAGGCAAAACAGTGTCTGAAAAGAAACACTAGGGAAAAGAAGGAAAAAAGGAAAGAACTTCTTAGTACACCCAAATGCTTCAGGAGAATAAATGTGTAGAAATTTATCTAACTCAGAGAAAGCTTATGAGTCCTTGGAGAAGGGAACACAAGTGCTATATTCCTGTAAAATTTGGAGGTGACTGAATAACCTCATGCTGGACCAAATACAGGCCCATTAAAATCGCTGGGAATCTCTCCATTGACTACAATAAGCTTTGGATCAGGTCTCTTTTCCTTTTTTAGGCAAGGCAACACAAGATGGGGTGAAATCCTATCCCCACTGAAGTCAACGGGAGTTTTGCCACTGACTTCATTTGGACCAGAATTTCACTTCTCTGTTATCAGAATATAAAGTGTATTTTCCGGATCTAATCTGGTGGTTGTAAAAGAAGACAGGAACAAAAAAACTGCAACACCATCCAAAACACAGCATACATCTTGAAATTACAATATTACTGTGTTTCCAAGTGGTATGAGATACTCAAAAGAAAAATGGCGATGGAACATGAAGCAGCACAAGTGTGTACTAAAAGCTAAATTGCCCAAATTACCTACCAATACTTCCTCATACTGCAAACTGTGACACAGAAATTCTGTAGCAAATAAAATATCAGGAGCCACATTTTTAAAAAGACTGGCCTACCTACCCAGTCCTACCTGCTGGCATTTCAGTGGTTCGTTGTCTTGTTAAAGTTATTCAAAAGATCTCAGAAATAAAATGTTTGCATCTGATTTTCCATGCTTGATCTTCACTCTCCATGCCCAAATAAAAAAAAAAAAATCCTCCAAACAAACCCATTTTCCTTAAGCTGTTCTTAGATGTGGATACATAAAAAAGAAAACCACTGAGTGGATGCCCATCCAATTTTGCTGGTTGTTAGGTCTAGTGCTTTTGGGGGGTAATGGTAGGGTTGTGTTTCTTTCAGAGAAATCCTTGCACTGGCTTATCACAGGGTCATGTAGTCCTTGGTCTAGGACAAGGGATGCAGGGAATCAGGGCATATCTTTTGGAGCTCACCCCCCAACAGTGTAATGCTCTTGTGAAAACACAGCTCCAGGTTGGACCCAGGAGCCATTATGAAGAGATGAGGAGGTGCAGAAGTGCCTGCACTGGGGGACACCTCCCTTGACCTCACAAATGAGTTTGAAGCTGACCTGCTCGTTCACTAGGAGCCAACCTGGGAAAGACACTGGAAATTGAAAAAGGCATGCAGCAAAATGAAACATCTGAAAGTCCAGAGGCAGGCACACAAAAAAGGAAACAATAAGGAGTGCTGTCTTTTTCGGCATAGATTGTAGATTGGAGCCTTGAGACTGGGCCCCAGATGAGAGCGGCAGGATGCAGCTGACGATGTACTGACTCATGTATCCACTGACAAGTAGCAGTATTAAAACAGGGCGTAAAGATGCCACAACTCTGCATGAGCGATTCGTCAGCCAAGGCAGACACAAGCAAGAGCATTAGCAAAGCCAGCAGTTCCCCACTGGTAAGGCACGAGCCTAGAGCAGATGCAGGGCTGTGTTGAGACCGGGACTATCTCTCTACCAGTAAAATAAACAAGGTCTTTGGCTCCTCCCACCAAACTGTGCCTAGGAGACATGGTTGGCACATGCCAGGAAACACGCTGACAGTTTCACAGAAGGGGTTCACTGTAAACCAGATGGTCTCAGCCCCCTGAAGCCCTCCTGACTCCCTCCCAGGCCACCATCCCACTGCTGCTATCACCAAACTGAATGGTAATGCCTGAGGCTAAGGCAAATAAGCTTAAACGAGGACAGCAATAAGGCTGCCTGAGGTGCAGAGTACAGAAACTCTCTGAAGGGAGAGTTGGTTGCAGCAAGTCTGGGAAACTGAGCAAAATCATTAGGAGATCAGAGTGGAGAGGCCAAAACAAAACATGAGACAAGAGGGGAGGAATGTGAAGTCCAAGAGGTAGCTTGGGGGTACGCTACAAGGTGTGCAGAAAACAGAGTCACCCTGAAGTGATTTCAGGAGAGCAAGCCCAGAGAGTCCCAAGGGTGTGGTGGTGACTTGGTTGGTTTGCTGTGACATCCTTAGGGCTCACAGCAAAGCCAGACTGAAAAAATCCACAGAGGAAAATACATTAAACATTTCAATCTGATATGGCAAGCAGTACTAAGACAGGCCACATCAAAATGAAAAAGGGGACAAACTGTACTGTTTGTCACAGTTACGTCTCCATAGAAAAATTACCAGTGGTTTAAATGCTGAGGGCCAGAATATCAGGGGCAAATTTCAGCCAGTGCCCTCAGCCAGGTGATAGCAGGCACAGTTCTGCAAGTCCTTTAAAATGAATTGGGTGTTTAAGTCCCCAGGCTTAAGCATGATGCCCTCAGTTAGGAATGGCGTAGGTGTAGAGTAGAGCTGGCTGGAATGGGAGACAGGTGGCATAGGGGACTGCTGACAAAACTGCCAGCACCTGATCCCTTCCCCGACTTGCCAGCAGATGCAGTGCAGAGCTCTCAAGATGAGCAAGCATGCAGCACCACGTTTCAACAGGTCCAAAGCTGAGTAAGATGTAGGCACCCAGGTTGCAGCAGTGGGCTGTGCATCCTGCCCATCCCTGGGCTCCGACAAAGGGGATGCAAGCCGATGCATGAGTGTCTGATGGACACAGAGGGCTGCACAAGTCCATCTGAGGATGAACCAGAGTGCACAGCAGTTTGCCAGTATCACTAATTGGAGATTGACAAATATGCAGGCCAGTCTGAAAGCTTTTTTCCCCCCACATTTTTTTCCTGGATGTGATTTTGGCAGCTAGTTCCATGGTAATCAGATCTCTTAGTCACTGTCTGTCACTATTAAGCCAGTGTTCTTTCACGGTGTAATTGCATCCCATATGTAAAGTTACTCCTAAAAGCTGCCTTTGATAATTGCTTTTTCTTCTTTGTATCGGGCAATCATTAAAGACACAGGCACAAGTAAAACAATAGACTGTTAGGATTTCTTTCTGACGCACTCCTGTGGATGAGATCCAGTTGGCTATTCACCGTATTTTAAAGACAGTGTATATTTACCCACCCAGCTCAGCTCCAAGGTAAGCACCTACACTTACTGCTAGAGTGGTGACAGGCTTTATTTACTTTTGCTGTAATGAAGTGAATTCTGCCACAAAAACGACCTTTGTTAACTGCAGGGGTACACACAGGAGAAAGATTGACACTGAAGAGGTGGACTGTGGATCACAGGAATCTGCTACAGGGATCATGATATGGCAACAGAAAGCAAGAAAAAAAATCAGTTTAATTCCATGCTAAAAATAGTAATGCTTTGGTTTAAACATAGCAGTATTGCCTCCACACATAGTTTGGTAAGAACCCTACACATTGTGTCCAGCTCTGGAATTTGCATTTTAAAACAGACCAAAAGTTGGAAGCATTCTGGAAAACACATCTTCTAACAAGAAATATAAAGAGTTCAATCAGTTTAGGCCCTCAAAGAAACTGAGACCAGTTTCTAAAGCTTCTGAAGTGGAGAGGTATGATATGAGCAATACTTAACTGTATCAGAGAAAGGTCCTACAAGATCGATTGCCTGAAAGTGCAAAGTAGGAAAATGTAAACTGAAAATAGGACACGAATTCCTTACAGTGAAAGAGTAATTAATCACTGGAACATATTACCCAGGGAAGTGGTAAATTCATCATCGCTTGGAGCCTTTAAATGCAGATTGAATGTTTAAGTGACATGCTCTAGTATTTCAACAGCAAGTTAGCAGCCACAGTATCATTCACTTGTCTAAGTGCAAAATAAATCCAGTTTCTCGCACTGCAAAACTGCTGCCTGGAATTAGGTGGTCCTTGTCACACAGTAGGTCAGACAAACTGGGACAGTGGCCCCTTTCAGCCCCAAAATCTATGAACCCCAAACATCATTAACCTGTGAGCTTTTAAACAGTTTTGTTTGTCAGTTTATCTCTAACTTTGTTATGTTACACATCATGCACCTTTAATATGTTATAGTTATGCTGCAAGTAAAGTTTGAAGGTAAAGAGAAACTAGAAAAGAAAACGCTTATGTGCAGGCAACAGAATTAATTTGCAACAATTCAATCTCTGGAATGTCTTACCTTCTGAGCTCCAGCTACTCTGTCTTAGCACTTCAGTAATTAATTATAGGAAGTTTTTGCTTACTTTATTTTTTAAACCTATGAGTCATTTGTTGGTGAATTCATAAATCTCACAGCTTCAGCCAGTAAAATATAAAGGTTTCTGTACTTCGTTAATCAGAAAGACCCAACAGGCTTAACAGAGACATCTTAAATTTAGCTTTCTCTAGTTGACTGAGTACATTGCCTTAAATGGGAATTTTCAATCTGTGGAGCTGCAGTCCCTGTTGACCACACCAAAAGAAAGTAATTTTATAATGGAAGTATTGCTGGATAATACTATAAGATAAATCAGATAATGTTATAAGATAAATCAGATAAACAAGTTAACTCAGATCTCTGATAGATCATGACTGAGTTTTAATATGTCAGAAATGCAGGATCCTGAACATTGATGGGTCAACGAAACAAACAGGGTCCAAAGGAAGTTTTTGAGGAGAGACGACAGAAATCTGTGATCCACCAGAAACTTCAAAGGAATAAAGGGAATGATGAAGCAGCTGCCTGTTAAAGGGAAACAAATCCATAAGGTAATTTGTATGTGGTAGCTCCTTATGATGGATAAAGGTGAATGGAATTCTGAACAGTAACAGTACTTGATCAGGAACTGCAGGTCATAACCAGTTTCTATTTATTTCATGTAGGCAAACACAGTACAGTCCAAATAACAAAAATACTTGAGTATTTCCAAGCAGTTATATTCTGACATTGGGAAAATATAAGATAAACTTGCTAATAGGAAAAACGTAGACAAAAAAATATGAAGGACAGTGGAGAGTTCTTCAAGGACTTGTTAGATGATCAGTCAGCATATGATCAACAAAAAAGACAACATTGCCTGAAAGCGTGCCTTGGTTCAGTGATATACTGAATGCTTGGAATTTCAGAAGTATTATTCAAGAAATAGAAAAGGTATCAAACACAAACCAAACCATACAGATTAGCAGTTATAAAGAGTAGAAAGTGTATAAAAAGGGAAAACGATCCTTAAGGAAAAAGTTGTGGTTGACAAAACTAATTGTCAGAAAAAATTTAAATATCTTGAGATCAAAGAAAATGACGGCAGATTTCTCAGTGAGAAAGGCAAAATTCTAACTAGCAGTAATGAAAACAAAGAAAAACTAAATAAATATCTGTTTTCTCTTTGACCATGATGTGTTTTAATCACCCAAGTATGATTAGACCATTTTTAATTTCAAAGAGGCAAAAAAAGGGTCCAAAAGAGGGAATTAGATAATATCTACTAAGGATGCACATTTTAAAGCCATCAGCCTGGATAACTTGAACCCAGGAATCCTAAATGACTTGCCTAAAGAAATCACTGCTCACTTGTTGCTTATTTTTACTAAATCCCAGAATACCAAAGAAGTCTGAAAACACCAGATGAATGATCACCTTGTGCAAATATTTGAGAGGGGCAAACTGTACCTACCAGTTACAATACTGATTATCCTGACATCAACCTCAAACAAAAGAATGAAAAAGCACATATGGAATTTAACTGATAACAAAATAAAGGAGAATAGCATAATGAATACCAGACAACATGAAATGCTTTATGGAAAATAGTGTTGCTTAAACAAACTTGAGTTCATTCTCTAAGAAGTTTTTTTTGGATAAATGTAACTCTGTAGATGTAATAAAATTTTATAGGGTGTTTGACTTGGTACCACACAACATTCTGATATAAAAATCAGCAGTATATGGTACTAAGAAACTGCATACAAAATATATTGAAAATTAGCTAACTGATATGCCTCAAAGTAATTGTAAGTAATGTCACTAAGTAGGGCTGTTTCTAGGAGGGTCACAAAATGATGGCTATAAACCTAAGACTTACACAATGCTATCCTCAAGTATTTGAAAGGAAATATAAAATTACTGCTGATGATTTTTGTGGATAACGTAAAGACAGTTGGAATGGCAGACAAAAGTGGGGAGAGGACAACCAGAGTGAACTGAACTGCTAGGTAATCTGGGTCTACTCAAAGAAAAGGCTTTTCATAAATTCATATGTCTCCGGAGAAAGAAAATGGGCTGTTCCTATAAAACAGGAATGGTCTTCTGGAAAGCAGCAGTTCTGAGATGGATTTTAAAGCCAAAATGGGCCAGGCTGAGGTTCCAGCATCAAGCTATGGCAAAAAATGCTGGTGCAGCCCTGAGAAACCTGTTAAGACTATGTTTTCTAAGAAGATTAAATTCCTCCTGTATCTTTGGTGGGGCCAAAACTACTGCACTGTATAAAATTCTGACATTTTTAAAGAATGTTGCAGTATTCATTTCCCTACTCCTCCCACGCCCAACAAGCATAGGCAGAGACTGAAGAACTCTACTTCATATACCATCAATACAATATTAACAATCATTAAAGTTTTAGTAATTTGATGATAGTATATTGCAACCTTATGAGAATAAAGTAATGGATTTCAAAAGTGATCTTTAATCTACCAGAATGCAGAAAGACAACTATTGCCAATAGCCAAAACAAAACATATTTTCAGTTGAATATTTAATTAATTTTAATGCTTAGCTAGGTCAAACAACAAAAGAAACAACACTTGAAAAAGGTGAACTGCCTGAAAGTAAAGTTTAGGTGCTTTACTGCTATCTGTGATCCAGCCAATCATTACTTTTGGGCTCAGAAAGAGGTTAACTGAGTTATACATAAAGAGGCCAAACTAGATGATCTCACAGTCTCTAATGACTTTAAACACTGTGGAAAAGGACTTTGCAATTGGAATGAGGTGTTCTCAGATGGGCAATCCTAAATTGTGGCATTAAAAACACATCACTGGAGAGGTTCTAATAAGCACATGAGAAGCTGCTGAATTTAAGGTTTTGTAACTTCGAAATTACTGATCCAAATTTCTTAGATTTTTGTCAATTTATTTTACATTCCCTTTGAGGCAGGATTATTTCTCATTTATCTATAAAATACCTCATGCTGAAGCTACTTGGAATTTTCCTTTCTCAGCATGGAAAATTCTGACTTTTCATCAAAAAATGAAAAATGAAAAAAATTCCATTTTCAGCCAAAATGCTATTTTTCAGGGGAAACTTTTTCCCAAGAGTGATCATTTTTTCACCAAAATAAATTGCTCTGTCAAAAGCAAAACTTTCATCCAAAACCAATTTTGACAGAAAATTTTCAACCCACCATATCTACAATACTGGAGGTGCTATAAATAAACAGACCAAAAACACATTCATTTTAATCAGTTACATGCCAGATAAAATAAATTATTCCTTCACTTTACCCTGAGGCTTATTAAATTTGAGCTGTGTGAGATGATTTTAGAAGAATAAAGGTTATCTCTGGTTTGTGTTCTGCAGCTATGAAACGAGATCACTTTTTTATCTCCTGTCTGTCTACAGTGCTAATTGACATTTGGACTTTAGCTTAATCAAAAAAAAGTAAATGTGATTTTTTTCCTACACATGGAAAAGCTAAATAATCTAAGTTTGCAGATCTCATCTGTGATATCTTACCACTACTGATGGAGCAGTGGGTTTCCTGGGGAGTAGGAAGGAGGTTTGAAGTTGTATCCCATGCCATGTGGATGACCACACAACTTTGTGCCAAACAGAGGCTACCCTTGCAGGCATTGACATCAAATGCATTCACTGGGTCAGGCTGTTACGAAATATACCATAGGTTGAAAGTATCTAGAAAGAACTGGACTAAATTCCTCCATGTCAATTTCCAAATTGATTTCTAATTATCTTGCTTTGACTAATTTGTGTCAGAATTCATGTTATTTACTCTATGGTCAATCTTTCATTTCAGTCACTGCTGAATGAATAACACTTTTATTTTGCAGATTATCTGGTGACAGCACAGTATATATTTCCAGACCAAAGTGTTTATAATCATAGTTTTGCTCCTGCTAAACAATACAGGGTGCTTCATGACCTTTTCCTCTACGTAACAAAAGCCTTTTTAACTGAAGAGTGGCAAGAATTTTCTAGGACAGCAGCCCCTTATCTTAAGGTCACATATTTTATCTATGCAAGTAGGGAAAAAAAAACCCACACAGGTCACATGTAGCACAATGCAGCGCACACAACTGTCACCTGTTAAGCAGTCACCTGACCATCATCTCTCCAAACCAGTCTGGATACCACTTTTTGTTCCTATAGGACAAAAGTCGGTGCCATTCTAAGAGTGATTGTTTCAGACTCCGAGAAAAACCCACAGGAAAAAAGAATGAGAACCACATGTAGACATCACATGCAGGAAGATAAAGTGCTGTTAGATCTCATTAGATAAGACTATTGCAACTGGCTAGCAGAGAGGAGAAGAAATTAGGTTTTGCCACTCCTTTTAAAAATAAATAATAAAGCTGGTGGAAACCCAGCGCTTATTCTAAGGTTAATCATACCAGACCACAGTTCATCCTTCAGTGACATGTGAGGTCTGGTGATTTAAAATAAATCTCTAATTGGCCAGGAGCAAATAGGTCTGGGCTCGGGCTTTTCAGAGTCTAGTGTGGAGAGGTGGAGGACCGAGTCCTACCTCTGGAGGTAACTCCATTCTGCAGATGAAGGTCATGGATGGATGAAGGCAGGCAAGCTCTGAGGGACTCTGGGACAACTGAGCTTCCTGAAGCGGTGGCTCTGAGCTTTGTCCTCTTCTTTCTTACCCACCTTCTCTGGTCTTTTCTACACTACTTGCAAATCTCTCGTATTTTCCACTGCAAGGGAACCATCAGCCTGAAGATTACACTGCAGAAATGATTGGCATTCCAGACCTGGCTCCTGTTGGCATTATTGGCTTTAAGCATTAGCTACCCATAGCTACAGCTATACATGCAGCACTCATTGAAGGCAGAGCCCACATCCCACCCACAAAATGAAACATCCCGGAAAGGGAAAAGAAAAAGCTTTGGAGAGGCAGCAGAGAAAGGGTTTCTGAAAGGAGAAGAAAGTACAAGGGGTGAAGTCTTGGACCTTTCATAGTGGAAGTCTTGCTACTAGTTTCAGCTCTTTCCTGGGCTGCAGTGAGCAATGCTTGCTGAACCTTTGTCCTTTTGAGGAAGCAGTTGCCCCCAAATGAGCGCTGAAGTCCTCGGAAAATCTGGTCACTCTGCTCATCCCAATTGTTTTTCCAGGTCGTAATTTATTCTTCATGAAAGATGAGATCCCAAGGACACAGACATCAGTATTCAACTACTCCAAACAGTGCCCAGGACAGTGATAGTTGACATGAGAGTGTGAACAGTGTGTGGCAATATGTGATTGAGTGTTTAGAACATGGGATGGCAAAGCAAGAATCCACGCTTGCAGCAATGTACCTGATCACTCCTTCCCACTCCTTGGCCAACACTGTCTGGCTACAGGCCCAGCATACTCCCCTGAAATTCAAACTGTCAGTGCAAATTCAAAGAAGAAAGCAATCCCAGTGACCAGTCATGAGACTTCAACAGCTAGGATAGAAACCTCAGCATTACCACTGATGTCAGCTCAAAGACTTGGTGTTTTCAAACCAAACCACATCTGTCCTTCACAAGCAACTTTCACCGATGGCTCAGTGTCTCTGAATCAACACTCTTCTTAGCTTCTGTCAGGGATTTTTTTGCCTCAAGAAACCAGGATAAAGTCCTTAAAGTTTTCTCTGCAGATACTCACTCTACTGCCAGTTAATGCTCAGTACAAATTGCAGACCTCAAAATTCTGGATGAATCCAAAGACACAAAGTCAAAGTAAGGGGAAAAAAGAAAATGTTCTGGCAACCATCCAGTCACCAATGGAACTGGAGGAAACCCTATCATATGAATCACTTAAAAATAAGATCAGTCTGGACACAGCACTGGAAAATGTACCGTGGGGAACAGACTTGTATTGGCGGGGGAATGAACAGGATGAGCTAATCTTGTAGGTCTCTTCCATCTCTAGTTTCTGAGGGCCCAGTCCTCAAGGGACCTTGCAGGTCGGACTCATGCCATGTCAGATTGCTTTAAAAAGCATTAATAAAAGAGCCACAACAAAGCTAGGACCACATTATCACAGATTTGTTATTCCACCTGACACAGTAAGCACCTTTGCAAAGGTCTCCCAGGCAACAGGACCTGGTCTAAAAGGTCAGAGTAATTTTGAACACACTTGATGAAGGGTATTTCAGAAAGCATCTCTTCTTTGACCAGAGGCTCAAGGCTCAAAATCCGTATCTTATACTGTGCCTGTTTGAAGCTGGGATTCTGGTTCAATGTATCATTAAAGAAAAGGTCCAGCTGTGAAGCTTGGAGCTGGAGTCAGTCTCCTATGGTATCTGTTTACATCAAGAAACTTTGTTTGGGACATTATCTAGTCAGAATATATTGGCAACCTGCCTCATCCTATTCAAAACAAATGCCCTAGATATTGCAGAGTCCAAGCATCAATAAGAAATCTTTTGGGGAGAAGAAGATGGAGTAGAAAAAGACTCTAAGCCTTCTTTCCAGTCACCACTTCAGTAAACTGAAGTGTCAAGGGATTGCTGTGATCATTATCAAAACCTCAGTTCTGCCCTTCTCTTCTCTGCTCGTTTTCAACTCCCTGCGTATAAATTTGATTGGAGAGGTGAGAACAGGCTTTTATCTACAAAGGCCATGAAATGAGTTAGGAGTTGAGAGTTTTGTGTCTGGTTCTAGTCATCACTCACTTTCTCTCCCAGTTCTTCTTTTTGCAATGGCTATAAAGGAAGCAATAGTGTCTACTTTTTGCAAAACGCTTTTGAATTCTCAGCTAACTGATGTTTTAGCAGTGTGGAGTGCTAGTGCTGCTAGCAAGGAGGAAGGAGAGGAACTGTTGAGGGTGGTGCAAGTGGGTAATGTGACAAAACTAGCAAAGGGATATTTTAGGCTGGAAATCAGGAAAAAATTAACAATGAAGCCCATTAGACTGTGGAATAGGCTCCCAGAGGGAACTGCTGGCAGCCCCACCACTTGAGTCATTTCAAATAAGACTGGACAAAGTACTAGAAAATACACTGTAGGGAACAGCCCTGGGCTGACCTTCAGGGAGCGGAGGGGAGGGAGGGGGGGAAATGGACTGCGTGACCTAACGGGTCTTTTCCATCCCTAACTTCTATGAATCTGTTACTGGCTAGTGAAAAATGTGATGTAAGGGCAGCCTGCAGTGATTGGCAGACTAAATGAAGGTCAGGAGTAATTTTTTGGATGCCTTGAGCACAGTGCGTGTCCCAAGCACTGACCACACTCACTCGGCATGTTTAGCCACCTGGCAGCTCCACTGTAGCCAACCCAAATAGTTCATATAAAATTGAAGCGAAATAGCAAACAACAATCATTCTCAGAAATGTTCACTTTTCCTGGGATTTCTTTTTCTCTCTCTTTTTTTTTTTTTTTTTCAGACAAACCAAAAACAAGTGATTGAGCTGAGGTACTTGCTGAGTGAACTCAGCCTTGTCAAGGCTGACTGGTGTCTGGTGGAACCATTGTTGGAAATAAATAAGCATTTACAAGAGGAAAGTCCACCTGCTGTATTTGGATACCAGCTCAGGCTACTCTTAGTGCAGCAGACTGCTCCTTGAACTTGATAGATAGGCCATTATAAACATGAGGTAGAAAATTATGCTTGTCCAGCTGTAGACAAACATGCATCACCCTAGGCTGTCCATGTTCCCTCCTCAGTGTCTTCTTTTCACAGAGCCCTTGGAAATAAAGCTGTATGTTGCAAGCACCTGGAAAACTCTAATTAGATCTCATTCCCTTACATTGCCAAAAACACTGTCTCCCATGATTACCAGCACTTTCTCATTCCTGGGGACAGAGTTTGGTGACAAAACTGTTTACTGATTCATATGTGCTAGTTTTTTGTGTTTTGCTGGTGCACTTGGATTGCCATTCCTGATCTTGCCTTAGCCTCTTCCAGGCTCGTCTGCTGGAAGGAACCAAGATGAGTGTTGGGTGTTGCTAATAAAGACAGCATTCTAACTGTCAAGGATCTTGGTAAAGCACCAGAGGAAAGATGGGATGAAAAAACATGGGCAAGAAGAGGTGGGGGAAGCGGAATCAGACAATAAAAGAAAAGGAGGCATGACCAACTGGGGTAAGTGGGAAGGAAAGACCGGATAATTGCCAATGAAAGGAGAATCTAGTGAAGCAGTGAAAAAGCCAGAGGTGTAGATGTAGTGCAAAAGTGGTCACACAGATCTGAAATGCTTTGCCCTTTCTTTGGAAGGTTGCCCAAATTTTATGCCAATTTTTATGAAGGCATTTTTATGGACTCCAAGCAGTAAAAGCTCAGTGTACTGGAAGCACTCAGCACTCAGGGCATGACCTGAGGAACCTGCATGATCCCTATGTACAGCCTGTCAGACCCTTGGCGTACGCTGGAGCTGCTGTGCAGGCTTCAGGAGGAAGCAACAACCCTGAGCTCTCACTGCACCATCTGAGGACTATCAGGAATGCAGCCCCTGCTCCATTACGCACCAAAAGCAAACGCCACAGCTGGCTCCACATCATCTCAGGAAGCTGAGGTCCCTCTCTTTGATGGCCCCTTTCTATGGTCCTCAAATATAAGCAGGGCAGTGAATGTTGCCCGCTTTGATTATATGCCATAAAGTGTTTCCACAGAACTACAGCCCTCTGAAAGTTTCCCCTTCAGTTACAAGAAGAGGAAAGCAGGGAACAGGGCAGCTTTACTTTCCTCCTTTGCTTACCTGGCAAAGTATCCACAGGTTTATTTTTCTTACCTGTGGTTTTATTTGTCAGTCCAAGTATATCAAATCAAACATAGGTTTTGGTCAGGACAGATCTTGAAGGGAAAATGATACTTTCTCTCAATATTTTGTAGATCAGAAGAAATTAAACAATGGCTGTAATTTCAGTGGTATAAGCAGCAAGTGATGTGGGAAGAGGGATCAGATGATGACAGACAAAATTAATTATGTCAACAAGACCAATAGACCAGAGGCTGCTATGGGAAAGAATGAGCCAATTTGTACTGCAATCTACATGAAATAGAAAGCATACTCTGCAAATTTAGCAGTGGGAAAAAAGCAACATTGCCTTTTCATAGATGGATTCTTCAGCAAAAATACATAAAAGAACAGTGTGTCTGAATCTTGTCCACCACCTGCCAATGCTTTTATTTTAACTATTAGCTTGTCAGAGAGGAACCAAAATAACTGAAGTCCACATGAAGTCATGACCTAAAGTACATTTAGTCACTGCCTAAAATTAAAAATATCAGGTTGGATTCATGCTGTTAGTCTGTTCAATTTACAAAAAAAAGAGACCTTTCAAAGTCCTTCACAGGGACAGAAGATGAAGATTCCCATTTTGGTTTGGGGCTGTCTTTTATACTTATGTCTCTGAAGTACAAAGGGAGAAGACTAAAACCACACTGGTGGTTTTCAAGCTTTTGTGACTTGGAGATACCTGAAAGTTTCCCGACGGAGGCATGGATCTCATCTAGAAAACATATACCTAGCGTGTGACCTGTTGCAATCTGCAGAGAGGAGGCTAAAAACCACAGTGGAGAAAAACAGGAGCTGTCTCCTCACCAAAGTACACTTTCAGGATGAGAACATTCAAATATTGCCGTCAGGTTTATTGCTATTCCCAAGCCTGATATTCTTTTTGTCAGTCAACATCAACATCTTTGGCCCATACCTCAGAAAGCAGCTTACACCTGCTTTCATAGCAGACATGGCTGGACCATCCAAGCTCAGGGCCCCAGGGAGCTCATTTGGCACCAGTCTTGGGCATGTTATTAACTTTCCCTGTAGTTCCAGACAAATCACATCACCTCAATATCCCCCTCTGCAGAAGTAAGGATATGATTTCTCCCTTTGCTCACATCTTTCACAGTTGCCACCAGCATCTCTAACATTCTTTTCACAAAAAGCCCTCCCCTGGACAAAGGCTTCTCAAAAAAGGTCAGGCTTTCGGTGGAGAAGACCTCAGGTCCTGTCCCCACAGGCCAGCAAGCCCTCCCTTTGCACGCACCTGCAGTTTGCTGCTGTTGAGCACAGTTTCCAAGCAAGAATCAAATGTTGTTTCTGTCAGGCCAAGTGTGGGATATGAGAGCAAACATGAATCTCTGTCTGCCCAAGACTTAACAAGCAATTGAGTTTTAAATTTATTGACTATCAAAAGGACAGAGGAAGAGGTCTCTAAACTGTTTCCCATGGTGTCCTCTTTCTACCTGAAGACAGGGCTCAGACATTTTCATAACAAAACTCCCCTTTCCCTTTTCAATCAACTAAATGTAAGTCTCTTGCTCATCAGTAAACTATGTTGGAGCAGGCTGTTTTGCATTTGATAATGAATTGCATACCATCTTTAGATAGAGATCTTTTGGACTCGTTTTTGGCATCTCTGAGGAAATGTGCTCTCCACCTGCTGCTCTGTCCCATACAAACACCATCCCCATAGCATGTTTCACTGTCGTGGACAGACCCTGCCACCTAGTGCATCCAGATGTGTACTGGCCCTGCAGCACACCCGAAACAGCTGGCCGGACCCCCACTCCTCACCTGGGATGATCTGATTTTTTCATAACGCCCTTTCCTTCGGGTGCCGAAGGAAACACACTGCCACCAGCAGCAGTTTTCCTGAGAGGTGGAGCTGTGCAAATATTCTCCCAGGACCTGGATCAGTTCTCAAAAAAAAAAGCCATTATGATTTTCATTTCCATTTAGAAAATGACATTTCTCTGCTAGTAATAAAACAGATAAGCAGACACGGGGGCATTTTATTTTGTTGTCCTGTACTTCTTAGGTTATACCCCTTTGCTCTGTCTTGCTCAGTCCAGCATCCAACAAGCAATAATATTGTCTAGATTTACCGTCTCTTCTTGTTCCCTTATTCTGTGCAGTTTGTTCTGTGTCATGAAATGAACAGTCCTTCAGAAAGCCCTCAATGCACTGACTTTGCTTCCAGTCATAGGTCAAGCAGCATGGCTAGTAAAAAAGGAGAGTACACAGACAATGACTGTATTAGAGGTTGGCAGCAAACAAAATTAGACTTAGGTGTCCATGTGTGGCCTGACTCCCCTCCATAAGACTAGGCTACTCCCTGTGTGTGTGTTACACAAAACACACAGATTTCTTCTCAAAAGTCAGATCTGGGCCAGTGTCAGAGAGGGAATACCAAACTAGACACAAAAGATCTGATATTTGACAAATTCTGTTTATCAAAGCAAAATTCTCCTTTCCTTTTACAAGAACAGTTTATAAATCTTCAGTCCAGGTTTGAAAGTCTTAACTCTTCCATAATTTCCCCCTCACAGAGCCAACGATCCTGTTTTCTGACAGGACAACCATCAGCTTTTTGAGCTCTACACTGAACAAATATCCACTTCTTTCCTCATCTCTCATCTCTGTGAGGAAGGTATTCGTTTTCCTCCACAGTAGCAATATAATATATTGTTTCAATCCTTCATTAGCTGTCTAATCCAATTCATGTCAGCTTTTTCTCTTTTCTTCTGCCCTGTGTTTCTAACCTTGTGTCTAGAGAAAAGCTCTCTTTGCCATCCATTTTTCCAGCAGTCAACCAGCCTTGCCAAAATTTGCACTTTTCTTCTGCTCCATTTCTTTTTCTCCCACGCTTTTGATGGTAAATAGATTCAAACTAGTAAGGTGGTGTACATTTTTCACAGCACTCATTGAAATTACTTCCCAAAAGCCTTGGTAGACTCTCCACCACCTGTGTGGCTTTTGTTTAAAATCAGAGCCAAATCACAGCAGCAGGTGAGCAGGGCTGAGCCCAAAGAAGTGGGAAAGGGGGATCCACAGGCTGTCTTCTCATGCAGTGCCAGAAAAGAAGGAGGGTCCATCAGAGCCATGGCACAGCTCAGCTGGATGGCAGGATAATGCCCTGATCCTGCCTCAGGGGAAGGATTGGGATTGGTGGTGGGGCACAGCTGGATTGGGAAGTAGTTCGTGCTCCATCCTGATATTCCCGATGGCAGAAGCAGAAAGGACCTCTCCCAAGGTCTCTCCTGCAGCCCCGTGCCTGCCTGCAGCCCCATCCCCATCCATTTGCTTTAGTCTCCTGAGGCATGGGAGGACAAATAGGAACTGCACAAATAGGAGGGTATTTCTCACCCGGGGGGGTCAGCTGCGGTGTGAAGCACAGCTGGGGCTGTGGGGCTCACAACCCTCCAAAGTGGGGGAGCTGTAAGGAAAGTCCAGAGGGGAAGGGGACAGATGCGGGGGGGGGGGGGGGGGGGGGGCGAAGCAGAGGCCCTGCCTCAAATGACAATCCCCTCAAATTTCCCATGTTTCTCAAATCCCTCCTGTCCCCAGTTCAGACCCCTCCCAAAAGTTTCATCACTTCCATCCCCTCTCTGGAAACCATGACCTTTCTTCTCCATCTCCTACCTGAAAAGCTTCTACCTCAAGCCACCTGGCCCTGTGACCTCCTCCTCTTGAATCATACAAGTGTCAAAAAATAATCACCTCCACATCTTCTCTGCAGTCATCTGTGATTTTTCCTAAGCCTGTTTGACACTAGTGGTCTCCAAAAGCTCGCTGATCTCACATTTCCCTACTGGAGTCCTCCTGACCGATCTCAGCATCCTCACCCCCACCTCCTGAAATCCCCTGGCCCCTTCCAGCCCTTCTCCTCTGAACCCATTCTGCCTCTGCCCTGAAAAGAAATTTTGCCTACATGGTCAAAAAGTCTTCAGTCATCTCTGATCATGATGGAAAATTTTCTTCAAGTACTCTCTTTCCCAGCTGCAGGAAATCCTGTGGGTTCTATTCAGTGACCTTTGTAATGAAGTAGGTCAGATTAGATAACCACAATAAGCTTTCAGGGATCTAAAGGCCTCCTGCAGAACAAATTGCATGATCTAGCACATGTAAGATCATGGATTAATAAGGACATTTAGGGAGGTCAAACCCCATGTTCCTAAAGCCTCTGAAATTACAGATGCCAACAGCAGATCTGAAGAGGGAGGAAAACAAGCATAAGTGCAAAGGAACGATCTATATAACCCTGATAATACCAGCATTACACCCATATAATTTGTTTTGTATTATTAGACAAGTTACACAGACATCCTGTATTCCCCAGTTTGAACTAGCAAAATGCCAATGAACAAGGAAAAAAAACACAAAAGTTTATTTTTGTAGGAATAATGCGATGACACATTTTCAGCAATATATACTATATCGTCAAGCCCTCATTAGACAAGCCAAATATTTTTGTGTAATTTCTGCAATAAAATATGAAAGCAGCAACATTCAGACAGAGAGGCTGGCTTTTGTTAAAGTGGGGCTCCAAGAATAACAGCTTGTGAATTACCAACACCATTGTTTGGAGGAAGAAAGTTGCTTGATATTAACAAATTAATTAAGCTAAAACTGACATGCCTGTTAAAGCATCCATTAGCAGTCTCAATCTTTATGGACTTGTGTCCCAAATGTACAAAACACCGATCCTGGGTATTGTGTCAAGTGCTCTGACAGAGTAACCTACAACTGCTGGGGCACAGATACATTTTCCAGCAGATGTTAATATGATTTATGACTCATATTTCTTCCGTATACTATGGCACTCATACAACTCATTTGTGCTACATGCTTGGAAGAGTCATTTCACGCATCCATAATACTAGTGAAATGCAACTGCTTCTAAGGAAAAAAGTGAGCGAGAGTTGGAACTATTACAGTAGCAGTATGCAGGTGTCTAGAACAGGGGATGAGGAAGACTTTCATCTGCTAAGGCCCACCTTGCCAGAGAGTCTTTGAGCCTCTCCGTAATTCATTCCCTCATCAGCTATCCTGTTATCAGCCCGGTGGACAACTGACCCGCAGAGCATGTCAACGCTGCCCTTCTCACACAGGGACCATGCACAGGGACAGGGGATGAGCCCAGACCTAAGTGCAGTCCAGGGCCTCAGCACATGGCAAACCATTTTTCTTTCTCCAGTAGAAACTGCCAAGAGGATTTAGGAAGATGGACAGTAATTTACCCAGAACTTTGGTGAGGACACCAGCGTGAGCATTCCTATCCCTCTGATAAACGTCATATGATATTACAGCTTTAGGTACACAGTATCAGCGTCTGACTACATGAGCACAGTCTATTTATTTGTTGCTTTATTTGGGTTTTTTTTTTAATCTGAGGGACAGTTTCTCCTTCTCCCCATACTGTATCTTTGAGAGATCTTATCCCAGATAATATAAGGGAAATTCCACAGAATTATCAAGGCAAATTACAGCAAAGCATGTGGGAATCTGTATTTGAAGCACCTACATTGCTGAACATTCATTTTCCTTCTTACCTACTCCTTTTCCAAAGGAAGTGCTTTGGTCTTCCACCTCAGCTGAAACTCCCATTAACACAAGACACTTCAGAAACCTCATTTTTGCTGTGTAAGTCTATCATTTTTGGATCTGAAAGGTCACAAACTTGAGTGAACATCAAAATATGACAATATTATGGTGGAAATGCTCTTCCCATTCCTTAAAAAATTGTAGGAACCTTAACAGATATAGAGCCATTAAAAGATCAAAGATTTTACCGATGCATCTAATGGAAGCAAACAATTTAAGACTCAGATTAGCACAGGTTCAGCCCAGTTCACCAAGAAATCTGTCTTGAAGCTCAGGTAAATCTCTTGTAGACAAAGATCATGACAATTTTTACCTTCTAACCTGTTCACACACATTTTATTTCTCTTGGAAATAACATTTCATAGTCAAAAGAGATCCCATGAGTATTGTAGAGATGTGCAACTCCCATCACAGATAACCAACATCCTACAATGCCATTTATGGAGGACTGTCATCTGGAAAACGTTTCTTCATTGCAGTAGTTTATAGATTATATAGAAGAAAAATGTCAAGTTTGGAGCAACGGAGACTTTTAAGTAAGAAACTCAAGGTTCACTTTAATCCCTAGGTCCCTGGAAACTCAGCTGCCAAATATCTGTCCTACCCAACAAAGAAAGCCAAAGAATCCTTACTCCTACATGTCACTGTCTTTTACCAGTCAAACAGAGCTAAACTTCAGCTGGATTAAGGCAAAACTGTACAAACCACCAGAGACATGTTATCAAACAAACCCTTAGACAGCATGGAGACTACCATGGCAGGATCAGATAGGAAAGACAGATCAGTGTATTATGGTTTTGTATAATGAAAGAGCAGTACAAAGTAGCAGCAAATCATTTGTGTTATTCCTCCACCCTCCTCAGGGAATGCATGTCCTGATGAATCCAAATCCACTTCTCCTGCAGATCTTTCAAACAACCAGCGGAAAACCTGTTTCCCTCTTGCTGTGTCACCAGTGACATAACCTGACATCAAAGCACCCACTCCCCCAACAGTCTGTGGTAGCATCAGTACATAAGAAACAGGAACAGGATGGAGATATCTGTCATATTAAGCCTGCCCTATACCAATACTGATTGATAACCTATGTGATGTGCCTGTAATCTGTATTGAGATCTGAGTGCTCACAAAAAAATCAGCACTGTATTTGATTTCTGCTGTCATTGTCAAAAGAATGACATGGTATCAAAGACCAAACCACAGTAGTCACCATTAAAAACCCATTATATTTTTTCAAGAAATGCTCCATTGCAATTGAGAACAGAAAGAAGAGTAGATAATAAGCCACAGTCCCTTATGCTAAATAACATTATACTGGCAAACACAAGAAAATACTGGCATGGAAGGAAGCTCATGCTACCACTGACCCTTTATTGCACTGTTCTGTGTGTTTATTAAAGCTTACAGCACACAGGATGCTTCTTCTAGCATACCTCACTAGCATAAACACCTGCAAAATAACATTGGTTTCAGTCATATCAGAAAACAAATGAGCAAATTAATTGCATAATAGGAAAGTTTGTTAAGAAAGGACTGAAGATGATGCTCGAGAACTTCTCAAGGGCATATGATTTGTAGCATGGACCTGAAACAGCCCCACAAAATTCTGTTATTTGGAGATGTGGGTAGAGTTCCTGGTCTGTCTCCCACTTTACTGAATCCCTCCATTTACCCACTCTCTCTGCTTCCAATCCCATGTGTAGCTGCTGAGTTCTGGCACCCTGTCCAAGTCTCCCCATCCTGGGAATACCAACCCCATTGGTTCTGGAGTCAGAATGACCACACGGCACTTATAACATTTCCAGACAGACATAAATACACAGATTAGTCTTTTCTGCATTTTTCCTCATAAAAACAACAGCAGCTTCGAAGTGCATTGGCACAAGCACTGAGATTAAGTATTGCAACCTGCTATTGTTGGCAGGGTTGCTCTGGCTTCTTCTGCTTTCCCCACCTCCTTGTAATCCTCTCTCCTCTTGGAGAGTAGTTAAATGCTATGTCCATTCATGTCACCACGGAGTAGTCTTGGCAGATGCATGCCCCAAGGCTGGGATGTTTTTACGAGAACCGTTTTCATATTTCACTGTTTGCCTGGCTGATCCTTTATCTGTTCTAGCAGTTATACAACTAAACATACTGAACCCTCTGTCAGATGATTACATATTCCATGCTGAATTGCAGGATATGGAAATACTGCCAAACACAGTCCTGGTCTAACTCTGTTGACTTCAGTACACAGCTAAGAATGAATTCAGCCCTTAAACTCCTTCACATTGGCCTTTGTGAATAAATAGAAGCAAATCATCGGTAATATGTCTTGCATTTTGTGCATCTATCCCTTTCTAGACCCAAAGGCTCCTGTGGATACTGTCTAGCTCTGAGTGACAGGCTTGTGTATAATATCCCTCTGCTCAGAGGTACATATTTAGGATGTTAGAATCCCCCAATTTAAAGCTGAGGGTGTTTGAGTCTAGAAGCAATGGTTGTCAGGCTCCTAATGAAAAAGGAAAGATGGCAGCGGATGGAGCCCTTCCCTTCCCTCCTCACCTGTTGACCTGGCAGAGCTGGGAGGGAGGTGGAGGTGAGTGAAGCAGGAGCAGAGAGGAGCTCGTTTCCCTTCTCCACTTGACAGCAGCCTCCCTGTGCTGCCTGCTCCCGGCTACACAGCAAGAGCTCTCCGTCCTGGCGGCAGCTGCCTGCAACAGTCATTTGCTTTTTGTCGAAAAATTCAGGGGATTTTTCAGGTTGCTTTTAAACATCCCCAAGCCCAAGAAAAACATGAGGTGTTTTTTTCTGCAGAAGTTTTCATTACTTTTTAAACTCACGATTCCCTAGAGAACTGTTTCAGGAGAAAAATGCTGATCTGATCTGTTCCCCTATCATTCAGCTATTGCTACTGTATCAAACCATTAATATAGTTTGAGGGTCTGGTTTGCACACGATCAGAAGTGAAGCAGAAGACAAATGATTATAGCAAGAGTTTCAGGAAGGGATTTTCTCCACAGGAGAATCCTAAGAGAGAACAGACACATGGAAAGGAGGAAAAGCAAATGTACTGTTTATATGTTTCAAAAACAGCTATTGAAATGTTCTGTACCTTGGATTTCAAGGTGTTTTTAAAGAGTCTCTGAGTCCTACTAATATTGCTACCTGGACATCTCCCAGCCATTTTAGCCAGTTTTATCATGTGTTTACCTGCTGCTTTCAGTGCTCTTACTCTGATCACAGTTGCCCACGTGCAACCAGCATTCTTTTGTATTAAACGCCTAGAAGGTTTATTTATTTATTCATGTGTTTAGACAAGAGTGGCAGCCCCATCTCCTACCAGTGAACAAAACAACATAAAAGAGGCCAAAGCAAGGGAAACACTATCAGAAAAAGGTGGGAAGGAAAGTTTTCAGCTGGAAAGCACTTCAGAAGTATCACGGAGAGTGGCTGAATAATTGTCCTTAGCATCCCTGTGTGACTCACAAGCAGAATTGCTAAAAAAAAGACAGGTCCTGCTAATATTAGTGTTTCAGTTCCTCAGCACCCAAAGATGGGGGACCACAGAGTGGTTCCTCTCCTCAAATCATTTTTCCCTGTGTATGACTTCTGTCCAGCCCCTTGCTATCCTGCCTTCTCTGGACCCTCACAATAATTTCTGTGCACAGCTTATTGAGGACTGCAGGTTGCTATTTGGTTGGCTGTAGCTATAATTAGGCAGCTGACAAAGACTGGTTTGTTGTACGCTCTTTTTTTCTGTGATTACATATCATATTTGGTCTATGTGTAAGGCGAAAGATTCTTCTTCTTTGTCACTCTCCAAACTCCTCAAGGGAGTTGATAACCATATTGGCTGCTTTCTGCCACTTACCTCACTACTAGTAATAAGACATTGTCATCGTTACTAAGCTAAGTGTGTTGAAGTGGCATGTCAAGGAATTCAGTCAGCCTCCTACTTCAGTGTTTTTCCCCCTTTTTGCAAAAGTGATTCTTTTTGGGAGAAAAAAATTATAAACAAATGTTTTAATTTTTAAATGTTCTGCTGCTTGTTGCATGGTAATGGTTGGATTGCATCTCCCAACACACTATGATGTTCTCCCACAACAAAGTGAAGCAGTGTGAGGTGGGAACCCTGTGGCTACAGCATGACATGGAGATGGGGGTCAGGCCCATATGAGAAAGTGAGGACATGAGGATGACCTGAAATGGCACTTTCTAATGATGATTTTTACCTGAAGCGTTTCCAGGGTCTACTCAAATCTTTGCATTTTTCATACAGAAGACCCAGTCTTCCTATGAAACTAGAGCCTTTTAAGGAAAAAGTCAGTGAAAATGTTTTCAAACAGAACATGCTAGTAAAACATTTGTTAGTTCGCTAAAATAAAAACATTCTCTTCAGTAATCACTGAGAGTAATAACTTAGACTCAAAAACAACCCAGAGCAGATATTTTGAGTGAGAAGATGGCATTTCCAAGACAGTTACTTTTCTAATCATAGTTCAGAACCATACCAACAACACACTCTGAAAACTGTCTGTAGAAGTACTTAAAGCCATTCTTCATCTTCAGTTCACTGACAAGAGCTAGCAGAGTATTATTATCAAGATAAATGAGTGAAACAAATTCCTGAAAAATAAAGCACAATTTAAAAACAAAAAATAAGCAAGAAAATACTTTTGATCCTTAGTCTGTGAAATCTCCCAATGAGGGCAATGGAAATTATACTCATATTAGGACAAGGTTTCTACCCTACCAAAAAAGGTCATAAATAAAGAGAAAGGTCAGGTGACAGGTACTTGTTCTCCTCACAACCTGGAGTTGCTGCAGATCACACCGCACCACCCCTCTCCAACCAGAACCTGCCCAGAAAAAGGTGGGATGATTTTTTCTCCCAAGAGAAGAAGTCTTCTATAAGCTTCCCACCCAGACATGTAGACTGTAAAGGTAACGTCTCCGTGGACAATAGCCAGGAGTGTTATCATTAATACTAGGCTTTATTTCATCATCGGAAGGGCAGTGGAAGACTGAAAGTGAAGCCTATGAGGACATGCTTTTCAGAGAAAAGCTGCATTGTAATTCTGTCATGGCCAACCTAACTTAGGCTGCTACACATTTTCTATCAGGTTGCTCCTGGCAAGTGAGCAACAAAAAGTAACATTCATTTTAGCAGCTGCCACCAGTTTCTACCTTTCTTCCTCTGTCAAGAATGCCCTGGCTATTGCTTAGATAGCACACAAAAAGCTTTCCCACTGTCTCTTCTGTTTCCTTCCGCTGCTCCGTAATTCAGCACAGTCCAAGCACCTTGTAACACTCAGAAATGATACCCCAGGGTATCATTCCTAGCACCTTCCCAGTCCCCCCAACTGGCTACCCCCACTTGCCTTTTGGGCAGACCTCCTCGCAAGTCAAGCGGGTTGGTAAAAATAGTTCTCCCTGTCTGCCCCACTTCTGATTCATGGTCCACTTAGGTAACGTCTCTTTCAGTTACATGGAATGGCTGGGGCCTCCTGGACCCCAGGGACATTACATCTTCATAAATAAGGAGATTTATTTACAGATATAAATCAAGACACAACGTTTAGAACATGCTACAGGGAAACAGTAAAATGCAAGGAGAAGGAAAAAAGAATAATCAAAAGTCAAGGATTCCGGCCAAATTCTTCTTAAAATAGCTCTTCCAAGACATAGTGAACATTGTATCAAACTCACACAGGATCTCTAGCCAGCATCTTGGCTTCTTTCATGACTCATTTCACTCAGGCTGGGGAGTAACAATTTCCTCCCTAGCCACCGACTAACACGTCTAAGACTAGGTAGATAGGGTTCAACCCGCTGTGATTGATCAGGTCACTCTTTAGGGAAAGCGATGCATTTCATCAAACACTCCTGTACGTCAAAATGTCAGCATCCAGAAAGTCATCCTCTTTCACACATACCCCTGCACACCCACACACATACATGCACACTCAGCCCGGTGGTCAGATCATCACCTGCTAGTGTTAACA